>NC_090442.1:418435775-419685775 GCF_031143425.1 Pleurodeles waltl
AGATGCAGGTGCATATGTTTTCAACATTGTATTTGAAAAATAGAGCACCTATTAAAGACATGATAATAGGCGTTCTAGACATAAATTTCAATGTACATTGACAATGTTTATTATAATACAATTCAAATCTTGTCCATCATGTATCAATGTATCAAATACCCACTTCTAAACATAAACATTCAGACTGCCTTAACAAAAGAACTAGACTCCACAAAGATGTTAGCGATATTTTCAAACAGAGATGGATTATGCGTTGACGTTTCGGTCTTGGTTGCACTACATGAGTGAGGCCATCTTCAGGACTGTGTCTTTTAATGGAGATGAAGGATCCCCCTATAAATATTTAGAAGGAAATAGAAACCGATCATAAACAAATCTTACTATGAAAGGTATATACACCTGCTGTGGAATAAAAAATCAAAACACGTGAGGATAGAACACCCATCACCATGTTTGAAGTGTTAACGTTGTAGATTCTAGTGATGCTAGTTCAGAAAACCTATGAGTGGCCGTACTTAAAAAATGAAAGTTGTGTGATACCTGAAAAAAACATATATTTGTCTGCAGAGAATTAAATAAGGGGAAAGAAGAATCACCAAACTAAATCGGCCAAAAATATATTCCATAATATGTAAGTCTTTGATTACTGTAGAGTCCCTATCCAGCCAGGCTGAGAGGGCACAGTACTTGAGACTCCGATATTGAATCAGAACTCTCTGTAAGATAAATCAGAGGTAGCAGCTTGAGTTTTTGAGGCATTGGCATTTTCATAGGTTTTTACAAGGTTTAGTATTTTGTACCCTTTGAGTGGAGAGTATGCCTATTTGGGACTGTTGGATGGTGGAATGATTATACTGAAGGATTGTGAATAGAGAGCGGCTCCTGAAGTGTGCCGGATGTAGTGGGTAGCATTTGTGAGAGGTAAGCGAGTTGCTGAAATGAGAGATGGCATGGGTAAGGATGTCTTTTTTTCTTTGTGAGATACGATAGAGGACAGGAGTGCAGAGATGATGTTCTTTTATGGTAGGCATTTGGGAGGACTTGTGGATCTGAGACGTCTGATGCATGTGGGTTAGAGTGAGCAGAAGTGAAGAGTTGAGTTGAGAAGTTTTTGGAAGGTGATTATTCCTTTTGGATGTGATTGTGAGGGGGGGATGAGGTAATGGCCTGGGGAGTTGTCAGCGAGCTAATTATGGGAGATGTGCGAAGAGTTGCAGGAAGGAGGGTGTTTTTGTGCAACAAATGAGAGGAACTTTAGTTGAAGGTGCTGATTGTGTGTGTAGGTGTCTGGATTCTGCTTTAGTGTGGATGGTTGAAGCCGGGGAGTATGAGGGTCTATGAAAGGTAAAGGGAATTGTGAGAGGTGTTGGAGTTAGATAAATGAGTTGAGTGGAGGAGAAATCAGTGGTGTGCGGTGTTGAAAGTTGGGGAACGATGAGGATGGGGAGTAGGATGAGCACCACAAGGGTTGGGATGTGAGCTACCTGGGAGAGGTTTGAAAGTAGGAAAAATCTTGTCATCTGAGGGTAGGAGATATGGCTGTTGGTGTCTTCAGAGCTGCACATAATTGTGCAATATATCCAAATTTGAAGTAGTTCAATAAAAGAGAAGTTGGGCTAGTGCAAACAAATGAATGAAGCCAAGCAGCATTCATTGGTATTCCTTCCATCCGCCTTCCCTTTTTACTTGATTTGAAGTAGGCTGTGACAAGCTTAGCCAGGGTGTGAGGGTTTGCAGCCCAATCCAAGATGTTTGACTAAAATAAAGATCACAGTCCCCTTTCTATGTCACTTGACTTTACGCTTGTGCCTACATCTATCTGTAATGAGAGTTGAGGAAGACAATAAAATAAACATATGTGAAATAAAGGCTATGTTTTTCAGACGCAGTTGGTGGGTGTCAGAAACTAATGACACCTGCTTAAAAGTGCAGTCCCAAGTCAAAAAGGAAGACCGCCCTGGAGTCATTCTGAAGTCACCTGATGACTTCACCTGAGCTATACCTGTAATTATCTGGGTAAATCATCCAAAATCATCCTGAAGTATGCGTATAGGGCAAAGTATTTTAAATTAGATGACTTGAGTCATCATGGAAACTACTCCAGGATTGTTTGTTGATTACTTCATGCGAAAACATGTGCTGATCTTTTGTTCTTTTACTGCTACAGGATAATCCCATGATGATTTCAGGATTAGGCTGTATTACCCCAGGATGAGTTCCTGATTACTTCACTGAAAAACATGTGATGATTGTTTACTACTGTGGGATGATCCCATAATGATTTCAGGAATAGGTTGTATTACCCCAGGATGATCCAATGAGTATTTCACGATGGGCCTGAATTATTACAGATTGCTGTTGTTATGACTTCAGAATGAGGCTGTATCTCTCAAGCATTATCCCAAAATATCTTAAGAATGGGACTGTACTAGTCTACAATGACTTTGTGAACTGGATGTATTACCCTAGGGTAGTTTCTGGCTGGATTATTCCGATTTCAAAATGCAGATGTATTATTCGAGGATGATCTTTAGTAGTAATGTGTAAACCTTTGACATACATAGCAAGTTTAGAAATCTGCAGTTGCATTAGTTTGTTGGCCAAGCAGATTACTTCTCTAAAAAAAAAAAAAAAAAAAAAATTGTTACAGGGTTGGTCTATCAAGAAGAGGAGATTCCTCTTCTGAAAACAAGAAAATAGCTCACTATATTACGTGTGCACAGAAGAAGAGGAACCCGGAAAAGGCATACCTGGCTTGGAAATTATTTCCATTTACCACAGAAAACATACCCAGCTATACCTGTAAGGGCTTAAGAATATGTTCATGTTACTCCAAGACAATTACACTTTTACTCTTTACGAGTTTTCTGTTATTGCCCCTTACTACTACAACTTAATAACACCGGTGTGTTAAGCTATTGCTCTAAGTAGAGAACTGCTAATAATATTATTGCACTCCTTTTAATTCTGCCTCACCCTTATTCTTTCATTTTGATCATTGTCGTTGCAATCAAGTAATTCAGTTGGCAACAGATGTAAAACAGTAACTGTAAGTATGGATGTTAGTACCATCAGTGCAGGACTGGTCTTGAGTGAGACATTGTGCTTATATGAGACTTCTCAAGAAGTATGTTGTGGTTAAGCGTCTGCAAGTAAACATTCAAGTAGTCAGGTGGGTGCTGCAGTTCAGTGGTAATGTGAATGAAGGTGTTATAACAGACTATGGAGAATCGCAGTGGTGCGTTACTGATCTTGTGGTTGTGAGCTGTATAAGCAACTGATGGAGTGTGGTTTGATCAAATGACTGGAGTGGCCATGAATCTTGTGAGTGAAGAAATAAGTGACTTGTATGGCTCAGGTGCATTTTGAGTGGTTTTAGTTAGTATGTAGTGTCAGGGAGGTCTGATACAAGCAGATGTGCATGAATGATAGCTTACGCTCAAAAGGCTGGGAATGATTACATGATAAAAGTGGGTGAAGGCAAGCATTTTTGGTGGTCCCTGATGTTCTGAATGAGTGTTGTGAGTGACTAGTTGTTTTGCTTTACTGCTGACCGAGCCAAAATACACACACTGAAAAGAGTAAAAAAGAATCTCTGTAATGCGCTTCTTAGTCTAAAAAAAACACAGTTATTAAATCACTTCGCAAGGCTTGTGAAGGAAGGTCAGTACAACCGAAAGTGTACCTTTAGAATGCGCAACAATAAAGTGAGAACATGTACAAAGAACCTTCAGTCTATAAACAGAAAATACAAACATGCAAATATACAAATACCTATATTGACATATATATTCATACACAATGCAAAGCAAATAATTAGTAAAAATTCATCACCATGGGGCACAGTTGCTCCTTCATCTTTCTCCTGCCAGCAAGTTGTTAACCCCGGTTCGACTGCAACGAGAAAGAGAGATCTACCCTCACGGGAAATATCAGGCATTCAACGTCTCAATCCTGATTGAGGTCTATGAGTCTCCCACCTGCGATCTGGGTCTCTTATATACCTTAAACAAGCCAGGAAGAAGATTTCTAGAAAACCCCTCCGCTCCGTGAAAAGTGTTAAAAAATGTTGGCTACTTTAGTTTTGAAAGAAACACATTGGAAATGGCCTAGGTGGAAACCGTTCCCTGCTGTACCATAAACATCATTCTAGTACATCCTTATCTTGCTGACTGACTGACTCCTCCACGTTATGTCCTAGCCCTTTGGTGAGAAAGAACACGCAGAATAGGAAACACGTTGCATAACATGTTTTGTACGGAAAATTACTTGCACCTTTAACGTGGCGGTGAAGCTAAGGCTAAGCTGAATACAAAATGGAGTCTGTAACTTGTGACCGCTAATTTGACGGTGGACAGCTAAGCCAAGTGCAAAGTGCTGCGACACTTAGTCAGTGGTCAAAACACAAATATCACTACACTGGTGCAACTGGGGTGTGTTAGGAATGTGGGTGTATAGTGATTGTGGCTGCAGTGTGTGTGTGCTATGAATGATTGCAAGAGTGTTGCAAGGACTATTGCAACTAACTGAAGTATATTGCTGGTGGTGGTATGAGTGGATATGGGGCGGGCCAGTGTTGCTGAATGACTGGGTTAGTGCAGCAAATTGTTGGAAATGATTTAGAAGTCATGTTGTGATGAACTTTGGTAAGTAATTAGTGGTATGTAAATGATGTGAAGTAATGAATGAGTGTTTCAAGTGTTTCACTTTTGAGTGATGGCAGGTTTAGATCTGAGCTGTGAAAGAAAAGTTGGGCGGCTGGATCACGCTGTGAGGCAGAATAGGGTTACACATATCTGTGGGTGAGAGGCAACGGAATGGCTCATGGGACTGATAGCATGGGAGAGTGATGTTTAAAATGGCTGAGATAGGTGAATGTTGTGAGCAAACTAGACAGATAGTGGCTACAGCTCACTGCTGGTATGAGTAAAAGGATGTGATTGTGGTTATGGTTGCTGGTGTGTGGTGTGTGGTATGGAAGACTGGTGTTGCGAATAGCTGAGAATGAATGATGCATGTAGCTGAAGAAGAGTGGTTAGATTAAAATGTGTTAAAAGTTATGAGGTAGCAAGCAAGTGATAAGAGTTCTTGAGAGGAGTGTTTTGATGACTTAGTAGTAAAGCAGCTGAGGTGAATGCCAACTGAACATGTGTGGAGTGAAAGAAGTTTTGTGATTGGTCAAGGAATACAAATGCCAGAGTAACATAGTGCGTGGTGAAGTTAGAGGTTGAGATGAGAGATAGTTGTGTGGACAAGTTATCTTGTGTTTGTGTGTAAGTGGTTGGTGCTGAAAGTAATATTGTTGCAACTGCTTGAAGGCTAGAAAGTGGAGTGGGTGACTGTTGCAGTAGGTGGGCTGTGTCAGTGTCATAGTGGTGTTCTGAAGGGATGACTGGTATTGCATGCAACTGAATGTTTGTTGTGAAATGTCAGTGAACGGGTGATGAAGGCAAGTGATATTGCATCTCATGTGTTTAGTTTCTCATCTGGTGTAATGGGATGATGGTGTCAATGGGGTAAATAATTAGTTCTGTGAGTGGGTTATCTGTATTTGCTGATGTTGCTGTGTAGTAATGCAAGCGACTGAGTGGTTTTGTCTTGGGGCCTGATTATGAGTTTGTTGGGCTGGTATCTTATTTCAAGTAGCATAGGATTAAACACACTTGTAATATTACAGACTGGAAATCCTTTACATTTGTGATTGAGTAACCCTTATGCAAATCTCTAAACCACACCCTTAGTAACCAATCAGCTGCCAAATCACTGTGTTGAGCCTGGGCACAGTTGGCATCCATCACCAACTTCTTCTGAGCCCTGTGACCAGATGAGACAGACAGACCATCTGGCTATTGGCAATGGTAAGTGAATCCATGGAGTAGATAATTTGCAGGAGAGCATCTTCACATAGTGGTGGCTGTGCCATAGAGTGTTTTTTTTCTAATCTTCAGTGATGCTGCACAGCGTGGTTAAAAGGCATTGATAAAGCCAATAACACACAGGCAAGACCTATTGGCAGGGAGTGACTGGGCAAGCAACAACGCTGGTGGTGGACTTGAGGTTACAGGACAAGCAACAATTCGGGAGGGACAGGACAAACAACAACATGGGAGGGTGGTGGGACAAGCTCAATATTGAGACAAATGGAACGCATGCAGTCTCGCAGAGTGCTTAAACAAGAAGAAAAAGTAGAACCTAAAAAGACGAGCAGTGTAAGGACTCGGTAATGCTTCCGTGCTCCAGAGAAGGGACAAATACAAGAAGAGGAGAGAAGAGACACACTAATGAAAAATAAGTAAGCAAATCAGAGTGACAATGAAGCCAACCAGTGGCAAGCAATGTATGGAGCTCTAAGTCAACAGGAAGCTAACAATACTACTCTAATGCTCTGCCTAGTAGTCAAGACCTACAAATGGAGCATTGTGTCACCTATCTTTTTGGGCTGCCTGTGTGGTAGGGATTGGAACGTTTGGGGTATTACTCCTTTCCCCACTTACACCAGGTCAATAAAAAGAAAAACAGATTGCAAAACAATTTAAAAATTGTCTACTGCATATCAAATGGTTTCTCTCATCCAGTATAGTTTTCAATAATGAAAAACTCTCATATTGATTTTTCTGGACTATTGAAATCTTTCACATTTTAAAAGCGGAGAATGAGTACTTACTGGATTCCTTATGATATAAACAAAAAAACAAGGCACTAATTCTGTTTGGTCCATTTTTGGTTTGAATGTGCTAGTCAGAAAAACTTTTATAATATGGACTTGAGCAAAAATGTTAATACACAACTGCCTGTATTACAAAATTCAGCAAAGACAAATGTAAAATAATAATCAATCGGTGTTTGTAAAATGCAGCTACTCACCTCTTAGGCTCCCAAGGCGGTGGGGGGGTGGGGGGGGGATGAGGAGGGGAGTGTGTAGTGTGTGACGGTGAGGTGGATTATAAAAGCCATGTCTTCAGTTCCTTTGTGAAGCTGGAGAGGGAGATGGGTTGACTGATGTGGATGGCTAGGGCGTTCCAGGCGGTAGGAGAAGGAGTGTCCTCCTGTTGTGGTACTTCTTTGAGAGAGAGCTGAACTGAGCATAGGGTCCTGTGGGGTACGTGGAAGTTGAGTCACTGGTTCAGGTAGGTTGGTCCGGTGTTGTGGAGGGCTTTTTGTGCGTGGGTGAGGATCCTGAAAGTGATTCTTTTCTCTATGGAGAGCCAGTGCAGTGTAGTAGGTATTGCAAGATGTGGCAGTGTCAGGGTAGGTCGAGGATCAGTCTGGCGGCGGCGTTCTGGATGTTTTGCAACTTGCAGGTGAGTTTTTTTTGTTGATTCCGAAGTAGAGTGTGTTGCTGTAGTCCAGTTTGCTGGTGATGAGGGTATATGTGATGGTCTTTCTATGTTCGAGGGGGATCCATTTGAAGGTAAAAATAGAAAAAGAACATACACCTTCCAGAGGTGACAAACATTACCCTTCTCCAGTTCCCTCCCCCCATGTTCGCCCCCAGCATACAATAGGTCATTCCTTGAACAGCATGGTCTTTTCAAATGAGAAACCTGAGCAGAGTCCGTTATATGTACATTTATGAATCAGGGTCTTCGTTGGTATCTGTTCCAGAGGCTGAACCCAAATGGTCTGAAGCTGCTTCACTTGGACGTTTGAGGCAATCTAACAAGGTGTCCCATTGTCTCGCCACGTCCCGAGACCCACCCCCCCTGTGCTTCCTCTCGGTGTAATATGCTTCCCTCTGCCCATTTAATCACTGCATTCTGCCATCTTTGTTTGTGAGGGCCCCTGGCTTCCTTCCAGTGTGTTGTGATGTCTCTTTTAGCCAGAATTAGTGCTAGGTCAGCATATCCATTGGCTGTTTTTTTGGGCATGAGGGCAGGGAAAATCCCCCAGTAGTGCTACTAAGGGGTACAGTTCTAGCCTTCTATCTGTAACCGCAGTCAGACTCCGGAACAGCGCCTCCACAGTAAGGCACAATTTATGGACAGCTCCAGAACATGAGCTCTATTCCTGCCTCCAGCTCTGAACAGCGGTGACACCCTCCACCTCCAGTTGCATACATTTTTGCTATTTTATGGAGGGTAAGATACACTCTGTGATAAATATAAAGGTTAATCAATTTGAAGCAAGCATTCCTAGTTACTGTGTATATGTGTATAGTAATTCTGGCCCATCTCTGCTCGTCTATAGGTGTCCCCAATTCATTCTCCCATGTCAGATGGAGTTTATAAAAAGGGAGGGAAGTGTCTTTATGTAAGGCCATATAAAGGGCAGATATCGCTCCTCTCTCTCTCCCCCCTGTGTGCAATTAATTCTGCAGCCATCATTTATAGTCAACTCATGGGATCCTGCCTTCCATGATCTCTGTATAATCCTAGTAATTGCATTGTATAAGAGAAACATTCCTGTGGGGGGGGGGGACATCAAATCGCTCCCTTAACTCAAAGGAGGTGCGTAATTCCTCGTTATGGAACAGGTCCCCGAGTACTGTAATATTATATGTTCCTAGTTTCATGACTCCATTTAGGGCCCGCCCCCCCGGCATGTGAATCAAACCTTCTATTGGTATTTCTGGTGCGTATGGGAGCGCGGTTCGTGTGCGCTGTAGACTACATCCCCAACACACTCGCATAGTATGTAATATTTGTGGGAGCTGCTCTTGTCTCCCTCTTGGGTTCAATAACACGTTCAGGAGGGCGTAGAAAGACCGACCCTTATTACGTTGTGTGTCCCACTCCTCTTGTTCCTCATGTGGTGATCTTGCCAGCCATTGCAGCTGACCTGCCCAATAATATATCTCCATGTTTGGCACGGCCAATCCCCCTTCTGATGTGGGTCTCTGGAGTGTACCTAATGCCAGTCTGTGTCTGCCTGACCCCCCATATGAAGCCAGTCACCATGGTATTAATGTCTCTGAATAACGATTTTGGGATAACCAATGGGAGGGTAGAGAAATAGTACAGCAGTCTGGGTAACACTACCATTTTTATCAGTGATACTCTTCCTGTCACTGACATTGGAAGTGTTTTCCAAAACTGCATGTTGGCTCTCAGTTTCCTAATTGCCCGATGTACATTCCCCTCCAGTAAGTCTTCCAACTTATGATATATGTTGACTCCCAGATAACAAAATGTAGAAGGGGTCCAACTAAGCCCTCGTGTGTTTCTCACCCTCAGGGCCCCTTCCCCTAGGGGGAAGATGTGAGATTTCTGCCAATTTATATGCAGACCAGATGCATCTCCAAATCGCTCCAGCATTGCCATCGCTCCTGCCATACCGGCTTCCATGTCTCCCAGGATGATCAGCATGTTGTCCGCATAGAGCACAATGTGGTGTTCTTGCGTCTCAACCCGGAGCCCGTCAAAACAGGTTCCTGATCTTGCTATTCCCGCAAGCGACTCCACCGCAGTCACAAAGAGCAGAGGCAACAGGGGACCACCCTGTCTGGTGCCCCTGCCAATTAAATATGGTTCTGATACTGTCCTGCCCCGTGTGTACCCGTGCTGTGGGATTAGTGTAGAGCAGCCTCGTCCATCAGATAAAGTCTTGCCGCAGTCTCAATCTCAGCATTACCTGCTCCAAAAAAATCCCACCTACGGCTATCAACAGCTTTCTCAATATCTACTTCATTCCAGTGGCTCTGCTTATTTAGTATAAACCACTAGCCAACTGTGCATGGCGGGGCGGTTTAGAGTAAGTACCGGGGACGAGAAACGCAGTCAAATAAAGTTACAGTCTAAAAAGTGCGATCACAAAATGGGGAGAATTTCCAGTTTCTTGGCAGGTATAAGACTATTAGAGTGACACGGATGTGAGGCTTTTCCTCTGCCGCACTGGCAAGATTGAAAGAGTGTGGGCTCTGCTTAAGTGAGAAGCCGTGGAACGAAGTGGGGTGGTGGGATATCGGAATAAGGAAAAAAGACTGGTGGGGTGGGGGTATTGGGAAAGGAGGCCTTGTTCGAGGCAATAATGTGAGCATTGCTGAGTTTCTGACACCAAGAGTGGCCCACATCTCGGTGACCTGTATAAAATACGCTGCACACAGCAATACCCAAATCTTGTTGATACTTTCTGCCTGCCGCATTAGGGATCCTTTCTTTTATTCAAATTTAGCTAGATGCAGTGCTTAATCTGTACTTGTTTCCGGTGCTGAGCACTGGCACTTATTTTTGAGGGCTGCCGTTGGCACATATAACACATATGGGAAAGACGGAGGAAGGGAAAAATGAAAAAGCTTCACAAAGGGAGAAAGCAGAAAGCTGCAAGAGTGATCTGAAGGGGCTGTACATGTATTAGAGAGGCCCGAGATGATTTCAAGATTTTCCTGCATCAGTATTCCGTGTTCCCACATTTCATTGCAGCAGCCGCATGTTTAAGAGGTGGGCTTTGGGCACTGGCACGTTTTTATTTACGAATTAAGCACAGACTTGATGTGTTTAACCCAGAAAAAAGATGTTAATTTACAAAAAGTTTCTATTTACTTTGCACGCATAATCTTGGGAGGCTTCATTTTCAGTAAGAGCTGCCAGGTGTTTAGTGTATGATTGTTTTCTCCTTGGCCTGAACATGGCCAACTCCTTAAGAGCAGAGACAAAGAAAAGGTCTCTGTAGTGAACTTACTTTTCACTCATGAACGACTCGGGCGCTCTTCTGGTAACATTGCTACATTGCAATAGCAGCCTTGCACTACCTTCCCTCGGGAGTGTAAATTTTCACCAGCGGGAGAGGTTTGGTCTCCCATGTTCCCTCCATTCACATCCCAAACTTTAACTTACCTGATATCTTGGGTTCTCTCACATATGCCGCAGTTACACACACAGCGTGCATAATAAAGCCAGGTTAGCAGTAAATTTCGCCATTGTTACCCTGATGATGGATTTTGGCTGCGATGTATAATTGCCCCCTCCCCGTTTCACTAAAGCAATTTGATGCTGAATGAGAGTCAGCCTCTTGCATCGCCTTTCTTAAATAAAGCGCCTCAGTCATCGGCCGACACCACTAGAGAAGCCCCCGCCTTTGAAAGCTCAGATGAGGCAGTCCAGAAGTGTGAATGGGGAAAGCCATAACCCCCTCTTCTATTTTAAAAAACAAAACAATCCTGACGAGGTTCAGCAGTGCATCCCCCTTCCACTCTCCTGCAAACACAAGGCAGCTTGCATTCAGTTATCAGGCAGTAGGCACGTCAGCTTTTATTCTTTGTCTCTCCTCATCAGTCTGGCTACAGGCCCACTTCCGGTACACGAATGCAACTTCCGATGTGAAAAATGTGAACTAGACAAAGGACAAACATAAACCTCATTGTAAATTTTAGCTGCAGCTTTTTTTTACCATGGTAACTCTAAATTGTGCCATTTCCGTTACACGATTCTATGTCAGTATTGCCAGAAGGTTTTTGCCGTCTCCGCTAGAACTCGTGACTTTGTCCTCCCCAGTTTGTTGACGTAACGGACCGCAGACCGTGTGCACCGTTTACACCCAATGAGTGTGTTACGACCGCTAGAAGCAATTGGAGAGGTGTTATACTGGACGCATGTGTCGCGTGCTCTGGTGCTCTCAGTGCAAACATGCTAGCCTACAATGTTAAATCAAGAAATGCGATATACCAAAGGTACATGTTAGAAAGAATATGAAAGGTAAAATACTTATCTTCCCAGCGAAGCAGCAAAGAAAGAGGACGGTTTATGGTTCCTTGTGGTTATATACTGTATGTTGTGCTATGATTGGTACTGCTGTTTTGATGTCACATATAAAAGGTGTGGGTAATGTAGTTTACAAAAAGTTTATTTTCATTGGTTGCTGTGTTTGTTTAACAGCAAAGAAGGATAAGCATAATCATCGCCTCTGTGTTCTTAATAGAATTGAAAATTCTTGACGCATCCAATAGATTTTTTTTTTAGTGTGCAATGCCATGAACACACCATTTTAGTTTGTGTTCAGAATTAAGCATACTCTTTTTGCGCTTGTAAACTTGTTTTTAACTCTTAACTTTATTAAAATTGGGTTCTCAAAAATAATAGTGTCAAAGCCACTAGAGTTATGCATGCAAGAGCAATCTAATTATGTGATAAGATTTACTAAATCGTGCTGCCAGGAAAGAAAAATTATGGCAATCTCATACATGCCAATATACCTGGTTCAGGCAGGACACTCCTGATTTTTTAAGCCAAACTGGCTTTATTTTGGCCGTCCCTGCATAAAATTGCTTTTCCTTCAATAGAAGTCTATGGGTAAAATGCATTCTCCCAATTATTTGTTTGAAAAATCACCCTCTTTACTTTTTAAAAATGTTGGCATGCATGCATTCTGTGGCATTGTTGCATCACTATTTTGATGTTGTGGTGGCAAATGAAAGAGACATGACACTAACGCTTACAAAGTTTATTTAAGTAGGAAACACATTTAGGGGATTTAAATAAAATGTTATTCACCAACAAATAATGCTTTGGCATGCATGAAAACACAGCAGCAACAGTTTCTTAACAATGTATTTTTCAACTCCCAGAGTAGAATAGTTTGCATAAAACAGACAGCTTCGACCGAGCATAAAATAAGACTACCTACCTCTATACAGTTCTTGTAATATTTAGTAAAATTGATGTCTCTTTTATTCTGTGAATTCCAAATATGTTTTGCAACTGGTGTTCCTCTTCTGGTTTAGTATGGGACTCTTCAAGCAACTCTTTCAGGTGAGAACATTTTTGTGACAAAGAAGGGCTTATTATGTCTACTCTGTCTGATTAATATTAAATATGAAAAGGGTTTGTAATACTACAGGCAAAAGCCTATGCATGACAAAAGACCCAATTCAGTCCTGAGAGTCCTGATTTTTTTTTAAACAAAAATGACTATTTTATCTGTCTGTCATCTGAATCTTCCTCTTTTTCAATGTATGTCAATGGGGAAAATGCATTCTCCAGATTTTTTTCAAAATCTCCCACTTTCTAGTTGTAAAACGTTGACAAATATGAATCTTCTTTCTAGTCCATCAGTTGAGGTAATTAATACTATCTACAAACATTTTCACCTCTTTATTACATGTTTAATGTCTGCATACAGCAATGGAAATTTGAAAGTTGAGTAGTTAGCTTTCCTAGTGTGCATGCCATGGTATTGCATGCTTCAAGTCTGCTGTGTGTTTTTAAGGTCCCATTGAGCATGAAAAAATATTTTTGTTGGAATCTTAATTTATGCAGCAGCTGGTGGATGCTGCTGCTAGGCATTTTATGCTTGAACTAGGCCAGCAGGTGAAAATTACTTCAAAATGTTGGAAAAATAAACATTTCAAGAAATACACATACCCCAATAATCAAGATTTGCTAACTTTTCTTACTGTGTATGGCACCTACACTCGTACATTTTAGTTTTTGTCCTAGTCTAATTAAATATAATAAAAATAGTAACATTATTACCCTGCAAATTACCTTTGACACATTTTTCTGAAGCACGTTGTTTGCTTATTTGTATGTTACCAGCAACTCATGTAGTTGTTCTGCTTTCCTACATATCTCCTATCGGAGCTTACAGAACCTCTCTGGAATGCACTTCTGAGTTCAAAGAAGACCTTTATTGTTGTTAATTCTCCCCCACCCACAAGTTCCTGAGAGACTAAATTAGTAGATTTCAAGCACACGTTTAAAAGTAGTTGCAGCAATAAAAGCAAAATATATCACAGTACTTCTCAGTTGCAATGTACGCAGCAAATCTATATAATTATAGTATAATATAATTGCAAAGCATAAAAGTAAAATTCATCACCGTATGGGCAAGGCAGTAGGGCCTAACTCAGCTTCATCTTTCTGGGGTCTGCAAGTTGATGACTCCGGTCAACTGCAAGAAAGAGATTACCTACCCAAGCGGGAGACTGGCAACTGACGTCTAGCTCCAGCCTGAAGTCAAGCAGATTCAAATCTAACTCACTGTACCCCAGAGTCATCCTTAAAATGAAACTCAGTGTGAGATATTAACAACCTTGGAGAATGGCCAGTTCTCCTGAGCTCTTCGTTCTCAGACTGGATTGCGAGGTAAACACAAAATCTACGTGCTCTTATCAGCTAAGGTCTGGTGTGAAGAAAACAGCTTGGTCCATCTTGTGGAAAAACACAGCTTGGAAAAAACACAGACATCTCTGCAACGTCTCAACTGCAATGTCTAACTCCACGTTAAAGCCAAGAGGCAGCTAACCTAAATATCAAATGTAATGTCTAATCTCATGTCAAAGCCAATAGGCAGCTAACCTAAATATCAAATGTAATGTCTAATATCATGTCAAAGCCAATAGGCAGCTAAACTGAATACAAAATGTAATGGCTAATGCCATGTCAAAGCCAATAGGCAGCTGAACTGAATACAAAATGTAATGGCTAATGCCATGTCAAAGCCAATAGGCGGCTAAACTGAATACAGAATGTAATGGCTAACTCCATGTTAAAGCCAATAGGCGGCTAAACTGAATACAGAATGAAATGGCTAACTCTATGTTAAAGCCAATAGGCAGCTAAACTGAACAAAACATATAGGGGGTCATTACGACCCTGGCGGCCGGCGGTAACACCGCCAACAGGCTGGCGGTGTTCCGCCAGCAATTATGACTGTGGTGCAATTGCCACGGCCATACCGCCGGCCCCTCCCATATACCGCCAGGATTCCGCGTGGAGGTCATAATCCCCAGGGCAGCGGTGCAAGCACAGCTGCCCTGGGGATTATGAGTCCCCGACTGCCAGCCTGTCCGTGGCGGTAAACACCGCCATTGAAAGGCTGGCGATAAGGGGACTTGGGGTGCCCCTGGGGGCCCCTGCACTGTCCATGCACTTGGCATGGGCAGTGCAGGGGCCCCCAGTCATAGCCCCGTCGCGCATTTCACTGCCCGAATTTCGGGCAGTGAAATGCGCGACAGGTGCTACTGCACCCGCTGCACATCAGCATTGCCGCCGGCTCTATTACGAGCCGTCTCCAATGTTGATGTGACATTTCTGCTGGGCCAGCGGACAGTAACACTGTTACCGTCCGCTGGCCCAGCGGAAATGTCATAATAGGGAGACAGGAATACCGACGGCAATGGCGGTATTCTGTCTCCCGCGGCCTCAGCGGTCTTTTTCCAAGACCGCCGAGGTCGTAATGACCCCCATAATGTGCTACTGGTGAACATTGAGCAACTAATATGCGCAGTGGTGAAACACAAAGTCATTGGTCAAACACAATTAATAGCATCACAGTAGTGGCTTAATAGCTTTCACTGTTCAGTGATCAGCCAAAAGGCTCAGCATTCCTGATAAAAATGCAATTAAAGTAGTGGAAAGAAACAATTTCATTTTGTTAATGCCTCTGAAGTAATCCATTAGTCATTTAGAAATCATCCTTAAGTTATCAGGAACAATCTCACTTTAAGAAGTAATTCTAAACTAATTTTCAAATCATTCTCCGTCTTCCTCAGGGACATTCCTATCTTCTGAAGCAATCACATGGTAATTTCCAAGTCATCCTGGAATCATCAGGCTCAAGTTTCTAAACTTTGCTGCTGACTACAAGAGCTTGATGACATTTGATGACGTGAAAATGATTTCTACAGCAGCTGGATGAACATCCATTGATTCTGGGATGGCTTCTAAAGTAATCCTATTTGACCAGGGCAGTTACTAGTGAATCACTTGGTTGAGCACTCTTGAGTCTATGCAGGAGGACTGTGCCATCTTGGTTTGTCAGACTCGGCTCCCTGAAGCTTTTTTCGCACACACAGCTCCACTGGCTTCATATTAATGGACATCTAATTAGCTTAATATGTTGAAAGATGTGCACTAGGCACATTTTGCCACCTGGGCTTATTAGCGATTCCACAGAAGCTGTCTTTCGTTTCCACATGAGCTCAATCCAGTAGGTTATTTTTCATTCTCAGAAGAGTATATTTCACGTGATGATAACAAAGTAAGAAAAAATAGCAACCTCTTCACTTGTTCAGTACAGCGGATTAGAAATAGACACAGAACAATGCACTGGAGACTGTATGTTCGGAAAGGATGTGCTGTTTTTTGCTTGAGGTTCCAAATGTCAAGTCTTTTAGTAAGGGATTGCGCCTCAGTTTTCTAAGCTCCTCCCCAGCTCTATGCCTTACATTTCCTAGGGCCAAAAATTTTAATATAGAAGTTCATTCCACTAGGATGAGTCCACTTACTGGAACCAGAACTTGTTCAGGACACCCTAGTAGCAGAGTGGCATGTCGATAATCAATTCATAACAGTTGCTCTGTAGCTGGTAGAATGGTGACCAGAGTCAAATAAGGTGGACCAGTCTATGGGCACCTTTCTTTCTGGCACTGTAATATATGTGCTTTGAACAGTGCTCTGGAGGTTATTGCTTGGTAAGGTTCATTCTGTATTAAGTATTGCAACTAATTCATAAATATATAATGTTTGCAGGAATCCCACTGATCAAGCTACACCAATTCCAATAATGTTTTCCAGGAAATTATCCGATCCTACCAAGCGTTGACTGTGTCCTTTAATAAGAAGTTTTGTTCTGCTGGCAAAAGATAAAAGGAGTGAAGCAATATCAACTTCCCAAAGCCTTTCTGGTGCCACATCAACTATCATGGTATCCTCTCTGTCAATGGAACATGGTACACATTCTCATACCCACTCAACTTTTAGTTGGCAATACAATGGTGTAGCACTGCTTTGTGTATATGTCGTAGACCATACTCTGCTTGTTCTACAGCATCAGAGAAAGGCAGACATTTCCCGTTATCCAGTCCTTCATGCTATTCACCTGCCAAGATACAAAGGCCTCGGTCTAGTTCTGAAAGTTGGATAACGACAGTCTGCTCACAATTGACCTAGGTTTTCCTCTAGTCTTCCTTCTTTTTGGACTTTATAAAATATGTTGCCTCTACCACATTCAAGTCCCCCCTGAGTGCTAGCCTCAGTTATGTCGAGGCTGAGTGACAGCTTTATGAGTAATTATACATTAAGATTGTTACATTTAGTGACTGTGCTACTGGAAACAGCACATGAGATACAAATAAGCGAAACTATGAGCTCTGACAAAGCTAGAGTTCGATGAACCTGCCACCTCGGTGGCTGAAGGAGATGATAGCGTCCAAAGGGTAATTATGCAAAGTTTAAATGCAGGCACTTGTTATGCAGTTTATAGATTCTATCTACATTTGGATGACTGGTCTTTAAAGGCTTTCATGGGCAATTAATTGTTATTTGAATAAGTGATGATCACTTGCATAACCCCGAAGGCAGTTAATTTTAAATGATTTATGTGCTTTGCTTTGTGTTACATTTTCAGCCAGCTGCACTAGGCTGCCACGTGTGATTCTTACTTTTGTTTTGCAGTATGAAACAATTTATGAAGAATAGAAATTACGAAAGAAATGTGTGTGTCAAATGTGTTACATGTGTTTTATCTTACTGTCTGATAGGTTCACGGAGATGCTTCATTTTCTGGTCAAGGCATTGTTCCTGAGACATTCACGCTTTCTAACTTACCACATTATCGCGTTGGTGGAAGCATCCATCTGATTGTAAATAACCAGCTTGGTTTTACCACTCCAGCTGAGAGGGGGAGATCGTCCCTGTATTGCAGTGATGTTGGTATGTACAATAAGCGTCACGATGTAGCCTTTAAAAAAAACAAAAATTGAAAAAAAAATTGAATTTTCATTAAATTATGTTAATGTGTATTGTCTTTGTAGTACAACTGGGGGATATGTAGTCTGATGGTCCACTCTCATAAAGAGATATCAGCGGATATAAAAATGCTAGTTTCAAAAATAGAATGACCTGAAATGCTTGTAGTCTTTAGCTACGTCATCTACTCTACCATCCTGACTTCCTGCCTTGATGATTAACCTTTGACTTGTGGGCTTTGACTTTCCGTGGAGTGTCTTGCAGTGTATCCCTACAGTATAGCTGAGGTTACACTTTTTGACTGTACTTGGAGGTTTTATCAGGTCAGTGGATTTTGAAATTTACCCCCGAATAGATGGAAAGGAAGAAGAGGCTTAAAGACAATCTTGGTTTATAGAAAACTTGCCTGAGTGTGCCGGTAGGCTTTGAGGGTTGACCAAACAGTGTAACCTGAGTTGAGGCTTGGATCAAAGTCCTATGCACTGTTGCAGAATTGCTGCATAGAGAATACAAACCTGAAGAACAGACAGTGAAGAGACATGGCGCTGAGAAATGTGTTTGTGGAGGCCTGGAGTAGAGAAGAATGTATTGTAACATTCATATAGCACCTATTACCCGTCTATGTGGCACAGAGGATTTTTCTACATGGGTCGCGTGTTACACCATATAGGGTGTGATTGGAATGGTCTTTTCCTTGTTTTGATCTTGTGTGATAAGTGTTTCCATTGCATGCTTGATGACCACCAAGGTGCAGTTATTGTGTTATGGGTTGCAGCATTTGCAGCACATGAGATTTGCATGCAGGTTATGGTTTTCAGTAAGCTGGCAGCTTTGAATAGCTCTGCAGATCTCGTTATGGTATTTTATTGTAACACAATCCAGCGCATTGGTTACCGCTATGAGTTGTCCTTTCTGAGATTTTTAGTTTAAGGTTTATGGTCCTGAGCAGGCACAGGGAGACATGGTGTGTAGATCTGCTGAGGTGGACTTTCTGTCATCTCATATCACTATATCTCTGGTTCTCAAACTTTTGAATGGACTCCCATTTAATCTTTGATGGGACCTGGGGACCCCCATAGAATCCTTATTGGAATCCGGCAACCCCCACTCCGTCATTACTGAAATCTGAGGATCCTGGCCTAATCATTTTCGATGATATGAACTACAAAACAATACATACAAAACACAGAAAGAAGCATTCAAGAGAAAAATACACAAATAATGAAACTCTTCTTTCAACTCACAAATATAAAAAAATCAAACATTTAATAGGAAGGTGAGAGCTTTTCTAAATTCAATTGAGGCCACTCATTGTCCATATTATAGTATGTTTGATGCACTTGCAGTGCTCCCACGAATCAGTCTGAGGATACAAGTTTAATTTTTACCCTTCAGTTTCAAATTCCTTCACGTTTACAGAACGTTTTAACATTTTCATTTGCACATTTTGCTTTTTTATCTATATCCACTCAATTAATCTGTTAATATTTATTTATATAAGCAGTCGAAGACCCCCACTTTAGGCTTCGCAGATCTGCAGAGGTCACCTGACTATGAACCACTGTCATATATGATTGTCTTTTTTAGGTGTCCAGAACCAGTCATAAAATAACTGTGAAGAAGAGGTACCAAAGCACTCAGAGAAGTCCCACTGTTGTTAAAAAAACAAAAAACAAAACAAAAAAAACATGATAAATTATCAGTACAATAAGCCACAGTTTCAGGAACGTTGTTGACTCTTTATTCTTCGTTTAATCCTCTGACATCAATACAATTTGTCCTCCAAAGGCATCCAACATGTGTTTCATCAAGTCTTTTTCAATGCTCCGAAAATGTATACGCGTGACATTAAGATGACAACAGCACAACCCACAGGGATTGCCCTGAAAACTTACTGGAAAGATCACCAGAGTATATGTGGAAGAAAACAGGTGTATTAATAGACGTGGTATTGTATCAGACTTCCGAGTCAACAGAAGTAGTAGAAACAAAGAAAAACAGGAAGCATGCAGAGCCAAAAAAGGCGAGAAGAATCATGTGCACAAGAACAATATCACAGTCGTACATGATGAGTAGAGAACACAACGTGATACCCATTGTTCCATGTGCCGTATGCAAAAAGTTTGATTATTTATATGAAGGTAACCCACATTCCCAGAAATACATGTGAAAGAACAAACAGTTCTCCAGTATTGGATCTTTCATAGATTCACATGCTTGAATCATCCCTGTCGTCGAGGTGGGAGCTTCACAGTAACTTCAAATATATATATAGCAGTAACTGTAACACACTAGGCCATAACAGCCCAAATATGCACTGATATAGCCTATTCATCTTCTTTTATAAAAAAAAAAGAACCAAACTTGAGTTACAGCCAATCAGGCATCAACACCCTCTAGGACACTCCCAACAGAGGCTGTTTCCCTCAGATTTTCTACTGCATGTCGTGTGAAGGGAGTCTCCCTGAGCTTTGCTCAGTTTATTCTTCTGACAGGAATATATTTTCTCAGAGAACCCAGCTTTCCAGTGGACAGGATATCACAGCAATCTAAAAAAAGACTTTTCAGAGACTGTGGCAGTTGTGGGAGGAAAAGGCTTCATATTGATGACCCCCACAAGAAATTCATCTACTGCCTGCATCCAGACCATAAGGTGAGGGACTGAAAGATTTGTCGCACCTTCAGTCATAAAACCCTGAAAGACCGAGAGGGTGGACTTTTGTTGTGGCTCCAAAAGCAGAAGGCCTTGGAGAATCCTTCTTCTGATGAGAGTGAAGCCTCATCACACACTACTCACTCCCTAAAAAGGCCTAGAGGTGAGGAAAAACTGCCTACAGAGCCTTCAAGAAAGGTTGCTAAGAAATTTAAATACCTCTTTGGAGAAGCAGAAGCGCCAGGAAAGTGCTGCCTCGGGATCAGAGACCCACTTAAAACCCTCAAAAAAGGTTCACTCAGAGCCTACCACACCTTTGGGAAAATGCACTCCCAAAAAGTGCCTCTCTGTCTGTATCACTGGGGAAAGAGCCAGGAAGGTTCTCCTCAGATTCGGGCAGAAAAGGCCCGTAGATGACGATACTGTCGATGACCATGTCAACAGCCATTGCGACGACTATGATGTCGATTTTTACCGCAGCGGTTTGCCCGATGATTATTACATTGTCGCCACTTTCATTGCTGACGATCATCACGGCAAAAATATACAGGAAGGCATCATTGACGAGAGAGGGGTCGGAAGCCTCTTTATTGCATCCATCGCCGGTGGCACTCCCGTCGACAAAACAACCGTCGACTAGGGCGAAGAAAGAACCGTCGACGAGAATACCTTCGACAATACAGTCAACGAGGGATCCGTCGATGACACCGTCGACAAAGAAACTATCGACTAGGGAAGAACCGTCGACGAGGAAAAGTCCATCGACGACATCAGCGATGGGAGAACTGTTGATGAGGGAAACAGCAGTTTCATCGACGCAACCGTAGGCGACGAACATAGCAGGGCGAACACCATCTTCAAGAGATCTCACGAATCAGCCTTAAGAGTCAGCAAGATTCCCTCCTCTTTCTTTCATTACGGTGGGAGGTAAGGCATCTTAAATTCTCCTGATGCATACCTCCCCAAGCAAAGTGTTGCCGTATCCTCCACAGCATCTATTGGATGATGACGTCTATTCTCAGGGTGTGAATGTTTGGTGCAGCCAGTAGTCTGTCACAGCTTCATGTCAAATGCCAAGACCTAGATGATGATGATGATGGACAAGATCAGGACACCTATCCGTCAGCCAGGGTCCAACCGGATCCGTCATACTCCACGTTTGAGATGGTGACTTCTATTACTATGCCTAGATCTTTAGTATCAGATCTCCAGGGTATGTTGCAGGATTACAATAGAAGATTTCCGCCATCACTACCAGTGACTCCGTCCAGGTCGTACAATCCGCGGATGGATCTGCACACCCCAGTCCCTAGTCATCCAGGGACACCGCACAGAAACATCCGGTTTGTTCAACCACCGCAGGATGATCATCACTCCATGGACAAAGAGAGAGAAGAAGGTGAGATACCGGAAACAACTCCTAGTGAGTGGGATGAGTACCTCATCCCTACACCGTCGCCACCGGCAGCAGGACGAGTGGATTCACCCCTGGAGGACATAGGGGGCTTCCATAATTTGATGGAAAGAGCGGCCAAAAGATTTGAGCTACCCATTCTTTCCCGGGAAACTGATTGTTTCTTATATGACTTTAAGGAGCCATCAAAGAAGTCGGTTAGGACTGTTCCTATAGTGGATTTTCTATGGCAGGAAGGATTGAAGGCGATGAAAAATCCAGCTACCAAACCTTCCCAGATGCAGCGGTTGGAAAAGAAATATAAAGCCTTAGAAGATACTCCAGCCTGCTTAGTAACCCAGCCAAAGCCGGATTCTGTCATATCTCAAGCATCACAACATCGCTCGAAAAATCCTTCAACGCCGATAACATCACCACCAGACAGAGAAGGGCAGCGTTTGGACAACATCGGAAAGAGGTTCTCCTTGGTGGCAGTGATTACAGGAAAGGCTGCTAACTCGTTGGCCATTGTGGGCAGGTATGACCGCCAAATGTGGGCAGACATGTCCTCTTATATAAACATTTGCCCGAGGATGCCAACCTGGAGGCAAAGAAAGTGTTACAGGAGGGAGAGCGAATCGCATCCGTAGTTATTGATTGTGCAATTGACATTTCACTGACAGGTTTCAGGCAACTAGCAGGGGCAGCGGTCTTGCGTAGGCAGGGGTGGCTGAAGTCTACTTCCTTTTGCCCGGAAGTTCAAAGTAGAATTCTTGACATGGCGTATGATGGGGGAAAGCCTCTTCGGAAAGCATGTGGATGACATGCTGCAGTCCATAAAGGCAGATACAGCGAAATCCCTTGGTACGTTGCAGTATAAAAAAACTGCGATTTCGAGGGGCGAAAGGCAGAGGATGTTACTCCTTTTGTGGTAGTTTCCACCAATATAGACCACAGTACCAGTCATCTCCAGCAGGACACTGACAGCAGTACGGACAGCATCAGCAGCAATATCGGTTGCCACCTACAGCTGCTTATAGACACCCCACAAAGGGAAGATCCGTTGCCCGTGGCAGAGATACGGGTAGAAAACAATGACCGGGCATCCATACCAGCTACCAACACTACCCAGGTGTCGAAGATTGGGGGTCGCATCACTCATCACTTCCTTCAGTGGTCAAGCATAACATGAGACAAGTGGATGCTAGATATAGTAGCCAAGGGGCATACTCTGGAATTCATACAGAAACCACCAGATACCCCTCTGTTAGGACCGCCACCTCCACGAGTGAAACACCTCCTCAAAGAAGTGTATGTGATGTTGCGCAGGGGACAATATAACTTGTTCCAACTCTTCACAGGATCCATGGATTCTATTCACGCTTTTTTCTAATAAAGAAGCCTTCAGGGGATTGGCGACCCATCCTAGACTTAAGATCCTTAAAAAAAGTTCCTGAAGAAGCAGTTGTTTCATATGGTAAGGCTACAAGACATCCTATGCCTCTTGAATACAGATGATCACATGACCACTCTGGACCTCCAGGATGTATACTTCCACATCCCAATGCACCAAAGCCATCGGAAATTTCTCAGGCTCAGGGTAGCTGGTATGCATCTGCAGTATTGTGTCCTCCCATTCAGATTAAAGTCGTCCCCAGAATTTTTACAAAAGTGTTAGCTCCAGTAGCAGCTCACCTATGCCAGTTGGGCATGCAAGTTTTTCCTTATCTGAACAACTGGCTTAGCAAGGCATCCTCAAGAGCTCAGATGGTAGACCACACAACCGCTTGCCTCCGGTTATTTGAGGATCTCTGTCTTACCATCAATTATCGCAAGTCACACGTTCATCCCACGCAGAAACTGAATTTCTTGGGGTCAATAGTGGATACTATCTGAAGCAAAGCATTCCCATCTCAAGAGAGAAAGCAAAAGCTATCCAATTGGCTCACAAGCTATCGACAAAAACGTTAGTTTCAGTTCGAACTTATAAATCAATCATGAGAATTATCTCGTCATGTATTCCGCTGATCCCAAATTGCCGGCTACGTATGCAGCCTCTACAGGAGCAACTGGACGCGCAGTGGCTTCAGGTTCAGGGATCCTTCGAGGATCATATTCTCATCACATCAGCAATGCGAGCTGCCATGTCTTAGTGGGCAAAGCCGCCCAACTTGTCCAGGGGCCTTACCTTTCTTCCACAAGTACCTCAATACATAGTAACGAAAGATGCGTCCCTCGAGGAATGGGGGGACCACCTTCAGGATCTGCGAAAAGCGGTTCTTGGACTGTAAAGGACAAACAGCTCCACATAAACCAGCTGGAGCTTAAAGCAATAGATCTGGTGCTAAAAGCTTTTTTACCAAGAATTCAAAACTCTGATATTCTGATCAGGACGGACACTACCGCGAGCATGTTTTACTTAAATAAATAGGGCGGCACAAGGTCCTTACAGCTTTAAAAGCAAGCTCAGAACATTTGGAAATGGGCCGTAGGAAACAACATTTCTCTGAGGGCAGAACACTTGCCAGGGCAAACCAACGTCCTAGCAGATACTTTGAGCAGGATGGTCATATCGTATCACAAGTGGGAACTCAACCAAATAGTTCTTGACCAACTCTTCCAGATGTGGGGCAGACCAAATCTCGATCTATTTGACACATACTAGAACAGGAAATTCCCATATTACGCACGCTGGCATCCCCAAAAAGGGTTGTGGGGAAAAGCGTTTTTGATGATATGATCAGGTGTCTATGCCTACGCTTTTCCTCCGATTCCACTCACCCCCAGAGTGATCAACAAGATGAACACAGAAGGATGTTGCCTCCTGCTAGTGGCACCCAGGTGTTCCACTCAGACATAGGCCAACCCTGTTGATCATGCACCAGGGCCAGGTCAGGCATCCAGATCCGTCATCTCTACACTTGTCGGCCTGGCTCCTGAATTCATTGAGTATGCCACCTTGAACATCTCACTAGAATGTAGGGCAATACTAGCCAAGGCCAGAGCGGACACCACCAATAAGACTTATAAACTTAAATGGAAGCGTTTTTGTTTGTGGTGTGCTGTGGAAGGAGTCCATCCTATCTCTTCACTCCCTGAACAAGTACTTCCTTATTTGTTACACTTGGCAAAATCTGGGCTTTCGTATTTCTCCATGTAAATGTAGCAGCAATTTCCAGATATCGCCAATCTCAGAACACTTCCTCATTATATTCTACTAGGATTGTGAAGCAATTTCCTAGCGGTCTTTTTGTAGTTTTTCCACCGGTACGTAAACCTCCACTGTTATGGTCCCTAAACATAGTATCGGGGCAACTCATGAAACCCCCTTTCGAACCTATCCACAGGGCAGAATTGAAATTCATCTCTTGGAAGACATCACTTTTGCTGGCTCTCACTTCAGCTAAAAGAGTAAGTGACATACAGGCCTTCACCATCAAAGAGCCTTTTCTTCAGTTCACCCCTAAAGGGGTAATCCTTACGCCACTCGGTGAGAAGGATGCGTCGCTGTTGGACCAGCCGATAAGGTTGGAAGAGGTTATATCAGCAATTTCCCGGCTAAAAGCAGGGAAGTCCCCTGGCCCTGATGGGTTCACGGCCTTATTCTATAAGACTTTCTGCGTGGAACTCGCTCCACTTTTGGTGCGCCTTTTTAACTCCTCTCGGACGACAGGAGCTCTGACACCGACTATGTTGGACGCTACTATTGTAGTTATCCATAAACCCGGTAAGGACCCAGAGGAGTCTGCCTCATACACGCCGATCTCGCTCCTAAAAACAGATGCTAAGTTATTCACTGGCATTCTTGCTACCCGTCTTAATTTCTATATGCCGGGCCTTATCGATCCAGACCAATCAGGTTTTATACGAAATTGACAATGCGGGCATAATACGAAGCGGCTCCTGCATTTATTGGATAAAACAGATCGCTCCTGCAGAGAGGTTCTTTTCCTCTCTATCGATGCTGAAAAAGCGCTTGATAGGGTCCACTGGCCCTATCTCTTTAAGGTGTTGGAGCGATTTCGTCTGGGTCCAGTTTTCAGGTCCTGGATCAGTTGCGTATATCGGTCTCCCAGAGTGGCGGTTCGAGTTAACTGGGTGCTCTCCCTGGCCTTCCCGGTGGGATGAGGGACCAGACAGGGTTGCTCGCTTTCTCCTCTTCTATTCGCGTTATATATGGAGCCCTTCGTGCAGAGGTTGCGAGACAGCCCCTTGGTCTCTGGAGTGAGGTTTGGTGGAGACCACCATCTCATCACCCTATACGCAGATGATGTGATCTTAACTTTGGCGGAGCCCGCGACCTCACTGCCGGCGCTTATGGAGATAATAGCTGAGTTTGGCAGAGTCTCGGGATTTCGGGTTAATATGCAAAAGTCGCAGGTCCTCAGTTTGTCGGTCAGACCGGACCATGAGGCAGACCTGAGAGCTAGCTACCCCTTTATCTGGTCGTCCTCGAGCCTCCCCTGTTTAGGTGTTCAGCTGGCGACCTCGGCCGCTAAGACAGCAAGCTTAAATTACGCAACGCTGATCCGTGAGGTTCAGCGAGACTTGGAATCATGGGGGAGGCATAAACTATCTTGGCTAGGTAGAATGGCGGCGGTGAAGATGACAATTTTGCCACGCATCCTTTACGCGTTTCAAGTGCTTCCGCTGAATCCGCCCCCTAGAACATTGGTTACCCTTCAGGTGGCGATTTTGAAGTTTATATGGGAGGGCCGACTGGCACGGCTGTCCCGACGGGTTTTATATCGATCCAAGAGCGGGGGAGGTTTGGCGATCCCTTGCCTTCAATGATATTTTCAGGCGACCCAACTGCGTTTTCTACTGGAGTGGAATCGCCCTCTCACTGAGAAACACTGGTGCTTCATGGACCAGGCAGTAGCGGGCTCGCATATATGGAAGGAGCCTTGGCTCTGGCGCCGGCATTAGGCGGCCGGACTCTATTCCTCCCCCGTCACAGGGGTTACGATGCGGATATGGGATGCAGTGGCTGTTAGGACTGGATTGACATCCTTTCCATCCCCAATGACCCCCATAGGAGCGAACCCTGACTTTGAGCTTGGATTTCGACTGGAGGGCTTGAGACGTTGGTACGAGGGGGGTTGCAAAAGGGTGGGAGGTCTCTTTGACGAACAGGGGGTCCTGTCCTTTGAACAGATGAGGGAAGCGTACGGCTTAATGGAGGCAGATAGATTGATGTATTATCAGATTCGGCACTGGGCGATGCAGCTGGCGAATAGAGAGTTAATAGATAGGACTCTCACACTATTCGAGAAATGGCTCTTGTTAAAGAAGGATGATAGAGGTGTCATCTCAGAACTTCATAGGCTTTTGCAGGGGGAACAGCGCCCACCAAGGACCAGGGGACAGATGCGTTGGGAGAGGGAGTTGGAGAGGGAGCTTTCGGACGAGGAATGGGATAGTATCTTCTACAGAATACATCACACAGCCTATAATGCAGCGGGGACCGAAACATCATATAAGGTGGCCTCCTATTGGTACTACACTCCGGCGCGCATTCACACATGGGACCCGGGTAAGTCTGACTTATGCTGGAGGGGGTGCAGTGACACGGGCACATTTGTGCATCTGCTGTGGCGCTGTCCCAAACTTCATCGCTACTGGGAGGGTATAATAGATGAGATTGACTTGGCATTTCACACAAAGATCCCCAGATTTCCATCATACATCTTGCTGGGACTGCCTAATCCACTTACCTTCCCCTTGAGGTCGTTGAGGGGGAGACAGATGGCCCTTGCACTTAATGCAGCCTTACAGCTGATTCTGACAATGTGGGGTACGAATAGGGTCCCAACACACAATGCGTGGCTCCAGAAGCTGTGGTTTATACTTGCCATGGAGAAACTCACATTGGCTTCGCAGCAGCAGGCTGGTGATCTGAGTGAACTATGGAAGCCATTTCTGCAGATTCTTTCTGCAGAGTTTACTGAGTTGACATGCCCAGCGTACTTGAGAGTCTTGAGGCTGACCTGAACTTTGACTAGTATGTTGACTGAGAGATTTCCATGGGCTGTGATGCGGTGGGAGGAGAGTTGGAGTGGAGGAGAGATGGTGGGTTGACCCGGTCGCTGTAGGGAAGCATCGTTAAAGTGTTTTATTTAGTTGTATGTTTGTTTGAATATTATAACCGGGACTCGCAGTCTGAAGGATCTCCTGTTGGGACTCTGTCTGTTGAGCTTATGGTCAACAAGAGATTTGTAGCGAGGTTCATTGAGCCAGAACTAGAGCTTTGTCTGGAAGACCTCTGCTAATGGATATAGAGCATCTACAACGGAGATGTACACTATGTATTGAACTGCGATGTACTGTGCTTAAATTTTATATTTGTATTTACATGTCTCAGTGTTTAAAATAATAATAAACAGATTTGATCCATAAAGGGGTAATCCTTAGAACAAATCCTAAATATATTCCGAAAGTGCCCTCAGACTTCCATTTGAATGAGCCAGAGATTTTGAAAACCTTTTTTCCTAACCCACAAACAGTTGCGGAAAAACACTGCACTCGCTGGATGTTAAGAGGTGTTTGAAATTCTATCTTCCAAATACCGCAGAGCATCCGGAAATCAGACCAGTTGTTCGTAGCTTTGGGAGATGCAAGAAAGGGGTCAGCGATATCTAAACAGTCTATTGCCAGGTGGATCGGGCTAGCAATACAATACTGTCATGCCCAGGCCGGAAAGTCGCTCCACAGTAAAGTTAGAGCCCACTCTACCAGGACGATGGCTACGTCACCGGCGCTCTTCGCAGGAGTGCCCTTGCAGCACGTTTGCAGGGCGGTGACATGGTCCAGCCAGCATACATTCACAAGGCACTACTGTCTCGAACAGATTAATAAAATGGACACTGCTATTGGGCAAGCAGTGCTGAGACATCTTTTCCGTTAATGTGAGCCTCTGGTCATCCCACCTTCCACTTGAAAGGGTATGTGATCTACGTTTCCATAATCTGGCCAATGTTAGGTTTTTCTTGTTATAATGATTGCTCCTATTATTATGATTAGTATGATATTTATTGTGGTATTTTATGAATAGGATTATCATTATTATTGTTACCTTCCTTGAAATGTTGACGCATTGCTCTCTAATGTTAGCTGGCAGTAGCATCATTTCTATACCTAGTTTAAACAATATTACTGCTCGCTACTCTAGTTCAAGCATGTGAATCTATGAAAGATCCAATACTGGAGAAGAAAATTGGTTACTTACCTGTAACTGTAGTTCTCCAGTATTGGTATCTTTCATAGATTCACATGCGACCCACCCTCCTCCCCACAGAGGCTTCCCTTACAAACAAATTTTCTGCTTCACACTTGTACTAGAAAATCTGAGGGAAACAGCCTCTTTTGGGAGTGTTCTAGAGGGTGTTGACGCCTGATTGGCTATAGCTCAAGTTTGGTTCTTTCATTTTTTTTTTTTATAAACGAAGATGAATAGGCAATAACAGTGCCTATTTGGGCCATTAGGGCCTAGTGTGTTATACTTACTGCTATATATATATATTTGAAGTTACCGTGAGGCTCCCACCTCGACGATGTGGTTCTCTAGTCTTTTTTTCAGACTTGAGTCAATAAGACAAGTCGGTTAAAGGAGCCCCAACAGGTCACAGGAAGCTCCGGGGCCCCTCCAACATCTGTAAGAAAATGACCATGAAGTAAAAAGAGGGAAGCCTGTAGATAGAAGCAAAAACACCTCAGCTACATAAAGAATGGATGCTATATGTAAGCATATCCAAATGTGACCTAACACCAGTAACTGCATATACGTGCAATATGAACCTCATATAAGCGATAATTATTCAACATAGTGATCCCTGCCACAGTCCCACAGGAGAAGGATTAGAACTTGCCTAGGTGGTTAATAATGATTCTGCCAGACAGAACACAAGTCGAAAATTATAACATTCTTGCAGAAACTTGTACATATGGTTATCATATGTACTGTATCCAAGAAAATGCCACCACCATCAGTGTGTAAAAGAACTGCCCAGTGGCGCATAATGCACATTTCTGATGGATACAACTACCTGTGGATTCCTCACCTAATGAATACTCCCATTGCGCCAGCATTCAACGGAAATCTTCTTCCTAGCTTCTGCACGTCGACGAGGACGTCACAGTTGCCCACGCGACGCCGTCTGATGTCATACAGGCAATAAGAGGTCCTCGTCGACGTGCCAATGTCAGTTCCCTTTTTTCCGTGCCATTCGAAACGGTTATCTTCGAGGGAGCTACTGTTGCTGTTCGACAGTTACAGTGTGTTTTTTGGATCTATTTTTTCTTTGAGATTACAATGTCGCAGAGAAAGTCAGGATTCAAGCCCTGTCGTGAGTGTGGGGGCAAAATGTCGGTAACGGACCCACATTCTGACTGTTTGTGGTGTCTTAGTTCCGATCATGATGTTGACAAGTGTGATTCTTGTCAACATATGAATCCTAAGGCCCTGAAAGAGCGCAAGGCCAAGCTTTTTCTGGCGAAGTCAAAAAAGAAGGAAGAGAGACACTATTGAAAATCCTAGTCACCGAAGTCTCATCAGCGTCATCGGGACTCCCGGCGTCGTCGAGAATCACGGCGCCGGTCGAGTAAAGAGATGTCTCGGTCGAGGTCACCATCAACTCGACGTCGGAAGACTTGGGAGGTCAGTCCCACTGTCACTCCCCATCCGTCGACGCCGTTGCCTTCTCTAGCCTCACCGACTTCGGCCGGGTCATCGGGCCAACCACCTTCAGTGTTTGAGGTTCCGCAGCCTCAAATTTTTTCTCCGTCGTTGTAGACGTCGAGACCGGTGTCGGTGTCGCCTTCGAACCAGGCACCCCAGTACCCGGCTTTCCCGGCCCCTGGAGCTGATAATACCGCATTTTTAAATGCAATGTTTTCCATCTTCCAGCAGATGGCTCCAGGGGGTGGACCGGCTGGTCCTTCGGGCCCTTTGGCTTTCAACATGGGTGCTCCGGCTCCGCTTCGACCGGCACCCTTTATGCCCTTTCTCCCCCTGGGGAACGTGGGCTCGGCATCGGTATCGGCTCCGGTGGCTCCTGAGGCTTCGGCTTCGACAGCTTCGGCTCCGGCGGCTTCGATGTTTCAACCAGTGGCGCCGTCTCGACCTCCTACGACTCCGAAGCAGTCTTCGCTCCATCCGACTCCTTGTTTGGCGCCGAAGGGACCTATGGCGCCTGTAGACCCGGCGTCGGACGGATCCGAAGATTGGCGTCGTTCTTCGACATCTGCTGATGCCATGTCGACGCCGAGGATAGAGGAGAGGCTGGACTCGAGGAGGCTTGCTCTCCGCCTCCTTGAAGAGCAGGAGTACCAGAGACAAAACCTGGAGGAAGGAGAGATTGAGGACTCTCATGAGGGTCTCCATGGGCTGGACACTGCTAGTGGCCTAGATACTTCCCCCGAGTGGGACTTGTCATCTCCTGGGGAGTATACAGAAGAGGCGGCCACGTTTCATTCTATTATCAGGAAGGCAGCTAGCTTCTTGGATCTTCCTTTGCCAGTGACTGAAGCCAAGCAAAATTTGTTGACAGAGGTGTTGCACTCGGCCTCTACATCATCAGAACCACTTTTGCCGTTCAATGAGGCGCTGCTGGAACCTGTTTTGGAAGTCTGGAAGAAGCCGGTGTCTTCTTCAGCTGTCAATAGATCTGTGGCTAGGAGGTATCGGGCTGCACCGGCTGACCCTGGTTTTCTTACCAGACATCCAACACCTGAAAGCTTGATGGTCCAGGCTTCCTGCTCGCCAAGGTCTGCTCCTGGCTCTTTTCCATCTGTGCCCTCGGATAGAGACTCCAAGAAGATGGACATGGCATCCAAAAAGGTGTTCTCGTCATGTAGCATGGCATTGAAGTCCACCAATGCTACATGTATTTTAGGAAGGTACATTTATGATCTGATGGACGAAATTGCATCTACGCATACGGAGGTCCCTCAGGGGCTATTGAATCTGGTATCGGACGCTCAGGTTATCCAATCTGGGTTGGATACAACTGACTCGGTTGCTAGAGCAATGGGCACTGCTGTAGTTACGAGGAGGCAGACTTGGCTTCGTAACTCAGGATTTTCCTCGGATGTGCAGTCGACCCTACTGGACCTTCCTTTTGATGGGGACAAGCTCTTTGGTGCCAAGGCGGATTCGGCCTTAGAGAAGTTCAAGGAGAGCAGGGCCACGGCCAAGTCGCTGGGCTTGCAAGCCTCTTCTTCTGCCTCCTCCAGATTTTTTAGGAGGTTTTGAGGATTTGGTCGTGGCTCCTCCTCCTCCTCCTTTCGAGGGGAAATTCCAGCAGCCTACCTCTGCTCTCTCCTATAGATCTTTTAGAGGGAGGGGTAGGGTCCGTACCAGGGGAGCCTCTCAGCAGCACTCTGCCTCTTCCTCTGGAGGGGTGCAGCAGGGGAAGCAGCCTTAGGCTTCCACCCATTCCCACTCACTCCACTCCTGTAGGGGGGAGGTTACTGAATTTTCTCCACAAGTGGGAGGTCATAACTTCAGACTCCTGGGTTACCAGCATTGTGAGAAAAGGCTACACCCTTCCCTTTCGGGAGTTTACGCCCCCCATCCCGCCCTGCCCATCTTATTGTTCAGAAGAACACCTTTCAAAGGGCGCGGTGGAGTTGGTTCCGGAGCAGGAAAGTGGTCAAGGTTGTTACTTGAGATACTTCCTGATTCCCAAGAAGGATGGTCGGTTGAGGCCAATCCTGGACCTAAGGATCTTGAATTGGTTCCTCAATCAGGAAAAGTTCAAGATGCTGACCCTAGCTCAGGTGCTTTTGGCGCTGAACAATGGAGATTGGATGGTGTCTGTCGACTTGCAGGATGCTTACTTTCATATCCCGATACTCAAGTCGCACAGTAAGTATCTCCGGTTTGTGGTGGGGTCGCAGCACTATCAGTTTGCGGTTCTCCCGTTTGGTCTTACTTCAGCACCTTGAGTCTTCACGAAGGTGATGTCGGTGGTTGCGGCAGAGCTCAGACGGAAGGGGATAGCAGTATTTCCTTATCTAGACGACTGGTTGATCAAAGCCAGGTCTACGGAGCTCGTGTTGCGTCACCTACAGTCCACAACCCAGTTGTTGTTCGACCTGGGCTTTTCGTTGAACGTGCCCAAATCTCACCTAGAGCCCTCTCAGCGCCTCCTGTTCATAGGGGCAGTACTGGATACAACATTGAATCGAGCCTTTCCTCCGCCTCAGCGGGTTCAGGACATTCAGGCATTGGTTCCAATGTTTCAAAATGGAGCGGTCATTCCAGTCCTCAAGGTCCTACGTCTGCTCGGTCTGTTTGCTTCGTGCATACTGTTGGTCAAGCATGCTCGCTGGCACATGAGGGCTCTTCAGTGGTGCCTCCGAAGGCAGTGGTCTCCACACAAAGGGGATCTCGAAGGCTCAGTGAGGATTTCCAGAGATGCTGCCATGGATTTGAAATGGTGGATTGCGGATGACAATCTTTCCAGAGGAAGGCCGTTCTCGCAAGTTCTGCCTGTGGCCACTGTAATAACGGATGCTTCCAATCTAGGGTGGGGAGCTCATCTGGGGGACCTGGAGATCAAGGGGCTTTGGTCTCCAGTGGAACAGATGTTTCATATAAATCTGTTGGAGTTGCGGGCTGTACGTCTGGCTCTCAAGGCCTTCCTCCCATCGCGGTCAGTCGGTTCAGGTCCTGACGGACAACACTACAGCGATGTGGTATATAAACAAGCAGGGAGGGGTAGGGTCGTACCTTCTCTGCAGAGAAGCTCTTCGGCTATGGTCCTGGGCAAAGGACCATCAGATTTGATTGGTAGCAAATTATCTGGCCGGAGTCTTGAACGTACGTGCGGACAGTCTCAGTCGCCATTTCTAGGCCGATCACGAGTGGCGTCTCCATCCAGATCAAGTCCGGATAATCTTCCAGATGTGGGGGTTTCCTCGGATAGATCTGTTTGCCACCCGGGAGAACTCGCACTGCCCGTTATTCTGCAGCCTCCAGTATCCGGTGCAGGGAGCTTTGGGGCACGCGTTTCAGATGACCTGGTGTGACCAGCTGCTTTACGCGTTCCCCCCCATACCCTTGATTCCTCGGGTGTTGAGGAAAATTCGCCAAGACCGGGCCCAAGTCATCTTAATTGCTCCGGATTGGCCAAGGAGGGTGTGGTATTCCGACCTTCTCCAACTCTCACCGCTCCGTCTCCCTCTCAGGGCAGACCTCCTCTCGCAGTCGCAGGGGCAGGTTTTACACCCCAGCCTCCAGAGCCTGCACCTTCATGTCTGGAGATTGAACAGGGCAACCTGAGTTCCTTTTCTCTCCCGCCTGAGGTAGTGGATGTTATCTTATCGGCCAGACGACACTCCACTAAATCTATCTACGCTAATAGGTGGTCTAAATTTGTGGTTTGGTGTGGAGAGAGGCAGATTGATCCCTTACGTGCTCATTTGTCGGATGTTTTATCTTTTGCTTTGTCTTTAGCTCAGAGGGGTTGTGCAGTGGCTACTGTTAAGGGTTACTTGTCTGCCTTGTCAGCCTTTATTTGTCTTCCAGACCAGCCTTCTTTATTTAAATCCCCAATAGTACTTAGGTTCTTGAAGGGTCTTATGAATAAATTCCCTCCATCTCCTTTCGTTATGCCTCAATGGGACTTGACCTTGGTTCTAACTTTCCTTATGGGGTCCCCTTTTGAGCCTATGCATTCTTGCCCCATAAGATTATTAGTTCTTAAAACGGTTTTCCTGGTTGCTATTACCTCTGCAAGGAGAGTGAGTGAGTTGCAGGCTCTATCGGTAAAACCCCCTTATACATCTTTTTATGGGGATAAGGTGATGTTGAGGACCATGGCTGCTTTCCTTTCGAAGGTTGTTTCACCCTTTCATTTGGCCCAGACAATTACTCTATCCACGTTTTATCCTCCGCCTCATCCGTCAAAGGAAGAAGAGAGACTACACTGCTTGGACCCAAAGAGGGCGCTAAGCTTTTATATAGACAGGACAAAGGATTTCAGGCTGGAGGATCAGCTTTTCATCGGATACGTGGGAAAGAGGAGAGGAAAGGCAGTCCACAAGAGAACACTCTCCAGGTGGGTTGTTCTTTGCATTAAAATGTGTTACTCTTTAGCAAAGAAGGATCAACCTGATGGTATAAGAGCTCATTCCACCAGAGCTAAGTCGGCCTCTTCGGCCTTGGCTAGGGGTGTTCCTGTGGTAGACATCTGCAAGGCCGCAACTTGGTCATCCCTTCATACTTTTGCGAAGCATTACTGCTTGGACTCTGAGGTCAGAAGGGATGGCCATTTTGCACGGTCAGTGCTGCAGGATTTCTTGGTTTGACCATTCAGGCACCCACCACCGAGTGCAGTACTGCTTTGGGACTCTATTCATTAGGTGAAGAATCCACAGGTAGTTGTATCCATCAGAAGAACGAGTTACTTACCTTCGGTAACGACTTTTCTGGTGGATACATTAGCTACCTGTGGATTCCTCACGGTCCCACCCGCCTCCCCGTTGCCTGTTTGGTCTAACTAAGTAATTCTTGAGTGTGCTCCTCTTGGTTTTAAGGATTGGTATATATTATGTATATATGTTTATATGTATATATATATAGTTCATATATTTATTTACTTGTATAAAAAAAATGGTAGGTTGAATTCTCAGAAGGATGTGTTTGTTTGGAATATCATTAAATATTACTATTGTTCTTTCATCTCAATGGCCTATTATTCTCAGGCACGTAAAAAATGTTGGTACTGACATCGGCACGTCGGCGAGGACCTCTTATTGCCTGTATGACGTCAGACGGCGTCGCGTGGGCAACTGTGACGTCCTCGTCGACGTGCAGAAGCTAGGAAGAAGATTTCCGTCGAATGCTGGCGCAATGGGAGTATTCATTAGGTGAGGAATCCACAGGTAGCTAATTTATCCACCAGAAAAGTCGTTACCGAAGGTAAGTAACTCGTTCATCTTACCCATGTACAGAGTATATCTGATGTCAGAGAATATCTAAAACACCACATATAAGTACAGAGTGGCAAGGCATTACAGGGCCATGATAAGCATATGGAGAATAATGCACAATAGAGTGCCTCAGATTAACATAATATCCTAACTCATACATCTCATAGTAAGTTTGACCTAATACTATCAGCTAAACCGATGTGCGGTTGCCACGTGTGGTACTCAGCCCGCTGCGGTATTCTGGCTGCACACAAACAGTCCCAACGCCACGCCAGGAGATGCCAGTTAATAGTGTACCCGGCGTGGCACTGTGGAAAAAAGGACTAAAAAGAGGCGCGCTGCCTGTTGTGACTGTGGGCACCATGACAGTATGTGATTGGAGAGTCTTCAAACCTCCAGATAATACAGTGAGCAGGCTAATAGGTGGCATTCTAATGTTATGGGCCAACTGTAACATTACCCAAACAGTCTCACACGCAACCCGCTAGTTCATAGCATACCCGACGTTGCACTCGATGGCAGAAAGAGAAAAAGGACTAGTCGAAGACACCCTGCCCATTATGAATATGCGTGCCATGATAGTTTGCAATAGGACAGTCATCAAACCTCTTAGTAATGCAATGAGTGAGCTAGTGGGTGGCATTCTACTGCTGTGTGTGAACTGTAAAACTGGTTGAAGTTAAGATTCTAGTTATGTAATGGGGTGTATGTATGTGTGCATGCAGAACCAACACCAAAACAGTGATATTATGCAAAAAAGGGAGCAGAGAATGCTGTATTTTGTAAGTGCATGTAGGGTCATCATTCTAGTAACAGCCTCAAAGATTGAAGTAGCCATGCAATATCGTATGAATACATACATGTTTGTCTTTGTAATAATAGAATGTACAAATAGAGGAAAAATATAATCATGCTACATAGTTAAGTCCAAGCGCTACCACACGATCAGAACCAGTACTCAAAAACAGTGGTGCTAAGTAAAAAATAAAATCATATAATACATTAGAGTATGAATGTAAATGGGATCATCATTGTAGTGGTAATGTACAAAATTAGAGTAATCATACAGTATAATATGAAAACCTATAGGGTCTTCATTGTAATGACCTAATGTAAAAATTAAAGCATCCATACACCCCTATTGCACAGTGATGTCCAATTACCCCACAGTCAGTAGTGTGCACATGTAAGTGTCTATAAACATTACTGTTTCGAGCCAAAATTACTATCATTGGTGTTTCTCTAATAATAACGACTCTAAGTTGTATGATCCATCTGCTCAAGCCACCTTGTGGTGTTGATCATTTTTTAGTGTCTATGCGTCGTTTTGAAATGTTTTGCTAGAAGGTAACTGGCAATATTATTTCTGATAGCTATGAGGTGGTCTTGTATTCTTTCTTTAAGCAGTCTGATGGTATTTTCAATGTAATATAAGATGATATTCACAACAAATGCAATATACAACAAATCTTGTGTCACAATTCATGAACTTAGTGATCCTATGCACTTTGTTGGTGTACTTAAAGGTTACAAACTTATCTTTAACAACTCGGGAGACATTGCACGTTCCGCATTTGTAAAACCCACAAGGAGGTGGAGGCAACCAAGTACTCTGTAAGCCTGTCTGTAGATAGCTGTGACAGAGGGGTTTCCAACCTTTTCTGAAGCAAGAGATACTTATGTTCACTGAAAATCATCCAGAGCTACTAATATTATTAGTGTTGTAATAGTGACTACACCAGACATAATTACATAAGTAGCCACCATATGCAAGATTGCTAGCAGTAATCACATGAGTACATGAGGAAGGATTAAGAGCGGTAATGTAAATAAGGCTTTAGCAATTCTATTTCAAATCTATGAATGCGGAATTACATCGCAGCAGTAGCTGCAATGCACAGGACACCAAGGTTACGATAGCAGTGATAGGTCTGCCCTTTGTCACATGATTTATCACTCAAATATCCGCTTTAAATATAGTTAGAAAATTGAGCCATTTTTTCTCGAAACATCAGCTATTGGGTACTGAACAAAACTATATCTCATATACATACTCAAATTTTTGGTATACATATATTAACTCAATCAAGTAAAAGCATCTAATTTAGTAGGCTGGACTGCAAACAGAAGAGCTACTCACAGGTAGGCGGAGAGCTAACAGTAGCTCACGAGCTACTCGTTAGAGAAGTCTGGTGTAAGTGTTCTACCCCTACCATGTGTTTGAACTGCTTTAGTATTGATTACTCTACTTAGAGTACTATGCCAATGTTTGGTTAAAATTCTATACTCTTCTCAACTGAGCACGGTGTACTGTGTGATAATGTCAATCGCTTGAATTGGTCCCTTTTATCAGTCCTTGCACTAGTAAGCAAGTTCTTACGTTTGATTTTCATAACCCTTCTCCTGGCGAGGATCTTTTTGGAATACTTTCAAGGACCACAGAAATATGTTGTTGGAGGAATTGTTTAGGAACACAACAGTACCTACATCTACAACTATTGCTAATAATTAGAAAGAAGGTCTCAGACTTTAATTTTTAAGGCTTGAATCTTTGAAAAATAGAAGCTTTCCAGTTGGTGGGATTCCACCATGTTAATGAGATACAGTGACATCAGATAAGTTCCAAGAGGGCTACGTGTAGCTATTTTTCCCACCTTCGAGGATTTGGATAAGAGTCATCTAAAAAAAAAAGGGAGCAGCTTTTACCTACCTCCTCCTCCTCCTCGGGGATGGTGGACATCCTTATTAGGGATGCTGACTTAAAAAGAGTTAAATTACTAAGGGAAATTCAATAACTTGAGGATGAGATTAGAGATATGATGTTACCAGAAGCCACAGAAAAGAATTATAAAATTCTCAGTTAACTGCTAAGCAATCACCAGGTGTACAATAAAGATTTTAAAAAAAGTGACAAATAAGAGATGAGAATGATTATAAGAGAAGCAGACTCTATACCTATTCATGCAGGTTCAGTAATATCAAGAAACAACCACAACAGGGCACACAGAGTCCAACGGATGATGGCGCTAGACTTGCTGCTTCCACTAGTGAGTCAAATGTCTCCAGTATCACTAGCCATACCAGTGGGGACTAAAATACGACAGCAAAACCTCGAGCCGCCACCGAAACAAATGCTTTTTTATTGGAATTAGAAAGATTTTGCAAGGGGAGCAGGCAAAAACACAGGAGGGCCAATACCCCCAAACAAAAAAAACAGAAGAGAGAAAACTAAACTAGATGCAGAAGTAAAACAAAAAGAGAGAGAACGGGTCACGGCCAGATGAGTCACACACAATCAGAAACACTAAGGGATATGGGGTCTGCTTCTCTGGAAAGAATGATAAATCATGATGTTAATGTTGTTAACATCCAGTTATGACCTCAGCATTGCCCAAATAAAGATACTAAGCAAGGACTTAGGATTTTGTTATACTTACTTCTTTACCCATCTTTGCTAATTTACATGCGGATTGCTTTAAATTCATACGTCAACTAAAATTGCATACGTTTTTTCATGGTAAAGATCATCACCTATCCACCTCAACTACGGGGTCCAGGAATGCAACAGAACTATTTGTGATTTACTAGATATACAGCCTCTACTGTCTCTGGAAAACACACAGGGGTCCACACCATCTGTTTTGGAAATTGTGGGGGATCTTGAGATTTGCTCTAATTTGGACAGTGACAGTGGTCTTAAAACCAGGTCAAAATTTACACCATGTTTGCCTACAAATCGACATTTTTTTACCCAAAAATCACTAGGGACCTGTACAGATCGGAAGACAGGTATAGACAGGGCTGGAAACACATCAGGCATAATATCACAAGGAAGGAGAGACACACCTTACACACCTTAGCATTGGTACCCAATATAGTCATTAGTGATGCTCACAAGGGTGGAAATGTTGTATCTAAAAGAGATAGATAGACAACTGTCACAAACACCTGCCTATTTGAAACTTACACATAACCCACTGATGGATATGAACACCATTGTGGAACAAAGACTTAAACACTGGAGGGATACATGTTTGATATCGGATACAGAAATTCAGTATATGTACAACCCTGCTCCACGACCTCCCTGCATTTATATTTTACCCAAAATACACAAACTGAGAACTTTCCCACCTGGCAGGCCCATTATTTCGGGCATTAGGTCACCTATGGAAAAAAAGTCTGAATTTGTTGATATATACTTACAGCCATATGTCTACAACCTACCTTCTTACATTAAGGGCACCCAGGATTTTTTTAGTAAAATCTCTGATTATGAATGGACAGAAATGACTACATTGGTGGCACTGGATATATGTTCTTTGTACGTTTGTATCCCCAAAGAACAAGGCATTTTTGCTATCCAACATGTGTGGACAACAGGGATGCAATTCTTTATGAACAAACTGAGATGCTGTTGGAACTTATCAAAACGGCTCTTGGTAACAGTATTTTTCTACACAGTGGTGACTGGTACGGTCAAACTCAAGGTGTTGCTGTTGGTGGGTGGGGGGCAATATTTCACCATTTCTTTGCAAATCTATATATGGGACTGCATGAAAAAATGCATATTTAGTCGCATGTCCCCATGTGTTATTAGAACACATCATTTATTGGGGCAGATACTTAGATTGTCTTCATTTTCTGGTCTGGCGATTTAGACTTGCCTACTAGGTACTTCCAACATTTGAACAGTAATACTTTCAACATCACATTCATGCACCACTACAGTACTCTAGAGATTGATTATTTGGATGTGATCTTACAGGTGGAGGTGGAGCGTCTGGAGTCTGTGCTCTTTAGGAAACCTGCTGTGGGCAATGCAGTGTTATATGTGACCACTTCACATCCTCCCTCACAGATTAGAGAAATCCTGTTTGGGGAGATGGTTAGAACCAGACGAAATTGCAGCAGAGGTACACAATTTCTTAAAGAACATGAGAAACTGGAAAACAGATTTATCACTAGCGGATACTCCAAGGAGATCCTCAACACAGTCGGGCACTGAATTATGAAAATCAAACGTGAGAACTTGCTTACTAGTGCAAGGACTGGCAGAAGGGACCAATGCAAGCGATTTACATTTATTACTCCATAGACCGTACTCGGTTTTGAGGTGTATAGAATTTTAACCAAACATTGGCATTTATTGAGCATGGATAATACACTAAGTGGAGTAATCACTGCCAGACCTGTTCTAACACATGGTAGGGGTCCAAGTCTAACACCAACAAAGTACATAGGATCAATGAGTTCATGAATTGTGACACAAGATTTTTTGTATATTGCATTTGTTGTGAATGTAATCTTATACACATTGGAAGTACTATCAGACCGCTTAAAGAAAGAATACAAGAGCACCTCAGAGCTATTAAAAATAATAATGACAGTTACCCTCTTGCATTACATTTCAACACTACACATAGACGCCAAGACGTAATCTGCATTACTTTTCAGTGGCTTAAATTCTTTAGGTACTATGCCTAGAGAAGGCGACAGAACTCTGGACCTGAGACGGCAGAGAGCAGATGTATCATACAACTTAGAGCCGTAGATATTGGTCTAAACATTAACAAAGAGATGCACATGTTTTTGTGAGATAGGAGGATGTATACCCATGTGTTATCCTGAGGCCCAAACTCTCAGTCATGATACATATCTGTCGTAATTGCTTGTACTATCTCTGCTTGATAATAGCCTATAGCATATGGGACTCAAACTATCTTCTCCTTAATATTAGAGAAACACCAATGATAGTAATTTTGGATAGAAATAGTAATGTTTATAGGCACTTACATGTGCACACCACTAATTGTGAGGTAATTCTTGGACATCACTGCGCAGTAAGAGTTTATGGTTGCTTCAATTTGTACATTAGGCCATTACAATGAAGACCCCTGGCGGTCGGTGATAAAGCGGCGGCCAACCCGCCAACAGGCCGGCGGTCAAAAAAACGGAATTCTGACCCTGGCGGAAACCGCCAACACAGACCGCCACTTTAACACTCCGACCGCCACGGCGGGACAAACAAACAGCGCGGCGGTCACCGCCAACAGGCAGGCAGCAGACAGTGTACCGCCCACCCTATCACAACTCACCAATCCGCCACCTTTTCCGGGGCGGGAGCACCGCCGATAAAAACACGGCGGAAACAGACTACGAACGGGAAAACGCTCACCGAAACACACTCCACGAGGAATCGGAACAGCATGGAACCCGAATTAAACATCCTACCTGCTCTCGTCTACCTGCTCATCTACCACGAGTACGAACACCGACGCAGACGACAACGGTGAGTACTGCACCTACGACACAGGGGAGGGGGGGAGGACGAAAGGTTACGGGCACACACATACGCGATACACCCACCCCCCCACCCCAAATACCTACACACCAATGCAGAGCAACAAGTCAGAGTGACACCACCCAAACCCACCGGAATAATGCAAAGACATAATTAAAGTGACAAACAAAATTTATGTAAAAATAGTATCTTAGAAGTCATGGTCAAATAGCAATATCAATATTAAAAAAACTAGTAAAAATGTTGTGCTACCGATAAACAGAGGCTATTAGTCCTGCACATTCAACTAAATTCCAAGTGTCCGTGGGCCAAAGTGTATCGACACAAGGGCAAAGCCCTCACAGGAGACCTGAGTCCGTTGGAGAGAACACTGCAGGGGCATCTGATGATAAAACTACAGGCACCTCAGGGGGAAGGGAAGGGGGGGCACCACAGCCACATGAGTCCACGACGCCAGATCCACGAAGGGGCCACCATGCCCACTGTTCCATCCTGGGGAGTGCAAAGCCACAGTCTCTCAAGTCTCTACAGTGGGTGGGTTGCCCACTGTTCCATCCTGGGGAGTGCAAAGCCACAGTCTCTCAACTCTCTACAGTGGGTGGGTTGCCCACTGTACTATCCTGGGGAGTGCAAAGCCACAGTCTCACAAGTCTCTACAGTGGGTGGCTTGCCCACTGCTTCATCCTGGGGAGTGCAAAGCCACAGTCTCTCAAGTCTCTACAGTGGGTGGCTTGCCCACTGCTTCATCCTGGAGAGTGCAAAGCCACAGTCTCTCAAGTCTCTACAGTGGGTGGGTTGCCCACTGCCATATCCTGGGGAGTGCAAAGCCACAGTCCATCAGGTGGATTACAGAGACCACTGGTCATGGAGGAGGCATGGTGGGCAGAGTGAACCTTGAACAGTAGCTCGACACAGAACCGGCACTGTCATTGGGCCAGCGGTGCTTGAGACGGCGGGGCCCAGCGGAGCGGTGCTTGACAGGAAGGGCCCAGCGGAGCAGTGCTTGAGATGAAGGGCCCAGCGGAGCGGTGCTTGAGACGGCGGGGCCCAGCGGAGCGGTGCTTGACAGGAAGGGCCCAGCGGAGCGGTGCTTGACAGGAAGGGCCCAGCGGAGCGGTGCTTGACAGGAAGGGCCCAGCAGAGCGGTGCTTGAGACGGCGGGGCCCAGCGGAGCGGTGCTTGAGACGGCGGGGCCCAGCGGAGCGGTGCTTGACAGGAAGGGCCCAGCGGAGCGGTGCTTGACAGGAAGGGCCCAGTGGAGCGGTGCTTGACAGGAAGGGCCCAGCGGAGCGGTGCTTGACAGGAAGGGCCCAGCGGAGCGGTGCTTGAGACGGTGGGGCCCAGCGGAGCGGTGCTTGACAGGAAGGGCCCAGCGGAGCGGTGCTTGAGACGGCGGGGCCCAGCAGAGCGGTGCTTGACAGGAAGGGCCCAGCGGAGCGGTGCTTGAGATGGCGGGGCCCAGCGGAGCGGTGCTTGACAGGAAGGGCCCAGCGGAGCGGTGCTTGAGACGGCGGGGCCCAGCGGAGCGGTGCTTGACAGGAAGGGCCCAGCGGAGCGGTGCCTATCTTCACGGCGGGGCCCTGTTCAGCGGTGCTCTTCTGCACGGCGGGGCCCTGTTCAGCGGTGCTCTTCTGCACGGCGGGTCCCTGTTCAGCGGTGCCTATCTTCACGGCGGGGTCCTGTTCAGCGGTGCTCTTCTGCACGGCGGGGCCCTGTTCAGCGGTGCCTATCTTCACGGCGGGGCCCTGTTCAGCGGTGCTCTTCTGCACGGCGGGGCCCTGTTCAGCGGTGCTCTTCTGCACGGCGGGCCCTGTTCAGCGGTGCTCGTCCAGTCAATCAAGGGAGCCAGACCTGGCCAGGACTCCCTGATCAGTCGCCCTCCGACCGTGCAGTTGCTGGACCCTTCGGTGACGGAGTGCTGGGCCCTTGGGTGTCGTCCCTTACACCCGGGATGGGGCTTGTGGGGCCCTCCTTCTCCGCGCTCCTGCTGGCTGACTTCTCCGCCCTGCTGCCCTTTCGCTCCTTAGATGAGGCTCTCTGGCCCTTGCCTCCCCTGGATGTTGTGGCAGGTGAAGTGGCCGAACTCTGGTCCTTGGGGGCAGCCGTATCAGTCTTCTCACGGCGGCCCTTGAGTTTCCGGGTCCTCTTTCCAGGGGGGGGGGGCTGGCAGTCCCCTTGCTGCTGACCGATGTGTCACTGCTGCCAAAGGGTGGACTCCAAAACCCATGCACTACGGTGACACTTGAAGCTGGGCTGGTGGTGGCTGAGGTGCTCTTGGGACTCTTAGCAGATGGAGGGGGTGGGTCAGGGGAGGCAAAGAGGTTAAGATTGGAGAGGTAAACTTTTTTAGGACCAAGGTAAAGGGTGGGAGTAGTGGTTATGGGAGTGGAGGAAGAGGATGTGGTTGTAGGAGAGTCAAGTGTGCTGTCTTTGGGTGCAGGTGCTTGTGACGTAGGCTGTGGTGATGTGGTTGGCTGTTGGGTGGGTGGCTGCCTGCGTTTGTGTGTCTTGGAAGAGGGGGTGACAGACACAGTGGGAGAGGACACAGGGGACGTGTAAATGGCAGTGGGGGTGGTGACTGCACGTGTGCGGACTGTACTGGAGGGTGTGCTGGTGTTGGAAGTACTGGCTGATGGTGGTGTGCATGCATGTGTGAGTGTAGACGTCACAGGGAGGGAGGAGGGAGACGAGGAGGAGGGGGACACAGAGGTGATAGTGACTGTTGGCATGTCTGCATCTGTGTGTTGCTTGGGTGAATGTTTGGGTGATCTGTGGTGCTTATGTCTGGATGAGCTGCCCTTGGGTGTTGAGGTGTGTGCAGGCTGGTCTGATGGTGTGGATGGGATAGGCTGAGGAACAGGAGACAGAGACAGGGTGGAGGCAGTTAGAAGAGGGAGGCTGGAAACAGGGACAATGGCTGCCGTCAGTGCTGAGGCCAGAGCATTGAACGATCGTTGATGGGCAGCCTGACCCGAATGAATGCCCTCCAGGTAGGCATTGCTCCGATGCACCTCCCTTTCTACCCCCTGGATGGCATTCAAAAGGGTAGTCTGCCCAACAATGATGGTCTGTAGGAGGTCAATGACCTCCTCACTGAGGGCAGCAGGGGTAACTGGGGCAGGGCCTGAGGTGCCTAGGGCGAAGGAGATGCCCGCCTTCTTGGGCGAGCGGGCACGGAGCGTAGGCTGAGGGGCTGCTGGGAGGGCGGAGCTGGTGCGCTGGGTGGTGGCTGTACCTGTAGAGGCGGGGGGCCCGGATGTTGCCGCCACCGCTAGGGAGCTCCCATCCGAGGACGTGTCGGTGTCGCTGGTGTCACCACCGGTCCCCGTTGTGGTGCTCCCCTCGCCCTCCGGATCACTGGTGCCCTCGGTGTCTGTACCATGGCCCACCAAGGCCTTGTGACTTGCAGCTCCCTCGTGCTCGATGCCAATTCTCCTCCGCCTGATGATGCTAAGGCACACATGAACAAGAAGATGAAGAAAAAGGGTGGGGGGAGATAAAAAAAAACAGGTTGAGTGCATGCATTCTCAACACCGTTGGCAGAGAGGACAGACACAGGAGCCTCATGCACTACGCAGCGCAATCGGGGTACACTACTCAGTACTTGTGACCAGCCCTACAGGTCTATGGACAACAAATACACACATGGATGATGCAGGACCATGGATAGCTGTACTTGGCACCCTACAGAGGTGGGGGGAGGGGCACAGGGCCATGCCTAAAGGAGAGGACTATACTACAGAAAGCGCTCTGGCCTAATGTCACCCACAGCCCTCCTCCCCCACCCAGACGCCTCCACTGCGCATAGAGATAGCTGAATGTGCTGATACTCACCCCCTTGTGTCTGCTGTGATGTCCTCACGCGCCCATCCAAATCAGGGTAGGCCACCGCCAGGATCCGGTACATCAGTGGGGTCAGGGTACAACTGGCACCCCTCCTAGGTTGGGAGGTCATCCCCAGCAGTGACTCGGCGGTCTTCCTGGTCCCGCGGCGGATGTCCTCCCACCTCTTGCGGCAGTGGGTGCCCTGTCTCTGGTGGACCCCCAGGGCCCGGACTTCCTTGGCGATGGCACGCCAAATGTCGACTTTCTGATGGGCGCTGACCTATTTGACATGTACAGGGTGGGAAAGGAAATATCATCATTTATCTGCAAGTTAGATGTGATTGGCCCCCCCTCCCCAACCTTGCCATGTGGCACATGCTCTCATCTGTCGTGCGTTGCACTCCTCATTCTCTCCCCACCCCACCATCTTATATCCATCCCATTCAACACAGGCATTACCCATTCAACGTTCACCAAGTGTACTCACCTGTTGGTCTGGAGGACCGTAGAGTAGCGCATACTGGGGGAGGACCCCATCCACGAGTTTCTCCAACTCTTCATGAGTGAAGGCAGGAGCCCTTTCCCCAGTCGCAGCAGCCATTGTCTCTTCCAGACCGAGGTCACAGCAGCACTTGCAGTATAGGTCCTCTCCTGTGGATGATCAGGTCTCGAGTGATTAATCAGGTAGAAAATGGCGGTCACGCCCGCGGCGGTGCGTACCACCGCAGTGCGTACCGCCGCAGTGCGTACCACGACCGCCGGCGCACATCGTCATTGGCTCCAGAAACCCATAAGCTTCAATGTTAACCAATGCTGCTTTGAGCCGCGGTTTTCGACCGCCTACCGCCACGGTGTGCCACGCCAGCGCATTGACCTCACATCCCATTGTCACACTTCACAGGTCAGGCAGCCGCCATTTCAAGGGCCCACATGGCTTAATTTGAACTGCGTCACACAGGCCTAGGCCTTGCATTGCCACTCATGCAAGCCTTTCACTGCATTGCGATTCCATTACTGTGCAAGCTGTGGTTACATACCTGTGGGTTGGTTGACTCTGTGCTCCATGTTGTCCTTCCTAGGCACCGTCCGCTGGGACTTGCGAGGAGAAGGATGAATCCTCGCGTGTACCGACCGCTGGTGGACCTGTCGACAATGGAAGAACGCCATATTATACTACGATACCGACTTGACAGAGCCACTATCCATGAACTGTGTGCCCAGCTGGAGCCAGCCCTGATGTCCCCCATCCGCCAACCCACAGGAATTCCCCCTCTAGTGCAGGTTCTGTCAGTCCTCCATTTTTTGGCAAGTGGCTCATTCCAAACAACAGTGGCCATGTCATCTGGGATGTCTCAGCCTATGTTTTCAAAGGTGTTGTCCAGAGTGTTGTCAGCCCTGATGAAATACATGCGGAGCTACATTGTTTTCCCAGAGGAGGGTGATTTGCCTACAGTGAAGGGTGATTTCTATGCCCTTGGACATATCCCCAACATCATTGGTGCCATTGATGGGACCCATGTGGCTTTAGTACCCCCAAAAGACGATGAGCAGGTGTACAGAAACAGAAAAAATTACCATTCTATGAATGTGCAGGTGGTCTGTTTGGCTGACCAGTACATCTCCCATGTAAATGCAAAGTTCCCTGGGTCAGTGCATGACGCGTATGTAATGCGAAATAGCAGCATCCCTTATGTGATGGAACAGCTACAGAGACACCGTGTGTGGCTAATAGGTGACTCTGGTTACCCCAACCTGCCTTGGCTATTGACCCCAGTGAGGAATCCCCAGACCAGGGCAGAGGAACGGTATAATGAGGCCCATGGGTGGACTAGGAGGATCATAGAAAGGACCTTCGGGGTCCTGAAGGCCAGGTGTAGGTGCCTGCATATGACAGGTGGATCCCTAATGTACTCACCTAAGAAGGTGTGCCAGATCATCGTGGCCTGCTGTATGTTGCACAATCTTGCATTGCGACGCCAGGTGCCTTTCCTGCAGGAGGATGCTCCAGATGGTGCTGTTGTAGCAGCTGTGGATCCTGTGGAGAGTGAAGAGGAGGAAGACGACGGGGACGACACAGACAACAGGGACACAGTCATACAACAATATTTTCAGTAGCACACAGGTAAGAATCACCCACGCCATTTAACATTTACTTAAAGCCTCCTGCATCTCTATTTTCTGTATTTCCCCCCAGTTCTTTTTAACAGATTTTTGATTTTCCCTTCCCTTTTCAGTGCTGTATGACCCACTGCGTGACTTCTGCTTGGTTTGGCCATGGACTGAAGCTTATTGACATCGGTAGGTTGTTCTCACAAATTGACTGTACATTATTGAATCGTAATGTGTAATACATTTGTTAAGAATACAAACTGACTCCAGAATATTTTTGGTGCAATGAGTGTTTAATTTGTAGTGCTAGATGATGAGACATGATATAAAACGGTGATGGGTGGGGGTGGGGGTGGAGTAATGTCCATGGCAGAGTCCAGTTCTCAGGTTCCTCTTGCGGGGTGGTTGTTCTTCAGCAGGAGGTGGGGTTCGGGTGGCCTGTCGTTGTGTGGGGGCCTCCTGTCCACTAGCGCCGGCGGAGGTGGTAGGCTGTTCGTGGTCCTGGCTAGTGACAGGGGCCCTTTGTGGTGCCACATGGTTTCTCAATGTGGTTTCTATCCGGTTGAGGGCCAGGACTATGGTCCCCATAGCGATACCGATGTTCCTGAGTTCATTGCTGAACCCCATGTAGCGTTCCTCCTGCTGTGCCTGCATCTCCGTGAACCTGGCCAGTACCGTCGCCATCGTCTCCTGGGAGTGGTGGTATGCTCCCATGATGGTGGTGAGGGCCTCTTGGAGAGTGGGTTCCCTGGGCCTGTCCTCCCCCCCCCCCCTGTCGCACAGCAGCCCTCCCAGTTGCCCTGTTTCCCCGGGCTTCTGTCCCCTGGACGGTGTGCCCACTACCACTGCCCCCAGGTCCCTGTTGTTGTTGGGGTGTTGGGTCAGCCTGGGTTCCCTGTAGTGGCGGACACACCGCTGATTGACGCGTCCTAGAGACAGAGGCATGGGCCCGCTGGGTGGGAGCTGTGCTGGTGTTCCCAGAGGGGGTTGGGTCTGCTGTGGCCTGTGTGTGTGTGTTGGGAACCGACTGTCCAGAGGTCCCCGATGGTCCGGGCTGGTCGTCAGTTTCTAGGTCGACAGAGCTGCTGTCCTCACTGGGGGCCTGTTCTGGGGGTGGGATGGACATATCTGGACCCTCCTGGCCGGTGTGTTGGCGTTCGGGCCCTGCAGGGGTGAAAGGGTATGGTTATTAATTTTGTGTGTGCCATGGCGTGCATTTTGTGGGTGCCCTTGTCCCCCAGTGCTGCCATTCCCTTGTGGGAGGAGTTGTGAGGGTGGTTGGGGGGGGTGTATGGGTATGTGCAGTGGTCATGCATAGGTGATGGGTGTCTATGGTTTGTGTTGGCATTCAGGGGTTGGTGTTGTTTGGGCTGGGTTGTGCTAGTGAGACATTGGCAGGGAGGATGTGTGCTGTGGGGTTGGGATTGGGGGTGAGGGTGGGGGTGTGGGTTGCCATGCTGGGGGGGGGGGGGGCAGTAGTTGAGATTCGACTTACCAGAGTCCATTCCTCCGGGTACTCCAGCGAGGCCATCAGGATGCAGGATGTTGAAGACCTCTTGCTCCCATGCTGTGAATTCTGGTGGAGTGGGTGGGGGTCCGCCGCCAGTCTTCTGCACAGCGATGTTGTGTCGTGACACTATCGAGCGCACCTTCCCCCGTAGGTCGTTCCATCTCTTCCTGATGTCTTCCCGATTTCTGGGATGCTGTCCCACAGCGTTGACCCTGTCTTCGATCCTTTGCCATAGCTCTGCCTTCCTGGCTATTGTGGTGTGCTGCACCTGTGTGCTGAAGAGCTGGGGCTCTACCCTTATTATTTCCTCCACCATGACCCTGAGTTCTTGGTCCGAGAACCTGGGGTGTCTTTGGGGTGCCATGGGGTGGTGTGGATGAGGTGTGGGGTGGTGTTTGAGGTGATGTGTGTGGTGATGTGTGCGTAGATGTGGTGTGGGTGATGATGTTGGGTTCCTGTGTGTGTTGTGCTTTGCGTTCCCTGTGCTCTCTCTGTGTATTGTGCCTTCTCTCAGAACTTCAGGTCGTAGGGGTTTGTGGGTGATGTGGGTGTGTGTTTTATATGGTGATGGGTGTGTGGGAGTGTTGTTTGTATGTGTATCAGGTGTGTGTATTTTGAATTGTCCAATGTGGCTGTGTTTTGTAAGGGTATGTGTATTTTGACCGCGGCGGTGTGTACCGCCAATGGAATACCGCGGTTGAAAGACCGCCGCCTGGATTCGTGGGTCGTAAAGGCATGGGCGTGTTTGTGTTGGCGTGACGGTGGAGGTTTGGTCATCTCCAGTTTATCGCTGCCCGCTGATGTGGCGGCCTTCCGTGGATGTCGGGTTTTTGGCGGTTTGCCAGTTGGAGGTCAGAATGACCGTGGCGGTTTACCGCGGCGGTGGAATGGCAGACTTCTGACCGGCGGTAAGCGACTTTTACCGCCGAGGTCAGAATGACCCCCTATATGTTTTCATTGTATACAGTATGATTCTTTTAATTTTTGAACTTTTTCACTCATTCATTTGGCATTCATACTATGCTGTATTATTTGCTTTTATTTTTTGCTTAGTATCACTGTTTCTGTATTGGTTCTGATCCCATGGTAACTCTTGGACTTTACAGTGTAGCATGATTACATGTTTGCTCTATCTGTACCTTCTATTATGACAACAACAAACATATGTATTTATACAATATTGTATGGCTATTTCAATCTTTGAGGCTGTTGCTACGATGATGACCCTACATGTACTTACACCCTTTTAAAAAAAAAAAAAATCTTTATTGCATTTATATTTCAAAAATGTTATGTATCGGAACAAAAATCCGTGTGAACCGCACTTTTGCAGTCAACTTCAACTTACAGCAACAAACATATGGGGAGGAATAGCAGGCGAAACATATCCATGTACTTACATTGCAGGATTAGTATGACTGTTATACAAATCACAGGTGCTCAGCAGGTTGTCCCCACACACGCGCTATGTGTGGCTTGCATTTGGTGCATTAACCTGCAGTCTGGAGGGAGTGCCCATCTGGTCTAGTCACATATACAGGGATGTGGCATGCTATGTGGAATACATTACGTTACAGGATTCCACTGCCTGCAGCAGGAGGATCAGAGCTGAGCGGCACAGTCATCAGTGGGGTGCAGAGGTCTGTTAACATTACCTTGCATTGTGACACAAGGGGGTATCTGCGCAACCCCAGCACATCTTGGTGCCAAAGAGCAGTGCACTCCGCTCTCGCCCAGACGCTTAATGACTGTACCCATGCTTCGTATGTCGAAGGATCAGGGGACCGCCATCTACGGGTTATGAGGCGTTTAGCTAATAAGAAACCTAGATCCACAAAACGGGATGTGGTTTTCAACTTTTTACCCCTAGGGAACAATCCCAGAATGCTTGTCTCCCACGTCTGCAGTAGGGGCCGGTCCACACAATGCGTTAAGCGCGCTAGGATTGCAGACCAGTAGTGATTCAGAGTTGGGCATGACCACATCATACGCAGGAAGTCCGCACCCAAACCCTGACAACGTGGGCAAGTGGCATCGGCGTGGTTAAAATATCTGTTAATCTTCTCAGGTGTGAGATAGGCCCTCTGGGTAACATAATATTGTATGAGGCGGAATCACATGTTGCTGTAACATACATGGGAGTTAACAGCACAGTCACCCATTCCTTATCAGTAAAAGGCCAATCGCCCACAAAGGCTCGCAAGTGGGCCAGATGTGAGTAGTCGCAGAGAGTCCGCCATTCACAGGTCCCGCCATTCACAGTATAAGGCTAGATTTTTGGGGTCTATTCACCCCGGCAGCGCTGGAGCTCGCTCGGAGCACAGCCATCTTCGTTGGAGGCAAGCGCCGCCCCCTCGCTATATCTTTCTTAATTTGCCAGAGGAGCATTTGATAATTGAGGGCGGCTGTCTCTCTAATGGCCAGGGCTAATTGAATTCTCAGGTCTGGGATAGGTAGGCTTCCAGTGTATGAGATAGAGATAGGTCAGTACAGCCTCTGTCTCCAAGGGGATTGAGAGGTCGAGGGTCTGCAATTTCTGAATGTTTATCACAAATCCTGCAGCACTGCCAAAGACTTCTGTCTCACCTAAGAAGACAGGAAGGAACATAATAGGATTGGCCAATGCCACAATAACATCAACAAAATAGGCTGATGGTGTATTCCTCTCTGCCAAAGGTGACCCCAGTGATACTCGTTGGGCAGAGGGCTCAATATAGAGAGCAAACAGCAGGGGTGACAGTGGTAAAAGGGAGCTGAAGTCTGATCATTTACCCAAACAGTTACTCCTGGTTGGGCTTAGTTGCTGAGAATTCATGTGAGGAACCAAGCCCCAAAATTCAAAGTGGGTCAGCGTTGCCACCAGATATGGCCATGGTTAAATGCTTTCTCTGCATCTATGGCCAAAAATGATTTCTCACTTGGAGCATTTGGCATTAAGCAGGTGCAGTACAGTTTGGTGTTATCGCTACATTGTCTGTTGGGGGCAAAACCTGACTGGTTAGGGTTGATCAGCTGCGGCATGAGTACACGTGGACGTGCCACTAAAATGGTGGTGAATAATTTATTTAAAACATTTACGAGGGTTATGTGGCCATATGACCCACACTGTCTAGTGCTCTTCCCTGGTTTGGGTATAAAAATAATGGAAGCTTACATCACAGAGTACGATACCGCTTCTGGGCCTGTTATTGAGCTGCAAAGCCAAATGAGGAAAGGGACCAGTGCTGTGCAGAATGGTAAAAAGCTGGAAAGTCACCCGGCCCCAGCGATTTAAGGAGTTTACCTGGTGCAATGGTGGGAATTACTTCCTCCATCCGCATCAGGCAATTGAGGTCATCGGCTTGATCCGATGTCAGGTGCACAATGTGTGCATCTTTGAGATAAAGGTCTGGCCCGTCTGCAGGGATAGGTTGTTTTGAGTAAACTTTTGCATAGAACTTGCAGAAGGTAGATGCTATGGGGCTATCTCTCTCGATTTCTGTGCCATCATGTGATAATAGAGACTCAGCCCCTGCAGTTTGCTGTTGTATATGGAGCCATTCGGCCAGGAGGTGTCCATATGTGCCCCACCCCCACGTAGAAGGAGTGTCAAAATCTAAGGGCATATTCAACCTTGTCAAGGTCCAGCCTAGCCAACTCCAGTTGCAGCCAGATTTGTGGAGCACCAGAACGTGTGTGTATGCGCTCTAGCTCCTGTTTCTGCTTGTTTAACTGCTCCCTTTTCTTAATATCCACTGACTGCTTAAATCACTATCCGGTCCCCCCGGATGACAGCCTTTAGAGTCTCCCTTAGAAGAGAGATGGGAATGTCAGCTGTAATTGTTTGTGGTCAGGAAGTTTTTGATCGCCTGGTTGATCTTCTTAACCACTTCCAGCCTCTAGAGTAAAGTTTCCCTCAATCTCCATGTTCGAAGAGTACGCTTTGTAGAAGGGAGAGCTAGGTCAAGAGATACTGCCATATGATCAGAGAGCGAGCGAGGTTCTAGCTCTATTGTTGTAAGTAGGGTCTGTATCTCCCTGGTCCCTAAAAAGTGATCAAGGTGAGCGTGTGAGTAGAATGTATAGTCTTTGATCTGGGGGTGGTGTTCTCTCCAAAGGTCTCTCAAGCCCATTTCCGCAGCCATTGAACTCTCTCCTGGAATATGGCCCTACTACCCCCATAACGTGCTGCTGACTGGTCTTGGTTACCACGAAACACTAGATTCAGGTCACCTCATAGCAGCAGCATCTTATATTGAGAGGATGTGACATCTGCCACCGTCAGGCAGAGAAACCGCTCCTGTCCTTCATTAGGGGCATATATGGAGCCCACAACAAGGGTGTGATCTCATACATTCACTCTATAAGCTAACAGCCTGCCCTTGAGCTCTGCTATTTTAGAATCTACTTTCCCTCAAAAGACTCAAGAGATCAAAATAGCTACTGCAGCCGTCTTAGTGGCAGCAGATGAAAATAATTTTTGCAGGAAGGTACGGGATCTGAGTCTATGACAGTCACCAGAGACCAGGTGAGTCTCCTATAGGAGACACAGGCCCACTCCTGCCTGTTTCCAATACAATAGGATTGCTCGGCACTTAGTTGGATTTTTACGCCCCTTCACATTAAGGTGATAACTTTTAGTGTACCATGTATTACGGGAGAAAGAAAAAAGTGCCCAGGCCCTCTCTCAATTCAGAAGTTCCCCCCAGACATCCCTGGAGATGAAAAGCCTCACGGCAAACTGGAAGGTGGCAAGTATCTAGAGTACAGTGTTCCTTCCTATAGTATTCCCCTTCCACCAGAAACCTAAAAACAAACAGTAACAAAAACATAGGATAAATAAAAATGAAGAACTGGTCTTGTCCAGTAATGTCCCACAGTGTACTTGAGTGTAGAGGTCTGTAGCTCAACTCATTCCTCATGTCCCGTCACCCTCTTCCTCCCACCCCCGCACTCCACTCCCTCCAGCCCCCGCCTCGTATCCTATTTAGGTAGTCTAAGAGACCCAGCGTCTCCCAGGTAGTCTCTTGCTTGTCGGGGTCTTCGCACACTGCCTCTAGTACAGCACATGTCTCCATAGCCATAGTCTCAGGATCCGGACGTAGACCCCTGGGGGAGGCCTGTCCCCTCTGCCATAAAGAGTACTTCCTAGATTTCCGTTCTCAGAGGCTGGTCCGTTGGCTGCTGTCTGAGGATTCTTCAGTCTGGAATGCCCTTCATGCTTCAGTTAAGGATCGAAGCTGGTGGAGATTCCCTTACTAGAAACAAATTATGCAGAAAGGATGCCCTCAGGATTAAGCAGCACCTTTATCCCTGATGTAAAGCATCAGTGTGGGGCATGCAAGTCTCTGGATTTCCGAAGGATCCTTTCTTTGAATTGAAAATCATGAATGAATACGAGGATGTCAGCAGGTCAAGTGTTTTCTAAATGGGGAGGCCCACTCCACGCACTCTGTCTAGCTGTATATCCATGTCAGTTGGGGCCTCTAAGATTTGAACGAAGAGGCCCCTCCCATTGGCCTCAGTGTCAGCATCCTCAGGGTTGATGGGAGCCCCTTGAAATCGCATTTTCACCTTGACCGGTTTTTGAGGTCTTTGACATGGGCTTGCAAGTCAATCTGTTGGTCTTTGAGGCAGATAATTTCTTGCTAGAGCTGCTTGATTTCTTCATCCTGGCTAAACTTGTGGTCCTCCAGAGTGGAGACCCGTCCCCCACCTCTGCCTGGTCTTGGCGGACCTCTTTCAGGTAGGTTTTTCTTACCAGTCAGGATATCTTCCCAGAGAGATGCAAATAGGACCTCAAAAAATCAGGTTATTGTTGTCACCTCCGGACTGCTGCTCTGGACAGGTGGCGGGTAGTTTTTGTTTTTAGCTCTTGCCGTGGCCATGACAGATGCAAGTATCCTCCCTATTACCATTTCAGATCATGATCCCCTGGTGGAGGACTCTGGTACTGTGAGCCTACAGGTGCACCTGTGGGAAAGGCTGGTGGCAACCTGTGACGGCCCTGCCAGAGGGACCCTGTGATCCTTTCTCAAATTACAGTGGGACCTGGCTCATGTCAACAGTGGCTTGTGCTCCTGCACTATGGACCCACCCACTAAAGCTGTAAGCTGGCCAGGGACTGACATTGACCATTCTGCAGCAGAAACTTTGTGGATGATCTTATGGTAGATAGCTTGAAGGTGCATCACCAGATTCGCCACCCCTTGCTCCTTCTGGAGTGACTGGATGCTGTCTTCAATCAACCACCACGTTCATCTTATCCAACGACGCACAATGCTGTTGACCAAGGCAACGCTTCTATAGGTAATTGAAACACTTGGGAACCTGTATTTGAGAGGCTGCACGCCTACATTCCTGGGAGATGAGCCTTGATGCCGGACAGGCGACTGGACTAGGGGAGTTATATAGGGCCTCCCTTCTTGGCCTTCTGCTCACTTTTGCTAATTACCTTACAGAGTCACTATGCAAGGTAGACTTCATAGATGAGCCACAGTCTCATCCAAGCAAATGATGGACAAATATAAGACTCAGACCCACCAGCGGTGACTGCAGCCACACTAGGGGAGCTGCCTTAGCTGTACCCTGGTCCACACCTTTACTGCCATCATCCTATTGGCCATTAGCGACTAAAAGTCTATGCTGGAGGTGAAAATTGGGAAAGTCGGACCTGATGTTTCTCTGCCTTGACGACCTTTGTAATGTGGTCAGTGCTGCCCTTGAGCACTCCAGACCCTTGCCAAACCCCTGCCACGGAGCACACATGTAGTCTCCCTCAGCTAACCTGCTCAGATCATTTGCTGCGCTGTCCAGTACCGTTTCAGAGAATCACGTGCATACATTGGCGCCCACAACGCTGGTGCTTTGAAAGTGCCCTAGAGTCAACTCTATGAACATGGAAATGAGATGGGTAAACTATTGCACTGGTGAAGACAACATACAAATACATACTGTTTCACAACATCACTTGAGGATGTCCGGTGTATTCATACTACTCCAGAGGGAATGACAAACACATTTTCTGCCCTTTACTCCTCACTGTATATTGAAGTGCGGACCCACTCGGCAGTGGAACTTCACCAATATATCTTCGCTGTATCACTGTGACGCCTGAAGGCTGCTCAGCAGTAATTGCTGGGGGAACCATTTACCACTGCTTAGAACGCGGAAGCCATTGCTCAGTTGTTGAAAGGGGTGGGGGTGAACCTAGGTTCCACTGGATTCCCGGTGGAGTTTTTCCATTGTCAGGCCGACATCTTCACTCAGCCCCCATTGGATCTGTATGTAGAGGCCTGTGACAAGGGGATGACCGGGAGGAGTCCCATATCATCATCATTCTCAAACCAGAATGACGCCCATAACGCTGCTCATCCTACAGGCCTATTTTGTTGATCAGTTGTGAAACTAAAATACTGGCTAGTGTCCTCGCAGTGCAGCCCACTGCTGTTGCCTCTGATTTAATTCCTAAAGATCAAAGCAGCCTTGTGCCACACAGATCAGTGAATTGGCAACGGACTATCGGCTTGAGCAGCCACTTGTGCTGTGCTGCTGATTGACTTTGAAAAGGCCTTTGACAGTCTGTTATAGGCTTACATGTTCTCACTGCTTGACTATCTTCGAATCCTGTCATATGTACAATTACATTATGGCAAACCAAATATTTGAGTTAAAGTTGTTGGGGTGCCTTGTAAGTGTTGCGTCCCCTAGAAAGCAGCATTCACCAGGGCTCTGTTGCCCCCTACTATTTCTGCTGATAGCCCTGGCACATGTTCTCTGAGTTGGCCCTCGCATGGAGGGCTTTAAATAGTGTAAGTTTTGTGAAGATCAAGTGTGTTTATATGAAGGTGACTTGTTAGTGTATCTCGGTCATCCCTGCGGTTTGGGGCATATAACCATGGAAATCCTTGACAGCTGTGGGGGACACTCTGGGCTCTGGGTATACTGGCCCAAGACAAAATTGTTCCTGGTTAGAGTGGTGGTTTGACAGAATGGGCTTTGGGTGCGCATCTGACTCTGGCGACCATGGGATTCCGTTATCTGGGCATCAGTGTACGTATTACTGTGACATAGACTAAAACAGACAACCTCACCTTCCTCCTTATGGCAGCACAGAGCGACCTCTTAGCACTGATCCCTCCTGCCGCGGTCCATACTTGGGCGGGCGGCATTGCTGAAGATAACTACTCTACCACATTGCTGTACACAATACAAAATTATCCGTACTCCATACCAAAGTCCACCATGAAGTTCACCTTGGCCCTTACCGAGTTCATTTGGTGGGGAGGGGCCTCTTTGGGGCTCCATCAGCAAGTGTTGCAAATCCATATTTGATGTGGGGTTAGAGATGATTGAGCTGCTATCCTACTTTAGAGCTTCCCAGCTCTTGGCCCTCATCGATTGGATAAACGGCCTCGTGAATGACCCAGCCTACAGATAGGAGAGAGGTGGTCCATGGGCAGTCATTCCCCGCTGGATTACATATATTGAGGTAGGCTGGCATCACACGCTCCCCCTCTGATGCCGGTGGCACTGATGATCTGGACATCCTCATTAATTCTCTGCTGGGGAGGGGGGGGGGGCGTTAGGCTGATGTGTGAGATGCCCTTGTGGTGCAGAACCCAAATGCCTGACGTTTTGCGTTTGAGGGGGGGGGGGGTGTTTCCGTGGCTGGGACAACATTGAGGTAACCTCTCTGGCTCGCTCTTTGACTGGCTGTGATATGAAGTCCTTTACCCAGCTGCAAAAAAGAATTTGGGCTGGAGAGAGACCAGTTGTACAGATACTTGCAGCTGTGCAATGCCTTTAGACCGTATCTGCGAGCGAATCAGGACTCTCAGGAGTTCAACCACCTCCAGGCGAAGCTGACAATGGGAGTCTTTCTTACCTATTAGGGATTAAATCCCCAGATCTTTTTCCGACGTTGCGTGAAAAAAGGAAGGGCTACCTGGAAAATCAGATGACGACGAATGGGCAGTCGCCCTCGCGAGTCCTAGATAGATAGCAATAAGTGCGAGGTTACGTACACCGTGTATATTTGACACAACGGCGGCTCTGGCGATTAACAGAGGATCTGGCTTGTTTGCGATGTGGAGAGGACGTCTGATACTGTTTTTCCACTTTGTGAAATTATGGGGTACTTTGTCCTTGTTTGAACTGTGTTGAGGCGATGCTTGGCACAATGCTAGGCTACCCGATTAATCTTACTTCAAAGATGGCCCTCCATAATAACCTAGATGGGAAGGGGTCCACACATGCTGAGCGGGCGGTAAAGTGACTTGTCCTTGTGATGGGCGACAGGCAGCGACCCCGCAATTGGATAGTGACGCGACGAAATGGATTTATGTTGTACAAGAGATAGACCAGTGGCATAAATCCCAGAGTTGTCATAGAAAGGATGAGAGGGTGTGTGGCAATTACACACAGATTCACACACACATATAAACACACTCACCTGCAAGCGCACACACAACATACATTTAAACACATTTTAATTACCTCAGCTGCCACGGCATATTCACAGGTAATTAATTGTACTTCATTTTTATGACACTAATACTGAATAACATGTTATTATTCACGATTAGTGTAATAAAAATTGACTGCAATCAAAGAGAGTGAAGTCCCAACTGGCATTCGTAGGGACCACTTGCCACTATGTTCCTGGCTCTGTATTTGTTACCCCTGAAGCCAGGGGGCGCAAAGGGCATGCCAGGTGTTGCAGATGTGACACTTGGCTGCCCCTAAACGACGTCCATGGCGTGTTCTATCTTTGTTAAATGTCATAAAATCCCCCAAAACTGTTTTTTTTAAAGTGCTTTCAGTTGTATGTGCCTTCTTAGTATTTGATTTTCCCACCGTAAATCGCTTTGTTGGTTTTGTCTTCTAATGTGCTCTTGGTTTAACCTCTGTGATTTGCACAGTCACGTTATATGCTTTTAGTTGTGAGGAAATTAACGTTCAAATGTTCGCTTCTTCTACTTTTCTTTAACTTTTGCCCAGGTAAAATAGTTGGATGTGCTATAATTCATGTCAATGGAGACGACCCCGAAGAAGTGCTGCGTGCCACAAGATTGGCTGTTGAGTACCAGCACCGTTTCCGTAAAGATGTGATTGTTGATTTATTGTGCTACCGACAGTGGGGTCACAATGAACTTGATGAACCTTTCTTCACAAACCCTGCTATGTACAAAATCATAAGGTAGGTTCAGAAATGTACAATTGTTTTTCTTAAAATTCGCATATTTCAGTTAAAAATGTTAAGATAAATAATTGGGTTCGATTTTAAGGTTAATTGTAAAGTGTTAATTTACAATTAAAATTTTCAAGAGAAAAAATCTAAGCGATCTTCCAATAAATATTTTAACTTTTTAGGAGTAGCTGCGTTGGCGCTGTGCAGCAGGTCCTTGAAGCAAGCACAGTGTGGATGTTATTGAATTGAACGAAATAGCATGTTACTATAGGACATTTAAGGGTCTACTGCTCTGCAGGCGAAGGGAAAAGTGTCACAGGAAATAGTCACACAAGAAACTTTACAACCAAGTTCATTATCTCCACCTCAAATCAACAATTATATTAATCTAGCAACGTCCAATTTTTAACAAATGGAAACTGTACACATTAGAAAATTCTGCTTCCTTTCCCTTCGGCACCTCGTTTTACAGACGAACTTCTTAACCCTTTCGCTGCCAGGCCTTTTCACCCTCCTGTGCTGAGCCTTTTTTTGACTATTTGGGGCAGTACGCGCTTAGGCCCTCATAACGTTTTGTTCACATAAGCTACCCAAGCTAAATTTGCGTCCTTTTTTTCCAACATCCTAGGGATTCTAGAGGTACCCAGACTTTGTGGGTTCCCCTGAAGGAGACCAAGAAATTAGCCAAAATACCGTGAACATTTTGTTTATTTTAAAAAAATGGGGGAAAAGGGCTGCAGAAGGCAGCTCGTGGTTTTTTCCCTGAAAATGGCATCAACAAAGGGTTTGCGGTGGCAAGATCACCATCTTCCCAGCTTTCAGGAGCAGACAGACTTGAATTGGAAAACCCAATTTTCCAATACAATTTTGACATTTTACTGGGACATACCCCATTTTTACTATTTTTTGTGCTTTCAGCCTCCTTCCAGTTAGTGACCAAAATGGGTGAGAAACCAATGCTGGATCCCAGAAAGCTAAACATTTCTGAAAAGAAGACTAAATTCTGAATTTAGCAAGGGGTCATTTGTGTAGATCCTACAAGTGTTTCCTACAGAAAATAACAGCTGAAATAAAATAATATTGAAATTGAGGTGAAAAAAACAGCAATTTTTCTCCACGTTTTACTTTGTAACTTTTTCCTGCGATTTCAGATTTTTTAAAGGAATATACCGTTACGTCAGCTGGACTCTTCTGGTTGCGGGGATATATGGGGCTTGTAGGTTCATCAAGAACCCTAGGTACCCAGAGCCAATAAATGAGCTGCACCTTGCAATGGGTTTTTATTCTATACCGGGTATACAGCAATTCATTTGCTGAAATATAAAAAGTGAAAAATAGGTATCAAGAAAACCTTTGTATTTCCAAAATGGCCACAAAATAAGGTGTTGAGAAGCATAGTTATTTGCACATCTCTGAATTCCGGGGTGCCCATACTAGCATGTGAATTACAGGGCATTTCTCAAATAGACGTCTTTTTTACACACTGCCTTACATTTGGAAGGAAAAAATGTAGAGAAAGACAAGGGGCAATAACAATTGTTTTGCTATTCTGTGTTCCCCCAAGTCTCCTGATAAAAATGGTACCTCACTTGTGTGGGTAGGCCTAGCGCCCACGAAAGGAAATGGCCCAAAACACAACGTGGACACATAACATTTTTTCACAGAAAACAGGTGTTTTTTACAAAGTGCCTACCTGTGGATTTTGGCCTCCTAGCTCAGCCGGCACCTTGGGAAACCTAGCAAACCAGGGCATTTTTGAAAACTAGACACCTAGGAAAATCCAAGATGAGGTGACTTGTGGGGCTCTGACCAGGTTCTGTTACCCAGAATCCTTTACAAACCTCAACATTTGACCAAAAAAAACACTTTTTCTTCCCATTTCGGTGACAGAAAGTTCTGGAATCTGAGAGGAGCCACAAATTTCCTTCCACCCAGCGTTCCCCCAAGTCTCCCGATAAAAATGGTACCTCACTTGTGTGGGTAGGCCTGGCGCCCAAGGAAATGCCCCAAAACACTATTTGGACACATCAAAATTATCAAATACAAAACTACCTGTTTTTGCAGGGGGACACTTGCGTTTTTGGTCCTGGGCTCAGCAGCGTTCTTGGGAAACCTACCAAACCCAGACATTTCTGAAAACTAGACACCCAAGGAAGTCCAGTGAGGTGTGACTTGTGTGGATCCCCCAATGTTTTCTTACCCAGAATCCTCAGCAAACCTCAAATTTAGCTAAAAAATCTAATTTTTCACCACATTTCTGTGTGGGATCACCGCACTGCGACACATTTCATACCACCCAATGTTCCCCTCAGTCTCCCGGTAAAAATGATACCTCATTTGTGTAGGTGGGCCAAGTGCTTGTGAAAGGGAAGAGCCAAAAACATGTCGATATTGAGGGGTAACCAAAGTGGGTTCAAAACGGCAGTTTGGAAAAAAACATTTTTAGGCTGACAAGTGCAGCAGAATTTTTATCGATATAGATTAGACAATGCTGGGTGGTAGGAATTTTGTGGATTCCTGCAGATTCCGGTAGGTTCCATCACAAAAATGTGGGAAAAAATGTGTGCTTTCCAGCAAAGTTGCAGGTTTGCAGGGCATTGTGGGTTAGGAAATGGTGCGGGATGCATGTGAAGCACTCCACCCTAGAATCAACTAGATGTTTAGTTTTCAGATGTGTCTAGGTCTTGTGGATTTTTCTAGATGGCAGCGTCCCTAAGTAAAAAAAAGTGCAGCCCTCACCATTCCAAGTGGGACGATTTTGAGAGTTACCAAGCTCTCATGGCCCAAATGTAAAAAAAAAAAATCAAATGTCCTCTTTCTTGCCATGGGATAAGATGTTTTAGTGTGCAGGGGAGAGCTGAAAGACTGTTAGCCCCTTCAGTTCGGGTGGGGGAATAACCAGGCCCATACTGGTTGGTAGCCACCACCCCACTATTTTCTTTTAATTTTTTTATTCTCTGGCATGTAGAAGACTTTCTGTCCCCCAGGGTGTGTATCGGGGGGGTAATTGCCCAAACTGCCCACTGGTGGGCAGAACAACTTTGGCCCCATTTATTTGGGGTGGGGGGTATGGCCATACCCCCCAACCTCTTATTTTGAAAAACAAATCTTCCCTGGTCGACTTTCTGCCCCTCTTGGGGGCAGATGGTCCTTCCAAAAATACGCCGATAAATTGCCTAAATACAATTTGCCCCCGGGGGAGCGACCCTTGTCTAAGGAGTCCCTACCTAAACATAAAAGCATAAAGTAAAAAATAAAAATATATATATATATCCCCGGTGTCTAGAGGTTTCTGCCCCCCCCCCCACCCCACCCCCCTGTAATTATATTAGGCCGATCTGCCTCGGGGGGGGGCAGAAATGGCCTAAAAATTATTTGGCCCCCCGGGAGCGACCCTTACCTAAGGGGTTGCTCCCCACACATAAAAAAAAAAAAATATATATCCTTGTGGTTTTCTCTCCCCAACGCCACCCCCCCACCCCGGGGGCAGATTGGCCTAATATAATTATACCCCCAGTGGGGGCAGAAATGGGCAAAAAATTATTTGGCCCCCTGGGCCGCTCCCCTTATGCGCAAGTACGAATAAAATAAATAATCCCTGGTGTCTATTGGTTTCTGCCTTCTCTGGGGGCAGATGGCTGATCTGCCCCCAGGGGGTGCAGAAATGGCCTAAAAATAATTTGGCCGACCAGGAGCGACCCTTGCCTAAGTGGTCGCTCCCCAAACCTAACAAAATAAAAAAATAAAAATATCCCTGGTGTCTAGTGGTTTTCTGCCCCCCCGGGGGCAGATCGGCCTAATAATATTAGGACGCGAAATGCCCTAAAAATCATTCCCCCCCCTGGGGAGCGGCCCTTGCCCAAGGGGCTGCTCCCCTTATTTGAAATAATGCAACAAACAAAAATCCCTGGTGTCTAGTGGCCATTTCAGCTACGTTCGGGCAGCAGAAATGCTGTGAGAGACGAGAAATGAAAGGAAAGGTTTTTCCTTTCCTTTCTTGTCTCTCCCGCCCTACCTCCCAATCGGAAGAGAAATGCAAAAGCATTTCTCTTCCGGGAGGTGGCCTCTGATGAGGTCAGCGCGCGATTTGGGGTCAGATGGTTATATATTTATCCAATGACCTTGAGAATACCGGCTCTAATTAGCATTAGTGTATGCACGCATCTCTTTTCTAGATGCACTCTAGCTATCTGAAACTTAATTTGGAAAAGATTGAGGGTTTGCTGTTACGAAACTCACTATAAGCCTATGGCCCAAAGTCTTGTGTAACTGCAGTTAGACCTGGCCTCCTTAGGGTGGTCGTGCACCAGGTTTTTTGCCTTTTTCCTCCTATTTTTCTGACCATCTTTAGGAAGTTGGCTCTGTATATACTATTTCAAAGTAAGAAATAGCACGCACAGAGTCCAAGGGTTCCAAGATAGTGGCAAAAATAGATAATTCTAATGCTCTATTTTGTGGTAGTGTGGTCGAGCAGTAGGCTTATCAGAGGGTAGTGTTAAGCATTTGTTGTACACACACAGGCAATAAATGAGGAACACACAGTCAAAGACAATTCCAGGCCAATAGGTTTTTGTATAGAAAAATCTTTTCTTAGTTTATTTTATGAACCACAGGTTCAAGATTTACAAGTAATACTTCAAATGAAAGGTATTTCACTTAGGAGCTTTAGGAACTTAGCAAAATAGCATATACAGTTTTCACACAAATGACATATAGCTATTTTAAAACTAGACACTGCAAATTTCAACAGTTCCTGGGGGAGGTAAGTTTTTGTTAGTTTTTGCAGGTAAGTAAACCACCTACGGGGTTCAAGTTTGGGTCCAAGGTAGCCCACCGTTGGGGGTTCAGAGCAACCCCAAAGTTACCACACCAGCAGCTCAGGGCCGGTCAGGTGCAGAGGTCAAAGTGGTGTCCAAAACGCATAGGCTTCAATGGAGAAGGGGGGTGCCCCGGTTCCAGTCTGCCAGCAGGTAAGTACCCGCGTCTTCGGAGGGCAGACCAGAGGGTTTTTGTAGGGCACCGGGGGGGACACAAATCAGCACAGAAAGTACACCCTCAGCGGCACGGGGGCAGCCGGGTGCAGTGTCCAAACAAGCGTCGGGTTCGCAATAGGAATCAATGGGAGACCAAGGGGCTCTTCAGCGATGTAGGCAGGCAAGGGGGGGGCTCCTCGGGGTAGCCACCACCTGGGCAAGGAAGAGGGCCACCTGGGGGTCGCTCCTGCACTGGAGGTCGGATCCTTCAGGTCCTGGGGGCTGCCGATGCAGAGTCTTTACCAGGTGTCGGGTCTTTAAAGCAGGCAGTCGTGGTCAGGGGGAGCTTCGGGATTCCCTCTGCAGGCGTCGCTGTGGGGGATCAGGGGGGTCAACTCTGGCTACTCACGGTCTCGTAGTCGCCGGGGAGTCCTCCCTGTGGTGTTTGTTCTCCACAAGTCGAGCCGGGGGCGTCGGGTGCAGAGTGCAAAGTCTCAGGCTTCCGGAGGGAAACGTGTGTTGTTTCAAAGTTGCTTCTTTGTTGCAAAGTTGCAGTCTTTGGGGAACAGAGCCGCTGTCCTCTGGAGTTCTTGGTCCTTCTAGATGCAGGGTAGTCCTCTGAGGCTTCAGAGGTTGCTGGACCCTGGGAACGCGTCGCTGGAGCAGTGTCTTTAGAAGTGGGGAGATAGGCCGGTAGAGCTGGGGCCAAAGCAGTTGGTGTCTCAGTCTTCTCTGCAGGTTTTTCAGTTCAGCAGTCCTCTTCTTCTTAGGTTGCAGTAGTCTAGTTTCCTAGGTTCTGGGGAGTCCCTAAATACTCGATTTAGGGGTGTGTTTAGGTCTGGGGGGTTAGTAGCCAATGGCTACTAGCCCTGAGGGTGGCTACACCCTCTTTGTGCCTCCTCCCTGAGGGGAGGGGGGCACATCCCTATCCCTATTGAGGGAATCCTCCATCTGCAAGATGGAGGATTTCTAAAAGTCAGAGTCACCTCAGCTCAGGACACCTTAGGGGCTGTCCTGACTGGCCAGTGACTCCTCCTTGCGTTTCTCATTGTCTCCTCCGGCCTTGCTGCCAAAAGTGGGGCCGTGGACGGAGGGGGCGGGCAACTCCACTAGCTGGGGTGCCCTGGGGTGCTGTAACAAAGGGGGTGAGCCTTTGAGGCTCACCGCCAGGTGTTATAGTTCCTGCAGGGGGAGATGAGAAGCACCTCCACCCAATACAGGCTTTGTTACTAGCCACAGAGTGACAAAGGCACTCTCCCCATGTGGCTAGCAACATGTCTGGCGTGTGGCAGGCTGCTAAAACTAGTCAGCCTACAACGGGTAGTCGGTTAAGGTTTCAGGGGGCACCTCTGGGGTGTATGTTACAATAAAATGTACACTGGCATCAGTGTGCATTTATTGTGCTGACAAGTTTGATACCAAACTTCACAGTTTTCAGTGTAGCCATTATGGTGCTGTGGAGTTCGTGCATGACAGACTCCCAGACCATATACTCTTATAGCTACCCTGCACTTACAATGTCTAAGGTTTGACTTAGACACTGTAGGGGCATAGTGCTCATGCACTTATGCCCTCACCTGTAGTATAGTGCACCCTGCCCTAGGGCTGTAAGGCCTGCTAGAGGGGTGACTTATCTATACTGCATAGGCAGTGTGAGGTTGGCATGGCACCCTGAGGGGAGTGCCATGTCGACTGTTGTTTTATCCCCACTAGCACACACAAGCTGGCAAGCAGTGTGTCTGTGCTGAGTGAGGGGTCCCCAGTTACAAGGGACCTACCTGGATGCCAGGGTGTGCCAATTGTGGAAACAAAATTACAGGTTAGGGAAAGAACACTTGTGCTCGGGCCTGGTTAGCAGGCCTCAGCACACTTTCAAATCATAGCTTAGCATCAGCAAAGGCAAAAAGTCAGGGGGTAACCATGCCAAGGAGGCATTTCCTTACACAACCCCTCTCCCCCCCCCTCAAACGAAAGAGGATGAGACTAACCTTTCCCAAGAGAGTCTTCATTTTCTAAGTGGAAAAACCTGGAAAGGCAATCTGCATTGGCATGGGCAGTCCCAGGTCTGTGTTCCACTATAAAGTCCATTCCCTGTAGGGAGATGGACCACCTCAACAGTTTTGGATTTTCACCTTTCATTTGCATCAGCCATCTGAGAGGTCTGTGGTCAGTCTGAACTACAAAGTGAGTACCAAAGAGGTATGCTCTCAGCTTCTTTAGGGACCAAACCACAGCAAAGGCCTCCCTCTCAATGGCACTCGAACGCTGCTCCCTGGGGAGTAACCTCCTGTTAATGAAAGCAACAGGCTGGTCAAGACCATCATCATTTGTCTGGAACAAAACTGCCCCTATCCCATGTTCAGAGGCATCCGTCTGCACAATGAACTGCTTGGAGTAATCTGGAGCTTTGAGAACTGGTGCTGTGCACATTGCTTGTTTCAAGGTGTCAAAGGCCTGTTGGCATTCTATAGTCCAGTTTACCTTCTTGGGCATTTTCTTAGAGGTAAGTTCTGTGAGGGGTGTCACTATGGATCCATATCCCTTCACAAGCCTCCTGTAGTAGCCAGTCAAGCCAAGGAATGCCCTGACTTGAGTCTGGGTTTTTGGAGCTGCCCAGTCCAGAATAGTCTGGATCTTAGGCTGGAGTGGCTGAACTTGGCCTCCACTTACAAGGTGTCCCAAGTAAACTACAGTTCCCTGCCCTATCTGACATTTGGATGCCTTGATAGAGAGGCCTGCTGCTTGCAGGGCCTTCAAAACCTTCTTCAGGTGGACCAGGTGATCCTGCCAGCTGGAGCTAAAGACAGCAATATCGTCAAGATAAGCTGCACTAAAGGACTCCAAGCCAGCAAGGACTTGATTCACCAACCTTTGGAAGGTGGCAGGTGCATTCTTTAAACCAAAGGGCATAACAGTAAACTGATAATGCCCATCAGGTGTGGAGAATGCTGTCTTTTCTTTTGCTCCTGGTGCCATTTTGATTTGCCAGTACCCTGCTGTCAAGTCAAAGGTACTTAAGTATCTGGCAGCACCTAATTTATCAATGAATTCATCTGCCCTTGAAATGGGATGGGCATCTGTCTTGGTGACAGAATTAAGTCCTCTGTAGTCCACACAAAACCTCATCTCTCTCTGTCCATCTTTGGTGTGAGGTTTGGGGACTAAGACCACTGGGCTAGCCCAGGGGCTGTCAGAGTGCTCAATGACTCCCAATTCCAGCATCTTGTGGACTTCCACCTTGATGCTTTCCTTAACTTGGTCAGACTGTCTGAACATTTTGTTTTTGACAGGCATGCTGTCTCCTGTGTCCACATCATGGGTACACAGGTGTGTCTGACCAGGGGTTAGGGAAAAGAGCTCAGCAAACTGTTGCAGGACTTTCCTACAGTCAGATTGCTGTTGGCCAGAGAGGGTGTCTGAATAGATCACTCCATCTACTGAACCATCTTTAGGGTCTGTGGAGAGGAGATCAGGGAGAGGTTCACTCTCAGCTTCCTGGTCCTCATCTGTTACCATCAACAGATTCACATCTGCCCTGTCATGGAAGAGTTTGAGGCGGTTCACATGGATCACCCTTTTGGGGGTCCTGCTAGTGCATAGGTCTACCAGGTAGGTGACCTGATTCTTCTTCTCTAGCACTGGGTAAGGGCCACTCCATCTGTCCTGAAGTGCCCTGGGAGCCACAGGCTCCAGAACCCCGACTTTCTGCCCTGGCTGAAATCCAACCATAGCAGCCTTTTGGTCATACCAAAACTTCTGGAGCTGTTGGCTGGCCTCAAGGTTTTTACTTGCCTTTTCCATGTACTCTGCCATCCTTGAACGTAGGCCTAATACATAGTCCACTATATCTTGTTTAGGCTCATGAAGAGGTCTCTCTCAGCCTTCTTTTACAAGAGCTAGTGGTCCCCTTACAGGATGGCCAAACAGAAGTTCAAAGGGGGAAAACCCTACTCCCTTCTGAGGCACCTCTCTGTAGGCGAAAAGCGGACATGGCAAGAGGACATCCCATCTCCTTTTGAGTTTTTCAGGGAGCCCCATGATCATGCCTTTCAATGTCTTGTTAAATCTTTCAACAAGATCATTGGTTTGTGGATGGTATGGTGTGGTGAATTTGTAAGTCACCCCACACTCATTCCACATGTGTTTCAGGTATGCTGACATAATGTTGGTACCTCTGTCAGACACCACCTCCTGAGGAAATCCCACTCTGGTAAAAATACCAATGAGTGCTTTACTGCAGGGGCAGTTGTCGACCTAAGGGGAAATGCTTGAGGGTATCTAGTAGCATGATCCACTACTACTAGTAGAGTAGTAGAGTTAAGGTCTCTTTGAAAACCAAAAAGATTAGAACTGGTTCAAACCCTACCAAAGTACAGCTCCAGGAGCTTTTGGCAGAATTTGCCAAGAACAACCCCTCTGAGGATGACCTCCCAGAGGGGGAAGCTAGTGAATTGGAGGAAATCCCACCTCCAATCCCAGTTAGGGAGGCCAGGGCTCCTCAAACCCTGACTCCAAATGTGATAGTCAGAGGTGCTGCTTCTCTCACAGGAGAGTCCAGCACCTCTGGAATCACTGAGGACAGCCTCAGTGAAGATGGCCTACTGTTAGCCAGGATGGTCAAAAGATTGGCTTTAGAGAGACAGCTCCTAGCCATAGAAAGGGAAAGACAAGGGATGGGTTTTGGTCCCATCCATGGTGGCAGCAACATAAATAGGGTCAGAGATTCTCCTGACATGTTGAAAATCCCTAAAGGGGTTGTAACTAAATATGAAGATGGTGATGACATCACCAAATGGTTCACAGCTTTTGAGAGGGCTTGTGCAACCAGAAAAGTAAACAGATCTCAATGGGAGGCTCTCCTTTGGGAAATGTTCACTGGAAAGTGTAGGGATAGACTCCTCACACTCTGGAAAAGATGCAGAATCCTATGACCTCATGAAGGCTACCCTGATTGAGGGCTTTGGATTCTCCACTGAGGAGTATAGAATTAGGTTCAGGGGGACTAAAAAATCCTCGAGCCAGTCCTGGGTTGATTTTGTAGACTACTCAGTAAAAACACTGGATGGTTGGATTCAAGGCAGTGGTGTAAATGATTATGATGGGCTGTACAATTTATTTGTGAAAGAACAACTGTTAACTAATTGTTTCCGTGATAAACTGCATCAGCATCTGGTAGACCTAGGACCAATTTCTCCCCAAGAATTGGGAAAGAAGGCGGACCATTGGGTCAAGACTAGGGTGACCAAAAGAAAGGGGTCACAAAGACCCCCCAGGGGAAGAGTGGTGAGACATCCAAGGGAAAAAGTAAAGCGTCTTCTATAGGGCCCCAAAAACCTGCTCAGGAGGGAGGGCCCAGAGCCTCTTCACAATCCAATTTTGGGTACAAGGGTAAAAACTTTGATCCCAAAAAGGCCTGCTGTCGTAGCTGTAATCGGCCAGGACACCAAACTGGAGACAAGGCCTGTCCCAAGAAAGGTTCCACTTCTAACTCTACTCCAGCTAACACTGGAATGGCCAGTCTCCAAGTGGGATCAACAGTGTGCCCAGAGCAAATCAAGGTTCACACTGAAGCTACATTAATCTCTGAGGGTGGGGTGGATTTAGCCACACTGGCTGCCTGCCCCCCTAATATGCAAAAATACAGGCAGCAACTCTTAATTAATGGGACTAGTGTAGAAGGCCTGAGGGATACAGGTGCCAGTGTCACCATGGTGACAGATAAACTGGTTTCCCCTGGTCAATACCTGGCTGGACAAACTTATCCAGTCACCAACGCTGACAATCAGACTAAAGTACATCCCATGGCTATGGTAACTTTAGAGTGGGGAGGGGTCAATGGCCTGAAACAGGTGGTGGTCTCCTCAAATATCCCTGTAGACTGTTTGCTTGGAAATGACCTGGAGTCCTCAGCATGGGCTGAGGTAGAACTGAAAACCCATGCAGCCATGCTGGGTATCCCTGAACTGGTGTGTGTCAAGACAAGGGCACAGTGCAAGGCACAGGGTGAAAAAGAGGTGTTGGAGCCTGGAAAAAGGGCCCAACCCTCCAAGAGAAAAGGAAAGAAGACTGGGGAACCAGCTTCCACACAACAAGAAAAAGAGAACCTCTCTTCCCAGGAAGAAGTTCTGCCCTCTGAGGGAACTGAGCCCCTGGAGTTAGAACCTTATCAGGTTGAGCTCCTAGGCCCAGGGAACAGTTGTGTAAGGGGCAAGACACCTGTCCCTCTCTTGAAGGCCTTAGGCAGCAAGCTGCTGAAGAGTCCAAAGGAAAAATAACAGGAACACATACAGTCTACTGGGAAGATGGACTCCTTTATACTGAGGCAAGAGATCCCAAACCTGGTGCCACTAGGAGAGTGGTAGTGCCTCAGGTGTTTAGGGAGTTCATCCTAACCTTAGCTCATGATATTCCTCTTGCTGGGCATTTGGGACAGACCAAGATGTGGGAGAGATTAGTCAACTACTTCTATTGGCCCAACATGTCCCAGAAGGTCAAGGAGTTTTGCGTCTGTTGTGCCACCTGTCAAGCCAGTGGTAAGACAGGTGGACACCCAAAGGCCCCACTCATTCCACTTCCAGTGGTGGGGGTCCCCTTTGAAAGAGTGGGTGTGGACATAGTGGGTCCACTCGAACCTCCCACAGCCTCAGGGAACTCAGAGATCAACGTGCACAAAACAGGGTGCATGGAGCAATACAATAAAAAACAGCATTCTGTGCGAGAAAAAATAAGGAAAAGGAGGGTCACAGTCGTAAATGGCGTCTGTATGGAAATTGTTAAAATCCATAACTCAGATGTCAGTTGTTTGATATTTTTACTGAAAACAGTGAGGTGCTCATCTGAACAAAAAAACATGATTGTGTGCAATCCTGGTATTCTAAATCAGTAAAGAAAATGCCCAAATAATTCATTTAAACTTCCACTTGTTGCATAGAACTGGTGTACTGATGCGAACTGCACTTCAACCGGTGAAAACAGCAAATTCTAATGCTCATTAGGAGAGTGTACCTGCACTATCACAATGAAGATTCTTTATATCATTTTTAAAGTGTCCTTTATAAAGTTGAAATACCTACCCTTATCCTGAATGTGCAGTCAAGAATACCAGCAAGAAAAAGTCACTGTTTTGACTTTTTAATGAAAAAAATTAGTATGTTGATTTAAGGTTGTTTGAATTGTTGTAGAATTTAGTATAGGAAGATGCATGTTTTCTTTGTTCTGAGTGTAATGGTCAGCCAGGATTGCTTTTTGTCGCACTCACTGCATGTGTGTACGTGTAATATAGTCATACTGTGTGAAAGAAGACACAGGCCTGAACTCCCATAGAGCAGTGGTTCCCAACCTTTTAACTTCTGTGGGCCACCACTTTATCATTACTGGAATTCAGGGACCCCCACTGAATTATCAGAATCTGGGATCCCCCCAACTGAGTGGAAATTGGATGCGTTTCTAAATTCAATTGAAACCACGCATTGTCCATACTATATTATTTTTTATGCATATGCACTGCTTGCACAAATCAATTTGAGGATACTAATGTAATGTTTAGCCTCCCATTTCAAATTCCTTGACGTTTACAGTAAGGTTTAACATTTTCAACTGTACATTTAGCCACTTTATTTAAAAAAAACGTAATTATAATCTGTTAATATTAATATTCTAAGCAGTCGCGGACCCACGAGGAGCGTTTTTGGACCCCCAGGGGTTCCCAGACCACAGGTTGGGACGCAACCACTGTCACAGAGCATAGGGAATGTGGCAGATAAAGGAACGTCAACGGTTATCAGCCTTGCTACAGTAGTGCTTCAAATTTCAATGAAAATAATAGGGTCTTGAGTTGCTTCCTGAATTTATGATGGTTGCATTCTTAAGTGATCGGACAGAAAATTCAAGGGCTTGGCTCCTTCCACTGCAAAGATCAATTTCCTGCTCCCAACAAGCAACAGCAACCATAACTCTGGTTCCTGACAGTAGGACCTGTCAAACAGGTCCCGCTGTCAGAAAACAGAGTTCATCTGTCTTCCCTGCACGCAGATAAGCTTGCAGGGAAGGCAGATGAAAACATTGCTCCAGCAAACAGGGAGCTGCAGTTAAAATCAGCTCCTTGCTTGCTGGGGCAATGCAGACTCCTGCAGGAGGCAGGAGCTGACTGGGACTGCGGGGGAGGCCTTGAGGCCCCCCCCAAATCTGCCCCCCCCCCCCTTTCCCCACAGTCCCAGATAGCCCATAAAGGGCAAAAAAATGGAAACGAAAAACAAAATAGATAGCTTAATTCACACTGAGAGTTGAGGGTTCAACTCCAGGTGTATCCGTAGTCATTTCCCATCTTTAATTTCTTTTCAACTGGCATGTTTAAGGCTCATACTGATAGGTGATCTTGCTCCTTTAAATTGACAACTACATTTTTCTTTTCAATTTGTGCAGAAATATCTCATTCTAAGTATATCATACAGCAAAGCCTAAGGAAACGCTCTATCTCTTTCCCTCTCACTTTTTTTCTCTCTCTCTCTCTTTCAGTCTCTTTCTCCCACTCACAAACCCACTCAGACCCATACACAGCCACTCACAGACAGACCCATTCAGACCATTGTGCCTCCACTCATAGCCCCACTCAGACTCTCAGACCCACTGACACCCTCATACGTCACTCACTGTGGCCAACCGTGATTGGATTAACGTATAATAATGAAAGGGGGCGTGGACAAGATGGCGACCGGTGCGTCAGAATAGTTCCTGAGCTCTGCACCCGGCCGACATAAATCCTGAATCCAGGCAATCACCGGCCTTCCCCAGCTGATCCCTGTTGCCCTGGGGCCACCGCAAGGAGAGCAGCGCTGTTGCGGAGCAGATTTTGGTGAGTTGGCGGCACCGCTGCTGGGACGCGGCCTGGGCCTCACCTTGGAGGCTTTTGGAGATGAGGCGTGCCGCCTCGGTCGGACGCGAGGAGCAGAGCTGCTGGAGCAGGACATAGCCTCAATAGCGGTAAGCACCTGGAGATGGGGGCCCAGCCTGGGGGCCTGATGCGGCCAGCAATAGGAGAGGCACTTGCCTTAGTGCCTGGGCAGCCTGAGATCTGGGACGACGGAGTTAGGCCTCGGCGGCACTACTCGGGCCACCACAGGCACTGTCCCTGGCGAGGGCGGAGCTGGCTGGTCCTGGTCCGGTTGATCGACGGTGCCTACCGCCCACTTTAAGGGGACCCTACGGACACCGTAGCGCTTGGCGCTTTCAAAATGCGGCTACTGGGCCATTGTGAACTTTTGCGGGGCCCAACTGAGGGAATTGCAGTGGGTGGCCCGACCCCAGAGCCCGATTTCAAGTCCCTTGACGGCACAGCACTGAGGCGACCCCATGGGCTTAAGTTGTCCTTATGTCTCTCCAAAGGAGCTGAAGTAAGCACCCATGAAGATCTGTCAATTAGTCTGAGCTGCGGATTGAGCCCGAACCGTCCATTACGAGTGTGAGCCACCACATAAAGCACGGAAGTCGAACATCAACAATACGCGGCCCCCGCAGAGTTCTGTTGTTCGCCCGGGATTGCTAGCTTCCGCCTCACTAGACGAGTGCAGTCCACACCGCGTTATTTGGAGTGTTAATAGTAGTACCAACCATCCAGGGTAGACTGCCTGCGTTTGGAGCTCAAATGGGCTAACCGAGGCCTGTCTGGCCGCCGCCGTTGGCCATGACTACACCAGACGCCCCATCTGCGAGCCCAGACGTGACCTCCCAGATCCTACAGCAAATGGATGCCACATTACACATACACAATTCGCAGTTTGACAAGGTGCTGCAGGCCATATTGGACACCAAAAACACTCTGGAGTCCAAGATTGATGCAGTGTCACTAGATGTTAACCTTTTGAGAGCGGATCATCGCATGTTGTCTGAGAGAGTCACAGAGACAGAGAAAGTACTGGCTGAGTGGCACCCAGCCATGAAGGAACTCCAAGAAAAAATGCTTTGCTTATCAGGAGAGGTAGACACACTAAGACGCAGAGTGGAGGATGCAGAGGAGAGATCCCGGTGTAACAACATCTGCCTGTTGGGCTTCCCGGAGCAGGCGGATGGCCCAAACGCAGAATTATTCTTGGAGCAATGTCTTTCTGCCATGGTCCTATAGGACAAGATTCTGTTTTTTTTTTCTTTTTTCGGTGGAGCGGGCACATCGGCTGCCGGACAGGACCCCTCCTCCGGGAGCACCCCCACCCATTGATTGCCCGTTTACTTAATTACCGGGGGTAAGGAAATGGCTCCCTGTTGCAGTTACCCCCCACTTTTTGCTTGATACTGATGCTGACTTGACTGAGAAGTGTGCTGGGACCCTGCTAACCAGGCCCCAGCACCAGTGTACTTTTACCTAAAATGTACCATTGTTCCCACAATTAGCATACCCCTGGCACACAGATAAGTCCCTTGTTAAAGGTACCAGTGGTACCAAGGGCCCTGTGACCAGGGAAGGTCCCTAAGGGCTGCAGCACATGTTGTGCCACCCTAAGGACCCCTCACCTAACACATGCACACTTTCATTGCAGATTGTGTGTGTTGGTGGGGAGAAAAAGGCAAAGTCCACATGGCATCCCCCTCAGGATGCCATGCACACAAAATGTTGCCTGTGGCATAGGTAAGTCACCCCTCTAGCATGCCTTACAGCCTTAAGGCAGGGTGCAATATACCACAGGTGAGGGCATAGCTGCATGAGCAATATGCCCCTACAGTGTCTAAGTCTAGTCTTAGACATTGTAAGTACAGTGTGGCCATATTAAGTATATGGTCTGGGAGTTTGTCAAAAACAAACTCCACAGCTCCATAATGGCTACACTGAATACTGGGAAGTTTGGTATAACATCTCAGAATAATAAACCCACACTGATGCCAGTGTTGGATTTATTAAAAAATGCCCACAGAAGGCATCTTAGAGATGCCCCCTGTATTTTACCCAATTGTTCAGTGCAGGACTGACTGGTCTGTGCCAGCCTGCTGCTGAGAGACGAGTTTCTGACCCCATGTGCTGAGAGCCTTTGTGCTTTCTGAGGCCAGAAACAAAGCCTGCACTGGGTGGAGATGCTCAACACCCCCCGCAAGAACTGAAACTCCTAGCAGTGAGCCTCAAAGGCTCAAGCTTTGTGTTACAATGCCCCAGGGTACTCCAGCCAGTGGAGATGCCAGTCCCCTGGACACAGCCCCCACTTTTGGCAGCAAGTCCAGGGGAGATGAGAAAAACAAGGAGGAGTCACCCACCAGTCAGGACAGCCCCTAAGGTGTCCTGAGCTGAGGTGACCCCTACCTTTAGAAATCCTCCATCTTGATTTTGGAGGATTCCCCCAATAGGATAAGGGATGTGCCCCCCTCCCCACAGGGAGGAGGCACACAGAGGGTGTAGCCACCCTCAAGGACAGTAGCCATTGGCTGCTGCCCTCCCAGACCTAAACACACCCCTAAAATCAGTATTCAGTAACCTAGGAAACTAGATTCCTGCAACCTAAAGAAGAAGAAGGACTGCTGACTTAAAGCCCTGCAGTGAAGACGGAGACGACAACTGATTTGGCCCCAGCCCCACCGGCCTGTCTCCCAACTTAGAAGAAAACTGCAACAGCGACGCATCCAACAGGGACCAGCGACCTCTGAAGCCTCAGAGGACTGCCCCACAATCAAAGACCAAGAAACTCACGTGAACAGCAGCCCTGTTCAACAATCTGCAACTTTCTTGCAACAAAGAAACAACTCTAAGGACATCACGTTTCCCGCCGGAAGCGTGAGACTTTCCATGCTGCACCCGCCGCCCCCGGCTCGACCTGCGGAAAACCAACACTACAGGGAGGACTCCCCAGCGACTGCGAGCTCGCGAGTAGCCAGAGACGACCCCCCTCAGCCCGCAGAGCAACACCTGCAGAGGAAATCCAGAGGCTCCACCTGACCTCGACTGCCTGTAACAAGGGACCCGACGCCTGGAACCAACACTGCACCCGCAGACCCCAGGACCGGAAGGAACCGAACTTCAGTGCAGGAGCGACCCCCAGGCGACCCTCTGCCTAGCCCAGGTGGTGGCTACCCCGAGGAGCCCCCCCTGTGCCTGCCTGCATCGTTGAAGAGACCCACGGGTCTCCCCATTGCTTTCAATACAAAACCCGACGCCTGTTTGCACTCTGCACCCGGCCGCTGAGAGTGTACTTTCTGTGCCTGCTTGTGTCCCCCCGGTGCCCTACAAAACTCCCCTGGTCTGCCCACCGAGGACGTGGGTACTTACCTGCTGGCAGACTGGAACCGGGGCACCCCTGTTCTCCATTGAAGCTTATGTGTTTTGGGCACTTCTTTGACCTCTCCACCTGAGCTGCTGGTGTGGTAACTTTGGGGTTGCCTTGAACCCCCAACGGTGGGCTACCTTGGACCCAACTTTGAACCCTGTAAGTGCTTTACTTACCTGTGAACCTAACAATTACTTACCTTCCCCAGGAACTGTTGATTTTTGCACTAAGGGGGTCATTACAACATTGGCGGTAAAAGCTGCTTACCGCCGTGCAGAAGACTGCTAACACACTGCTGCGGCAGCGGAATTCCACCACGGTCATTCTGACCCACAGCTCGGAATCCGCCAAAATTTAGACACCCACACAAGTCCGCCACACCAAAGGTCAGTGATAAACTGGCGATAACAAAACTTCCACCGCCACACCAACAAGAATACGCCCACACTATCACAACCCACGAATCCACGCGATGGTCTTTCAACCGCGGTATTCTTTTGGCGGTACACACCGCTGTGCTCAAAATACACACACACTTACAAGACACTACCACATTGGACAATTCCAAATACACACACCTGATACACATACACACACCACCCCACACACCCAATACAATATAAAACACACACCCACATCACCCACAAACCCCTACTACCAAAAATTCTGAAAAAAGGCCAGAGATAGACACCACAATCTACAAACAAGCATCCACAGGCACTCAACACCATCACCCACATAACATCCACACACCTCACACAACACACCACTAAATAGCACCCCACACATCACAACACACCCCACTCCACACATCACCCACACCACCCCATGGCACGGCAAAGACGCCCCAGGTTCTCTGAGGAGGAGCTCAGGGTCATGGTAGAGGAAATCATCCGGGTAGAGCCACAGCTATTCGGAGCACAGGTGCAGCACACCTCCATAGCTAGGAAGATGGAGCTATGGGGAAGAATAGTGGACAGGGTCAACGCAGTGGGACAGCACCCAAGAAATAGGGATGACATCAGGAAGAGGTGTAACGACCTACAGGGGAAGGTGCGTTCCGTGGTCACAAGACACCACCTTGCGGTTCAGAGGACTGGCGACGGACCCCACCTCCTCCCCCACAACTAACAACATGGGAGGAGCAAGTCTTGGCTATACTGCATCCTGAGGGCCTCGCAGGAGTAGCTGGAGGACTGGACTCTGGTAAGTCAAATCTTTAATACTATATCCCCCACCCTACCTGCATGCCATCACATGCCCCCACCCTCGCCCTCACCCCCATCACTCCAACTCCTCACAAATGTCCCAATATCATAAACCACACATCCCAACACCAAGCCCTGCATGCAACAACACAGTATGGACACCCATCACCAAAGCATGGCCACTGCACATACCCATACACCCCCCTAAACCATCATCACACAAGGTCCCACACAGGAATGAAAGCTCTGGGGTACACGGTCACCCACCCATTGCACACCATGGCACACACAGATGCAATAATCATGCTTTTACACCCCTGCAGGACCCCTACCCAACATCACCGGACAGGAGGGTCCAGACATGTCCACACCACCAACAGAAGAGGCCCACAGTGATGACAGCAGCTCTGTCCAACTGGATCTATACGACCAGCCCGGCCCATCTGGGACCTTGGGACAGTCGGTTCCCCTGACACAGTCACAGGCTACCACAGAGCTCCCCCCCTCTGGAAACACCAGCACAGCACCCACCCAGCGGGCCCATACCTCTGTCCCCAGGACACATCAATCAGCAGTGTGTCCACCTCTACAGGCAACCCAGACTAACCCACCACCCCAACAACAACAGGGACCTGGGGCAGTGGCAGTGGGCACACGGTTCAGGGGACAGAGGCCCAGGGAAACAGGGGAGCTGGGAGGGCTGCTATGCGACAGAGGGAGGACAGGCCCAGGGAACCCACTCTCCACGAGGCCCTGTCCAACATCATGGGAGCCTACCATCATTCCCAGGAGACGATGGCAACGGTACTGGGCAAGTATCAGGAGATCAGTGAGTAGAATAGGGAACCACCTGTCATATGTAGGCACCGGAACCTGGCCTTCAGGAGGCCGAAGGTCCGCTCTATAATCCTCCATGGGCCTCATTGTAGCGTTCCTCTGCCCTTGTCCTGGGATTCCTCACTGGGGTCAGTAGCCATGACAGGTTGGGGTAACCAGAGTCACCTGCAAATGGCGAGGGACAACTGTTAGACACACATTAACTCTTAGGGATATCCCCAGACCCAGACCCAGACAACTATTCCTACTGATTTGGTTCCAGGTGCTCACCTAGTAGCCACACATGGTGCTTTTGGAGTTGCCCCATCACATAAGGGATGCTGCTATTCCGCAGTATGTAAGCGACATGCACTGAGCCAGGGAATTTGGCATTAACATGGGAGATGTACTGGTCTGCCAAACACACCATCTGCACATTCATCGGATGGTAACTCTTCCGGTTTCTGTGCACCTGTTCACTCCTGCGGGGGGGCCAAGGCCACATGTGTCCCATCAATGGCACCTATGATGTTGGGAATATGTCCAAGGGCATAGAAGTCACCTTTCACTGTTGGCAAATCCTCCACCTGAGGGAAAACGATGTAGCTCTGCATGTGTTTCAGCAGGGCAGACAACACACTGGACAACACGTTGGAAAACATAGGCTGGGACATCCCTAATGCTATACCACTGTTGTTTGAAATGACCCACTTGCAAGGAAATGAAGTACTGACAGCACCTGCACTTGAGTGGGGATTCCTGTGGGATGGTGGATAGCTCCAATTGGGCACACAGTTCCCGGATTGTGGCACGATCAAGCCTGTAGGTGATGATTACATGTCTTTCCTCCATTGTCAACAGGTCCACCAGCAGTCTGTACACCAGAGGATGCCGCGATCTGCTCACATGTCCCAGCGGACGGTGCCTATGGAGGACAACAGCGAGCACAGTCAACCAACTCCAAGGTACGTAAACACAGCTTACTCCGAAAACTATTCATAAACCGAAATTTGCCTGTATGAGTGTTGAGCCAAGTCCTAGGTATGTGTGATGCAGTTAAAAATAAAGCCATGACCTGTAAAGTGGGACAATGGGATATGAGGTAACTTTGCTGGCGTTGTACACCGTTGCGGTAGGCGGTCGAAGACCGCAGCGCAATTCTGCATTGGTTAACATTGGACCCTATGGGTCCCAGGAGCCAATGATGATGTACACCGGCGGAGACGGTACGCACCGCCGCGGACGTGACCGCCATTTTCTATCTGTTCAATCACTCGATACCTGATCTTCAACAGGAGAGGACCTACACTGCAAGTGCTGCTGTGACCTCAGTCTGGAAGAGACAATGGCTCGTGCGTCTGGGGAAAGGGCCCCTGCCTTCACCATGGAGGAGTTGGGGAAACTCGTGGATGTGGTCCTCCCCCCAGTACACGCTACTCTATGGTCCTCTACGGTCCTCCAGACAAACAGGTAAGTACACTGGGAGCATCCTGTATGGGCAATGCCTGTGTGGAGTGGTGTGGATGAAAGATAGGGGGTGTGGAGAATGAGGCATGCATGAAACGACAGTGAGTGCATGTGCCACATCGCAAGGGTAGGGATGCGGGCCAATGACTGTGACGGTGCATTTGGTAATAACTTCTCTTTTTCCCCTTTACAATTCCTGTAGGTCAGTGCCCACCAGAAGAAGGATATTTGGCGTGCCATCGCCAAGGACGTCTGGACCCTGGGGGTCTACCACAGACGGAGCACCCACTGCCGGAAAAGATGGGAGGACATTCGCCGCTGGACCAAGAAGGCGGCGTAGGCCCAGCTGGGGATGGCCTCCCAACGTGGGAGGGGTGCCCGTCGCACCATGACCCCCCCTGATGTTCAGGATCCTGGCGGTGGCGTATCCGGAGTTGGATGGGCGCTTGAGGGCATCACAGCAGCAACAAGGGGGTGGGTACACTCTCTTTCTGCTAATTCCGCGCGCAGTGGAGATGTCTGAGTGGGGGAGGTGGGCTGTGGGTTCCCCTAGGCCAGGGCGAGTTTGCTAGTTAAGTCCCCTTTTTCAGGTAGACCCTGTGGCACCCCACCCCACCTGGGTACATTGCCAACTACACCTAGTCAGGCTCCTGTGACATCCATGTGTGCAGATATTGGCCATAGCCTTGTAGGCCATTTCCCTGGGATCGAATAGTGGACCCCAAGTGCGCGGCGTAGTAGGGGGCTTCTGTGTCTGTCGTTTCTGCCAACAGTAGCAGTAATACATGCACTCAACATGTCTTTCTTCTGTGTCCCCCCCCCTCCTTTTGTGGTCTCCCTGTACTTGTGTGCATTAGCATCATCAGGCAGAGGAGCAGTGGCACTGGACCAGGAGGGAGCTGCATCCCACATGGCCCTGGAGGGCGAGACTACGGACTCAGAATTCACCAGTGGGACGGAGGGTGAGGGTAGCCCCACGGCGGGTACAAGAGCTGACACCAGTGATACGGACTCGTCCTCTGATGGGAGCTCCCTTGCGGTGGCGGGCACATCTGTGCCCCGGCATCTACAGGTACAGCCGCCGCCAACCCCCAGCACCGCCCTCCCAGCAGCCCTCAGCCTTTGCCCCGTGTCTGCTCACCCAGGAGGGTGGGCATCACCTTTGCCCCAGGCACCACAGCCCCTGCCCCAGTCACCCCTGCTGCCCTCAGTGAGGAGGGCATTGACCTCCTCAGGTCCCTCACTGTTGGTAAGTCTACCATTTTGAATGCCATCCAGGGTGTACAGAGGCAGTTGCAACAAACCAATGCATTCCTGGAGGGCATTCATTCTGGTCAGGCAGCCCTTCAGCAAGCTTTTCAGACTCTGGCCTCAGCACTGATGGCAGCAATTGTCCCTGTCTCTGGACTCCCCCCTCCAACTTCCTCCACCCAGACCCACACCCCTGTACCTCAGCCTATCCCAAGCACACCATCAGACCAGCATGCACACACCTCAACACACAAAGGAAGCTCTGGCAAACATAAGCACCACACTTCCCACAGCCACTCACGCAAGCATCACACACATGCAGACATACCAACATCCACTGCCTCCACTGTGTCCCCCTCCACCTCGTCTCCCTCATCCCTCCCAGTCTTGTCTCCACTCACACCTGCATGCATTACATCTTCAGCCACTACGTCCATCACCAGCACACCCACCACCACACCCCGGTCACGTGCAGTCACCACCCCCACTACCATTCACACATCCCCTGTGTCCTCTCCCAGTGTGTCTGTGAGCCCACCTCCCAAGGTACACAAACGCAGCCACACACCCACCCATCAGCCATCCACCTCACAACAGCCTCCAGCCCATGCACCTTCACCCAAAGTCAGCAAACGGACACCTCCTATGACCACTACCTCTTCCTCCACTTGCAAGCCACCTCCATCTACCCGTCCCAGTGTTCCTAAGAAACTTTTACTATTCAACCTTGACCTCTTTCCCTCACCTCCCCCACCCCGTCAGTCTCCTAGGGCCCGACTCTCCAGGTCCCAACCTAGCACCTCAGCCACAACATCGGCGGGACCAGTGGTGCCAGTAGTCACCGGATTATGGAGTGCACCAGGCAGCAGGGCAGCCAGTGTGGCAAGGAGCCACAGCACGGACAGTCTCCCAAGCATCAAGCATCAAAAGTTGGCCAGTGCCCGGCGGGAGAGGGGGAAGACTCCAGCCACAAAAGCTGCTCCCAGGGGGACAGGTGGGAGTATGGAGTCAGCTGCAACACCTTCCAAGGTGGGGAAGTGGCACAAGAAAAATGGCAAGTCATAGAAGATCAGCACGGCGGAAAAGACCGCCATCAGTCCCGCTGCCCAGGAGCCGACTGCCAGCATCCCCACTGCCCCAGACAGGACCGCCGGCAGCAGCCCCGCTTCCCGGAAGGCGCCAGCCAGCAGCCACACTGCCACAGACAGGACTGCCAGCAGCAGCTCCGCTGCCCAAGACAGGACTGCCAGCAGCAGCCCCGCTGCCCAAGACAGGACTGCCAGCAGCAGCCCCGCTGCCCAAGACAGGACTGCCAGCAGCAGCCCCGCTGCCCAAGACAGGACTGCCAGCAGCAGCCCCGCTGCCCAAGACAGGACTGCCAGCAGCAGCCCCGCTGCCCAAGACAGGACTGCCAGCAGCAGCCCCGCTGCCCAAGACAGGACTGCCAGCAGCAGCCCCGCTGCCCAAGACAGGACCGCCAGCAGCAGCCCCCTGCCCAAGACAGGACCGCCAGCAGCAGCCCCGCTGCCCAAGACAGGGCCGCCAGCAGCAGCCCGCTGCCCAAGACAGGACTGCCAGCAGCCACACTGCCACAGACAGGACCGCCAGCAGCTGAACCGCTGGCTAAGACACCGCCGCCATAAGCACCGCTGCCAAAAACACTGCAGGCCCATGAGCGCCAAAAGCTCTGACGCTACTGAGGCCGCCACGAGCAGGATGAAGCACTCTGGGTACAGGGCCCCCTCCAGAACCAGTGGAGAAAAACATCCACTACCTCTGTCCTTGGCAGGATGAAGCACTCTGGGCACAAAGCCTCCTCCAGAACCAGTGGAGACTGACATCCACTACCTCTGTCGTTGGCAGGATGAAGCACTTTGGGCACAAGGCCCCCTCCAGAACCAGTGGAGATTGACATCCACTTGAGAGACTGTGGCTTTGCACTCCCCAGAATTGAACAGTGGGCAAACCACCCACTTAGGAGACTTGAGAGACTGTGGCTTTGCACTCCCCAGGATTGAACAGTGGGCATGGGGCCCCCTCATGGATTTGGCGTCGTGCACTCAACCGGCTGAGGTGCCCACCCTTTCCCTTCCCCCTGAGGTGCCTGTTTTATTTCTATCTGATACCCCTGCAGTGTTCTCTACGTCTTGTTCGGGTATCTTGTGTGGGCCTCGCCCATGCATTTTGGGCCCAGTGGTCCACGGACTTTAATAGTGGAATACCTTGGACTTATATTATTGGTGTATATATTTGTTAATAGTGTATGCATATTTTTTTTAATACAGAATTTTAATATATTACAATCGTTCACCTCATTTCCTTTTGTCTTTGCATTCTTCCAGGGGGATTAGGGGTGTAACTGTAATGTATCATGCTGTATTAGTGTGTGTGTTGTCGTGGGTGAGGGTGGGGGTGGGGGTGTTGCGTGTGTATGTCACTGTTTTTTCTATCTCCCCTCCCCTGTGTAGTAGGTGCAGTACTCACCGTGGTCTTCGCCGCCGACGGCGTTCGTGCTCCTGGTAGAGGAGCAATAAGATAAAGGCTGGAAAAATGTGGACCTCTGGTTCCATGGCGTCCTGGTTCCTCGTGGGGTGGGCAGAGGTGAGCGTTTTCCCTTCGAAGTCCTGTTTCCGCCGTGTTTTTGTTTGTGGTGACTCCACCCTGGAAAAGGTGGCAGATTGGTAGGTTGTAATTCTGTGGGCGGTACATTGTCCTCCGCCTGTCTGTTGGCGGTGACCACTGCTGTGTTGGTTTGTACCGCCGTGGCGGTTGGAGTGTTAAAGTGGCTGTCTATGTTGGCGGTTTCCGGCACGGTCGTAATTCCATTTTTTTTTACCGCCGCTTTAACACCGACCGCCAGGGTTGTAATGACCACCAAAGTTTCAACTTTTAAAATAGCTTATTGCCATTTTTGCAAAGAGTGTTCAAGATATTGTGATTATTCAAAGTTCCTAGAGTACCTAAGTGAAGTACCTTACATTTAAAGTATTACTTGTAAATCTTGAACCTGTGGTTCTTAAAATAAATTAAGAAAATATATTTTTCAATATAAAAACCTATTGGCCTGGAGTAAGTCTTTGTGTGTGTGTTCCTCATTTATTGCCTGTGGGTGTACAACAAATGCTTTACACTACCCTCTGATAAGCCTACTGCTCGACCACACTGCCACAAAATAGAGCATTTGAATTATCTCTTTTTGCCAGGGGAACCCTTGGACTCTGTGCACACTCTTTCTTACTTTGAAATAGTATATACTGAGCCAACTTCCTACACTGGGATAGGGACCCGGTGTTGCAGCTCTTCCGAAAAGAGGGCCCGCAGAAATGTGACATGTGCTCATCTCTGCATATCCTGACTTTACCGCTGAAGTCCAAAGGAAACGTGGCTCCTTCTACCAGCTGAAACAACGCCTTAGGGAACACAAAATGAAATACACCCTCCTGTACCCTGCGAAACTGTGCATACAGGATGGCCCCAAGGTACATATCTCCGCCTCCTCAGAAGACTCCTGGACTTGGCTGCATGCTAAGGGGCTCGCTCAACCAAAAAGATCGGGGGACTCAGAGGAGCGGTGGACATCCCCCAGAACCAGAACCGGGCCCTCCCCCGCCCAGGCGGTGGCAGACCATTCTTGCTTGCTGCTTGTGACTTCACAGTCTGTTTCGAACCCTTTTACTGTCCTGGGAGAGCCCTAAGTCACAGACAATGAACAAGGAGACTGCTCCCCATGTGGTCCGATGCTCAACCCTTGATCTGCGGATGATCTCTGAGTCATGCTTCTAGCGTTATCAGAGGTGTGCGTCGTGGAGGCTCCCTTGGTCAACCTGCTGCTTGGAACAGGCCCGATCTTAGCGGGACGCTGGTATTGCCTCTTAGAGCTGCCTGCTGAGTAATGAGGTGGTGCCAGGAGGCAACAGGCCTTAGGCTGACATTCGATGGGCCGGGTGCACGGAACTGGCTGCCTGGTTTTCACCCCCCTGAGGCCCACCCCTTATGGACCAGTTGTTCCCCACGCCTGCTGTCAGGCTAAGTTTTGTCCTTGTTCTTATGTTGTTCATAGATCAAGATGTTGTTCCTCTGTTGGGCCTGCTTGGGTTCTCCTCTTTTTATTTTTATGGGCTCGTTTTTGTTATTGCCACTAATTATTCTGCGTGAAATAGCAGGAGGGTGCGGACATATAATGTGGATCTGGGACATTATCCTAGGGTGGGAACAGCCATGGCCTGCTGGGTTGAGGGTGGGCTGATCCTCTCGGGGTCTCCCACACTAGCACACTTTCATAAGGACATGTCCACACTGTCGAGAACACAAATATCATGCTATAACATGATTACATGGAACCTCCGGGGTATGGCCACCCCGCGCAAGAGACAGCACGTTCATGCTTACTTGCGCCGACATATAGTGCATATTGCTATGCTGCAGGAGACACACTTATCGGAGTCCACCCTTGGGAGATTGCGTGCTATCTGGAAGGGCCAGACCTTCATTACCACTTCATCATCCTTTGCCCGCGGCGTGGCAGTCTGGATTGCCCCCGGAGCGCCTTATGCGGTCGACCACATACAAGTGGACCCTGACGGTAGCTTTGTAGTTGGCGAGGGCTGTCTAGAAGGTGCTCCACTCTCCCTGGTTGCATTATATGCGCCCAATTCTAACTAGGGTGGCTTCTTGTCTACAGTGTCTGCAGGGTTGCTTCGGGATCCCGCGGGAGAGTGTTTATGGGGGGGGCGACTTTAACTGTGTTCCTGACGTCCATGCAGACCGTTCCTTGCCCCCACTTCCGACCGGACCAAGTAGGCACACTTCTCATGAGTTTGGGGTCTGGAGGGCGACAAATAATCTGTGCGACCTGTGGCGTGCGGGGCATCCTACTGATCGTGAATATTCCTTTTACTCCCCTGTCTATGCCCTCCACACTATAATAGACCTTATATTAGTGCCGCCAGCGGAGGTCCAAAGGATTCGTAGCTCTGGTTACCTTGCACGCACTGTGTCCGATCACTGTTCATTGAAGGCGGTTTTAGGTTGGGGCCGTCTGAACGTGCGGATATCTACATGGCGCTTACAGGTAGAGGCGCTGTCTGACCACCCCACCCACCTTTCGCGCAGAGCTTGCCACATGTTTAGCCATGTATTTCACACATAATACTAACACAACATCGCTCTGTGTTACAGAATGGGACGCGCATAAAGTGGTGGTGCGGGGTCATTGCATGGCTGTCTCTGTGGGGGGCCGGCGGACATTGGTCCGGGAACTGACCAAGTTGGAGTCGAGTATGCGTTCGGTCGAGACTGCCGTGGCCAAGGGTGAGGTGTCCCCTGAGCATTTTCACCCCTTGCGGATCAGATACAGGGAGGCCGACGACCACCTGGGCAGACACGATTACAGACACTACATGACACAACAGTATGCGGAGGATGACAGATCAGGCCGCCTGCTGGCTTGGCTGGTCCAAGATACCCCCCGCCATGCATCAGTTGGGGCTATAATGTTGGAGTCGGGTGGGATAGTGAACACGCAGGCAGTGATTAATGAAGCGTTTTACGACTATTATCAGGGGCTTTAAGTGCCCATCCCTTCCCCCCCATCTGGGCGGGTGTCCGCCCTCTTGGACTTTTTCCCCCTGCGGCACATACAACCGGATGGAGCAGCTGCGCTGGACGGCCCCTTTAGTATGGAAGAGCTGCATCTTGCATTTTCCCAAATGGCACGAAACAAGGCTCCTGGCACGGATGGCCTGCCAGTTGAATATTATGTGGCACAGGCGAGTCCTCTCCTGCAGCCCATGCTGGATATGTTTAATGAGGCGCACGATCGTGGACAACTACCCGGCTCACTACGCAAGGCCTTGATACCAGCGCTTCCGAAGGTTGTCCCTGATCCCATAGATGTCAGGTCATACCGACCGCTCTCTCTGTTAAATACAGACTGTAAAGTATTGGGGAAGATTCTGGCCAACAGGCTCCTCCCATTTATTCCGCAGCTGACCCATGAAGATCAGTCCAGATGTGTCATGGACAGGAACACCTTCCAGAACATCAGGCAACTGCTTCGAATATAGCATAATATCTCGGGGACCTATCATCGGGGAGTAACTGTATCATTGGATATCACTAAGATACTCTTACCTGGGATTTCCTCATTAAAACCCTGGGCGCCATGGGATTCGGTAAGGGGTTCGTAGCATGGATCACTACCTTATACTCTAATCCTCTGGCTTGGGTTAAAACTGGGCAGATGATTTCACTCCCCTTCCCCATACACAGGGGCACTAAACAGGGTTGCCCGCTCTCTCTACTTTTGTTTGTCATTGCCATAGAACCCCTTGCCGCTAAGCTCTGTGAATGTGCACACCAATGGGGCATCCCAGAATTACACACATTCCATATTATATCTTTAAATGCAGATGATGCCCTAATCTACCTACGAGACCATAGGGTCTCCATGCCCGAGGTCATGGAGGTACTTGACTGATTTGCTGTAATATCTGGACTCCGAGTCAACTGGTCTAAATCCTGCATATTCCCCTTAATACCGGTCCCCCTCGACCTTCAACCAGACCTACTGGTGTATCAGTTGTCTTGGTGTCACACCACCTTTAAGTATCTGGGAATTCAGGTGTATCACACCATGAGGGACATCTAGGAGGGCAACATAGACAGTAATTCGTTCAATAAGATGCTCTCTTCCCTTCTGGGGTTCTCTCCCTTTGTCGCCCATGGGCAGAGTGGCCTAGTGCTCATCCTCCCTAGACTACTATATCATTTTGTGGCGCTGCGGGTAGTTCTTCCCCGCTCACTTTTGAAGTCCCTGCAGAGCATTCTAACTGACCTGCTGTGGGGAACGAACACACGGCGTTTAGCGTTTACCATGACACAAAACATGCAGGATAATGGGGGTCTGGGTATGCCTAACCTCGAACTATATTATGCTGCTGCTCAATTACAGTGGCCAACTTGCTTCCTGGGGGGGTTACTGCTTAGCAGAGAGGGAGGTGCTGATAGACTCGCTTCCCCCGACTCCGCCGTTGGCTTGGTTATTGGATAGAAAATGTCCCGCACCTCGGAGTCATATCATATTAAATGCTGCTAAAACATGCTGCCTACGATATGTACACGGTAAGGGCCCTCACATACCATACTCACCGCTGATCACACTGCTGCAATTGCCTAGAGCCCGTGTCCTACTGATGCACCACAACATGGCCCCTTGGCGGGAAGCGGGGCTCGTGAACATGGGCGACTTCTATTCGGAGGCTACTCTGCTGACGTTCAGTGAACTGGTTGAAACCACTGGGATTCCTGCAGGAGTCTTTTTGACATACTGTTTGATACGTCACTTACTGCGCCCCACTTTGGGACTCTGGGATGACGAACCGCGGCCATCACAAATCCTCACAGTGATTCTTTCCCTCAAGGGCACCAAAAAAGTGATCATACAGATATACAGTAGGCTACTGCCGGAGGCCTGTCCGAGCTTGGAGCGCGCGCGTGCTCGCTGGGATGCAGCACTCTGTATTCCCCTGTCGCAAGCAGCCTGGAACACTGCACTTGCTTCAGTCAGGCATGTCTCACGGAATTCCAGACTTTGCTATACCCAGTTTAATTATCTACACCACAATTATTTGTCTCCCTCTCACATCAAACGCATGTTCCCCGCTTCAGACCCCTCATGCCCCCGATGTGCGAAACCATTACCAGACTTTTACCACATGGTCTGGGACTGCCCGCCACTGGCGGAGGAGTGGGGTCATATCACCACTACAATACCGGAAATCACTGATCATGCCTTGACTCCATCCCTGAAGTCCTGCTTGCTGGGGCTGCGTCGTACGAAGGGAGACAAACATCTCAATAGATTAGTGGACTTGGCTTACATCACGGTTAAGCGCCTTATAGCGATTCATTGGAATGCCCCTGCACTAACAATGTGGCTGCAGGACTTGCTTCAGCGGTCCCAGACAGAAGCACAAACCTTACTACTCCTACATTCAAGGGGTCTATCTGATGGTGGTTATGAAATTTGGGACGCATTCATAGTACTCATTGAAGCCAAAAACGACATGCACCAACGATCCCCCCCGCTCTCCCTCCTGAGGGATCTGAGACTACCTCCATCGCATTCAGGTCCACCATGCCCAACTGGGGTGTTCACGCAGGCGTCACCTAGTTGTGCCTCCCGGCGATGTGCACGTCCTCCCCACATGGACCGATACCCGGTCTTACACAATGGCCCTGTTCGCGCATGCTGTGAGACGCTTTGTCCACCATGAATATGATACCTCAGGAGTGTTTAGGCTTCTCTCAGGGGGTCAAGTCCTTACGCTGTCTCACTATAACACATTAGATTCTGGTGACTGGGTTGTTGCCCCCTTGATTTATCTGTCATTTATTTGTCATTTACTTGTCGTCTGCACCTCCTGCAGAACTATTAATTAAGGATATGTGGCACGGTTAAATGTTGTATCTGATATTGTTTTGCCTTTGTTGTTTTTCTGCCTTTCCCTATTGCTTTATGTGGTTATTTCTTGACTGCGCTACTCTCAATAATCAGATATATGGAAAAAAACATATATAATGAAAATTACTATAAGTAAAAAAAAAAAAGAAATTCCCACAAAAAAACAAATATACCATGGACTTTATTCATTAGGAAATAAGATTTTTTTTTTAAACCTAGAAATTCACTTAAAAAAACAAAGGTGACAGGGAGGTTATAGTTAGGCTCACATTTCAAATGTACAAAACCATTGAATGTCACCTGTTAAAGTTATCTCAAGCAACTATGACTCGTGCCCTAAGGGAGTGCGGGCCGGTCATGGAGTCGTACGGACCTCAGGTATAGTACCTTCGAAAACGATGGGGAAACAAAGATGGTTGCAGGGGAGTTGATGCAGCATTGGTTCCTTACAACCTGGTGGGGGGTGGGGGGGGGGGCGATGAATCCAGCAGGTCAAGATGTGAGGCGTCTAATTCCCTGGATCCAATGACTGCCCTGCGCACCAAATGGGAGGTGGACATGGGGGCACTGGACGATGAGGACTGGGGGAAGGCGAGACGGGGTCCTCAGGTGGGGGGGGGCGATCAAAGCGCAACTCCAGTTTCGGATCCTACACAGGACCTACTATTCCAGCGTGGTATTGCACTCGGCAGAGTGCAGACTTCACGGTGCCTGCGACGATGCGGGTTGGAGGGTACCTTTTATCACATATTATGCACCTGCCCAGTCATACAGACATATTGTGCAGGGACTGCCGGGGTGCTTCTGCTCAATGTGGCGGGGAAGGAACACTGGCCGAAACATCAAGTAATATGGCTGGCCATAGCTGCAATAGTCACCAAACGTAATATAGCGCGGGCGTGGGGTGCTGAATCACCGCCAAGTATTCCTGGGTGGGAGACGAATCTGGACTGGTGCTGCAGCATTGAAAAATTAATCTATGAGAGCAGGGGTTCTCCCAAGAAGTGGGAGAAAATCTGGCGGGCATTGGGGGCTTACAGGCCCACGGTGTGACCAGTGGTGGGTTGGGTACAGGCGAACTGGTGTGGGGGTGGGATTGAGATGTACCTGTCTATGTGATTGGGAGGGGGTTGTCCGACCGGCATGTCAGAACCTGGAAACCTCAATACATGCTATGATTGTTTGCTGTGCACAGATTGAAGATGGGATTTTTATTGCCGTCCACTATAATGTACAATTGCTGTTTCGTTGTTTAATAAAAAGACTTATTAAAAAAAATTAAAAAAAGATGTGAGGCGTCGACTTCACAATGTCGTGATCACACGATTGGGCTACAGGTGCTGTCTCACAGTCGAGTGTCATGGACGTCAGTGACACAGCACTCAGGATTCACGCTGTGGCAGGACTCCGAATTCTCTGCGTTGTCGTCGTCATGGTCCTTGCATTCAGCGGAGACCACAGCTCCTGTGCAGGCAGTGGCAAGTCGTTCTGAAGTTGATGTGCTTGGTTCGTTCTTGGTTGCACCAGAACTTACTCTCAAGGGCCCAGTAACTGGATTTGACACCACTTGGCAAGTCTGGACTCTCAGCAAGAGAGCCCAGGTGCTGGCCGATTGTCCGAGTCACCATATCCTTGGGGTCTGCGCACGTTCCCAACATGTCCACCACTTAGATAGGTCCAAGACTCTCATAGATGAATCACAGAGACTGGGAGAGTCCAAGAGGGGAAAAGGGGAATTAGGATGGGGAACAGCTGGGAAGGAGACCTGTAGGAAGCAAATGGTTAAACTCACACAATATCAAGATTATATCACATTAAACTTATACTAAACTATGATTCTAAGCATTGTCATACTGTAACCATGGATAACTTACGCATGGATTAAATAACTAGGCCTCAAGACGACTGGTTACCTGGGAATGGATTAAGAATGATTAATACAACTGAATCTCTTAATGAAATGTTACACATTGACTAGAAACCTAAGAACCCTCTAGAATTATGTTTTCAAAATCAAACATAGTCTTTTGTATGAGGACAAGGAAATAATCTGAACGTTTTCTGGAAACACCCTAGGAGTTGTATTAAGGGACTTATTATGCACATATAATGTAACATTTATAATTCTAACACTTAGTTTTTAAATACAGAAACATGAATTGCGCACATTGCTGATTTGAACAAGAATATGCAAATGCCATGAAATGATCGCACACACTGCAAACGATCTGAAACATCAAGTTCAATTGCGGGAAATAAATCGCACGTCTTGCCGATTCGAATGTCACCTTGTAAGTGCCAAGAAATGGTTGCGCACAATGAACATCAAGAGTTACACACAAGGAATGAATTGCGCGTCTTGCCGATTGGAATACCACAATGTAAATGCCATAAAATGGTCGCGCACAATTAATATCATGAGTTAAGCACAAGAAATGAATCGCTTGTTTTGCCAATTCGAATGCCACCATGTGAATGCCAAGAAATGGTAGCTGTAAGGAAATGCCTCCTTGGCATGGTTACCCCCTGACTTTTTGCCTTTGCTGATGCCAAGTTATGATTTGAAAGTGTGCTGAGGCCTGCTAACCAGGCCCCAGCACCAGTGTTCTTTCCCTAACCTGTACCCTTGTCTCCACAATTGGCACACCCTGGCATCCAGGTAAGTCCTTTGTAACTGGTACCCCTGGTACCAAGGGCCCTGATGCCAGGGAAGGGCTCTGAGGGCTGCAGCATGTCTTATGACACCCTGGGGACCCCTCACTCAGCATAGACACACTGCTTGCCAGCTTGTGTGTGCTGGTGGGGAGAAAATGACTAAGTCGACATGGCACTCCCCTCAGGGTGCCATGCCAACCTCACACTGCCTATGGCATAGATAAGTCACCCCTCTAGCAGGCCTTACAGCCCTAAGGCAGGGTGCACTATACCATAAGTTAGGGCATAAGTGCATGAGCACTATGCCCCTACAGTGTCTAAGCAAAACCTTAGACATTGTAAGTGCAGGGTAGCAATAAGAGTATATGGTCTGGGAGTCTGTCAGACACGAACTCCACAGCACCATAATGGCTACACTGAAAACTGGGAAGTTTGGTATCAAACTTTTCAGCACAATAAATGCACACTGATGCCATTGAACATTTTATTGTGAAATACACCCCAGAGGGCAACATACCCGACTCCCAGTGTGGGCTGACTAGTTTTACCAGCCTGCCACACATCAGACATGTTGCTGGCCACATGGGGAGAGTGCCTTTGTCACTCTGTGGCCAGGAACAAAGCCTGTACTGGGTGGAGGTGCCTCTCACCTCCCCCTGCAGGAACTGTAACACCTTGCGGTTAGCCTCAAAGGCTCACCCCCTTTGTTACAGCGCCCCAGGGCACCCCAGCTAGTGGAGATGCCCGCCCCCTCCGGCCACGGCCCCACTTTTGGCGGCAAGGCCAGAGGGAATAATGAGAAAAACAAGGAGGAGTCACTGGCCACTCAGGACAACCCCTAAGGTGTCCTGAGCTGAGGTGACTCTGACTTTTAGAAATCCTCCATCTTGCAGATGGAGGATTCCCCCATTAGGACTTAGGGATGTGCCCCCCTCCCCTCAGGTAAGAGGCACAAAGAGGGTGTAGCCACCCTCAGGGCTAGTAGCCATTGGCTACTAACCCCCCAGACCTAAACACACCCCTAAATTGAGTATTTAGGAGCTCCCAGAACCCAGCAAGATAGATTCCTGCAACCTGAAGACGAAGAAGGACTGCTGACCTGAACGCCCTGCAGAGAAGACGGAGACACCAACTGCTTTGGCCCCAGCCCTACCGGCCTGTCTCCCCACTTCAAGAAGAACTGCAACAGCGACGCGTCCCCCAGGGTCCAGAGACCTCTGAAGCCTCAGAGGACTACCCTGCATCTAAAAGGACCAAGAACTCCTGAAGACAGTGGCTCTGCTCCAAAGAAGAAACAACTTTGCAACAAAGAAACAAACTTTAAAGGACTGCACGTTTCCCGCCGGAAGCGTGAGACTTTAAACTCTGCACCCGACGCCCCCGACCTGCGGAGAAACAACACTACAGGGAGGACTCCGCGGCGACTACGACCCTGTGAGTAGCCAGAGTTGACCCCCGTGATTCCCCCCAGCGACGCCTGCAGAGGGAATCCAGAGGCTTCCCCCTGACCGCGACTGCCTGCTTCAAAGAACCCGATGCCTGGTAAAGACACTGCACCCGCAGCCCCCAGGATCTGAAGGATCCGACCTCTAGTGCAGAAGCGACCCCCCCGGTGGCCCTCTCCCTTGCCCAGGTGGTGGCTACCCCGAGGAGCCCCCTCTCCCCCCCCCCTTGCCAGCCTGCTTCGTTGAAGAGACCCCTGGGTCTCCCATTGAAACCTATTGCAAACCCAACACCTGTTTGCACTCTGCACCTGGCCGCCCCCGTGTCGCTGAGAGTGTACTTTTTATTCTGACTTGTGTCCCCCCCGGTGCCCTACAAAACCCCCCTGGTCTGCCCTCTGAAGTCGCGGGTACTTACCTGCTGGCAGACTGGAACCGAGGCACCCCCTTCTCCATTGAAGCCTATGCGTTTTGAGCACCACTTTGACCTCTGCACCTGACCAGCCCTGAGCTGCTGGTGTGGTAACTTTGGGGTTGCCCTGAACCCCCAACGGTGGGCTACCTTCGACCCAACTTTGAACCCTGTAGGTGGTTTACTTACCTGCAAAGCTAACAAATACTTACCTCCCCCAGGAAGTGTTGAAATTTGCACTGTCTAGTTTTAAAATAGCTTATTGCTATTTTTGCCAAAACTGTACATGCTATTTTTCTGATTCAAAGTTCCTATGATACCTGAGTGAAGTACCTTTCATTTAAAGTATTGATTGTAAATCTTGAACCTGTGGTTCTTAAAATAAACTAAGAAAATATATTTTTCTATATAAAAACCTATTGGCCTGGAATTGTCTTTGAGTGTGTGTTCCTCATTTATTGCCTGTGTGTATGTACAACAAATGCTTAACACTACCCTCTGATAAGCCTACTGCTCGACCACACTACCACAAAATAGAGCATTAGAATGATCTCTTTTTGCCTCTATCTTACCTCTAAGGGGAACCCTTGGACTGTGTGCATGCTGTTTCTTACTGTGAAATAGTACATACAGAGCCAACTTCCTACAGTAGCCCACAATGAATAAGCACAATAAATTAATCGCGTGTTTTGCCAATTCGAATGCCACCATGTGAATGCCAAGAAATGGTAGTGCACAATGAATATCACTAGTTAAGCACCAGAAACGAATTGCGCGTCTTGCAGATTCGAATATCAGCATGCAAATGCTAGAAAAAGCCAAGCGCACAGTCACACGCACAAGGCAAAATCTTTTATCATGAAAATTAGGCCCAAGAACTCGAAAGCCTTTGAGAACGGGATCGGGGGCCCAGCCCGACCTCCGTCTTACCGCCCTGATCAAGGATCACCAACACAGTGAAGGGCAAGGCCTGGAAGATCAAAGTAGGCCTCCGGAACAGGAGCTCAGGAAGTTGCTGTTCCTCTGCACCGGGACCTCTGAATATTGAGCACGTGGAGCTGGGCTGGCTCCCTTATATGGAGTCTTGGCCCAGCCCACAAACCACACCCAGTCATGCTGCAGAGGAAGCTTCTAGAAGGCCCTGGAAAGGGACCACACCCTGACACACTCTGAAAGCCTGCAGCAATACATTGCAAATAAACAGTATTTATAAGCACCTTGAATATACATCTTCAGGATTAAACTCTGCAATGCAAAAGGTTAAACAACAGCACATCAGCATAATGCATGAATTACGTTGTCTTGGAAGTGCTGGGTTTTTGCATTCCAGTCGGCCGTAAAGCGCGCACTGCCCTGATGTTGACACCGATAACGTTTTTGATGTCCTTGAGACTTCTTAACAGGAGGCAAGCTCAGTCCAAACCCTTGGAGAACCCTTGGAAGCAGGATGTAGAAGGCCAAGTCCAGTCCTTTCACTCCCAGGACAGAAATAGCAAGCGGCAGGCCAGCACAGCAAAGTAATAGTCAGAGTGGTAGTCCCTCCTACAGCATCCAGCTCTTATTCCTGGCATAATGCCCTCAGTCCAGAAAGATTCTAACTATGTGGTGACAGAGGTCCAGTACTTATACCCATTTCTGTCTTGAAGTAGGCAAACCTCAAAGAGAAGTCTTTGTAATGTACAAGACCCTACCGTACTCTGCCCTGGCCCCAGACACAGGAGGTTAGACACTGCTTTGTATGAGGACAGACACTCTGTGTGAGGACAGGCACACCCCTGTTCAGGTGTAAATGTCATCTCCTCCCACCACACCAGCTCAGGAAAACCCATCAGGAAATGCAGGGCACACGTCAGCTCCCTTTGTGCCTGTCTAGAGTGAATTCCCGAACAGCCCAACTGTCGTCCTGACCCAGACGTGCATTCCATGGACTGGTAGAGGCACAGAATGGTTAATCAAGAAATTCCCACTTTCTCAAAGTAGCATTTTCAAAACATCCAATTCAAAAACCACCTTCACCAAAAGATGTATTTTTAAAATTGTGAGTTCAGAGACCCCAAGCTCAATATCTCTATCTGCTCCCAATAGGAAATTGCACTTAAAAGATATTTCAAGGCAATCCCTAGGTCACCCAATGGGAGAGATAGCCCTTGCAATAGTGTAGGAAAATGGCTCCCTATTGCAGCTAACCCCCACTTTTTGCCTGATATAGATGCTGCCTTGACTGAGAAGTGTGCTGGGACCCTGCTAACCAGGCCCCAGCAGCAGTGTTCTTTCACTATAAATGTACCATTGTTTTCACAATTGGCACACCTGTGACCAGGGAAGGTCCCTAAGGGCTGCAGCATGTGTTGTGCCACCCTAAGTGACCCCTCACCTAATATATGCACACTGCCATTGCAGATTGTGTGTGTTGGTGGGGAGAAAAAGGCAAAGTCGACATGGCATCCCCCTCAGGATGCCATGCACACAAAATACTGCCTGTGGCATAGGTAAGTTACCCCTCTAGCAGGCCTTACAGCCCTAAGGCAGAGTGCACTATATCACAGGTGAGGGCATAGCTGCTTGAGCAATATTCCCCTACAGTGTCTAAGTCTTTTCTTAGACATTGTAAGTACAGTGTGGCCATATTAAGTATATGGTCTGGGAGCTTGTCAAAACGAACTCCACAGCTCCATAATGGCTACCCTGAATACTGGGAAGTTTGGTATCAAACTTCCAGAATAATAAACCCACACTGATGCCAGTGCTGGTTTTATTAAACAAATGCAGACAGAGGGCTTCTTAGAAGATGCCCCCTGTATTTTACCCAGTCCTTCAGTGCAGGACTGACAGGTTTGTGCCAGCCTGCTACTGAGATGAGGTTCTGACCCCTAGGGTGAGAGCCTTTGTGCTCTCTGAGGCCAGAAACGAAGCCTGCACCGATTGGAGGTGCTTAACACCTCCCCCCTGCAGGAACTGTAATGCCTAGCAGTGAGCCTCTAAGGCTCAGGCTTCGTGTTACAATGCCTCAGGGCACTCCAGCTAGTGGAGATGCCCGCATCCTGGACACAGCCCCCACTTTTGATGGCAAGTCCAGAGGAGATAATGAGAAAAACAAGGAGGAGTCACCTACCATACAAAAAAGGTGTACACTGTTCCAAATGGAAAAATATAATCACTAGGGGAACATTAAAGTTCAGGAGCAAGAGCCCTCATACATCCGAAAGGATGTCATGCTTCATCATCGGGTAGCTCCTCGTCAGACCGGCACTGCAATGTCTGACGGGCTCCCCGTAAGGGGGCTCTTTGCCGGAGATCTTTTAGGTAGCAGCCGTGGTAGCGGACACTACAAGACCTGGTGTTGCGGTCAGGCGCTAATCCTGGCAGGAGAGTGAAAGCTAAAATTGGTTCCCAGTCTTAATAGGAGCGAGTCAATTTAATTAATCAATGGAATAAGACCGGGACCAAGATTAAAAACAGAAGGAAAGTGTAAAATGAGGAATAATGCTCAACCACTTTCTGCATGGTGCTTAAGGAGATTATCGTCGGGCTCCTAGGACATGGTCAACATGTTTCACGTACAGTGGTCTAACAAGATCCTATGACGCTTCTTCAGGACCAATACATAATAAGACTTCTCCTGTCTATATTACCGAAAGTTTGCAAAAATGTCAGACAAATCATATAGTCACTTACATTGAAGTTCACTAATTGTCAAAAACCTTTAATGGTCGCCCTAGAAAAATACAAACAAATCATTTTGATCAAAACACACGGAAAAATAAGGAAGGACACCCGTGACACAACAGTGTGTAGTAACCAGTTGTGTAAAAACATAATAAGACAATATGCTTACCATCCCTTGGTACATGGGGGGCCCCTTGGGAAGTAGCATGCCGAAAGCGGTCACTACTAATAAAGTGGTAAAGCAGACACCATGAATGCAGCGTAATCAATCAGAACCAAAACAGTCACATTCACTACTAGAGATCGGTTGGTTAGATTGATTATGAACATCAAGCACATTATTAGTCCATGTCACTTGGAAATTCATACACAGACTCGTCACTAGCATTTATGACATTTGTTGAAGGAAAACTGGGAGGAATAAAACAGTTTTACAGCAGAAAATATTTCTAAAAAGGCTTGGTGAGTACTGTAGCAGAGTGTAATAGTCTGCGTGGTGATTTACAAAGGCAAAAACACACTGGCAAAGCGTGGTTATCCATAGAATATTAAGGGATTATCTAAGTCTGTTAATACTTTGAGAGCTGTCATTAGTTGAGCTCAATATACGTCCCCAGAGTAAATAAGTAACCGAAAAAAGCAAACGCGAGGTCACTTACTTTGTGGATGACGGCAGTCTGCAGGGGAACCTACCCTGACGTGCTCTCCCGAAAAGACAACTTCCCGACTCGGTGCGAGTCTTTTAAAGAGAAGTTTTCCCTGCAAAATGGGAGAGGGTGGTCAAAACTGTAGAAGGACTACACTCCGGGAACTGCATCGGAGCGAGTTTCTGAAATAAAAGAAGGACCCTAGCAAAATTACGGCGGCCATCTTTGTGAACAGAGATATAATAGACTAGAACGAGCATTACTCCAATAGCCTCGTGGGTGGTAGTAAAAACAAACAATGGACTAAAAACATCGTCGGCCATCTTGGAATGGCTAGAACTGGATAGTGAGTTATGTCAGTTAATACAATGAGTGGTTTGGAGTGGGAAGCCGGAAATAACCGCCCTAGTAGACAAAAGAAAGGTATGGGCCACAGAGTAATACATAAAATGGGGCTCCCTAAAACCATAGTCTTTCACAGTCAGTCCAATTAGGATGGAAATAAAAAGTGAAAAACAGAACAAATATAGATTGAAGATACTGAATACTCGGTGGTAAATCCTTAAAAGGGGTTGATTAGGCGGACAATGTAGTCCAGGGAATGGCATCATTCAACCCAGTCTGTATCAGTATGAAGCTTGAAAACCCACTGTTGTTCCAGTCTGAACAAGGAGTGTGGAGAGTCAGTAGTGATTCTAGGGGCGTCAAGTACGACCCAACTTAAATCATCGGGACTGTGGGGGGCATCTAGGAAGTGTGCGCATAATTTTGTTGTAATGCTTCCACACCTGATGTTGCTCCTATGCTCGTTGATTCGTGTTTTAACTGGTCTAGAAGTCATGCCCACATAACGTAGCCCGCATGGACACGTAATCATGTAAATGCAGTTTTTAGTGTTGCAATTCGTGTGTTTTGTCAGGTGCCATTGGCCTATAGGTGCCAAATCTAAAGTTTTGTTGGGGCTAGTCAATTGACAGACATTACAGTGTCCACAGGGATAATATCCAGTTACAGGTGGAAGGTTCCAGATTGTGCCGTCAGCTGAGGTGACCCCTGCCTTGAAATCCTCCATCTTGAGTCAGGAGGATTCCCCCAATAGGAATAGGGATGTACCCCCCTCCCCTCGGGGAGGAGGCACTAGGAGGGTGTAGCCACCCTCAAGGACAGTAGCCATTGGCTACTGCCCCCCTGACCTAAACACACCTCTAAATGCAGTATTTAGGGGCAGCCCTGAACCCAGGAAATCAGATTCCTGCAACCTGCACAAAGGACAGCTGACCTGAAAGCCCTGCTGAGACGACGGAGACGACAACTGACTTGGCGCTACTGGCCTGTCTCCAGACTCAAAGAACCTGCACAGTGATGCATCCAACAGGGACCAGCAACCTCTGAAGACTCAGAGGACTGCCCTCAAACTGAAGGACCAAGAAACTCCAGAGAACAGCGGCACTGTTCACCAACAGCAACATTTTTGTAACTTTGAAAGAACCCTCCCTTCCCGCTGCAAGGGTGAGACTTCTCACTCTGCCCCCAACGCCCCCGGCTCGAGCTTCAGAGAACAAACACTGCTGAGAGGACTTCCAGGCGACTGCGACGACGTGAGTAACCTGAGTCGACCCCTCTGCACCCACACAGTGACGCCTGCAGAGAGGATCCAGAGGCTCCCCCTGACTGCGACTGCCGTGTAACAAGGAATCCGATGCCTGGACCAAGCACTGCACCCGCAGCCCCAGGACCGAGAGGAACCAACCTCCAGTGCAGGAGTGACCAGCAGGCGGCCCTCTTCCTAGCCCAATTGGTGGCTGTCCCAAGAAGCCCCCCTGTGCCCTGACTGCATCGTCTAAGTGACCCGAGGTCCCTCCATTGCTTCCTATCTACAACAGACGCCAACTTTGCACACTGCACCCAGCTGCCCCTGTGCCGCTGAGGGTGTGTTTTGTGTGCTTGTTTTTGTCCCCCCAGTGCTCTACAAACCCCCCTGGTCTGCTCCCCGAGGATGCACGTACTTACCTTCCAGCAGACCGGAACAGGAGCACCCCTGTTCTCCATAGATACCTATGTGTTTTGGGCCCTCCTTTGAACTCTGCACCTGACCGGCCCTGTGTTGCTGGTGCGGTGACTTTTGGGTTGCCTTGAACCCCCAATGTCCAGGAGACTGACTGTGTAAGTGCTTTACTTACCTGCAAAACCTAACCAAACTTACCTCCCCCAGGAACTGTTGATTTGTGCAGTGTCAACTTTTAAAATAGCTTATTGCCATTTTAACTTATACTGTGTGTACTAATGATTTAATTCAAAGTTCCCTACTTACCTTTGTGGAGTACCTTGCATTTTATGTATTTACTTCAAATCTTGAATCTTGTGGTTCTAAAATAAATTAAGAAAATATACTTTTCTATGTAAAACGTATTGGGCTGGAATTAAGTCTTTGAGTGTGTGTTCCTCATTTATTGCCTGTGTGTACAACAAATGTTTAACACTACCCTCCGATAAGCCTACTGCTCGACCACCCTACCACAAAATAGAGCATTAGGTTTATCTAATGTTGCCACTGTCAACCTTTAAGGGGAACCCTTGGACATGTAAAACACACCAGTACATGTCCTACCTTTTAAACACACTGCACCCTGCCCAGGGGACAGTCTTAGGCCTACCTTAGGGGAGACTTACATGTAGTAAAAGGGAAGGTTTGGGCCTGGAGGTGCGGGCACTTGCCAGGTCGAAATGGCAGTTTCAGACTTCCCACACAGACACTGTAGTGGCAGGTCTGAGGCATGTTTACGGTGCTACTCATGTGGGTGTCACAATCAGTGCTGCAGACCCACAGTGCTGCAGACAGGCCCTGTGCACACATGGTGACCTATAGTAGGGTCTTGCTAGTAAATCAGATATTCCAATCCTGGATAAACTAATCACCAATACAATTTAGATGGAGAGCATGTGGAGAGCGGTGCTTGCCCTGTTCAGCGGTGCTTGACTTGGCGGTCCTTGCCCTGTTCAGCGGTGCTTGCCCTGTTCAGCGGTGCTTGACTTGGCGGTCCTTGACCTGTCAAGTGGTGCTTGCCATGTTCAGCGGTGCTTGACTTGGCGGTCCTTGCCCTGTTCAGCGGTGCTTGCCCTGTTCAGCGGTGCTTGACTTGGGGGTCCTTGCCCTGTTCAGCGGTGCTTGACTTGGCGGTGCTTGCCCTGTTCAGCAGTGCTTGACTTGGTGGTCCTTGCGCTGTTCAGCGGTGCTTGACTTGGCGGTCCTTCCTTGCCCAGCTGGGCTGGGGCTGGCGGTCCTTCATTGGTCAGCTGGGCTGTGGCTGGCGGGGCCCTCCTGGGAAGCTGGGCTGTGGCTGGCGGGGCCCTCCTGGGCAGCTGGGCTGTGGCTGGCGGGGTCCTCCTGGGCTGTGGCTGGCGGGGTCCTCCTGGACAGCGACGATGGGGCTGGCGGTGGCCTCCTGGCCTGCGGGGATGCTGGCGGTCTTCTCCCCAGAATTTGCGGGATTCTTCTGCCCATTCCCCACCTTGGGAGGAGTCACAGCTGAGTCCTCACTCCCCCCCGGGACCCCTGTGAGCGGCTTGGGTGGCTGGAGTCTTCCCCCTCTCCCGCCAGGCACTGGCCAACTTCTGGTGCTTCACAGGGGGGGGGGACTGGCTGCGCTCTGACTCCGTGATACACTGGCTGGCCTGGTGGCCGGTGCACTCCACATACCTGTGACAACAGGCACCAGTGGTCCCGGTGATTTTGTGGATGAGGTGCTAGTACGGGACCTATGAGTTGGACGGGGGTGGGAAATAGGTTAAGGGTGGACAGGAAAAGTTGTTTGGAGACACTGGGACGGGTAGCTGGAGGGGGTTTGGGAGTGGAGGAAGAGGTGGTGGTTGTAGGAGGTGTCCTTTTGTGGCTTTGGGTGCAGGTGCATGCGCTGGAGGCTGTCGTGAGGTGGATGTATGTTGGGTGGGTGTGTGCCTGCGTTTGTGTATCTTGGGAGGGGGCGTCACAGACACACTGGGAGAGGACACAGGGGACGTGTGAATGGTAGTGGGGTGGTGACTGCACGTGAGCGGGGTGTATTGGTGGGTGTGCTGGTGCGGGACATAGTGGCTGTAGTGGTAGTGCATGCTGGTGTGTCTGTATGTGTGTGATGCTTGTGTGAGTGCCTGTGGGATGTGCAGTGCTTATGTTTGCCTGAGCTTCCCTTGTGTGGTGAGGTGTGTGCAGGCTGGTCTGACGGTGTGCTTGGGATAGGCAGAGGTACAGGGGATTGGGTCTGGGTGGAGGAATTTGGAGGGGGATGCTAGACAAAGGGACAATGTCTGCCATCAGTGCTGAGGCCAGAGTTTGAAAGGTTCGATGAAGGTCAGCCTGACCAGAATGAGGTGCCTGGGGCGAAGGTGATGCCCACCCTCCTGGGTGAGCGGGCACGGGGCACACGCTGAGGGGCTGCTGGGAGGGCGGTGCTGGTAGGGGGGCTGGCGGCTGTATCTGTAGTAGTGGGGGGCACAGATGTTGCCGCCACCACAAGGGAGCTCCCATCGGAGGACGGGTCCGTGTCGCTGGTTTCAGCACCTGTCACCGCCGTGGTGCTCCCCTCGCCCTCCGTCCCACTGGTGTATTCAGAGTCCGTAGTGTGGCCCTCCATGGCCATGTGGGACGCAGCTCCCTCGTGCTCCGGTGCCACTGCTCCTCCGCCTGATGATGCTAATGCACACAAGAACAGGGAGACCGCAATAAAAGGGGGGGGGAACAGAAGAAAGACAGGTTGAGTGCATGGCTTACCGCTACCATTGGCGGACAAGACAGACACAGCAGCCCCCTGCACTACGTCGCGCTGTTGGGCTCTACAGTGCAATTCCTTGGAAATGGCCTACAAGGCTATGGACGACATCTGCACACATAGATGACACAGGTGCATGAATACCTGTACTTGGTACTCTACAGAGGTGGGGTGGGGGGCCACAGGGCCATGCCTTACGAAGGGGCCTAGCCTACGGAACTCGCCCTGGCCAAGGGAAACCCAGAGCCCTCCTCCCCCACCCAGACCCCTCCACTGCGCGTAAAGTCAGCTGAATGAGAGTGTACTCACCCCCTTGTGTCTGCTGTGATGCCCTCAAGCGCCCATCCAACTCCGGGTAGGCCACCGCCAGGATCCAGAACATCAGGGGGGTCATGGTTCGACGGGCACCCCTCCCACGTTGGGAGGCCATCCCCAGCTGAGCCTCCGCCGTCTTCTTGCTCCAGCGGCTAATGTCCTCCCATCTCTTCCTGCAGTGGGTGCTCCATCTGTGGTGGACCCCCAGGGTCCGGACGTCCTTGGCGATGGCACGCCAAATATCCTTCTTGTGGTTGGAGCTGACCTACATGAAATGTACAGGGGAAGAAGAGAAGTCATTACCAACTGCGCCGTCAAAGTGAGTGGCCCCATCCCTACCCCTGCCATGTGGCACATGCACCCACCGTCTTTCATGCACTCAGAACTCCCCCTTCCTTCTTACAACCACCCCTCTCCACACAGGCATAGCCCATACAACATGCCCCCTGTGTACTTACCTGTTGGTATGGAGGACCGTAGAGTAGCGTGTACTGGGGGAGGACCCCGTCGACTAGCTTCTCCAACTCCTCCGATGTGAAGACAGGGGCCCTTTCCCCAGATGCACGAGCCATTGTCTCTTCCAGACCGAAGTCACAGCAGCACTTGCAGTGTAGGTCCTATCCTGTTGAAAATCAGGTATTGAGTGAATTAACAGCTAGAAAATGGCGGTGACGTCCGCGGCAGTCACGTCCGCGGCGGTGCGTACCATCACCGCCGGCGTACATCGTCATTGGCTCCTGGGACCCATAGGGTCCAATGTTAACCAATGCAGCATTGCACCGCGGTCTTCGACCGTCTACCGCGACGGTGTACAACGCCAGCGCAGTTACCTCACATCCCATTGTCCCACTTTAGAGGTCAGCCAGCCGCCATTTCAGGGGCCCACAGGGCCTAATTAACAACTGCGTCACACATACCTAGGCCTACTCTCAACACACATACAGGCCACATTTTGTGTATGAATCGTGTTCTGTGTAGACTGTGGGTACATACCTCTGACTTGTTTGACTCTCTGGTCGCTGTTGTCCTTCATAGGCACCGTCCGCTGGGACATGTGAGGAGATGGCGGAATCCTCCGGTGTACCGACAGCTGGTGGGCCTGTCGACATTGGAGGAAAGAAATCTGATAATCACCTACAGGTTTGACCGTGCTACAATCCAGGAACTGTGTACCCAGTTGGAGCTAGACCTGATAATAGCAATCCGCCATCCCACAGGAATCCTCCCTCAAGTGCAGGTGCTATCAGTGCTCCATTTCCTTGCAAGGGGGTCTTTTCAAACAACTGTGGCCATGGCATCAGGGATGTCCCAGCCTATGTTTTCCAACGTATTGTCCAGAGTGTTGTCTGCCCTGCTGAAACACATGTGGAGCTACATCGTTTTCCCTCAGGTGGAGGACTTGCCTACAGTGAAAGGTGACTTCTATGCCCTTGGACATATCCCCAACATCATAGGTGCCATTGATGGGACACATGCGGCTTTGGTCCCCCCCCCCCCACAGGAGTGAACAGGTGTACAGGAACCGGAAGAGTTATCATTCCATGAATGTACAGATGGTATGTTTGGCAGACCAGTACATCTCCCATGTGAATGCCATGTTCCCTGGCTCAGTGCATGATGCCTACATCATGCGGAATAGCTGCATCCCTTATGTGATGGGTCAACTCCAGAGGCACCGTGTGTGGCTATTAGGTGACTCTGGTTACCCCAACCTGTCATGGCTATTGACCCCAGTGAGGAATCCCAGGACAAGGGCAGAGGAACACTACAATGAGGCCCATGGGCGTACTAGGAGGGTGATCGAGTGGACCTTCGGCCTCCTTGATGCCAGGTTCCGGTGCCTCCATATGACAGGTGGATCCCTATTCTACTCACCAAAGAAGGTGTGCCAGATCATCGTGGCCTGCTGTATGCTTCATAACTTGGCTTTGCGACGACAGGTGCCTTTTCTGCAGGAGGATGGTCCAGATGGCTGTGTTGTGGCAGCTGTGGAGCCCGTGGACAGTGATGAGGAGGAAGAAGACATTGTCAACAGGGACTCAGTCATCTAGCAATATTTCCAGTGAAACACAGGTGAGAATACATCCCTGCCTACTACACGTACTTTTACACTTCTACCTCTATTCTGTCTGTCGATTTCACCCAGTGTATGGTCACTGAGTTGTCACTTTCCCTTACGGTTTCACAGGTGTGGGTCCCAACGTGTGTCATCTGCTTAGATTCCTCAGGGACTAGAGCTGTGTGACATAGGTATGTTGACATTACTATTTCCTGAAAATGTTGTCACTGTAATTGCAAATACACAGACAGACTCCAGATCTTTTGGTGCTTTAGGTGTGTTTATTTACATACAAAATATTGGAGGGGGAAGTTAAACAGTGAGGGGTGATGGCGGGGGAGTGTCCATGGCAGAGTCCAATCTGTTTGTCTCATAGGTGCATTGCCCATATGGGCATAGGAAGTGGAGCTGGGGCAGTTTCAATATGCACAGGGTGACAAAGTGGGACAGCGGGTTGACAATCAGGGTGGTCTCATTTCTTGGCGGGGGTCTTGGCATCATGCTCTGTCTTGTTCCTGGATTTCAGGGACTGTTTGCGGGGTGGTTCTCCGTCTGCAGGGGGTGGTGTGCTGGTGTGGTGGTCATGTGGCCGTGCCTCCTGTCCACTAGCGCCTGCGGAGATGGTGGGAAGTTCATCGTCCATGCTAGTGTCAGGGGCCCCTTGGAGTACCACAGTGTTCCTCCTGGTGTTGAGTAGTTCCTTCAGCACCCCTACGATGGTGCCCAGGGCGGAGCTGATGGTTCTGAGTTCCTCCCTGAAGCCCAAATACTGTTCCTCCTGCAGCCGCTGGGTCTCCTGAAACTTGGCCAGGACCGTTGCCATTGTCTCCTGGGAGTGGTGGTATGCTCCCATGATAGAGGAGAGGGCCTCGTGGAGAGTGGGTTCCCTTGGCCTGTCCGCCCCCTGTCGCACAGCAGCCCTCCCAGTTCCCCTGTGTTCCTGGGCCTCCATCCCCTGGACCGTGTGCCCACTACCACTGCCCCCAGGTCCCTGTTGTTGTTGGGGTGGTGGGTTATCCTGGGTTCCCTGTAGTGGTGGACACACAGCTGATTGACGTGTCCTGGGGACGGAGGTATGAGCCCGCTGGGTGGGTGCTGTGCTGGTGTTACCAGAGGGGGGAAGGTCTGTGGTGGCCTGCGCCTGTATGAGGCGAGCCGACTGTCCCGAGGCCCACGATGGTCCGGGCTGGTCATCTAGATCCAGTTGGACAGAGCTGCTGTCATCACTGTGGGCCTCTTCTGTGGGTGGGGTGGAGATGTCTGGACCCTCCTGTCTGGTGATGTTGGGTAGTGGTCCTGCAGGGGTGGAAAAGTATGATTATTGCATCTGTGTGTGTCATGGTGTGCAATGGGTGGGTGAGCGTGTATCCCAGTGCTGGCATTCCTGTGTGGGGGCTTGTGTGATGATGGTTTAGGGGGGTGTATGGGCAGTGGGCATGCTTTAGTGATGGGTGTCCATGCGTTGTTGTTGCATGCAGGGCTTGGTGTTGGGATGTGTGGTTTATGATATTGGTACATTTGTGAGGAGTTGGAGTGATAGGGGTGGGGCGAGGGTGGGGGTATGTGATAGCATGCAGGTAGGGTGGGGGATATGGTAGTTAAAGGTTTGACTTACCGGAGTCCATTCCTCCACCGACTCCTGTGAGGCCCTCAGGATGCAGAATCGCCAAGACCTGCTGCTCTCATGTTGTTAGTTGTGGGTGAGGAGGTGGGGGTCCGCCGCCAGTCCGCTGAACCGCCTGGTGGTGTCTTGAGACCACGGAACGCACCTTCCCCCGTAGGTCGTTCCACCTCTTCCTGATGTCGTCCCGATTTCTTGGGTGTTGTCCCACTACATTGACCCTGTCGACTATTTTTCGCCATAGCTCCATCTTCCTTGCAATTCAGGTGTGCTGCACCTGTGCTCCAAATAGCTGTGGCGCTACCCGACGATTTCCTCCACCATGACCCTGAGCTCCTCCTCCGAAAACCTGGGGTGTCTTTGCCGTGCCATGGGGTGGTGTAGGTGATGTGTGGGGTGGTGTGTGTGGTGATAAGTGTGGTGATATGTAGTGGTGTGTGGTGTTTTGTGCGTTGAAGTTGTGTGGGTGATGGTGTTGTGTGCCCGTAGCTGCTAGTTTGTGGATGGTGGTGTCTCTCTCTGGCCTTCTTTCGGAATTTTGTGTCGTGGGGGGATGTGGGTGTGTGTTTTATATTGCAATGGGTGTGTGGGAGTGATGTGTGTATGTGTATCAGGTGTGTGTATTTCGAATTGTCCATTGTGGTGGTGTTTTGTAGAAGTGTGTGTATTTTGAGCACGGCGGTGTGTCCCACCAATGGAATACCGCGGTTGAAAGACCGCCGCGTGGATTCATGTGTTGTGATATTGTGGGCGTATTTCTATTGGCGTGACGGTGGAGTTATTTTTTTTTTGCCAGTTTATCACTGACCTTTGGTGTGGCGGACTTGTGTGGGTGTCTGAATTTTGTCGGATTTCAAGATGTGGGTCATAATAGATGTGGCAGAATTCCGCGGCCGCGGCGGTGTGTTGGCGGTCTTCTGCACGGCGGTAAGCGCCTTTTACCGCCAATGTTATAATGACCCCCATAGTTTGTTACAAAAGTGTGGCACGCCTGACATCATCTTGATGTAATCAAAACTGTAATACCTAAAGCACTTCCTTTAAAAATTAGAAAAAATTAGATGGTCTTATTCCTATGGAAATTATGGCTAGTGCTCCAAAAAACTAAATGAGGACATATTTTCTGAGTTCTCAAATAACGACAAAGAACTTGTAAATTATTTGCTATATTTGTTATTTTTATCCAGTTGATCACTTGATTATATGTTACATTTAGGGGAGAGGATTAAGCATTGCAGCCAGAGCTGCAGACTTTGCAACTGGAGAACCAGGCTCAAGTTTTGGTGTCAGCTCGACATCCTGTAATTATGGGCAATTCACTTAATCTCTTCATATCTAAAACCAAAATGAATGTGTACTTGTGTAATGTAACTGAGGGTTATGTAAAGCACTCCAATACCTTCGGGTCAAGTCTCCGCTATATGAAACTGCAAAAAAACAAAGAAATAAGTGTTTTGCACACTTGTCATAGGGCTATATTTGGGGTACAGTTGGGTGATATTTGTGCTATGTTTGGGCTCTTATTTCTCTGGTTGCCACCTTAGGAGACTTGTTATGAAACTACCTAATCTCTTCAATTACTGCAGTATCCTCAGTAGAAAATGCTTTCAATTTTCCACTTCGATTCCATCAAGATGGCTTTCAGATCTGCCATAGTTTTGGCTTAAATTCAGAATGTTAACACTTTAGCTGCTCATTGGAACCCTGTAATAAAGCTGCTGAAAACCAGGGAGTTAACTGGCAGTCTGCTGCTGGTGTTGAAAGTGCTTGTTTCAGCCAGCATGTCAGAATGTTTTAATAAAATAGAAGAGGAAGACATTTGAGAACATTTTTAAAACATGTCCTAAGTTTGCTTTCTAGAGCACTAAAACCACCATTCCTATGACAAAATGAACCCCCTGATTTCGTTCCTTTCTAAATTAAAGGTTGTAAGTTTTACCATGTTGGTTCAATCAAGATGGCTTCAGGTGTGCCACACGTTTGTCATAAGTAAGACTTTTTAACACTCTGGTTGTTTTTTAGAACACTCTGGGAGGCTGCAGCAGAACACAAGGATATCAACTGACACTGTACAAATGGTCCAATATACTAGGGTCTTACTAGTAAATCAAATATGACAATCATGGATAAACCAATCACCAATACAATTTAGACAGAGAGCATTTGCATTCTAGCACTGGTCAACAGTGGTAGAGTGCCCGAGTCCTAAAGCCAGCCAATGCAAATTTCAGCACAGGATCACAAACAGGAGGTCAGGAGCAAAAAGACAGGGGATCACCCTGCAAAAAGCCATTACCGACACGAACTATAACAGCTGAATGTTTCCTGTTGGAAGTACATGTTTTACTGAGAATGTCAGACTTCATTCTAACATGGCTGAAAAAGATAGTGTGAATTTCTTGAAAATATGCTCACATTTTAGCTTTTGGAGAAAATCATGAGAAAACTGATTTCTTGCAACACAGGCTTTCTTCACACCCCACAGTTTCTAAAATTAGTATGGTACCATTAACAAATGATTTACATTGTAACTAAAATCTGTTACCCCCCTTTCTATGTTCTCTTTTTGTGACCCATCAAAACCTGCCATTCACTGCAATGCATTTCTGTGGGGTGCTATCATGTATATTGGTCCCATGGCTGCCAGCATTTCCCAGGTGAAGTGCTGAAAGCTAATCAGATCTCACCATGAGATCTGTGCTTAGATGCCGCCCAAATATCTATATTTCTTTATTTTCTTTTGCCTTTACTAACTCCAAAACTACCAAACGGATTCACAACAAATATCAAAATGCACAATTTACTCACCAAGATCTAGCTTCCTGCCAAATTTGGTGTGATTTCCGCTTTGCAGTTCTGGCTGTTGTATAGGTGTGCTTAAAGACCCTATGGGAAAATGCATGGGGAAAATGTATTTCAGAACACCCTCTTATTCTTGGACCCTGCTTGACGGATCACCCTGAAAAATTCAAAACCACAGATAAACCTACTAGTTTTGAACATTTCATGAAGATTTGTGAAAGGGCACCAAAGTAATTGGCAAATAACTGCACAACTCCATCCACAAAACGAAGTTGCACTCCCCATTGAGGCTGATATTTTAATGCTGCTAAAGAAGTTGGTGAAGTTTTAAAACCTCCTTGCTTGACGCGTATCGGATATCATTATCCTTGTTTACAGGTGGTCATTACTTCAGAATCCAAGGCTGTTAGAGAACATATCGCCCCATGCCTTTTTAAATGTTAGCGACCTCCGATGGGTCTCTCCCGTGAGTTCTCAATTCAGAAGCATTATGGGATCAGTAGTCCCGCACAGTAAATGTCTACATTTCAATAGGTTGGTCGTGTGTAAGAATCACCAACTCCTTCAGTATACCATTTTCTCGGATGCCCAAATGTTCTGGCCCCACATACTATATATCTATCCACTGAAATGTGACCAATTTTACTTGGGTCAAAAAAGGGCACAGCAGTTGCAGAGGTTCATAGAGTGGAGCCGGCTCAAAGCTTTAGAGACTTGGGGATGCGGGCTGCGTGTCCCCCTCCACATTATTTTCTGTTCGTTCCCGGGGACAACATGTTTTTGACCTTACGATGCACCACCAAATGGGAGCAGGTTGATTGGTGAATGTTGTGAGAGGTTCAAAGACATATATAAAAAGGACAACATCCTCCGTAACATGTGGTTACCTGCATGTAAAATAACGTTGGGTAATGCAATCACGGCAGGGGGTGGGGGGATTGGAGGGGGCAGGGTGTGTGTGTGTGTCTGTGTCTGTGTGTGACGAGAGAGAACTGATTTCTGGTTGGTACAGTTGTCTCAGTCTGTGATTAACAGCACTGTGAATACATCATTATTTTAAGTGTCCTTTAAAGGATGCATTGCAGAACCCAGCTGGTAATACTGTTACAGCACCTCTAAGAAAGAATACATCTTTGTCAGTATGAAAATTCAGTGGACTTCATCAATTTAAGCCCATACTGGCTCCTAAGCACTCTTTACATTTGACGATTAACCAGTTGCCACTTTACATTTCTTTCAGGTAGCCTTCATCCTGCTGAGAAGGCATGTTTATTCTTTAGCTCTCTAGCTCTCCCTTGGCTTCACAGCACAGGAGATTGGACTCTCCCCCACTTAACGTTCAGCTAGAGGCACCTTAAGGTCCACATTATCTGTAAAAGATGAGATGGTTGTATTTTTTTTTTTTGATAAAGAGTATTTATTGATTTTGCATGAAACAATGATACGTACAATTTAACATGATGCCAACGGGCGTCAAACAATGATCGAGTCCGAAGTCCCCAGCAACACATTGTTGATAAATGTTATACACAATCTAGAACCTAGAAGCCTGCCATGGCCTTCCATTTCCCCCATATCTTATTATGTTGATTTAAACAACCTCTGGCCTCATGTACAAGTTTTTCTCGCTGCGCACACCAGTCCACCCCCGTCTCCATTTAATCAGTGTCTGTGCATTCCTGGCCTTCCAATCCGCCACTATACCCTCTTGGCCACCAGGCATGCCACCCCTAGGAAGGTCCGATCTGCTCTTCGCAGCCCAGTGTCTCCCATGACCCCCAGAAGGAGAGGCAACGGCACCCTCTTTATATCTTCTTGTAAGACCCCAGAGACCTCCTGCACTACCGCTTCCCAGTAAGTCGCTATGGTTGGGCAAGCCCATACCATGTGGAAGAAATCAGCTGCGGGGCTCCCGCACCGGGGGGCATTCCGCTGAGGGGCGGAGGCCCGCTCTGTGTAATTTGGTGGGCGTGAGATAGGCAGTATGAAGAAAGTAGGTTTGTATTAATCGGAAGCGAGTGGCTATTGTAAGGGAACGTGGGGCCATCAGTGCTTCTGCCCAGTCCGTCTCCTCCATGGGGCCCACCCATTCCTCCCATCTTTGGCGAAGCCCTCCCAGGGAGCCCGCAGCGGTGGTGATTAGGGTGCGATATATCTGGGAAACACCTCCCCTGCCCAGGTCTCCCATCAATGCCTTTGCTTCCATGGGGCTATGTTCGGGTATGGTGTCCCCTGACTGTATATGTACTAGTAGGGCATGGCGTAGCTGAAGATACCGGTGGAGCTGTGTCTTGTTTAAAGAGTAGTGTTTCTTAAGATCCTGGAAAGACCGCATATGTGACCCTCCCCATATATCACCCAGAGTGGGGATACCTATGTTATCTCAGTTCTGAAAACCCTCCAGGCCCGCCACATGTACCAACTGCCTCCCATGCCATAGCGGGGTCTGCTGGGTAAGACGTCTCCACCACCCCGTCAACTTCTGGGCCGTCCGCCATCCCTGTAATACCACTTTGGTCACATCTGGGACATCTCGGGTTCCCGTATAGGGCGCCAAAGATCCGCGGGTAGCCCATTGTCTGTAGTTCTAGTTGATATGCGGGATCTGTCCACCCAGTCATTAATTACGAGCGCGTGCATCGCAAGATAATAGTATTGGATATTGGACATGCCCAAGCCACCGTCGTATATGTCTCTCTGACAAGTTTTGAGCGCCAATCGTGAGCGAGTGCCGCCCCATATGAATTGGCACGCTAAGGAGTCCATCTCCCCGAACCATCTCATGGGGACGGGAAGTGGAAAGTTTTGCAGAAGGTAGAGGAGCTTGGGAAGAATCATCATCTTGTACAGTGCTATTCTGCCAAGCAGATTCAGGGGGAGGGCCCTCCAGCGCAAGAGATCGGTCTTGATTTTCTTTGTTAGTGGCGTAATTTTAAGTTCCCAAGCCAACTCAGGAAGAAGTGAAATATGTACTCCTAAATATTTGAAGCTGTTCCTTCGTACTGGGATGCTTCGTTGCCAGTCTATACAGTCGCGAGAGCGATGCAGGGGAATCAGCAGAGACTTGGCTGGGTTCAGGATCAGTCCCGAAGCTTCCGCAAAAAGGCCCAGGATCTCTAGAACGCAGGGGCCGCTCTTGGGTGGGTTAGAGATATACAGGAGAACATCGTCCGCATATAGTGCCACTCGGTCCTCCGAGCCGGAGGGCCAGCGCCAGCCCTCAGTCAGTGGGTCCACCCCTCAGTAGTATCGCCAAGGGTTCTATTATTAGCGCAAAGAGTAAGGGGGATAGCGGGCATCCCTGTCGAGTTCCACTGCCGATGGGGAATGGGTCGGAAACCACTCCGTTCACCCGGACTCGGGCAGTTGGGTTGGAGTTTCACTAGTCCTCGAAATTTGGGCCCGAGCACGTTTTTTTGCAGGACCTGTTCGAGATAAGACCAATCCACTGTGTCAAAGGCCTTTTCAAAATCAAGTAGAAGTAGTGCCAAGTGTGTATGTGACAGAGTTTTGTGGTGCGCCAGGGCCAGATGTAACCGCCTGATGCAGTGCCTAGTACTACCGGTGGGCATGAAACCACACTGGTCAGGATGTACCAGTGTGGGAATTACCTCCTTCAGTCTGGAGGCAAGGATCGAGGAGAGCACCTTGATTTCAACATTTAGGAGTGAGATGGGCCGGTACACTGAGCAGTGTCGTGATGGGGGTTGGGTTTTGGGGATCACTACAATTGTCGCTTGGTCAATCTCAGTAGGGAAGGGGCCTCGTTTTTCAGCTTCTGCGTACATGTTAAGCAAGTGGGGACCCAGAATGTTGCTGCATTTACTATATAATTCTGCTGGGAAACCATCAGGGCCAGGGGTTTTGCCCGATGCCAGACTAGATATTGCATTGCAGATCTCTGCGAGACCATTGGCCTCCTCCAACCTGTCCCTCGCCTCCGGGGACACCCTGGGAAGGGTAATATCGTTTAGCAGGGGGGTCTCTCTCTCAATAGCGGGACGGGGGTGTTTGGCATATAGGCGGGTATAGTAGGAGGCAAAACTATGTGCAATTTCCACAGATGTTTTGACAAGGGAGCCCGTGTCCTCTAAAATCTCGGGTATAATTCTGTTGGCCATGGGGCGGGTGGCCAGCCAATGCAGCAGCTTCCCATTTTTATCCCCCCATCCATTAATTCAGGCTGCTGAGGCTCTCCACATGTGCTTGGCCGAATCCAGCATTGTGTGTTTGATATCCTCTCTCACCCTAGTCAGCTGTCTCGTGATAGAGGCCGATGCCAAGTTCACGTGCTGGCGTTCCAGTCTTAGAGCCTTGGTCTCCAGCTCAGAGATCTGGGAGTTCTGGTCTCGCTCACGGGATCAAAGGATATGTTTGGCATGCCCTCTAAGAGTGGCTTTACAACCGGCCCATATTATTCCTGGAGATCGAACCGATCCCACGTTTAATTCAAAATATTGACTAAGGTGATTCCTGATCTCCTGCGTGTAGTCTTTGTCCTGTAGATGCCATGCATTCAGGCGCCACATAGGTCGCCTGGTGGGATCTGCTCCGCCCAGTCGGACACGTATTGGCGCATGGTCCAAGACCCCCCGAGGGAGAATCTCCGCCCCTGCGACGTTTGAGAAGTCCAAGGCGGGCATGAACACAAGGTCTATTCTGGATTGTGTCTGGTGGGCAGCCGATGTATGTGTGTATTGGCGTTCCCTGGGGTGCCAGGTGTGCCACACCTCGCATAAGCCGAGGCTCTCCGCCCAGTTGCTTAGGGCTGAAGCCCGATTGGATCTACTAGCGGTGATCCCCCCAGACACGTCCAGATTGGGGTCAAGAACCGCATTAAAGTCGCCTCCCAGTAGGGTGGTCCCTTGGGGAAGTCCTGTAGTCACTCGGTGGAGCTAAAGTAGGAAGGCATCAAGACCTGATGGAGGAGCGTAGGCGCACACAAGGTTTATCGGGGACCCCTGAAGAGTCCCTGTGACTACTACAAATCTACCCTGCGGGTCGGACTGCGCGGCTGTGATCATCATGGGTAGACATCGATGGAGCCACTCCTCTAGAGCCTCTGGAGAATCCTGCATGGTATACTCTATCGTATCCTCCTCGAGCAAGCATGGGGCACCTGGACCCGAGGAGGTGGGTCTCCTGCAGGAAGACCACTGAGGGGGAGTATCTACGGTGAGTGTTAAATACTGCTGACCTCTTGATCTTGTCTAATAAGCCGTTTACATTCCAGGAGAGGACTTGGGTCATTGAGGGCCAAGCGTGGGCTTTGCAGGTGTTATACAATGTTGAGTGTGCGGCTGCGGGCCTAGGGACGACCATTTCAAACATATCGGTGGAACCTTAAAATTACAAACCAGGCTAACTAACTTGTTGCCCTCTAAACCTAATTCAGACTTCCCCCTCCCCATACTCCCACCCCAGAAGCATCTGTCGCCCAAATACCCAACCAGAACCAGACAGTCAATAGAGCTGTCATTGGGGTGGAGTGGTGGACCCCTCCTTTCACTCGGATCAATTGCAATTAACTGTCCCAAATCGAGCTTTAGACACCATATATTAGGAAGTCTTCGGTGTCATCAATGGCAGCCCCACCGGGGCCCGCCCGAGCAAGCCAAGCGCGGCGAGTCTCCCCCGCGTCCATCTAAGGGGCCACACACATGTCAGCCGAGCACCGGAGATTGACTCAAGCGACCGTCCTCCACTGTCTGGGCCGATGTCCGAGGCCCCGGGAAGGCATCAGAGATGTTCTCTGTCTGTGGGCCGGAGTCCTGGGCCGCCTCACTGTCTGCAGGAGTATCCCGGTCCTTCCGCTTACCCCTCCGGGATCTGGTGCGCCGCCGGCTCCTCTGGGGGCCTCCCGAACGGGAGGGTTCGATACGTGGGGTTTTCCCAGTGGTTCTCGGGGGACCCCTTCTGGCTCCGACGCCCTCCTCTGTTAGCCAGTCCCATGCCTCCTCTGGTGATTCAAAAAAGTATGCTTTCCCAGCCATGAGGACTTTGAGCCGTGCGGGGAAGAGGAGCATGTATGAGAGTTGCATTGCCCTAAGTTTTTGTTTAACAAGCTCGTATGACCTGTGGCGGGTTTGGACTTCTCGGATATAGTCCAGGAAAATGAGGATTTTGTGGTTTTCCCATTGAAGATCTTCCGACTGCCTCGCTTCCTTGAGGATATTGTCTCTATCTTTAAAATTAAGAAATCGTGCAATTATCGGACGTTTTGGGCCGCCTGGAGGAGGGCAAGGTGCGAGCGCTCTGTGGGCTCGTTCAACTGCAAACAAGGGCGAGAGGGACTGGTCCGGCATCCAGGTTTTGATCCATCTCTCTAGAAACTCGGAGGCCTTGTCATCCTCTATGCCCTCGGGGAAACCGATGAAGCGCAAGTTATTGCATCTTAACCGGTTCTCAGCATCTTCTGCACAGCGGTGAAGCTCGCTGGTTCGGGTCTGCAGCTGGGCCACTTTGATTTTGAGGTCAGACAGATCATTTTCATTCCGAGAGACTCGGGATTCCACCTCGGTGATTCGGTTCACTGCATTTCTAAGGTCTTGTCTGATGAGGCACATATCCACTCGCACCTCTCCGATTTTGGTCTCCACGGCCGTCTGCGATGATTGAATAGCTTGGAGAATGGCGCTCACTCCGTCCGGCGCCGGACCACCACTAGCCGCGTGCCCCCTCCCCGCTGGCCTGTCATCATCGTGAACTGGTCGATTTTTTGCTGGGAGGGTGGAGGTTGTTTGTTCGCCTTATCCTTTCCCATCGTGGCACCTGGGACGGGGGTCAGATATGTCGCGCCCTCCGTACTACGTTTCAAGCCCAAGACTTCAGTGCGCTTTCAAATGTCCTGGACCCAGGAAGGAGACAACACAGTGTGGTCCCGCCGTGACGCTCAGTGCAGGGACATTGGAGGGTCATAGTCTCAGGGGCATCCTCCAGTCTCCTTTAACCTCCTTTGGGCCCTGCGGAGGCATCTCTTGCCGGCTCCGCGGGAGGGCCGAGTTGTTGGTCCCCCTCCGACAGTCCCCTCCTCACCCTCCTCGCTCAGAGGGGAGGAACTCGCTCCAGTTTAGGGTCTAGCTCCCCCCATACCCAGGGTCTAGTATTTCAGTGGCAGGTCCCGTCTCACCTCAAGCTGGCCGCTGATTTCCAGTCTCCCGTTTCGACAAGGACAAGCTATCTGTGGTTCGGAGTCCTAAATTTCAATTCGTTCTGGGATGCTCTCCTCCGCGTCTCAGATCTTGGTCTGCTCCCAGCCACTGTTATGGGTCACGGCGAACCCCATCCGGTTGAAGGTCTGAGGGAGAGCAGAAAGCAGGCCACTGGGTCTCCCTTTCGTTGTATTAGGGAGGGGAGAGGGGGATTCCCACTATTGCCGCCTTCCTCTCTCTCCTCCTCCCCTTTTTGGCCTTCAATTCGTGCCCTCGTCTCCACGGGACCACGTTCGGCCCCCAGCCGGGTCTTGACCCTCCACGCGGCCCCGGCCCTCACTTCGAGCCAGAAAGGACAGCGGGAGGAGGGGCATCAGCCGCAGCGGCGGTCCTCCTTTCTCCGCCCGGCCGCCCCAGCTTAGTCCCGCGGGCCCGGCGAATCAATGTGCAGGGGCAGCGCCGCTCACCTGGTGCTCTCTTTCTGGGTCGGAGCCACGCCGGTCCCCTGGTCACAGGGGTCCGCGGCCGACGCACGGCCCAGGCTCCTGGGGATTCTCGTCGCTCCCTCGACTCGTTGCGGTCTCCTTCAGTGGGGCCGCCGGCCCGACCTCAGCCCAGCCGGTCGTTTTGCGTTGCGGCCGCCGTCTTCTTTTTCCCCTCCCGGGATCAGTCGCTTGCCGCATCCAACCCTCCAGGGGATCCCAGGGTCACAGGGGTGCCTGGAGCGGCGTCTTTCTGCCCATTCGGATCGCGTTAAGCATGGGCGGATGACGGAGGGGTCCAGAGCACTCTGAGTGCGACCGCCATCTTGACGCCCGAAGCCAGGCCCCCGAGATGGTTGTATTTTTAACAAAAAGCCTAGAAACTGTTTTTGGAAAAATAAAAATGTATCTAAAAACATAGGCATGTTTACCTCCATAGAGCCTACCTACTTTCATTATTGTTTACATGCAGATTTTTCTGCTAGCATTAAGGCTTTTGTCACCCATGTTGCGCTGGGCTCAAGCAAAAGAGGTGGGAAATGTAGCTCTTGTTTCCCTTTTTTAAACTCAAAGGGGCAGGCTGACTGATTTGGGCCTTAGGACTAAGAATGATGGTCCAGTGAAGTGGGCAGAGGAAACAGACTTTACTGACCATTGATGGTGCAGTGGCACCGGGGCCCAGTAGTGTGAGGGGCCCAATGCTTAATTTGTACTTGTTGATTCCGGTGCTGAGCACTGGCACTTGTTTTTGAGGGCAGGCGCTTAGTCTTTTGCCTCAAGCATTTACTGCGAGCAAAAGACACACATGGGAAAGACGGAGGAAGACAAAAACGAAAAAGCATCACAATGGGAGGAAGCAGAAAGCTGCAAGAGTGGGCTGAAGGGGCAGGGGAGTGGATTTAAATGGATTGAAGAGGCCCGAGATGGCTTCAGGACTACGCTGCCTCAGTATTCCGTGCTCGCACATTTAGATACAGCAGCCGCGTGCTTCAGAGGAGGGCTGTGGGCACCGGCACGTTGTTATTTACAAATTAAGCACTGGAGGGGCCAATTAAACCCCAATTATGGCCTGTTTTACTGTTGTTCTCTTCCAGGGAATCCTCATCATAGTGATAAGCACGGATTAGTCACACTCAAACGTGGGGATCCGAAGCACTTTAAAAACAAACCTATATGTATATACAACTTTAGACATTGTTAGTTTAACATATATGCTTGAAGCCTATAAAAACGCTAGCTATTACAAAATTACATTTCATTTTCATTTTTTTTTTAAAAAAGCAAATCAGATAAAATTAGTCACTGACAAGGACCATAGAAAACCTTTCACAAACCTTTTTGAAAAGGATAGTGAATAAAGGATTGTGTTAGTCAATAGGCTAAAATGCAAAATGCAGAAACTGTCACTGTGCCTTTAAGGGCCTCACAATGTACCCAGTATCCCCATAAGGCCTCATGAGTGACAGGTAGGTCAGTTCATTTTCCATCTCCTTGAAACAGGATGCTGGGGCACTGATCTCTGCTTTTTTGGCTCAAAGACATAGGAAAATCTTTTCAAAACTTGTTTTTTTATGTTTTCCTTGGCTTCTTTAGAGGCATAGAGTTCATGTGAACCATTTTCTGACCTTCAGCAAGAGGCTCCTCCAGGTCCACATTAACTGTTCAAGGACAGGAGGGTTGTTTTTTATTAAAAATGTATTAAAATAAAAATAAAAAAAAACGTAGGTAAGTAGGACCCCATAGATCCCACCTAATTCCATCCCTGTGTACAAGCAGATTTTCCTTGGTAGAATTAATGCCCAGGTCCCAAGCAAAACAAGGGGTAAATGTGAGTATTTATTTCCTTTTTTTAACTAGATGGGCAGACAACCTGTTTTGGTCCTGGGGGCTGGTGGTGCCTCTTTGGAGTGCGCAATGGAGACTGCCTTTAGGTATAATTTGTGCTGCCGGTGCAGTGGCACCCGGGCACACAGGTGTGATGGGCCATCTGAACCCCATTAGTGGCCTGTTGTACTATCATTCCCAGGGGGTCATTATATTTATATTTATATATTTATTTTTTTAATACATTTTATTGACATTTTGTAGTTTTAACTTGTTGTCAAACCTATTACAAATATTCATAGATAGAGCGCAGTTTCTCAAACTGACCTTCAAGTTATGTACTTTGGACATTAGAACTCATAGGTATCTTGGCATATCAGTATTATTATTGCTACAGCAGGGATTTTGACAGTGGTGAGTTCCGCAATTCAGGGCATGTCCAGTACAGTAAGCAATAATATTGGAACTAGAACAAGCAAACAATAACATAACTGTGGGGCAGTTGGGAGGGGTAAAGGAATAGGGTATGAGCCATATCAGATGGAGTCTAGTGCTGCAAGGAGGTGTCTCCACTGCTCAATAGAATTAGTAACAAGGGAAATGCTCTAGGGTGCCGAGTTAAGGACAGTATAGTTGCTGAGCCGTCTTTCTTTGTTAGGGGCAGGGTATAATCGCCCAGTGCAGTGTGAACTTTGAGAAGGGTCTTGGGTGTTGGTCTCTCAGTCGAGGTGTTGTTAAAGATTCCAGGAGCGAGTCCTAGGTTACAAGTAGAGACATTCCTGAGTCCTCTGACCTCCTCTCTGCACAGAGGAGAACTCACCCAGCTGCCCTATTTAAGGAGAGTTCGTAACTAGACAGCCAAAGAAGGGTGGAGGATTGGGGTTGGACTTCCATTGGAAATAATGCCTCTCTTGGCAATAATTAGAGCCAGATTAACACGTTGTGTGGAAGCTCAGTTTTTTTGGGATCTCTTGTAGATTCCCAATGCAACCAGGAGCCAATCTAATGGGAATGGTATGACTGTAATTGACGAAAGTGTGTTCACTCTGTAAGTACAAAAGGGCTTAAGAAGTGGGCAGGACCCAAGTATGTTTGTAAATTCAGTTGCCTCTGCAAAATAATGAGTAGATGATACTCGCGGAAAGTATTAGTTAATGGCCGATGGAGAAAGGTAGGTTTGGTGGAGTATATAATGCTGTATCAATTTGAATTTCGTATTCCTGGTGACAATGCAAGGGAGTTCCAGTGCAGTCTCCTATTATCTGTCATATTGGACTCTCCCAGCGTCAGTCTCCCTTTTGTCCCTAGGAGCAATCAGCGTTGGTAGTGCAAGAGGAATGAGGGCCTTATAAAACCATGACGCATGCCATCTGCTGCATCCCATAGTTTTGCATAGCTCAGATCAACGTGTATGTCTCCATGAGTAGGCTCAGAATGGGCCACATCTCAGGTACTGCATGATGGATAGTATTGTACAGAGGAAATTACGCCCCCCATGAAAGTCAAACCTATCTATAAGCTCCTCTATAAGCTCCTCAAAAGAGAGCTGTTGCTCATGATCATACACATCACGAGTGGTTGTTATATGTGCATTGTTCCAGATGTGCATACCATGGGAGTTAGCGGTCCTGTGGATTTGACTACCTACTAATGGGATGGCTTTTCTCTTTGTAAGTGTAAGAGCTTCGGTGTAGCCAGGTAGAGCCACTCAGAGAAGGATAAGATGTGTTAGGTGCCATCTGGCAAGTGTAAGCTGGAGGGTATTCAGATACTGTGGGCATAGCAGAGGTGTCATGGAGATCGTCTTCTCAAGTGAGGGGTCAGAGAGCCATCTGCTCAGCCATTATATCTGCACCGCCAGATAATACAATTTAAAATAGGGTGCTCCCAGCTCACTCACCTCTCTTGGTAGCTGGAGCTTGGCTAGGGCCACCCTTCATCTGGTGTGCCAGATAAATTTAGTTAGCAGTGTATCTAGGCCACGTAAAAAAAACTTGGAGGAGGGCGAGGGAAACAGAAGCAGTGGGAGGACTATCATTTTGGAAATGGCAGTGCGCCTTTTTAGGACCATGGGAAGAGACTTCCAGAAGCACATCTCTGATCTAATGGAAATCACTGCGTTAATGAGTTGTCCGCTTGGAGGTCAGTATCTCTGTGATATACCCTAATTTCCAGATATGTAAACCTGGTTCCTTTCCAATCTAGGGGACCCCTTCCAGGGTCCAGCAGGGTCTCAGGAAGCCCTGGGGTTAAGGGGAAAATACAGGAATTGGACCATTCACCTGAAGGCCTGACACAGGAGCAAACTCCTCCAGGGTATTTCACATATAAGGGGAGATCGTCAGCATACAAGGAAGCTGCCTTATTCCCATTTTGGAGCGGAATTCCCCAGGATATGCCCACTCCCGCTCCCAGACAATGTGCTAGGGGCTTCATAGCAAGTGCAAAGAGCAGGGGATATAAAGGGCAACTCTGCCTGGTGCCATCAGTTATTTTAAATTGAAGAGAGGTTGATTACCCCTATTTGCACTCTCGCTGTAGGATTTGTATATTGTGTCTTAATGAAGAGAATAATCCGGGGCCCAACCTAAAATAGTGCAAATCCTCAAATATATGCACGCAGTGAATGGTATTGAAAACCTTCTCAAAGTGTATACTTAGCACTGCAGCTATAGGTCAAACCTCTATTATATTATATAATCAGCTGAGACTTAAGGAAGTGTTCATGGGATGGATAAATCTGTTTTGGTCAGGATGTATTATTTGGGGAGGGGAGTGGGGAAAATCCAGGGATTCCTCATCATAATCATAAGCTCTGAATATCTCTGCCCCTACACCCCTCCCTCACTATTAATCAAATTCCGCAACCTGTATTATTGTACAAAAACACTTTATTCAGCACGAGGCTATAGTGTCTTTTTTCAGCACAAGGCCACAGTGCTGTTGCCAGCAGGTTTAAGATCTAGTTTCCATTGGAAAAGCGTTTTTTGTTTTGCCAATAACTTTGGCGCCACTTCACAAACCTTCACAAAATTTTCAAAGCTCATACTTTGCTTAGTTCAGCTGCTGTCTTGAAAGTTTTGGGGTGATCCGTCAAGGGGAGCTGAGTAAAAGTGAGGGGTAAAAAAACACGTTTTCCATATTCATTTTTCCATAGGATCTTTAGATGTGCCTACAGCCCAAGCCGCTAAATAAAATGACACCAAATTTAGTAGGAAGCTAGATCCTGTTCCGCAGATTGTGCTTTTGTGATTTGGTGTTAATCTATTCAGTAGTTTTGGAGACATTAAAGGTTAAAAAAATATAGATATTTAGGGACACAGATCCACCACAGGTCGATCCATGTACCAGCGCAGGAAGTTGTGGCCACCGTTTTGTTTGATCAGGGAAACAGTTCCCCGGGGCTCAAATGTTGGGTGGAATGTGGATCGAGGGGTCAGGGTAGTGCTTTCCTGACCCTATGGGGATGGGATATAAGTGTGGAAAAACATAAATTGTGTTTTTAAAATGCATGGGATTAATTATTATTATATGTATATATATATATATTTTTTTTTTTACTGTTTCCGAGATTCCCGGATCCAACCGCGAGGATCAGCGCAGTGCCCGGTGTAAATCTGTGGGTAGATCCGCGGAACTCAACAACCATATTAAAAAAAATATATATATATATATATAACACTCACACCGAGTCTTACAGTCAGACACACTTACGTCCACTCTCACAACTAGAGACCCCTCTCATACCCACTGAGACATCTGGCAGATACTCTCACACTCACCCTCACACCCAGAGACACCCTCACACCCACTCTCACACCTAGAGACTCACACTCACACCCACTCTCACACCTAGAGACTCACACTCACTCTCACACTAAAAGGCACTCTCTCACAGACACTCTCACACCCATTCTTACAGCCAGACAGACACCCTTACACCCACTCTCACACCTAGAGACACCCTGACACACCCACTGTGACATCTGGACAGATATTCACACTCAATCTCACACCAAGAGACACCCTCTCACACACTCACTCACACCCTGGCAAACACTCACACCCCCTCTCACACCCAGAGACACGCTTTCACACCTTCTCTCACAGACAGTCTCATACTCTTTCTCACTCCCAGAGACTATCAAACTCACTCTCACAGACACTCTGTCACACACACTCTTAGACGCACACACACTCTCACACCCATTCTTACACCCAGATACCCTTACACCTACTCTCACACCTAGAGACATCCTCTCACACCCACTGTGACATCAGGACAAATACTCTCACACTCACTCTTACACCCAGAGACACACACTCACACCCAGACACACCCTGTCACATACAAGCAGACACTCACATCCACTCTCACACCCAGAGACACCCTTTCACACCCACTCTCACAGACACTCTCATACTCTCTAACACCCAGAGACACCCACACTCACTTAGGGACACTTTCTCACACACACTTACACAGACACTCACAATCAGAGACACCCTTTCACACCCACTCTGTCAGTCCGACACTCTCATATCTACTCTCACACTTAGAGGAACACTCTTACACCCACTCACATACCCTTACAGCCACTCTCATGTCCAATCACACACACACACACACACACACACAGATACTCATGCAGTCTAGGGTGGCTACGACCTGAGATGCAGAGTTGTGGGTGCCATTTTGTTGTAACGGAAGATGGTCCCCGGGCAAAAATGTGGGCAGTAATACATGAAGGGGTCGGGATAGGAGTTCCCTGACCACAGAGGTTAGAATAAACATGGCATATTAGGAATAAATGGGTAGAGAATGCCAGAAATTGTATTTCTTTGTTGTTTTCGAGATCCGCGGATCCGATTCAGATTTTGTTTTTTAAAATTAAGTATTGAAACATAAATTAATATGTGCATGAGGAAAAGATTTGCTCTGAAGAGCGTTTTTGTTTGTGATGTGTAGGTGATCACTACACATGACATAGGATGCAGTCTCTCAAGTTCTTCATGATCACCCTGTTGCCTTTGTCTATTAGATGAACTCCATCTTTTCTGCATATACCATCCATACCAAATCATACATATTTGTGGTATATAGAGCCCATGTTATGGTCCCTGAGGAATGCAGAAACTGTTTTATTAACAGGCTTCCTGGATTTGTCTGTTTGTGGACATAATTCAGTTGACCTGTTCCACCTCTGCCTCTGGCAGCATGTGGGAAAAGTGTAATTAATTTTCCAAAGGTATGTTTCATTAGGGTTTCCAAATCTACCCGTGTAGCTGTGCCCAGGTCATTGCCACCACAGTGCACTATCATAAGGTCTGGATGTTGACAATCCTTAATGCTTTCAACAAAAGGGAACAATTGATGCCACTTTAACCCTCTCTGGACAACCCAAGTAATATCCACATTAGATAAACCCAGGTCCCTGACAATGCCACTTTTTCTTGATTTTTCTCTGGTCCAAAACACAAAGCTGTGTCCAGAATCCATACTCTGATCATTCTGGAGGGAAGCTGGAGTTTCACACAGGACGGTGATGCATTTGTATGAGGCAGTTTTGAAATGGATTCATTTGAAACGAGGGGGTAGAAATTAATATTTTAAACATCACATATAATTGGTTAATGTAAATGTGTTGGTGCATGAAGCTAGGTAGTGTTATTGTGACAAAAATGTGACAAAAGTAAGTACATGTTGGCTAGGCTTAAGAGAATTTAAAAAAAGTATTGGTGTTTGTAATATGTTTGTTTCTGAAATTCAACCACACATACTGAAGTTGCCTTGAGAGTAAGCATGGTGCACTCAAACTGTTATGAATTTGAGACCTTCAGCAGCAGCAGAATGTTGCAGAGTGTACCTTGGTAGCACAGCTACAGGACTATGAGAGAAAAGGGTATAAAAAAAGACTAGACTATGACTTTGCAGTTGCAAATCTATTGGGGGATAATAGATTAAATGTATTATTTGGTTTGGGTATTTTTTCTATAGAAAAAGAAATATATATATTATATATATATATATATATATATATATATATATATATATATACAGGGAGTGCAGAATTATTAGGCAAGTTGTATTTTTGAGGATTAATTTTATTATTGAACAACAACCATGTTCTCAATGAACCCAAAAAACTCATTAATATCAAAGCTGAATATTTTTGGAAGTAGTTTTTAGTTTGTTTTTAGTTTTAGCTATGTTAGGGGGATATCTGTGTGTGCAGGTGACTATTACTGTGCATAATTATTAGGCAACTTAACAAAAAACAAATATATACCCATTTCAATTATTTATTATTACCAGTGAAACCAATATAACATCTCAACATTCACAAATATACATGTCTGACATTCAAAAACAAAACAAAAACAAATCAGTGACCAATATAGCCACCTTTCTTTGCAAGGACACTCTAAAGCCTGCCATCCATGGATTCTGTCAGTGTTTTGATCTGTTCACCATCAACATTGCGTGCAGCAGCAACCACAGCCTCCCAGACACTGTTCAGAGAGGTGTACTGTTTTCCCTCCTTGTAAATCTCACATTTGATGATGGACCACAGGTTCTCAATGGGGTTCAGATCAGGTGAACAAGGAGGCCATGTCATTAGATTTCCTTCTTTCATACCCTTTCTTGCCAGCCACGCTGTGGAGTACTTGGACGCATGTGATGGAGCATTGTCCTGCATGAAAATCATGTTTTTCCTGAAGGATGCAGACTTCTTCCTGTACCACTGCTTGAAGAAGGTGTCTACCAGGAACTGGCAGTAGGACTGGGAGTTGAGCTTGACTCCATCCTCAACCCGAAAAGGCCCCACAAGCTCATCTTTGATGATACCAGCCCAAACCAGTACTCCACCTCCACCTTGCTGGCGTCTGAGTCGGACTGGAGCTCTCTGCCCTTTACCAATCCAGCCACGGGCCCATCCATCTGGCCCATCAAGACTCACTCTCATTTCATCAGTCCATAAAACCTTAGAAAATCAGTCTTGAGATATTTCTTGGCCCAGTTTTGACGTTTCAGCTTGTGTGTCTTGTTCAGTGGTGGTCGTCTTTCAGCCTTTCTTACCTTGGCCATGTCTCTGAGTATTGCACACCTTGTGCTTTTGGGCACTCCAGTGATGTTGCAGCTCTGAAATATGGCCAAACTGGTGGCAAGTGGCATCGTGGCAGCTGCACGCTTGACTTTTCTCAGTTCATGGGCAGTTATTTTGCGCCTTGGTTTTTCCACACGCTTCTTGCGACCCTGTTGACTATTTTGAATGAAACGCTTGATTGTTCGATGATCACGCTTCAGAAGCTTTGCAATTTTAAGAGTGCTGCATCCCTCTGCAAGATATCTCACTATTTTTGACTTTTCTGAGCCTGTCAAGTCCTTCTTTTGACCCATTTTGCCAAAGGAAAGGAAGTTGCCTAATAATTATGCACACCTGATATAGGGTGGTGATGTCATTAGACCACACCCCTTCTCATTACAGAGATGCACATCACCTAATATGCTTAATTGGTAGTAGGCTTTCGAGCCTATACAGCTTGGAGTAAGACAACATGCATAAAGAGGATGATGTGGTCAAAATACTCATTTGCCTAATAATTCTGCACTCCCTGTATATATATATATATATTATATACATACATACATCTGTTCGCTGGCATGTGTAGCTGCAGACACACATGCTGTGCATATGTCTGCCATCTAGTGTTGGGCTCGGAGTGTTACAAGTTGTTTTTCTTCGAAGAAGTGTTTTAGAGTCACGGGACCGATGACTCCTCCTTTTCGGCTCCATTGCGCATGGGCATCGACTCCATCTTAGATTGTTTTCTTTCCGCCATCGGGTTCGGATGTGTTTCTCTTCACTCCGGCTGTTCAAATCGGAAAACGTATAATTCACCCAAACTTTGTTGGTATTGTTCTCGATCGCGCCCCATCTTGCATCGACACCTCGGTACCAGCGGACACACACCTTTGGTTGCCCTTCGGGGCACCCGCGCCCAACCTGGGCCTGGTCAGCCCGACCGCAAGAAGCATCGAAGCCTCATGGACCGGACCCCATTCCGATTCTGCCCTCGATGCCACGCCAAGTATCCCTACACAGATCAACATCGGGTCTGTAATCTGTGTTTGTCACCAGATCACCAAGAGGATACTTGTGAGGCCTGCAGATCCTTCCGTTCCAAGAATTCATTGAGAGACTGAAGGGTGAGAAGGCTACAAATGGCGTCCAAGAGCACCGAACACCTCGACGAGGAAGAAGAGGAGATGATCCACACTGCCATCTCCGTTCAAGGATCCGATTAGGACTAATCCAACGTTGACCGACCACCGGCAGCGGGCCAGCATGTGAGTACGCTTGCCCCGACCCAGACCAAGACCAAACAAAAGGCCTCGGGGACACCACTGCCGGAAAACCATGGCTCCACCCGGAAAAAATCAAGCGGTGACCAAGGAACACCTTCGGCACCGAATAAAGGCCACACCCGCATCGAAGTCTTCGAGTTGAGACACAGTCTCCGAAAAAGTTCGATACCGACCTGTCGATCCGAGACCCGGAAAGTCTCTTTCAGATCTGAGGCCTACCACCACCCCGAGCATTTCGGTACCAAAAAAAACAGCTTCGGAGCCCATAAGATAATCATATACTGAGGAACATGGACTTTCAAAACAGCTTAAAGAAAGCCATAGATTTGAGGAAGAGCTTCAACAAATGGAGGAATTTGATGACAGACAAGCCAGGATACAGATCCACAAGGATACTGGCAAGATCCTCACAGCACCTCCCCTCAATTTTAAAAGAAAGCTGGCATTCCATGGACGTATGGACACTGATCAGCCAAAGGCTAAAGTGCCAAGAGAGCAATCTCCGCCATGCCAGTTTTCTCCAGCCCAGTCTCCTCCTCATTCTCCTCAACGAACTGTCTCTCCACCTGCTACACCTACTGCACAGTCTCCCCCACACACTATGCAGTCACATCAAGACACAGATCTGTGGGATCTTTATGATGACCCTGTGTCAGACAACAGCCCAGAGTGCTATCCATCTAAGCCCTCTCCATCTGAAGATAGCACCTCCTACACACAGGTTTTAGCTAGGGCTTCAGCTTTCCACAATGTAAGCATGCACACTGAACCACCTGAGGACGACTTTCTTTTTAATACATTGCCCTCAACACACGCAACATACCAAAGTCTACCCATGCTCCTGGGTATGCTCAAACATGCCCAACAGATATTCCAGGAGCTGGTTAAAGGAAGGGCCATAACCCCAAGGGTAGAAAAATAGTATAAACCACCACCTTCTGACCCAGTATTTATCACGCAACAGCTGCCCCCAGATTCGGTAGTGGTCAGCACGGCAAGGAAAAGAGATAACTTGCAGTCCTCTGGAGATGCACCCCCTCCAGATAAGGAATGTAAAAAGTTTGATGCAGCAGGAAAAAGGGTAGCGTCACAAGCAGCTAGTCAGTGGCGCATAGCAAACTCACAAGCCCTCCTCGCAAGATACGACAGGGCTCATTGGGATGAGATGAAGGACATTATTCAACATCTCCCCAAAGAACACCAAAAGAGAGATCAACAGGTAGTAGAGGAGGGACAGGCAATAACAAATAACCAGATAAGGTCAGCGTTAGACTCAGCTGGTACAGCCGTAAGAACCATAAATACGGCAGTTACCATTAGGTGCCATGCATGGCTCAGATCATCAGGTTTTAAACCTGCAATCCAACAGGCTGTCCTCAACATGCTGTACAACCAACAGCAGTTACTCTGCACACAGGTGGACACAGTCATAGAAAAAATGAAAAAGGATGCCGACATAGCCAAAGCGATGGGAGCGCTTTATTCATCCCAATACAGAGGGACACTTCGGAAGCCTCAGTAAAGGGGGGGGTTCAGGCCACAGCCCTCAGAGCCATCCACCTCACAAACAAAGCCCTCATACCAAACACAGTATCAAAGAGGGGGATTTCAAGGGTCCTTCAGAGGGCAATTTCCCAAATCCAGGGGAAAATTCCAATCTGCAAAGCAAGCCACTAACAACAAGCAGTGACTTTGCCATCACCTTCCCTCAACACACATCCCCTGTGGGAGGAAGACTGAAAATGTTCCACAATCAATGACCAAACATCACAGCAGACACATGGGTACTATCAATTATCCGACATGGTTACTGCATAGAATTCACACATTTTCCTCCAGATATTCCCCCAAAAGTGCACAAACTATCATCGCAGCATCTGGCAATGTTACAAACAGAGGTGCAGGCACTATTAACCAAACAAGCCATAGAACTAGTGCCTCATCATCAAAAAGGAACTGGGGTCTATTTCCTGTACTTCCTCATTCCCAAAAAGGACAAAACGCTAAGGCCAATATTAGATCTCAGGACTCTCAACGTCGTACATTCAATCAGAACACTTCCACATGGTGACACTACAAGATGTAGTCCCATTACTGCAACAGGGAGAATACATGTCAACACTGGATTTAAAAGATGCGTATTTTCACATACCCATCCATCCAGCTCACAGAAAATACCTCAGGTTTGTTACAAGGGAAACATTACCAATTCAAGGTATTACCCTTCGGGATAACAACAGCCCCTAGTATTTATGAAATGCCTTGACGTAGTAGCAGCATACATAAGGAGACAACACATGCATGTATTCCCAGATCTCGACGATTGGCTAATAAATGCCAACACTCAACAGTCTCAACATCACACACGTTATGTAATAGATACCTTACACACACACTAGGGTTTTTAATAAATGATCACAACTCACACCTGCAACCATCCCAAATTCAGCAGTACTTGTTGAGCTACACTCAACAATCAAAAGGTGCTTGCAAGTCCAAGCCCACAAAGGGTGCAATCATTCCACACCATGTTGCCGAAAATACAGCCAAATCATCATTACACAGTCCAATTTGTGATGAAACTCCTAGGCATGATGGCATCATGTATCGCAATTGTTCCAAACGCACGGTTACACATGCGGCCCTCAGAGCAGTGCCTTGCAAAACAATGGTCGCAGGCACAGGGTCATCTCCAAGATCTAGTGTTGATAGACCGCCAAACACACTATTCGCTTCAGTGGTGGAATCCCACAAATATAAACAAAGGGCGGCCTTTTCAAGACCCTGTTTCTCACGCCATTCTCACAACAGATGTATCAATGATTGGGTGGGGAGCACACCTCAGCAATCACAGTATACAGGGACAGTGGGACAGCAAGCAAAAGCAGCTACACATAAATCACTTAGAGCTACTAACAGTCTTTCTAGCACTAAGAGCCTTTCAACCTCTTCTGGCTCACAAACACATTCTTGTCAGAACAGACAATATGACAACAATGTACTACTTAAACAGGGGGGAACACACTTATCGCAACTTTGCCTCCTAGCACAAAAAATTTGGCATTGGGCAATTCACAACAACATTCACCTAATAGCTCAATACATTCCAGGGATTCACAATCAATTAGCAGACAACCTCAGTCGAGATCACCAGCAAACTCACGAGTGGGAAGTACATCCCCAGGTACTACACAAACACTTTTGTCAGTGGGGGACACCAAATATAGATCTGTTTGCCACAAACCAAAACGCAAAATGCCAAAACTTCACGTCCAGGTACCCACACCCTCAGTCCAAGGGCAATGCTCTATGGATCAACTGGTCAAGGATATTTGCTCACGCTTTTCCCCCTCTCCCACTCATTCCATTTCTAGTCAACAAACTGCGTCAAAACAAACTCAAACTAATACTTATAGCACCAACGTGGGCACGCCAACCGTGGTACACCACACTGTTGGACCTCTCAATAGTACCTCACGTCAAGCTCCCAAACAGGCCAGATCTGTTAACCCAACACAAACGGCAGATCAGACACCCCAATCCAGCAATGCTCAATTTAGCAATCTGGCTCCTGAAATCTTAGAATTTGGCTATCTAAACCTGCCAAATGAGTGTATGGAAGTCATTAAACAAGCAAGGAAACCTACCACTAGGCAATGTTATGCAAACAAATGGAAAAGATTTGTTTTCTGTTGCCAAGCAAAACACATAACTCTGTTGAATGCGTCCATACAAGACATCGTAGGATATTTACCCCACCTACAAAAAGCAAATCTAGCTTTTTCATCCATCAAAATACATCTCACTGCAATTTCTGCTTATTTGCAAAATATACAGACAAAATCCATATTTAGGATACCAGTCATTAAAGCATTAATGGAAGGTCTAAGACCAATCATACCTCCAAGAACTCCACCAGTACCCTCATGGAATCGTAATATTGTACTTACACGACTTATGGGCCCACCATTTGAACCCATCCACGCTTGTCAAATCCAATTCTTAACTTGGAAAGTAGCATTTCTAGTGGCAATCACTTCATTACGAAGAGTTAGTGAAATACAAGCTTTCACGATTCAAGAACCATTTATACAAGTACACAAACATAAAGTTGTACTACGCACAAATCCAAAATTTCTACCAAAAGTCATCTCACCGTTTCATTTAAACCAAACAGTGGAACTCCCAGTCTTCTTCCCACAGCCAGACATAGTGGCAGAAAGAGCACTGCATACATTAGATATAAAAAGAGCTCAAATGTATTACATCGACAGAACAAAAGCATTCCGTAAAACCAAACAGTTGTTCGTCGCATTCCAAAAAACCCATACTGGTAACCCTATATACAAACAAGGCATAGCCAGATGAATAGTGAAGTGTATACAAACTTGTTACCTTAAAGCTAAAAGACAACTACTCATTACACCAAAGGCACACTCCACTAGAAAGAAAGGAGCAACAATGGCCTTCCTAGGAAACATACCAATGACAGAGATCTGTAAGGCAACCACTTGGTCCACACCTCATACCTTTACCAAGCATTACTGTGTAGATGTGTTGGCAAGACAACAAGGCAAGCCAAAGTAGGACAGGCTCTACTAAGAACACTATTTCAAACAACTTTAACTCCTACAGGCTGACCACAGCTTTGGGGAGGATTACTGCTTTGTAGTTTATGCATAGCATGTGTATCTGCAGCTACACATGGCAGCGAACGGAAAATGTCACTTACCCAGTGTACATCTGTTCGTGGCATGTTCCGCTGCAGATTCACATGCACCCTCCCTCCTCCCCGGGAGCCTGTAGCCGTTTAAGTTATAATCCTTTACTTAAACTTTGTACATACATCTCTATCCCATTGCATGGACATCTTTCTATTCTCACTCTATCACTCCTACCTTACTCTCTGCGGGAAAACAATCTAAGATGGAGTCGATGCGCATGCGCAATGGAGCCGAAAAGGAGGAGTCACTCGGTCCTGTGACTCGAAAAGGCTTCTTTGAAGAAAAATAACTTGTAACACTCTGAGCCCAACACTAGATGGCAGGAACTGTGCATAGCATGTGAATCTGCAGCAGAACATGCCACGTACAGATGTACACTGGGTAAGTGACATTTTCCATATATTTATATATGTTCGATGGCATGTGTAGCTGCAGATACACATGCTGTGCATACGTCTGCCATCTAGTGTTGGGCTCGGAGTGTTACAAGTTGTTTTTCTTCTGAGAAGTGTTTTAGAGTCACAGGATCGAGTGACTCCTCCTCTTCGGCTTCATTGCCCATGGGCATCGACTCCATGTTCGATTGTTTTCTTTACGCTATCGGGTTCGGACGTGCTTCCTTGCGCTCTGATAGTTCGATTCAGAAAACCTTGAAAACGCTTTATTTCTCGTCGGTATTCTTTCGATCGCGTTACACCTTCGATCCACACTTCTTTACCGTCGGAACAAACATCTCTACTCGCCTTTCAGAGTGCGCGCCCCCAAATCGGGCCTGGTCAGGCCGACCACGTGGAAGTCTCATGGATCGGACTCCATTCCGATGTTGTCCTCGGTGCCACGCTAAATTCCCCTATACAGACCAACACCTCGTCTGTAATTTCTGCCTTTTCCCCGACCATCGGGAAGAAAATTGCAAGGCCTGCAGATCCTTTCGGTCGAAAAAGACACTCCGGGACAGAAGAGCACAGAGGCTTGAGATGGCGTCAAAAAGCTCTGAATATCTCAACATCGAAGTGGAAGAGATCATGCAGACCGCAGTCTCCGTTTGAGGATCCGACTCCGACCAGGATTCTGAGGAAGATAGACCGGTAACAGCAGGACAGCATGTGAGTACGCCTGCCCCTGTACCATCTAAGCCCAAACATAAGGCCTTGGTGACGCCACTGCCGGAAAGGCATGGCTCGACCTGAAATAAGACGCTCAGTGACCAACCCACCAGATCAGCACCGAAGAAGGCCACCCCTCTGGAGTCTCACTGACTCGAGCCGAAGCTTTGTCTCTGAACCGAGCAAACACCGCTTTTCCGAGTCCAAATCTCAAAAATAATTTTCAGAGCCGAGGCCATCCTTAACCCCATCTTTTTCGATAACGAAGAAGCCAGCTTCGGAGCCGAAAAGACCTAGTTATACTGAGGAGCATGGACTTTCAAAAACACTTGGAGAAAGCCATAAATCTACTGAGGAGGACTCACAAATGCAACCAATCATGGAAGTAATGGACGAAAGACAAGCCAGGATTCATAGCTATAAAGAAACTGGCAGAATTTTAACTGCACCTCCTCCAAAACCATAGAGGAAATTAGCCTTTCAGGACGAATTGGACACTACACAGCCACCAGCTAAAGTACCAAAAACAAAAGAAACCTCCACCGCCTCAATTTTCTCCTCTGCAGTCTCCTCCTCACTTTCCACATCTACATATCTCTCCTACTACTAGTCCTGCACCTATGCAGTCACCATCACACTCATTTAACTCACAGCAGGACAATGTGGATCCATGGGATCTTTATGATCCAGACCCCATTCAGGACAATAACCCAGATGGCTATCCCCCTAAGCCTTCACCACCAGAAGATAGTACAGGCTACACTCAAGTGATAGCTAGGTTGGCAACATATCATAATGTCACCATGCACACTGAGCCATTAGAGGATGATTTCTTATTTAATACGCTCTCCTCCACGCATATCAGTCACTCCCCGGCATGCTAAAACTTGCGGACCAAATATTTAGCGAGCCTGTAAAGGCAAGAATAACTACTCCTAGAGTAGAGAAGAAATATAAGCGACCTTCTTCCGATCCTGTCTATATTACCCAGCAACTACCTCAAGACTCAGTATTGGTAAGCTGCCAGGAAGAGGGCAAATTTGCAGTCATCAGGTGACAGACCCCCACCAGACAAAGAGAGTAGGAAGTTTGATGCTGCAGGGAAGAGGGTGGCATCTCAGGCTGCCAACCAAAGGATAATAGCCAACTCACAGGCGTTGTTGGCTAGATATGACAGGGTCCATTGGGTCGAGATGAAAGATGTATTCCAGCATCTCCCCAAAGAACATCAAAAGAGGGCACAGCAGACCGTGGAAGAAGGCCTAGCCATCACTAAAAATCAGATCAGGTCTGCCCTCGACTCAGCAGATACAGGGGCAGAATATGCCATTCAATAAGAAACAGCTTTTCGGCCCAGAGGGGAACACTGCTATAGAAAAAATGCAGAAGGATTCAGACACTGCAAAAGCCATGGGTGCACTATACACCACACAATACAGGGGATCCTTTCGCAAACCCCAGTTTAGAGGTGGATTTAGATCCCAAACCTCGAAGGCACATCACAGCCAAAGCTGGCCTACCAACCTCAAAACCAACAAAGTGGTTTCAAAAGCACTTATAGTGGCCAGTACCCCAGAGGCAGGGGAAAATACCAAACACCAAAACAAGCCTCACAACAAAGTAAACAGTGACTAGTGCCATTCCTTTCCAATCCACACCTCCCCTGTGGGAGGAAGACTGCAAAATTTCCACAACAATTGGCTAAACGTTACCACAGACAACTGGCTATTAACAATTATCCGCAATGGCTATTGCCTAGAATTGATACAAACTCAACCAAACATTCCACCAAAACCACACAGGCTATCCACAGACCATATCACTCTGTTACAGGAAGAAGTCAAATCTCTATTTCTCAAAGAAGCAATAGAAGCCGTGCCACAAAATCAAGTAGGGACGGGAGTTTACTCACTGTATTTCCCAAAAAGGATGGCACCCTAAGGAACCCTCAATCTTTACATCCTGTCAGAACACTTTTATATGGTAACCCTACAGGATGTTATCCCACTACTTCAGCAACACGATTTCATGTCAACATTAGACCTCAAAGATGCGTATTTTCATATACCCATCCATCCTGTGCACAGAAAATATCTCAGGTTTGTCATTCGAGGAGAGCACTATCAGTTCAAGGTGTTACCCTTTGGAATAACAACAGCTCCAGGGTATTCACAATGTGCCTAGCAGTAGTCGCAGCCTACTTAGGAAGACAACACATACATGTCTTTCCATATCTAGACGATTGGCTGATAAAATCAAACAGTCATACGCAGTGTCAAAACCGTGCACATTATATAATACAGACCCTGCACACGCTAGGGTTCTCAAATTACCAAAAGTCACAACTACAGCCTGTGCAAATACAACAGTATTTAGGGGCAGTACTAAATACTCAAAAAGCAATTGCAAGTCCAAATACGCAAAGAATACAAGCATTCCAGAATATAATAGCACACATACAAACAAATCAACAGTACACTGTCAAATTTGTCATGAAAATATTAAGGTTGATGGCATCATGTATTGCAGTTGTTCCACGTGCAGACTAAACATGTGGCCCTTGCAATAGTGCCTCGCACAACAATGGTCACAAGCACATGGTCAACTTCAAGATCTAGTGTTGATAGACCTCCAAACATACATGTCCCTTCAGTGGTGGAATTCCACAAATCTAAACAAAGGGCGGCCATTTCAAGACCCTGTGCCTCAGACCATAATTACAACAGATGCATCAATTATTGGTTGGGGAGCTCACCTCAAAAATCACAACATCCAAGGACAATGGGATGCCCAACACAAACAGCTACATATAAATCACTTAGAGCTGTTAGCTGTCTTCCTAGCACTCAAAGCTTTTCAGCCTCTCATTCACAAAAATGCCCTGATCAAAACAGACAACATGACCACCATTTATTACCTAAACAAACAAGGAGGGACACATTCGTCCCAACTCTCCCTCCTAACTCAAAAGATTTGGAAATGGGCAATACACAACCAAATTCACCTGGCAGCACAATACATTCCAGGGATACACAACCAATTAGCGGATGTTCTCAGCAGAAATCATCAACAGACACACAAGTGTGAGATTCACCCTCAAGTACTTCAAAAATACTTTCAACAGTGGGGAACACCAGACATAGATCTGTTTGCCACCAGCGAAAATGCAAAATGCCAAACCTGCGCATCCAGATACCCACATCCCCTATCCAAGGTCAATGCTCTATGGATCAATTGGTCAGGGATATTTGCTTATGCTTTTCCCCCTCTCCCACGGATTCCATTTCTAGTCAACAAATTGCGTCAAAACACACTCAATCTGATACTCATAACGCCAACGTGGGCACGTCAACCGTGGTACACAACACTATTAGACATGTCAGTAGTACCTAACTCCCAAACAGACCAGACCCGTTAACACAAAACAAAGGGCAGACCAGGCACCCAAATCCCAACACACTCAATCTGGCGATTTGGCTCCTGAGGTCATAGAATTTGGGTATTTACAACTACCAACAGAATGTATGGAAGTAATTAAGCAAGCAAGAAAACCCACTACTAGACAGTGCTATGCGAATAAATGAAAAAGATTTGTATATTATTGTCAATCTAAACAAATTGCCCCTCTTTCAGCATCAATACAAGATAATGTATGCTATTTACTTAATTTACAAAAATCTAATTTAGCATTCTCTTCCATAAAAATACATCTCATTGCAATTTCCACATATTTGCAAAATGGTCAGCACAGCTCTCTATTTAGAGTACCTGTTATCAAAGCCTTCATGGATGGCTTAAAATGCATCATTCCACCCAGAACACCTCCAGCTCCTTTGTGGAACCTAAACATAGTGCTTACACGACTTATAGGCCCACCATTTGAACCTATGCACTCGTGTCAGATACAATTCTTAACATGGAAGGTTGCCTTCCTAGTCGCAATTACATCATTGTGAAGAGTTAGTGAAATTCAAGCTTTCACTATTGAGGAACCGTTCATAAAAGTACACAAGCATAAAGTCGTACTACGAACTAACCCTAAATTTCTTCCTAAAGTAATATCACCTTTTCATATCAATCAAACAGTGGAACTACCAGTCTTCTTCCCACAGCTAGATTCTGTGGCAGAAAGAGCTCTACATACATTAGACATTAAAAGAGCTCTAATGTACTACATAGATAGAACAAAACCTTTCAGGAAAACTAAACAGTTATTCGTAGCTTTTAAAAAAACCTCATACTGGTAATTCCATTTCAAAACAAGGTTTAGCACGATGGACAGTAAAATGCATCCAAACATGTTACCTTAAAGCTAAAAGACAGCTTTTAGTTCCTCCTAAGGAACATTCTACAAGAAAAAAAGGTGCTACAATGGCCTTCTTAGGAAACATACCAATAGCTTAAATATGTAAGGCAGCTACTTGGTCAACACCACATACATTTACTAAACACTATTGTGAAGATGTTTTAGCAACACAGCAAGCCACAGTAGGTCAAGCTGTACTAAGAACATTATTTTAAACAACTTCAACTCCTACAGGCTGACCACCGCTTTTATGGCAGGACTAACTGCTTTGTAGTCTCTACACAGCATGTGTATCTGCAGCTACACATGCCTTTGAACAGAAAATGTCACTTACCCAGTGTATATCTGTTTGTGGCATGTTCCGCTGCAGATTCATATGCACCCTCCCACCTCCCCGGGAGCCTGTAGTAGTTGAAGTTAAACAATACTTGTACATATGTAGACATTTATATATATTTAACATTCCATTTGCACGAACATCTCTTTTCTTTATACTCTATCACTCCTACCTTACCCTCTGCAGTAAAACAATTTAACATGGAGTCAATGCCCATGCGCAATGGAGCTGAAGAGGAGGAGTCACTCGATCCTGTGACTCAAACACTTCTTCAAAGAAAAACAACTTGTAACACTCCGAGCCCAACACTAGATGGCAGACGTATGCACAGCATGTGAATCTGCAGCGGAACATGCCACAAACAGATGTACACTGGGTAAGTGACATTATATATATATATATATATATATATATATATATATATATATATATATATATATGTGTAAATATATATATTTTCCACTAAAAGAACAAAGGTTACAGGATTCACTGAAAAAACAAAGGTTACAGGGATGTTATAGTTAGTGCTGGAAAATGGCCTCTCTGTAGGGTCACCCCAAACTTTTTGCCTTCCTCCTCTTCTAATTTCTAAGGTTTCTTAAATTCTATTTTCTAACTATAATGTCCCTGTAACCTTTGTTTTTTTTCCAGTGAATTTCAATTAATTTTTTTATAGCTGGATATAAATACAGTTTTTGTCTTGAATCTTTGGAGATTACGTACATTACGGTATTCGCAGAGACGTCATTATTCGCGACGACAGCGTGTTAACTAAACAATGCAAAAAATGTACTTAGAAGTACTTAAGGATCTGCTTGTCATCAGAGGTTTAGTAATATAAGTTCTTAACTTGTAGAACTGAACGTATTTCGTAGATAAAACATTTTTCCTTTGATTTTTGAACTTCACAAATATGTTCATAATCGCGAATATCATGTGAACTAAAAAAAAAAAAAGAGTGCTATAATTGGATAAGAGAGCCATTGCAATAGTTTTCAAAGGCACCACACTCATTTTATTTCACAACAAGGTTCCATTCATTTCTACAGCTCACACATGGAGAAGCAAGAAGGAGAGAGACAAGAGTTATTTTTTGATTTTGCATTTATCACAGCTAGCTTTCCTGACAGGTGGCAGTAGGAGGAAGAAATTATGATATACCTGAAGAGTTGCACCATGAAGTAGAGGAGGAAGCGGTGTAAAATGAAGTCTCTGCAGAAGAAGGGCCTTCTACCAGCAGCGCTAGCGTGGCTTGGGATTTCTTCACAATCCATAGTGGAGAATCAAAAAATGTGGCAAAATCTGTTAAGTGCTCTCTTTGTAAGAAGGTGTTGTCAAGAGGATCCAAGAAAAAATATTCATGTGGTACAGCATCAATGTTGTATCATTTAAAAACGTATAATGGCAACCCGCTGAAAAGAGCCAGAAAATGAAGAGAAGTTGGACAAGAAACACCAGTTACACCAGTCATAACTATTTCTTCTGAAGGGCACACTCAATTAGAAGATGTTGCTGCAGAATTTAGTTAAATGGCAATGTACTGCGAGGACTGTAAAAAGATTGTCTGCTGAAGAACAGTCTGCTAAACTACTCTAGCATCCAGGAAAGCAGCACAAATGTTAATTTCATATTAAAAGTTTGTTTTAGCAGCTTACATTTTTTTATTGCTGCTTGTTTTAGTTGTCCAACTCAAACTTGCCAGTTTATTGACAAACAAAAGAAAAAAAATATATGAAATGTTATAAAAGGACAAAAAAAAATGCAAAATCATCTCCCAAAACACACTTTTTTTCTAACGTCGAAATTGTGTGAGTGTATATGAGTAAAGAAATATATGAGAGGACTAGAGATAAGTGAGTGCATGAATTAAGGATGAGTGCATGCATGGATAAGTGACTGAAGCCCTTATTACAAGTGTGGCGGCCTTGAGACCGCCACACTCGCGGTGGCTGTCCGACTGCCACCAAAGTGGCAGTCTGACCGTCATATTACGACTGTTGCTGGGAGGTCGACAGCCTGGTGCTTCCTGCTGTCTTAATCCACCAGGGCAGCACTGTCCTGGGAATTACGAGTCCCCTCTCTGCCGGCTTTTGCATAGCGGTTCCACAGCCATGCAAAAGCTGGCAAAGACAGGGTGCCGGGGGCCCCATGGGAGCCCATGCACTGCCCATGCACTGCCCATGCACTTGGGCAGTGCAGAGGCCCCCATGGACAGCCCTGTCACGCTTTTTACTACCTGATTTGCAGGCAGTGAAAAGCACGATGGGTGCTGTCGCACCCAATGCACTGCAACATTGCCACCAGATCGATTACGAGCCAGCGTCAATGTTGTGCACTATTACGCTGGGCCAGTAGACGGAAAATCTGGGTGTCGGTTTTCCGACCCAGAGAGTTTGGCGGGTGGCCTCTGCTGCCAGCCAAACTCTTAACAAGGCCCTGAGTGTATGAGGTCTACATGTGTAATTCAGTAAGTGCATTAGTTTGTGCATGAGTGAATGAGTGTGTTAATGACTGTGTGGGTGAGTGAGTGAATGGTTTAGTTACGTGTCATTTTTTTTTTTTTTTTTAGTGTATGAGTGCTTATATGGATAAGTTATGTAGAGTGTAAGTAGGTTTGGGGGGATTTACTGAATGAGACAATAGATGTACGGGTGAGAGAGTGAATTTATGATTGCTGCATAGGTGTGACAGTGAGTGTATGCCTAGTGTATGGGTGAGTGACTGCATGAGTCTTCTATGTTACATTGAATTAATATATTGATGCTGTACAGGTGATTGGGTGAGACTAGGGATGGTGTGTGGTTGAGATAATGAGGGTGTGAATGAGTAGTTTTTGGCAGATTGAAATGTACAAATGGTGTAGGGAGTTGGCTCTGTATATACTATTTCAAAGTAAGAAATAGTGTACACAGAGTCCAAGGGTTCCAGTTAGAGGTAAGATAGTGGCAAAAGTAGATAATTCTAATGCTCTATTTTGTGGTAGTGTGGTCGAGCAGTAGGCTTATCAGAGGGTAGTGTTAAGCATTTGTTGTACACACACAGGCAATAAATGAGGAACACACACTCAAAGACTTACTCCAGGCCAGTAGGTTTTTATATTGAAAAATCTTTTCTTAGTTTATTTTATGAACCACAGGTTCAAGATTTACAAGTAATACTTTAAATGTAAGGTACTTCACTTAGATACTTTAGGAACTTTGAATAAAAGCAATATCATTTACAGTCTTTGTAAAAATGGCAATAAGCTATTTTCAAAGTGGACACTGCAAAAATCAACAGTTCCTGGGGGAGGTAAGTAAAGGTTAGGTTTGCAGGTAAGTAAAACACTTAATAGTCTCAAAGCTGGGGCCAAGGTAGCCCACTGTTGGGGTTTCAAGGCAACCCCAAAGTTACCACACCAGCAGCTCAGGGCCGGTCAGGTGCAGAGGTCAAAGAGGTTCCCAAAATGACATAGGCTCCAATGGAGAACAGGGGTGCCCCGGTTCCAGTCTGCCAGCAGGTAAGTACCCGTGTCCTCGGGGGGCAGACCAGGGGGGTTCTGTAGGGCACCGGGGGGGGGGGACACAAGAAGGCACAGAAAGTACACCCTCAGCGGCACAGGGGCGTCCGGGTGCATTGTGCAAACAGGAGTCGGGTTTTAGATAGAAAGTAATGGAGGGACCCAGGGGTCAAATCAACTATGCAGGCAGGTACAGGGGGGGTTCCTTGTGGCAGCCACCATCTGGGCTAGGCAGAGGGTCGCCTGGGGGTCGCTCCTGCACTGGAGTTCGGTTCCTTCAGGTCCTGGGGGCTGCGGGTGCAGTGTGGGTTCCAGGCGTCGGGTCCCTTGTTACAGGCAGTCGCGGTCAGGGGGTGCCTCTGGTTTCTCTCTGCAGGCGTCGCTGTGGGGGTCAGGGGGGTCGTCTCTGGTTACTCACGGGGTCGCAGTCGCCGGGGAGTCCTCCCTGAGGTGTTGGTTTTCTGCAGGTCGAGCCGGGGGCGTTGGGTGCAGAGTGGGAAGTCTCACGCTTCCGTCGGGAAACGTGAAGTCTTTAAAGTTGCTTCTTTGTTGCAAAGAAGTTGCAGGTTTTTGAACAGAGCCGCTGTTCACAGGAGTTTCTTGGTCCCTGGGTGCAGGGCAGTCCTCTGAGGGTTCAGAGGTCGCTGGTCCCTGTTGGATGAGTCGCTGTTGCAGTTTTCTTCGAAGTTGGGAGACAGGCCGGTAGGGCTGGGGCTAAAGCAGTTGACATCTCCGTCTTCTCTGCAGGGCTTCAGGTCAGCAGACCTTCTTCTTGTTAAGGTTACAGGAATCTGATTTCCTAGGTTCTGGGGTGCCCCTAAATACTGAATTTTGGGGGGTGTTTAGGTCTGGGAGGGCAGTAGCCAATGGCTACTGTCCTTGAGGGTGGCTACACCCTCTTTGTTCCTCCTCCCTGTGGGGAGGGGGCACATTACTAATCCTATTGGGGTAATCCTCCAAAACCAAGATGGAGGACTTGTAAAGACAGGGGTCATCTCAGCTCAGGACACCTTATGGGCTGTCCTGACTGGTGGGTGACTCCTCCTTGTTTTTCTCATTATCTCCCCTGGACTTGCCCCCAAAAGTGGGGGCTGTGTCCAGGGGGTGGGCATCTCCTCTAGCTGGAGTGCCCTGGGGCATTGTAACACGAAGCCTTTGAGGCTCACTGCTTGGTGTTACAGTTCCTGCTGGGGAGGTGTGAAGCACCTCCACCCAGAGCAGGCTTTGTTTATGGCCTCAGAGGGCACAAAGGCCACATGGGGTCAGAAACTCGTCTCAGCAACAGGCTGGTACAGACCAGTCAGTCATGAACTGAACAATTTGGTAAAATACAGGGGGCATCCCTAAGATGCCCTCTGTGTGAATTTCTTAATAAATCCAACAATGGCATCAGTGTGGGTTTATTATTGTGAGAAGTTTGATACCAAACTTCCCAGTATTCAGTGTAGCCATTATGGAGCTGTGGAGTTTGTTTTTGACAAACTCCCAGACCATATACTTAATGTGGCCACAACTGTACTTACAATGTCTAAGGTTTTGCTTAGACACTGTAGGGGCATATTGCTCATGCAGCTATACCCTTACCTGTGGTATAGTGCACCCTGCCTTAGGGCTGTAAGGCCTGCTAGAGGGGTGACTTACCTTTGCCACAGGCAGCATTTTGTGTGCATGGCATCCTGAGGGGGATGCCATGTCGACTTTGCCTTTTTCTCCCCACCAGCGCACACACAATCTGCAATGGCAGTGTGCATGTGTTAGGTGAGGGGTCCCTTAGGGTGGCACAACATATGCTGCAGCCCTTAGGGACCTTCTCTGGTCACAGGGCCCTTGGTACTTTTTACAAGGGACTTTTCTGTGTGCCAGGGGTGTGCCAACAGAAACATATGTGAAAATGTAATCTTTGTAGTTAATACAATGATTTAGTTTATCAATTTTTATATTTTTCACTGTACTCAGCTTTTATATTCTTCACCTTATAATGATGGTTTGTATAAAGCTTTGTCTTCGAACAAGGGGAGGAAACAGTCAACGGATTGTAAAAAAAAAAAAAAAAAAAAAACTAATATGCACAGTACATCATGGCAAATGAGTGAGACTGCGCATTGCACTCAATCCAATTCTTAGACTAGATGCTTTGTTTTTTATTCACTATAGTAATGTAAAGAATTGGATTTTAATGTTATTGTTGCTCAACAATGTCTGGTGCAATATCACCAATGAATAACAAATATTTTTCTAGTTCAGAATTCTTCACACAAAAAAATCATCCCTGGTAGGCCAAATGATGTAGTAAGTGTTCATAATCCATATATATATTGTATTTGAATTTGTAGGCTTCTCTTGAATATGGCGGTAGAATTAACGTTACGAGAGTGGACTACTTTCCATTCTTTAAGAAACATTGATGTTTCATCTTTGAGTTACTTTAATTTCAGTATATGTTTGTGGATTTACAGTTTAATTATAAAGCGTTGTAGAACTTGTATGGATTAACTTTCCTTTAACATGTTAAAACGACTTTTCAGTTCCGACAATATATTTAAAAGATATTGCCCTTAATAGACCGAATATTATCTGAAGATTATAAGTACAGAGTACTAGATAGTAAGTATGTCAGTTTTTTTTGTCCATAATTGTTCTGAGATCTTTGGTTGAAGAAAAAGAAGATATGAGTTTGATAGTTTGAAGGGAAGCTTTTGTTTGTATGTTAGATTTATGTTGCATTCTGTCCATCCAGTTTTACTTTTTAAACATGCAGTGTAGTGTCCAGATGTGGTACTAGATCCCTCATGAAAGATGATAGCCAAAGCTGTAAACATTTTTCTGTTAGAGATATTTGTCCAGGTTTAAAGCTTGTAATTTGAGTTTCCAATTTTGTACCATCTGGTCTGCACTGTTGCAGCATTACTATTATATATTTTCCTATTCTTTGTAGAAATAGTGTAGTCAGCTGTTGTGGTCTACAGTTTGGGAAGGTCATATTTTGGACCGCATTCTGGACAGTTTTTCAAAATATACAGTTCTGCAATCAGGTAACATTCGGCATAGAAATCTCTCAGAGAGGATATAAATACTGGATGTAAAAGAGCATTCTTCACAGTCGTGATTCCAATTGTAACTCATTCCAAACATATCATCAATATTAGTTTGCTCTTCCTCTAAGACTCCAGGCAACACCATAATTAATCCTTGGGCGGCTTGTTGAGTGTTCAGAGTAAACATCAAGGATCCAGTGCATAAATCTATAAGATCACGGATGCTTGAAGCTGAGTGTTCTGTTACTTTTTAAACATTGCAGCAGATTATGTAGTGCGAAACACATCATTTTATCTGTCTTCCGTTCATTTTTATTTACTAAATGTTGTAAATGGAATAGCTCGTTGAGAATGACATTGACATAGCAGTTGACACCTGAACTTTTTCCCAGTTGATAACCTACAGTTGTTTCTTTTCTTCAACATCTGTAGGTTGTTTCATAATCCATCGTTTTGGGAAGGGAATTTGTTTTTTATAAATTGAATACTGCCCCAAGTGAGGAGCATATAGAGATCCTAACCAATTATATTCTCTTACACAGGCAACGTCAGCACTAACTTTACTATCATCAAACCCAAAAAAGAACAGTGTGCAAAGTTCTAATTTGTGACAGTGCTACATATGACATTTCTTCTTTAAATACAGAAGTACCAACATTAACCAAAGCAAAAACTACCCTTAAGACTGGAGATTTATGGATGGCTACGTTGTATGCTAAACACAGTGGAAACTGTTGTTTTCGGATGTATGTGTCTTTCACAAGTAAAAACTGGGCAATACACCGACCAATTTTCTTTACATCAGATATTTGATCAAATTTTATACCTCAGAATTCCACCTCATCTCTAGTTGGAAAATTAAAAAATTCCACAACTTTACCCATTGCACCATTGACTAAACCTTCTTCAACATTTAAATTTTGACGTAAAATAATGCAACAATTTTTGTAGGCATAGAATCACTTTTCTAATCCTGCTGTTTTTGATACAGATTTCTCCAAAGAATCCAATTTTGCTTGAAGTTTGTCTGTGAGCAGTATTAGTGTTCTATTTTATTCATAGCTGTAATTTCCAAAATGTCTTCATTTTCCAGCTCGAACCCACCCCCCCCCCCCCCCCCCCCTGACAACACCCGCGCGGCGAGGACCGATGCCCAATCCTTGCAGCAAAAACAGCGTGTGGCCGGAGAAAAGGGCCGCCACGACCCTTAACACGGACTGCGGCTGCGTCGCATGGCCTGAAAAAAGGGCCGCCGCGGGACCAGCGCCCCATAACACTGACCGTGGCTCGATTAGAAGACGCTGCGAGTCGCTGCGGCGTGACAAATTCTTTGTATTCAAAATCTAAGCAAATATTTACATTTCCAGTACTTTCAAGATAATTCCTTATGTCATTATAAAGTGTTTTGATAATTGGTTGTCCTCTTACAGGTGTGAGTTGGAGTAGGTCTCCAAATACAATTACATGTTTTCCTCCAAGTAGATGATCATAGTTTGTTCTTAATACTTGTTAGTCTTCAAAATATCTATACTGCTCAGGATCAACTTGAGCAATACTGTGTTTCTGTAATTTGTGTCTTTCCCCCGACCACAATGAGCAGACCTGCAAACCGTGCTTTTCCTTTGCATCAAAAAAGACAAATAGAGATCAAAGAGCTTGTCGGATGGAAATGGCATCTTGAACACCACACCAGACATCTTCGGTGACACGCATGCACAAGAAGAGTTGGAGCAGGCGGAGGCCTTCTCCATTCATGACTCGGACTCCGATGTGCAATCTGACATTGAGAGTCAACCGTTGCAGTTGGCGGAAACCGTGAGTAAAAAGCCCCCTTCACCCTCAGCCAAAACTACATCGAATGGAGTCACTGGTCCACCACTGCCTTCCAACCATGGTCAGAGCCGGGAAAGTCATTTGGATGCCCCGCCTTCCGGCTCGGCATCGATAAAAGCCAAGGAGAAATCTTCAGCATCAACTTCAAGCAACTCTACTTTGGCTCTGACATGACTGAAGGTACATGGTGCTTTGGTGCGGACTACTTCAGTATTGACCACTTCGGCACTGAAAAAGAAAAACAGCCATCCACAGTTTTGGCACTGCAAATATCCCATACACAAAAGACTCTGGAGCCAAAATATAAAAAAAAAGACTTCTGTAGATTCTGGACAGTCCCTAACCACCACCTCTTCACTGGTGGAACAAATTTTAGACATTGTGGATGCTCGTCAGCACCAACTTAAAATTCAAGAGAGAACAGGATGGATTATAACATCATCTCCTCCCCCTTTAAAGTGAAAATTTACTTTTCAAGAGGCTCTTCACTCCTCTCCGCCTCTAAAAAAGACTGTAATGGAAAAGACTCCTTTTCTTACTCAATCTTCTCCACCTACTTCTCCACAACATACTTCTCCATCAACATCTCCCCTTCCTTTGGGGTTCACACCACCCAATTCGCTACCTAGTGGGGCTCATGATTTGGGAGATACAATAGATGATCAAGACCCATGGGATGCATATGATCTGGATCCTATTACACCTAATGATCCATATCTCTACCCTGCTAGACCTTCACTACCTGAGGATCCCTCCTCTTATCAACAGGTTAGAGCTAGGTTAGCAGCATATCACAATGTACATAGGTGCACAGATCCAATAGAAGAGAATTTTCTATTTGACACCCTTGGCGCAACACATAAGGAGAGTCTATTTCTTCCAGTGCTTCCAGGCATGCAGACAAAATATTTAAAAAGCCAGTTAGATCAAGGTTTATCACTCCCAAAGTGGATAAAAAATAAAAGGCTGCACCCATTGACCCTTAAGTTATTAAAGCACAGAAATCCTACAGACTCTATTGTTGTCTCTACTGCTTGCAAAAGGGCTTATAGCCAATCAACAGGAGGCACACCTGCTCCTGATAAAGCAACAAATTAGATGCGTCAGGAAAAGGAGTGGCAGCTTAAGCAGACAATCACTAGTGGATTGCTAATGCCCAGGCGTTGTTATCCCGATACAATAGAGCTCACTGGGATATCATAAAGGAGCTTCTTCAATACCTCCTGGAGGAACATTGTAAAAGGAGGGTAGAATTTGTAACTGAGAGACAAACAATTTCAAGCAATTCAATTAAATGTGCGCTCGATACAGCAGCACATAGTATTACCAGTGTCATCATTAGGAAACATGCCTGGCTCAGATGCTCAGGCTTTAAACCATAGGTACAACACACAGTGTTGAACATGCCATTTGATAAAGAGCATTTATTTGGCTCACAAGTGGGTACCACACTTGAAAAACTAAATAAAGACAATCAAACTGCCAAAGCTGTAGGAGCACTCCAAGCCAACACACACAGGGGTACTTTTGTCGCACAGGATTTGCAAGGGGTATTTGGTCATCATTTCAGGAACAATCTTCCACTCAAACAAAGCCCACCTCTCAAAACAACAGAGATTATTTCAGAGGTTCCTACTGAGGCAACATTAACAAAAGAAGAGGAAAGCCATCTACATCTAGAGGCTCCTCACCCACCACCAAACAATGACTTTCACCTAAACCCACCAACGCACACCTCTCCTGTAGAGGGAAGGTTACTACATTTTTACCCACAATGGTCTCAAACTACCACAGATCAATGGGTGCTTTGAATCATCCAAAATGGTTACAGTCTGGAGCTCACTTCCACTTCACCCAACATACTCCCTCATACTCACAGACTCTCACAGGATCATCTTGTTTTTCTCAATGAGCATGTACACTCTCTTCTTCTCAAAGGGGCTATAGAACCAGTACCATTACAACACCAGGCAACAGGAATGTACTCCCTGTATTTTGTAATACCCAAAAAAGGCAGGTCTCTCGGACCAATATTAGATCTCAGACCTTTAAACCACTGCATCCTATCAGAACACTGTCATATGGTCACTCTTCAGGATGTTATTCCCCTTCTACAACGAGTCGACTTCATGATAACGTTAGACCGAAAGGATGCTTACTTTCACATTCCCATTCATCCAACGCACCACAAATAGCTAACATTCATAGTTCCAGGAAAACATTACCAATTCAAGGTATTACCATTTGGAGTCACAACTGCTCCCAGAGTATTCACAAAAGGTCTTGCGGTAGTCGCAGCACATCTCAGAAGACAACAAATTCATGTCTTCCCATACTTGGACGATTGGCTCATCAATTCATTCACACAGCCACACTCAGCTCACAGTTAGTCTCCTAAACTCTCTGAGGTTCATCATCAATTACTTCAAATCTTATCTTCGCCCTCTCCAGATACAGCCCTATCTAGAAGTGATTCTCAACACTCAATCAGGACTAGTGTTTCCCAGCTCAGCCCGGGTTCAAATCTTTCAAACAATGATTGCTACATTAATAGAGAATCAAGCATACACAGTAAAAACTGTTAGGCGACCGTTACGGGTGATGGCATTTTGCATTGCCATCGTACCTCATGCCAGAATTCATATGCGTCCCCTTCAACAGTGCCTCTCTCGTCAATGGTCTCAGGCACAGGGTCATATGGAAGATCTAGTGTTGTTGGACCACCAGACTTATCGCTCTCTGCCTTGATGGAGCACCACAAGCCTTATGAAATGGTGGCCCTTTTTAGACCCCGTGCCTCAGGTCACCCTCATGACAGACACCTCAAATACTGGTTGGGGAGCTCATCTCCACAATTTCACACTCCAGGGGCTAAGGAACACCACTCAACAGTACTTGCACATCAATTACCCAGAACTGCAAGCAGTCTTCCTAGCAATGAAAGCGTTCCTTCCCCATTTGCAACACAAAGTATTGTAGATACGTTCAGTCAACATGACAGCCATGTACTATCTTCAAAAACAGGGAGGGACACAATCTCATTAACTATCCTGTTTTGCACAAACAATATGAAAATGGGCAATTCAGCACCACATTCACATAGTGGCACAATATCACCCAGGGACAGTGTGAACGGGCGGTCCCGGCACAGAGTACTACCAGTGACGTATCGGAGGGTTCCGATACGTCACTTCCGCGTCTCCCCGTTGTCGGTGAAACGCGACGAGAGCGAGGCTGGCGGGAGGCCGTTGCCAGGGACAACACACTGGTTTCCCGGCACGGCAGGATAGAAAAGAGAAACGCGCCGCAACAAGAGGAGAGACCCGTGGAGCGTGAGGAGGATAGGAGCCCGGAGGAGATACCCAAGGAGGAAGAGCACCATAAAGAAGGACCGACGAGGACGGGAGGACGAGGAGATCCTGGAGAGAACGAGGAACCCGAGTTGGATAACCCTGGAAGGAGAGATCAACAGGAGGACCGCCACAACACCAGCCACGACCCTGGAGGGTTGTGGCTAAACAAGGTATGGTCCTTTTGGACACAGAAAATGGCACAAATCTAAAGGGGACTGGGGAGGGGATAAAGGAGGGGTGAAGAGGGAGGAATAAAAGGGGCACTGCGACCACCACGTGTAAGACACTTTTTTCCCTCACCAATCTTAGACTATGGTCAGGTCATTCCCCAACTCCTCACTGGCACCAACCCCACCCTTTTGTTCTCACCTTTTCCCCAGTCAGTGAGAGTAGAGAGAGTGAAAACCCGGTTATAAACCCCATACTTACCATAGCGTTTTCTGTCCTTCTGTTTCCGGTACCATCCTGGATCCACCTGAGAGAACAAGCCAGTAATTCCACCTGAAAGAGAAAACAAGAGAAACAGAGGAAATCACCAATCCGGGAAAAGACGAACAAGGCCATAATTTCGGGAAAAACCAACCCCACCTTTGTTATGAACATTTCTTTTTTCCACCATTTAATTTGAATAAACCACTTACCTAAGCAATACCACCACCTCTCCGTCGCATTTATACTGTTCGATCTGTCACAGTGGTGTCAGAAGTGGGAACAGGGGACCCCTCCCAGGACAACCGAACAGTATACATAATGAGTGACACCCCCTCGTCGGAGGATATGATAAAACAACTGGCCGAAGGCCAGCGACATCTGCAGTTGGTGTGGGAGGCACACCAACGAGAAGCAAAAGAGGACAGGGAAGCCTTACAGTCGGCTTTGAAAAGCCAGGCAACAATCCTCGCAAATAATCAACTGGTCCACGAGACGGCCATGAAGAAATTAACCGAGACTATTGCTGTCAGTAAGGTTCACCCCAATGTCCCAAGTTCCGTGTTGCAGAAATATCAAGGAGGTGAAGACCCCGAATCCTTTTTCACTAACTTTGAGAGAGTGGCTTCGTCAGCCCAATGGCCTGAGGATAGATGGGGTCAGTATGTCGCACCCCTACTTACGGGGATATTACAAGCAGCATATCAAGCAGCAAACCCGGGGGGAACCACACCATACCAAGAGATAAAGACTAGTATCTTAGAACGTGTGGGACATGACACCGAATACTATAGGGTCAAATTCCGGAAAATCAAATGGGGACCGAATGAGGACCCCCGAACCTTTTATTATCGTGTAATGGATTTGGCCTTGAAATGGTTGGGTCCTTCCGGGAATAGCAGGGAGGAAGTGATCCAGACGATCGTTCTCGAACAATATTTAGACGCCTTGCCTACGGCTACAAAACACTGGATCCGCCAACATCCCAAAGTGAATACTGACATGGCGATCGATTTAGCATGTGCCTATCATCGCTCGGTGGATATAAGGAGTGTACCACCCCGACCCAGCATAAAACCGGGGCTATCCAACCCCAAAAGTGCTCCCAGAGCCCTTCCCTACGAGCCAGTTCCCCGCAGACTAATCGACCATCCACCGGTACCAGGACCCCAATGTTACAACTGTGGGGAATGGGGACACATCGCCCGCATGTGTCCGAGGAAACAGGATAGCAGTGAGCCAATGGAGATCGGAGTAACTCGGCGAAGGGTACTGTGTACAGGAAGAGGTAACCTGAAGTTTAAACAGACCCTGAGCATCAATGGACGAGCGGTATGGGCTCTTATTGATTCAGGTTGTAGCCAATCTGTAGTGAGGAAAGATATAGTAAACCTAGCAGACAAGGAAGTAGAACGATGGGTGAATATTTGCTGTATTCACGGAGACAAAGAGCAATACCCCTTACATAAACTAACAGTAGAGTGGGGAAATTACCGGGATATCCTACCTATGGGAATAATGACAGAACTGATTGAGGAATGTATCATCGGGACTGATTATGAACATTTTCAAGAGATCCTGGATCATGTTAGAAAACCCAAACTGACACAGGACTGGTGGAGGGAAGCTCCCTTTTCTCACAGTGTTATTGAATGCCCTATAACCCGTAGGAAATTGTCACGTAGAGAAAAACGGGCAGAAAAAGCGAATCACCGGGGGAAAGAGGCACCAGGACAAAGCCCAGGCCTTATAGCTGAAACACATGAGGCACCTGTCAGTTTTTCCCAGCAACAGAGAGAAGATCCTTCTCTCGCGCAAGCTTGGAAGTCAGCAAAATCAGAAGAAACCGAGGAGGTGGGTCCCTACTTCCTAATTAAGAAAAACCTCTTATACAGGATAACCACTACTCGTACAGGGGAACATAAACAACAACTATTGGTACCCGAGCATTATAGAGATCACGTCCTAACTCTGGCTCATAGTCAACCAGGTGGGGGTCATTATGGGAGGGAAAAAACCGAAGAGTACCTCCTTAGGCGGTTTTATTGGCCAGGGGTTTTCGCCCACATACGTAAATATTGTTCCCAATGTCCCAGGTGCCAACTTACTGAACCGGGTAGACCAAAGAAAGCCCCTCTAATGCCCTTACCCATCATAGACATCCCTTTTAGTAGGATGGGGATGGATCTGATTGGACCTGTAGTACCCTCAACGAAAGGTCATATGTATATCCTAGTTATGGTTGATTATGCCACCCGATACCCCGAGGCTGTTCCTCTGAAAAGTATGACAACCAAAACTGTTGCCCAAGCAATGATAAACGTCTTCTCTCGAGTTGGGTTTCCGCATGAAATACTCACCGACCAGGGGACCCCCTTTATGTCTACTCTCATGAAGCAGGTGTGTAAGACATTAGGTATTTCCCAAATCCGAACTTCGGTGTATCATCCACAGACGGATGGATTGGTGGAACGGTACAGCCGAACAATAAAAACCCTATTGAGGAAAGTAGTACAGGACTCAGGGAGAGACTGGGATCAGAAATTACCATTAGTATTATACGCTATAAGAACCCATGAACAGGCCTCAACAGGCCATAGCCCTTTTGAGCTCGTGTTTGGAAGACAGCCTCGTTCCCTTTTAGACATGGCCATTGAAACATGGGAAGAAGAGGCGGAAGAAGGGGGAAGACCCTTATTAGAATATGCCCACAACTTACGGTCTCAGCTACAAAGTTTATGGGAAACGGTTAGAGTAAATATGGAACGAGCTCAACAAACCCAAAAACAGTATTATGACAGAGGGAGTAAGTTAAGGGTTCTACAACCAGGAGATCAGGTTCTGATAATGCGTCCCACGTCTGAACAAAAACTGATTGCAAAATGTCAGGGTCCCTATAGGGTCCTACGAGCCGTTTCTCCTATCACCTATCTGATTGAAATCTCGAACAATCCTCAGAAAACCCAGATTTATCATATAAATCTCTTAAAAAAATGGGAAGAACCAGACAACTCCGACACTTCCGGAGAAATGGGCCGATTCCTATGTCCTAGCAAAAACTTGCATATCGAGTTTTGTCCAACCGAACACAACGATGGGGAGAGGCTACCCGCAGTAAATGAAACATTAACGATACCAGAAAAGGAACAGGTATATAGCCTACTAGAGCACTTCCGAAAGTTCTTTTCAGTAGTGCCAGGTAAAACCACCTTGATAACCCATACAATAAGGACTACACCGGGTAAAATTGTTAGGTTACGGCCGTATCGTATCCCCGAGGCAAGGAAACAGATTATGGAGGACGAAATACAGAAAATGCTAGAACTAGGAGTGATAGAGCCTTCGACTAGTCCCTGGTGCTCCCCAGTCGTCCTGGTGCCAAAACCTGACGGTACTATCAGATTCTGTATTGACTTCCGGAAGCTTAACGAAAATTCAATGTTTGACACATATCCAATACCCACAGTGGATGACGTCCTGGAAAAACTGGGAAAGGCAAAATATATGTCCACATTAGATTTGACTAAAGGGTATTGGCAGATTCCCTTAGCCCCAGAGGATAAGGAGAAAACGGCTTTTGCCACTCAGTCCGGTCTTTATCATTTCACCGTGCTACCATTCGGACTTCATGGAGCACCAGCTACGTTCCAACGGTTAATGGATAGACTCTTAAAACCATTTCAAACTTTTGCAGCAGCTTACCTAGATGACGTAGTTATCTTTAGTGAAACCTGGGATGATCAGCTCATCCATTTACAACAGATATTCCATACTCTCGCAAACGCTGGTTTAACTGCCAACCCTAAAAAGTGCGTTATAGGAAAACCCGACATATCATACTTAGGATACAAAATCGGGCAAGGGACTCTACAACCTCAAACTAAGAAAGTAGATGCCATTCTGAATGCACCTAGCCCTAAAACAAAAAAAGATTTACGCTCGTTCCTAGGATTAGTAGGCTACTATCTAAGGTTCATACCCGAATATTCCACCCTTGCCGCCCCCCTCACAGATCTTTTGTCTAAATCCCATCCTAATCGGTTAGCCCCTTTTTCGGATCACCAGAAGGCTAGCTTTGAACAACTGAAGTCCTATCTGACCAGAGACCCAATACTACAATGCCCGGATTTCTCAAAACCCTTCCATCTATACACAGATGCCTCTGATGTAGGGTTGGGGGGAGTACTGGCCCAACCCGACGGCGAAGGTAGGGATCACCCGGTAGTATATGTCAGTAGAAAGCTGTTTCCCCGGGAACGTCACTATCCTACCATCGAAAGGGAATGTTTGGCCATTAAATGGGCCGTGGACACCTTGCAGTATTACCTTTTAGGTCGACCTTTTATTCTTTTTACGGATCATGCTCCCCTCACTTGGTTGTCCGCTCATAAAGATACAAATTCCCGGATTTTGAGATGGTTCCTTGAACTACAACCGTTTTCCTTTCAGGTCCGTCACATACCAGGACCCCAACAGGCACCGGCTGATTATTTGTCTCGGTTCCCGGACTCCACTACGGTCCTCGAACAGGACCGTTCATGGGGAGAGGTGTGTGACCGGGCGGTCCCGGCACAGAGTACTACCAGTGACGTATCGGAGGGTTCCGATACGTCACTTCCGCGTCTCCCCGTTGTCGGGGAAACGCGACGAGAGCGAGGCTGGCGGGAGGCCGTTGCCAGGGACAACACACTGGTTTCACGGCAGGATAGAAAAGAGAAACGCGCCGCAACAAGAGGAGAGACCCGTGGAGCGTGAGGAGGATAGGAGCCCCGAGGAGATACCCAAGGAGGAAGAGCACCATAAAGAAGGACCGACGAGGACGGGAGGACGAGGAGATCCTGGAGAGAACGAGGAACCCGAGTTGGATAACCCTGGAAGGAGAGATCAACAGGAGGAGCGCCACAACGCCAGCCACGACCCTGGAGGGTCGTGGCTAAACAAGGTACGGTCCTTTTGGACACAGAAAAGGGCACAAATCTAAAGGGGACTGGGGAGGGGGATAAAGGAGGGGTGAAGAGGGAGGAATAAAAGGGGCACCGCGACCACCACGTGTAAGACACTTTTTTCCCCTCACCAATCTTAGACTATGGTCAGGTCATTCTCCAACTCCTCACTGGCACCAACCCCATCCTTTTGTTCTCACCTTTTCCCCAGTCAGTGAGAGTAGAGAGAGTGAAAACCCGGTTATAAACCCCATACTTACCCTAGCGTTTTCTGTCCTTCTGTTTCCGGTACCGTCCTGGATCCACCTGAGAGAACAAGCCAGTAATTCCACCTGAAAGAGAAAACAAGAGAAACAGAGGAAATCACCAATCTGGGAAAAGACGAACAAGGCCATAATTTTGGGAAAAACCAACCCCACCTTTGTTATGAACATTTCTTTTTTCCACCATTTAATTTGAATAAACCACTTACCTAAGCAATACCACCACCTCTCCGTCGCATTTATACTGTTCGATCTGTCACAGACAGATAATCACTTGACAGACCTGCTCAGCGGGATGCATAAACAAGTCCATGAATGGGAACTCCATCCACAGGTCCTCCACCAGTACTTCCAAAAGTGGGGAACACCTCAAATAGACCTATTTGCCACACCTCAGGACAAAAACTGCCCAAACTTCGCCTCCAGGTACCTGCACCCTCAGTCCAAAGGCAATGCTCTATGGATGAGTTGGTCAGGGATATTTACTTATGCACTTCCCCTTCTCCCACTCATTCCCTTTCTGATTCGGAAGCTCAAACAATCTTCCCTCACCATGATCCTGGAAGCTCCTACATGTGCATGTCAATCCTGGTTCACAACACTTTTAGACCTCTAAGTAGTTCTTCATCAACAGCTTCCCAACAGACCAGACCTTCTAACACAAGATCAGGGTCAAGTAAGATATCTGGATCGCAAATCGCTCAACCTAGCAATAGGGCTCCTGAGAGCATAGAACGTGGGTATTTACAATTACTGCAGGACTGTATGGATGTTCTTAAAGAAGCACATAAACCCACAACCAGGTAATATTATGCAGCAAAATGGAAATGTTTAGTTTGCTATTGTCAAACACAAAACATTGACCCTCTTAAGCCAACAGTACAAGATTGTCTGTTATTTATTACATTTACAAAAAATGCAAATCTAGCTTTCACATCTAATCGTCTACATTTAGCAGCCATAGCTGCATATCTTCAATACAGACATCACATTTCTTTGTTTAGAATTCCAGTTATCAAAGCAGTTTTGGAAGGACTTGAAAGAATCATTCTACCAAGGATTCCTTCAGCCCCATCCTGGAACCTTAACATTGTACTCACAAGGCTCAATGCTCCTGCTTTTGAGCCTCTTCCTCTCATGGAAATTAGCTTTTTTTGTTTGTTGCTATCACTTCCCTTAGACATGTCTGTGAGCTCCATGCTTTAACTTTAAAAGAACCTCTTTTCCAAGTTCATAAAGAAAAAAATGTTTTAAGAACTAATCAAAAATTCCTTGCAAAGGTAGTTTCACACTTCCATATCAGTCAATAAAATAACCAGTTTTCCCCCAACCTGATTCTGTGGCAGAAAGGGCTCTACACACTCTTGATGTCTAAAGGGCTCTTATGTATTATATAGATAGAACAAAAGAGTTTAGAAAAACAAAACCACTTTTTGTACAGCCTATAAAGCAACTATAGCTAGATGGATATTCAAGTGTATTCAAACTTCCTATAATGAAGCCAAACGACAATTACCTGTACCACCTAGAGCACATTCCACTAGAAAGAAGGGTGCATCTGTGGCATTTTTAGGTAACATAACTATAGCAGACATTTGCAAAGCAGCAACATGGTCTACACCACATACCTTTACAAAACATCACTGTGTTTATGTATTTGCACATGAGCAAGCAAATGTTGGAAAAGCAGTGCTCAAAGCACTCTTTCAAACAATTTCAGCTCCAGCCACCACTTTATGAAGGGGCTGCTTTACAGTCTATGCATAGCATGTGTATCTACAGCTACACATGCCATTGAACGGAAAATGTTACTTACCAGTAGGCATCTGTTCGTGGCATGTAGTGCTATAGATTAACATGCTCCCTCCCGCCTCCCCAGATGCGTGTGGACCTTGCAATTTACTAATCTGTAAATATTGTCCATCTGTAGATACATAGCATGGTCATCTTTTATATTTTACTCTCTGTTTTCATTACTTCACTCTCCCGCCTGTGGAGAAACAATATAACAAAGGACTGCATGCCCATGCGCAGTATTACGGAGAGAAGGAGTCACTAAACTCCTGTGACTCGAAAAGCTTCTTTGAAGAAAAACAAGTTATACTACTTCGAACCAAACACAAGATGACGAGCTTATGCATAGTATGTGAATCTACAGCACTATATGCCACATACAGATGTCTTCTGGTAGGTAACATTTTCCTTTTTTTACTTTTCTTCCTCATACTGAACACTATTTTATCTAGTGTTTTCATTCTGTCTGTTCAAAATTAAACAGTATCCTTCTCAGAGCAAAAGCCATTTCAACTATATTTTCGACATGTTCCTTTTGTTTCAATGCTTGTGTCCTTCTTTAGTATTTTTTCACATTTTTCATTAGATTCTGAGCTACTCTGCTATGAAACATTTGAACTTTTATTTGTATAAACAGACACTGTCTTCTAGATAAAGACTTTCTTAGCCACATTTTTTTGGTCTGACATCATGTGCTTTTAGTTGCTTCTTACTTGATGTAGACGTTTTTCTCTTATGTACCTCACTCTCCTGTTTCTCAAGTTTACCTACCAGCAAGTTCTTGAACTTTCAAAGCTTTTCCAGCATTCTGTTCCTTTTGTTGCACAGTTCTATGTGGATAGTACTTTTGTTTTTCTTTCTTTCTTTGCTGTCTTCTTGACAGCATTGTAAGTCTTTATATTAAAGTACAATATTCTACCTGAAAACTAATAAAAGAGTGTTTATTTAACGTCATTATTTTTTACTTCCTTGTTAAATATTTCACATGATTAATTACAATATAAACAATTACAGTATTGTAGTTCCTAAAATGTGTATATATATATATATATATATATATATATATTTCACAATATAGCCTTAGACCTGCTGTTGCAGGCTATACTAGCCATTAAAGGCCCACAGTAATGCTGAAGGCCCAATCTGAAGATGAGGGCCTTTAACAAGAGAGTGCGATTTTAGTTGCTGCTATAGGCCAGTTATGAAGACCTCTGAGGCTATTAGAACATAGTAGCACTGGAGGGCAGAATACTTTGCAACATACCTACAGCATATCACAGAACTGACACATTTGCACCAAAAGGTGACTTTCAAACCTTGACAGATCAGTTTTAGTCAGTGGCAGACCAAACACATTACCTACACTGCTACACCTCACTCTTCAAAAAAGAATATTTACATGAAAAGATTGTGTCAGATCTTGGCTATTTATCTAAGTAAATGTAGCTCTCTAGATTTCTTAGTGATACAACATACTTTACTACACTTTGTAGTATAAGAGTGCCAGTTTTAGAACCAGTATGACTGGTATTCTATATATAACTGAGCAAGAATATGTCTCAATGCCTATGTTAAAGAATATAGGGATATTTTACTATATATGCCGTTGCCATTGCTCTTGGTGTGGATTTAAGTTGTTCCTCATAATCTCAGACACCACACAAGAATCTGTACTTTCCTATCACTGCCTACATTACACCATCCTTGTACTAGAAATATAAATATGAATTCCTTTATGACTATTATACTCAGTCAAATAGGTAGCTTCAAAGCCTCCAACTGCATCCCTGTGTTTCTAAAAATGAAAAATGTAGTACATATTTAAGAAAAGCGTACCACCACCTAGAACCATATTTGTGTTATTTTTTTGATGGAAATATGGTGGTAAGCTGCTAATTCCCCTGCGGCATATTTACAAAGTGGCGCAATCCATGCATTGTACCACTTTTTAACCCTTTTGCTCCACAACATGCCTGCACCACGTATAATGTAGGAAAGTGGGGTGTTCCGGTGCTAGGAAGCCCAAACAAATGGTGCAGTGAAATGCACAATTTTTTCTGTCATTTTTAACACCTGTTCAGAGCACACAGCCATTCAAATCACCATTCAAATGTTTGACGCTAGTGTAGCAAAGTGCCACAATATCATCAACAATTTTGACACTATTGTTCTAACTACTGCCATGGTGCACCATATTTTAAACACAGCACACTCTTACTGTCGTTAGAGGCCAGTAGGGGATGCAGGAAAAGTGGTGCATCAGAGCTAATGTGCTACTTTTCCATAAATATGGGCCTATATCTCCTAATTACTTGAGCACATTACAGTATGCTCCTTTGCATACCTACAGAAATTCACAACCATAACCATAAAAAAGGTTAATATAAAATTTAATAAACCAATTTTACAGTCAAATTTTGGTACCCAATAAGAGACTACATAGAACCTCTATGGTACCAGGCCTCACACTTCCAAAACCAGTATTTCTATGTATACATTAAAACATCATGTCAGTATTGTGTATATATTTTACTAAACGTAGATATCTACCTCTAAAACAGTCATAATATATATTTTTAAATCTGTTAGCAAGTGATAGCCTTCTTCAGAACCTGTATGATTTTGCATACGTATACATAAGAGTTTCACGATGATCTCAGCACCTCTGTTAGGAAAAAAAAGGGTACCTGACTGTATCTGAAATTCACTTTTTTTTTGCTGCATATATATCTGCTCTCTCAGTAAATAAGCACATATAAACAGGTTTCTTTGTCACTAGATAAAACACAGCATGTATGCTCTCCTAATAGGAATATCTTTTCCTTAGTGATTACTATACTGTATATAGTGCGTAACACTCTATTTCAGCAGCACCAAGGCTTCCATAAGGAATATGAGAGTTCAACACTAAGCAAAACTGTAAACTACATTTTCTAATCAGCTAAGAACATTGTAGCATGGTTCATAAAATCTATACAGCATATCAGAAACCTCAGACTTTCAGATTGCCTGAAAAATACTTCAGTGCCTTTCTTAAAGTATACAGACATACATATGTGTATCGGCAATGGCCTTTCTTATTGCTGCTCATATAAGTGCATTTGGAATTTGAAATGTACTATACAATTGTCTTGTCTTTCTCTGTCATTGACTGGACCACAATATACATGCTCTGCAAACATGAATATCAGTTCCTAGCTAACTACCATACTCTATGTAGTGCTTTGTTAAAAGTTGCATATTATACTAGGGCCAGTACTCTAGTGCTACACATGTAAATCATTTGCACGTTAAAGTACACATCTCTTAATCAACCCACATACAAAACTGCTACTCTTCAATCATTTTATCTACTTTAATTACATTTCTATATTTGTGAGACTCTGTTTTAATAATGTTACAAACATGTATTTTTAGTTACATTCTAATACTATTAACATAGATTACTTCTTCTTATCTCTTGTCTGGTCAATTCAATATTCTCAGCAACTGAGAAAACTAAGCATAAGAAAGGGTCAATACTCTTACACTTAGCAAACATAAACTGCAACCTTTTGCACTTTGCTGTGTGTGATATAGCACATTAAAAGCAAATAAAAGCATACTTTTCATTTTTTTCTTTTGCAAGGCAAGTTCTGAATGGCTACTGTCTGTTAACCCTTTGATGTACTTTTCTAAAGAAGCTCGATATGGTAGGCTGCTTTTTCATTATCCAGGTTTAACCACAATTATCGCAAATGATTCGCGAAACAAATGGGTGTTATAAAACACAATTGGTGACTCCGTTTATCACTTGAAGAGTTTATTTAACATTATCACCAGTACCTTAGTAGGAAAATCAATCATTATTATAAAATATTTCCCACAAACCTATTTAGTTTAAAAAAAAAATCAACTATCTCTTTAAAATCCTTCCTCCAGTGCAGTCTTGGCACAGTCTGCATAGCAACCCACAAGACCCACAGGGTCACAAGTTCACAGCACATTCTAGACGGGTCCTACCTTTAACACAAAGTCATGTTACTGGTGTGCTTTACTATACAGATTCCAAAGCAAATCAACCTCTGCTGTACACATTTACATTTTACCACAGCCAATGAAACATCAACTTACTTTTAAATTCAAGATACAATTTAAGTTCAGTGACATGCATATTTACGGTACCCAATCAAAAGTATTTTTTTTTTTATAAACTTCGCATCAGAGCTCCATTTTAATTGCATCCCATTTTGAAATCTGATCATTCAACTCGAGCGTTCTCCTCACTGCTACTGCTGCTTCACTTCACAATGGTAAGAGTGTGGATTGTTGGGCACAGCTATATGTTTTGGGCTAGACAGGCTGCCTAGAAGAGTGGAATTGATTGGGACCTGGGTTTGCCTACGGTGGACATTAAGTGGATTGGCCAGAGAGGGTTAAAGTGGAATCAGTTGCTGCCTTTGGTTGAAAGCCTTACAGATTTTCAACCTCCTGACCTCTTGATAGTGTTTATTGTGGTGGTAATGACCTCGGCACACCGACTGGTGTCGGACTGGAAATCTTGATGAAGGATACCTTTACAGAATTAATGAGACTTTTCCCTCACACTGTATTTGTTTACTCCAACATATATCAAAGACAGAAATGGAAGAGGTCAAATCAATTCTGTCCTCAGATTGACAAAGCCAGGAAACATGTTAATAAAGCTGTTTCTGTGTTCGTGAGAGACCATAGCAGGGGCTGTATATACAACAACAATCTGCGCTTTCACATGAGTAATATATATGGAAGTGACGGTGTGCATTTTACAGATGAAGGCAACAGAGTTTTTCTTTCCAACCTAAAACTGTGCATCTGCACTTACACGTAACTAAAAAATAGTTACAATAAACTCAAAGGCTCTTGACATGGCCACTTTATTGCCCAAAACTCTTGATAATGTTCTTAATCAATGTCTTTTAAAAAAAAAAAAAATCGTAATATTCACGAAGACTTCGCGATATTCACGACTCCGCAGCAAAAACGGAAAACAAAAACAGGCTTTCAATGCACACTAGCCCTTTAAAAAATAATAAGTATATATTTTTAAAAAAATGTCAGGAATCCGACATCCATATTACCATTCTGAGATAGTCAACAGAGGGATATATGAATTTCTAACACTACCTATGCGTAAGTTTAAGTAACTATTTTTATACTATATAAAGTGACTATTGGTCCGACTTTGTATGTAAATGAGTACATCTGTGACTGAGTGCACGAGGGTCTCCTTGGGTGCGTAAGAGAGTGTGTCAGAGTCTGGGTTGCTCTATGAGTAAGTGCATTAGGCCTCTGTAAGACTGACTATGTGCTTGGCACTGAGTAGGTTTCTGAGTGAGTGCATGAAAGTCTGACTGGGTCTGTGTGAGTGAGTGTGTAACGATGTAGGTGGGTTTGGGAGTAAGTACATGAGGGTCTAAATGCGCGTGTCAGGTACTCCATGACAGTCTCACTGCATCTCTGGGTGAGTACAGAACTATGTAAGCGAATCTGTGAGTGAGTGCATAACATTCTGTTTAAGTCTGTGAGTGAGTGCGTAATAATCTAGGTGAGTGTCAGTGAGTACATGAGAGTCTGAGTGGCTATGTGAGTAAGTGTGTGACAGTCTAACTAGGTTTCTTACTGAGGGAATAACCATGTTAGAGACTCTGTGAGTGAGTGCATGACATTCTGATTGGGTCTGTAAGAAAGTACATAATGATCTAGGTGGGACTGTGAGTGACTGCATGAGGGTCTCACTGGCTGTGTGTGCATAAAGGTGTCAGTGAGTCTGTCACTCAGTCCATGAGGGTGTGAGTGGATATGTGAGTGAACGCATGAGAGTCTGAATCTGCCTTTGACTATCTACTGTATATACACCATGCGTAGGTTTACGAGTGAGAGCATGAGCTGCTGAATGGGTGTGTGAGTGAGTGCATGAGAGTCTAAGTGTATCTATGAGTGAGTACATAAGGATATCAGTGAGTGTCTGAGTGACTGCATGACATTCTGATAGTATTTGAATGAGGGCATGAGGTTCTAACTCACTCTGTCAGTCACTGTCTTTCATTGTGTGTCTCAATATTTGAGTACATCTGTGAGGGCAAGCATGAGTGTCTCACTACTGCTATCACTAAACAAAATATACTATTTGATACTTTCCTTTATTTTTTGTGCCTTATTCGCAAATTTGTCGCATTGACAAATATGACGTATTCGCAAATATCGTGTGACATCCAAGAAAATAATTTCTAACATGTTAACTTTACCTACAAACACTTCTATATTATGGCCCAATGGTCAGACTAACTTCACTCTCACCCATTATCTCATTTTTAAAATCGTTTTCATCCCCGGGGACTGTGCCCCGGTATATAAAATGGCAGACACAAATTTCTGCTCAGCTTGTGACCAGCCAGTCACAGAACTCTTTTTGTCCTGCATATCAGCAAATACTTCATGTTCTCTACGAATTAGTTGTGAAGTCGCCGTGGCCAGAGATATACAAATTTGTTTTTTTTTAAATATCTCAACAACTATTCAACAGATTCACACCAAATAAGCAAAAGCGTAATCTGCGTACCAACGGCTAGCTTTCTACCAAATTTGGCGTAATTCTGTTCAGTGGTTCGGCCTATAGTTGTGTCTAAAGAATCCTATGGAAATTAACATGGGAAACACAAAGTTTTTTGAGTCCCTTTTTATTGGCCCCGCCTAATGGATCATCCCGAAACATTCCATGCGCAACAAAAATCATCACAAAACATTTTTGAGACAATTTCGTGAAGATTCGTCAAACGGTGCCAAAGAAATAGGCAAGTCAAAAAACGCTTGTCCTATGAAAATGTGGTCCTAACTATAACTACCTCGTGGCGACTGAAAAAAACAGAGGTTACAGGGACGTTATAGTTAGGTACTGAATTTACTCACACAAAACCATAGAAATTCAGCAGTTATAGTTACCTGCCTAATTATAGCTTACGCCTCCGCAATGCACTGCTTATGAACGCATACATTGCATCACACGTGACATGCTCAGTGACATCCCTGATGTCATCTCGGATGACACCATCCGGTCGGTGTAAGTGTGTGAAAAATATTTGTTAGTTAACCCCTTCCCCCTCAGGTGGCAAGCCTTTTTTTGGCTGTTTGGGGCAGTTCACACTTAGGCCCTCATAACTTTTTGTCCACATAAGCTACTGTAGACGGGTCTCCGCGACCGCGTCTCCTACCTCCCTGAGCTGGCACCACTCGGTCGGCTCGCTTGATTCACTTCCGTGTTCCCATGAAAACATGGGAACGCTGTTGGACGTCAAGGGAGAGGAGTTCCGTACAGAGGAACTAGAAGAGAGGACGGACTACGCAGCGCGGCAGAAAGACGCGGAGCAGGAAGAGCAGGACGGAGAGAGAGACGCGGAGGCCGAAGCAGAAGAAGATTGCAGACCCACACGGGGACGAGAGGAAAACAAAGTCGTTTACCCCGAGAAATGAGAGGTGAAGACCCAAGAAACCCGCCACGACCCAGGAGGGTCGTGGCTACTCAAGGTACGGTCCCTCCTTTGGAAACAGGGACACAAAAGAATAACAGGGGCACAGGGGAAGGGAACCAGGGAGGTGGGAGAGGGGGAGCACCACAGAACCACTGGGGAAACACTTTTTGGGCACCTTGCTGTATACTGAAGAAAGCGACAGAACGTGGCTTCAATAAACAAACCCTCACCCTCACAATGGGATACCCTTCACCACCAGACACCCTGAGAGATCCCTCCCTGCATGTACCTGTAATAAAGGAAGCCCACGCAAGCGCCCCCACCCCCCCAACATACTTACCCTCGTTTTTCCTCTGTTTGTTTTCCGGTACGCTCGGGAGACCCAAGGACCAGACGTCTGCCGAACCTAGAGGAAGAACCAAAAGAGAAGACGATTAACAGAGACCAGAGAACTCCACAAGACCTATAAATAAAACAAAATTGTACTAGATTAACTCAACAATATAAAGAAAATAAAAACTTCTTTCCCCATATACCAGACTCAGACCCTTTGTACCGCCCAAAGCCTACCACAGCTACCCATGCCATATTTGCGTCCTGTTTTTTTCCAACATCCTAGGGATTCTAGCGGTACCCTGACTTTGTGGGGTCCCCTTGAAGGAGACCAAGAAATTAGCCAAAATACAGCGAAAATATAATAAAAATAAAAAAAATGGAAAATAAGTGCTGCAAAAGAAGCCTTGTGTTTTTTTACCTTAAAATGGCACCAACAAAGGGTTTGCGGTGCTAAAACCACCATCATCCCGGCTGTCAGGAACAGGCAGACTTGAATCAGAAAACCCAATTTTCCAACACAATTTTGGCATTTTACTGGGACATACCCCATTTTTACTATTTTTTGTGCTTTCAGCCTCCTTCCAGTCAGTGACAGAAATGGGTGTGACACCAATGCTATATCTCAGAAAGCTAAACATTTCCGAAAAGTAGACAAAATTCTGAATTCAGCAAGGGGTAATTTGTGTAGATCCTACAAGGGTTTCCTACAGAAAATAACAGCTGAAATAAAAAAATATTGAAATTGAGGTGAAAAAACAGCCAATTTTCTCGACATTTCACTCTGTGACTTTTTCCTGTAATGTCAGATTTTTTACAGCAATATACTGTTACGTCTGCTGGACTCTTCTGGTTGCGGGGATATATAGGGCTTGTAGGTTCATCAAGAACCCTAGGTACCCAGAGCCAATAAATGAGCTGCACCTTGCAATGGGTTTTCATTCCATACCGGATATACAGCAATTCATTTGCTGAAATATAAAGAGTGAAAAATAGGTATCAGGAAAACCTTTGTATTTCTAAAATGGGCATAAGATAAGGTGTTGAGCAGTGGTTATTTGCACATCTCTGAATTCCGGGGTGCCCATACTAGCATGTGAATTACAGGGCATTTCTCAAAAAGACGTCTTTTTTACACAGTGCCTTACATTTGGAAGTAAAAAATGCAGAGAAAGACAAGGGGCAATAACACTTGTTTTGCTAATCTGTGTTCCCCCAAGTCTCCCGATCAAAATGGTACCTCACTTGCGTTGGTAGGCCTAATGCTCACAACAGGAAATGCAACATGGACACATCACATTTTTACATTTTTTGGCCTCTAGCTCAGCCAGCACCTAGGGAAACCTACCAAACCTGCGCATTTTTAAAAACTAGACACGTAGGGGAATATAAGATGGGGTGACTTGTGAGGCTTTCACCAGGTTCTGTTACCCAGAATCCTTTGCAAACCTCAACATTTGGCCAAAAAAACCACCTTTTCCTCACATTCTGGTGACAGAAAGTTCTGGAATCTGAGAGGAGCCACACATTTCCTTTCACCCACCGTTCCCCAAAGTCTCCCGATAACAATGGTACCTCACTTGTGTGGGTAGGCCTACTACCCGCAAGAGGAAATGCCCCAAAACACTATCTGGACACATCAAAATTATGAAATACAAAACTACCTGTGTTTGCGGGGGGCACCTGCGGTTTTGGTCCTGGGCTCAGCAGCCTTCTAGGGAAACCTACCAAACCCAGATATTTCTGAAAACTAGACACCTGAGGGAGTCCAGGGAGTTGTGACTTGAGTGGATTCCCAAATGTTTTCTTACCCAGAATCCTCAGCAAACCTCAAATGTAGCTAAAAAATCACATTTTTCCCACATTTCTGTGTGGGATCATCGCACCGGGACACATTTCCTACCACCCAATGTTCGCCTCAGTCTCCTGGTAAAAATGATACCTCACTTGTGTAGGTGGACCAAGTGCCTGTGACAGGGAAGAGCCAAAAACATGTTGAAATTGAGGGGGAACCAAAGCGGTTTTGAAAATTGTTATCAGTATAGATGAGACTATGCTGGGTGGTAGGAAGTTTGTGGATTCCTGCAGATTCTGGAAGGTTCCATCACAAAAATGTGGGAACAATGTGTGATTTCTAGCAAAGTTGAAGGTTTGCAGGGCATTGTGGGTATGAAAATGGTGGGGGGTGCAAGTGATGCACACCACCCTGGAATCACCCTGATGTTTAGTTTTCAGACCACCCTCTATTTTAAAAAAAGAATCTTCTCTGGTGTGCTTTCTGCCTTCCGAAAATAGGCTGATGTGGCCAACAGTAATATGCCCCCATGGGGAGCAACCCTTGCCCAACAAAACACACACATACCTATCCCTGGTGCCTAAGTGGTTCCCTCCCACCCAGGGGCAGATCGGCCTAATAGAAATAGGCTGATCTGCCCCCAAGCGTAGCAGAAATGGCCTAAAATAAATTGCTGTATCTGGTTTTTGTTTGGTTACGATATTTGAAAGAGTGTACTACGGTGTGTCATTCTACACGTGTGTTTAGTTTAGTATATAATTGTATGCATGAGTGCCTTCCTCAGTTTGTGATTCTAAGCATCATTCTGTGGCTTGTTATATTAGTTTATGCATCAGTGTGTGCCTCAGTGTGTGAACGTGTGCATAAGTGTGTCCCTGAGTGTGTTACTGTATGTATAAGTGTATGTCTGGGTATGTTAGTGCATGCATGAATGTGTGCATCAGTTTATGTCTGAGTGTGAGAAAGTATTTGTCAGTGTATGTCTGAGTGTGGGCCTGGGTGTGTTAGTGCATGTATGAGTATGTGCCTGTGTGTGTCAGTGTATGTATTAGTGTGTATCTAGATATATTAGTGCATGCTAGAGATTGTGCCTTGTTGTGTCACTGTGTGCATCAATGTGTGCCTGGATGCGTCATTATATATATCAGTGTGTCTTCGGGTGTGCTATTGTATGCATCAGTGTGTCTGGGTGTGTTAGTGTATGCTTGATCGTGTACCAAGTTGTTAGTGAATGCATGAGTGTGTATCTGGTTGTCAGTATGTGTATCAGTGTGTGGCTGGGTGTGTCAATGTATGTATGAGTTTATACCTGGGTGAGTTACTGTATGTATGAGTGTGTACCTATGTGTGTTAGTCTCAGGGGCAGGTCCTGTGTAGACAAAGCAGCAGGTTGGGGAGTGGGGCACAAAATACATTACAAATAAAAAAAGAAGTTACCTGACTCACCGCCTCTTCCGCGCCACGCTGCTCCTCGGTTCTCACTCACAGCAGACACAGGCTCCCAGCCTGCCCTCCAGCCAATTCTAACGCTCTCATGCTACTGGCTGCATCAGACTAGTGTGAGTACTGGCCGTAGCGCCCTGGCTGGGTGCTCCCAGGGATACTGGGAGCCTGGGCCTGCTGTCTCCAACCTGGCAACATAGTGCCGGGTTGGCGAGAGCTCCGTGCGCATCTGTGTTTGGCCGTCGGAGACGGCCGGCCGGCCGGCCAAATAGACATGCACACTAAGGGGAGTGCACACCACTCCCCTTAGTGATCTTCATTTCTATGACCCCCAACCCTTGAGAATTTTTTTTTTTTAATTATAAACTTGTTTATTATCAATTTTATTTTTCAATTTGAAGCTGCTGTTTACTGGGTGAAGTGGTTTGGGGGAATGCAACGCTCCTCCGCCATAGAGGAGGAGCCGCCGCTGGTTAGTCTGTGTATCGGTGTGTGCTTGTGTGTCTCATTGTAAGAATGAGTATGCAAGAGTGTGTGCCTGGGTGTGTCAGTGTATGTATCAGTGTGTTACTGTATGTATGAGTGTGTACCTACGGGTGTTTCTCTTATGTATCAGTGTGTGTTTTTTTGTGTGTCAGTGTATGGATGAGTATGTACGTAGATGTCTTTGTGCATGCAATAGTCTGTGCCTGGGTTTGTCAGAGTGTGTCCATGGGTGTGCTATTGGATGTCAAAGTGTGTGCCTGAGTGTGTCAGTGTATGTATCAGTGTGCCCCTGGGTGTGTCAGTGTATACATCAGTGTGTGTCTAGGTGTGTTATTACATGCAGGGGTGTGTGCCTGAATGTCTCACTCTATGCATCAGTGTGTGCCTGGTTGTATCAGTGTATGCATGTGTATCTTAGTGGATGTATGTATGTATATATGTATGTATGTATGAATATGTCCCTGGGTGTGTCAGTGTATACATCAGTGTGTGCTTGGGTGTGTGTGTTTACCAGTGTGCTACTGATGTGTCAGTGTGTGCATCAATGTACGGTTTGTTGTGACAGTGTATGTATAAGTGTGGCCTTGGTGAGTTAGTGGGTGTACATATGTATATATACATTTATTAGTGTTTTCATTACTCTGTATTAGTTTATCATTGCAATTACCTATGCCTGCTTTAGAGGAGTTCCAAACGGTGTGTAAATGGAGAAATGCTTAATTAATAACCTACATTACTCCAATGAATGGATCTGTTTATTTGTGTAAAAAGAGAGAAAAGATAAATACTATTTAAAGTTTCATAAGTAATAAAAAAAAGCTACGAGAAATCTACATCATTGTGTAGCAATTATTATACATATTATTTAAGCATATAATGTTCCTTTTTTCACTGTTCTCAGCTTCTATACTTTTACACTATAAGTAAAGTGTGTATAGATACTCATCACTGAACAGTAGGGACCAAAAAATAAACCAAAGAAGCCCATAAGTACATAGCACGTTATTTTAAATTAATGTTACTATGCATCACACTTACTACAAATAATTACCTGTTTTACCTATACTTGTTAAGTAACATAGCACATATAAGGTTAATATAACTATTTTTCTACATTAAAAGTGTTATAATACATTTAAGATGTATGAGTTATAGCAGTATATGAAAAGCCTTACAAAGACATCACCCTTTGTAGACCGCATGATGTCATAGAATCTTGTAATCCAGTAAACAGGAGTAGAATATTCACAACTGTTCTTGAAGAATGTTTGATTGTGATGTTGTTCTTGTGATAATCTGCTAAATAAAGTTTATTTTTTTAAATAAATACAATATCCAACAGTATGTTCAAGTTTAATAAGTTAGCAGTATTCATTTTTCCCTAAAGTAGTTATTTGTTCTGGTTTGTAGTTTTTGATCTGTGTTTCCAATTTAGTGCTATCTCTGTTGTTTTCTTGCAAGAGTAAGTACATTTTAAGGTTTGGAATCCTCTATGAAAACATCACCCTTGGTAGGCCGTATGATATCCTAACGTTTTGTATTAGAAGTGCTAGTAATGTACGATTCAATTTTTTCATTAGTAATACTAAGTAGTAAAAGAGAAGGTAAGAATTGGGTAGTTCATAAGGTAATCACTGCTTGAATGTAAGGTTCCTATCATTACACTCTGTCCATCCAGTTGTATTTTTAATTAGATTGTGTACTGTCCAGATATAATGCTTACTACTTCATGAGAAAAAAAATGACTACACAGCTATATGTTTTGCCAGAAAAAGGAATTTGTCGAGCTTTAAAATTTGTCATTTGTGTTTCAATTTTAGTTCCATCTGCAGTGCGTCGCTGTAGCATTAGGATGATATATGTACCAGTTCTTCTACTATCCAAAGTTTAAAGAAGACCTGAGTTAGATTTTGTGCAGGTGTTATTCTGCCATGCATCTTGAAAATGTTTCCCAAAACTGACAGCTTTACAGTCTGGTAGAGTTAAGATAGATGCATCTTTCTGAATCTATTTGTGTTTTTGAAGAAACAGAACAATTTCCACAGTTATGCTGCCATGAATAACGTAGTCCAAATAGGTAATCAATAGGTACTATCTCTTCTCCCAAGTATGACCATTAAGAATTCTTGTGCATCTTCTTGAGTGTTTTGAATGGAGTGCACAGATTCAGTGGATAGATCTGAAAAACTCTAATACTAGACACAGATCACTGCACACTTGTTTTTAACGAGGTAAAGAGTGCAGAGCACAATCTTGTATCCTTTTTCTGTTTAATTGCATGAATCAGAGGAGGTATATAGAATAGTGCAATGAGAACTACATTAGCATAGTGGATGACGCCAGAGAGGTTTGAGAACTGGTAACCAACAACTTCACCAGTATTTTTTGTATTTATTTTTCTCCAGTACTTCTTTCTTCTCTTTCTTTCCTCTTTTTCTCAGGAACACCACTATGGTCCTTTGAAACTGAGTACTGTCCTAAATATACAGACTTCTCAAACGGTGATACTCTATCACACAACTCGAATCAGCATTTACTTTACTGTCATCAAACTCTATCAGATACAAAGTGGACAAAGTTCTAACCTGTGAAATTGCTACATGTGACATACCTTCCTTGATGGTACCAAAGATAATAAATGCTGTATCTACTCTTACACCTTGAGACTTGTGTATTGTTACAGCATATGCTAGAGATAGCGGAAACTGCTTTCTGCAAACATAGGAGTCTTTTACAAGCAAGAAATGCACAACAGTCCTTGCAGTCTGCTTTACAACTTCAAGTTGATCAAACTTAACAGCTACGTATTCAACATCATTACTGTTCAGATGCAAAATGAAATCAATTATTTTACCCATGGCTCAATTAACTAATCCTTCCTTAACATTTAAATTATCCCACAAAATTACTCTACAGTTCTTACAAATGTAAACACTTTTCTAATCCCTCAGATTTGGAAACAGACTTCTCCAAATAATTCAGTTTTGATTGTAGTTTTTCAGTCAACACTATTGTTACTCCTTAAGTTTCCATTTTATCAATTGCTGTGAGATCCAATATTTGTCCTTTTTCCTGTTCCTGTTTAATAAAAGAGGTACATTCTTGAAGAGTAGGCACTAGACACTCAATGGATTTTTGTTGTTGAATAATCTGAAACATTAGATGTGCTGCTGAATGTTGAAAGGAAATATGTTTTTTATAAGTTGAGTTTGAAAGCAACGTTTTCCTTCCTTTCACAACATTCCTACTCTAATATCCTTCAGAATATTTACAGTTTGCATATTAGATGCTTGACACATGTTTCTAATTAGTTCTTTGTATTGATAAGTCAACCACATGTTTACATTTTCAATATTTCCTAAAGAATTTTGAGTTTCTTCATGTAAAAGTGTCTTAAACACAGGCTGCCCTTTCACGGGGGTAAGTTGCAATACATCACCAAAAACAATTATATGGTTTCCTCCAAAATGTACATCGTACTCTGTCTTCAATAAATATTGCATTATTAAATGGAGAAAGGTAGGCATTACGTTTGAAACCATGCTCACCTCATCAATGATTAAAAGTTTTAATTTCTTCATAGTCCTGCAAACTTTGTGACAAGCTTCACCAGATAACTTTTGGTATTCCAGTTTATTAATGTGTTCAACAGGTAGCATAGGTAGACAATGCAATGTAATTCCTTTGATGTTGTGTGCAGTTAATCCAGTAGGTGTTATTACTCCATACAACAATATGGAGTCTGTAGTCTCCTGTAGATAAGTAGTTAGAACTTGGATTAGTTTTCCCAGTGCCTGCTTGTCTGCTGACATACAAAAACATTGTCTTAAAAGTAGAACATTTACTTTTTGTGGAGGACTCCATGCTCTGTTTTTTCTTTGACTTCCATATATATTTACTTCCTGCCCATCATTCAGTTGTTCATATAACTGTTCCAAGTCAACATTTTCTTTTCTTACTTGTTGCACTGCGTCTCCGCCTCCTTCATCTCAGTGGCGGCTTCATTTTCGATTATTGACTGTCCAAGATGATCTTGACTGAGCGATCCGGAACTCTGACTGCTTTGTGAACTATCCTTTGCTATCTCAGTAGCAATTGTTTCCTCCTGTTCAGTTTCTTCATTTAACATTTTCAGGTCTTTGGGAATTAAAAGAGTCTTTGTAGCAGTCATATTATTCAAGTAACTCAGTTTCAGAAAGTCAGGGTTTGAATAGCTGGAGAAGGACTAGGTAGAAAAAATATTTTTCTCAGCAGTTTGGCATGTACGTTTTCTATGGTTTATTAAGCTACCTCTTGCATGCCAAACCAAACAAACTTCACAACCGACTACAGCATATTTCTTTTCATTGATGTTTTCTGCCACATTGATCTGTACCTATAGTGTTGCAGACTTTCGTAAAAACATATATTTTCGAGGTGTGTACTTCTTGGATAGTGGGTATCCAACATATTTGTTTTTACAATATCTTTACCCTCCGGATCAAACCCTGCTAGCTACTGAATTACTAGGAAAGACTTCAAGACTCTGTTTCGCGTGTTGGCAAGACCTAGATGAACCCAAACAATTCCCCTATACTTTGAGTAAAAGCTAGCTGAAATCAACCTTTCACAGCACTCAGAGGAACTTATCCCCCTATAGGAAATAATTTTCAAGCTGAAACTGTACAATTTCCTGGATAGAGATTTTTCTGCAGAAATCTCCTTCTACATTTCCTTCATCTCTGTTTTCTCTAATTTTGTGATGTATGAAGTAACATAGCGAGCAACAGCAGTGGAGTTGTCTGTAACAAGCTGTATGTCGATATTTGCATTCCATAATTTCTGAATTACAGGGTTATAATCATTAATATATTTGGAGGCTCCTGATCTTCTCAGATTTTTTACATTTTTGGTAATTTTCTTATCAGCGCATGCCTGATTGCAGATAAAAAGCTGCTCACTCTTCCTTTGGAAATAATAGATCTTGGAACTCCAAAATGACACCTTGACTAACATTTTCCTTTCCATCTGCATCTTTGGCAACAATAGTTGCCACATATATGTGTTTGGAAGCATAGACCTTGCTCTCTTAGGCTTTTGGTATTATTCTTATCTGGGATGCTGCATGTAACATAACATTCTATAAAGGATAGTATACACACTCATCACTATCAGTTCCACATTTTGGTGCATCCTTTATCTATAAGAGCATGTATATCTGAGGAGCACCTCTTGCCTGGTATTCTTTTCATCAAACAAATCTGTAACTTCTTCAAGAGGAGGATGTGTTTTATTGCATATAGAACCCAGTATCGCTTAAAGCTTGTGATTAAAATACCTATACACATTAGCAGGATCCAAAGAGCAAAGTTCTCCTGCTGTCTTCAAATTAATATCCTTAATGTTAGAGTATGCTTCTCTTATAAATTCAAGTAAATCATCCCATGCTTACTCTGCACAATTATGTGTCACTAACCAAGAAGGTGCACCTAAGTTTTGGAGCATACATTTAAGTTCTCCATGACGATTAAACCAATTTTCATTAGTTCCATGTTGACATCTCATCAAATGTATAAGTTGTACTCAAGATTTTCATCCTTAACTTGTATTTTATCAACAAACTCCCTTTCAGAAAGATTTTGCAGATTAACTTCTGTCTTTAGAATATGGTTCACAGCTTAACACAGTACTGACAAGTCACTCTCAAATAACAAATGGAATATTTATGGAATACACTGGCAAAACCTAGTGTCCTCTGAATATAGTCTTGTTGATCTGTACTCTTCTGCTGGTATTAGTACAGGCCAATCATCATATCGCCCACCTACTCCTATGGGAAATAGCTATGGAAAACAGCAAGCCTCTAAACTTTTTTCCCCCACACACTCATTGGAGCTTCTTTAGCTTGTTTCATTTGGAAAAGATCAATGGCATCTCCAGCAGCTTCTTTGGAATGAAGTGGGTGAGTACTGTGGTGCTCATGAATTTCGTTTACCTTTTGTTTATACACTTTTTCTATTTGTCCACTTGTAGAACTTCATCATCAATACATGTTACATCTCCAGTAACATCAACATTTTTGTAAAAAATATTTTATTTCAAATATGATTTGGCTTTTTTAATTTTAGTCACATTTACTAACTCTCACCAACTTTTGTTTTACTTTTGGCGGGCACTCGATTTATTAGAATAATGAGTGGTTCATCTACATTGTTTTCAACATCCACAGTATCAACATTTTTTTTAAATTTAAAGGTAAAAAGACAACTCTTCCTTCAAGTCCTTTCTGTAGATCGGTTAAAGGCATTTTCCCTGTCTTTGGTTCCATTCAAACTATTGCTTGAAATGGATGGACAGTTTGTATTAAAATTGATTCAGACACATTTAATGTGGGGTTGGTACCAAATCTTATCTATTATGAGTTGCTCTAGCTGGCATGTTTTTATCCTCTAATTTATCATACCAGTACTTATACATTGTTTGCTTTGTGGCTAAATCAGTGTCTACAAACAGATGTGCACCAAATTCCTGCCACTTATCTCTGTTGTCTTGCTCAGTTTTAGATAATAGAACTACATTATGAGTTTGGTTTTTATATAAACATACATAGGTTCTCAGAAGATTGTGCATTGAACTTGCCTAACTCTTTTCCATTTTTTTCAATACTAATATCTGTGTCCAGTTGCTCTACTCCGCCAGTCACTACCTCCTCATTTTCCCTCCATTATCTTCAGTACCAAAGAAACAAAATGTCTTAATAAACTTTCTCTACCTGTGCCACAGGACCATGCAATAAGACTCCATTCACCTTTCCTAACCATAAAGCTGAGGATTTTACATAATAAAGTCTCCTTACTAAATTTCACATTTTTGAATGATGCACAGCTAACATTCTAAAATGATAAAAGTGCTTTTACACACTTTCTTTGAAAGGCATGCCAGTGAATGACCTTGTAAGTTATTGTATTTCCTAACTTTGCATGACTCTAATCCTTGCGACATTATAATTTTCTGTTTGAGACTTCTGCGTGAAAGTTCTCAGTTTATCAATTGATTTCTGACGGATAGTACAAATACTGCTACACTTCCACCTGTACACAGGGGCCTGTTTACTTCTTCCTTGTACCTCTTCAGCTATAACTTCTGCACTCCTAGGAACTATCCATCCATCCATTCTTTTTTTTTTTTTTTGGGAGTACTGTACAACAAACAGTAGTGTTAACTGCGTGCACTAATGTATTATTTTGTAAATAACTCTCTTTTGCTAAAATTAGTTTTAAGTATTTTTGCTTAATGCTGTTTTACTCATGCTCATCACTGTTTTACCTAGTGTCTTAATTCTGTTCAATATTAAGGTAAAAAGGTTCCTCTTCACAACAAATGATTTCTCAGTTATAATCTTGATATGTTGCCTTTGCTGTACAACAGTACTTCTCCTCTTATACTTGTTCATCTTCTTCCACAAATGGTGAACTGTTCTATTTCAAAACATTTTTACTCCTAATTCGTTGAACTGTTTCTGTCTCCAAATCTCTGTTGTCGTATTAGATTTCCTAATTTTAATACATGCACTTCTTTCTATTTGTCATTGCATTCCAAGCTTCTCTTTTTTTAATTGACGCCTTTCCCTCGTTTTGCATTACATGGCATATTTTTTTCAATAAATCCTTAGTACTCTTACTGGTGACTGTTTTCTTTCTCTGCACATTTCCCTCCTTATTTTCATTTCTACTGTCAGTTTTAACCAGATGGTACTGTTGATTCTGTATTTTTCTTCATTGTGGTTTGTTAGGCATTGTGAATCTTCTTATTTAATTAGAAGTAGATATCCGGAAAACAAATAAACAATACATTTAGCTCTGCAGAACAAGACTTATAAAGCAGGTTTTCCTATACCAAGTCCAGTTAACAGTAAAATTGCACATTCACGCTGTACAGTAGTAGGCCTCAGTCATGTTTAAAGTAGTCCTTCTCTGGATGGGTGAGTAGGTTTTGTTAGTACTTATTTGAGTGAGTGTCTCAGTCCTTTTATGGATGTGTCAGCAGATATTTAAGTAAGTATACAATTATATAACTGGTTCTTTTAGTAACTCTATGGGTCTTTAAATATACATGTAACTGAGTATATGAATAACTTGGGTGTGTCAGCATATGCATCATTGTGTGCCTGGGTGTGTTCGTATATGTATGAGTGTGTGCCTGGGTATATCAGTGTGTGTTTGGTTGTCATGGTGTATGCATCTTCATGTGTCTGGGTATGTCAGTGCAAGCATCAGCCTATGCTGCGGTGTGTCAGTGTATTTGTTAGTGTGTACCTACATTTGTTACTGTATGCATCAATGTATATCTCAATCTGATCATTAGAAGGACATGTTTTGCATCTTAATTACAAACCACACTCTTTATGGCCTACCTACAGCCTACCCAAAAGTTGACTTTTCTATGCTAAAAGGGGAGTATAAAGCTTGTCAAGCAGCTTTTTTAATGCAAGGTTGAGCTCACAGTAAAACTGTACACTCAGTCTTGCCATTAGTAGATGCAACCCATATTTAGAGGGTCACTTTTCTGAATAAGAAACTGTTATGAGAGTACTTGACTCTATATTTGAGTGACTGTATTAGTTGCCAACTAGGTTTAATACTCCAGCATATCTGGAATCTGGATGTGTGCATCAATGTCTAAAGTGGCTGTTTGTCTGGTAGGGTGTGTGAGTGCCTCTATCCTTTTATAAAAAGCTATTACTCCGGAAGTCCAATAGTATTCCCAAGTCATGCCTAAATGACTACTCCTCTAGATATTTAACTAGGTAGTGTCAGTAATTGCCTCCATGTGTTAGTGAGTGTATCTGTCCCTTTAGAGGTGAGCACTAGATGAAGTAAATATGGCAGTATATATCTGGCTCTCTTAATAAGTTTATAGGCTTGTAAATGGGCATTTACATCACCATATACATTTTTGCTGACTGTACTTATGAGTACAAAGGTATCTAATCACGTGTGCAATTGAGTTTAATCCTACAAAGGTATCTAACTGTGTGCAATTGAGTGTTCTCTGGGTGTCTACCTGATTGAATAAGTAGGTGTCTCAGTATCTGACTAGGTGTGTGAATGACTGTATCCTTTTTTAATTAGCCATAGGAGTTGTAGTGTGTGTACTATACTGTACATATAACTGGGTATAGGGACCTCTAACTTGATATCTGAGTCAATTAAACTCATAAGAACACGTTTCACCTTTTAATCACAAAGCATTCTCCTCTATGGCCTAACTACAGCCCACCTAAGGGGAGAACATTGTGTGACAAAAGGAGAGTGTAAAGCTTGTGAAGCAGCTTTTCTAATTGCAAGTCGAGCTGACAGTAAAAATGTACACTCAGGCTCACCATTAGTAGGCCCAAACCATATTTAAAGGACTACTTATCTGAATAATTAACTATGTTATGAGAGTACTTGACATTCATATTGCAGTGACTGTATCAGTTGCCAACCAGGTCTCATACTGCAGCAAATATAGCTGCTGTCTGGATGTGTACATTAATGTATAAGTGTCTCTTTCTGTGTCTGATTGGCTGTGTGTGTGGCTTTATGCTTTTGTAATTAGGTATGTGAGTGACAGCATGGGTGTGAGACTGCACATATTACTCAACATAGGGGTCTAGAAGTCAGTGCTTAAGTCAGTGAAACTAAGAAGGACATATGTCATCTTTTAAGCACCCACCACTCTCCTATGGTCTACGTACAGCCTAGCTAAGTGCTGAGTTTTGTGTAGTAAAAAGACAAGTTAAGGCTTCTGAAACAGGTTTTCGAATGCCACCTCTAGCTGACAGTAAACCTTCACACTTCTGCTATGCAGTAGTATGCCTCAGTCATGTTTAAAATACTACTTCTCTGTATGGGTAAGTTAGTTGTATCACTACTTAGCAACTATACCCAAATAATGTTTAAAGGACTACTTCCAGGTTCAAGCAACCAGATTCTGTAAGTATTTCACTATATATTGTACAGACTGTATCAGTACCCAACTAACTTTGACACTGCTCCATAAGTACCTGCTCTCTAGTGTGTGCATCAATTTGTAACTGGCTGTTTCTGTGTCTAACTGTGTGTGAGAGAAGCTCTATCCTTTCCTAAATAGACATGTGACTTTCTTTATAAGTTGAACATTACATCTATAACTGGCCATATCAGTGTGGACATGCACATATTTATTTTTTACATATTTATTTTTGCATTTTATCAACATGCTGCTCACTTTCATTTACCTTATATACACCCATCCCTGTGCTAATACATTTTAAAATAAACTGCATTTCACTACACAAACCTGTTATGTGTAGTGAAATGTGTATGTGAGTGTGTGTTTGTCTTGCAGTGTTAGTTATCATTTTTTTCACTGAAAAATGCTCAAAATCCAAGCAGAAGAACGGTACACCAATCTCATGCAAGGCAAACATTAATGGCAACCCTTTCAACTTTGGTTTCAAGTTTACCCAGTCAGAAAACCAACCGCAACCTCCTTTTCATGTTAAAGGTTTGTTCTGTCTCTTGTGACTGGTTTCTATTTTTAACCCTTTTCAATACTCCATAAAAGAGAGCCCGATTTGATAAGAGTTTTCTCTGGATCTGCTCATCCACGCAGAGCTCAGCGCGGCCCATGTGTAACTCTGTGGCGGATCCATGCGGGAGTACGCAATTCATTTTTGCTATTTATTGTCAAACAATGCCATATACACTCCTGTTTCATCAACCAAATGTGTACCCACCTAATAATACTTTTCATTGATTATTACCACTAGATTTGCAAATACAAAGTCACAGTCTAGTCTTTTTCTATTCCCTTTTCCCTTCTTGCACCTGTAGCTGTGCTACCATGGTAACATATTCTGCAACATTTTGCTGCAGTAGAAGGTCACAAGTGCATAACAGTTTCTGAATGCACCATGCTTACTTTTAAACCACGTTTAGCAGGTGTGGTTGAATTTTTGAAACAATAAACATATAACAAACACCAATACTGTTTTGCAATTTCTCAAGCCAATCCAACATCTACCTACTTTTCACTCAATATCACTACCTAGCTTCATAAACAAACATATGACAACAACCAATTGAATGTGTTCTTTTAAAATCTAGCTAGTAGTCTCCATTTTAACTGCATCTAATTTCAAATCTGCCTCATTCAGCTGCTATTTGGTACTCCAGATTCCCTCCAAAATAATCAGAATGTGGATTGTGGGACAAAGCTTTGTGTTTTGGGCAGATAAAGTGCAAGAAAAAGTGGTATTGACAGAGACCTCGGTTTATCTAATGTGAACATTACTTGGGGTAGCCAGAAAGAGTTGAAGTGGCATCATTGCTCCCTTTGGTTAAAACCATTAAGGATTGCCTACATATGGACCTTATGATTGTGCACTGTGGTGGCAATGACCTAGACACACTTACTGGGGTAGGCTTGGAAATCCAAATGAAGGATACCTGTGGAAAATTAATGACACTTTTCCCACAGACTGCCTTTGTATTTTCTTACATTTGCCCAAGGCAGGAGTGGAACTTGTCAACTGAATTCTGTCTACAAATAGACAAATCCAGGAAGCATGTTAATAAAACAGTTTCTTCATTCATTAGAGGCTATACTATGGTCTCTGTTTACCACAACACTTCGCAATTCAATATGGATGGAACATACAGAAATGATGGAGTTCACATAACAGACAAGGGCAACAGGGTGTTTCTGCACAACTTGAGAGACTGCATCCTTTTACATGTGCAGTGATGACCTACACATCATAAACACAGGCTCTTTTCAGAGCCAATCCTTTTACCATACACATATTTATTTGTGAATACTTAATTTTTTTAATCTCACTTAGATCTGCGGATATCAAAAGCAACAAAAAAACCTCCCAATTTTTGTCATTCTCTAACCATTTTCTCGTAATGTGCCACATTTATGTGAAGCCCTGTGGCCAGGGAACTCCTTCCCTGACCCCATCATACACATTACTGCCCACATTTTAGCCCTGGGACCCTTTCCCAATACAACAAAATGGCAGCCACAACTCTGCCTCAGATTGCAGCTATCCAAGGCTGTATGAGTGTCTGTGTGAGAGTGTGCATGAGAGTGTGTGACTGGATAGCAGAGTGGCTGTAAGAGTATCTTTCTGGGTTTGTGAGTGGGTATGAGTCTATTGGCCTGAGTGTGACAGTGGGTATGAGAGGGTGTGTCTGGGTGTGAGTGTGGGGTGTGTGTGTCTGGGTGTGACAGTGGGTGTCAGAGTATCTGTCTGGGTGTAAGAGTGGGTGAGAATGTCTATCTGGGTATGAGAATGGGTGCAAGAGGGTGTCTGGGTGTGAGAAGGCTATGTGGGTATGAGAGTGCATGTGAGAGTGGGTCAAGTAGGTGTTAAAAGGGTGTCTCTGGGTGTGAGAGTGGGTGTGTGTGTGTGTTCCTGGGTGAGAGACAGGGTGTGTGTCTGGGTGTGAGAATGTGCATGGGTGTGAGAATGTGCATGGGTGTGAGAGTGGGTGTGAGAATGTGCATGAGTGTGAGACTGGGTGTGATTGTGCCTGGGTGCATGAGTGGGTGTGACAGTGTCTGACTGAAAGAGTGGTTGTGAACATTTGTCTCTGAGTGTGAGGCTTGCTTTGAGAATGTCTGTGTGGGTGTGAGAGTGGGAGTGAGTGTGTGTGCCTGGGTTTGACAATGGGTGTCAGAGTGTCTAGGTGTGACAGTGGGTGTGAGAGTGTGTGCTAGGGTGTGAGCATCCGTGTGAGCATGTCTGTGTGTAAGATAGGTGTGTCTGGGTATGAGATTGAGTGTGAGAGTGTCTGTCTGGACGTGGGAGTGGGTGTGAGAGTGTGTGTGAGTGGCAGTGTGTGAGAGTGTATACCTGGGTGTGCGAATGTCTATCTTTGTGTGAGTGGGTGTGAGAGTGTTTGCCTGAGTATTTGAGTGGGTGTATGAGATAGATATATATATATATATATCATTTTTTTATACATTTCACGAAGTACACAGCTCCAACCGTGGATTGATGCCAGGGGGGCCACACTGAGCCCCATGGTTGGATCTGCAGATATTGAAAAAGTCAACTTTTATTTTTTTCATGCAGTTTAACAGCACAGTTTAAGGTTTAACCCCACTTATATCCACCCCCCCAAGTTCAGGGAGTCTCTACCCTGACCCCTTTATCTACATTGCACTCAACATTTGTGCCCTTGAGACCTTTTGCCTGATCAAACAAAATGGCAGCTGCAACTTCCCTGTCAGGTTGGTGCCAGACAATGAGATTCTTCTGTGGCGCTTGGATCTGCGGATCGATCCATGGTGGATCCGCATCCCTAGATATTTATATTTTGCACACCTTTAATAACTCTAAAACTACTGAACGGATTTACACCAGATCTCAAAAAGCACAATCTGCGCACCCATATCTAGCTTCATGGCAAATTAGGTGAAAGTTCGTTTGGCAGTAGGTGTGTCTAAAGAACCTATGGGAAAATTAATGGGGAAAGTGTATTTTTGGGACCCCTCCCCTTCTTCTTGTCTGCCGCTTGACAGATCAACCTGGAAATTGCCAACACAGCAGCTTCAACTGTCGTATTAGTTTTGAAAATTTTGTGAAGATTTGTTATGCGGCACCAAAGTAATTGGCAAACCTAAAAACGCTATTCCTATGGAAATTAGGTCCTAATTATAAATTCCTACTGACGCCTCCCAGTAAGTAATATATATTACAGGGCCATGCATTTCCTTTAGTCGTGCATGGTTGGGTGGTTATAGGGGGTTGGCCACAGGCCAGGCCCAGCAGCCAACCCCTGCGGCACACGGTTGATGTTGTTATAGTGGGTTGGGTGCAGGGCCTGGCCGCAGGCCAGGCGCTGTGTTCAACCCACGCTGTGCACAGCCGAAGGTTACAGGGGGTTGGTGGTTATACGGGATGGGCGGCAGGGCCTGCAGGTGACGCCCAGCCTCCATGGCGAAAGGTTGTGCGCAGCGTGTTTGGATTGACATAGATTAATTCAAATTACTTTATTAAAAAAGCCCATAAAAATTCACTGAAAGACCCCAAAGGTTACAGGGGCGGTATAGCTACGAAAAGGAATATTTTAAAAACATAGAAATTCACTTAAAAAACAAAGTTTACAGTGGCGTTGTAGTTAGGTTACACGTTTTAAATGTACAAAACCATAGAAATTCACCTGTTATAGTTAGTAATTTCAAGTAAATATAACTTGTGCTGTAAAGTAACTATAACTCGCACCCTTGCCATGCACTGCTAATTACCCCAGATATTACAGCACTCATGACATGGTTTATAACAACTTTTGCACTGCAACATTTGCAACACAATTATTGATGAGGAAACTGTGCGTGGTGAAGGCACGAGTTATAGTTACCTTAGGGTACTGGTTATAGTTTCTTGAAATAACTAGGTGAATTTCTATGGTTTTGTATGTTTAAAATGTGAGCCTACCCATAACGTCTCTGAAACTTTTGTTTCTATATATATATGTGTGTATATATATATATATATTTTTTTTCCCCTCCGGTTGTGTTTGGGTCAGTTTTCTATCTTTTGGTTCATGAGAGGTGTACTGGTGTAGAAAGGTTTTGAAGGTGGGCTATTTTGTGATGTCCCTGTGTCCAGAGTCCATGTGCTTCAGAACGTGCTGGTACACCGTGGGGTGCTGCATCACGGGGGGACTATGCCCTGATTCTCCAGTAATAGACGATAACCTGACCCTTCAGGGTTGGAGGATGTACCTGCTAGTGAGTGTGGGTTGCTTAACATGAAAGGATACTGAGTGGAACTCCTCTATTATGCAGAGTGCGGCACCAAGGGCAGTGTATAGGACAGCATCTGCGTGTGGGTGTTCTTCATAAGGGTCTCAATGGTACACAGTGACTACCATTGCCTCATGGTCACTGGGAGCTATTGGGCAGATGGACCTGCAGCATTGGGTCTCACCTTACGAGATCATTGGGACCTGGCTGTACATAGGGGCTGCCGCGTTGTGCACTGTATGATGCACCAGTGGCGTCTCCATCAAAAAAGCTTTCCACAAAAGGTGATTCCCAGAGATTAAGTCTCACATCTGGGTCAAAATCAATTTTCAAGTCTCTTAGGGACTGCCAACTGCCAAGGAAGGGAAGCTAAAGGGTGCTCATTGGGGGGTTGGTGGCTTTTGTGATCCAAGTGTAAATATGCAGCTCACTGTCACTTGGAGGCTTGGCCTCCATGGCATCCAGCAGCAGAGGGTGTCCACCCACTTCTCTCTAGTCCATTCTGCCTGAGAATAGGCCCACCACTCTGGTTCACACAGACTTCATCGAGGGGGTAGCCTTGTGAGAGCCTGCCAGAGCCCAGGCCACATGACCACGAGGAGCCCAACCAGACACAGGTGCAGTGGACACCTCATCACTCGCCTCCGCACCACCCCGACTTCACTATAAGCCAGCAAGTCTCAAGACCCAAGTCACATGGGCTCCTGGGTCACTGCCACCTCTGATCCGTTGCGCTTGTCCCTCGATCTGGCTACACAGAGATCATAGCAATGGCCACAGCTTAGCTCCATGACCAAACCCTCCTCAACCCCGTCACACCCCTAATTTTCTCTCTGGCTCCTTGTCCTGTTTCTGTCAACTGATGCCGCTTTGCTGCTGCTTACCTCGTCTTAAACATCAGGTTAGATTTCAACAATTACACTGTAATAAGCATTATTCTAAGGCTTTGTACCTCAATCGCAATTTTCAGGTGGTCCAATGTGCAGCTTTACCAGTGATGACAAGTTGGTCTCTTCTGCCCCCCCTCTTGAGACCTTTTCATTGGCTACCTATGTATTTATGGTTAACTTTTAAATCTCTGGTGGTTGCTGATCTTTTTCTATGTAGGACGTTCCCTTTGTTTATTAATAATTACTTTATAGATGTGTCCTTGCTTGCTTTCTGTTGTCCTCAGATCAGGTCCCTTTGTCTGCTCATATGCTCAGGCAGCAGCGGAAAGGTGGTTATGCTTTCTGTGCAACTCCCAATTTGTGAAATGGATTTATATTGTCTTATCTGTTTTACCTCCAATCATTTCTGTTTCCAGACCTGACTGTTCTGTCATGCTTCCTGAAATAGTCTACTGCCAATGAATCTGTCCTCAGGTAATGTCTGCTTCATTGTCTGTTGCTGTCTAAATACAAAGAAACACTCTAGTGTGAATGAGCACCATATAATAAAAATAATTCAACTAACTAACCTAAATGTATAAAAATTGTAAATATATCAACGCAAGAAAAACCTTAATCCACCATGTACATAGAAATCTATACTTAGGCCAGGTGAGACTGCACCCACTGGTGTTTGATATAGCCATGGTTACTTAGATTGAAATCGACAAAGATATCCATTCACTTGTCTCATTCATTCCTATGAAAGTTTACATTGACTTGTCTGATTATTATTTTTTTCCAATATTTCAAAAATTAAAAATGCCAGATTATTTGCAGTGTCCAACCTGTTCTGTTTGACACTTTATATATAACAATGTGCATTGCATCTCCTCCTCCTTTTGCCCATTAATGGCTTGTCTGTTTGTGTTGTTTTACTGTGGTAATAGCAGATTGTATTGCCATACTTCAGTATATTATGTTGCAATGAAATGAAACAAAATCAATCTTTGTATATAAGCTAGGTTTCTTATAGATCTGTCGTTAAGGATTTATGAGCAAACTATAGTTTCATAGTACAACACTATCAGCTGTGCTGACGTTTTGCCCGTATTTTACCAGGTATTATGTAATGGTATGATATATGTAATTTGTGATGTGTAACCTTCATATGAATATTCAAATGAAAATAATTATTCAGAATGGCTTGAATAATTTTGAAAATTAAACCACTAACTTTTTTTTTTTTAAACAGGTCTCGTAAAAGTATTCCAGATGCATATGCAGAGCGTTTAATAGGAGAAGGGCTTATGACAGAACTTGAAGTTTCAGAAATAAAAACGAATCATTTCTCAAAAATGAACAACCACCTGGCCAACATGACTTTGTACAGCCCACCTGCTACAAACCTACAAGCTCACTGGAGTGATATGGTGGAACCCACTTCTAGGATCACTACTTGGGATACAGGTGTATCTATTGACCTCTTAAAGTTCATTGGAGCTAAGTCTGTGCAAGTTCCAGAGGAATTCCATATGCACAGCCACCTTTTAAAGATGCACGCACAGGTCTGTTTCTACTCATTTGCTCATTCTATCAGTCTGGTTACAGTAGGGACGAAGAACAAGTTACTTACCTTTGGTAATGCATTATCAGGTAGAGACATGATCCAGCCACAATTCCTTGTGGTGAATACATTTTCGTTCCTCACTGTGCACATGAGACTGCTTAGCCATCTGCTTGCTCTTTTTACCTAGTAACCATTCACCCACTTAGCATGGCCTATTTTATCCTATTTATTTCATCATTTTTTTTAGCACTCTGCAAGAAATGTTGTGGTTTTCATTGTCATTGCCCGTCTGAGAATATGTCATAATCAGCGTCCTTATCAGTGATCTGCTTAGGTATTGACATCATGTCCCTTTCTTTCTTACGTTTGACAGGAACATAATGTGCACTTGTTAGACTTTGTTTATGTAATTGCTGACACACATTTGCATACATAATCAGTTGCTTAGGTACATACCTTCTTCAGGGATCTATATGATCAGTCTAAAAACACCTCACACGGACAAGATCATCAGAGGGGTTCCTTCCAGAGGCCATCTATGATGCATGTCACCTGCAGAACTCAGCCTTTGTGTTTTCACAGAGTCTGACCTAGAAACCTCATTCCAAGGTAACGAGGGCTGGGGGACGCTTCTCATGGACTTGTTACTGGCAGATTAGGGTTTATTACACCAAGCTCTCCTTAGGGTAGAGATTAGCCATTCTTTGTTAGGAATGTCTTATCTTATGTTTAGTGCAGTATGGTGGGGGTTTTCATATTCGCACCTCATTTTCATGATTATGCTTTTATTATTGCTCATTATTCTAATCATTGCAGTTCATGCATTTTACCGTAGACTGCAGTCTTTTCAATAAGTATATTGAAAACTCTCCTGCATCTCCCTAATTGACTATGGGCCTGATTACAACTTTGGAGGAGGTGTTAATCCGTCCCAAAAGTGACGGTAAAGTGACGGATATACCACCAGCCGTATTACGAGTCCGTTATATCCTATGGGACTCGTGGTGGTATATCCGTCACATTTGGGACGGATTAACACCTCCTCCAAAGTTGTAATCAGGCCCTATATGTGTGTGAGACTTATTGCTAACAAGAGAAAAGGGTAATTTCCAAAATACCATGACTCCCTTGAGCAGTCTCATCTAGAGTCAGTGCGTAAGACTGCCAGAAATCACCTTTACTGTCTGAGTTTCGGTGAGGTACTGCTTGTGAGCTGGGAGGGTTGGGTCAACAGTTGCGACTTGTAGGAGTGACACAGTCGCCTACAAACAGAATTTCTGCCGGCCCTAAACCAGCAGTCTCGCTAAGGAGCGAGAGTTGAACTATGACATTCTTACTTCAGAATCTTCCCCAGGCACGAGTCTGGATCCAGAAACCTTTTTCACATAGCATGTCTGCACGTCAGAAGAGGACATTGCGTGACTCTGTATCAATGTCGTCCACTGAATGTGACATCAGTGGAGTCTATATAACCCCCTCACAAGTGCATTGATGGTGGAAGGGGAGCTAGCCCAGGAGGCATGGTGACAACCTTGTGATGTCTCTGGAGAATGTGTGTTGCGAGGGAGCCAAGACCCACTTGGACTTTTTATGTTTTGTCATGGACTTATCAGAAGGCTTTGACAGTGAAGATCAGCTGTGAGAACAACCTTGAGAGGTGGAGTGGAACCACACTCTCAACTTCAACCTGGAGTGGAGCGAACCTGCATGAAGTATAGTGATGTTTCGCCATATAGTGCTTCACTTCAGGTTCACGGATGGGCCTTTGGATTTATCTGGGCGCAGTTGTCGCAAACCTTGGAGTCGTATGCCGCACCCAAACACCAGAGACACACCTCATAGAGATCTGTCACAGACATCTGTTTGTAATAGTTCTTATTAGGCTTAAACCTTATGGTCTTAGGGCAGAGATCTTCAAATCTGAGCCCCCATAAGCTTAATGTTTTGAAGTCAGGCCACCCTCTAAAACTTTATGGCACGGACTGGAGGAGTGGAAGGGGCAAGGCTGAGCACAGGCAGCAGGGCTGTGAGATCATTTCAGGGGCACTTTTTCTGTAGCTCGTAATGCACCTTAAATGTTGAACTTACAAAAGAGTAAATGCATCAAACAAAAACAGAATTTGTTGACCGAACACTGATCCCAATAAATGGGGTGTTCCATGCCCCTCACACTCCTGGGCCTCAAAGCAACAGGGAGGAACCACATATAAGGAGTCACAAACATTAAAAAAACATGGAATAAAGAAAATTCATGTTAACACGATTAATCGGTGATGTGGCGAACTAACAAAATGAATATTAAACTACTCGCTCCCCTAATTGGATGCAGACCCATGCACGAACAGCCCATCAATACTGTGGAAAGGACCACAGCAATGATATTAATAAGATAACGAAAACATGAGTAAGAAACACTACCCATCATCATCGGACAGTGTTGCCAAATGAGGTAGTGAATATCAATCTATTTGTTCTTGTACGTAGACTGAAACTGAATGTTCTGTCTAGTTGGAACACAGCGCAGCATACCATGCTATTGAGCAATACCTCTTACCCTATAAAGGTATATCCTAACCAGACCTACACTATAAGACACATATTGAATGTTTTATCTCTTGCAGAGAAAAGATACAATTGTCCTCGTTAAACAGAAGTTGAAGACAACAACAGCAACCGTTTGGCATATAAATATAGTTTTCCCCAGGAAAGGTAGCTAGAGATGATACAAATATCAATATACATACTTCCTGACTTACGAATATAATAAAGAAATGCCTATGTAGTAACCAATGAAATATATATATATATATATATATATATATATATATATATATATATATATATATATAATTTTAATTAACCAGAGGAATTTCACAGCACTCCACAAAGTCCAATTATCAATCCTTCATTTGAATTACAAAGCCACCAACGCGTTACAATTTGCCTCAAGTCTTGCTCACGGTAGTGAGTCCCTTCACCATTTTTATTCATATACAAATAATCCAGGAAGCTAGTAATGAAGCATTCTGGATAACGTAGTTTCAAATAAACACTAAAACAAACTTATGAGTTAAAAATACACATTTTGGCATGTGTGCACCTTACATGTCCCCCAAAACATTTTTGGGGTGCAACAGAGGGGGCCTTATCCCCCCAGCACCCTGGAGTTTTGCATTTCCAAAAATGCGATTTCTGGTTCAGAAATCAAAATTTTAGAAATGCAAAACATTCGCAGATAAGGGCCAACAGGCCCATAGCTGCAAATGGGGCTGGTATCGCAATTTTTAAGAATTTTTAAGAAATCGCTATTACCGAATTGCAAATGTGATACAAGGCACTTTGTGAGTCAGAAATAGTGATTTCTTAAAAATCAATATTTCCGAATCGCAAAGGGCTGTGATGATACTTCTGGCCCTTAGAGCTGCTAGCAGTCTTTCTAGCACTAAAAGCTTTTCAACCTCTTCTGTCTCACAAACACATTCTTTTCAAAACAGACAATATGACAACGATGTACTACTTAAACAAACAGGGAGGAACACACTCATCACAACTTTGCCTCCTAGCACAACACATTTGGCATTGGGCAATTCACAACAAGATTTGCCTAATAGCTCAATACATCCCAGGGATTCACAATCAATTAGCAGACAATCTCAGTCGGGATCACCAGCAAACTCACAAGTGGGAAAGACACTTTTGTCAGTGGGGGACACCAGACATGGATCTGTTTGCCACAAACCAAAATGCCAACACTTTGCATCCAGGTACCCGCACCCTCAGTCCAAGGGCAATGCTCTATGGATCAACTGGTCAGGGATATATGCTTACGATTTTCCCCCTCTCCCACTCATTCCGTTTCTAGTCAACAAACTGCGTCAAAACAAACTCAAACTAATACTTATAGCACCAACATGGGCATGCCAACCGTGGTACACCACACTGTTTGACCTCTCAGTAGGACCTCACGCCAAGCTTTCAAACAGACCAGATCTGTTAACGCAACACAAACAGCATATCAAACACCCCAATCCAGCAATGCTCAATTTAGCAATCTGGCTCCTGAAATCTTAGAGTTTGGCTATCTAAATCTTCCAAACGAGTGTATAGAAGTCATTAAACAGGCAAGAAAATGTACCACCAGGCATTGTTATGCTAACAAATTGAAAAGATTTGTCTTCTACTGCCAAGCAAAACACATCACAGCATTGGATGCGTCCATGCAAGATATCGTAGGATACTTACTACACCTACAAAAAGCAAATATAGCCTTTTCATCCATCAAAATACACCTCACCGCAATTTCGGCTTATTTGCAAATTAAACACTCAAAATCCCCATTTAGGATACCAGTCATTAAAGCCTTCATGGAAGGACTAAAATGAATCATACTTCCAAGAACTCTACCAATACCCTTGTGGAATCTTAATATTGTACTTACACGACTCATGGGTCCACCTTTTGAACCCATGCATTCTTGTCGGATCCAATTCTTAACTTGGAAAGTGGCATTTCTAGTAGCAATCACTTAATTACAAAGAGTTAGTGAAATACAGGCTTTCACTATTGAAGAACCCTTTATACAAGTACACAAACATAAAGTTGTTCTCCGCACAAATCCAAACTTTCTACCAAAAGTAATCTCACCGTTTCATTTAAACCAAACAGTAGAACTCCCAGTCTTCTTCCCACAGTCAGACTCAGTGGCAGAAAGAGCACTGCATACATTAGATATAAAAAGAGTTCTAATGTATTATATCGACAGAACAAAAGCATTTCGTAAAACTAAACAATTGTTTGTCGCATTCCAGAAACCCCATACTGGTAACCCTATATCCAAACAAGGCATAGCCAGATGGATAGTGAAATGTATACAAACTTGTTACCTGAAAGCTAAAAGACAACTACTCATTACACTAAAGGCATACTCCACTAGAAAGAAGGGAGATACAATGGCCTTTCTAGGAAACATACCAATGACAGAAATTTGTAAGGCAGCCACTTGGTCCACACCTCATACTTTTACCAAACATTACTGTTTAGATGTGTTACCAAAACAACAAGCCGCAGTAGGACAGGCTATACTAAGAACATTATTTCCAACAACTTCAACTACTACAGGCTGACCACCGCTTTGGGAAGGATTACTGCTTTGTAGTCCATGCACAGCATGTGTATCTGCAGCTACACATGCCACCGAACGGAAAATGTCACTTTCCCAGTGTACATCTGTTCGTGGCGTGTTCCGCTGCAGATTCACATGCGCCCTCCCGCCTCCCCAGGAGCCTGTAGCCGTTTAAGTTGCAATTAGAAATTTTACATATGTAAATAAACATTCCTCTACCTCAACTTTGTGCATACATCTCTATCCCATTGCACGGACATCTTTACTATTCTCACTCTATCACTCCTACCTTACCCTCTGCGGGAAAACAATCTAAGATGGAGTCGATGCCCATGCGCAATGGAGCCGAAAGGGAGGAGTCACTCGGTCCCGTGACTCGAAAAGACTTCTTCAAAGAAAAACAACTTGTAACACTCCGAGCCCAACACTAGATGGCAGGAACAGTGCACAGCATGTGAATCTGCAGCGGAACACGCCACGAACAGATGTACACTGGGTAAGTGACATTATATATATATATATATATATATATATATATATATATATATATATATATATATATATATATATATATATATATACATGTTTTTAAAAGGGCACATTGGTAGAGTGGTGTAAACCAAGGTGACTATGTGACCCTTTTAATGAATAAGACTCATATACGGATTAAATAGAAAAGCAGTTAATGACTCAAAATTTGAAAATTTACAACCTTCTTAATAAAAAAAATCCATCCATAATCCGTAATTCCTAAAGAGTCAATAATATTATTGTATACAAGTAAGGGAACAGAGAGATACGTCTCAATGAAGACCCATGATAACCTGACATAAGCCAGGAAAAAGAAAGTATAATGTTCAAAGAACATGTGTATACAATTATCTACACCAGAGTGAAATCCATCAAATTTTGAAGGCTATCAGATATAAAACCTTTACGACCAAAGTCTTACAGTCCCCAAGATGATACTTTTTGGTTTCTAATGTATCAAAACAATCAAAAATTAGAAAACTGATACTACAATATCATAGGTAATAGTAGAAAGTACATAACAAATAGTGTAGATCAACAGCTACCTTGTTTGATAGTACAAGAAGGACATTGTAAATAGACACCCATAGTGCTATTTAATCCTTATAAGGATCCTAACACTGTACTGGTTAATAAAAGTATTATCTTAACAAAGTCTGTGACAGACATTAAATAATATACTGACACTCTCATGGAGTTGTTAATATTACAAGTTACTTATAAAGGATACTAGACCTTTTCTCATATGTTAGAAAAATTACTTTCCGTAGAGGGAGCAACTCTGTACCCGACCCCCAAATGAAGGTGCATATAAACATACTGTATTAACGCTCACCAGGCATACAAAATAATACTCCACTTAGAGTAAGGTACATAATCAAGAAGGTATCAACTGTTGAGCGTTGACTGTCCTTCAGAGTAAAATAAACATTACCTTTATATCAGGTATTGTAAAGCAGTGGTTCCCAACCTGTTGTCCAGGGACCCCTGGGGGTCCGCAAAGCCTCCTCAGGGGGTCCATGGCTGCTTAAAATTAAATCATATTAATAGATTAGGTCTCCAGCTTTCAGTAATGGCTCACTGGGGGGGTCCCCGTATTCCAAAAAAGAGTCAGTGGGGGTCTCCGTCTCCAGTAATGATAAAATGGGGGTCCACAGAAGTCAAAAGGTTGGGAACCACTGTTGTAAAAAAATAACAAGAAATAAACTGCTAAGAAACTGTCAACAACAAGCGTGAAGTGAAGAACTCTTTCATACCACTAATAATAACATTAGTAAAAGTAGCCTTGAAGCATCAGACATGACACATCCTTAGGGCTTTAGCGTAATATACACCACGATACTCTACCTTGACAATTTAAGGAAAAATAACACTTGCCAAAACATGAACACCCACCAGGTGCCACCATTAGGTGGAACAGACATAAAACTGAAAAAGCCTCAAAGCACTGCCAAAGCCTGGCACAACCGTGAAACAAGTGAAGACAAGTAACCCCCTACAATCCAGTACAGGAGGTATTAACTAGGCAAAAGGGTAGAAAGGAACCCAGCTAATTCGCTGTTCCACTCCTACTGTCAAGAAAATGAATTAAAGTGGAGTCACCAGTGCACCAAATAAATGGGGACCATAAAAAAGCATATCAATCAGTGTGGCTTGAACCTTAGGGGTGTCCCAGCTGAGGTGGTCACTCCTCATTGTTTTCCCTAATTTTCCCACCAGACTTGGCGCCAAAAGGGGGGCTTTGTCTGTGGGGCGGGCATCTCAACTAGCTGGAGTGCCATGGGGCACTGTAACAAGAGTGCTGAGCCTTTGAGGCTCACCGCTAGGTGTTACAGTTCTTACAGTGGGGAGGTGTGAAGCACTTCCACCCAGTACAGGCGTTGTTTCTGGCCACAGAGAGCACAAAGGCTCTCACTCCTGTGGTCAGAAACTTGTCTGAAAGTGGCAGGCTGACACAGACTGGACAGTCCTGCACTAGCAGTTTGGCTAACATACAGGGGGCAACTCTAAGATTCCCTCTGGGTGCATTTTTCAAACAAATCAACACTGGCATCAGTGTGGGTTTATTGTGCTGAGAAGTTTGATACCAAACTTCCCAGTATTTAGTAAAACCATTATGGTGCTGTGGAGTTCGTAATGACAAACTCCCAGCCCAAATACTCAATATGGCCACACTGCGCTTACAATGTCTAAGAATGGACTTAGACACTGTATGGGCATATTGCTCATGCAGATATGCCCTCACCTGTAGGATAGTGCACCCTGTCTTAGGGCTATAAGGCCTGCTAGAGTGGTGACTTACCTATGCCACAGGCAGTGGTTTGTGGGCATGGCACCCTGAGAGGGGTGCCATGTCGACTTTGCCTTTTTCTCCCCACCTGCACACACAAACAGCAATGGCAATGTGCATATGCTTGGTGAGGGGTCCCCCAGAGTGGCATAATACCTGCTGCAGCCCTTAGGGACCTTCCCTGACCACAGGGCCTTTGGTACCATGGGTACCTTTTACAAAGGACTTAACTGTGTGGTAGGGGTGTGCCAATTTTTGGAACAATGTTACAGTTTTTGGGAAAGAACACTGGTGCTGGGACCTAGTTAGCAAGATCCCAGCACACTCTCAGTCAAGTTAGCATCAATAATCAGGCAAAGAGTGGGGAGGGTAACCAAGTCAACAAGGGCACTTTCCTACAATCACCCAATTCTGCCTGTGCAGTCTTACGGTGACTAGCTGCCTCCTGCTGCCGACCCCATACACTGTTCTGCCCTCCTGCTAATGAGCCTAACTCAAACAGGGGTAGGCAGATCCAAGAATATCCTGCAAGGGAGAGGTGTGACCACCTCTCCCTTTGAAATATGTGTGTCTGGGCTGGGGTGCGGTGGCCTCTGAGCACCACCAGACTGCTTTGAAGGGCACATTTAGTGCTCTCCTTGCATAATCTGGTTTGCACCAGTTCTGGAAGCCCAGATTCCCGCTCTGGAATGAAACCACACAAAGGACAGGGAAGTGCGCCCCCTGCCACCACCCCTTAACCCCCACCCCCCCAACACACACACACACACACACACACACACAGACACAATCCAGCTCCTTGGGAGGTGCACAGCTGCTATCTTGGAATCAAGGTGGGCAGAGGCCCCTTGAAGCATCTGACTGGTGAGGCCAGGTAGGTGATGCCCCTGACCTCCTCTGACAGGTGGTTCACTACAGAGAGTGACCAACCCCCTTTTAGGGTTACTTAAGGGCTCCCTTCAGGATGGGTCCTTAGTTCGTCGAGCAAGACTCTTGAAGAAACTCTCTGCAAGACATCTTCTGCTCCTGGCCTCGGGAACCACTGCTGCTCTGCTTTTCAAACTGAAACAAGACTGTATGAAGTTGGTAGGGTTACAGCTGAAACGTTTTCTCCAGCTCCTTCAAGATTTCTGCAACATCCGTGGCTGTGCATCCTCCAGGGTCACAAGGACACTGTATGCATCCATGAAGCAGGAAGGAATCTCTCTTAGAGTGAAGGAGTCACTCCCCTACATCTGCAGGCACCTCAAGACGACATCGACCAGATGATGGATCCTTCTGTCCCACGGACAACTAAAAGGCTCAGCTCACAGATGGTGGTTCTGTCATCCTCCCCGGGTCCAACTTGTCGTCTGACCAACTTGGGAGATAGTGGGCCCTTGATGGTTCTGTGTTATCCTATGGGACATCCGACTCTATAACAGCTTTGCCCCTGGGTGCATGTGGGATTTTTAGTACTTACCTCTGGTAATTTCCTACTCCCCTAGCCCCTGGGACCCTAACACACTTACCTTGGTTGGGCACCTCCATTCTTATACCACTTTCTTAGTATATGGTTTGCCCCCCTGCCCCCCCTCCCCCCCCAAGCAGTTTGCAAGTAAGTAACACTTTTCAATTTTAAAAGTTGACACTCCTAGGAACCAATGCCGTCCTAGGTAAGAAAAAGTGTTAGCACAGTTAACAGGTAAGTACTCGACTTACAATCCTAGTCTTTGTGGGTTAGGATGTCCACAGATCAAAGTTCAGGTTGACCCAAAAAGTGCACCACCAACAACACAGGGCCGGCCGGGTGCAATGGTCAAAGTTGCTGTTGGGTTTTCAATGGAATTCTATGAGGACTTGGGGCATTCAAAAGAAAACAGATTGTAGGTAAGTACCCGCGGTTTCAGGACACAGGTCTGGGGGGTTTAGGTCAGCACCGATGGGGCTGTAGGTCTACACCCAGCACACACCCTCAGCGGCAAAGGGGGGGCCCAGGGCAGGTGCAAAACAGCATTGGCACCCAATTTTTTTCAATGGGAGAACTCTGGGATTCACTAAGATGCTGCAGGTTTCGTCCAAAGGGTCAATTCCAGAAAACCAAAGGCTGGACAGGAAGGAGAGGCGCTATCTGGACGTTGTTGGACCATCGGATGGATTCCCCAAGGCCAGGGGACTTGGGCTATAAGGGTACCTTTGGGCATCAGGAATTTTCATCAGACCCGGTGTTATGCCATTAATTGTGTTTGACCAATGACTTTGTGTTTCACCACTGCGCATATTAGTTGTTCAGTGTTCATCAGTAGCACATTACATGTTGTATTCAGTTTAGCTGCCTATTGGCTTTAACGTGGCATTAGACATTAAATTTTGTATTCAGTGTAGCTGCCTATTGGCTTTAACGTGGAGTTCGACATTGTAGATGAGCTGTGTTTTTTCCACATGATAGACCAAGCTGTGTTTTTCGTATTGTGTTTACACCGAACCCTAGTGTGATAAGAGGGCGTATATTTTGCGTATTCCTCTTTATCCAGCCTGGGAACGAGCGAGGTTTGGAGACTTGGCCACTCCAACTCTTGTTCTGTTCCCACTATGTACAATAGCCAGCATGTTTTGACTAAGGGGCCTGTTAGCAGGCTTTTTGCATTATAAGACGATGTCCCTGGGCAGCAGCGAGGGGGAATTTTCCAGGACTTCAGTCAGGAGCGGACGTCAGCTGCCTGACCTCCCGTTTCGGTTGAAAATCTCTTTCTCGCAGTTGAACAGGAGTCATCAACTTGCAGGCATGAGAAAGATGACGAGCAGTGATAGGCCCTACGGTGATGAATTTTGACTTTTATTCTTTGCTTCGAAGATATGCTATAATATAATCACATGTATTTGCTGTGTACATTGCAATTGAGAAGTACTTTGATATATTTTGCTTTCATTGCTGGGACTACTTTTAAATTGTGCTTCCAACCTACTAATCTTGTCTCTCAAGAACCTCTTGGTGAAATAATAATAATAAATGTATTCTTTTAACTAGAAGTGCATTCCAGAGAGGTCAGCTCGGTCATAAGATAAGGAAAGTAAAACACCCGGTCAGGGATTGGGGGGGTGGCGGCTTTGGATTCAGGCTGCAGGCATTGTCATGTTGGCCTGGAGGGGTCAACCCAGGGTGTACTCGAGGTCAGAATATCTTGGGGACTTTCTCTGGACCGGTGGACTACCTGAACTCAGGCCGTGGCAGTCAGGTGCAGAGTAGACAGGGCTTGCAGATCCAGGGCGGTTCTGGAGTCCTTTTGGAAGGTTTCTTCTTGATAGGGCCTCTGTCGTCCGGAATTCTTGGTCCTCTGCTGGGCATGCAGTCCTCTGGGGGTTTGTAGATGTCGCTGGTCCTGCAGGATGTGTCGCCTTTTTGTAGGAGTCTTGAAGCTGCTGACAGGCTGGTAGTGCTGGGGCCAAGTCATTTGTTGGCTGGATCCTTCACTGCTGGGGTTGTCTTTGCAGTACTTCTTCTTTCTTCTTTTTTGAGGTTGAAAGGAATCTGGCGAGCAAGGTTCAGGGGTGACCCTTAATACTAGATTTAGGGGCGTTACAAGAGTCAGAGGACAGTAGCCAGTGGCTATTGTCCCTGAGGGTGGCTACACCTTTCCTGTGCCCACTGTGGCTACTGTCCCTGAGGGTGGCTACACCCTTCCTGTGCCCACTCCCTTTGAGGAGGGGGTCACATTCCTATCCGAATTGGTCCCGCTCCTCCAAACCAAGATGGAGGATTCTGCAAGGTGGGGGGGGTTAGTTCAGCTCTAGGCACCTTAGCGGTGGTCCTAGGTGCAGTGGTCACTGCTTGTTTTACCTAATTTTCCAAAATACACACGAAAGTACGGGGTTCTCTAAAAGAGGACGTCGCGGATATTAGCGTAGCCCTGGGTTGTATGTATTCCTATTTGGAAGGGTAAAGTCAGTGGAATGTCAGTTGGAAATTGCCGAGTGCATATTCGGAGAGGAACAACGGGGGGTGGGAAAAATTTTCCCACCGGACCTGCTGCCAAAAGTGGGGCTTGGTCCGGGGGACGGCCATCTCTGCTAGATGGAGTACTCTGGGGTACTTTACCAGGAGGCTAGAGGCTTACTGCCAAGTGTTGCAGTTCCTATTGGGGGGGGGAGGGGAGGTGAAGCACCTCCACCCAGAGCAGGCTTTTTTCCTTACCCCACAGAGCACAAATGCTCTCACTCCATAGGGTCAGAAACTTGTCTGTTAGTGGCAGGTTGGCCCAGACTTGTCAGCTGTGCACTAAAGAGTTTGGTACAATACAGGGGGCATCTCTAGGATGCCCTCTGTGTGCATTTTACAATAAATCCGAACACTGGCATCAGTTTGGGTTTATTGTGCTGAGACATTTGATACCAAATGTCCCAGTCTTCAATGAAGCCATCTTGGAGCTGTGGAGTTCATAATGACAAACTCCCAGACTATGTACTTAATATGTCCACACTCCACTTACAATGCCTAAGAATGGACTTATTCACTGTAGAGGCATATTGCTTATGCAGCTATGCCCTCACTCGTGATATAGTGAACCCTCCCTTAGGGCTGTAAGGCCAGCTAGAGGTGTGACTTACCTATGCCACAGGCAGTGGTTTTTGGGCATGGCACCCTCATAGGGATGCCATGTCAACTTTTACCTTTTTTCTACCCACCAACACACACAGCCTGCAGTGGCAGTGTTCATGTGTTTGGTTAGGGATCCCTTAGGGTGGCACAATGCATGCTGCAGCCCTTAGGGATCCTCCCTGACCACAGAGCCCTTGGTACCGCTGGTACCCTTTTACAAGGGACTTAGCTGTGTGCCAAGGGTGTGCCAATTGTGGGAACAATGGTAGAGTTTAGAGAAAGAATATGGTGCATGGGCCTGGTTAGCAAGATCCCAGCACATACTCAGTCAAGTTAGCATAAATACCAGGCAAAACGTGGGGCGTAACCATGCCATAAGGGGCACATTCCTACAATACCAATGTTAGTATAGTCTTAGTGTTGTATTAAAGAATACTTTATTTTTGCAACACCGGGTGTGGTTCTTTCTTGTGGACAGTTACTGACTGACTGACTGATTGATTATTGCAGTATTGCAAGTGCTTTACACTCCTCCCAAATCACCTTTAGAGCTACCTCTAGAGAGGTTTTGCTATTTGGGCACCTAAACACTATCACTAAGGGTTGCCTGGATTCAGTATAGATTGCCACACCATAGGTGTGCACCATAAACTGAGCTAGCCTCCTACGCTCTGTAAGATCGGTTGGGTGGGCTCCCCTGTGCGCATTTGGGGATGCAGGAGAGTAGGAGATTTTCTGCACACAGTGTGGTCCTGTGAGAGTGTACAATCCTGCTGGGAAGCAGTTAGACAGGGACTCTATAATGTAACCAGAATTAAGGTGGCCAATCTGATGAAGACACTGCTACTGAATGCATGAGGGGATGAGCATTTGCCGCACTACACCAAACTGCTGCTAATGGACTGGCGATAGCAAAAAGAAGTATTGCTAGAAGCTGGGCTTGGGAAACCCCTGATGTTCAGGTATGAGCAGACAACATTGATTGGTGTATGATGGCTAAAAAGCTGGTACATGCTGGGTGGAGGTGCCCCAGTAATGGGAGATGCTTTGGAGCCCATGGAGGAGACACCAAGGTTGAGAAGTTTGGATGGAACCGGGACAGGGAGGGAGAAGATGACTAGGTCAATTGGATGGGAAGGGGAGGGAGGAACGGTGAATGCAAGCTGATTCAATTGTCATGGATGTGGCATTTTTATACATTCAACAATGGGAGACACAGTGGCTGTTGACAGGTGTTAGTGTACGTGTTGCATATTTAATAAGAAGTTTAAAAAACAAAAGAATGGTATTTGGATCGGACCAAACCATCTCACCTTACATCATGCTATATAATGTTAAAGTTGGTTATTACACCAGAGATAACTTGCCAGCAAATGAAATTGAAGTTTATCACCTAATTAACACTGGTTTTTGGTTTGATACGAGAATTATACTCACTTTGCATATTCTCAAAATTGACTAAATTACTCTGTAGAGAAGCCTAGACAAGAAACTGTCAGTTTCTAAAAGATTCAGCTTATTAGTGGATGCAATTTGATACTGCAGTCTTCTTTTGGAGAACATGTAGAGAAAAGGCTAATTGTTAGTGCCATGTGTACTGCCATATGGCTTAGTTCGGAAGTATCTGACTTCTAGTTGCAGATTCCTTACCTTATAATTTCCCCCAGGCATCAGTCTGGATCCGAAGATTTTTCTCAACCAATACCCCTATGCACCATCAGATGGTGTCAGTCGGCTGTGTATTCGTCGTTGTCGTTGTGCACACTGGATATGGCATCACGGGTGTATGGGCTGCGAGCTGCCTGCTGTGGCAGTCAGGACTAACCGCCTGACAGAGGTGCTTCAGCCTAAGGCTTCCTCTTCTGAACCACTTTTGCCCTTTAATTTAGCTCTTATTGATGTCCTGCTGGGGTCCTGGCCCTAAACCAGCACCAGGGGTCCTGTGGACAGGACAATCGCCCGCTGCCATTGACCGGCTCCAAATGACCCATTGTTCCTGACACAACACCCAACCCCTGAGAGTTTGATTATCCAAGCTTCCACATCCTCAGGCACATTCCCTTCCGCACTACTGGATTGGTAATCCAAGATGCTGGATCAGCGTGGGAAGAAGATATTTTCTTTGTCCAGGCTGGCATTGTGGTCTCTGAACATTGCATACCTTTTGGGCTTTTACACCCATACTTTATGGACACGTTTTCACAGGTGCTGCAACAGGTCCGGGCCTTTCTCTCCCAAGCTGTTGCTGATGGGAGAGCACAGCACAAGTTCACAATACTTTGTGGGCTGGATACAACCATTTCACTAGGCAAATTGCTTGCATCGACAGTGGCCTTGAGTCGCCACGTCTGGTTAAGAACGTCTGCCTTTTTTGGGGATGTCCATTCCACCCTTATGGACATGCCCTTTGATGGCACCCATCTCTTCGGAGACAAAGCAGACGCGGTGCCCAACCGCTTTAAGGAGTCCAGAGCTATGGCCAGGTCCTTGGGCCTCGCAGCTGCCCCTCACCACCCCCAGCCTGCTTTTCAACCCTTTTGTGGCTTCGGAAGGGGTCACCCAGCCACAGCCATTCTCCTCTGCGTGGCCAGGGATGTGGGACCCAACGTCCTCATGGATCAGGGAGCCTGCAGTCTAGAAAGTCCACTGCCCTTCCCCGTTGCAGCAGCCTCCAAACTTCTAGTCTGACGCCTCCCCACCAGGGACCAGTCAGAGACCGGATTTGCCATCACCTGCCCTTCTGGCAGTCCATTACGTCAGACAGGTGGGTTTTGCAAATAGTTCGAAGGGACTACTCCCTCCCCTTTGAGATTACTTCTCCATCCATGCCACCATCCTGCGATCGAATGATGGAGGATCACCTGGCACTTCTCCATGAGATGAGAGCTCTTCTGGCCAAGGGAGTCTTAGAGAAGGTCCCTGTGCCAGAAGTAAGTTGTGGTTGTTATTCCCACTACTTTCTGGTGCCCAAAATGGACAAAGGGCCACTGCCCTATCCTAGACCTTTGGTCCCTCAATCTCTTCCTCAAGAAGGAGAAATTCAAAATGCTCAGTCTGGCTCAGGTTCTATCTGCCCTGGACCCAGGAGACTGGATGGTAGGGTTGGACTGGCATGATGCCTATGTCTTATTGTCTACCTGCCTACTCACAGACGTTACTCGCGGTTCATAGTAGGCCACGAGCATGTTCAGTTCACTGTGCTCCCCTTTGGCCTTACCAGCGCCCCTCCGGTATTCACCAAAGTGATGGCATTGGTCGCAGCTCATCTGCGCAGGTAAGGGGTGTCAGTTTCCCCTACCTTGACAACTGGCTGTTGAAGGCGGGTTTGTCCCAGGCAGCCGTTTCCCACCTCCAAACCACGGCAAACCTCTTGAGGTTGCTGGGCTTCACTATAAGTGCCAAAGTCATTCCTGACTCCCTCTCCGACGCCCCCTTTCATTGGAGCTGTTCTGGACACTATGCTGTTTTGGGCTTATCCTCCCGAGCAGTGAGTCCAGGATATTCAGGTTATAATACTGAAGTTTTAGCCTCTGTCCTGGATTTCAGGGGGCCTCATGGCATCCTGTATCCTGTTGGTGACACATGCCAGATGGCTTATGCAGACACTGCAGTGGGACCAGTGGGCGCAGCATCAGGGGAATCTCTCTGGCATGGTGCAGATCTTGGAGGGAACTGCGTGAGATATGGTTGCTTTTGAACTGCATTTGGGTAACAGGCTGATCCCTATCCATTCCCCAACCAAATATGATAGTAGTGACAGATGTGTCACTCCTGGGATGAGGCGGGCACAATGTAGAGGTGGAGATCAGAGGTGTCTGGTCTCCGTTGGAGTCCGGGCTCCACATCAGTCTTTTGTAGTTCAGGGCGATCAGACTGGCATTGAAAGCATTCCCTCCCTCTCTCAAAAGGAAAGTAGTGCAGGTGTTCACATACAATACCACCGCCATGTGGTACTGGAACAAGCAGGGTGGGGTGGGGTTGTGGACCCTTTGTCAGGAGGCTCTGGACATGGCTGGAACATTAGGGCATGTCCCTGGTGGTTCAGTACCTGGCAGACTGAACCCCAGAGCAGATGAACTCAGACGACAATTGTCTGGTCAGTCACGAATAGCATCTCCATCCAGATGTGGTGCAAGTTTTCTTTCAGCAGTGGTTATGGGCCTATGCCCAGGAGACTGAACTTGTAAGTGCTTTACTTACCTGAGAAACTAACCAATACTTACCTCCCCCAGGAACCGTTGATTTTTGCAGAGTCCAGTTTTAAAATAGCTTATTGACATTTATGCCTAAACTGTGTACATTACTGTTTTAATTCAAAGTTCCCTACTTACCTGTGTGAAGTACTTAACAATTTATGTACTTACCTCAAAACTGAATCTTGTGGTTCTCAAATAAATTAAGAAAGGAATATACGATTGGCCTGGAGTAAGTCTTTGAGTGTGTGTTCTCATTTATTGCCTGTATGTGTACAACAAATGCTTAACACTACCCTCTGATAAGCCTACTGCTCGACCACACTACCACAAAATAGAGCATTAGTATAATCTAATTTTGCCACTATCAACCTCTAGCAGGAACCCTTGGACTCCGTGCACACTATCTCTCAACTGTAGGAAGTGGATCAGCGGTGGGGTCTAAGACTGCATTTGCTGGACTACTCAGCCAATACCTGATCACACAACAAAATTCCAAAAATTGGCATTAGAAATGTATTTTTGGCTATTTTTCTAAATTTTTTAAAGTCCTGCTAGGTCCTTGTATAAGTCCCTTTTAGCATTTCCTTTTGAAGTTTAAAAGTTTGTAAATGTTAGGATTTAAGTTCTAGAAGTAGTGTTTGGTTTTTTAAAAAGTTATCCCAACTTTTAGAGTCATAATAAGTCAAACATATGAGACAGTGATGGAACTCAATCTCATACCTTATCTGCAGCTAGGGATGTCAGAGTTAAGGTCTCTCTGTAAGACAAAAAAGATAAAAGCTGGGCCCAACCCTACCAAGGCAAAGCTCCAAGACCACCCCTCTGATATGGAGGAAGCTCCTTCAGATGGGGAAATTAGTGAACAGGAGGAAGAACTCCTGTAAATAGGCAGGACAGGGTTCCTAGAACACTGTCCCCAAAAATCATAGTCAGAGAGCCTGGTTATTCCACAGGGGAGTCCAGTGCCTCTGTTAGCATTGAGGACAGCCTCAATGAAGAGGACATCCTTTTAGCAACGATGGGCAAGAGATTGGCTTTGGAGAAGTAGCTCCTAGCCATAGAAAGGGAAAGAAGAGAAATGGGTTAACTCCCACAGATGGTGGCAGCTACTTAAATAGGGTCAGAGAGAATACTGACATCCTAAAAACCCCCAAAGGGATTGAAACCAAATATGAAGAAGGTGATGACATCACCAAATGGTTCACAGCTTTGGAGAGGGCTTGTGCAACCAGAAAAGTAAGCAGATCTCACTGGGGAGCTCTCCTTTGGGTAATGTTCAGATGTCTCACACTGGTAAAGATGTAGAATCTTATGACCTCATGAAGGCTACCCTGATTGAGGGCTTTGGATTCTCCACTGAGGAGTACAGGATTAGGTTCAGGGGGGCTCACAAATCCTCGAGCCAGACCTGGGTTGATTTTGTACACTATTCAGTAAAAACACAGGATGGTTGGGTAACTGGAAATGAAGTGCATGACTATGATGGGCTTTATAATTTGTTTATGAATTTAAGTAACTGCTTCAATGAAAAGTTGCATCAGTATCTGGTAGACCTAGGTCCAATTTCTTCCCAAGAATTGGGAAAGAAGGCAGACCAGTGGGTCAAGACTAGAGTAACCAAAACTTCCACGGGGTGACCAGAAGAAAGGGGTTACAAAGCATCCCCAGGAGAAAGTGGATGACACTAGAAATAAAGACAAAGAGTCCTCTGCAGGCCCCCAAAGACCTGTCCAGGTGGGTGGACGGGCCCCAAGACACAACCCAAAACAAAGGTGGATAGCAGGGTAAGAACTGGTATGTCACTAAGGCATGGTGCCACAATAGTAGACAGACAGGGCACCACACATAGGACACCTCTTGTCCCAAAAACAAACCCCTAGCAAAACCCCAGGGGTGACCATTGTAGCCATTGGGGATGACTCCTCAGAAGAGGAGGTCCTCATAGCCTTCAACTGGAGAAAGGGCCCAACAGGTGAGTTGGAGATTCCAGAGGGAAGTAGACACTTCCACCACCTACTGGTGAATGGAATCCCAGCCACTGCCCTGAGAGGCACTTGTGCCAGTCACACTATTGTGCATGACAAGCTGGTGCTCTCAAACCAGTACATGCAAGGTGAGATTCGCAGAGTAAGGGTTAGCCCAGACAAGGTCACTAATAGGCCTGTGGCTTTAGTGCCCCTAGACGTGGGTGGGACATTTAGCTGGAGAAGGGTGGTAGTCAGTACAGACCTCCCCCTTGATTGTCTCATTTGAACTGACTACTCAGAGGTTAGTCAGAGCCCAAGAGAGGAACTAGTCCAGTGTCAGACCTCTGCCAAGGATTCTGGAGGTGCTGCCCCTGCAGTAACTGCAAGTAGGCTTCATAAGAAAAAGAAAAGAAAACAGTGCAGGAAAGGTGGACAACCTTTAGCCAAGGTTCCAGCAAGCCAAGGAGAGTCTGATCCAGTAGGGGAGAACTCCAAAAGTGGCACTGGTAAAGTCCAACCTGACCCACAAGAAGTCCTGACTAGTTAGGCAACTGTTAAGCATTAGTGGGTGGCTCCTCAGCTAACAGAAGAAAGAGTGGAAGAAGTGTATTTACTACAAGATGTGGTAACCCCCCACTTTACCACAGCAGACAGGCACCCTGAACCCAAAGAAGCCTGTAACCTAGCCCCTTCCTTTGTTGGTAAAGAGCTAAAGGTGTGGTTCTGGGCACTGACCGCTGTCAGTGGCCTCTGCTGGGTGTTAGCCTTTATGACTTCACTGTCCTTGCCATGGTGGTCTGACCCCATGACAAATAGCATGTTAGGCCCCCTGACCCTGTTGGTCATGGTGGGGTTACTCCAGCTATGGGTAACCTGTTTGGGTAAGCTTGTGGTGACCCTGGCTAAAATAAGATTAGCAGAGGTGGGTACCTCTAACCCCAAAATAGAGAGAATGGGTGAAGACACTAAAAACACAGACAAGAAGCAATTCAGACTAGGTCCTATCACTGTGGAAGTAGGTCAGTTCCCCAGAGGGAATGACCTGAACAGGAGGATGTAAGGCAGAGTAGGCCCTGCAACAAACCAGCCTGTTTTCCCAACTCTTCCTCGCCTGACAGACTAGGAAGACTCTCCAAGCTTTGGCTGAGTCTCCTGGCCTGTGAGTTGGGGGGGTGGCTTGTGTAGGAAAATGGCTCCCTGTTGCAGTTACATCCCACTTTTTGCCTGATATTGATGCTGACTTGACTAAGTAGTGTGCTGGGACCCTGCTAACCAGGCCCCAGCACCAGTGTTCTTTCACTAAAAATGTACCATTATTTCCACAATTTGGCACACCCCTGGCACACAGATAAGTCCCTTGTAAAAGGTGCCAGTGATACCAAGTGTCCTCTGACCAGGGAAGGTCCCTAAGGGCTGCAGCATGTGTTGTACCAGCCTAAGGGACCCCTTACCTAAGAGATGCATACTGCCATTCCAAATTGTGTGTGTTGGTGGGGAGAAAAAGGCAAAGTCGACATGGCATCCCCCTCAGGATGCCATGCACACAAAATACTGCTGTGGCATAGGTAAGTCACCCTTCTAGCACGCCTTAAAGCCCTAAGGCAGAGTGCACTATACCACAGGTGAGGGCATAGCTGCATGACCACCACAGTCCTCGAAATGATGAGGGGGTACGTAGGCCAACATCAAGAATCCATGGGACACGGAATAGACCAGCAAGAGATGAAAATTTTAGCCCATCCAAGTACTGTTACATAATGCTACACAATGACAATTAAATTAATAAAATAACAATAATAGTGCCCACTTTTTGCTCACAGAATGTTCTAATATGTTTGATCAATATTGATCAAATTTTGAAAAATCAGTGCTCAGGTGATTACAAGGTGAATATAAAGGAAAACAAAGTGTGTGTAAAAAGATGAACAGTGACAAAGGAACATGTGGTAGTTCTTGTAGTGGGTGCAGATCACTTATTAATTGCCCACCTAAAGCTACTTCAGTCCTTATAGTGACCCGTTCAATTACCAGGGCCGAAACCCAAACCCCCAAAAAGATTCTGACAGTTGGAAAAGAATAATAATTGCCATATGGCTAGTTTATTGGGAATTCTTTTTACACACTTTCCACAGATTTTCTTTATATTCACCATGTCATCTCCTGAATACTGATTTTTTTTAAATGTGATCTATATTGATCAAATATAATACGTAATTTTGTTACCAAAAAGTATGATTATTATTACGGTTTTATTATTTGGATTATTCATGAGTGTGCTTACTCTTAAAATAATTTGTCAATATTTGGACATCCATACCTCCTTACTTGTTTTGCTTGAAACCCCTGTTGCATATTTATATACAGTACTGGTTCCAAGTGGTTTTGGGCTAACCCTGTTGTAATAAATATACAATGACTAGTGACGCAAAAATGGGAAAACTTTCATAAGCTCCCCAAACCTTCAGGCTCCAGGGTTACCTCAGGCCTTCAACTAGTATAGACACAAGATGATGTAAGCTGCCAACATCACAATCAAGGGGCGTGCCCCCCATTGGAGCTCTGTGCTTAAAAGCTCAGAAAAACAGTGAACGGTATCTGTGCTTGGGAGCTGTGAATGGATTTGCCAGACCAAGTTAGGAACTTTGTCATTTGGCTCAGTTGTCTGTGCGTTTGATGGCTGGTAACTTTAAGTCTCCCAGCACCATTGGGGATAATTTTTTATTACTGGTGTTTTGGGAAAACTAAGCTAGAAAATCCATAAAGCTTCCAAGAATAAACATTAATCTCTTGAAGAACCATAAAAACACTCTTAACAAGACCTCAGGCTGGCATTATACTGTGCATACATAAGAACTGTGTAAGAGAAATATTTTTGCCCAAAAAATGAAAAAACATATTTGTCAACATTATTCCCCGAAATTATTTGTCCCATCCAGTACTTGCTCATTATATAGCAATAACCCACTGAGCATTTCTGTTAACTCTTAATAATTTTTTGAATTGTGTCCCACAGGCATAGACTTAAAAATCTCAGTATATTTATGAATATAGCCTTAAAGATCTCACTGACAGTTAAGGTAAATGTTCATTTTGCAACTATAATGTTTAGTAGTACCTGTTCAGGTGAGTGGTTCTACGTCCTAACATCCTTGATCTGCTCCAAGAACCAGATTGGACCTGGAAAAATTGATATAGCTGTCCTACACAATTAGATGGTGATTGTTTGCATCGCAACATTGGAATCCAGACATGACATCATTGTGACAATATAGCTCCCCCCTTTTTTCAAGTCAGCTCTTTTTCATCCCCCTTTCGACTTGGATTCAAAATAGTTTTGCTTGAAACGCTTTTCCACTAAATTCTATATTTTGCTGAGTCAGGCAGGATGTCTCCAACCAGAAGCCGGGTTTCAAACCTTGTCGCTCCTTTCACGGACATGAGGTCTGTCTGTGGTGGTTGCGGTCTAAGCATGACCCATGCACTCAGTGACCATTAAAGAGCTCAGAGTAAAACCTCTCTATGATGCTGGCACACAGCAGCTGTCAGACTGTGTTGATCCCACTCCAGATCCTTATGCTCGCACATGGCCATCAAATCTTCAAAGCAGGCGTCAGTGAGTGATCAGGTTAAGAAAGGTATAGGAAGTACAACAAGATGAATTTCTCAGCATCCAGGCACCAAACCTGGTCTATATATTAATCTCCTGATAGGCAGCATCACTCCCTGACTCAGTATCCCGTGCAGATCACTCTAGTTCCTGGGTTTCTGTCAGTCTCTCAGGGTTACAACCAGAGGATACCTGAGAAGGTTCATGGTTGCTAGATATGCAGTAGGAGAGTTACATTTTTATTGCGATTAATCATGCATTTGCTAATGGGTATCCACCTCCGAAGAACCTTACTGTAGTCTGAAAGGAAGTCTGGGGGGCAAAGGCGATTGCCTTTTATCCATGTCCAAAAGAAGACGTTTTAATGCTATTACCATGCAGTTGAAAGTTTTTAGAGCTTACTCAGTAACTTCCTCTGAATATAAAATAGCATAGTGAACATGTTGCATTCCTAGAGTACCCAACAATGAAGAGATGACTAAAAGTGAGTAACACCATGTATTTGTTCAGGAATTAGAAAATGTGCACTTAAAATTGCCCTACATGGTTAGTTAAATAGTTGTCAAACTGACTATAATGAAAATGCAAATAGAGCTTAAAATGCATTTACTAAAATTAAACTGTTTGTTGATTCTGAATTAAGAGTTCTTTTTTCACTTGCAGGCGAGGATACAAAAGCTGCAGGAGGGATCAAAACTTGATTGGGGTTTAGCTGAGGCTTTAGCATTTGGTTCATTGCTTTGCCAAGGTAAGAAGTATCCTATCCTTTATATTGCTGTATCCAACCTAGTCATTCCCAATGTGTGGAAAAACACAGGTTTGTGAAGTTTACTGAGAACTACTGAAATTGCTTATCACGTTGTTAACTGGCTTTTTGAGCTGCTCCCATACACTTTGACCCCAAATTGTTTCACACCATGCAAGTTCTCCCTTTAAGTCAACCAAGGCAGGCAGTAAAGTGTGCTGCTTTCAACTCCGAGGACTATCACTCAAAGGCTAACTCAATTCCTAGCTGTAGCTGTTACTAGTGTTGCTTTTGCTGCCTGGAGATTCTCCTCGTCTGTGTTAAACTGAAGGGCTGCTCTTTCTCTTTTTTTGTCCTCAAATGTCTGCTGTAGAACCCATGAGGATTGTAAAGATGATCTGTCATGGTTTCCTTCATACCTTTTGGTCGCACACCTGAAGAAGCAGGCTGAACTGCAGGAGAAGTGAGCATTGGCAATGCCAATAGGTCTGGTCTTTTATTAGTGAATGTCCCTGTTAATTAGTGGGTGTGATTGTGTGCAGGGGGCTCAGTAGAAGGGAAAGTCAGCGAATGCCACAGTTCAGTGAATGGGTGGTTGAATGTGAGTAATTGGGTGAATTCGGATTTGTAGGTCAATGGGAGTTGTATGCGGTTAAGTAAATTTGAGTCAGTAGTGAATGAGTGGGTAGATAGGCTGAAGATAAGCAGTTGAAAGTGAGTTGGTGGGTGGCTGAAGGAGAGTGAATTAGTCTGTGTAAAGATAGTGTTTTAGCCACAGTCTAGGCAGTGATCTCTGTTTACCGTCTGATAAAGGATGCTGTCTTCTTCTTGTAGGCCCTTAAGTGACACTCACTAGTGGGAAGTATCTGGTTAATGCTTAAAGCAGCTCTTGGTTCTTAGCCCATTATCATGTGAGCAGGAGGTGTCATTCTTCTTTCATGAAACCCGCATTTTATGAGGAGAAATTGCCTCCAAAGGGATTAGCTCATCCAAGTATTTTTGTTTTTTCCTTTCTAAAATATTCCTCACCTCAATGCATGATTTTCAAACATCCTCCCTCTTGGGTGCGACAGGGCTTTTCCAAATGTAAGCATATAAAGAGTAGTCACACCTGCTGCTGCATTCACTGTCAGACAGTTTAGTAGCACAAATCTCTGGTAGAACGCTTGCCTTGAACACTGTTGTGCTATCTGTTAGTCTGTGCTAAATCATCATCACTTCCAGATTATCGTGTGCTACAATAAAACTTGTCTTATAATGAGGGAGGTGCTAGAGGAAAAGCCCATGTTGTTGGTGAGATTCTGGATCTGAATTAAAAGTTTTGAGTTTCAGAGCAAAGGTTTGTTTTGCGTTTGGTAAAATATTAGGCAGGATACTGGTCTTGGGGTAAGGACAAAAAATCATAGGAATGATTAGTTGAGGATTCAGTAGGGCAAGGCTAAATGTTGAGTATGTATTAGTGCATTTCTACATGTGTACGTACACTGTTATGTAAAAATATGCATGCATAGAAATAACACAAGACTTCAGAACTTGACTTTCAATGTTCCCGAACCTCAAACTTCAACTATGATTTCTGCATTGCTGTCATTTAAGTTGTAAGCCTTAGAATAGTTTCCCACAGTGTGCATGGAAGCAAATCTCTTTTTTTCCGCAGTTAAATCTAAGGAGGATGTGAATCTAGCATGCCCAGTATGAAAAGGACACCCTCTACATAGCCTGTACAGGCCACAGTTTTCCAGATTAATGTCCCTGAAACCAACATGACAAAGTCATATTGCCCCATACGTTTTCCTAGTGTGCTCCTAAATATTCTGAAATGATGGTAAAATGAGGCCTGTTACAATGAAAGTTCATTCAAAGTGTGCCTGTGCTTATAAGAGATAGATTTGCTTCAAATCCTGGCATGCACTGTAATTAGAGTGGTCTCTGAGAGAGAGTTAGTTTTTCCGGTTTGTGAGAGTTGGACCTAGGAACACTGCAGGTATTGTATTTCCCCAATTTCCACAGACTTTTATTCTTGGAGCTTTATTTTCTGCAGTGCCTGAAAAGGTCTATGTTGTCTGTCTTAATGTGCGCTTTGTGTAACAGTGTCCAGAAGGACATTAAAGGTTCCTGAACAGATCAGACTACATAGCACGCCGGAGGACATTATGGCTAAAGAAAAGGCAGAAAAGGACTCATGAGAGGGGTTCCTGAAACTCCTGTCATTGTCCATCCCACTTGACGTTGGCCAGAGGCATTGTGCTGACGTGCTTGCCATCGGAAGTTGGGTCTCTGTCTTTTTTTTTTTAAACACAAACTTTATTGTATTTTCAGCAAAGTACAACAGTGCATTCCAGTAGTATTGCATTGAACTGCCGGCATCCTGCATATATAAGCGTAAAATCATAGGAAATGCATATATATAGAACAAAACACAGGTTAGTCCATAAAGTCATCATCCAAACATTATATTTCAGGGTCCCAGGAACTGGATGGGCACCACAGGCCAGAGTAGGAGTCTCTCCAGAGACTCCAGGTGCTGGCAGAGGGAAGTCTTTGCTGTCCCTGAGACTTCAGACAACAGGAGGCAAGCTCTAAAACAAGCCCTTGGAGATCTTCAAAAGATGGAAGGCATACAAAGTCCAGTCTTTGCCCTTTTACTCGGGCAAAAGCAGCAACTGTAGGATAGCTCCACAAAGCACAGTCACAGGCAGGGCAGCTCTTCTTCCTCAGCTATTCAGCTCTTCTCCAGGCAGAGGTTCCTCTTGGTTTCCAGAAGTGTTCTAAAGTCTGTGGTTTTGGGTACCCTTCTTATACCCAATTTCTCCTTTGAGGTAGGCCTACTTCAAAGCAAAGTCTCTCTTGAATGTGAAATCCTGCCTTGCCCAGGCCAGGCCCCAGACCCTCACCAAGGGGTTGGATACTGCATTATGTGAGGGCAGGCACAGCCCTTTCAGGTGTGAGTGACCACTCCTCCCCTCCCTCTTAGCACAGATGGCTCATCACGGAATGCAGACTACACCCCAGCTCCCTTTGTGTCACTGTCTAGTGTGAGGTGCAACCAGCGCAACTGTCAAACTGACTTAGACAGGGAATCCACAAACAGGCAGTCACAGAAATGGTATAGGCAGGAAAATGCTCACTTTGTAAAAGAGCATTTTCAAACACACAATCTTAAAATCAACTTTACTAAAAGATGTATTTTTTAATTGTGAGCTCAGAGACCCCAAACTCCAGATGTCTATCTGCTCCCAAAGGGAATCTACACTTTAATCAGATTTAAAGGTAGCCCCCATGTTAACCTATAAGAGGGACAGGCCTTACAGCAGTGAAATACGAATTGAGCAATATTTCACTGTCAGGACATATAAAACACATTACTATGGGCCTGATTACAACTTTGGAGGAGGTGTTAATCCGTCCCAAATGTGACGGATATACCACCAGCCGTATTACGAGTTCCATAGGATATAATGGACTCGTAATACGGCTGGTGGTATATCCGTCACTTTACCGTCACTTTTGGGACGGATTAACACCTCCTCCAAAGTTGTAATCAGGCCCTATATGTCCTAACTTAAACATATACTGCACCCTGCCCTTAGAGCTACCTAGGGCCTACCTTAGGGGTGCCTTTTATGTAAGAAAAGGGAAGGTTTAGGCCTGGCATGTAGGTACACTTGCCAAGTCGAATTTAAAGTTAAAACTGCAGTGGCAGATCTGAGACGTGATTACAGAGCTACTAATGTGGGTGGCACAACCAGTGCTGCAGCCCCACCAGTAGCATTTGATTTACAGGCCCTGGGCACCTCTAGTGCACTGTACTAGGGACTTACTAGTAAATCAGATATGCCAATCATGGATAAACCAATCAACAGTACAATTTACACAGAGAGCATATGCACTTTAGCACTGCTTAGCAGTGCTAAAGTGCTCAGAGTTCATAAGCCAACAGCAACAAGTCAGAAAAAATAGGAGGCAGGAGGCAAACAGATTGGGGAATGACCCTGCATAAACTCAAAAGTCTAACAGAACACCCATGATTTGTTAACATTTATTAGAAGACCATAAAGTTATCCAAACGTGGTTAGTGCCTCCATAATGTCTCGCAAACCCTTCTGAAGATCTCTCAAATAGAGTACCATGTCATCAGGCGTACAATGCAAAAGTTGGGTCTCTGTCATTGTCAAAACTGAAACACCATTGTGTGGTATCTAAAAGATTGATCCTGAAACCCTCTCGCTGCTTCATGTTGAGGCTTTCAATGCAAAAGAGCTCATTGAGGCTCGCCGTCAAGCCACTCAACATTGGAGCTTTATATTAGATCGATGTCGAGTGTCCTTGTGTTCCTATGCTTCTATAATTAAGGCTCTACATCGTAGGTTCTTCAGTGATAGTCATAAACACTTCAGTGATTCAGCGCTGTGCAGTCTTTTCTTCTCTCTCTCCCTCTCTCTATATATATATATATATTTATACATATATATATATATATATATATATACATATAACAAAGGAGAACTCTGGGAAGTTCCCAATTTTAGGTGGAGAGCTGCTCTGATAAGGAGCACCCTGCAACACCAGTGACACTCTAGATTTGCTCACCTCAAATATCTGCTTATCTAGCAAAGTTTTTAAGCAAAGGATCAGCACAGTGCTATCCTCGCCGAGCTCGATAGTGACAGTCTTTTGCCATTTGTACAGCAAAATCTTTAAGCATAGGATTGACACAGAGAAAACCATTTTAAACATTTACCCATTGAACAAAAATCCTTAGAACTACAAACAAAATGACAAAACTGCTCTATGCTCAAGGAAGAAAACCTTTTTTTTTTCCGAAGGCACCATACTAAAGGTGTATGTGCAGTTCTTCATCCATGCTCAAACCTGTTGGTTCCTTGGAATCTAGTCTTAAAATGGACTTTGATTCCGGTCTGCATAGCTCTTTCTCTCTTTCCCCACCTTTCTTCCTACAAGGGACATTATCTATTCCTGTAAATCTCAAACGACTTTTATCTCTCTGGTGTTCCTTCATGAAATGTCTGTCTACTGAGTACATGGCATCCTGATTTTTAATGGCACATAAGTGCTGAAGTATACACTTATGGTCATAAGAATGGTACCTTCACCATATATTCTCTACCAGGAACATTTTAAAATGTATACTCCATTCTCTATCCTACCAGTCAGTTTACCCCTGATATTCATCACTTGTACTTGTGGAGTCCAAATCCGTGTAGATTTCTCTCCTTGTTTACATGCCTTGCATTTACTTCATTTCTTGAATCATTCTTTAGGTTTAAGTCAAGTTTCCCTTCACTCTCCATACATCTCTTTTGACTATGCGGTTTCTTAGTAACCTCGCTCTTCTGAAGGTTATTTGCAGTTTTCTAGTTAACAGACTGCCGAAAATAGTATCAAGTGCCGATGTTTGTGTAATATTGTTCTGACTTGTGGCTGACAGATTTTATAAGTAGTTATGAATCTTCACCCTTCTTTGCCCTTAAAAGGATTTGTACATCTCCCTTTACCATCGAGAACCTTTTCATGCTTTAATCTAGCTACTCTTGCTTTAGCTGAGATCAACATTGGTTCAGAGTTCCCCCCCTCTGTCTAAATTGCTGAATGATTTAATTTTCTGTTGCAAGAGTGTCATCAGTATCACATGTCATTTTGGCCATTAGGAGCTTTTGATAATGTATACTTTGTTTGAGTGCTTTAAGTAGTAACTCTGGGCTTGGAATGTGCTGTTCCCTAATGTTAGTTTTCTAAAGATGGTTGGTGTAATTCTATCATCCTGCACCTGCATTTTTACATCAAGAAATACTGTTTCCCTAGCATATAAGGTGCATGTGAATCTTAAATTCAAGTCATTCTCATTGATGGTATGCACATATCGTTCAGCTTCATCTCGTCCTCCTTTCCACAACATGAATAGCTCATCAATGATCTTAACCCTTAAAATGTGTTTGGTCCCCATCTCCATGTCTGATTTATTTACCACTTGCTTCTCCCACCAGCCCATATGCAAATTAGCTTAGCTGGGGTTGATGCAGTTGCCCTTGCCATACCCCTTTGCTGTTCAAATAACTCATTATTGAACCATAATATATATCTAGCATTACTCCATCGTTTTCAACACCAGTTGGTTATGTTTATAAACCCTTATGAGCCTACCTTTCAATTAATGTTGAATAGCTCTCAAACCATCTTCATGGACTGTACTAGTATACTGAAAAGATAGCTCCAGCGTCATCATAAGCATTTCATGTTCCCATTTCACATCAAATATTTGCTTCTGATAATCAGCGGTATCCTATATATATGAAGGTGAAGCTGCCACCATTGGTCTAAGATAAAAACTTGGACGTACTTTCAAATACTCTCTTGTGTCTCAGTTATGGGTCTGCCTGGTGGTTTAACAAGATTTTTGTGCACCTTAGGTGTCAAAGAAAATTGGTAGTTTAGGATATTCTACTCTGATACTTGCGATTTGCTAGAAGTTTTAGGGTTTCTAAAATTGGGCAACTTATGAGGGAATCAGCTGTTCATCTTTAAATGATCACAGACAACTAGCAACAGCTGGAACAGCACAGGCCTCAAAAAACCATAAAAATGTTACTAGATCTGCAGATCGAGTAGCTTGAATAATCTACTGGACCTAACTGTAATGTACTTGACCTGGAAACGGGTCTCAAATTGAGTATAAATATTGTATCTTACAGTCGCCTTTTTCTTTATTCTCACATGAGTGCACCTTCAAATATGTTAGATCAGCATTTCTGCTCTATAAACAATCCTTTTTTGTTTGATTAAATACACTAAACGTTTGCTCCATGTATAATAAATGTAGGGTACACATAATCAATGCATGGCTTGCCTCTTCATTTACTAATAGCTTTGCCATCAGGGCACTAGTGTTTCTCAGTTTGTTTAAACACTCACTTTTAATAAATAAATGTTCGATGGCATCTGTCGCTGTAGATACACATGTTGTGCATAGCCCGCCATCTGGTGTTGGGTCGGAGTGTTACAAGCTGTTTTTCTTCGAAGAAGTCTTTCGAGTCACGGGACCGAGGGACTCCTCCTCTTTGTCTCCATTGCGCATGGGCGTCGACTCCATCTTCGATTGTTTTCTTTCCGCCATCGGGTTCGGACGTGTTCCTTTCGCTCCGGGTTTCGGAACGGAAAGTTAGCTAAATATCGGAAAAATTACGTCGGTATTGTTGCGTTCGGGATCGGCTTAGTTAGAATCGACACCGAATCGAAGAGTGAAGAGCTCCGGTACCCTTCGGGGTAGTTTTCGATCCCCCTTCGGGGCCTGGTCGGCCCGACCGCGTGTAAAACAACGCTGATGGAACGGACCCCGTTCCGTTTCTGTCCTAAATGCCACAACAAATACCCGTATACAGACCAACATTTGGTCTGTAACCTGTGCCTGTCGCCTGAGCACAGTGAAGAGACTTGCGAGGCCTGTCGTGCGTTCCGGTCCCGAAAAACACTCCGTGACCGTCGAGCCAGAAGACTGCAGATGGCGTCCACGCCGACAGCTCACCAAGAGTTCGAGGAACAAGAGGAAGAAGAAACCTTCTCGATCAATGATTCGGACTCCGAAGAATTCGACGACCAAAGAACTGTGAGTAAGACGTCGAAGCCAGCACACAAGAAAAGTGACAAGGCCCAGGGGACGCCACTGCCACCAGGCCATGGCTCGACCCATAAATTCGGTGACCGCCCATCGGCACCGAAAAAAGCCGAAATGGTGCCGAGATCGTCCGACTCCGGTCGAGACACCGGCACACAGCCTTCTCAGGACCGAGAAAGTGCTGTTGAAAAACATCGACGCCGAGATATCGGAGCCGAAACTGCTCGACGCAGACACAGCGGCACCGAGGAAGATCGACGCCGAGAGGCTTCGACTCCGAAAAAGAAGAAGGTCACTTCGGAGCCGAAAAAGAGTACAGACAGGGTTTCGGTGCAAAAACAACCCGCAACCGACCCACCTACCGGTTCCTATTCAGAGGAGCAATCACTGTCCTCTCAGATGCGAAAGCATAGATTTGAGGAAGAGTTGCAATCCACCGAGGTGGACCACACTCAGAAACGTATTTTTATACAGGAAGGAACAGGGAAAATAAGCACCCTTCCCCCTATTAGGAGAAAAAGGAGACTGGAGTTTCAATCACACCAAGCACCACAAACAAAAATGGTGAAAAAGGTAACTCCGCCACCCTCTCAAAAGGTAACTCCGCCACCCTCTCCTCCACCTGTAACTAACGTTTCACCGGCACAAACTCTATCACATTCCCCGGCTCACACCACCATGAGCCAAGGTGATCAGGACCAAGACGCTTGGGACTTATACGACGCCCCAGTGTCGGGCAACAGTCCAGAGGCGTACCCTACAAAGCCCTCACCACCGGAAGATAGCACAGCATACTCACAAGTGGTGGCTAGAGCAGCAGAGTTCCACAACGTGTCCCTACACTCGGAACCAGTCGAGGATGACTTCTTATTCAACACCCTCTCCTCCACCCATAGCTCCTACCAAAGCCTGCCTATGCTCCCAGGAATGCTTCGGCACGCAAAGGAAATCTTCAAGGAGCCGGTCAAAAGTAGAGCAATAACACCAAGAGTGGAAAAGAAATATAAAGCACCTCCCACAGACCCTGTTTTCATCAGCTCACAGCTGCCACCAGATTCCGTCGTAGTAGGAGCAGCTCTCAAGAGAGCCAACTCCCACACATCTGGGGATGCACCGCCCCCAGATAAAGAGAGCCGCAAGTTCGATGCAGCCGGAAAGAGAGTCGCAGTACAAGCTGCAAACCAGTGGCGCATCGCTAACTCTCAAGCACTACTTGCGCGCTATGACAGAGCCCATTGGGACGAGATGCAACACCTCATTGAGCATCTACCCAAAGAGCTACAAAAGAGGGCGAAACAGGTGGTTGAGGAAGGACAGAACATATCTAATAATCAGATACGCTCCTCTATGGATGCAGCGGACACAGCTGCAAGAACAATTAACACATCTGTGACTATCAGAAGGCACGCATGGCTACGAACGTCTGGTTTTAAACCAGAGATTCAGCAGGCAGTGCTCAATATGCCATTCAATGAGAAACAACTGTTCGGACCAGAAGTGGACACAGCGATTGAAAAACTCAAAAAGGACACTGACACTGCTAAAGCCATGGGCGCACTCTACTCCCCGCAGAGCAGAGGCACTTACAGCACCTTCCGCAAAACATTCTTTAGAGGGGGGTTTCGGGGTCAAGCCACACAAGCCAGCACCTCACAGGCCACACCGTCCAGCTACCAGGGACAGTACCAAAGGGGAGGCTTTCGGGGCCAATACAGAGGACAATTCCCTAGGAATAGGGGAAAATTTCAAAGCCCCAAAACCCCTACAACCAAACAGTGACTCACATGTCACTCATCCCCTCCACACAACACCAGTGGGGGGAAGAATAGGTCAGTATTACCAAGCATGGGAGGAAATAACTACAGACACTTGGGTCTTAGCAATTATCCAACATGGTTATTGCATAGAATTTCTGCAAATCCCTCCAAACATACCACCAAAAGCACAGAATTTATCAAAACAACATTCAGACCTTCTGGAAATAGAAGTTCAAGCATTATTGCAAAAGAACGCAATAGAACTAGTACCAAAGACACAAATAAACACAGGAGTTTATTCCCTGTACTTCCTAATACCAAAAAAGGACAAAACACTGAGACCAATCCTAGACCTCAGAACACTAAACACCTACATCAAATCAGAACACTTTCACATGGTCACGCTACAAGAAGTGTTACCATTGCTAAAGCAACAGGACTACATGACAACCTTAGATCTCAAAGACGCGTATTTCCACATACCAATACATCCGTCGCACAGGAAATACCTAAGGTTCGTATTCAAGGGAATACATTACCAATTCAAAGTATTGCCCTTCGGTTTAACAACTGCACCAAGAGTCTTCACAAAGTGCCTAGCAGTAGTGGCTGCACACATCAGAAGGCAGCAAATACACGTATTCCCGTATCTAGACGACTGGCTAATCAAAACCGACTCACTGACAAGGTGCTCGCACCACACAGATCATGTCATGCAAACCCTCTACAAACTCGGTTTCACCATCAACTATGCAAAATCACACATTCTGCCGTGCAAGGTACAACAATACCTAGGTGCCACAATAGATACAACAAAGGGAATAGCCACTCCAAGTCCACAAAGGGTTCAAAATTTCCAAAAGATTATACAACGCATGTATCCAACACAAAAAATACAAGCGAAGATGATATTACAACTACTAGGCATGATGTCCTCATGCATAGCCATTGTCCCACACGCAAGGTTGCACATGCGGCCCTTACAACAGTGCCTAGCATCACAATGGTCTCAAGCACAGGGTCAGCTTCTAGATCTGGTGTTGATAGACCGCCTAACATACCTCTCGCTTCTATGGTGGAACAACATAAATTTAAACAAAGGGCGGCCTTTCCAAGACCCAGTGCCACAATACGTAATAACAACAGATGCTTCCATGACAGGGTGGGGAGCACACCTCAATCACCACAGCATACAAGGACAATGGGACGTACATCAAAGAACGCTGCATATAAATCACCTCGAACTACTAGCAGTTTTCCAAGCATTAAAAGCATTTCAACCACTCATAACTCACAAATACATTCTTGTCAAAACAGACAACATGACAACAATGTATTATCTAAACAAACAGGGGGGGACACACTCGACACAGCTGTGCCTGCTGGCACAAAAAATATGGCAATGGGCAATTCACAACCACATTCGCCTAATAGCACAGTTTATTCCAGGGATCCAGAATCAACTTGCAGACAATCTCTCTCGAGATCACCAACAGGTCCACGAGTGGGAAATTCACCCCCAAATTCTAAACACTTACTTCAGACGTTGGGGAACACCTCAAATAGACTTATTTGCAACGAAGGAGAACGCAAAATGCCAAAACTTCGCATCCAGATACCCACACAGACAGTCTCAAGGCAATGCCCTATGGATGAACTGGTCAGGGATATTTGCGTACGCTTTTCCCCCTCTCCCTCTCCTTCCATATCTAGTAAACAAATTGAGTCAAAACAAACTCAAACTCATACTGATAGCACCAACGTGGGCAAGGCAACCATGGTACACAACACTGCTAGACCTATCAGTAGTACCCCACGTCAAGTTGCCCAACTGGCCAGATCTGTTAACGCAACACAACCAACAGATCAGGCATCCAAACCCAGCATCGCTGAATCTAGCAATCTGGCTCCTGAAATCCTAGAATTCGGACACTTAAACCTCACACAAGAATGTATGGAAGTCATAAAGCAAGCCAGAAGACCATCCACTGCTATGCAAGCAAATGGAAAAGATTTGTTTGCTATTGCTATCATAATCAAATTCAACCATTACACGCATCTCCAAAAGATGTAGTGGGTTACTTACAACACTTACAAAAAACGAACCTGGCCTTCTCTTCCATTAAGATACACCTAGCAGCAATATCTGCATACCTGCAGATTACCCATTCAACTTCACTATTTAGGATACCTGTCATTAAAGCATTTATGGAAGGCCTCAAAAGAATTATACCACCAAGGACACCACCCGTTCCTTCATGGAACCTTAACATCGTCTTAACCAGACTCATGGGTCCACCCTTTGAACCTATGCACTCTTACGAAATACAATTCCTAACCTGGAAAGTTGCATTTCTCATCGCCATCACATCTCTAAGAAGAGTAAGTGAAATTCAGGCGTTTACAATACAAGAACCTTTTATCCAACTACACAAAAATAAAGTAGTCCTAAGGACCAATCCTAAATTTTTGCCAAAGGTTATTTCACTGTTCCACCTAAATCAAACGGTAGAGCTACCAGTGTTCTTCCCACAGCCAGATTCCATAGCTGAAAGGGCACTACATACATTAGACGTCAAAAGAGCACTAATGTACTACATCGACAGAACTAAAAACATCAGGAAAACTAAACAACTGTTTATTGCATTTCAAAAACCTCACGCAGGAAACCCAATCTCGAAACAGGGTATAGCCAGATGGATAGTTAAGTGCATCCAAATCTGCTACCTTAAAGCAAAAAGACAACTGCCCATTACACCAAGGGCACACTCAACCAGAAAGAAAGGCGCTACCATGGCCTTCCTAGGGAATATTCCAATGCACGAAATATGTAAGGCAGCCACATGGTCTACGCCTCACACATTTACCAAGCACTACTGTGTAGACGTGCTATCAGCACAACAAGCCACAGTAGGTCAAGCCGTACTAAGAACCTTATTTCAGACTACTTCCACTCCTACAGGCTGAGCCACCGCTTTTGGGGAGATAACTGCTTACTAGTCTATGCACAACATGTGTATCTACAGCGACAGATGCCATTGAACTGAAAATGTCACTTACCCAGTGTACATCTGTTCGTGGCATCAGTCGCTGAAGATTCACATGTGCCCACCCACCTCCCCGGGAGCCTGTAGCCGTTTGGAAGTTAGCTTCAACTTTGTACATTTGTAAATATATTAAATCTTAGTTAGGTACATACTTATTCACTCCATTGCATGGGCACTATTACTAACAAACAACTCCTACCTCACCCTCTGCGGGGAAAACAATCGAAGATGGAGTCGACGCCCATGCGCAATGGAGACAAAGAGGAGGAGTCCCTCGGTCCCGTGACTCGAAAGACTTCTTCGAAGAAAAACAACTTGTAACACTCCGACCCAACACCAGATGGCGGGCTATGCACAACATGTGAATCTTCAGCGACTGATGCCACGAACAGATGTACACTGGGTAAGTGACATTTTCATACTAAAGCGTGATGTGGTAGCACACTTTCATTTACCAACAATACGTTTCCAAGAAATGTCCAAAAACCTTCCCACTAACTTGCAGCTTTAGTGATAAAACTATAAAATGTATTAACAATAATCTGTGAAAATTGGGTTTGAGAAAACATTTATCATTTGATCATCACCAAGTAAAGTGTTCTGACTTAACATTCTATTAAAATATTTTTTCATCACACAGAAGTAGAAAAAATGGTCTTTCACAGCTACTGAAATGTATTTTGAAATGTTTGTAAAGTTGACTTAGTTATATAAGTGTTGTGTGGAAAATCCTGATACCAACAGCCCTTCATTTCACATAGGTCAGACAGTTCAACTTACGAAATTGTGGAACTCTGCAGTCACAAGGAAAGGTATTTGCATTGCAAGGAGACAAACTGACTTTTGACCTATCTCTGAACACAGAGCAAAAGAGACAAGAATAAGATTTAAAGGCATCTTAATTGCTAATTTAATGTCTGACTAAACAGAACACCTGTTCTTTGTCCACCAGCCAGAAGGGTCAAGTGGAATCTAAATATAGCTCCACTTCAAAAAATAAAACTCGCCATAGCGACCGGTCGAGTAGATTTTCGAGCCCTGCAGCAAATTTGTCTCTTATCTGAGTGAGAGAGGCACAATCCACCTGCACCTATATTCAGTCATCTATCTCAAGCCCCTGAATACCATGTTCATATCGCTTGCAAAGAAGGCATTAGGAAGAATAAAGCAAAAGCTATATGTATTTAGTGAAAAGGTGGGGACGACTTGTGGCCCAGCAGCTGAAGCAGACTGATGCCCATCAATCCATTCTGGTCGAACTAACTTCAGCTGGACTATTTGCCAATCCAGTGAATATCAATATACTGTAGAGTTTGCTACTTTTTACAAAACCTTATACTCCTTCAACAACTAGACTTGATTCTTTGCAAGCTGAAACTAACTACCTTGAGTAGCTGCCACTTCCCAAACTTAGCAAAGAATGAGCAAGCGACTCTGAAAGCAATTTCACTGAAGAGGAGGTTCATGAGGCCATTAAAACATACTTTCAAGAAAAGCCCCAACGGAAGAATGATTTCCCTTCAAATACTGTAAAATAAATGCACAGATTCTGCTTCTGTGTAAGGTCTTCAAGGAGATGGACATTTATTTAAGATCTTCAGATAGATGTGTGACAAAAGATATTTATTGTTAAAGATAATCTCCAACCGGACTTCAGTAAGGCTTCCATCATTCTTCAAAAGCCCAAAATAGATCTGCAGCAATGCGGCAAATATCTACCTATCTCTTCAAAAAAGTCCTAAAAATACTGGTGAAGGTACTTGCCACAAGAGTAAAGAAACACATTACCTTTCTGATACATAGAAACCAGGTGGGATTTGTCCTGAGGCGATCATCTACTAATCACATGAAAGGTGATCATCTACTAATCACATGAAATTACTTTTTTCATATAAGTTGACAGATAAAAAAAAAAAAAGCCAAGTAAAGAATGTTACAAAATCCCTCACTACTGAAAAGGCATTTGACAGGGTTGATTGACCTTACATATTTCATACCCAACAGAAATTGGGATTTAAAGAAAATTCCCTTTAAAAAATTGGGTTATTTTACTGCACCATCCTCGGCAATGGCAATATGTTACGATTTGCTGTAGGAAGTTGGCTCTGTATATACTATTTCAAAGTAAGAAAAAGTGTGCACAGAGTCCAAGGGTTCCCCTTAGAGGTAAGATAGTGGCAAAAAGAGATAATTCTAATGCTCTATTTTGTGGTAGTGTGGTCGAGCAGTAGGCTTATCAGAGGGTAGTGTTAAGCATTTGTTGTGCACACACAGGCAATAAATGAGGAACACACACTCAAAGACAAATTCCAGGCCAACAGGTTTTTATATAGAAAAATATCTTTTACAAACAATACTTTAAATGAAAGGTATTTCACTCAGGTATTCTAGGAACTTTGAATAATCACAATAGCATGTATAGTTTTGACAAAAATGGCAATACGCTATTTTAAAAGTGGACACTGTGCAAAAATCAACAGTTCCTGGGGGAGGTAAGTAAATGTTAAGTTCACAGGTAAGAAAAACACTTACAGGGTTCAAAGTTGGGTCCAACGTAGCCCACCGTTGGGCGTTCAAGGCAACCCCAAAGTTACCACACCAGCAGCTCATGGCCGGTCAGGTGAAGAGGTCAAAGTGGTGCCCAAAACACATAGGCTTCAATGGAAATAGGGGTGCCCGGGTTCCAGACTGCCAGCAGGTAAGTACCTGCGTCTTCGGAGGGCAGACCAGGGGGGTTTTGTAGGGCACTGGGGGGGACACAAGCAGGCACAGAAAGTACACCCTCAGCAGCACAGGGGCGGCCGGGTGCAGAGTGCAAACAGGCGTCGGATTTGCAATAGGATTCAATGGGAGACCCGGGGGTCTCTTCAGCGATGCAGGCAAGTGGGGGGGGGGCTCCTCGGGGTAGCCACCACCTGGGCTTGGAAGAGGGCCGCCTGGGGGTCGCTCCTGCACTGGAGTTCGGTTCCTTCAGGTCCTGGGGGCTGCGGGTGCAGTGTGTTTTCCAGGCTTTGGGTTCCTTGAAGCAGGCAGTCGCGGTCAGGGAAAGCCTCTGGATTCCCTCTGCAGGTGTCGCTGTTGGGGCTCAGGGGGTCAACTCTGGCTACTCACGTGCTTGCAGTCGCCGGGGAGTCCTCCCTGTAGTGTTGTTTTTCCGCAGGTCGAGCCGGGGGCGTCGGGTGCAGAGTGGAAAGTCTCATGCTTCCAGCAGGAAAAGTGTGGTCTTTAAAAGTTGCTTCTTTGTTGCAAAGTTGCAGTTTCTGTGGAACAGGGCCGCTGTCCTCTGGAGTTTCTTGGTTCTTTTAGATGCAGGGTAGTCCTCTAAGGCTTCAGAGGTCGCTGGACCCTGGGGGATGCGTCGCTGTTGCAGTTTTTCTTGAAGCGGGGAGACAGGCCGGTAGTGCTGGGGCCAAAGCAGTTGATGGCTCTGTCGGGCTTCAGGTCAGCAGTCCTTCTTTGTCTTAAGGTTACAGGAATCTATCTTCCTAGGTTCTGGGAGCCCCTAAATACTCAATTTAGGAGTGTGTTTAGGTCTGGGAGGTTAGTAGCCAATGGCTACTAGCCCTGAGCGTGGCTACACCCTCTTTGTGCCTCCTCCCAGTGGGGAGGGGGTCACATCCCTAATCCTATTGGGGGAATCCTCCATCTGCAAGATGGAGGATTTCTAAAAGTCAGAGTCACCTCAGCTCAGGACACCTTAGGGGTTGTCCTGACTGGCCAGTGACTCCTCCTTGTTTTTCTCATTATCTCCTCCAGCCTTGCCGCCAGAAGTGGGGCAGTGGCCGGAGGGGTGGGCATCTCCACTAGCTGGGATGCCCTGGGATGCTGTAACAAAGGGGGTGAGCCTTTGAGGCTCTCCGCCAGGTGTTAGTTCCTGCAGGGGGAGGCGTGAAGCACCTCCACCCAGTACAGGCTTTGTTACTGGCCACAGAGTGACAAAGGCACTCTCCCCATGTGACCAGCAACATGTCTGGTGGCAGGCTGGCAAAAACTAGTCAGCCCACACTGGATGTTTGGTATGTTTTCAGGGGGCATTTCTAAGATGCCCTCTGGGTGTATTTCACAATAAAATGTACGCTGGCATCAGTGTGCATTTATTGTGCTGAGAAGTTTGATACAAAACTTCCCAGTTTTCAGTGTAGCCATTACGGTGCTGTGGAGTTCGTATATGACAGACTCCCAGACCATATACTCTTATGGCTACCCTACACTTACAATGTCTAAGGTTTTGCTTAGACACTGTAGGGGCATAGTGCTCATGCACCTATGCCCTCACCTGTGGTATAGTGCACCCTGCCTTAGGGCTGTAAGGCCTGCTAGAGGGGTGACTTATCTATGCCATGGGCAGTGTGAGGTTTGCATGGCACCCTGGGGGGAGTGCCATGTCGACTTAGTCATTTTCTCCCCACCAGCACACACAAGCTGGCAAGCAGTGTGCATGTGCTGAGGGGGCCCCAGGGTGGCATAAGACATGCTGCAGCCCTTAGAGACCTTCCCTGGCATCAGGGCCCTTGGTAACAGTTACAAGGGACTTACCTGGATGCCAGGGTGTGCCAATTGTGGAAACAAAGGTACAGGTTAGGGAAAGAACACTGGTGCTGGGGCCTGGTTAGCAGGCCTCAGCACACTTTCAAATCATAACTTAGCATCAGCAAAGGCAAAAAGTCAGGGGGTAACCATGCCAAGGAGGCATTTCCTTACATTTGCACACAGAACAATTTGTCATAACCAAAGGAACACAGCAAGGGTGACCTTTGGCGCCCGATCTTTTTCTTTTAGCACTGTAGCTAATGGGTAATAAAATAAGACCCTCTGCATTACCAGCATTGACACAGCAGCCAGTGAAATATGACTATTGCTTTATGCAGACAACATCATGTTACTGCTCACTAACACGGAAACCTCATTATCTAACATACTGGACATTGTAAACCTATTTCCAGTTACAAAAGGAATAAAAGAAAATATTGATCCTACCTTTGAACTGAGCAACATCCTCGATGGTTATAGACTGTTATAGAAGAATCATGCTGCCCATGGTCAAATATCATACCACGATATGTTGCCTGGGCATTCAACTTGGTAACGACTGGATGGCTCAAAAGGACGTAGAAGATTTGCTGGCAAGAATAACACTTGACTTTAAAAGTGGTCTTGCGTAAAGCTCTGGCTATTGGGACATGTCCAAACAATTAAGATGGTGACAGTATCTAATTTTAAATATTTTGGGGATGATTCCAGTATGCTATCCATAACATTGACAAAGGCCTCCTTTACAAACCCACTGCAACAAAAGAAGGCAGTGAAAATCCAATTATTCTAGAAACGTCCCTGTCATGGATTTCGACTCATAAGCAACTGCACGTTCATGCAGACATAAAATGCGCGCTGATCTGGAAAGTCAAAACTATTCAAGCCAATGTCTATACATCTGATTGGAAACACTGGTCAGATGAAGGCTATTCTAACGATAAGCCATCTATTACAGGATACAGTCCTGAAATCTTTTGCAGACCTACAATCAGAGTTTCATTTAGAAACACAACAACAGTGGAGATACATCCAACTGAAGAACTGTTTGTAGCAAGGACTATTGGTGTTGTCTGATCCTTTCCTAATCCCAGCAACACTTAAAAAAAAAAAAAAAACGAAAAAACGTCAATTTTGTGTTTATTGATAATCGCGTCAATACAGAGACAAAGAAGGAACATGAAAGGGGCAGCCATTGTAATATTGTCACAGGTATAGTAGGTAGGTACATATGATGCAGATCATTAACAGTAGGTATATGCCCCCATTACACTTTCACATGTTTTAAGAGTTGGAACAATAAACAGCCCCGGACATTGTCAGCAGGAAGCTCGAAGTGTTATATCAACTGTCAATTGTCTTCATCATCTCCCAACTCTTCCCCATCAGAAGAGAACGATAAATGAGAACCCCTGGGGTCCATGAATCCTACAAGGAGACACACCCACACCATGCTCTATTAGCTTATCATTGTCCCTGCAGCATCTAAAGTGAATCTCTGCAGCCACCGTCCGTCCGTTCTGCCACATCTGCCACGTATTGCTCCACACTCGGCCCCTGCTGACCCATGCAAGGAAATGCTACCCGCCTCTTAGCCAAAAGTAACTGCAGGTGTAGGAATTTATAAGCCACCTTCCAGCCCTTTTGCCGGCGGACATCTCCCAGTAGGCACACCGCAGGCCCCCTGATCACAGGTATCCTCATCACTGCGCTCAAACAGTCCGTTACTCGCAACCAGAATGCGGACTCCTCCTGGCAACCCCATGCCAGAAGTATAAACCAAGCCCCTGGGGTGGAACACATGAGGCAATCAAGAGGCTTGCTTGGGTCCATTCTGTGGAGAATCACAGGTGTAACATATGTTCGGTGTAAAAAAAAATAAAGTGGATACGTTTGAACATGTTGTTTACTAGACACTGTCTTCACTACAGAGCACATTCTCGGCCGCCGAACGTCATCAGACTGCACCTCAAGATCACCATTCCGAGCCTTCTGGGGCAGAAACAGGACACACTGCCGATCTGCAGTCATAGCTTTTTAAAAGAGGGAAACTAGATGACGACCCTTGTCCAACTCCAGTAGGCCCCAAAAGGTCTGCGATATGGCTCGAGCCACCTTAAATATATGCCATTACTCCTGCACAATGGTCAAAATACTGGCATAATGAATGAACTGTCCCGGTCCCACCCACAAACTTGCCTGCGCTGCCTCGAACGTAATAAATTCCTTGTTGCAGTTTAAGTCCCCCAAAGCTTCGCATCGACCACACCTCTAGCCCTAGACATGTACTGACAGCATTATAAAACCCGTTAAGTCCAAGAACACAAATTCCAGGGTGAAAGGGGCTTTCCCCAAGACCACCCGAACTGCGCATCTCACATAGAAGCACTATGACTTACAATGTATGGAACAGGAGCCGCGCTCCTGCCCCCTGTCATCAGCAGTTGTGAGAGTGGTGTGACTTGTCACATCTGTCAGCGGGGATTTCTCCCAGTTGCCCTCCACTGCACACCAGTGATCTGCATACTGGAGCTGGGAGGCCAGGTAGTATTGCTGCAGGTTAAGAACTGCTAAGTTCCCCTCCTCCATTGGTCGAAACAGGAAATCCTTTACTGCTCTACTCTGTTCTCTGCCCAAAATCAGTGTGGTAAGAAGAGAGTGGAACTGCCGAAAGACCGTACTTGGTAAAATATCAGAACCATGTTAAGTAGAGCACAAGCATCTCGGCAGGAACACCATCTTCAAAATGGCAACCCGGCCCATGAGGGAGAGAGGAAGCAAGTTCCAGAATTGTACAGAGGAGCCGAGGCCCTCCATGACCCGTCCAGTATTATACTGGTGGTGCTTCTGTGGGAAGTGGGCTACCATCACACCCAGGTACCAGAATGTATGCCTCTCTGACTGGAGGGGCACAGGAGGTAAGGCAGTTGCCTCACGTGCAGCCAGTGCCCGTAAAGAAAACACTAGAGATTTCCACTGATTGAGTTGTATACCCGATGGTTCTCTGAATGTAGACATATAGGAGAGGTAGGGGCGGCTGCGGTGCCGAAGATTGAAAAAAGAATAGCATGCTATCAGCATACAGGGAGACCAGATGAGTGACATCTCCTACTGATACCCTACTCCGATATGACCTGCCTGATCTGGGCAGCTAAAGGTTCCAGTGGTGTGGCAAATAAAAGGGTTGAGAGTGGACATCTCTGCTTTCCCCTGCTTTCCTCCTCTGGTAACCTCAACAACACATTACCTAAAAAGATGGAGCGCATGCTGTGAAGTTGCCTCTGGGCTGCCTGGACTCTATTTGAAGAACTTCATTCCTGTTCTCTCAGATCACATTTGCTGGGAAAATGGCAAATAAAGTGGGTATAAAATACTCTGACCTGGATTGAACAGAACTGTTCGACATCCATGACAGGGGCCTTAGGGGGGAAAGGCTAAAAATTACCTTCTTCCACATAAATGGCATTGTATCCCATAGAAACTTAGCCAGCCAGACTTAACATATACATCAAACTGTTGGAGGTGCAGCCGACAGGGCAGATACAAAATGCACCTGGTGTGGTCCTGCCCCTCTTTACACTCATTTTGGCAAAATGTGATTGACACCATAAACTCCAAATATGGTTTCAATCTGCAGGTAACTGCTGAGCAAATGCTAATGCAAGATACTGTTCTAAAACCACCATATCAAGAGATGGGTTAATACTGCATGTGTCCTTTCTGAGATGTTGGAAACAACAACAGCCAGGTGTGACTGATATAAATGACCCCTTCACAGTGTGTCTGACTCTTGATCTTCCTATTGATCTATACGTTTGTTATTGGCTCACCTGACACTGTCTAGATGGCAGTTTGCTCCTTTCTAGTTTGAGTTAGCGATGTTCAACTCTTAAGATATGCATGTTACCTACTCTGTTCTAGTCCTATCTGCATACTCTTTATTGTTCTTCAGTACACCTGGATATTGGGAACCTAACTTACTTTTTGGTTGTACCTAATGTTACACAAAAGTGAATATTTCTTACTTGTTGCTGTAATAATTTTCATTTTTGAAGTGAAAATCTCTTAATTAACCAAGAAAAAATGATTTAAAAAAAAGTATTGACACACAGTTATGGTATTTCAGTAATTCATTGCATGAAATGATGAAACCAGTCTTTGGAAACTAACTCCTTCATTCCAACCCCTAGCTAAACTTTATTTCCAAGTTTCTTTAGGTGCTTAGCTGAACCACAGGCGTGTTGTTTAGTTAGCCTATGTACTTCGAGCAGGTCACTTTCTGTCCCAGTTATATGGTTCCGGAGCTGATAACGACCTCCTATCGCTGATGAACCCATGGCCTTTGCTAGAGAGGTTTGTAGCTAGGCTCACATGATTTCCAACGAAGCTGAAGATTCCTCTCTGCCTAGTATGTGTCTATACAAGTCTTAAATATACTTTTCTAATTATTTTTATAAAAGCAGCCCTCCTGGTGAATTAAATAAAATGGAGAAATTTGCATATGAATTCTGTTGCATCTTCACTAAATGCTATCTCTGCATTCACCACTGCTTTTTAATCCTCCGAAAACACTACTGGACATGGATGGTGAACTTACCTTAGTGTAGCATTGGAATCTTTTTGGCACCACATCACTGAATGCAATACTCCAACATCCTGCATGAGAGCTGTCCATGCTGGGAGAAAACTTGCCAGTCTCCTCTCTATCAGTAGTTGAAAAAAAGGGATAAGCCTTACCTGAAGCCTCCAATGCCTCGGCATTGAGCCTTTCAGGAGTTTAAAAGCAATGCAGAGCCTTGACCGGTTCTGCAGCTGCATGGATCTTCTGGATGGTTGAATTCTTTGGGAGCCTTGAGAAAATAAACAGCCAGCTGACTGCCTCCACCTCTGCCGGCCAGGCAAAAAATCTTAGGCGTAAAGACACACTTAATGGTAGGGCTGTGGTTTATCCAGGGAAGCAACGGTATTATGAGATCTGCTCAGCTCTCAGCAGGGTTTCCCAAAGAGACCTACATCATTGACTAGACTGGTCTCAAGGATCATCAACTCTCCTAACCTAAGGATGATTTTAATCAGTGGAGGTGTCTGTTCAGTTGATATTGCCTAACAGACAGATCATGCTTTGCACCCAACTGGATAAGATGTCCAGAGCAATGACTTCCCATGCACCTGGGATGGAACCGAATGGCACAGGCAGCTGGGTCCCCCTTTCTTTCATCAGAAGCTCCTTTCTTCTGATTTGTGTCAACCCCAAGGTCATCCTCCATCAATGGGGTGCCGACCCCAGTAGCGTCTGCACAGAAGTTACGGTACTCACAGAGTGGTAGTTTTTGAGAAGGACATCTCATATATGTTTGAAAGCATCATGGGGGTCCTCTGTGGCTGGATTTGATTTCGTCCTTATCTTCTTGTGGCTTGATGATAAAACGCCAGCCTCCTGGGGATAAGGGTTTGAGGGTATCTGAGGATCTTCCCACATATGGGGGTTCAGGACATGCTGCTGTGAGTATCAGCAATTGTCTGCCCAAAGACTGCAAGATTTCCTTTTTACAGAGGTATCAATTACCTTTGGATGGGAAAGTTGATCTAGCAAGACTCTTAAGCAGACCTTCAGGCCTTAACAGACCAGTTGTTAGATTCTGGTCACAGCACTGACCTTCACTAGGGCAAGAAATGGGAGTTTATAGAATGAACTGAGTACAGTGAAAGCATCAACATGGGGCTACTTTGTTGCTACAAGGCTCAGCTGGAGACTCGCCCTTCCAATGATTGTTGCCAGGGTCTCGTCTGCCAGGGTTAACTATTAGAGCCTCAAATTTCAGGCAGGAAATGGTGGCTCCGATGGTTATAGAAAATATCAGCCCACAGGGTGTAAGTGCCCGAAAATACCTATGGGCACGCAGAGAGCTCAGGCTTTTTGCTCCTTGATGTAGGGCAACTATGTCTGTGCTCGAGATCCACCTCATCAAAGCCGGGTCTTTTTCACCCCCAGTTGGTTGGAGGAGTACTGCAATACACAACCACAGGCTCCAACGAACAGCAGTAAGAAAAGAGGACTTCTCTGAAGACGTTGTAGTTGTTAGGGAGGGTGGTGGCTCCTGATTGACGGAGGCTTAATGCAGGCTATACTGGGAATTATAGTGTTTGGTTTTATTCTCACTGATTCTTGCTTTTTTTGTGACAGTAATGTTTTTTGGTAATACTTGAAATGCTGCTTGAGTTTGGAGCAAGATAAATAATTCATAATCCTCCACTTCGGTCTTGGCATAGAATTCAAAACAACATGCACAATATCAGCTTTCATAAGGTTTGCTGAAGGTTTTCTTCTAGGAAAATATAACTGGGCTAAAACCGTGTGCTTTCACCAAAACAAAGTGAGAGAACACTTAGAATACATAAGATTTACAATGCAACTGAATTCACACTTGTTTCTTTATCTTTCCCTGACTAGAAGATCATTAGCTACCTCTGCATTGAAAGATCAACAACTAGCTTTTTAATGTGGCCATGTATCCAGGAATAGATAAATTGCACTGCTATTCTACTCTGAAATTGTTAGAATGAGTTGGAACTTCAGTTAAAAGTTTAAATGTGCTAATGGAGCCTCCTTAGAATAAGCTTACATTATTAGTGTATTCATTGTGTCAGCCTTTCCATCACTTGGCGATGGTAATAGTTTCTACCCACACCTGTAGGTGCCTAGGGGTTCGTTGTGAATTCCATTCAACAATCCCTCTGGATGTGGCCTGTATTTCACTTCTGGTGAATTTGAGACTTAGGTCTTTGCTTACTTCACGATCTGAATACCAAGGAAGACTCTTCTTCTCCAGGCCTAAATAGACCTTCCACCTGATTCTGCAGTGTAACAACCCATGTAATCCTTGCTCGTTTGAAGTTTGCCTGAGGAAAAAAGAAGCATTGTAGATCTGTAAATGCAAAGTAGACTGCAATAGGACAGTTGTAGGCATTGCACCACTGGATATGAGGGAGCAGTACTAGTTGGTTTTGGAAAATAATTTGTTAGACCTTATTCCTGGCTCCAGACGCATATGCCAGTAGTCATATGCTGCCTTTTGAGGTTTTTATAATTCATGATTATTTATCAGGGACAAGGTAATTGTCTATTCTTTTGTGAAAAAAGTACACGTTTTGCAAAAAATGCTCACACTTACAACAGGCTAGGTTCGTTTAAAAAAAGAGAACAGTTTCAATGGAATTGACAAGAGTGTTGAACAGCAAGAGTTTTTTTTAATGGTGCAATCTGTGATTTGTAAAAAGAGCTTAGAGCAAAGTATAGAGTAAAAAAGAATGTGTTCTTCGGTGTGGTTCTTCCTTGCACAAGGCCAGTGCTAAATTTTGCCTGATGTGATGTGACCCTTGTGCATTCTGAATGCTTACCAGGGACTCAAGACTGTGCTAGAAGAACAGGCAGAATTGTCTTTTGCGTGTGAGAATGCCAATGTCAAACAAAAAAAAAATATATTAGTCGATGATGAAGTGTATGATGATTTGAATTGAACGTAGCTGTGTGTGTTTTCAAGATGAAGGCGAATTCTTGTTGTAATTCCCCCAAGTTATGTGACTGGGAAGCTGGGAGAGTGAGTGAGTTATTCAATGATTGACCTAGGGTGTTCATGTTGAAACTGGGGGACATGTGGGTATGGCACATACAATACCACTGTCTGTACAAGAGGAAATTGCAACAGTATTGGATAATGTTGATCAGTTTCTTTAGTTCTTCAGCACTGTATGCCTTCACCGTATATGATTTAAACATTATAAAATATCTGCTCCAGCTAAGTTGGTGTTTATGACTAGTAGGTTGGGAGAAGAGGATGATTTATTATATTAGCATGATAACCTGCAGCTCTTAGTTAAGCTTTGAACATACTTGCTATCTGAGCACACAATGGGATTTGAGGGCACAGTTTAAATGGCTGTCCATTGATATATAAGCCAATGGTAAACAAGTATTCTGTTTGTTGTTTGTTTGTTGTTTGGTATAAAGCCTCTCAGGCAGTAGCGGCTCCTCCATCAGAGCAGAGGAGTGTCGCCCCGGTGAGAAAATGCCCCAGAGCAGCTAACAAATACAATGGTAATAATGTTTATTTATTACCATTTTATTTTTCAGCAACCCATCCTTATCCGAGTGTCAGGCAATTGCTGCAGAGTGGCAGCGGGGGGCTCGCACTATGTTTAAAGTGAGCATGTCCCTTTGGCCAGCTGTCTTGCAGCAGCTGGCCTGACGTGCACTTTAACCTTCTCTAGCCCAGTTTTCTTAAGACAGCTGGGTTAGAGAAAGTATAGGCCTCCAGTGCTCTTTAGAGCTCAGAGAGGCCGCTCCATCCAATCCTGACGCTTCTCTTATGGTCTTCAACAGCATGAGAACAGCGACAGCATTGGGTAGGGCGATTTCCTGGGTCCGGAGCTTCAAAGACAGAAGACACCGGAGCGAGGAGGATGTCGTGGCAAGAAGAGAAGGTAAGTGACTTTAAAAAACAAATATATATATATATATGTTCGATGGCATGTGTAGCTGCAGATACACATGCTGTGCACATCCCGCCATCTGGTGTTGGGCTCGGAGTGTTACAAGTTGTTTTTCTTCGAAGAAGTCTTTTCGAGTCACGAGACCGAGGGACTCCTCCCATTTCGACTCCATTGCGCATGGGCGTCGACTCCATGTTCGCTCCGTGTTTAGGGTCGGAAAGTTAGTTAGAATCTCGGAAAAATCGTCGGTATTGTTTGCGTTCGGTATCGGGTTAGTTACAACAGATCGACACCGAATTAAGAAGAGCTCCGGTGGCCCTTCGGGTTTTTTTTTCGATCCCGTCGGGCCTGGTCGGCCCGGCCACGTGTCTCTTCAAGGCTGATGGAACGGACCCCATTCTGCTTCTGTCCAAAATGCCATAACAAGTATCCATATACAGATCAACACCTGGTCTGTAACTTGTGTTTGTCACCAGAACACAAGGAGGATACTTGTGAGGCCTGTCGAGCGTTTCGGTCCAGGAAGACACTCAGGGACCGAAGAGCAAGAAGACTGCAAATGGCGTCGGCGCCGACAGGACAAGGGCGTTTCGAGGAGGAGGAAGAAACATTCTCCACCCAGGATTCGGACTCGGAGGAGATAGATTCCGAATAAACGCCGAAAACCGTGAGTAAGACGTCGAAACAAAGAACTCACGAAAAGACAGCTAAAGCCCAGGGGACGCCACCGCCAACAGGCCATGGCTTAACCTGAAAAATAGGTGACCGTCCATCGGCACCGAAAAAGGGCGAGCTGGTGTCGAAGTCATCCGACTCCGGTCGAGATACCGGCACACAGCAATCTCGGGCCAGAGAGAGTGGCTCCGAGAAGATTCGGCATCGAGACAGCGGCACCGAAATGGGTCGGCACCGAGAGGGCATGACGGCGAAAGTAAAAAAGATTTCGTCGGAGCCGAAAAAAGCAGCCGAAAAGGTTTCAGTACCTAAACACCTGGCCTCGGAACCGAAAATAAGTTCCTATTCAGAGGAACAAGGACTGTCCTCACAAATGAAGACACACAGATTTGAACAAGAATTAGAGACAATAGAGCCAGATCACACACAAAGGCGGCTCTTTATTCAAAAAGATACGGGGAAGATCAGCACTCCTCCTCCAATCAAAATGAAACGTAAACTTGCCTTACAAGACAAGGACAAACAGCCACACGCAAAGGTGGCTAAACAAGTAACACCACCACCATCCCCACATCACTCTCCACAACCATCACCAGTAGCCACTCCACCAATGATGCAATCCCCAACTCATACGGGAATGAGTCAAGATGACCCTGACGCATGGGACCTTTATGACGCACCAGTGTCAGATAATAGTCCTCAATGCTATCCAGCGAGACCATCGCCACCAGAGGATAGTACAGGCTACGCTCAAGTGGTATCAAGAGCAGCAGCATTTCACAATGTCAGCCTTCATTCAGAACCCATTGAAGACGACTTTCTTTTTAATACACTGTCGTCTACACACAGTCAATATCAGAGTCTTCCGATGTTGCCCGGAATGCTGAAACACTCCAAACAAGTGTTTGAAGAGCCTGTCAAAGGGAGAGCCATTACTCCAAGAGTAGATAAAAAATATAAACCGCCACCAACAGACCCAGTGTACATCACACAACAGCTATCACCAGACTCTGTTGTAGTTGGAGCAGCGCGCAAAAGAGCCAACTCTCATACTTCAGGAGATGCACCACCTCCAGATAAAGAGAGTAGAAAATTCGATGCTGCAGGCAAAAGGGTGGCTGCACAGGCAGCAAACCAGTGGCGTATTGCAAATTCGCAAGCTTTGTTAGCCAGATATGATAGGGCCCATTGGGATGAGATGCAACGATTTATTGAACATTTACCAAAAGAGTTCCAAAAAAGAGCACAGCAAGTGGTAGAAGAGGGACAGAGTATCTCCAATAATCAAATACGATCAGCAATGGATGCTGCAGACACAGCTGCTAGAACTGTCAACACAGCAGTAACAATAAGGAGACATGCATGGCTGCGTACATCAGGATTTAAACCAGAGATACAGCAAGCTGTGCTGAATATGCCATTCAACGGACAGCAGTTGTTTGGGCCGGAGGTGGACACTGCAATAGAAAAACTTAAGAAAGACACTGACACGGTCAAAGCCATGGGTGTACTCTACTCCCTGCAGAGCAGAGGCACATTTTGAAAGACACAATTTCGAGGGGGGTTTCGAGGGCAGACCACAGAAGCCACGACCTCACAAACAAAGCCCACTTACCAGAGCCAGTATCAGCGGGGTGGTTTTCAGGGACAATATAGAGGAGGACAGTTTCATAGAAACAGAGGAAAGTTCCAAAGTCCCAAAACTCCTCCAAACAAACAGTGACTTCAAGGTCACAAATCCCCAACACATAACACCTGTGGGAGGGAGACTAACCAAGTTTTACACACATTGGGAGGAAATAACAACAGACACTTGGGTCTTAGCAATTATCCAGCATGGTTATTGCATAGAATTTCTCAAATTCCCAACACACAGTATGTCAAAACAACATATAGATCTTCTAGGACTAGAAGTTCAGGCATTGCTACAGAAAGAAGCAATAGAATTAGTACCAACACAACAATTAAACACAGGAGTTTACTCACTGTACTTTCTGATACCCAAAAAAGACAAGAGTCTGAGACCTATACTAGATCTCAGAACATTAAATACCTACATCAAATCAGACCACTTTCACATGGTTACTTTACAAGACGTAATCCCACTGCTCAAACAACAAGACTACATGACAACACTAGACCTAAAGGATGCATATTTCCATATACCAATACATCCTTCACACAGAAAGTACCTAAGGTTTGTATTCCAAGGGATACATTACCAATTCAAAGTGTTGCCTTTCGGAATAACAACTGCGCCAAGAGTTTTTACAAAATGCCTAGCAGTAGTAGCTGCACATATCAGAAGGCAGCAAATACATGTGTTCCCGTACCTAGACGATTGGTTAATCAAAACCAACACGCTAAAACGGTGTTCACAACACACAAAATATGTCATAGAAATCCTACACAAACTAGGTTTCTCAATCAACTACGCAAAGTCACACCTTCTGCCGTGTCAAACACAGTAATACTTAGGAGCAACAATCAACACAGCAAAAGGGATTGCTACTCCAAGTCCACAAAGAGTTCAAACATTTCACAATGTAATACAGGCCATGTATCCAAAACAAAGGATACAAGTCAAAATGGTAATGAAACTACTAGGCATGATGTCTTCATGCATAGCCATTGTCCCAAATGCAAGGTTGCACATGCGGCCCTTACAACAGTGCCTAGCATCACAATGGTCACAAGCACAGGGTCAGCTTCTAGATCTGGTGTTGATAGACCGGCAAACATACATCTCGCTTCAATGGTGGAACAGTATAAATTTAAACCAAGGGCGGCCTTTCCAAGACCCAGTGCCACAATACGTGATAATGACAGACGCTTCCATGACAGGGTGGGGAGCACACCTCAATCAACACAGCATCCAAGGACAATGGGACATACAGCAAAGATAGTTTCACATAAATCACTTAGAACTGTTAGCGGCATTTCAACCCATGATAACCCACAAATATATTCTTGTCAAAACAGACAACATGACAACAATGTATTACCTAAACAAACAGGGAGGGACACACTCAACACAGTTGTGTCTCCTAACACAGAAAATATGGCATTGGGCGATTCACAACCACATTCGCCTAATAGCACAATTTATTCCAGGAATTCAGAATCAGTTAGCAGACAATCTCTCTCGGGATCACCAACAGATCCACGAATGGGAGATTCACCCCCAAATACTGAACACTTACTTCCAAATTTGGGGAACACCACAAATAGATCTATTTGCAACAAAAGAAAACTCAAAATGCCAAAACTTCGCATCCAGGTACCCACAACATCAGTCTCAGGGCAATGCGCTATGGATGAACTGGTCCGGGATATTTGCGTACGCTTTTCCCCCTCTCCCACTCCTTCCATATCTAGTAAACAAGTTGAGTCAAAACAAACTCAAACTCATACTAATAGCACCAACATGGGCAAGACAACCTTGGTACACAACACTACTAGACCTTTCAGTAGCACCTCATGTCAAACTTCCAAACAGACCAGATCTGTTAACACAACACAAACAACAGATCAGACATCCAAATCCAGCATCGCTGAATCTAGCAATTTGGCTCCTGAAATCCTAGAATTCGGACACTTAGACCTCACACAAGAATGTATGGAGGTCATAAGACAAGCTAGGAAGCCTACCACTAGACACTGCTATGCAAATAAGTGGAAAAGATTTGTTTATTACTGCCATAATAATCAAATTCAACCCTTACACGCATCTGCAAAAGATATAGTAGGATACTTACTACATTTGCAAAAGTCAAAACTAGCTTTCTCTTCCATAAAGATACATCTTACTGCAATTTCAGCTTACCTGCAAATTACGCACTCAACTTCATTATTTAGGATACCAGTCATAAAAGCGTTTATGGAAGGCCTAAAGAGAATTATACCACCAAGAACACCACCAGTTCCTTCATGGAACATCAACATTGTCTTAACACAACTCATGGGTCCGCCTTTTGAGCCCATGCACTCTTGTGAAATGCAATACTTAACGTGGAAAGTTGCTTTTTTAATTGCCATCACATCTCTAAGAAGGGTGAGTGAAATTCAAGCATTTACCATACAAGAACCATTTATTCAAATACACAAGAATAAAGTAGTTCTACGGACAAATCCAAAATTTTTACCAAAAATTATCTCAACGTTCCACTTGAATCAAACAGTAGAATTACCAGTGTTCTTCCCACAGCCAGATTCTGTAGCTGAAAGAGCACTACATACATTAGACATCAAAAGAGCACTAATGTACTACATTGACAGAACAAAACTAATTCGAAAAACAAAACAACTATTTATTGCCTTTCAAAAACCTCATACAGGAAATCCAATTTCAAAACAAGGCATTGCTAGATGGATAGTTAAGTGTATTCAAACCTGCTATCTTAAAGCAAAGAGAGAGCTGCCTATTACACCAAAGGCGCACTCAACCAGAAAGAAAGGTGCTACCATGGCCTTTCTAGGAAATATTCCAATGAACGAAATATGTAAGGCAGCAACATGGTCTACGCCTCATACATTTACCAAACATTACTGTGTAGATGTGTTAACTTCACAACAAGCCACAGTAGGTCAAGCTGTACTACGAACATTGTTTCAAACAACTTCAACTCCTACAGGCTAAACCACCGCTTTTGGGGAGATAACTGCTTACTAGTCTATGCACAGCATGTGTATCTGCAGCTACACATGCCATTGAACGGAAAATGTCACTTACCCAGTGTACATCTGTTCGTGGCATGAGTCGCTGCAGATTCACATGCGCCCACCCGCCTCCCCGGGAGCCTGTAGCCGTTTAGAAGTTGATCTTGAACATTTGTAAATTTGTAAATATATTACTTTAAACTTCATTATGTACATACGTATTCACTCCATTGCATGGGCACTATTACTAGCATACACAACTCCTACCTCACCCTCTGCGGGGAAAACAATCTAAGATGGAGTCGACGCCCATGCGCAATGGAGTCGAAGTGGGAGGAGTCCCTCGTTCTAGTGACTCGAAAAGACTTCTTCGAAGAAAAACAACTTGTAACACTCCGAGCCCAACACCAGATGGCGGGATGTGCACAGCATGTGAATCTGCAGCGACTCATGCCACGAACAGATGTACACTAGGTAAGTGACATTTTCCATATATATTATGATAATGCCACCCCACCACTCTAAATATATATGGCATCCACCACTGTGTGCTGGTAAATGCACATGTTGGCGCTTCAGCAAGTTTATTGGGTTAAAGGGAAATCAATAAATTGCTGTCATCCTTATTGGCTTTGTCAGCAACATTCAGGAGATGCCGAACCAGGAGTTGTCAAACCCTACATCACCTTGAACCTCAGTGTAAGTTTTAGCTCAAAATGCTATCCTCATACTTCACCTTAGAGTCCTACTTCAGTACTCTGACTGCTGAAGTTGAGAGGTTTGTTTGCACTGATTGCTTATCTCCAGGGCCACTGCATCTTCTATCTATGCTGCAGCTGCTGTGCCTGAGGATGTGCTCCAGGCATCTTTCTCCTTTACTCAGATGGTACCTCCTGGCCTGCTCCTCGTTCCTCCAGCTTTGTCTCCACATGTACTCAATATTCATGTCGATTAGTCCCCAGGCATCCCAGGCCTTCTCCATCATTCTTTTGGAATCATTACATTAACACAAAGACTGTTACTGAAGGCCACGATGATCTGCCTTCTTCCAGGTGCTAACCTGCAGTCATGACCAAGGCTTTGGAAGCGCTGTGTATTGAGGTCACAGTGTTCTCAGCAGAGAATAAGATCAGGTATGCTCCTGTATTATAATTATTAGAAACTCCTTCACTGAAGCCTGCCGTGCCAAATGAGCCCCCACTGTTAGGGTGGCTTGATCATTTGGAGAAAGCTGCTATCTGAGTCTGAAATCCACTAATCATCATGTAGCTGGTTCCATGTACAGTCCAGTTTTTGTTTCTTGGAATCTTCCTCCTCAGTCTGTTGTAGTGATGGTCACACTCTTGAAGGGCAAGGGATATGGCAAGGCATAAGAAGTGTCTAGAGACACATTGGGGACGAATATGATGAGTACACAATTCTCTTCCTGACAGAAATGATTCGCAGCACCATCATTTCATCCAGACTAGCCCCGGAGTTCAGGCTGAACAAAGTAGCTGCACACAAACTAATAATTTGCCAGACCTTATTGACTGTTATCAGGACCATGAACTTGTATTTCTATGTGCTGAATATTCATGTTTTAAGTACTTGTGCCTTGAGGCAGAGCCCTGGGAGAAAGCTAATACGATTCTCTTGAAATAGAAAAACGTTTTATCCCGTGATGGATGAGTTCTGCCAGCAGGACAAAATGGTCATGCTCCTGTCTAAATTATCAAGTACTGCTTAAACAGAATTTCGTAGACCATCTCTCCTCTTCCAGACAACAAAGGCTTTTCGGTCTTCCAAGGCCAGGAGGTCATTTTGCTCCAGTGCACAAAAACACTTCAGTCGAAAAAAGAAACCAGCTCCCTGGCTCAATAGATCCCAAGTAATACCAATTAATTTGTAGAGACAAGCAACCTTCCTCCATGCCATGGAAGGCCCAGTGTGACGAACTGTCTATCAGTACCTTGTGCTACAAGTCAGAGTCGTCTTGACACATAATTGTTTGAGCTCATGACTTCTGTATGGCACTTATAACGTTCCCAATTTTGGGTGGTAATATTTTTAGTGCTAATTCTTCCTGTTCCATGGTGCTTTGTACGCTTCTTCTTACTTGTGCTGTTGCTAAAACCACATGTGCAAATTAGGTTGTGCTAATACCACTATCAGTTTTCTCACAGGTGCTAAAATTGGTGCTGCAGAAAAACCTGATCTTTTTATGTTTTCAGTTTTTATGGTAGCTCATTACAATGATATGAGAACCCCCTTTATGCTGCAAGTAGTAGGCTACCAGTTTATGGAATTGGCAGGCAAATATTGGTTGCCTTCTGAGTGAAACTAGGGCTATGCTCAAAGTTGTCCGATTCAAGTGGCTAACGAGATGGATGTTTATTTAAATCCAATTTTCTGTTGTGTTTCACCAAAGACCTAATAACCTTGATGCTAGAACGTCTGCACTGAAATAAATCACATTTTAAGGTGTCTTTTTTTGTTCTCAGGTAGAGTTTGGGATTATTTGACTACGTCAGTTCACATTTTCTGTTTTGTGTATTATTTTTCATTCTGCAGCCAATTATGCTAATCAGTTCTTAAGAAGACTTGAAGGAAAATAATGAAAAAAATGAAAAACAAAAAGGAAATCTAGTCTTTGGCATAGGCTGGAAGGAGAGGGAAAACTAACACTTCCCGTTTGAGAATGGTTAAAAATGTATTGCATTTACACCAAACAGTACATGGTGAGAGAGGCAGTCATTTTTTTTCAGCTTTCTGAGAAGGATCACCAAATGTCTTTATGGATTAAATCTCTTTATTGAAATTTTCTAAATGTATACAACTGCTTCACCTACAACCACTGGCTGATCGATAGTGAAAACAGTTTACAAAGGAAAATAAAGAAACAGGGGAAACAAAACGAATACCCCCCGCACCTATGCATTTTAAATATTTACATAGAGCCTGCTTGTCAACTCCCTTGTGTGGGCCATCCTATTGCCCCTATGCAGTGTCTGTTGTCTCAGTCGGGCATTTGTCTGAACTAGTCAAATGCAGAATGCACAGGTAGCGCGGAAATGTCAGCTCCATAAATTCGTCAGAGAGATAGGAAATACAGAGACCCAATGTTTTATGAAAAGTGGGCAGGGATCCTGTAGCCGCTGCCGTCAACTGCTCCATTCCCTAGTATATCGTATAACTTTTGTAGCCAGTTAGTGTGAGTGGGAATTACCTCGGAACCCCATTGGGCTAAAAGAAGCTGTTTAGCTGCTCCGATCACCAGCGTAATGGCTCTATCTTTCGGGGCTTTAAGACGGTATGTCTGTGGATTCAGGAGTCCTAATAATGTGTAACTAGGAAAGCGTGATATGGTAGTGTCATTTATCAGTGATCATCAATGGTGATACAGAATGTTGTCCCAAAAGGGGGCTCTTTGGGTGCAGTGCCACAAAATATGTGTTAGCATATCCAGCTACCCACATTGTCGCCAACACCGATCTGTGGCGCCCCTGCGATGTCCGACAACCTGTGCTGACGTAAAGTACCAATAATGCGCTATTTTCAGAAATCATTCTTTGATGTTCATATTGCGGGCTGTTACTCGAGCACAGTGTAGCCTCCACCACCCTGCCCCAGGGGATCCCCAGTTCCTCACGCTACGCCCCACACTGGAGAGCTTGGTCGTCCAAGCTTCTACTTCCTGTGTAAATCCTGGTGCATTCCATTTCAACCCACTGGATTGAGAATCCAGGAGTCTATCTATACTGATAAAAATTCTGCTGCACTTGTCAGTCTAAAGTTCCGGACCCGCTTTGGTTCCCCCTTAATTTCAACATGTTTTTGGCTCTTCCCTGTCACAGGCATTTGGCTCACCTACACAAGTGAGGTATAGTTTTTACTGGGAGACTGAGGGGAACGTTGGCTGGTAGGAAATTTGTCCCGGTGTGGTGATCCCACACAGAAATGTGGGGAAAAAGTGATTTTTTTTAAAGCTACATTTGAGGTTTGCTGAGGATTCTGGGTAAGAAATCATTGGGGGATCCACTCAAGTCATACCTCCGTGGACTCCCTCGGGTGTCTAGTGTTCAGAAATGTCTGGGTTTGGTAGGTTTCCCCAGATGGCTGCTGATCTCTGGACCAAAAACGCAGGAGTGGTCCCCCCCACTTTTTGAAATTTATAATTTTGATGTGTCCAGATAGTGTTTTGGGGCATTTCCTTTCATGAGCACTAGGCCTAAGCACACAAGTGAGGTACCATTTTTATCGGGAGACTTGGGGGAACGCTGGGTGGAAGGAAATTTGTGGCTGCTCTTAGATTCCAGAACTTTCTGTCACCGAAATGAGAGGAAAAAGTGTATTTTTTTTTTTTGGGCCAAATTTTGATGTTTGCAAAGGATTCTGGGTAACAGAACCTGGCCAGGGCCCACAAGTCACCCCATCTTGGATTCCCCTAGGTGTCTAGTTTTCAGAAATGTGCAGGTTTGCTAGTTTTCCCTAGGTGCCGGCTGAGCTAGAGGCCAAAATCCACAGCTAGGCACTTTGCAAAAAACAGCTCTGTTTTCTTTGGGAAAATGTGATGTGTCCACGTTGTGTTTTGGGACATTTCCTGTTGCGGGCGCTAGGTCTACCCACACAAGTGAAGTACCATTTTTATCAGGAGACGTGGGGGAACACTGGGTGGAAGGACACTTGTGGCTCCTCTCAGATTCCAGAACCTTCTGTCACCGAAATGAGAGGAAAAAGTGTTTTTTTGGCCAGATTGTGAGGTTTGCATAGGATTCTGGGTAACAGAACCTGGTCAGAGCCCCACAAGTCACCCCATCTTGGATTCGCCTAGGTGTCTAGTTTTAAAAAATGCGCAGGTTTGCAAGGTTTCCCTAGGTGCCGGTTGAGCTGGAGGCCAAAATCCACAGCTAGGCACTTTGCAAAAAAACATGTCAGATTTCAATGTAAAAATGTGATGTGTCCATGTTGCGTTTCCTGTCGTGAGCATTAGGCCTACCCACGCAAGTGAGGTACCATTTTTATGAGGAGACTTGGGGGAAAACAGAATAGCAAAACAAGTGTTATTGCCCCTTGTCTTATTCTACATTTTATCCTTCCAAATGTAAGACAGCGTGTAAAAAAGACGTTTATTTGAGAAATGCCCTGTAATTCACATGCTAGTATGGGCACCCCGGAATTCAGAGATGTGCAAATAACCACTGCTTCTCATCACCTTATCTTGTGCCCATTTTGGAAATACAAATGTTTTTTTGATCCATATTTTTCACTTTTTATATTTCAGCAATTGAATTGCGGTATACGCGGTATAGAATGAAAACTCATTGCAAGGTGCAGCTCATTTATTGGCTCTGGGTAGCTAGGGTTCTTGATAAACCTACAAGGCCTATATATCCCCACAACCAGAAGAGTCCAGCAGACGTAACGGTATATTGCTTTCAAATTCTGACATCGCAGGAACAAGTTACAGAGTAAAACGTGGAGAAAAATGCCTGTTTTTTTCACCTCAGTTTCAATATTTGTTTTATTTCAGCTGTTATTTTCTGTAGGAAACACTTGTATGATCTACACAAATTACCCCTTGCTGAATTCAGAATTTTGTCTACTTTTCAGAAATGTTCAGCTTACTGGGATCCAGCATTGGTTTCACACCCATTTCTGTCACTATGTGGAAGGAGGCTGAAAGCACAAAACATAGTAAAAATGGGTATGTCCCAGTAAAATGCCAAAATTGGGTTGAAAAAATTAGATTTTCTGATTCAAGTCTGCCTGTTCCTGAAAGCTGGGAAGATGGTGATTTTTAGCACCGCAAACCCTTTGTTGATGCCATGTTCAGGGAAAAAACCTTAAGCCTTCTTCTGCAGCCCTCTTTTCCCATTTAAAAAAAAAATGAAATTTTCACTGTATTTTGGCTAATTTCTTGGTCTCCTTCAGGGGAACCCACATAGTCTGGATACCTCTAATTGATGGTTGGAAAAAAAGGACGCAAATTTGGTGTGGGTAGCTTATGTGGACAAAATGATATGAGGGCCTAAGCGCGAACTGCCCCAAATAGCCAAAAAAAGGCTTGGCTCCTGAGGAGGGGAAAAGGCCTGGCAGCGAAGGGGTTAAACAATGGCCTTATGGAGTCACGCCTGGCTGAGCAAAACCGGCTTTTTAGGAGGATGTCCGAGGCTCACTAATGGAAACACAACAAGATGATGGATGGAGTGCTGAAAGATCTCAAACTCTCCACCCCTCCACTACAACGCCTGCAGATGTAATCCCGAGGACCACCCTCACCGCGAATGCTCTGGACTAAGATATCAGACCTTAAAAGACCACTGCACCCGCAGCTCCCAGGCCTTGGAGAACCCGACCTCCGGTGCAGCTACATTCAGCAGGCGGCCCTCCTCATTGTGGTTTACCCGAGTCGACTACGCCTGCAGCATCTGAGTGACCCCCCGGGGTCCCCTCATAGAGAATCATTGGAAACACAACGTCTTGTTTGCAACCTGTCATCCCATTGCCTCTGAGGGTGTGTGATTGGTGCCTATGTGTACCTCTCTCTCTCCCCAGTGCCCCTCTAAACCCCCAGGTCTGCCCTCCGAAGTCACGGATACTTACTTGCTGGAAGGCCTGATTCCGGGAGCCCCCAGTCTCCGTAGGAGCTCATGTTAGTTTTGCCTCCACTTTGACCTCTGCACCTAGCCGTCCCGTGTTGCTGGTGGTGGGTGTCAGGGGTTAACTTGAACCCCAACCTGTGGACTTCCTAAGACCCAGAGACTGGAACTTATTGATTTCAAACCAAGTGCTACTGATATATGTGTGAAATACAAATATTTTGAAGTACTTACCTGGAACTTGAATCTTTTGGTTCTAGAAATAAATTATTAAGAAATATATTTTGCTATAGAAAACCATTGGTCTGGAGTTAAGTCATTTTTGTGTGCTTCTTCTATTGCTGTGTGTGTACAACAAATGCTTTGCACTACTCTCTGATAAGCCTAACTGCTCAACCACACTACCATAAAAGAAAGCATTAGTATTATCTACTTTGGACTCTGTTAAGCCTCTGGGGAACCCCTGGTCTCTGTGCACACTTAATCTCATTTTGATATAGTACATACAGCGCCATCTTCCTACACTGGGTTCACAATCAATGTGCCAAAGTCACACCTGACTCCCTCTCAGATGTTCCTTTTTCATCAGAGCTGTTCTGGACACAGTGTAGATTCGGGGCTATCCTCCCGAACTGTCAGTCCAGGATATTTAGGCTATGATACAAATGTACTATCCTGGATTTTGGTGAGATGGACTCTAAGCCCCTTTCTCTTCCCCAGCCAGATCTAACAGTGGTGACAGTGTGCCACTCTTGGAATGGGACGGCCGTCTGGAAGAGATGGAGATCAGAGGCTTCTGTTCTATGGAGGAATCCTAACTCTACAACAATCTAATGGAGCTGTGGCTGTCCTTGAACAACTTTTCACCCTCCATCACAGCGAAGGCCAGTGCATTTGTTCACTGACAACATCACCGCTTTGGACTGTGCTCAGAGAGTTTGTTATCCTGAGCTGTTTAGCATGGCTGTCAGTTCTCAGATCAAGCTGCCCTTTCGGGAGGATAATCTGTCACAGTAGAAGGGGAAGGTTCTTCATCTGAACACTCCACCTCCATGTGTGGAGATTGGGCAGTGACAGTTTATAGCTGTTGCAAGTTTGTGGCATGGTGTGCAGGTATACAGATTGACCCTCTTTCTGCTCCCCTCTCTCAGATCCTTCTCTTTTCCCTTCTCTTACCCAGCAGGGTTCTGCTCTGGGCGCCCTAAAGGGCTATCTTTCTCCCATCTCAGCATTTCTGAGATTTCCAGCTCAGCCGTCTCTCTTCAAATCGCATGTTGTAAATAGGTTCTTAAAAGGTGTGCAACATGTTTCCGCCTTCATCATGCCTCAGAGGGACCTTAATGTGGTGTTAACTTTTCTAATGAGTGCTCCCTTTGAGCCACTGCACAATTGTTTTCTAATGTTCCATCACAACAGCCTTCCTGGTGGCAATAACATCTGGCCAGAAGGTCAGTGAGTTTCATGCTTTGTCATTCAAGCCTCCGTGCTTGAAAACCACCCAAACAAGCTGGTTCTTTGCACTAGAGCTTCCTTCCTGCTGAAAGTTGCCAAGCCATCATCCTGCCTGGTTTTCATGCTCCAACACATCCTTCCAAGGAAGAGAAGCGAGTTCACCGTCTGGACCCAGAAAGAGTGTTGTTATTCTACATTGATCACACAAAAGTGAGCAAAGAAGGAAAGACCTTGCAAAATTGGACCATTTCCTGATGGGACATGCTGTGCATTTAAATCTGCTACGCATTCCTTACTAGGCAGTGCAGCGATTTGTAAAATGGTCTCCCTGCCTCGACTTTTGTACCAGCTCAGAATTACCCCTATGCAGTTCCCAGGTCATGGTTCAGACAGCTTAATGCGGTTTTCAGTTGAGTCTTGGGGATGGGTGGGGTGACACTAGTGGCTCTCAGAACATGCTTCCAGTCCACATATTGTGGAGGCATCGCTACTACAGATGTGGGTTCCTAAAACGCCACCTACAGGTTATTAATGACTGGTGGGATAGCCCTCAGTTAGATCCAGCATATGCGTCTGTGTGCTGGCTGTGGGATTCACCTCCCCACTAGACTACCTCTGTAGCAGAAGAAAGATAGGGTCTCTACCTCCGGCAGCTCAGGTTGTCATAGACACATGGAGACCGTCCCTTTGGCAGATGGGGTGGTAGGGAAAGCTAACACAGTGGATTCCCCTATGGCAGGGCATCACCCTACACCAGGGGCCCTCTTAGAGGGCGTGCAGAGATGGGATAACATAGGAATATCCACACTGGGTGGCGTCCTGCAGGGTACTTTTCTGAAATTGTTATAAGAGCTCCAGTGTGAATTTCAGATGCACCGTAGCCAATTTCATCAATACCTTCAGTTCTGTCACGTCCTATCCCCATATATCCGGAATCTGCAGGAAATACCAGACTTTATCCCATTGGAGGGGAAACTCCTGTTGGGATACTTGGGTGCCCACAAGATCACTAAAGTATACCAATCCCTTATCATACACAGCCCCACCACCCTTCACGCTCTAGGAATAGCTTGGGTGTAGGATATAGATACCCTGGATGACGATGATTGGATAGAGGTGCTGGGGGCTCCCCACACAGCAGCGATTCCTGCACTCCCTAGATTGATACCATTATAAATATTTACATAGAGCATATTTTACATGACGTTGCCTCTGGTGCATGGGTTTGATTGATTCTTTGATGTGCCCGGGCTGCGGGGCAGAGGAGGGTACCTCCTTCCACACAGTGTGGAGCTGTACTGCGCTGACACATTTCTGGAGGGATGTGACGTCATGCCTTGGAGAGGTCCTTTCATGGGACATCCCACTAGACACTAAGGTTTCCTTCTTTATAGCACAGAGGGTATTTGCCGGAACTGGTATAAACGTCAGTTACTGTTTTTGGGACTCACAATAGCCAAAAGAGATGCTGTCAAAATGTGGAAATCAGGTTCCGGTCTGCAAGAAGGGGATGGATAATTGTATGGGCCTAGAGGGTGCAGTGTTTCAAGCCAGAGGCTACCCCCAAATACACTCCAAAATCCGGCAGAGCTGGACCGACTATAGGAGCATACTTCTGGCTCCTGTCCGCACCCCTGCTTCTCTGCTGGATGCTGAGGTACAGATTTATGGACACACAACGCGGCAGTTGCAATCCAGGAACAGTGCTTGTAATTATTGTAGAACATTTCAGTGTTGGAGCGATTGTGGGTGGCTAGTATAAAAACAAACTGTGCAAGTTACTTTCTTGTAATTGTTGATAAGTAGAATTTGATTAAAAATCTCCTGCATATGTTTGGTGGCCACACAGGCTATATCTCACTTGAAAATTTCAATAAAATTTGTTATGAAGAAAAAAAACTGCTATGCACTGGCTAAGAAGCAACCCCCTGAGGGTTTGCATGCTCATTCCACCTGAGCCAAGCCAGCAACCACTGCTTTAGCATGTACCAGGCAGCAGTCTAGGCATCTCTGCACACGTTTACCAAGCACTACTGCCTGGACAGTCAGGAACATAGGGTTGGGCATTTTGCCTGTTCCGTCCTGTGGAATTCTTAGAGTGAAATTGTTTCCATCTCCTAGGTGATATTGTTTGGGTATGTATTCTAAGGTAAGGCATCTGTAGCTAGAAGTCTCTTATCAGATTAACAAGTTACGTACCTTTGGTAATGCTTTATCTGGTAGATACTCCCATCTAGACGTAGCGGCAGATTGCTTTCCGACCCACCCATTCTCCCCGCTCTACGAACGTATTTCTAGGGACAGGTTTTTTCCCCTTTAAGGGCCCTAGTTGTCCCCACCAGTGGTCAGTATTCTTGAGGTGGTGCCTATATAGGCATCGTGCACGTCACTAAGGGTGTGGACAATGCCTCACGGAGCCAAACAACGCAACCTACCAGCGGGCATGGATACTGCTTACAAAAACATTTCCGGATCCTGTCTAACACCTGGGGCTAATTTTAAGGTAAGGAATCAGTGGTTAGACACCGTTCCTACTACAGGTTACCAAAGGTAAGTACCTTGTTATCAACTTATTTAAGTGACAGTAAAATCTTATATGATGGACTATGAATTAAAACGTGCACTGTTGGTTGAATCACTGAAATTTTTTGTGCCTTTTTCCCATCAAGGGTTTAATGTTCGTATAAGTGGACAGGATGTTGGTCGTGGGACCTTCAGTCAAAGGCATGCAATGGTGGTTTGTCAAGAGACCAATGACACACATGTTCCTTTGAATCACATAGCACCAGAGCAGAAAGGCTTCTTGGAGGTAATAAACGTTTTTTTTTTTTTTTTGTTTTTTTAAACTATTTGTTTATTGATTTTGTAATGTGTACAACATATTCTCATAACAATTTGAGCAATAAACTCATAGGAATAATCAACACAATTAAAACAATTAACATCCAACAACTCGTCCGAGACCCACCCCATCCAAATTAAACAGTCATACAGCATCAGGACTTCCAGATACGATAAGGTCCATTCATCGTTAGCCCATTTCACATTATAAAAGTGTACAGGGAACTGGTCGCATGAGTGTTTCGCCAAGTCCCACACTCCCCCACCCCTCGCCTGCATGACTCTATTGTTGACGGCCCATCCTCGGACCCGAGCCCCCGTATCCTAGTGGTCTCGCATCTCTCAAGGGTAGCGCACTGGTGCCATATCATTATACAATTCTGATTGCCGGTGCAGAAATATGTCCAGTGGGGCCCAAACATCCCTAGGGCGAGATGAGGGTTGGAGGTAATAAACATAATGTAATTTTTCATTATGTCATGCTGACTAGAAACATTTTCTGTGATTTTGTCCTATTCATGCTAATATCTATTTCAGATAGTCCCCATTAGAGACCTACATTTTTGTATTTTTTATTAATTGTATTTTTATAACACGTAGAATGCTTCAGAATAATAATGAAATAGTACAAAAAATTCAGGGGCGTATAACGATACAGTTTGCATTCAGATAATCAAGGTTGGTTAGCAAGTGCTATGAGGTGTTCTGTCAACAATTTTCTAAAAGTGGGTAGAGTTAATGCATTTCTGTAATGAACAGGGAGCTCATTAAATGGATTAAGAAGAAAACTTATAAACTATAGAAAACTTGAAGAAGTACAGGGAGGTACAAGAAAAAGGAAATATATAGAAAAACAGGATGTAGAATGGAGGAGGAAGGTGAGAGTGAACTCGTTTAAAAACAAGAAAATAAAAAGAAATAGAAGGGTAGAGGGCGCCATACGAGCTGAGTGAAACAGGGACATATATTTGTTTAGTAGTGAGGGAAAAAAAAAGAAATGTTTTGAGTTCTGGAATGAAGTAGTGATATATTTAAGGAGAAGAACGCGCAAAGATGTACAGTAGTTGAGTTGTTAAAGAATCAATGGTTAGAGGAGCAGTTTCAGAGACGAAAAACAGAAAATAAATCTGCTTTTAGAAACGTTGCATATATGGAATTACAGATTTTGAAAATATGAAAACATTTTCTGGACAATTAGGTGAAAGATCAAGTATGAAATCAAGTAGAGGCAGCATAGAGAACCACAGTGGAGCAGATGGAAAAGAAATTACAAGAGCAAAGAGGCAGGCAGACGTTTTAGCTTGGACTGAACGAGAAGAGGAGAAAGGGAAACAATTATGACATTATCTTCTTAGGAGTAGCAAGTAAATCCAAAAGAAAATGTAACAGTGGATAGAGGAGCATTATATAGAGAGAAATGAAGGCAGCCCAGGGTATACCTTTGGGGACCACCAAAGCGAACAGGACGGGGTGAAGACGTGGAGTCCTCCCGAGGTACTGAGAATATGCTGCCAGATACATAAAGACGGAAATATTCCTGGCAACACCTGAGATATTTAATTGTTTGGCATGCTTGTTAAAAGTAATTGGAAACTGATAAAATAACAGTTTCATTAGTATAGCATTAACCAAAACATAATTGTACAACAACTGTAGAGAATAGAGGGAATTAGGAGGAGATGATGAATTAATGGAATTCGATTTTTTTAATTCTAAACTATTCGTATTTGTTTTGACTAGTAATAACAAAATCAACATTGCGGTCAGTGGTTAAAATAAGACAGGTTGTATTTACACGGTCTCACACGGATGTATTTAACATTATTTACGAATGCCATAAAAGTCCCACCTCCTCCCTGAAATATTCCCGTTTTTATGGGTACTCCTCAGGCCTTGTAAATGGGCTCCTTCATTTTTGCACAAAAGTCCATACCTGTTCGTTGTTCTACCTGGGAGGAGGCCTCCTACAGGAGGAGCACTGCAGGTGTTATGTATTTTATTAAATCAAAGGCTAGCGTGTCTTTTAATCTGGTCATTAAGACCATTGACATTCCAGTAACAAACTTTAAAGAAAGCCATCAAAATATATTGGCTCATAGACCAGGGCTGTCCCACCAGTGACTACTGTGCATTGCGTTAGGGGACTCGTGAGGTTGGGTGCATGTAATTCATAACCGAAAATTAGAATGCAACCTTAAGAACTGAACATTCGGACCAATAATATCCCAACCCCCTATTTACTCTACACCCCATAATACCACCCCAGAAGCATCTGTTACCCCAACAAGCTCCATTAACAAGTTATTAATATTAGAGCAGTAGGCTTAAGGCATCCCGTATGTAATCAAGGAGAATATGTTGGTGGCAATATGTAAACCAAGAAATTAGAAAGTCTGGGAGCCAGGTCACCCCCAGCCACCCTAGTAGATAGCATGGTGTCAGGACAGTGACATTCAAATGGGCCAGGTAAAGGAACTGGTTATTCTCTGACCCACAATATCAGTGCTCCCGATGGGCCCACTGGGTGAACCAGGGGGCTGATCCTGGCTGTGAATCCTCACCAAGAGGGCCTGCCTCCCCACTGGAGGAACCCAAGAATTCTGTTTGTGTCTGTCCCGTTCTCTGGCGCATCTCCTCCCATGTCCCACTCCAATCTCTGGAGGCCCTCTCTGTCCCTGGCACCATCAACAGCTGGTGGACAGAAGCACTGAGGCATGTCCTTCTTTTTTTTTTTTTTACCCAATCCCACATCGTCTCCAGAGACAATTTAGAGTTAAAAATAACTTGAGGTTTGGCAGGGAACATGAGCATGTATTGCATCTACATTGCAGGCAGTTTATGTTTAACCTCGTTGAAGGATTTCTGCTGCTTCTGCACTGCCCGGGTATAGTCTGATAAGCTTCTGTGCAGCCTTTGTGCCTTTAAGAATGCCATTTCGTTTTCTGTTGTCGAGGACCTTTGCTACCAACAAACGGAGTGGGCTCCTGGCTGCCAGCCTTTGTTGCAGACATCTCTGTGCTCTCTCCACAAAATACAGCAAGAGTGTGTCTGTCGGTCAGCAGGAACTAATACATTGTTCAAGGGTTGTTGCCCTCTGACCCTTAAGGAAATCCCACCGGATGCAAGTTATTTCATCTATCCCTGCCCTCCACATTCTCGGCTTACTCCTCCAGTGCTCAAAACGTTGCTGATAGGCACCCCATCATGGTGTGCAGTTCAGCTACCTCGTCCTTGAGTGCGCTCTTCTCCTTTGGCGACCCTTTCCACCATGTTTCATAGGTAGTGGCGAAGGAGTGCAACATTGAGTCTTACCTCACCTCTTTTGTTTTCAAGGCTGCCTGAGATTCCTTGATGGCCTGTAAGATTTGTGCAGTGGATGATGATTCTGGTCCACATGAACCCCAAATACAAGGTTCACCTTATATTGCGGTCACTGCACTTTTACGATAAAAGTCACCCCTAAGGTAGGCCCTTCAGCCCAAGGGCAGGGTGCACAGTTCAAAGTATGAGGGTACCCCTCCACAAGCATAGGTACCCCTACAAACCCTAGACTCTGAGTTTCTGGGGTTAAGTGCAGGGAAACCAGGGTTTGCATGAACCAGGGTGTGCATCAATCTACTGTGCTGGGGGCATCTGAGGTGGGTGAGGTGTATCTGCTATTTGGTTTGAGAGACAGAGGTAGCATAGCGGTGCTTCCCTATTATGTTCCGGAGTCCGATCGGGCCTCGGCCAAGTACAGTCAAGTCAGCAACCTGCAATGTCCGCAGGAGCCCAGCACTTGTTGTCCATCTCCATTTGGTAAATTCTAGCTGCAGATTCCTTCCATTTTCACAGGTGGCAGACTGGATCTGGAAATTTTCAAGCAGTTTCCCTGGGTGCTGTTAGGTGGCGTAGTTCATCTCCACGTCTTGCATTGTCTGTGCTCAAAGTGACGTATGCAGTATCTGTGTAGGTGCCAGCTCGGTTCACTGACATCAGTGCTTTCTTTTCCTCACCAGATAGCGCAGTACCATGAAGAGCTACCTCTCAGTCACATTTTGAATGGCTTTTTTGGACTTTTTAATTTTTTTTTTGATTTTTCACAAATACATTTTTCCTGGAGTGACAGAATGTCTCCCAAGAAATCAAAGGGTTTCAAACCATGTGGTGCCTATCACAGGCAGATGTCTGTGACAGACCGCAATTTGGACTGTCTCTGGTGCCTCGAGAAAGAGCATGACTAGAAGGCCTGCGAGTATTGCAACGCCATGCTCCTGAAGGGGCTGAGGAAGCGCTCCCTCAAGCTTTGTGCCACCCGATGTCCGGTGACCCTGCGATGATCAAGATCCTGGTCTAGTGGAAGGTCCGGGACCACTCGTGGAGCTGCGCCCAGCGGTCGTAGTCCCAGTTGAAGTCGTCATCAGGTAAGTCAAAGAAATAGAACACATCTAATAAGTCAATGAGGTCTTTGAATGCTCTGCATCCGTCCAATTCCTCAGCCGAGATAAGGGAGCATCCTCACTTCAAGCCATGTGCCTCTGTGGAGCCCCAACCATGGTTGACTATGCACTTTCCCAATTTTTCTGAAGCGACCCCCGCCTAACTTAGAAAATTCCATGTGGACTTGCACCTTATTTTTGGGTGGTCCGACCCGTCTCAAGCGCTTTCCGGCCCCATGTGCTCAAGAAGGACCCCTACTGGATTTCAGCTGGCGGGTATACCCTCTGCACTGGGGGGGGTGGGGTGGAGGGGGTGCTCCCTTGGATCTGGTGTTTGATCCAGATTGGGACACCAGGGAGTCCAAGACCTTCTCCAGTGTCTGCTTCTATACCAACGTCCACAGCACTGTCGACCCTTATCGATGATGCCATCCCCATTATCCTCGACTCTGACACAGAGCAGGACCGGTGTGTAGAAAAGTAGGATCTTTCTGACGTGGTTGTCCTCACTTTTTGCCTGGTGTCCGTGTGTTTTGACTCTGGTACACTGGTATCCTGCTAACCAGTACCCCAGTGCCAGTGTTCTCTCCACTAAATTTGGTTGGTAAGCATTTCTTATACCCCACAATTAGCATACTGATGTACCCCTTTAAGTCCCTGGTATATGGCACTTGGGCACCCAGGGCATTGGTACACCAGGCGACCCCCATGGGCAGCAGCATGTATTATGCCACCCATGGAAGCCCATGCAAACTGTATCTACAGGCTTTCGATTGCAGCCTGTATGAAATGGTGCATGAATCTTTCACCCCAAATACAAGGTTTACCTGCACTTTTACCCTAAAAGTCACCCCTAAGGTAGGCCCTTCAGCCCAAGGTCAGGGTGCATGGTTCAAAGTGTGAGGGTACCTGCACAAGCAGAGGTACCCCTACAAATCATAGACTCTGAGTTTCTGGGGTTTTTAAGTGCAGGGAAACCACTCTAAGGTTTGTGGTGTACACTGGTCATTACAAAATGTCTAGCTACATATTAGTTTCTCCACAAACTTAGTCATGTTTGATATCAAACATGTTGGAGTTATGCAGCTACACCGGTTTCAGTGTTAGCTGCATAATACCATGTACTTTGAGAGTTCCTCAGAGGATCCCCCATGTCTTCCGGTTCCCGCCTTGCAGGATCTGCAAGTCAGTGCTGCCGCCGACCCCAGACACTGTTCTGCCCTCCTTCTGCCGAGCTTAACTCAGGCAGGTGAAGGCAAAACTAAAGATTTCCCTTAGAGGAGAGGTGCTACCCCCTTTCGTTTAGAAAAAGCTTTCTCTGGGTAGGGTGCAGGTGCTCCTGAGTGCCACTAGACTTCTTTGAAGGGCACATTTGGTGCCCTTCTTCCAAAACCGCTTCCTTCCGGTGCAGGAGCCCCCAGGCTCCTGCTCTGGTTTGAAACAAAGTACAGGGGAGTGACCACCTCCTTGACCAGTTCTTCCCCTATAGGGTGCCCAGAGCTCTACCAGGTGGCCACTTGATTCTGCCATCATGGAAGCAAGATAAGTAGAGGCCCGTGGGAGCAGCAGATTGGTCAGTCCAGTTGAGTAGTGTCCCTGATAGGTGGGTCACCACAGTAGTCATCGACCTCCTTCCTGGGACCCCAGATTCGTCTTCACAGCTTCTTCTGAGACCTGGACACTGGGTTCTGCCGCTGGACTTTGCCAGGAACCAAGACAAGCCTGCAACTGGTAGGAGGGTTCTTACTGCAACTTTGGCCCCAAGCATTGCAAGAACTCTGCAACTTCCGTGGCAGTGCATCCACCAGAGTTACATGGACTCTGTCAGCAATAAGGAAACCGAGAAGTAATCTCCCTTGGAGTGAAGGAGTCACTCCCCTGCAACCGCAGGCACCTCGGCGTCTGACTGGATTGTGGATCCGCTGTCCCACAGACTCTTCAAGGCTCTGCAGCACAGGTGGTAGTTCTTTGGCTCTCTAGAGGTCTGACCTTTCTTTTTTGCAACTGTGAAGACCGTGCCCCCTCATTGGAGCCGCTGAAGGGGGGGGGGAAGACCCCTGTGCATCAGTCTGTCGTTGTTACCAAGGCTTATTGACTCTTCAGCTCGAAGACCTCCTAGCTCCAAGAAGCCCCAGACTCAAGCATCACACAGCTCCAAGACCAACATCCTCCCTGCAACCTCTGCAACATGGGCATCTATCTTTGTGCTGCTGAAGCTTCCCCACGACTCCCTGTGCTTGCTGCCAGAGGGTCCTCCTGGGGATCTCGGTTGATTTCTGCTTGTCCTCTTTGCTGCTGAGGGCCGGTCCTGACTTTCCTGTAACGGTTGGATCTCTTGGTCCTTGCTGGTCCCACTACTGCAACTCTTTGTACAGCTCTCCTTTTGCATTTTCCAAGGCTTGTTGGTGGTCCTGCTGACCCCTCTGCATTCAACAACCATTGTGGGACAGCTCTTGGACGAATCCTGGGAACATTCTGCACCGCCTGGACGCCGCAGCTACATCTTCTTGGCAACTGCCCAACAGAAAAGAATCCATGAGCAGGGTAGGCATTGCCCTCCTGCACCCATTGGACGCCTCCGGGTGGTTTGGACTCTGTCCCCTCTCTTCACATGTGCTCCTTGTCTGGCATCCATGCCTGGGTTACATGACCTGGTCAACAGGTCACTATAGCAGCTGGACAGCCAAGATCCCCATTGACTTCCAACTGGAGGTTCTGACATGACTTCACACCTATGCACCTGGGATTCTTAGTGTAGGTACTCCACTTCTCTGGGTATCCACAAGTGGGGGTACTCTTGAACCTTCCTTGTTTCAACAGGTTTCCTCGGGGTCCCTTAGGAATGGTCTATTTCCAACCTTTTCCTAACTGCGACTTGCCAGTGTTATCCTGTGGGACACCCGACACTCGGGAACACCTCTTAACACGGGCTCCTGGGGAATTCCAGCTACTTACCTTTGGTGTTCTAGAACTTCCTGAGTCCTTAGGATTCCTGACTGTCAGTCTTGGTGAGCTGTGTCTTTATTTACCCATTTTGTTGGTATATGGTTTTGCCCTCCCCATAGGGGCCCATGTTATCATATACTTGTACCTATCTGTAGGAAAGTGCCACTTTTGACACCGCCACCCACCCCCAAAGACACAGACACACTTTGAGCCTGGTTTCTGGTGCAGTTTCAACTGAAAGTGCACTAGGTCCCTGTTAAACAGGTCCACAGTGCAAGATCTCTTTTCCCCAAAACTGCACAGTCACTTTTCTCAATTGACAAACTTTTAGCTTCCACTGTAAGTCCCTAGTAAATGGTACCACTTGTACCTATGGCATGGGATACTAAAGGAAGGCCCCTGAGGGCTGTAGCACGAATTGTGCCACCCTCAGGAACCCTCTCACTAAGTGCACACAGTGCTGGTTTCACAGGCTAAGTGTCTTGGTGCAGAACTAAAATGAAAACATGACCTGGCACACAGCCTGTGTGCCCTGTCCCCTTTGCACTGTGTACAATATATGTAAGTTTCCAGCCCTAAATGCAGGGCACGTCATATTACATGTGAGTGCATACCTGCATGAGCCACTGCTATGTCTTTGTCGATTCTGAGACATAGACCCTCATTATGAACACAGTGGTAAACACTGCACCGGCAGCGGTGGGGGTAACAACAGCCAACAGTTGTGCGGTCCGGAATGCCAAATAATTAACTACCTTAAACACAGGCAGCCTGAAAACCATTCACCGCCAGCAGAGGAGTACCGACAACGATTGCAGAGCCCACGCACAGTCCGACGGAAAGGCCCTACCCGCCCATTAAAAAATTAAAGCACTAGACCGCCGTCAGTTCCGGGGCGGTAACCACCACCACGCAGAACCAGACAGAAACAAAACAAATAAAAGGAAACACTCACCGGAGGCACACACAACACGCCGAAGCAGAAATGGATAGAGAGTTGCAGATCGTGCCAGCGCTGCTCCTTGCCATATACCTCCGAGACCGCCGACGATGACGACGGTAAGTACCGCACCTACTACACAAGGGAAGAAAGGGCACAGTTACATACCTGCCCTCTCCACCCACCCTGCAACACACCCACAACCCTTCACAGTAGCACAAGACATACACCCCACAGCAAGAGGTACTTACTCGACACAAGGCAAATCCAACCTGCCCAAAGTACACACATGTGCCCAACTACCCCAACCAAAGAAACGATGTGTGCCATAAACAACACTGGCCACATATGAATTTGTATTCAGCTCAATGAGGAATATAAGTGCAACATAAGGCCGATGGCCAGTTTAGTGTATGTAGTCCGATGGGCCAAATTGGCCCCAACTTGACACCCACAAGTGCAAAGGTACTCCACCTCATAGGGGCAACAATGGGGCATCAAGGCACCTCAGGGGCAGGGGATGGTGGGGGCGGGGACTTGCGACTGGGAGGGGGGGGGGGTTGGTCCTTCCGTTTGGATGGTGGAGGGGGCTTGGATCTGGACCTTGAGGCAGGTGGAGCAGACTTGACCTGGGGTGCGGCAGATGTTCCAGGGCCAGTACGCGGCCTCTTGCTCACAGGGGGTAGCACGGGAATAGGAAGGGCAGACAGGGGCGGGCTGTGACCTGGGAGGAGTGAACAGGGCAAGGAGGTAGGCACGTTTAGGGACGAGACGAGGTGGGCCAGTGGGTTTGAATAGGTCTATACAGGATAGGAAAAGTTTCTTAAGGGCAATTGGGGTGGACCTGGAGGAAGGCATGGAAGTGGAGCTAGAGGGAGTGGTTGTGACAGGTGTAGGTGTGCGTGACATGGGTGCAGGTGACTGGACAGTATGCTGAGGTGTGGTGGATGTGTGATGGGTGGGTGTTTTGGTGCGTTGGAGTGTCTTGGGAGGGGGGATGGACACAGTGGGACAAGACAGGCTGGCAGTGTAAATGTATGTTGTCTGGGTGTCTGCAGGTCTGGTGAGTGTGCTGGATGTGTCAACTAAAGTCGTTGTGGTGAGTGCAGGTGTGGTGTCTGGGGTGCATGAATGGATGTCTGATATTGTGGTGATTGCAAGAATAGGGTCAACAACAATGTATGAGGGTGCAGTGCCTGTGGGTGTGCATGTTGAGGAGACAGAAAAGGAGGTGGAAAATGTGGACACACTGGGGGAAGTGGATGTTGGTGTGTGCCTGTGTATGTTGGCTGTGTATATGCCTGTGGTGGGAGGTGTGGTGCTTGCATTTTTAAGTGTGCTTCTTGTGTGTTGAGGTGTGTGCCTGCATGTCGAATGTGTGCTTTGGACGAGTGAAAGGAGTGGGGTGCTGGAAGGGGTAGAGGTGGTTGGAGGGGGGATGGAATGACCAGGGACACTGGCTGCCGTCATAGAGGAGGCCCGAGCCTGAAAAGATCTCTGTAGGCCAGACAAGGCACTGTGAATGCCATCCAGATAGGCATTGGTCTGCTGCACCTCTAATGCTAGCCCCTGGATGGCATTGATGATGGTTGTCTGTCCTACAGAGATGGTTCTCAGGAGGTCAATAGCCTCCTCGGTGAGGGCAGCAGAGCTGACTGGGGCAGGGGAGGAGGTATCTGGGGCGAAGGAGACACCCACTATTCTGTGTGAGCGGCCACAGGCAACTCGGTTGGGAGCAAATGGGAGGGCGGTGATGGTATGGGCAGTGACATAGAATGGGTGGGCCCACTAGGGTCCGCCACTGCCAGTGAGCTCCCATCGGAGGAGGTATCAGAGTCACTACCTCCAGTGGTAGTTGCCTCCCCTGTGGTACTTCCCTCGCCCTCCAACCTACTGGTCCCCTTGGCTTCGGACGACTCTGCCTCAGTGGAACCGTGGGCCGCTGCATACCCACTCGCTGGTGCCTCAGCTCCCTCGCCAGATGATGCTGATGTACACAGACAACACAAGAGAACAGGGATGGGGAGACAAAACAGGAGAGACAATTGTAAATAGCTGCATGGAGGTACATAAGTGGTTCATACATACACCCACCCTGCAACTTTCAGACCATGCAGCACCAGCCACTATGCCCCTGACTAGTGGCCACAACCCTGCTCTACAGCCATCTCCCACAGCACTAAAGGGCCTAAAGTCCTGCAGACCTGACCATTATAACATTACTCCCCACGGGGGTCATTACGTAGATGGACATCAGTCATGAGTCCCTGCCGCTAGACAGCATACATACGACCGCACACACACACACATCCATCAAGGAGCCCAAGTATGGTTTTTGTACTCACGCCCTTGTGACTGGTGTGCAGCCTTCAAGCGCCCATCCAGGTCCGGGTACGCCACTGCCAGAATGCGTTGTATAAGGGGGGGTCCGTGCCCGACCGGCAAACCTTCCTTGTTGGGAGGACTTCCCCAGTTGGGCCTCACAGATCTTCCTCGCCCAGCGCCTCAGGTCCTCCGACCGCTTCCTGGAATGGGTGCTCCACCGGTTGTAGACCCCTAAGGTCCGCACCCCCCTGGCGATGGCCTGCCAAAGTCCCCTCTTCTGATGGCCGCTGACCTATATGGGACACACAGAAAAAGGAACACAGAGGTCAGACAATGGCCATTACATACAGCTGGCTATACGTCCACTATGGGACGGACATGTATAACAGCATAACAGCACACACACATGCAGCATGTCAGGAACCCTGGACTATACAGTGTCAAACGTGCACACATGTTTAAAGTAATGTACCACCATTACACACATCCATACCCCCCAATCCTCCTACTCCCCTGTACCTCTGGCCGACCGTAGAGCTTGGCGTACAGGAGCAGGACTCCATCGACGAGCTTCTCCAATTCCTCGCTGGTGAAGGTCGGGGCCCTTTCCCCTGCTACATGTGCCATTTCCATGACCAGAGGCAGGACACAGCAGTACACTCAGTGGAGTACTTGAATGCACGAGATCCCTTAGTCAAGTGAAGTTAGGGTGATGAGTTAGCGTACGCACCGCAGCGGTGTGCACTGTCACTGCCAGCGGAGATTATGATACGCTAAGAATACCCATTGACAACCATGTTAACCAATGAATTTGCACACGGCGGTAAACACTGCCTTATGCTATTATGTCAACCGCTAGCGGTATGAGGTCACTTCCACCACAGCACTTCTGGATTACAGGGGGCAGACATTTTGGCCTTAACTACGCAGTTGTTAAATCCTCATCTGTCCCATGCAGGTCCTATTGTCCCCAAACACCCATAGGCATGAACAAATATACATTTACTCACCTGAAAAGTCCTGATGTATCATTGAGGACATGTTACTACAGTGTCACATATACTGTGCATATGTGTCGTCGACAATCATGCGAGCTGTGCTGAATAGGAAACATTGTGGGCAGATGTATGTGTGTTCCTCACATGTGTTGTATACTCCTCCTAGGTACAGGCCCTTGTGGCGAGGGAGGCCTCCATTGGTGTACAGATCACTTGTTGATTTGCGGACCATGGTGGAGCGTCACATCATTATCAATTACAGACTCACTCATGCTACTATTCATGAACTTCGTGCATAACTGGATCCAGCACTGAGACCGGCAAATCATAATCAGCATGCCATCCCTACTGAAGTGCAGGTGCTCTCTGCACTCCATTTCCTGGTCACAGGCTCATTTCAAGTGACAGTGGGCATGAGTACATGTTTATCACAGCCAATGCTTAGCATTATACTTTCCAGATTCCTGAATGCATTTGTACGACATCTGCAGTCCTATGTGAGGTTTCCCCAAAGTGCTGACCTCCCTGCCATCTAGTCTGACTTCTATGCCTTTGCCAATGTACACCATGTGATAGGTTCCATTGATGGATCCCACATTGCTCTCATCCCCCAAGAGTCAGTGAACAGGTGTACAGAAACAGGAAGAACTTTCATTCCATGAATATTCATTTGGTGTGTACTGCAGACCAGTACATCTCACATGCCTTGTTCCCCGGATCAGTCCATGATTCCTTTGTGCTAAGGAATAGTAGTGTGCCACACAAGATGGAACAACTACAAGGGGACAGAGGATGGATCATAGGTAGGTCTGACACTTATTGCCACATAGCAGACAGCCAGGCTGTCTGCCACTGAGGGTTGTCATTGACAGTCCTGTTTTGCCCCCTTTTTTAGGTGATTCTGGCTACCCCAACATGCGTTGGCTTCTGACACCTATGAGGAATCCTAGGACAGATGCAGAGAGGAATTACAATGAGGCCCATGGACATACTAGGATGGTGCTAGAGCACACAATAGGTCTCCTGAAGGCTAGATTTTGTTGCCTACATATCTCTGGCGGCTCCCTGGCCTTTGAGCCTGAAAAGGTGTGTAGAATTGTGATGGCCTGCTGCATGCTGCACAACGTGGCTGTGAGGAATTCTACCCCCCTCTTGAAGGAGGAGGTTGCTGTATATCCAGACCAGCTTCCTCAGAGAGGGGATGAGAGTGATGGTGATGATGAGGTGGGGGAAGATGTACATTCCAGGAACCAACTGATACAACTCTACTTCCAGTAACTATGTGGGACTAATCAATGAGATTGCTGTCTATGCAGCATACTGTCTGTGTGCCTTTTCATCTAGGCGGGTGTTGGGTCAATAGACATTGCCACTGTCACTAGGTCTGCATAGGACATGTAACATTATGGTAAAATTGTTTGTCAGTTTAGTTGGCACAACAACATGTCATGCGTGGGGTGCAATTCCTGCTACTCAGATAAGAATAAATGATTTATAATACAATTGCATCCATACTTCAATGTGTTTCGACATAATGACAGGGGAGATTGTAATTGGTGAACTGGTGTTTTATTTGGTGCAGGGATTACATTGTGCAGTTTACAGTGATGGGAGTGGGCTACTGGTGGTTGTACAATATGGCAACATAGTTGCAGCATTTGTTGGCAGTAGTGGTATGTCCATCTATCATTTCCAGTGTTTGGTGTTGTTGTTACACGGTTTGGTTGTTGGTTCAGTGGGACACTTGGAGGACAGTTCTTGCCAGAGTCACTTCTTTGAGGGGGGGGGGGGGGGGGGGCTTGGTCTTGGCAGATGTTCCTGCCCCATATCTTGGCCTGAGGGACCGTTTGGGCGCCTGGTGTTGGCCTGTACAGGTTGAGGTGCAGGTCTCCTGTGTTTCCTGAGATGGTGGCACAAGTCCAGTTGCTGCTGCTGATGTTGTTGCCCGGTCTTTATCTTGGCCTGTAGTAGGGGCTTCCTGGTCTGTGGGGGCCTCAGGCTGTGTTGGGACAAGGTGCAGCAGCGCACCTGCTATGGTGGCCATTATGGCATTGTGCAGTTTCCACTGCTCCATGGCCTCTTGCTGGTGTGCTTCCTGCATCCTTTGACTCTGCTCCAGGGTGGACACTATCTGGGCCAATCTGTCCTGGGTATGGTGGTATGCTTTCAGGACCTCAGAGATCGCGTCCTGGGCTGCACCATCCATCCTGTGGCCTCCCCTCTGGGCCACTGATGCTCTCCCACTGGGCCTAGCCCCCGGTGCCTGTGTCCCCTGCACAGGTCTGGCGGTACCACTTGTACTGGGGCCATTGTCTTCCTGCCTGTTGGTGGGGGGTGACTGTGGCCTCTGTCCATGTGTTCCACCAGTCTGTGGCCTGGATACACAGGTGTGGGTTTGGTTGCCCTGGGCTGATGATGTTGGCTGGGTGGTAGAATGTCAATGGTGTCCTGGGTGTGGCTGCTGGATGGTGACAGTCCAGAACTGTGTGAGGGGCCAGGGTGTTCGTCAATGTCCAGGGGTCCATCTCCTGTGTCCTGGGTGGTGCCTCTGTCTCCCTGTGGGGCACTGCCTCTCCTTGTCCTGTCCGTCAGGGTGGCATGGGTGGTGGTGCCTGTGGGGGGGGAATGGACATGTGTGTTACAATTGCCTGATCGGATGGGGTGCACAGGTCTGGGTTGTTTTGTGCAGGTTTTTACACTTTGAGGCCATGCAGGGTGCCTTTGTGATGTTTGCATTGCATTTTGCTTAGGATGTGGAGGTGCATTGTAGGTGGTGTTGTGCCTTTGTGATTCCTTGCAGGGGTAGGTGGCTATGTACAGGGGGATGGATGTGGGCCTGTTAGTGGGTTTGTAGGCATGCAGGGTGACTGGGTGTTGTGAATGTGGGCTGGGTGGGGTAGTGGTCCTGGTGGCTGTTGGAGGGGTGGGGTGGTGCATGCATTACAGGTGTGATGGATATGGGCTAATTGTAGATGACTTACCCGAGTCCATTCCTCCAGTGAGTCCCTCAGGGTGCAGGATGGCCATAACAGTCAGGTGGTGTTGTTGGAGATCCTCCCCCAGTCTTCTGGACTGCAATGTTGTGCTGGGATGCCATGGACCTCACCTTCCCACGCAGGTCGTTCTATCTCTTGCGCATGTCGTCCCTCGTGCGTGGATGGTGTCCCACTGCATTGATCTTGTTCACTATTGTCTGCCATAGCTCCATCTTCATGGCGATGGGTGTGTGCTGGACCTGTGCCCCGAATAATTGTGACTCGACCTTCAGTATCTCATCCACCATGGTCCTTAGCTCCCTTTCTGTGAAGCGTGGGTGTTTGGGGAGTGCCATGGTGTGTGTTGTGAATGGTGTCTTGTGTGGATCTAGGTGACGGTGCTCTTGTGTGGTTGGATGTATGTATTGTGTATTGTGGCTTTTGGTGTCTGCTTCTGGAGTTCTCTGCATCAGTTGTTCTAGTTTTGTTTCAAAGGATTCTGGGGTGTGTCTGTGAGTGTTTTATAGTGTTGGTGATGTGTGTCAGGTATGTGGGTTTCGAACTTGCCAATGTGTGCATTTCTTACTGTTGGGTCCACTTGCTGACTGTGGCGGTCTGTTATGCCAATGGTCGTTCGGCTTCCACTGACCGCTGCGGTGATTTGTGCATCATTATTTGGAGGGCGTGGAGTTTGTGTGCTCAGCGGTGGCGGGGTGGGAGGTCCAGCATTTCCGACGACAAAGTCCTGGCGGTGACTGGTGGCAGGGAGATTTTTCTTGGTTTCTGATTCCTACATCATTATATGGCGGGTTTCTCTTCACAGCCATTGGCGGTCTTCTGTTCGCTGTCGCCACGGCGGTCGACAGTGTTTACCGCCGTGTACATAACGAGGGCCATAGTAAGGGAACAGGGCAGCAATTTTAAGTACATGTGCTGGACACTGGTCATTACGTGTTCCCCAGCTACTTGATGGCTTCATTGAAGATAAGGATTTTTGTTATCAAATATCTTGTAATAATAAACACTCACTGAATCAATTGATGGATTTATTAATACATACACTCAACCTACCATCTCCTAGCGTGGGCACTGACTGGTCAAAACCAGTGCAACCACCTTAGACAGAGTTCTGGCCCCTGAGGTGAGGTCCAGTGCTCTAGAGGGTTCAGAACAAAGGCCTGCTCTGGGCGGAGGTGCTAACATTTCGTCCAGTCAGGATGAACATTCCAGGTTGGGGAGCTTTAAAGGCCTTGCTGCATTTGTAATGCGACTCAGGCCTCTCCACATGGTAGAGAAGGCCAATCCCCCAGTGCCTGACCCCACTTTTGGCCATAAAAAGGGTGTTATCACCCTAAAGGAAAGTAGCCCATTAAATAGCACCTGGCACTCCCTATAACTCCCCTAAATTCAGTATTTATATGGCACCGCTGAACCCTAGAATTCAGATTCCTGACAACCTAAGAAGACCTGCACACTATAGAGTTGCATCAGCATAGAAGACTGCAAACATCAACTGACCTGAGTCAAGCCCTACTGGCCTGTCTGACGAACCTGCCCCAAAAGACAACCTGTCCTGCAGCTGAACAACCTCCAAAGCTTTGGGAGGACTGCCTGCCTTCGACAAAGATCAAGATCTTCAGAGAACATCAGACCTGTTCAAGAAGAAACCAACTTTAAAACAAAAAGAACTCTGCCCTGAGGAACCGTGAACCTGCCTCAGGATCCACCTTTGCACCCGACATCCACAGCCTGAGACCAAGTGGCCCACCGGTCCTGTGAAGGTTCCCCAACAATTTTGAGTCGGAGTCCACCGTGGGCTGACCCCTGCTGGACTCTGCAATAAAGCCTGCAGCCCCAAGCCAAAGACTCCCCCTGACGATGACCTACCCGGTAAGCTGTTCCCAACACCAAAGGACACTACTGCACCAGGAGCCCCTGGGCTTTGGGGAGCTGAACCGTCGGTGTCCCTACGTCCCCTAGCATCAGAACATACCTGGGCAGTTGGGCTTTCTTCGTTCAGCATCCTTGCCCAAGCCTGCAGCCTTTTAACCAAAACTGATCTCCCCTTCTGATTTGCATCAGGCGCCCAACTCTATGCTGGCACTCTGCACCCGGCCAGCTCTGTGCGCTGAGGGTGTAAGTTTGATGCTGCCTTGTGGCCCCTCACATGCTTACCTCAACCCCAGGAGATTGAGCCCTGTCACCACTTTACTCACCTGTGAGCAGCGCATCTTCGGTTTCCCCCAGTCTCTATTGGTCAACATTTTGCACCCAACTCCGTGCTGGCACTCTCCACCCAGCCACCCCTGTGCCACTGAGGGTGTAAGTTTGGTGCTGCCTTGTGGACCCCGCTTGTGCTTATCTCAACCCTAGGAAATCGACCCCTGACACCACTTTCTTCACCCATGAGCAGCGCATCTTCGTTCAACCCGTCTCCATTGGTTAACATTGGGCTCTGACTCCGATTTTGACCTCTGCACTCTTAGTACTTTTTTTTTAACCTTGCCTAGTGTTGACCTAAAACCTCGAAGACTGGATTTGTAAATCATGTACTTGCAAAACTGCATTCTTGTTTTCCTCTTATAGGTTAACCTTGCTGAAATGAATTATTGCAGATTTTTTAAATTTCAATGTATTTATGCTTGTAAATCTACTTACCGGATTACGAAGTTCTTGGGTTTGAAACATGTACATAAAGAAATGTTATTTTTCTGAATTGGTTTTGAATTTATTCTTTGCGGTTCTTTGCGGTTGTGTCTCATTTATTGCCTCTGTGAGTACAACAAATGCTTAGCACTACCCTCTGATAAGCCTAACTGCTTGCCCACACTACCACAGATTAGGGCATTAGTCTTATCTGATTTTTCCTCTGCAATACCAATTGAGATTCCACTGGACTGTCTGCACAGTGTATTTCCTTTTAGTGCACTATAAGGAGAGCCAGCTTCCTACACTACCTGTTTTGAAGTATATATCTGTGTGTTCATATCTCCAATTAGGAAATATACCAACGTAAGTTTAGTGCCTGTCTGTTAATAAATAATACTTCATTTTTCTTGAAGTGGTTCTTTCTTGTGTGTAAATCATTGACTGACTCTGAAATTACCTATGGGTGTACACTATATACTGAGCCAGCCTCCTACATGGTGTTGCCAGATGCCTGTCCGAAGCCATGCCTTTTCGAGTTGGAGACAGATCCTTTTGTCTTTGAGAGGCCTGGTACAGTAGACAAATGGGAGGGATATGGGGACCCTGACAAATATCGCCCACCTATTTGATGATACCGAGAACACCTGGTATGAAGATCTGGCAGATGTCAGTGTAAGCCAAGTAACAGAGGGTCTGCTGCACTGGATGTCGAGGAAGGAAAAGGGCGGGGGGGTCCAAGAGCCACACAAACAGGTTCTGCCCCACCCCCAACCACTATGGACCAGTCGCACAGCAAGCAGAAGCAGCACTGCCCCGCGGCCTCCAGTGAGACAGTGCACATTATGCTGAGCCTATTAGGCTGGGTGCACTGACAGGATCTTCAAACACGGCAGGAGTGGAGTACTGCTACCATCTGCACACCACCAGGCCCCACCGTAGTCCCAGTAATATAATTCTTAATGGCATCAATCATAGATAACATTCCTGTATAACTAGGCTACCTTGATAAATGGAATTCATCCAACATAGTCACCGACACACAAAATTCCTTCAAGTATTTTTTTTTTGTTATTCATAAATGATTTTCATTCTACTTATCTTATATGTATTCGTCATATATGTCTTAATACAACCCCAGGGGCACACTCATTTATCCTTCCACCAAATACAACAACCATGACTAACAAGATATGTATAGAGCAAAAACACCCCACCCGTTATTCACTGTCTCTCATTCAAACCTAAACACCACACTCATACACATTCCATACACACGTTTAATGTCATATGTGCCTGTAGATAAACATGCTCTGCATACTCCTGCCATCTAGTGTCGGGTCCAAGAGTGTGCAAGATGTTTTTCTTCAAAGAAGTCTTTTGAGTCATGAGGTACAGTGGTCTCCTCCTCTTGGTGATAATGCGCATGGGCATCGACTCCATTGTTAGATTGTTTTCTTTCCGCTGTCAGGTTTGTACAAGTATCATCTTGCTCCAGGTCAAAACCATTTCAGACACCTTTCCGTTTACTATCCACACTTACCCTTGTCGGAATTGTTATTGATTTTGTTCCCACCTTTGTGTTTCAAAATCATAAAACTATCGCCGGTCTAATCTGCACGCTTTAACAAAAGCCCTTTGGGCCTCGCCCTACCGGGCCTATCTTTCTATCCCTTTCGGCTTCCCCATAGAATGCCCTGCCAATGGAATGGATGCCTTTGCGTTTCTGCTTGAGGTGCCACACTAAGTACCAGCGGACAGACCTTCATCAGGTTTTTAACCTCTGTATTTCTCCAGACCAGAGAGAGGAGGACTGCGAGGCCCGCCAATTGTTTATGCCCAAAAAGACTCTGTGAGACTAAAGGGCACATCACAGGGAGGTGCAGCAGAGAGGGGTCGAAGACACCCGGAAATCTTCTGATACAAAGTTGTCAAAGAAGATGAGCTCCTGAGGCCTTTGCAGCCGAGAAAAAAGCTATTTCTGTTGAGGGTTCCAACTTATAATAGAATTCGACCTTGAGATGCAGGTTCTCCCATTAGGTCAGCGAACTTTGAATACTGACATCCCCGTCCTGCCACCTAAAACACATTTGGCTCTTACCGAACATAAGGCTCCTGGGCCACCACTGCCAACAGGCCATGGTTGGCACCAAAAATCCGATTTGGATGCCTCACTCTCAGGCTCAGCACTGAAACATCAGCTAAAGATCGACACTTCGGGCCTAGCCGGCCAGCTCCACCTGTAACACCAACCACTTTGGCACCAAAAGAAAAATCTATCTCTGCTCCGAATATTTTGTAGTCAGCACAGAGATCTGACTCTGGTAATCCAGTGGAACCAATTGTCCACAAGATGCAAGAGAGGCTAGGTGCCCGTCAGAGGCAAATCCAAATACAGTTTCACACTGGGTGCATTTTGGCTAAGACTGTGATTTCCACGCCACTTCCATCAAAGCACCAACATTTCTTCTGAGAGGCCATTAATCTGCTGGTGCTGACCAAGAAGAGGAAGATTGAGAAGGCCACCAGTCCCTTGCATTCTCCTTCATCTTCTTCTCATTCACCTACACCACCCTCACCCTCTCCCTTTAATTCTCAGGGTGATCTATTAAACATCACTCATCAGGGGTCCCCAAATTCTTTCACTGGTGGGCATGGGACAGGGGAGGGTACCTTTCATGCACCACAGTCCCCAGACCGTTGGTCAGCCTATGACATTGACCACCAAGGGGACAAAGATCCTGACCTGTACCTTGCTAGGCCATCTCCTCCTGATGATACCACCTCCTGTCAGGTACTTCTTAGCAAGGCTGTAACATAACCTTATGTACCACTCCATAAAGAACCTATAGAGGAGGATTTTGAAGCCCTTTCCACAACACAAAGGGCAACACAATATCTCCCTATGCTCAAGGGAATGCTAAAACATACTGACAATATTCTTAAAGATTCTATGCGAGCCTGTATTATCACTCCAAGCGTTGATAAAAAATGTAAATCTGACCCTATTTATATCGGGACAAATTCCACCTGGCTCTCTGGTTGCCTCCGGTGCCCGCAAATAGGCTAATTCACAGGCTGCCAGTGCCACTCCAGATGAGGAGAGTAAGCTTATACATGCTTCTGGCGAAAGATTTGCAGTGTAGTTCACCAATTACTGGCGTATTTATAACACCATGAGGTAATTAGCCAGATACAACTGTGTCCACTGGGACACAACAGAATAAATCCTCCAACTCCTCACAGAGGAGGATAGAAAGAGAGGGCAGAGGATTGTAGCTGAGGGGCAGCTCGTTTCCAACACTTCAATTAGATGCACCCTAGACTTTGCAGACACTGCTGCCAGGGACATTAGGACCAGTGTTTTGTTGCTCCACCATGCCTGACTGCGCCTATCTGGATTTAAGCCAGAAGTCCAGCAGAGCTTCTAGAATGTCCCTTTTGATAAGGAACACCTTATTGACCCTTAGGTTGAACGGGCCCTTGAGAAAATGAAAAAAAGTTACTGAGGTTACAAAGTCCATGGGTGCACAACAACCACCAACTCCTTTCGCCGCTTCTCCTGTAAGGCAGACTCAAAAACAACCTCTTCAGATGGCTCGTCTTCATACCACCAAGACCATAGTCATCAATCCTCTCTCTGAGGCTACTACATGGGCACGTACTGGGGCAGCAACACAAAAGGTATAGGAAAAGGTTCTTCCCTACATGGTGCTGCACCTGCCACAAAGCAGTGACTTCTTTCTCCTTCCCCTCGATCATGCCACAACTGTCAGGGGATGACTGCAACAGTTTCTCCCCACTTGGCGATCCATAACATCAGATCAGTGGGTGTTGGACATTAGCCAACATGGTTACTCTCTGGAGCGCATTACCACACATCCAAATATTCCACCTAGCACTCGAAGACTCTCTCCGCAACACCTAACACTGCTCAAACAGGAAGCTCAAGATCTCTTACTCAAAGCAGCCATAGAACACATCCCTGTACAAATTCAAGGGTCAGAACTATACTCCCTATACTTCCTTATCCTCAAAGAGGAATAATCTTTATGACCAGTCTTAGATCTATGGCCCTTAAATCATTACATCCTATCAGTGCATTTCCATATGGCCACCCTACCAGATGTAATCCTACTTCTCCAACAAGACTATTCCCTCTCAGCACTAGACTTAAAGAATGCCTATTTTGACATTCCCATACACCCAGCACATCACTCTGCAACCATTACCAGATCAAAGTCCTTCCATTCAGGGTCACTACTGCACCTTAGAGTATCACAAAATGCCCAGCAGTGGTGGCAGCACATTTGTGCAGACAAAACATCCATGTTTTCCCATATCTAGACAACTGGCTTATCAAAGCCAGCACTCTCCTGCTGTGTCAACAACACACTCAAGCCTACCATAGACCTACTCGATCATTTAGGATTCACCATCAATTTCCAAAAGTCTCACCTTCAGTCTTTGTAGAGCCAACCGTACCTGGGGGCTATTCTAAACACTAAAGTGGATTTAGCCACTTTAGCCTATCACAATACAGCATGAATACACAATTTCTAAACCCTAATATTGAGCTTCCAAGTAAATCAACAATTCACAGTCAGAACTGTCATGGAACTTCAGGGTATGATGGCTTTGTGCATCACCATAGTGCCGAGCGCATGACTACACATGTGTCCGTTGCAGGAATGTCTAGCGCTACAGTGGTCTCATTCACAGGTCAGTTAGAAGATCTAGTGTAGATAGACAGCTGCACTCATTACTCTGTGCACTGGTCGAACACAAACAACCTGTTAAAAGGGCAGCCTTTCCTCAACCCTGTTCCCCATACCATACTGACAAATGATGCATCACAGGCTGGTTTGGGTAATCATCTATAGAATCGCATAGTCCAAAGTCTTTGGGATACCAGACACCAGGGTCTCCACATTAACTATCTAGAGCTTCAAGCTGTTCACCTAGCATTGAAAGCATTCACTCCTCATCTGATCAGCAAGGTCCAATCCAAACAGATGACATGACAACCATGTACTCTTTATAAAAACAGGAGGGGAACACATTCTCTACAGTTATCATGCCTGTCTCAGACAATTTGGCGTTGGGTTCTCCTTCACATGATCCAACTGTTAGCAGAACATTTTCTGGGAACACACAACAATTTTGCTGACCACCTCAGCAGAATGCGGCAACAAGTCCACGAGTGGGAACTGCACCCACTACTCCTACTCCCCTACTACTTCCAAAGTTGGGGGTTTCCAGACATAGATCTGTTCCAAACAGTGGACACTGCAAAATGCCCAAACTTTGCCTCCTGGTTCCCACACCCCTGATCCAAAGGCATTGCTCTATGGATGAACTGGTCAGGAGTATTTGCCTACACTTTCCCGCCTCTCCTTTTTTTGCATTTCTGGCTTGGAAGCTCAAGGAAACATCCCTCACACTAATAGTAGTGGCTCCCAAATGGGCCCAACAGCCCTGGTTCACAGTGCTTCTCGAACAATCAGTAGTCCCTCACAAGTAGCTTCCCTTCAGCCCGGACCTTTTCACTCAGAACCATAGAGAAATCAGGCACCTGAATCCCAGGAAACTCAATGTAGCAATTTGGCTCCTAACGTCATAGAGTTTGGGTTATCTCAGTCTCTCACCTGACTGTCTGACCATTCTTAAACATGCAAACCTACTACTAGAGCATGTTATTCAGCTAAATGGAAGACATTTGTTTGTTAATGTCTTAAAAGTAGCAATCCACTTGACGCAACAACACAAAACATTGGTCATTACCTAAGGGGGAAGGGAGCTCACTGCCTCTTATCCCAGGACAGTTCACCCCATTGCATTCTGGTTAATGCAGGGGTTTACTTTAGAGTTGCTGTGTCGTTTCACCAAAGTTGGTGAGGTTGTGCTGTCATCTCTAGACACGTTTCTGGATTTAGTCCTTTATCAATAGTGAGCAGAAGAAGAAGATAGCAAAGAAATGTCATCTGGGGTTGCTGAAATGCTGCCCAAGTCTCCATAGGTCACAGTACCACTCCACAGGCACACAGGTGCATCCCAAGTGAGCTTGTCAGCTCATTGGCCCAAGGGAGGCTTTTAAACACAAGGAGGAAGGGAGCACGCTGCCTCTCATCCCAGCACAGTGCACCCCATTGCATTATGGTTAATGCAGTAGTTTACTTCAGAGTTGCTGTAGTTTTTCACCAAAGTTAGTGAGGTAGTGCTGTTATCTCCAGTCTCTTGTTTGTGGGTTTAGACCTTCATCAGTAGAGAGCAGAAGTAGTAGAGAGCAGAGAAAAGTCACCTGGGGTTGCTGAAATGCTGCCCAAGTCTTCACAGGTCACAGTTGTTTGTCACCTGCTCCATCTACAGTGCTCTGGCCTTGCATTCACATCCATACGGGTACATTTAGCAGCATTTGCTGCCTTCCTTCAAAACAGACAGCATATGTCTTTGTTCAAAATACTAGTCAATAAAGCCTTCATGAAATGTCTTAAGAGTAATTCCATCACGGGTTCCACCAGCATCTAAAAGGAATCCTCCATTCAAACCACTACACAGTTGGTCCCTGCAGTTTCTGTCTTAGAAGGTTGCTTTTCTCATTGCCATCACTTCACTCAGACATGTCAGTGAGCTCCAGGCATTAACCTTGGAAGAACCTTTCTTCCAGCTACATAATGATAAGTTAGTACTTCGCACTAACCCTAAGTTCCTTCCAAAGGTGGTCTCCCTCTTCCACCTTAGTCAGTCAGTGGAATTACATATGTTCTTTCCACACTCAGAATCAGTTTTGGAAGAGCTCTATACACATTAGATGTTAAAAGAGCTCTTACATACTGCATTGACAGACCTAAAGATTTTCATAAAACGAAGCAACTTTTTGTTGTTTTTTTCACCCCCTCACAAAAGAAAGTCCATTATTAAATAAGGCATCACTAGTTTGATGGTTAAACGCATACATACTTGTTACATTAAAGCTAAAAGAACTCTGCCTTCACCTCCTAAAGCACATTCTACTTGCAAAATAGAGGTTTCAGTGGCTTTCCTAGGTAACATACCTATAGCTGATATATGCAAAGCAGCTACATAGTCTACACCACACACATTTACTGAACACCTTTGTGAAGAAGTTTAAGCACGCCAACAAGCTAATGTTGATCAGGCAGTGCTACACACACTTTCCCAAACAACTGCAACACCCACAGGTTAGCCACCACTTTTTAAGGTAACTGCTTTACAGTCTACACAAAGCATGTGTATCTATAGCCACATATGCTAGAAAATGTTACTTGACCAGTAAGCATCTGTTTGTGGCATGTAGTGTTTCCTCTCGCTCTGGTGGATCTCGGTTCGGACCTTCTAAACTTTTTCTACCTTTCTGTAATACCGTCAGTATTGTTATGATTGTGTTTTCTGTCTGTAGTCAATCCGATTTAAACCTTCGGGGTTGATTTCTTTTGGCCCTTAAAAGGGACCTTGCCCTTTTAGGGCCCCCTTTGGATTTTGCTCAACAGCGCAAATTACAAATAAAAAAAGGCACAGGAAGGATAATTGCCTCTCTGTAAAAAGAAAATTATCCTTTCAAGAGACGCCTGGACCTCCACCAAAAAAAGGTCTCAAAGGACAAAGAGGAGAAAAGACAGTGCAGCAGAAACAACCTTTACCACCACATACTCCTCTTCTAAACACCCAGTCTTCATAAGAGCTGTTACCACCAGACTCCATAGTGGTTGAAGCAGCAAGGAAAGGGCTAACAGCCAGTCAACAGGGGATGCTCCTCCTCCAGATAAGGAAAGCAAAAAGTTAGACGTTGTGGGGAGAAAGGGTTGCCTCACAAGCAGCGAACCACTGGGGATTAGCTAACTTTCATGCTCTTTTAGCTAGGTATGACACGGTTCACTGGGACGAGATGGAAGAGTTGCTCCAAAACCTTCCACGAGAGCACCAGAAGCAGGGACAGCAGGTAGTTATGCAGGGACAAGCAATCTCAAATAATGCCATTAGATGCACTACAGATGCTGCTGACACTGCAGCTACAGGGATAAATACCCGCATAATTATTAGAAGACATGCATGGCTCAGATGTTCGGACTTCAATCCTGAAATTCAGCAGACAGTTTTAAACATGGCTTTCAACAAGGAGCATCTGTCTTAGCCAGAAGTGGACACAACCACAGAAAAGTTAAAGAAAGATTTGGAAACAGCCAAAGCAGTGGGGGCATTATATACTACACCTGCTAGAGATACGTTTCGCAGGCCACAATTCAGTGGTGGCTTCAAGCAAGCATTCCCAGATACAGCATGCACTTCCCAACAGAAACTAACCTTACAATTCTATTCAAGAGGTTCCTTTCGAGGCTCATACAGATGGTGTAATAAAGAGGAAGAGGCAAGTCATCCACTTCAAGAACTTCCTTCACTGCAACCAAACAGTGATTCACTCACCATTCCCATAGCACATTCATCTCCTGTGGGAGGAAGGCTGGTAAATTTGTATCCACAATGGCAAAACATCACTACAGACCAATGGATTCTATCAATTATCCAATATGGTTATTGTCTGGAACTCATTAAAACTCCACCAAACATTCCCCCTCGTTCACACAGACTTACTCAGCACCATCTCAAATTACTGAAAGAGGAGGTACAGTCACACGTACTCAAAGGTAGAGCTATTAAGAGGGATCTGGAGGATATTCACTATACTTTCCAATACCAAAAAAGATGGCACATCAAGGCCAATTTTAGATCTCAGGCATTTCAATATATACATTCTTTCAGAACACTTTCCCATTGTCACTCTACAAGATGTCGCACCCTTACTGCAAAAAGAAGATTACAAGACAGCATTAGATATCAAGGATGCATATTTCCACATTTCCATACATCCAGCACATCGCAAGTACCTAAGATTTGTCATCTCAGGAAAGCACTACCAATTAAAAGTAATACCATTCTGTCACAGTGCCCTTTCCTCGGGATCTGCACGCTGTAGAACAAATGGCCCACCTCCCGGCGTCACCAACTCAGAAAGTTATTATAACACTGAGTATTGCTGAAGCCAAGTGGGAGGAAGTGAAATTAGGATAGGGAACTGTAGGGAGAGAGATCTGAAAAGGAAAATGGTTAAACATGTATGTATATACTTGTTCATAACAACATCAACATGCAATTATACACTTAGACAAAGGCGTCTCTGTGAATGCAAGTGTTGAGACCCTTATGGAATAGACAAAGGCGTCTCCGTGGATGTAAGAGTTGAGACCCTTGTGGAATAGACAAAGGCGTCTCCGTGGATGTAAGAGTTGAGACCCTTGTGGAATAGACAAAGGCGTCTCCGTGGATGCAAGTGTTGAGACCCTTATGGAATAAACAAAGGTGTCTCCGTGGATGCAAGAGTTGAGACCCTTATGGAATAGACAAAGGCCTCTCTGTGGATGCAAGTATTGAGACCCTTATGGAATAGACAAAGGCGTCTCCGCGGATGCAAGTGTTGAGACCCTTATGGAATAGACAAAGGCGTCTCCATGGATGCAAGAGTTGAGACCCTTATGGAATTTACAAAGGCGTCTCCGTGGATTCAAGTGTTGAGACCCTTATGGAAAAGACAAAGGCGTCTCCATGGATGCATGAGTTGAGACCCTTATGGAATAGACAAAGGCGTCTCCATGGATACAAGTGTTGAGATCCTTATGGAATTTAGAAAGGCGTCTCCGTGGATGCAAGTGTTGAGACCCTTATAGAATAGACAAAGGCGTCTCTGTGGATGCAATTGTTGAGACCCTTATAGAATAGGGAGTGGCCCTCCTGTAAATCATGGAACAAGAACAATTGGTAAAATCATGATACTTCAGGATGTCATGAGCCTTTGACAAAAACTGGGCATGGCCCTTCTCTGAATCATGGAACAATAACAATTGGTAAAATCATAATACTTCAGGATGTCATGAGCCTTAGCCAAAACTGTGCATGGCCTGTCTCTGAATCATGGAACAAGAATGAACTGAGACCTCTGAACCTAGAGAAGGCAAGAGCTTGGACCATGAACATACTCTGAACATCAAACATGCAACTACTATGCATTCATAAACATAAAACTTTTGGTCTCAACCTAGAAATTCGCAAAGACTTAAATATGTATCTCACATATCATCAAAGACTTATATGTATCTCGCATATTATGCTTCAAAAAACAATGAAACTATGATTTGCTTATCTTTGAAATGTTTTCACATTTGCCACCTTGGCCTGAAAGATTTACTCATGTAAACTGAAGCGCCTTGATTATTGGACCAAGGGCGCTTTACTCGTGTGAACTGAAGTGCTTTGATTGCTGTGCCAAAGGTGCTTTACTCCTGTGAACTGAAGCGCTTTGAATGCTGTGCCAGGGGCGCTTTACTCCTGTGAACTGAAGAACTTTGAATATCATGCCAAGTGCGCTTTACTCCTGTGAACTGAAGCGCTTTGAATGTTGTACCAAGTGCGCTTTACTCCTGTGAACTGAAGCGCTTTGAATGTCGTGCCAAGTGCGCTTTACTCCTGTGAACTGAAGCGCTTTGAATACCATGCCAAGTGCGCTTTACTCCTGTCAACTGAAGCATTTTGTATGTCGTGCCAAGTGCGCTTTACTCCTGTGAACTGAAGCGCTTTGATTGCTGTGTGAAGGGTGCTTTACTTCCTGTGAACTGAATTGCTTTGAATGTCGTGCCAAGTGCGCTTCACTCCTGTGAACCTAAGCGCCTTGAATACCATGCCAAGTGCGCTTTACTCCTATGAACTGAAGCGCTTTAAATGTCGTGTCCGGGGCGCTTTACCAGTGTGGCCTGAAACGCTTTGCTCGGTATGCTAAGGGGAAGTTTACTTTTTGGAAATAACACCCCCTTCAAGATTTGGCTCTTCAAGACCTTACCGCTACGAGTACAACCTACTCATTTTGAATGCACCATGGAAACAAGGATACTCTGATTTGCTGCCACCCAGCCATGCAAGGAATCTGCTTTTCTTCAGAGGAACCTCCACGAGGTGTGACTGCATCGAAGTCTTCAAAATAGTGAGCAACGTGCTTGGGTGTGGCCGGGCTTTATAGGCCTGCCACACCCCAAGATGGCTGCTGCCTCTAAAAACATGGGAATTGTAGTCCCTTCATAGGATAGCACTGACAAGTGCATCTTGTCCACCAATGTCCTGAACCTGCAGCTACATTAGCTTTACCACAGGGCAGACGACGCTGATGGCCACCTTTGGAACAAGCGGGGATGACAAGTGGTGCGCATAAAGCGTCGCAGATCTGCGCAGTGGAGTTTCATGCAGGACCTGGACTGTGCACAGCCTTATTCCTGACATTGCACCCCTCTCCCAGTCACGGTCCAATGCCCGGTTTATCAGGATGGAGGAGTTGAAATCGTCGCACCAAACGTGGTGCATGGACATGTCTTGCAGGTTCCCAAAAGTAATTTTCCGGTCCGTATCCTTTCCAGGACACTAAGTACCAAAGGGAGGACCCACGATATCTGGAGTCTAGGTTAGATCGTAACTCATACTCCCAATGACCTTGGCCTAATGGAGGAGCAGGTTGTGCAACACTTGAGGACGAAGCAGATTTCGGAAGTGAAGTGTGAAACACCTGATGAATTTTTAAGGACGATGGCAACTTTAGTTTGTATGTTACAGGTTTCACCTGTCGAAGTACTTTGTAGGCCCCTATGAACTTTGGATGGAACATATTTTCACTCTTGACCACAACTTCTGCTGTGGTTTGGGCGGAAGCAGGCAGCCTGACGGGTAAAATGTGGGGACGACGTCCACATAAGCCATAGAAAAGAGTTACTGCATCGAAGTGTTCAAAATAGTGAGCAACGTGCTTGGCTGTGGCTGGGCTTTATAGGCCTGCCACACTCCAAGACGGCTGCTGCCTCTAAAAACATGGGATTTGTAGTCCCTTCATAGGATAGCACTGATAAGTGCATCTTGTCCACCAATGTCCTGAACCTGCAGCTACATGAGCTTTACCACAGGGCAGACGACGCTGATAGCCACTTTTAGAACGAGCGGGATGACAAGTGGTGCGCATGAAGCGTCGCAAATCTGCGCAGCGGAGTTTCGTGCGGGACCTGGACCACGCACTGCCTTATTCCTGCCACATTCAGAGTAACAACAGCACCAAGGGTGTTCACCAAATGTTTAGCTGTAGTTGCAGCATTTCTCAGACAACACATACATGTCTTCCAATACTTGGACGACTGGCTAATAAAAGCCAATACAAGCCAACTATGTCAACAGCACACTCAGAACACCATAGATCTTCTTCAGAAGTTGGGATTCACCATTGTAGGGGGCTGTTCTGGTTTGTAGTGGTTACCTAAGGTACTTACACCTTATACCAGGTCCCTTATTAGTGGAATGTAGGCAGTTTTTAGAAGCCAGGCTGTGTCGAGGTAACTGTGGATGAGCAGCCAAGGCTTATCTAGGAGACATGCAAAGCGCATGCAATACCACTGTAGTCACACAGTACTCATACACATGAAGGAGAATACACAGTGTTCCAAAATAATGGTACTTTGTTTTGGTGACACAAATGCCAAAAATACCATAGAGACTATACTCCCTTAAGAGGTAAGTAATACACAAATTATATACACTAGTATCCAGAAATGTGCATAAAAACAGTTAGAAAACAGTGCAAGTAGTGAAAATCACAATAGTTAGAAATGGACCTGGGGGAACACAAACCACATACTAAGAAAGTGGAATTCGACTGTTGGTTTCTCACTTAGGCAAGTGTAGTGTATAGAGGGTCGCTGGGAGTACAAGAAAACACCAAAGATAAGTAATAGAACCCACCCCGGAGCCCAGGAAAGCAGTAGTAAATCACAATAACTTTCCTAGAACACACAAGAACACGAGAAAGAAGATAATGCAAGAACCAGAAAAGACTGCAAGACACCAACAGTGGATTCCTGGACCTGAAGACCTGTGAAAGAAGGAGACCAAGTCCAAGAAGCACAGAAGAGTCAAGGGTGAACAGGAGCCCCTGCTAACCCGGATGAAGTTACAAAAGAGGAACCACAGGTGAAGAACAGCAGTCAGTACTGCACCCCAGAAGATGGATGCAGGTTCATGGTTGGTGCAGATGATGTCCCACGCCGGATGGAAGATTGCAGTCTGGTTTGTGTCGCTGATTTCCGCCAACAAGCCTTGGCACACGCAAAGCTCGCGTTTAGCAGAAAATGGTGCTGGCCTAGGCCAGGAGGGACCTGGTGGACTCTACCCAGGAGGGGGAGTCAGCCAGGGGCTCTCAGCAACTCAGAGAGTCCACAGAAGACCAGGCAGCGCACACAGGAGTCTCACAGCATGGGGACAAAGGAGGTGCAAAAGGAGCCCCACGCAGCACTACAACAAAGGATCCCACACCGCCGGAGAACCACTCACGAAGCTGTGCATCACAGGATAGAGTGCTGGGGGCCGGATCTGCACTGCGCACAAAGAACTTCGTGAAAAGATGCCAACAAGGCTTGGCAACTGCAAAATGCACAGTGCATGGGGGTACTGTCTTGAAGGGGGAGGCAAGCTCTTACCTCCACTAAAGTTGGACAGTAGGACATCAAGATTGTCAGGACCACTTCAGTCCACCACCCGTGTGCAGAATCCACGCAACTCGTCAGGAGAGGGGACCCACGCAGCCGATCATTGTTGCAGAGAGGTGACTGCTGAAGCAAGGGAGTGACTCCTTCATTCCAAGGGAGATTCCTTTGTTGTTCTGGTTCAGGCTGAAGACAGGCTGTCCTCTGAGGATGCACGACCGGGAAACAGTTGCAGTTGCTGGCAGGCGCTGAAGATACAATGTTGCAGAAGTCGTCTTTGCTACTTTGTTGCCGTTTGTAGAGTTCCTGGAGGGTCTAGATGCAGTTTCTTTGGTGAGAAGCAGAAGTAAAGGATGCAGAGGATTCCTGCTGGAGTCTTGCAATCCGAATGTGAATAACCACCCAAAAGAGAGTCCCTAAATAGCCCTGAAAGGGGGATTGGTCAGCTTAACAGGTAAGCACCTATCAGGGGAGGGCTCTGACGTCACCTGCTGGCATTGGCCACTCGGATGCTGTCAGAGTTCCCTGCCAACTTGGAATCCAAGATGCCAAAACCCAGGGACCTTCTGGAGAAGCTCTGAGCACCACCCCTGGGGTGGTGATGGACAGAAGAGTGGTCACTCCCCTTTCCTTTGTCCAGTTTTCCGCCAGAGCAGGGACTGGTGTCTCTGAACGCTGTAGACTGGATTATGCAAGGAGGACACCATATGTGCCCTTCAAAGCATTTCCACTGGCTTGGGGATGCTACCCCTCCCAAGCCTTCAACACCTATTTCCAAAGGAGAGAGTATAACACCCCTCTCCCAAAAGAAATGTTTTGTTCTGCCTTCCTGGGCTCGAGCCGCTTGAGCAACAGGAGGGCAGAAAGCTGTCTGAGAGGTGGCTGCAGCTGGGGCTGCCTGGAAAACCTCAGAAGGCTGTAATGGCAGTACTGGGGGTCCTCTAAGGAGCCCCCAGAGTGCATGGAATCATACAACAAATGCTTGCAAAAGCATGGGGTATGATTCCTACATGTTTGATACCAAAGATGCCTATGTTCAGAATTACCATTTTTTGACTGTACATAGGTAGTGATCTATGTCCAGTACACGTGTAAAATGACGTCCCCACACTCACGAAGTCTGGATAAATGGTCCTGGAGGTCGTGAGGGCACCTCTGCTAGTGCAGGGGTGCCCTCACTCACAGTTACTCTGCACCCTGCCCTTTGGGCTGGAGGGCCTGCTATAGGGGTGACTCTTAAGTGACCTGGTGCAGTTTGAATGGCAGTGAAGGGGTGCATGCACCTTTTCACGCAGGCTGCAATGGTAGTCCTGCAGAAGCCTTTGCATGGGCTCCCTATGGGTGGCAAAAGATATGCTGCAGCCGATAGGGATCCCCTGAAACCCCAATGCCCTTGGTTCCTAAGTATCATATACTAGGAACTTATAAGGGGGCACCAGTATGCCAGTTGTGGGTGAAATACTGAGTTACCAGCATGCAACAACCATAATTTAAGGAGGAGAGCATAACTACTGGGGTCTTGATAAGCAGGATCCCAGTAGACACATTCAAACACACCGAAAAACAGGCCAAAAGTGGGGGTAGCCATGCTAGAAAGAGGCTACTTTCCTACAACCATCAATTATCTCAAATCCCATCTAATACCATTACAAATACAGCTGCATTTGGGAGCAATTCTCAACACTCACTCAGGGTTAGCATACCCAAATCTAATAAGGATTCAAGCATTTCAAGATGTAATAGCTCAGCTGCATCACAACCACACTTTCACATTTAAATTAATAATGAAACTATTAGGAATGATGGCCTCATGCATAGCCATAGTTCCAAATGCAAGAGTGCACATGTGACCATTACAAAAGTGCCTCTCACAACAGTGGTCTCAGTCACAGGGTCAACTTCATTATCAATCAGTCAATCAATCAGTATTTGTAAAGCGAGGCTACTCACCGATGAGGGTCTCAAGGTGCTGGCGGGCAGAGTAGGAGCCTCATCCGAAGAGCCACATCTTTAGGTTCTTTCTGAAGACGGTGAGGGACGGGCTTTATCTATGGTGCAGCGGGAGGCTGTTCCAGCTCTTCGCTGCAGTGTATGTAAAAGATCGTCCTCTAGCAGTGGTTTTGCAGATGCAAGGGACGGTGGCTAAGGCCATCTGGGCGGAGCTGAGGGATCTGGTGGGGGTGTGGAAGTAGACACAGTGGTTCAGGTAGGCCGGTCCTGCGTTGTGTATGGCCTTCTACATGTGGGTGAGAAGCTTAAAGGTGATTTGCTTCTCAACCGGTAGCCAGTGGAGGGTCCTCAGGTGATGGGAGATGTGTTCTCAGTGAGAGTGGTCCAGAGTGAGTCTGGCGGTGGGTATATCATACCATGGCTTCTGACGATGGCAGCAAGAGGGGCTGTGTATACGTTGAACAGTGTGGGACTCATTGAGGATCCTTGGGGAACTCTGCAGTTGACTCCTGTGGGTCTGGATTGTAGGGCAGGAGTCTGACCCTCTGCGTGTTCCCGGAGAGGAAGGAGTGGATCCATTCCAGGGCTCCTCTGCGGATTCCTATGTCATGGAGTCTGGTGCGCAGAGTGCTGTGGGAGACCGTGTTGAAAGCTGCTGCCAGATCGATGAGTAGGAGTGCTGCGGTGTGGCCTCAGGCTAGGAGTAATTGGATGTCGTCAGTGGCTGCCAGGAGTGCTGTCTCTGTGCTGTGATTGATGCAGAAGCCGGACTGGGAGCTGTCCAGGGAGTTGTTGGCCTCGCCGAAATTCCGTAGTTGTGCGTTTATTGCTTTCTCTAGTAATTTGACTGGGTATGGTAGCAGCGAGATGGGCCAGAAATTCTTTAGTTCTGATGGGTCGGCTGAAGGTTTCTTCAAGAGGGGGCGCGTTTCCAGTCCTCGGGGAAGGTGCCCGTGCTGATGGAGCAGTTGATTGTGTTACGAAACTCGGCGCAATGGATGCGCTGGCTCTGATGTATATGTGGTGCGGGCACGGGTCCAAGGGGGCTCTGGAGTGGATGCTGTTCATGATGTTGACCGTTTACTCTGTTGTGAGCGTGGACCAGTCGTGGATGGTCTTGGGAGTAGGGGGGTGCAGTGGGTCAGTCACAGGTTCCGTTGCCAGGAGACAGGAAGCTGTTGTAGATGTCCTGGATCTAGTGTTGTTGGACCGTCAGACTTAAAACTCTGTAGTGGTGGAATCACACCAACCTATCAAAAGGGCAGCCCTTTCAGGACCCTGTGCTTCAGACCACAATCACAGCAGATGCATCACAGACAGGTTGGGGAGCTCATCTCAACAACCTTACTACAGGGACAATGGAACTCCTTCCAATAAACCTATCACATAAATTACTTGGAATTACTAGCAGTATTCCTAGCACTCAAAGCTTGTCTGACACAAATTTCACACAAGGTAGTGTTAATACACACAGACAATATGGCAACAATGTATTATCTGGAAAAACAAGGAGGGACACACTCATCCCAATTATCCAGCTTAGCACAGTCAATTTGGAGATGGGCAACTCACAACCACATTCAAACAGTTGCAGAATATCTCCCAGGGATGAACAATCGGCTAGTGGACCTGTTAAGCAGGACGCAGCAACAAGTCCACGAATGGGAAATTCACCCCCAAGTAAATCTGAAATACTTTCAAATGTGGGGAACATCAGACATAGATCTATTCGCCACAATAGAAAACTCAAAATGCCTAAGCTCTGCATCCAGGTACCCACAATCTAAGGGCAGTGCTCTATGGATGAACTGGTCGGGGATATTTGCTTACGCTTTCCCCCCTTTCCCATTAATTCCATTACTGGTAAGGAAAATGAGACAAACCTCAATCACCTTGATTCTCATAGCCCCCACATGGGCGTGTCAACATTGATACACATCACTACTGGATCTATCTGTGGTACCTCTTCACAAGCTACCAAACGTCCCAGATCTCTTGACCCAAAACAGAGGGCAAATCAGGCACCCCAATCCTGCGATATGGCTCCTGAAGTTATAGAGTTTGGTTACCTTAAACTTCCATCTGAATGCATGGATATTTTCAAGGAGGCACGCAAATCCACAACTAGACAATGTTATGCTGCCAAATGGGAACTTTTCGTGTACAATTGTCATCCCAAAAACATAGACCCACTTAAAGCTTCAGCACACAATATTGTATGCTATTTACTATCTAAACAAGGGGCAGTGGGCTATAGCTCAACCCTCCTGACCCCTATTCTGTACTGTATAATAGAAATTAAAATTAAAGAGTGAGAAATTCCTTAAGTGTGCACTCATACCAACACCTTCTGCCGAGGTGCACTCCTTTGAACAAGAAACTAAGTGAATGTTTATTGTAGCATCCAACAACACAAGGATTGGCTGTGCATTTAGCCTTAAACCCCTGCCCATGTGTTTACTTCTACCAGGTTAGTTAACATGCGAGGAATAGAGAGTAATCTGAAAATGACTTGATAGGAACCCACAGTTTATCAAATGATTAGCAAGTCTGAGCAGGAGAAAAATGCTAGTATGGGATGGAGTTGTAAGAATCCTTGCTTATGTTGTCCTGAGCATTGCTGGGCTGTCCCAAACCATGTCCCACTCGCTATTGTCGCATTTCTTTGTGTACTGGTTCCCCCCAGCTAAGGGATATGTATGTGCATTCCAATATTTGTATGATAGGTATTGTACTTTACTGCCACCTGTATATTGATTAATAAATATGGTCTTCTGTTCTATATATTCCCTCTTTTTCGTTTGTTTATATCTGTTCTTCTCCAAAGTGTATTACCACAGTATAGTGGAAAATGAGAATTCTGGGTGCTACTTCATTCTGGCTATATTGGTATAGATTCTGTAAAGAGTAACAATTCAGCCCCAGACGTATGATCGTACTAGTATCTTACAATTCTATTACAGTTGTTAACTAACATATTTCCTTTGACTTTAGGTCAGCAATAGTGCACTGTCAGAAGAAGCTGTTCTGGGCTTTGAGTATGGCATGAGCATTGAAAGTCCAAAGTTACTGACGATTTGGGAAGCTCAGTTTGGAGATTTCTTCAATGGTGCACAGATAATATTTGACACGTTTATCTCAGGAGGTGAGAATTGAACAGAAATGAGAGGTTCTTCATAGGTTTAATAACATTATTGACTTAACTGAAATCATTTTTAATGCCCATGTATGCTGTACATTGGATATAATTTACCACTGCAGGCTAACGTTTGGTGTGCATGTTTTTCTGCATACCCCACTGAAAACATGAACTTACATGTGGAACATATGGAATACAACAGGTGCAGATATTGGGAATTATAAATTGGTATGGTGTGCGGAGGCATTATTTAACGTGACATTTCCCTATGGTTTGCAAAACATTGCAAACTTAATTTTCCTTGTCAGGTGCTTATTTTTTGCAGCATGTATTGTACGAGATACCCTTTGCACTGGTGCACAGCGTAAACAAACAGAAGGTTGAAGATGCTTGGGAAGGCAATAAAGGAAAGGTGGTTTGAGGGGCAGACCGGAGAAGAAGCAAGGCAGGAGAGTGTGTTCAGGGGAAATTTCGGGCATGTATAAGCCTGCTCTTGCTAAAGCATTGAAGCATTTCATGACCATCCTTCCCCTCAGAGTATTATTGCTTAGATCTTACGTACCAGGTACTGTAGTTGCTGTATCCTTAATGGTGGATCAAAGTTTCTTAATTGGAGTATACTTTTGGGCAGCTGCTGCGGACTGTGTAATACTGTTGGTCTTTTAAATTCAGCATACAGCCTTTGATGCTCCATCATAGGATCTCCTTTTAATATAGAAATTCATTATTTTAGAATAAAATAGTATTAATATAGCACCCAAAAGTCCTGAGGGGCTTGAACCCTTATTCATCCAATCAGTAACTGTCAACATGTTTACCCTACTCTTCTCCCACCACATAAACGCACCCATTTAGAGCAAAAAACATAGAAGGTGTGGCATGTCATTTGGGAAATATGTAATCCACATTTCTTTATATATCACCAGACAGTCCTTGATAAAATAGGTCTATTGACTGAACAGCCTAGGCAGAAACAGCCATCGAATCTAACCTATTTTTTGCATCAAGGTAAAGACAAAACACCTTAGGAGAAGCAGTGCTTTCTAGGAAGTTTTTTCTGTATAAAAATAGATGGAGGCAGAGTTCCAGTTTTCTTAATCCTTGCATTACAGACACAAGAACTAGCTCACTGTATCTGTCAGTGCTCTGTATTCTGAGATACTGTAGGGCAGCCAGCTGATACTGCCAGAAGTAAGGGTGGGTTTTTTCTGTAGCCACTGTGTTGCGTAAGGGCCACTAAATGGAGGAATCCAAATAGCAGAAAAAGCCTCCAGGCTATAAGACAAACTCCAAACTCAAAATAGTTGCGGAACCTGGAGCTCACAAACCCAACTAGATGATAACTGATTCCAGCTGGAGTCTCCCCAGGGGATAGTTTGTGGATCTGCTTGTAGTATGTGACTATATTTCTGCATATAATGCAGGACTAGCAGTCTTGGGATCATATATATTCACAAGAGGGAGCACCCATGTGTGGAATTGTGCCTGGAGTACTATATAGCGCCCCGTGCATATAATGATTTGAGAATGCCTTATGGGTAACCCCATTTTCTGATGGATACAACTACCTGTGGATTCCTCACCTAATGAATTCTCCCATGGCGCTAGCATTAGACGGAAATCTTCTTCCTAGCTTCTGCACGTCGACGAGGACGTCACATTTGCCCACGCGACGCCGTCTGACGTCATACAGGCAATAAGAAGTCCTCGCCGACGTCAGTTCCCTTTTTTCCGTGCCATTCGAAACGGTTATCTTCGAGGGAGCTACTGTTGCTGTTCGACAGTTACAGTGTGTTTTTTTTTGCTGAGTGTTTTTTCTCTGAGGTTACTATGGGCCTTATTACAACTTTGGAGGAGGTGTTAATCCGTCCCAAATGTGACATATATACCACCAGCCATATTACGAGTTCCATAGGATATAATGGACTCGTAATACGGCTGGTGGTATATCCATCACTTTACCGTCACTTTTGGGACGGATTAACACCTCCTCCAAAGTTGTAATCAGGCCCTATGTCTCAGAGGAAGTCTGGTTTTAAGCCCTGTCGAGAATGTGGGGGCAAAATGTCGGTTACTGACCCACATTCGGACTGTTTGTGGTGCTTGAGTTCCGACCATGATGTGGCCATGTGTGATTCATGTCAACACATGAATCCGAAAGCCCTGAAGGAGCGAGAGGCCAAACTTTTTATGGCAAAGTCGAAGAGAAAGGAGAAGAGGCAACATAGAAAATCCTCCTCGCCGAAGTCTCATCGACATCATTGAGACTCCCGGCGCCGTCGGGAATCACGGCGCCGGTCGAGCAAGGAGAGGTCTCGGTCGAGGTCGCCATCGACTCGGCGTCGGAAGACTTGGGAGGTCAGTCCCACAGTCACTCCTCATCCATCGACGCCGTTGCCTTCTCCAGCTTCACCGACTTCACCCGGGCGGCCGCCTTCAGTGTTTGAGGTGCCACAGCCTCAAGTGTTCTCACCGACGTCGCGGACGTCGAGGCCGACGTCGGAGTCGCCTTCGATCCAGGCACCCCAGTATCCGGCTTTCCCGGCCCCTGGAGCCGATAATACTGCATTTTTAAATGCAATGTTTTCCATCTTCCAGCAGATGGCTCCAGGCGGTGCTCCGACTGGGCCTTCGGGCCCGTTGGCTTTCAGTTTGGGTGCTCCGGCGCCGCTGCGACCAGCACCCTTCATGCCCTTTCTCCCCTTGGGGAACGTGGGCTCGGCGCCGGTGTCGGCTCCGGTGGCTCCAGACGTTTCGGCCCCGGAGGTTTCGGCTCCATCGGCTTCGGTGTTTCGGCCAGTGACCCCGGCAGGGCCTTCTGCGACTTCGAGGCAGACTTCTCTTCATCCAACTCCTGGCTCGGCGTTGAAGCTTCCTGTGGCGCCTGACCCGGCGTCGGACGGATCCGGTGATCGGCGTCGTTCCTCGACTTCTGCAGACGCCATGTCGACGCCGAGAATTGAGGAGAGGCTACATTCGAGGAGACGTGCTCTCCGTCTCTTGGAAGAACAAGAGTATCAACAGGTCCTGGAGGAAGGAGAAATTGAGGATTCTGGCGAGGGTCTTCATGGACTGGATGCAGCTAGTGGCCTTGATACTTCCCCTGAGTGGGACTTGTCATCTCCAGGGGAGTATACTGAAGAGGCAGCCACTTTTCATGCTGTGATAAGGAAGGCAGCTAACTTCCTGGAACTGCCTTTGCCGGTGGCTGAGGCGAAACAAAATCTGCTGACTGAGGTTTTACATCCGGCCTCTACATCAGCAGAGCCTCTTTTGCCATTTAACGAGGCGCTGCTAGAACCTGTATTGGAGGTCTGGAAGAAGCCGGTATCTTCCTTGGCTGTTAATAGGTCTGTGGCCAGGAGGTATCGGGCTGCACCATCTGACCCTGGCTTTCTTTCCAGACACCCTATGCCGGAAAGCTTGGTGGTCCAGGCTTCCTGTTCTGCAAGATCTGCGCCTGGATCTTTTCCATCAGTGCCGGCGGACAGGGACTCCAAAAAGATGAACATGCAGTCAAAGAAAGTGTTCTCGTCATGTAGCATGGCGTTAAAGTCCACCAACACTACGTGTATTTTTGGGAGGTACATTTATGCTCTGATGGACGAGATAACATCTTCGCATACAGAGCTTCCTCAAGGACTCTTGAATCTCGTGTCAGATGCTCAAGCTGCTGCAACCCAGGTTATCCAATCTGGGTTGGATACAACTGACTCGGCGGCCAGAGCGATGGGCACGGCTGTGGTTGCGAGAAGACAGGCTTGGCTTAGCAACTCAGGGTTCTCTTCGGATGTGCAGTCAACCCTGTTGGACCTCCCTTGTGATGGGGACAAACTTTTTGGTGCCAAGGCAGATTAGGCTTTGGAGATGTTTAAGGAGAGCAGGGCCACGGCCAAGTCGTTAGGACTGCAAGCCACTTCTTCTGCCTCCTCCAGATTTTTTAGGAGGTTTTGAGGATTTGGTCGTGGCTCATCCTCCTCTTCCTTTCGGGGGAAATTCCAACAGCCTACCTCCTGTCTCACCTATAGATCATTTAGAGGGAGGGGTAGGGTCCGTACCAGAGGAGCCTCTCAGCAGCACTCTGCCTCTTCCTCGTCCTCTGGAGGGGTGCAGCAGGGGAAGCAGCCTTAGGCTTCCACCAATTCCCACTCACTCCTCTCCTGTAGGGGGAAGGTTACTGCATTTTTTTCACAAGTGGGAGGTCATCACATCAGACACCTGGGTTACCAGCATTGTGGGAAAAGGGTACACCCTTCCTTTTAGGGAGTTTCAGCCCCCCATCCCGCCCCGCCCATCTTATTGTTCAGCAGAACACCTCCTGTTGTTAGAACAGGAGGTTCAAGTCCTCCTTTTAAAGGGCGCGGTGGAGTTGGTTCCAGAGCAGGAAAAGGGTCAAGGTTGTTATTCCAGGTACTTCCTGATTCCCAAAAAGGATGGTCGGTTGAGACCGATCCTAGACCTGAGGATCTTGAATTGGTTCCTCAAACAGGAAAAGCTCAAGATGCTGGCCCTAGCTCAGGTGCTTATGGCGTTGAACAAGGGAGATTGGATGGTGTCTGTCGACTTGCAGGATGCTTATTTTCATAGCCCGATACTCAAGTCGCACAGGAAGTATCTCCGGTTTGTGGTAGGATCGCAGCATTATCAGTTTGCGGTCCTCCTGTTTGGTCTTACTTCAGCACCTCCAGTCTTCACGAAGGTGATGTCGGTGGTTGCGGCAGAGCTCAGAAGGAACGGAATAGCAGTATTCCCTTACTTGGACGACTGGTTGATCAAAGCCAAGACCCCGGAGCTTGTGCTGCATCATCTGCAGTCGACAACTCAGTTGTTGTTCGACCTGGGCTTTTCGGTGAACGTGCCCAAATCTCACCTAGAGCCCTCTCAACGCCTCCTGTTCATAGGGGCAGTACTGGATGCAACATTGGATCGAGCCTTTCCTCCGCCTCAGCGGATTCAAGATATTCAGGAGTTGGTTCCAATGTTTCAAAGTGGAGCGGTCATTCCAGTCCTCAAGGTCCTTCGTCTGCTCGGTCTGTTTGCCTCCTGCATACTGTTGGTCACGCATGCTCGCTGGCACATGAGGGCTCTTCAGTGGTGCCTCCGAAGGCAGGGTCTCAACACAAAGGAGATCTCGAAGGTTCTGTCAAGATCTCCAGAGATGCTGCCACGGATTTGAAGTGGTGGATTGCGGACGACAATCTTTCCCAGGGAAGGTCTTTCACGCAGCCTCCACCAGTGACCACGGTCATAACGGATGCTTCCACTCTAGGGTGGGGAGCTCATCTGGGGGACCTGGAGATCAAGGGGCTTTGGTCTCCAGAGGAACAGATATTTCATATCAATCTGTTAGAGTTACGGGCTGTACGTCTGGCTCTCAAGGCCTTCCTCCCATCCCTTCGCGGTCAGTCAGTTCAGGTCCTGACGGACAATACTACCGCGATGTGGTATATAAACAAACAGGGAGGAGTGGGGTCGTACCTTCTCTGCAGAGAAGCTCTTCGGCTATGGTCCTGGGCAAAGGACCATCGGATTTGCTTGGTAGCAAATCATCTGTCCGGAGTCTTGAATGTACGTGCGGATAGTCTCAGTCGCCATTTCTCGGCCGACCACGAGTGGCGTCTCCATCCAGATCAAGTCCGTCTAATCTTCCAGTTGTGGGGGTTTCCTCGGATAGATCTGTTTGCCACCCAGGAGAACTCGCACTGCCCGTTATTCTTCAGCCTCCAGTATCCGGTGCAAGGAGCGTTGGGGGACGCGTTTCTTAGAACCTGGTGCGACCAGTTGCTTTACGCGTTTCCCCCCATACCCTTGATTCCTCGAGTGTTGAGGAAAATTCGCCAAGATCGGGCCCAAGTAATCTTAATTGCTCCAGATTGGCCAAGGAGGGTGTGGTATTCCGACCTTCTCCAACTCTCACTGTGCCCTCCGCTCCGTCTCCCTCTCAGGGCAGACCTCCTCTCGCAGTCGCAGGGGCAGGTTTTACACCCCAACCTCCAGAGTCTGCACCTACATGCCTGGAGATTGAGCGGGGCAACCTGAGTTCCTTTTCTCTCCCGCCTGATGTAGTAGATGTTATCTTAGCGGCCAGGCGACACTCCACTAAATCTATCTACCACTAATAGGTGGTCTAAATTTGTGGTATGGTGTGGAGAGAGACAGATTGATCCCTTACGTGCTCATTTCTCAGAGGTTTTATCTTTTGCTTTGTCTTTAGCACAGAGGGGTTGTGCAGTGGCTACTATTAAAGGTTACTTGTCTGCCTTGTCAGCCTTCATTTGTCTTCCAGACCAACCTTCTTTATTTAAATCTCCTATAGTACTTAGATTCTTAAAGGGCCTTATGAATAAATTCCCTCCAAATCCTTTCGTTATGCCTCAATGGGATTTGTCCTTGGTCCTGACTTTCCTTATGGGGTCCCCTTTTGAGCCTATGCATTCTTGCCCCTTAAGGTTCTTAGTTCTTAAAACAGTCTTCCTGGTGGCTATAACATCTGCAAGGAGAGTGAGTGAGTTGCAGGCTTTATCAGTAAAACCCCCTTATACAACGTTTTATGGGGATAAGGTGGTGTTGAGGACCAAGGCTGCTTTCCTTCCGAAGGTTGTTTCACCCTTTCATTTGGCCCAGACAATTACTCTGTCCACGTTCTATCCTCCGCCTCATCCTTCAAAGGAAGAAGAGAGACTACATCGCTTGGACCCAAAGAGGGCGTTAAGCTTTTACATAGACAGAACGAAGGATTTCAGGCTGGAGGATCAGCTTTTCATCGGATACATGGGCAAGAGGAGAGGAAAAGCAGTCCACAAGAGAACACTCTCCAGGTGGGTTGTTCTTTGCATTAAAATGTGTTATTCTTTAGCAAAGAAGGATCCTCCTGATGGTATTAGAGCTCATTCCACCAGAGCTAAGTCGGCCACTTCGGCCTTGGCCAGAGGTGTTCCTGTGGTCGACACCTGCAAGGCCGCAACTTGGTCGTCCCTTCACACTTTTGCGAAGCATTACTGCTTGGACTCTGAGGTCAGAAGGGACGGCCATTTTGCACGGTCAGTGCTGCAGGATTTCTTGGTTTGACCATTCAGGCACCCACCACCGGGCACGGTACTGCTTTGGGACTCTATTCATTAGGTGAGGAATCCACAGGTAGTTGTATCCATCAGAAGAACTAGTTACTTACCTTCGGTAACGACTTTTCTGGTGGATACATTAGCTACCTGTGGATTCCTCACGGTCCCACCCGCCTCCCCGTTGCCTTTTTGGTCTCACCAAGTAATTCTTGAGTGTGCTCCTCTTGGTTTTGAGGACTGGAATAGATTATGTATATATGGACATATGTATATATTTATATATATATATATATATTTATATTTAGTGTATATATTTATTTATTTAAAAAAATATATATATATATATTAAATTTATAGCCATCTTCTCCAATGATGTGTTGTATACAATGTTATGAAATATTGCTTTTGTCTTTCATCGCATTAGATTATTGTTCTCAGGCACGTAAAAAATGTTGGTACTGACGTCTTATTGCCTGTATGACGTCAGACGGCGTCGCGTGGGTAAATGTGACGTCCTCGTCGACGTGCAGAAGCTAGGAAGATGATTTCCGTCGAATGCTGGCGCCATGGGAGAATTCATTAGGTGAGGAATCCACAGGTAGCTAATGTATCCACCAGAAAAGTCGTTACCGAAGGTAAGTAACTCGTTCTTTACTAAAATTGGTACCCTGGGTGTTCAATAAGCATTAAGTAGTGTATTTAGAGTCAACCCAGTTAGCTTGTAACCTCGTCTCGGAGTGCTTCATAAGGTGTATTTCTTGCAGAAGTCTAAACCACCACCATGTCAGTTCATAATTGCCAGTACTTGCCTCACTTTGTACAGCTTGTTCAATTTGCATACATTCAACAACGTAAGTTTAGGAGACCCCATTTAGTGAGCAATTGGTTAATGACTGTAGCAGAGTTTAAGTAGCAATGATAATATACCTGAGCTGATTTTCCAGAACGTGTCTGTGTATTTATGAAGCCTACCAATATTAAGATAGCGTCTGCTTAATGTGTGCTCCCTATGTATAAGTGGGACACCCCTCACTTTGGTTACCTCAACATACCAGAGACAAAAACCCTACCCTGTACACAAACTTTAAAATCAAATTGGCCATCTGTGTGGTACACCCACTGGGAAGCTAGTTAGCAAGGTGAAACCAATTTGGGAGCACTGGGTGCCAGGGATCTTTGTATTAAAAGCTAATCACACAAGGCCCGGAATCGCCTGTCCAGAACCAAAGGCCATAGGTGGGCAAGCTTAATGTTCCTTCTGAGTAAACATGTTGTTCTTCTTTAGAATCTCAAGAGGGTGGGTCAATTATTTATGTGATAGTGTCCATATGGTGCTCATATAGTGTGGTTAGTAAATTGTCTCTCCTACTATTCCAGGAGTTCAATCCACCTCTCAAGTGAATCCAGGCCTCAGACTGGATCGCGGCTTTGTCATGTAGTAGTATGTTACAGTACGCCTGTATACTTAATTCGTGTCACTTCGGTGACCCGGAAGACTGAGTGTCTCCTTAACTCCTGATGTTGGGTGGAGAAGGGAGAGAGGGGCTTGGAGTTGTTCCATATTAACTAGCTTGCCTGATGGGGGTGGGGTCTGTGAAAATGTGGGGTTTATCGTTCAGAGTGGTGTGAAGATTAGCGAGAGCGAATAGAGCATAGGATATTCCTGCTTTCTGAAGTGATCTTTTCACTTGCTAGAACTATTGTCTAGCAGCTTGTATCAACAGAGTGAATTCCATGTACAGTGAAATTGAATTGCCTTCATGACTCAAGTCTCTTTGTTCTCTAGCCAGTCTTAGGATCGAATTGAGATTTTTTGTAATTGAACATCCTAGTGATGGTCAGATGAGCCAGAGACCCAGGAGGAGGCCTTCAGCCAAGAGATCTGTGCGGTCACTCGTCCGACATCTCAGTGAAGTCAGCATCGGGAAAGAGCAGCATATTTGCAGTGTAGTCTTCAATTTTCATCAAGGTGGTCGACTCTGGGATATCCATTATACTGAGGTTGTTGAGCCAAGAACAGGCCCCCAGATCTTCGTTCTTGGCCTTCATGAGTTCGAGGACCTTCTCCATCCTGAGAGTTTCTCATTTTGTCTATTTTTGGAATCCTCAGCGTCACAAACTCGTTGCTCCAACTCTTTCCTTCATGTTGTTTAAACGATCTGTGAGTGAGTCAATTTTCTCTGGACTCTGCGTCATATACTGAAGGTAAACCAACAAGGTGATGGACAGAATGTTGAATTAATTTCAGCCATTGGCAATCGCTTGGGCGCATTCCAATCCATTGTTTTTTGCCCACCATGCCACCTGAATTAGGACCCAGCCATATGCACAATAGTTCTTGACCCTGTTCCTCATCCTGAAGGGGCCACTGTAGATCCGGTTCCCCTGAGGTATCCTGCTGCTTCGGGGTTGCAGTGTCATTGAATTCCACAGATATAGTCTTATTGGCCCTCTTGGTTCCAGACATCAATCTCAATTTCCTCCCATCTGCCTCCCCCATTTTGCAGGCTGTGCCTTGTATATGTGATAAGGCACCTGCCTGTCTATCTTAATTGAGTATAGGTGTCCTGTACACATACAATGGATCAGCCAGGTCGGCCCCCTCCAAGGAGGCCAGTCCCATCTCATCCATCGACCTTGCTGAATTTGAGGTCTAGAGGGGCACGAATGGACCAAGTCTGCACGTTGAGCAACTCTGTCAGGGGCTGCTTAGTGTTGTTTTCTTGATGTTGATAGAGTAATTAAGGGTCCGCAGTAAACAGCAGAAATTGTTTTAGTCTCTTTACACCCAGTAGATTAAGCTCATGTGATTCTCCTCTCCATCCAGCACCTGCTGGTAAACAACCAGATCAGGGCATCAGCATTTCAACCTGCTGTTTATTAGGCAAAGGTCAATGGATTTCACCAGCCTGTGGAGCTGCTATAGTCTGTTTTGTCAAGCGGTCCTACTCTCATGCCAATTGCACTCCTACTGCAGTCTCGCCATAAGCCGAAGGCTCTCCCAGTAAAGAACCGCACCTGGGGCCACACAGGGCTTCCCCCTGCAACTCTACAGGCTTCACTTACTTGATGGAGTTAGCGTTCAAACCTTCTCAACTCTGACTTTATTATGGGTTTATAGGCGTGGCCAGCACACCAACAGTAACCTTCCAGCCAGTCTCTGGCCTTACATTGGCAGCGCCTATGAAATATCTAGGCTTGCGTTCGGGAGTCACTGGATCAATCCAGGAAGAGGTCTCTTTGTTCCCAGGCCCAGTCAAGGCCTGCCGAAAATTAGCATAGGGACTTATCTAATCTCATCGTACGGCTGCTTGGCTTGCCCAGTCTGGGGTGTAGACTTCCAAGAACAAATTAGCTTGTCACCCTCATTGTGTCCCCGGACCCTGTCAGGTAGCAGAAATGAAGTGCCCAGAACTAGGGTAGCCCCTCTGATGTGTGTCGAGAGCCAGTTGGCTTTGTGAAGGAGGTTATTTGGCCGATCAATTTCCTGCAGATCAGAGCTTCACTAATGTGTGTCCATCTTGAAAACCACACTTTCAGGCATCCCATAGTTCCCCGGTAATTTGATGCAAGTTAGTCACAACCAAAGTCTAGTGTTTCTGAGTCTGTGGGTTATTCTGCATCATGTGCAAGAAATCTGCATCTGTTGCTCTGCATCTTTCTCATCTAAATGGTGTTCCCAGATATATTCTAGTGAATATTTTCGAGGTGAGGTAAGCCCGGAATAAATATTTTAAATGGACCAATTTGAATGTGGTGTTGCTCATTTTTATTTTTACTTTCGTGCACACACTGCCCTATTCCTTTTACATATTGGGACTCTTGGGCAGTCTGTACACTGTTTTGCTTGGCTGCCTGTTGTACACCCCTCTGTCTTGCTGTAACACCCCAGGTATATTAGCAATCAGTCACCAATCCTGTTGAAAATTCAATTTGGATGCCATTGTCTGAGTAACCTCATGAACTTCTGGGAATGCTTTTCACACACCTCTGGCACTGGGTGTGATACCTACATATTGTATAAAAACAAATCCCTGTTCCTAATCCGAAGTGTACAAAATTATCTTTTTTTTAAAGAACAAAAACATCTTTATTATGTTTTTTTTTTTACAATGAGCAATACAGTATGTATGCTGACACATGCTGATTTAGTAAGTATATCGATACAAGCATGAATCTCGCTGCAGTCTGTACTGTCATATTATGCTTTTCACAATCAAAAGAAGATGTTGGTTCCTTGAATCAATAAACAGAGAACAATTCAAACTATCAGCCTAAACTGCACCTGTTATATTCTGTACCTTCCAAGGTAGTGGAACAGTTCCTCCAAATCCTCAATTCGTGAGCCCCATGCAGTTACCTCCAAGTACATAATTGCCTGTTGGTAGGTATAAACGCATGATCCGCAGCCTCACTATGCTCTGTGCCCTTCTAGTCTCTGGACACTTCTCTAAAAAGAAGGAAGTACAAAGGTTCAAGTATACAAAATCATGATAGAAATATCCTAAGCCACTAGTAAACACTTGGGGCTACATACAGTCCATTGTTACTTCGCACACCATGCCACCTCAGTTTAGACCCAGCCAAATGGAAATCATTCTTTACCCTGAACTAATAGAATCCAGCCAGAATTGTCAGGACCCGTCCTCCCTGAATCAGAGCACAAGCAACCCAAGACTGGTTTTGGGTCGTCCGAAGTCCGGTAGCTTGATGGATTTAAGTCCTCACAGGTTTTGGTCCCTATCCAAGCACCATAAGCACACTAAGTGTAGTTCTGTCACAGACATCCTGTCTCACCAGGAGAGAAAATCTCTCAAAAAGTGTTGACAAAAAGTCGATAACAAAGGCAGTCGAAAAAACATCCAGAAAACGCTCAAGATCCCAGTGGTGCGCAAGGTCCTGCAACCATTTGTGGAGCTGCCCCTGATGTTCTTTGTCACACTCAAAGTCATCAAGAAAATCCTGTAATTCCTACAAGCAGAAGAAGTCGAAGAGGTCTTCGACTTTGCCATGCCTGTCGAAGTTTTCTGATGAGGTGCGGGAGTGTCGGCACTACAAACCTCATGCTTTGGTTGAGCCTCAGTCAGGGCCTGCTCCATGCTTCCCCGACTTTCCCAGAGAAGGAGTGACCCCCATCCAGCTTAAAGGAATTTTATGAGGCCTTGCATGTCCTATTTGGGCAGCTTGGTCCCTCTGGAGCACCTTTGGGCCCCACAGACTCGGGAGGGGCCACTACTAGATCCCAGATTGGCAGTCAGTTTGCACTCTGTCCAAGCAGGGACCCTCACTCTAGTCAGGGTAAGGGAGAAACACACCTAGGATAACCCCTGTTCACCCTCTTGGCAGCTTGGCACAGGCAGTCAGGCTTATCTCTGAGGCAATGTGTAAAATATTTTTACAAAATACACACAGTAACACAGCGTAAATACCACAAAAGGACTTCACACCAGTTTTTAAAAATAGCCAATATTTATCTAAATAAAACAAGACCAAAACAACAAAACACCAACATACACATGTAAAGATATGACTTTTTAAAGTAAAAAGAGTCTTAACCCATAGAAATCAATGGAAGTGTTGTTTTACTACAAAGTACCTGGTATGCGTCAAAAATAAAGCCACAAGAGCGATGGTGCATCAGGAAAGCAAGCGATGCATCGATTCTTTACTCAAACTGTATTAAAACTGCACACACAGACCCTGCAGTGGCAGGTCTGAGCCATGTTTACTGGGCTACTCATGTGGGTGTCTCAAACAGTGCAGCAGGCCCACTAGTTGATTTAGAGCCCTGGGCACCTCTAGTGCACTTTATTAGGGACTTACCTAGTAAATCAAATATGCCAATCAGGGGAAAGCCAATTACACATACAATTTACACAGAGAGCACTTACACTTTAGCACTGGTCAACAGTGGTAAACTGCCCAGAGTAGCAAAACTAGCAAAAACAAAGTCCAGCATACCGTCAAAAACACAGGAAGCAGAGGCAAAAAGACAGGGGAAACCATGCCAAGGATGCCAGGTCGAACAAATTTGTAGTACACAATGGATGCATATAAAATACAAATTACATTGTATGGAGTGATTCTCGTGTGCACAGTAAAGCACATTATGGAACAACTCCTATAATAATATCATGCAACATTTATCCTTATAATAATAACATATAAACTCATCCTATCAATGTTTGGATGGATGCGTAAGCTGTGTCCCTTATGTTGGTAATTTATGTAATGTGATTAGCAGTAGAGTCACTGAGAGGGTGGTGCGAGGCAGATCCATATTCTAGCCCTAGCTCTTTGCAATCAGAGAGTCGAACCGGTCTGGGGGAGAAGTGTTCGGCCACAGTCCTTGTCACGAGGGTCTCTCTTATGTAGTGGTTGTGTCTTCCTGTTCAGGTATCACGTTTCGCCTAAGGTCACCCAGTAGTCCCTCCAAAGTTTCGGGCAGTCTCTGTCTGATATCCCTCAACACATTAATTCATTCATAGTCAACTCAGCGTATGAGGTCTCCATGCCATTTTGTAAGGCATGCGATCCTAGCATTTTCAGTATCAGGGTGAGGTCTATGACTTTGGTGGTTACCTTATGTTTAGCTGGTGTGGGGAAGAGGCCTGATAGACAGGTTTAAGGGTAGTGTTCCAAGTTGCGGCCTGTGATCTCACTGGTGATCATTAGCATTTCTGCCCAGAATTCTAAGAGATGTGGGCAGTTCCATACCATATGTAATAGTTCAACCCCCTCTTCACAGTAGCAAGGCGCGCTGCTTGGATAGTATCAAAATAATGATTGATTTTGCAAAGCGTAAAATACACTGTATGGCGGTAAGAAAATTAATTATTTGAAATTGGGCATTCCATTTAACCCTGGAAATGTATGTAATGATCCGTTCCCAGTCTTCGCTGGAGATTGGGATACCAATGTTAACCACCCATTTGTCATGCAAGTCCAACAAGGGAGTGAGCACATCCCCGTAGGTCATTGTTGAGGCCTGTGACAACTTTGTGCCTATCCAAGGTGGTATATATGGTGTGACACCCCTTATCTGACGTGGGCTCAGCCTCACCGTCCCTCCATCTCTGCCCTAGAACCACAGAGAAAGCCTTGTGCAGTAAAAACTGACCCACTGACAGGTTGTATGCAGCCTGCAGGTCCTCGAAGGATTGTAGTAGTTCCCACCTGCCCCCACCCCTTCTGCCCCCCGCATAGAGATCTCCCAGTTTTTCGATGCCTGCTGTCCTCCATTCCATCAGTAATGGTTAAGCTCCCGCTGGCAGGAGGACTGAAAGCCAGCTGAAGGGTATCGCAGATGAATAGGGGGCGATTGTTTTATACTGTTGTAAGCATTGGAGGCAACAAGGCTTTGCCACCCACCGTCTGTAGGCTCCCAGGACTAGCCCCTACCCTTCTGGGTTCCAAGATCAATAGAAACAGCCACTGAGAAGTGGGCGTGTCCAACTCTGTCTCCAGTTCCCCCGGACCCTAATTACCATCCAACATGTCACCCATTGCAATTGCGCAGCCAGATAATTTGATTGCAGGTCAGGGGCCGCCAGGCCCCCGTCAGTGCTAGGGTTTTTCGTGAGCACCACCCTGCGTCATCAGTTATTCCAGATCAAGTCTATCAGCAGGGAGTTCAGGTCATGGAATGCACATTTACTAGTAGGTTAGTAAAGAAATATAGCAGTCTGGGTAGTGCTACTACCTTAGTTAACACAGTTTTCCCCATTATCGACAGAGGGAGTGTTTTCCAGAATCCCACCCCGGTGTGGAGCATCGCTATCGCACTATCAATTTCACCCTCCAGAATAACCGGGTCATTCATACAGAGCTGATCACGTAGGTTTCGGAACTAGATCTGCTACCATCGGGGGCACCTAGGGACCACAATGTGGTCCTCGGTAGGTCACAGCAGGAAGACACAAGTTGTTTGCCTGTTTACCCGCAGTCCATATATAACTCTGAAGTTGTCCAAGAGCCAGGAGGTCCTGGGAAAAGCTGTTTTTTTATTGTTGAGAACAAGTATCATGTCCGCGTAGAACGATAAGTGGTGCATCTCTCGAATGCCGCAATACCAGTGCATGTTGCTTCCTGTTGGACTCTGCATGCCTGCGGCTCCACTGCTGTGTCAAAGAGCAAGGGGGCAACTGGGCACCCCTGTCTTGTGTCCTGCTCCACACAGTAGGTGTCGGAAATCATCCTTCCAGTTCTGACCCTCACAGTAGAGAAAGCACACAGCAGTCTGATCCAATCAATTAAGTTTTTACCACTGCATATAGATATTCCCAAATTAGTCGGTCAATGTCTTTCTCTGTGTCAGCGGACATTAGTACTGCATCAGGGTTTAGGTGTGAAGCCGCGAGTAGAAGCGCTGTAACCATACAGATGTTTACAGCAGTATTCCATTCAGGATAAAATCCCCGTTTGACCTGAATGTGTTATAGTTTGCATGTCTGGCAAGAGTCAGGTTGGCAATATTTTGACTTAAATTTTGTAATCGTTGTTCAACATCGACAGGGTACTATATTCTGCCACAATATGAGGGTACCATATTCTGCCACATTATGCGCCGGGTTTTGGCAGTGGGGCAATTACTGCCTCTCTCATAGTCAGTGAAAGACGGCGAGTGTCCTTCACCACCATATGTATTTCTAGATATCTGGGTGCTGGCAGTTCACTATAGGATGTCACCAGGAGCCCACATATCCAGTACTTTACCCTGAGCCATGTTCGTGATGATGTCAACTATCTCCTGGGTTATGTCCACTCCCAAATTCGCTGTTGCAGCCCGGAGAAGAGAGGGTATGTCAACATAGGCAAGATATGCAAGCATAATTTTGGAGGGTGTGTGGTGCCATTGGCATATAGCGTAGTATAGTAGTTCTTGAACAGCTCATTAATTTCAAATTGTCTATATACTCTGCTAGCCTGAGCGTCTTCTAATTCTAAGATAGGGATCTCCTTTTCAATAGGTTTGTCAACCAGGCCAACAGGGAGCCCGGCTTGTCCTGCTCTACCTGTGCCCGGGCCATATATTCTCAGTAGTTGAAGCAGCAAAGCTTTTTCAAACATTTTCGCCAGGGACTGCCATGCCTCTAATACCTCTAGGCGCTGATTAGGGTCACTGTGGCCATTCCATTCAAGCTGGCACAATGCAGTCTCCTGTGCCGGTACCTCATGCATCAGAGTTTTTTCATTCCCCACGTGCGTGCGGTATACATTGACCTCTGATCACAACTTTAAAAGCTTCCTATTCTTTTAGGACCGAGGACGCTGTGAGCATGTTCTCAGTGAAATACTGTGATGGATTCCCTCTTCTATGGTGTGTCAGAAGGCTTGATCCTCTAATTTGTCGCTCTTGAGGCACCATGCCATTATATTAGGTGGGGGATGTATCAATGCTAACGTCAGAAGTAATGGATTAGGAGCGATCCACTAGGGGATCTGCTATGCAGTTGAAGTACCCACCAATGATAATGGAGCGGTGTGCAAGTGGCAACAGCACCGGGGAAAGCTTGTCAAAAATTAGAGCCTGATTGTTGTTGGGTGCATAGCAATTGAGAAGTGTGCTGTCCCTCCCTATCAGCATCCCGCTCACCTTCACAGTATCTGCCGTCCCCTTCAGTTTTGCTTTCCGAGGCTTGAAAGGGTACCCCTGGTCTCACCCATATGAGTGTTCCCCTGGCAAATGTGGAGTACTTTGAATAATAAACTGGTCCCCGCCATCTTTTATATAGAGCAGCACCCGCCTTGTTTGTCCGGTGGGTTTCCAGAAGCAGGGCAGTGTGGACCCCCCTACATTTCAGATAGGCTTGAACCTTGTGCATCTTCACTATTGTGTTAAGCCCCCATACATTCCACATTAATATTTTATAGTCCATGTTAGGACCCACTATTGGGACAATAGTATCGTCTATGGCCAGGTAGGAGCAAGATCCTGGACCCCCAGTTTTCCCTGCCCCCATGCTCATCCTTGCAACACAGTTTAATGAAACATAATTTGATTGCAATAGGTTTTCTCCATCCTCCATCCCAGAAGAGAGAGGTAACATCCCCTGATACAAACTTTTAAGTGTAAGAACAAATAAAAAGTCCATGTATAGATTACACAAGGAACAATGGTTGGGTGCTAGTTGGCTCTGCTGACAGAGACCCTGGGGTCTCAGCTTATCCCCAGAATCAAAGCAATATGCCCTATTATGCCCGAAGTCCTGGATGTCTCAGTGGCCTGTTGGCATGCATCCCTCTTTTTCTTCTGAAGGGCCACACGTGTCAATTAACCAAGCCCCTAGTCAAATGCTTTAGCTCAGGTCATCGACTGATCTTGGTGTGAAGTGTGGCAGCTCTGTTCCAGTGGGGAGGCGGAGTGTAGAGTCCAATCCCGGTTCCGAGTCCGTCATATCTGATGATCCCCACCCTCCTTGTTGCGGTGAGGACAATCCGGTCTTTCTAATGATGGCTGCTGCTTCTGCAGTCCCCTGACAATCATGTCAGGTCTGTTCCTTCGTGGGCAAGATGTTCCATGCAATTCTACGGCTGATGCCAGGGTCTGAATGCCGCAATCTCCTCAGTGGGTCAATGAAAACCTGGTGTCCTCACCGGACATGACTTTCAGCCTTGCAGGGAAATGCATGGCATACTTGATCACAAGCGGTCAAAGAGGTTTTTTGGCCTCCACAAAAGAAGTCCCTTGCCTCTGGACCGCCATGGTAAACTCAGGAAATATCAAATATTTATGGTTGTCTATCATGAGCTCCCATTTAGTTCCTTACTTTAGGATATGATCCCTGTCCTGGAAGTGTAGTAATATTGTTACTACTGGACGAGGTGGTGGGGGGGGGGGGGGGGTGTTGGCACCATGTGGGCCCTCTCCAGTACAAAATAGGGGGACACCCCCTTGGTTTCTATGTTCTCTCACAGCCAAGTCTCCAGGAAGGTGAGCATTTTTTGCCCCTTGAATATTTCCGCTGGCCCTGCCTTCTGCATCCTCTGCTCTGCGTTCAAGGGTCTGAAGCCTCTCCATCATGTCCGCTGTAGTTGCTTTAAGGGTTCCAACTTCCATCTGTTTTCCCCTGTGTTGCACTCTGCTGAGGTGACCCTCTCTGAGAATACTCTTGGAAAATACACAAATTGGCCATGACATAGTCCAGTTTATGTTCCAGTGCCTCCTTGGATTTGTTAATAGCCAGAAGGATTGAATCCAGGGTTCTGGATTGCTTCTGGGGACCTTGAGAGGGCCCCCCCATTTCTTTACTTGGAGAGGATGTGAGTTCAGTGATGTAGCTCCGTCCAGCCTCTGTGCCTACACCTGGCATCCCATGCTCTCCTTTTGGGTAGTAGGGAGCAGGGGTATGGATGTACTAAGGAGTTGCTGGGACCTCTTCCTGTCCCCAGATATCACTCACAGTCAGACCTTGGGGAGTGGAATGATCGTGTATAGCCCACCACTTGTGACCCAGGAGTGTATTTCTCATCCCATGGTGCTGTAAGGGTGAGTGTCTCCAGGGAGACCTCTTTTCCCATAGCTGTGGGAGAGGGCACTGCTCGCGTCTAGGGTTTCAGCAGATCTCTCTCCCTGAAGTACCAGTTGTGCAGGAGGGATCCTCTACACTGACACCCCGCTCTTTGGATGTTGGGGCGGTGCTCAGTTCTGCTACTTATGACCTGCCGCTTGGGGGCTCAATGAGTGTGGACAGCGCAGCACTTTGTCAGCTTGCTGGACACAGCACCTCAGCAGCCAGGCTCTTTCCAGCCGTCTGTGAGAAGCGATAAAAAGGACCCAATTGCTGCTCTGCTTGTAGGCCAGCTTCATCAGAACCCAGCATTTTCCGGTGAAGGCACGAGTCAGGAGAATCTCCACTGCATCTGCAAAGGAGGTGCCTACCTGCCATTGCAGTCCGGTCATGGCCTCCTATTTTCTCCGGGCTGTCCTTCTGTGTATGCCCATCGGGGGCTAGCAGTATCCGCGGGCACTGGATGCAGCAGGTCCGTTGTAGCCAAGCTTGGACAGGTCGCTCCAGCTGTACTCTGTTATGCGGTCTGCGAGTTGCCATTTTGAGTCTTGTCCTCGTATGTTAAACCCCATCGGTGGCTCCTTTTGTGTAGCACTCATCCCTTAGTCAGCTAGGTAGGTCCCCCTGTCACCAGTAGGCACTGCCATGGGGCACCATTGCCAAAGTGGGGCCATGGGGCCGATTTTGGTGGCAGGCAACTATTCCCTGGGGAGCTCTCGGAATTTGCTGTTCACTCCATCAGCTCCAGGCCGCACCCCTATTCAGGTCACCTTTCTGGATAGGTTTCTTAAAGGTTTGGAGCACGTTTCCCCCCCAAACCATTCATTATGCTCCAGTGGGGTCTAAATCTTGTTCTCACCTTCTTGAAGTGTGCAGTCTTTAAACTTCTGCACAATTGCCTTCTTAGGCTCTTAACCATCTAAAAAGGCTTTCTAGTGACGATAACATCGGCCAGTAGGGTCATTAAATTGCAGACAATTTTCGCGCACCACTCCTACTGTCAAATCTCTCAGATCTAGAACTTCTGTTTGCAGACCTTGGACAATGAAAAGATCTTAGAGCCCAGTTCTTGACAGTCTTGGTCTGAGAGACGTAATGTTGACCCCTTCCAGTAAGCATGATGCAGCTGTCACTGAGCTCCTAAGCAGATAGTTCCTCCCAGAATGAGCCCCCAAGGAAGAAAAACCCTGAATGGGAAGAACCTCCATTGGTGACTGTTAGGCTCCAATAAGACAAGAACTGAGGAAACCGATCCAGCGGGCAAATGCAGAATGTCAATATGAGGAACAGGTTAGAGTGTGAACCTCCAACAGGAGCAACAACAACTCACAGGAGTGAGGAATCACACCACCAGGAGCAAGAACCACAAACAGGAGCGAACAAGAATGAAAAGAAAACCAACTTCTATTATACCCACAGGACAGGAAGTTACCTCTCAGATGGAAAAGAACTGAGGATCCCAAAAGGGAATGATAGTCATCTTGGTTTGAGCAGATAATAATCTCAAGAATGATCCACAGGAATTCTTGTTAAGGGAAGGAATTATGGAGACTTCCAACGTGGCCCCTGGCGAGAAGACTGTCAGAGACTGGTGTCCAGTTGCCAGGAGGAACTGCCCACAGCCATGCTAACAGGGCCTCAAGCCTCATCCCCTTCCAGGTAAATGGATCGTGCATCCCGCTGTATACAATTGGAGCCACAAGTGCTTCCGGGGTGCGGTCCAACACCTACCTTAGACCTGAACAAGCTAGTCCTCTGGACATGTGCCTCCTTCCTTCCAAAGACTGTGACTCCCTTCCATGCAGGCCATAATATTCCCCTGCCTAACTTTTTTGCTCTGCCTCCCCCCTCCAAAGAGGAGAGGAAACTCCAGCTTCTAGACCCAAATAGAGCATTGTCATTCTACCTTGATTTCACAAAAGAATTCTGGGTGTTAGGGTGGACAATAAACTCTTTGTGGAGTACATAAGCTTAAAAAAAAAAAAAAAGGAAGGCTGTGCATAAATGGTCCATCTCAAGCTGGATAGTGCTTTGCATCTAGATCTGCTACACACTGGTGAAGAAGTAACCCCTTGTGGGTTTGCGTGCTCATTCCAACAGAGCTAATACTGCAACCACTGCATTAGCCCACAGAGTCCCTGTCCTGGGCATCTGTCAGGCAGCAACGTGGCCATCTTGGAATGTGTTTACGAAACACTGTTGTCTGGACAGTCAGGTCAGTCACGACACGCACTTCGCCTTTTCGGTCCTGCAAGACTTTCTAGTTTAAATGTTCTTTGCAGACTCACCTCCCTTGCTTGGGTATCTATTCTAAAGTAAGGAATCTGCAGGTAGAAGTCTCTTACCTTTGGTAATGCCTTATCTGGTAGAGAATGTATCTAGCTGCAAATTCCATACGACCCTTCTATCCTCCCTGTTGTGCGAGCCAATTGCAGTATAAATGACACCCTACTCAGGGCCCTAGTTATTCATACCAGTGGTCATTTCTCATTGTGGCTCTGTGCTCTTAGCGTGAAAAGTCACAAAAGTAACTGAGATCAGTGGGTGTATAAGTACAGCACATGCTATTTTGGCACAGATGACAAAGAGCCAAACAATGCCACCTACCGTCGCACAGGGGCACTGCTTAAAAATGTCCGGATCCAGTCCTGTTAACTTGTTCAACTAACTACTTTAATTTGGTTGCATCACTTCACCTCACTCATTCCTTTTATTTCCTGTGCACTTGCTATTCCCTCCACCGAGGACCCCCGCAGTTGAACAGTGGATGCCCAATTCAGATGTAATGTGATAAAGAACAAAATAACTGACTACCATTGATAACATCCCAAGGCTCTCCTGATTACTTGGGCTAGACCTATCAGAGTCATGAAACAGTGCTGCACAGTGTATCTATGGCATTTTAGGCTGCTGTGTATCCTAAATGCTCTCTGTCGTTTTTGCAGCTAATTCTCTGCCTTGAAGTTACTGTAGAGAAAGGAGAATCTTAGTTCTAGGAGCATGCTGTCTTCCCATCCAAGCGACAGCCCTCACCTACTCTCAACTTTTATAATAACTATTGTGTTAGGCGTGTATCTTTGACCAAGAGTGTTTTTCATCCTTCAGGCCTCATAAGTAATTTCTTAATTGTCACAGTTCTTCTTGCATCTGTTGAGTGTCACTCCATATCCTTCCCTGGGATTCAGATCTGCAGTTGTGTCCAGTGCACCTTCCTGTCCATCATTTACTGTAAGGGGGCCATCTTACCTCACCCTACCAAAAATAGAGATAAACAAAATAGCACACACAAACATATGTCGGGAAACACACACAAATCCTTGTCATATAAGTTAAATGGATTATTCTTGTGGGATTTTTGTCCATCAAGTCTCCTCCATTCTCAGTAAATATCCCAAAGTGATGCAGAGAGGCCATTCCACATGTTTTGTTGATGGAACCTGTCCTTTCTCTAATTACTCTCTTTGTGTTGTAGGCATGATATCACGCCAATTCCACTGGCAATAGTAATTGTAGTTTCCAGTAATGTAGATAGAAGTGTCACTTCCCATACTTATGGAACTGTCCAGCAGACATTTGGTATCCAATTAAATGAGTCATACCTTTGTTTGTGTTTAATCTAGATGAGCACATTATAGTCTTTTTAGGATAAAGACTGTAAAATGTGCTCATCTAGATTATATATACACCTGCACAACCACAAACAAAACTGCCAAAGAATAGAAACTGAGGGTTGAGTCATTTTTGTTTCTTTGTTACAAAGTGTCAGCAAGAAACGCTGGTCAAAGGTTATTCTGCTTGAATTTTGTTGTGTACGGATGTCCCAAAAATATTGTTTCTTCTTCATTTTGTTTCCTCCAATTTGGGTGCGTGGAATAAAGATGAAGGGTTTAAAAGCATGTTTTAAGTTTGATCTAATTATGTTATACACTGTAGAGAGTCTGGGGATATTAAAATTATAGTTGATTGTTTGGTAGTGTTATTACTTTTGTCACTGATTGGTGAAATGGCTTGCTCATAAGACTCTTAGCCAATATGCACTATTACATTTACCCACAGACAGGGAATGGGTAAACATCCTTTGATATATGAGCCTCCTTTATTAAATAGTCAGTATTGAAAGCAGATCACCTGACAAACAAATTAGGCTCAATAGGTGCTACCAATATAAAGAATTGTTCAGTCCTGATGATGACCCGTGATTGTTTTACGTCTTTTCAAAGGGTCGAAACATTGACTATATTATATGTGGATTGAATAGATAAGGTGACTTCAAGACACCTGGAATAAAGGGGACCTGTAGAAGTTCATCTTTGTTTATATAATTTTAAACCACATTTTGTATATATTGTAATATAAACACTCTGGCACTGTAATATCAAACTACTCACTTTCACTGCACCGTTATTTTAGGACCACCTACTCTTGCAATGCTTTAATTATGTTTTGTGTTGAAGGAGATAAGTAATATTTATTTTTGTTTGCAGATAAAAGTAATAAAAGAGATATGAACCGCACCAAGGATATTATATCCAGTTTTTAAATATTTATAATTGTCATGGAAGTTTAGATATTTACTTCCCCCGAGTGATTAAGTTTGTATTGATTACTGCAACAGAATACAGCAGAAGGGTATTGAAAAATAGAACAGTCACTAGAAAATTAATTCAAAGCACAATGGTAATAATCCATTACGTCAGCTTGTCTTCGTTCTGCAGATCTTTGTGAGGATGAAGATGTGTAGGGAAATAGGATGAGAGAGAGTGAATAAGACATCATCAGAGAACAGCAGCCATTTTATCCAAGGTGTAGTGTTCATATAAGTGTGGCACAACAAAATCATGTGAATGAACACACTTCTGTATATCATATTAAACTTGTTTCAATTGTTCATATTAATATAGCATTTGCATATTGGATCCAACATAAAAATCATTATTATCCGTTATTATTTTTACATGAAAATATAAACCCAGAAAAATGCTTCCACATGCCCCCGATTATTTTGTAATCAAAAAACACATTAATAGAACTTTATTAATCAGGAAATCATTCAGTAAGCAACACTCTTTGCTTCTTTCTGTAATTCTCCTCTGCCATCTTCAACTGTTTTTAAACATGATGTTCTGTTTCATGCAACTTTTCCTTTTCGCCAAACCATTTTTACCCGGTTTCTACATCTCTTGATCATATACTCAGAAAATGTTAACGAAAGAAGTAAGACAGTTACACAACCCATTATAATTATTTCAGGAGTTAGAATCCATTTTAGTGTACCCCCACCCAAATCATTGATTTATTCACCAACCTTGCTAAAACCCTTCCCTAACTCACTTACCCAGGATCGTTCATCTTCCAATAAGCCAGGCTTTTCAAAAGATTCAAGTGCATCTGAGATGTTAGTTATGCTAATAATATTAGAGTTAATAGCCCTACTGTCATCAGGTCCATATATATAACATCTTTTAGCCTTTATTATCTCACAAACTCCAACTTCCTTAGCTAAGGGAATATCTGTTGCTATGCGAGTCTGCATAACCATAGCCCTAATAGCAATCCTTTCTGCATTTACTTGTTACTTGTTTCAAGATTCAAGCTGTATCTACTGTAGGTTTGTCCACTAAAGTAGCATAATGTCTAATATTCACATCATTAATTGCCACTCCTGTGATGGAATCCTTGTATCTAATATGTCTAAAACTACCTTTCTGAAACTCTTGTTTCACTCTTTTCCGGTCCACTGCATCATTCAGTTTATTTACATGATAGACTCTAAGAAACGTCAAAGCAAAATAACAAGATCCAACTGAGTTATGCAAAAGACTGAAATAAGAAGTATTTTCACAAACATAATCTGCCTATCCACCCATCAAATAATTCCCACTCCCCTCGTAACTACTTTAGCACACACGCACACACACACACTCTCTCCTACATATTCAAACTTACCATTTTTCAAGGATGTTCTACTCACTGTACATAATTCCCCACTTTGTTCCTGTTCCATGCCTAATCCAGGACATATATATATATATATATATATATGTTTGATGGCATGTGTAGCTGCAGATACACATGCTGTGCATATCCCGCCATCTAGTGTTGGGCTCGGAGTGTTACAAGTTGTTTTTCTTCGAAGAAGTCTTTTCGAGTCACGAGATCGAGGGACTCCTCCCCTTTCGGCTCCATTGCGCATGGGCGTCGACTCCATCTTAGATTGTTTTCTTTCCGCCATCAGGTTCGGATGTGTTCCTCTTCGCTCTGTGTTTCGGTTCGGAAAGTTACTTAAATCTCGGAAAAATCGGCGGTATTGTTGTCGTTCGGTATCGGGTTAGTTAGCGCAGATCGACACCGAATTAAGAAGAGCTCCAGTAGCCCTTCGGGGCTTCTATTCCCTGGCGGGGCCTGGTCGGCCCGCCTGCGTACGTCTTCAAGGCTAATGGAACGGACCCCATTCCGCTTCTGCCCCGAATGCCACAACAAGTATCCTTACACAGATCAACATCTGGTCTGTAATTTGTGTTTGTCCCCGAACACAAAGAGGATACCTGCGAGGCCTGTCGGGCGTTTCATTCGAAGAAAACGCTACGGGACAGGAGAGCCCAAAGGCTTCAAATGGCATCGGCGCCATCAGGACACCACGACGTCGAGGAAGACGAGACTTTCTCCATCGCTGACTCGGACGAGCCCGAAACAGAACAGGTGCCGCAAACCATGAGTAAACCAGCCCCGGCCAAAACTCACGCCAAAATCATGAAGGCCCAGGGGACGCCACCGCCGGCAGGCCATGGCTTAACCCGTAAAATTGGTGACCATCCATCGGCACCGAAAAAGGGCACACACGTGTCGAAGTCATCCGACTCTGGTCGAGATCCCGGCACAGAGCATACTCGACACCGAGAACCTGGCGCAGACCAGACTCGACACCGAGAGACCGGCTTCGAGATAAGTCGGCACTGAGAGATCGGCACACCGAAACCTAAAAAAGTGGCTTCGGAGCCGAAAAAGACTGTAGAAAAAGTTTTGGTACCGAAACATCTAGCTTCGGAGCCGAAAACAAGCTCCCACTCCGAAGAACAAGGCCTTTCAGAACAACTACAAGGCCATAGATTTGGACAAGAGCTAGAAGCGGGGGAGCCAGATTATACACAAAGAAGGCTCCATATTCAAAAGTAAACAGGGAAGATAAGAACTCTCCCTCCTATAAGGATGAAAAGGAAACTTACTTTCCAGGACAAAGAAAAACAACCACAAGCAAAAGTGGCAAAAGCAGTAACTCCACCTCACTCTTCGCCACAACCATCACCACAACACTCACCGCAACTGTAACCAATTGCAACCCCACCTATGATGCAATCACCAACGCACCCAGGGATCAGCCAGGTTGACCCAGATGCATGGGATCTATATGATGTGCCAGTATCAGATAATAGTCCAGACTGCTACCCAGAAAGGCCATCACCACCTGAGGACAGTACTGCCTACACGCAAGTGGTGTCCAGAGCAGCGGCTTTTCACAATGTGGCACTGCACGCAGAACCCATTGAGGATGACTTTTTATTTAATACTTTGTCATAGACATACAGTCAGTACCAAAGTCTCACGATCTTACCAGGGATGTTGAAACACGCAAAACAAGTGTTTCAAGAACCCGTCAAAGGCAGAGCCATCACACCTAGGGTGGAGAAAAAGTACAAGCCTCCCCCTACAGACCCTGTATACATCACACAACAACAGACACCTGACTCAGTAGTAGTAGGCGCAGCACGTAAAAGGGCTAATTCACACACGTCTGGAGATGCACCACCACCCGAAAGTTTGATGCAGCGGGGAAAAGAGTTGCAGCACAAGCAGCCAATCAATGGCGCATTGCCAATTCCCAGGCTTTATTGTCAAGATATGACAGGGCTCATTGGGATGAAATGCAGCATTTTATAGAACATCTGCCCAAGGAGTTCCAAAAACGTGCACAACAAGTGGTGGAAGAGGGCCAAAGTATCTTGAACAACCAGATACGATCGGCAATGGATGCAGCGGACACAGCCACAAGAACTGTGAATACAGCGGTCACTATTAGGAGACACGCATGGCTATGCACCTCCGGATTTAAGCCCGAAATCCAACAGGCTGTGCTTAATATGCCTTTTAATGGACAGCAATTGTTTGGGCCGGAGGTGGACACAGCTATAGAGAAGCTAAAGAAGGACACGGATACGGCCAAGGCCATAGGCACGCTCTACTCCCCACAGAGCAGAGGCACATTTAGGAAGACACAATTTAGAGGGGGGTTTCTGGCCCAAAACACAGAACCCTCAACCTCACAAACCAGACCCACATACCAGGGCCAGTATCAAAGAGGAGGCTTTCTGGGACAATAGAGGTGGACAGTTCCCTAAAACTAGAGGAAAGTTCCAAAGCCCAAAGACCCCTCAAAATAAACAGTGACTTCAGTGTCACAAATCCCCAACACATAAAACCAGTGGGGGGGAGACTCACAGATTTTTACCAAAACTAGGAAGAAATAACAACAGACTTGTGGGTCCTAGCCATTATCCAACATGGTTATTGCATAGAATTCCTACAATTACCACCAAATGTGCCTCCAAGAACACACATGTCCAAACAGCACTTGGATCTATTACAACTAGAAGTCCAAGCGTTGTTGCAAAAAGATGCAATCGAACTGGTACCCAACCATCAGAAAGGAACAGGTGTATATTCCCTGTATTTTCTTATAACCAAAAAGGACAAAACTCTGAGACCCATCTTAGATCTCAGAACACTAAATCTTTACATCAAATCAGATTACTTTCACATGGTGACACTTCAAGATTTAATCCCCCTTCTCAAACACCAAGACTACATGTCAACATTAGATCTCAAGGATGCGTACTTCCATATACCCATACATCCTTCACACAGAAAATACTTAAGGTTTGTAATCCAAGGAGTACATTACCAATTCAAAGTGTTACCATTCGGGATAACAATAGCACCAAGGGTATTTACAAAATGCCTTGCAGTAGTAGCAGCCCATATCAGAAGACAGCACATACACGTATTCCCATATCTAGACGATTGGTTAATCAAGACCAACACGCAGGAACATTGTCTTCAACACACAAAATACGTCATAGAAACCCTTCACAAACTAGGGTTCTCACTAAACTACCAGAAATCGCACTTACAGCCGTGTCAAATACAACAATACTTAGGAGCAACAATCAACACAAAAAAAGGGATTGCCACTCCAAGTCCACAGAGGGTACAAGCATTCCAAAACGTAATACAAAGCATGCACCCAAACCGAAGGTTTCAGGTAAAATTAGTAATGAAACTACTAGGCATGATGTCCTCATGCATAGCCATTGTCCCAAACGCAAGATTGCACATGCGGCCCTTATAACAGTGCCTAGCAACACAATGGTCACAAGCACACGGTCGACTTCAAGATCTAGTGTTGATAGACCGCCAAACATACACCTCGCTTCAATGATGGAATCCTATAAATTTAAACCAAGGGCGGCCTTTCCAAGACCCAGTGCCTCAATACGTGATCACAACAGATGCTTCCATGGTAGGGTGGGAGCACACCTCAACCAACACAGCATCCAGGGACAATGGGACACTCAGCAGAAACAACTTCATATAAATCAGTTAGAACTACTAGCAGTGTTTCTAGCGTTGAAAGCGTTTCAACCACTAATAGCCCACAAACACATCCTTGTCAAAACAGACAACATGACAACAATGTATTACCTAAACAACCAGGGAGGGACACACTCAACACAGTTGTGTCTCTTAGTACAAAAGATTTGGCATTGGGCGATTCACAATCACATTCGCCTAATAGCGCAATACATACCAGGAATTCAAAACCAGTTAGCCGACAATCTCAGTCGGGATCACCAACAGATCCACGAATGGGAAATTCATCCCCGGATACTACAAATCTACTTCCAAAACTGGAGAACACCACAAATAGACCTATTCGCAACAAAAGAAAATGCAAAATGCCAAAACTTCGCATCCAGGCACCCACAGCCTCACTCCAAGGGCAATGCGTTATGGATGAGTTGGTCAGGGATATTTGTTTACGCTTTTCCCCCTCTCCCACTCCTTCCGTATCTCGTAAACAAATTGAGTCAAAACAAACTCAAACTAATACTAATTGCACCAACATGGGCACGACAACCTTGGTACACAACACTACTAGACCTGTCAGTAGTGCCTCATATCAAACTGCCAAACAGACCAGATCTGTTAACTCAACACAAACAACAGATCAGACACCCGAATCCAGCATCGCTCAATCTAGCAATCTGGCTCCTAAAATCTTAGAATTCAGACATCTAGACCTTACACAAGAATGTATGGAGGTCATCAAACAGGCTATAAAAAAAACCTACTACAAGACATTGCTACGCAAATAAATGGAAACGATTTGTTTATTACTGTCATAATAATCAAATTCAACCATTACACGCACCCGCGAAAAACATTGTAAGCTATTTACTACACTTACAAAAGTCTAAGTTAGATTTTTCATCCATTAAAATACATCTCACAGCAATTTCAGCCTATCTGCAAATTCCACATTCAACTTCACTATTCAGAATCCCAGTCATAAAAGCATTTATGGAGGGTCTAAAAAGAATTATTCCACCAAGAACACCACCAGTACCTTCGTGCAACCTCAATATTGTATTAACACGACTCATGGGTCCACCATTTGAACCCATGCACTCTTGTGAGATACAATACTTAACCTGGAAAGTAGCCTTCCTAATAGCAATCACATCTCTCAGAAGAGTAAGTGAAATGCAAGCCTTTACCATACAAGAAACCTTTATACAAATACACAAACATAAAGTGGTTCTACGCACAAATCCCAAATTTTTGCCAAAAGTCATATCACAGTTCCACTTAAATCAAACAGTGGATCTCCCAGTGTTCTTTCCAGAACCAGACTCTGTAGCTGAAAGAGCATTACATACATTAGACATAAAAAGAGCACTAATATATTACATTGATAGAACCAAACAAATTCGCAAAACAAAACAATTGTTTGTAGCTTTCCAAAAACCTCATGCAGGGAATCCAGTATCCAAACAAGGCATTGCCAGATGGATAGTTAAGTGTATTCAAACCTGTTATATAAAAGCAAAGAGAGAACTGCCTATTACACCAAAGGCACACTCCACTAGAAAGAAAGGCGCCACCATGGCCTTTCTAGGAAATATACCAATGACCGAAATCTGTAAGGCAGCCACATGGTCTACGCCTCATACATTCACTAAACATTACTGCGTGGCTGTGTTATCAACACAACAAGCCACAGCAGGACAAGCAGTATTAAGAGCATTATTTCAAACAACTTAAACTCCTACAGGCTAAACCACCGCTTTTGGGGAGAGAACTGCTTATTAGTCTATGCACAGCATGTGTATCTGCAGCTACACATGCCATTGAACGGAAAATGTCACTTACCCAGTGTACATCTGTTCGTGGCATGACACGATGCAGATTCACATGCGCCCTCCCACCTCCCAGGAAGCCTGTAGCCGTTATAAGTTGATAAAAATAAAACTTGTACATTTGTAAATATATCACTTTTAGTCACATTATGTACATACATACTTACTCCATTGCATGGGCACTATTACTATATACACAACTCCTACCTCACCCTCTGCGGGGAAAACAATCTAAGATGGAGTCGACGCCCATGCGCAATGGAGCCGAAAGGGGAGGAGTCCCTTGATCTCGTGACTCGAAAAGACTTCTTCGAAGAAAAACAACTTGTAACACTCCGAGCCCAACACTAGATGGCGGGATATGCACAGCATGTGAATCTGCAGCGTCTCGTGCCACGAACAGATGTACACTGGGTAAGTGACATTTTCCATATATAGATATATATATATATATAGATATTAGACAATATGAATTCTTCCTCTTCGTTTACTTGTTCCATTATAACTTTCCGTCTCTCCAGTCTCTCACCACTATCATTCCTCTCTCATTATATTCCCTAGTAGACTAATCTTCTTCTTTACCCACTTAACCACACACATACTCCTGTTTAGTAGATTTAACTACATAACCAGTTTGTGTAATCATTCTTAAAAATCGACCAAATTTTACACCTTGGTTACCTCCTTTCGTGGGAAGATCTTCTAAACACATATTGAAATCCGTTAGATAAGGAGAAAGAAAATCATCATTATTAAATATAGCAACATACACATTACAGGACAAAGAATAAGACATTGGTAGTTGCACATATGGTCAGCCCTCACTAGCAGTAGTAGGAAGAAAAGTGTACACAAAGCATTCCCTAATTTTCATAATGATTTCATAATAACATTTTATTCTAGATGTAATTTAAGTTCTCTTTATGCTCCACCATGTCACGTTTCAGTTAAATCCTAACAGTACTTAATTCAACATTTATATAAATATGTCCCACCCAACTAAAATCTAATAATATTATCCGTATGATCACGAACGCTACAAATTTCCTGTATTTCCTGTTCTCCATCATCCTATTAGACCAAATGTATAACGAGACTCAAAAATTTATAGACAAAAAATATTTTTTAAATTAAAAAAATAATCATCTTTTTTGCAGCTCTCAATATGTCAATTATAGTCTTTTGATAGTTTAATCTCAGATATTTTCTAACAAACTTCAACTTTATTTTAACCGTCTCTTTGTTATTTCATGGTGGTTCTTCATCTGTTTCTGCTCCAATCTTAGATTCGCTCTCAAATTTATAATGGCAGTGATTAACTAAATTGTAACTTTACAACTCTACTACTACTTCTTCTGATACTGTAGCTAATTATACCCACTGAGGTGAAACATGTTTTCTATGTGGAAGACTCTTGTTGTTGATCTTTTAGCCACAAGTGATTCACTCCTGCTAGTTTCAGAGTCTATTATTCTTTCAGGTTTCTTCTGGTTCACAGTGCTTCCTTTTGCAATTTTTGTGTCTGAGGAATAACTTGTTCAGCTTTTCTTTGTTCCTCAATTGTCTTTGTCAGGCTCTCTTTATTCTGCACAGACGTATGGTCCTCATTACAAGGCTGGCAGCCTGACCTTCAGCCTGCCAGCCCCATGGAGAGGAGACCGCAACTGAGCTGACTGTCTCCCCTCCAGGCCAATTATAAATCAGAGGTTTCATCCAGTCAGCCCAGTGGAAACTGTGCAACAGCATTGGCCTCAGCTCCTCATGGAGCCAAGGCCCATGCTGTCGCACAGTGGGTGCCTCCAGCACCCTCGGAATGCGCGCTGTCTGCCCTAGCAGGCAGTGCACATTCCGAGGGTGCTGGGCAGTGCAGGCCACCTCCATTGCCCCCCAGCACTGGGTTTCCACCAGCCTTTTCATGGCTTGGTTACCACCTTGAAAAGGCTGGTGGAAACTGGACTCGTGATCAGGGTGGTGGTGCTGAACTCAGCGCAACCGTGGCTGACCACGACTCCGACCGCCGATGTGCTGGCAGGAACCATGTTCCTGGCTGTGGTGGCGGTCTTAAAACCGTCAGTTTCGTAATGAGGCCCTTGGTCTCGAGCTTGATCTTGTGCATGATCTTTGTTCACCCTTATCTACATTGTTTGTTACAAACAACTTTCTTCTTCTGAGAGTGCTTGAGGCTCAGATTTTCAAATGCACTTTCTCTTTGATTTGGTCAGAGACTATTTCTACTTTCTGCCACTCATGTTTTTGCCTTTTACATGGTAACAGCCCTTTCGTCTGATGCCTACTTTTTCTTAGAGTTGATAACGCATACCTATCTCTTTCATGACCGAAAAGGACTAAAGTTAGGCATTCTAAGTGCTGGTGCATGACACAAATTCTCTCTCAACTCTCTCATTAACCTGTAATTTCATAAGTTCATGTCCATTGTTTTCGTCACAAGTTTTCAAAATGTTCACACTCCTTTGGATTTATGCTGCACACTGAACTTGGTCATGAGCTTCACTTTGTCCCTGCATTTGTGGATTATAGATATGAATCTTTGGTGGATTCTTCCACTTCTTCATTTGCCTCCCTTAACTTTTTTTGTGTGAGCGACATGGATCCCTTGCACACTACACCAAAGTGTTTTTCATCAGTATCACCTGATAGGGTCAACACCACCTGTCCTCGAGGCAATTCTTTCTGGCGTGCCTCCAGGCCACTACCCGGTCTCCTGGATTTAAACCATGACAGGAATGTCTTTTGGTACTTCTGTTGCCGCAGTCACCTGATTAGAGACAGATTTCACAATATCAATCAGACCTTTACAGTAATCTAGCATGGTGTCATCAGTTGCTGAAAGCAGTGCATCTGAAGGAATATAAGTAAGTCTTATTGCTCTTCCCATGATGATCTTGTGGGTCGACAAATCAGTCGCTCAGTTGGGAGTGCTTCTCATGTTCATCAAAACAAGAGGAAGTGTGGTGGGCCACTTTAAACCAGTTGAAGCACACACTTATGCCTGCCAGTTTATTTTTGAGAGCTCTGTTAGCTCTCTCCGCCACACCTGAAAACCATGGATGATAGATAACTCCAATAAAATCTCTGATTGATCTGTAGTGCTGTGCAAATTATCATTAAAACCTTGTTCTTAAAATAAGAGCCACGATCAGTCTCAATAGAGCTGGTATTTCAAATTGTGGTATAAAACCAACAATTTTGCAACTGCAAGGCTGTCTGATCGCTGGGTGGGATAGGCTTCAACACATTTAGAAAAACAAGCAGACAGTGACCAAGGTGTATTTCCAATCATTACAAACTGGCATCTCTCCAAAGTCTGCTTAGTCTTGGAAATGAGCCATGTGATTTACAATGTGAATAATCTTTGTTAATGTATTTTGTTCCTTGAGTATTTCTCTGACATGTCAAAAGCCTTACACATATGTCCTCAGCAACATTTCTAAATCCTGTGTTTTCCAAATATCTTCCTAATATGAGTATTAAGCTGTCCTTTCCTGCATGGACTTATTATGAAGGTGTTTACCCATTGTATACAACATTGCATCAGGAAGGATATGCTTTCTTCCAGCATTAGTATGCAAATATTTTTTCTTGCAAAACAGTTTATTTCATTTTTTTTTTTTCATCATCTGAGGCTTCTTCCTGGATATCCCTCAAGTAATTCAAAGACATTTGAATTGAATTCATAAAGAAGCAGTTGACATTTTCTGATTTTGCAGTGTTTATGATTGATTCATTGTTCTCGTTTGCTTGCACAACTGTCTCATCTTGCAATGTACAATATTTTTTCATTTGTTGCACCTATATAATTCCATGTGTGGCTACATTTTTTCAGCTTTTTGGGCAACACACCTGACCACTGCAATTTCTTTTGGCTGTTATATCACTTTTAATATATCTAATATGTAAGCATTATTCTTCATTGGAACTTCTGAAGATGTTATAAAGCCCCTCTGTGACCACAGTTGAGCAAAGTCATGAACTATTGCAAAATCATCTTTTAATATATCTAATATGTAAGCACTATTCTTTATTGGAACTCCTGAAGATGTTATAAAGCCCCTCTGTGACCGCAGTTGAGCAAAGCCATGAACTATTGCTAAATCATACTGTTTTTCTGTATTAATTGTTACATTCAAAATTTCTGACAAGCAGCAAGCTCTTGTCAAAGCTACCAGTTCTACCACCTGTAATGGGGTTACAACGGCAGAAAAGGTTCTTCCAAAATTTCAGAAATAGAAAATACAGCATAGGCAGCTCTCAAGGTTCCATATTGGTCTCTTAAACAAGAACCATCAACAAACAACATCAGTTCAACCATTTCTGATGGAGTTTTTCTAATGTCTGGCCTTGATTTAGTTTAGTAACTTAAATTCGTTTGTGTTCTAGCTAATCATCAGTTTGATCATTTTTATTAATCTCCCTATTTTCTCAATCCCTGGCTGAAATAGGAAGCAGTGATACTGGGTTCAAAGGATTAAACATCTTAACAGAGTTGTTCTCAGCTTCAAGGATGACTCAAATCCGCCTACTGTTTGTCATGCACTGGGTTCTCGTTTGTGTCAACAAAGTGTCATCCTAGTATGGTACATATAAGAGTTAAAATATGACACATCACTATTCCTTCACTTTGTATAAGAGTAGTACGAACAGCTGCAACCAATTTCAAACAACCTGAAAGACCTGCATCTACTGGATACAATACGGCTGATCAGTATGCCACTGGTTGCATCATCCATCATGTCTCTGTGTAAAGATTGACAACACATACTTTACCTCTTTCATGACCGAATAGGAATAAAGTTAGATGATATTCTAACATTCCAAGTGCTGGTGCATGACACAAATTCTCTCTCATTCTTTAAATGCTTCAGGACATTCTTTGTCAAATGATTCAGATATTTTATGCCATGGTGGGTCAGCCTTACTAAATGCTTTGCAATTAAGGAAAAGTTTGGAATACACTGACAACAGTAGACAACAATTCCAAGAAACCATCAAACCATCCCTCTGTGTGCTTGATGGGCTCATTTTCAGAAATGCAGAAACACTTTCTTTAGAGACTTTACTCAAACCTTTTTCAATCTAATGTCTAAGATAAATCACTTCTTTCTTTACAGTACTGCATTTTAGTTGGAGAGACCATGTGTACATCGTCAGCTCCGTTATTTAGTGAGGCAACTGGATCAAGTTTACAGTCCTCTTTTGTCTTAGATGTGACTAACAAATCATCAATATATTGCACTAAGACCGAGTTACAGTGTCAAACTTTCTAGATCTTTCTTCAGGGTTTACTAGAGATAGAAGGAATTTCTGTTGTTTAACCTTCCGGGAATCCTACATCACACAAGCACTTCATCCAAAAACTGGAACTTAAAGAAGTGATGGCTTTCTTTATGAAGGGGAACAGAAAAGAATGTTTGACATGAGTCGATGGCAGTATACCATTCTGCATCTGAAGTAATTTTAATAAACATTACTGCTGATTCTGTACCACAGGACAAGGTGAGATGATAGTTTTATTAACCTTTCTCAAGTCATGAACTATGCAGCACTCCCCATTCAGTTTTGTTAATCCCACCACAGGAGAGTTACAACAACTTCAAAGTACCTCCAGCAGGATTCCCTGTTTAATCATCTTTTTCAGTCACTAGTCTAGTGTGGAGGATTTGTAGAGCGCATGGCTACCTGAAGGCCTCCCAGCGCTGGTGCAGAGCCGCCTGACCCACAGTGAGCATTAGAAGTTGAATAGCCAGGTCTTTATGGCCTTGCCAAATGAAAGCTCATATTGACTTGCTGTGTTGCCGTGTTTCAAGAAGAAAATAATTCCAGAGTCTGGGGACTAAGTAATGGTAGGACCGGCCTCCCCAGTGCAGAGGGCCTTCCTTACCACAGGAATTTGAAGCACCTGAGCGGAAGAGGATCTGAGCAGTCTAATCGGAGTATAAGGCTAAGCAACAGAACTCAATAGGAGAGGAACAATCCTGTAAAAGGTTTTGTGCAAAATACACAAGGCTTTAAATTGAATCGGTTGGTGGACCGGCAGCCAATGTAGGGCCTAAAGGGCTTTCTTCAAGTAGTGTTGTCTTAGCAGACCCACCAGCAATCTGGCAGCTGCATTTTGCATGACCCGTAGCCTATTGATGACGTAACCAGGTGAACCAAGATATAGAGCATTGCCATAGCCAAACCGAGAAAGAGTGAGGGCCTGTATGATAATTTTCCTTGCTAAGAAAGAAAGTATAAAGAGAACCTTTCTCAGAAGTCTCAGTGCTCCGAAACATTGGGCAGCTAGCCTGTTAGCTTGGCACTCCAGGGTGACATTGTAGTCCAGCCATATTCTGAAGCTTTTAACCACTGCCTTCGGGCTCGACATGTCTTTAATACAGGCTGAAAGAGAAGTTGAAATCTCTTTGCCAAGAAGATTACCTAAGATCATGACCTCGGTTATGTCTTCATTCAGCTTAAGCTTGCTGGTGATCATCCAGCTGGACACAGCTTGTAGACAGGCCACCAGATTCTGATGATTGGAGGGAGAATCTGGCAAGATGGACATCACCAATTGAGTATCTTCAGTATAGGAGACTAAGAACAGTACGAATTAACGCACAATTTCAGCTAGAGGTAGCACATATAAAATGAAAAGAGTGGAGCTGAGGGAAGTACCCTGCAGAACCCTACAACTTAGAGGAAGACTGTCCAAGTAAAAGGAATGTCCGAGAACCTGAAAGGTTCTTTTTTTCAAAAAGGAGGGTAGATTTTTAGGGCAGAACCCATGATTCTGGCCTTGGAGATTCTCTGGATCAGGAAAGAGTGTTCCTCCATTTCAAAAGTAGCACTTGGATCCAAAAGGATCAAAGCTGCTGCATGTCCACAGTCCATCAAGGATTACAGTTCTTCCACTACTGTAAGCAGGGCTGTTTCAGTACTCTGCTGAGGCATGAAGCCCATTTGTGACAGGTGAAGGATATTGTTTGCCTTAAGAAAAGATGATATATGTACATTAACATGTTTTTCAAGAATTTTTGATAAGCCCAATAGTAGTAGAGAGATGAGTCTGAAGTTACTTAGTCAATCTGGGTCAAGCCCATGTTCCTTTTATAGGGGTTTGGCTATGGCATGCTTCCAATGGGAAGGAACTTCACCCGAAGTGAGAAACGTATTCAAGACGTCTGCAGAAAAGAGGGACAGCATGGTCGCTACCCTGTAACAGAACATGCAGAGGGTCAGGCTCCAAGGGGGAACCAGATTTGAAAGAGAGGAAAAGATCAGTGAGGGTACTAACCGAAAGAAGAGGAGAGATTGCTCCACGGGCTGCACCTCCCCCCTGGGCTGCACCAGAACAGATTCAGTGCCTGGTGAATCCTCAGCTGTGGAGTTGTTAGCGAAGGAGGAGTAAATGTTCAGAAAGTTTTCCTGAAAGTAAGCAGTTTATTGCTGTGTTCGGGCGAGGCTTCCCATGCTGAGTCCATGTGCTTGGGTTCGGTAATGTCCTTCAAGATCTGAAAAATCTCCCTGGGAGAATTGGCAGTACGCTCAATTATTTCAGAATATTCCCTGCCCTAGGCTGATTTTATAGCAGCATAATAGCGTCTTACCGAGCTTCTATATTCAGTGTTATGCGACTCATAGGCTTTCCGCCAGCATCTTTCAGAAACTTGCAATCCTTTTAAAGGTCTAGAAGACTGGCGTTAAACCAAGGGTCCTTCTTTCCCAGTGGTGCTGACCTAGTTCTCTTAACAGGTAAGACTATGTCTAAGGACTTTGAAATCCATTCATTCAAATGACAGGCAGAAGAAGTAACGGAGTCTAGAAGACATGGTCTTCTTTTGTTTGCCACTTCTCTAAGTATTAATTGTTTAGTTCTAGGGATTATTGCATCTGGTCTCACTTTTATTTTAACTGACTTTGCTCTTTTTAATCTGTCCAATTTAGTTTCCAGAAAAATCCCCACCCTCAACTTTAACAGAATGTCTTACCTCCAGAGGAGCGTCTTCTTTAAACCCAGGAACATCTGAACTCTAGTGTCTTGTGAATTTATTTTGAATACTGAATTTTAATCTTGTGTCTGAATTGCAACACCACCCAGTGTGCAATCAGTCACACTATTCATTGTGAAATACAAGTCTGTACCCAACAGATTCACAGGGCTTGAATCACAAAAAAATAATTGATATCTGTTCTCCATTTGACCAGTGTTAACTGGGACAGATGCTGTAACCCGATTCACAATTTGTTTATTACTATTCCCTACAACTTGGACTCCTCTTCCTGAGATGGGTAGTTTTGGGACTTCCACAGAACGAACTGTAGAATGGGTAGCCCGCATATCAGTCAGAAATGAAATGAAATGGCATGGCTATTAACTTCTCCATCAACATATGGACCAGTTTGGTCTATTTCCAGGTCTGCTACAAGTAAGCAATCCTCCTCCCCAAGCACGCACCGACATTGTGAATTACTCCCTGCTGAATTGTCTTTCAGACTCAGTGGCTTCTGATGATACCCTGCACTATATGGCATCTTATTTCTTATCTTTAGCTGCATCACTGGAGCTGAAGACATTGGCATCTGAAATGCTTTCTGATTCTACACTCCCTGCTCAGATTTTGGCCCAGTCTAAACATCACATTTTTCTGCAAACCTAATGATTTATTTTGCTGCTCTGCTACAATTGATGTTGGGGAGGGTGCCTTCTTGGGTAAGACTAACCCAGGGGAGAAATGTCAGATGTGAATTGTGAGTGATCTGAAATTTTGGGATGACCTGAATATTGGGGTATCATTTCTGCTTCTACTCGGGATTCCTGCTTCTCTAAAATTAACAAACAGAAGAAAGAAGACATGTATGGCAGTAGGTATATTGTTTGCAGCTGTAGATCCTTACATGAGAACAAGAATCTCTTTACACTCATACACCTCATGAATCATAGCCATTTTCAGATATTGTCTAGACAGCGCGTGCCCTGTCTCTTTGAGACCACTTGTTCCCTAACATTGGGCTTAGAGACCTCCCATTGCTTACCATTGGTTGACTTCATTGTCACTCTTACTGGCTTGCTGCTTATTGGTCAGCTTACCGTAGGCATCATTCCTTTTCATGTGTATGTCCCATTCCCGGAAGAACAAACGCATTACTTGTTTCCTTCCACTGCTCATTTTTTTTCAAGCGCTACTTTGTTCTTTGCGTTTAAGCACTCTACCAAAACACATCTTTTTCAGATCGCTCCCTTGTGTACTTCGCCTCCCTTGGTATACCTCCTGCACTCCCTGGTCTGTATTGCTTGCCCCCAGGTCTATGTTTCTTGCTCCTCAACCAGTCTCCCTACCTGGCCTGTGTTGCTTACCCCTCACCTGCCCTCCCTATTGAGTCCATGTTTCTTACCCCCCACTTACCTCCCTCACTCCCTCATCTACATTGATTTCCCCCACTATCCCTCCTTCCCTTGTCTGCATTGATTTCTCCCTTGTCTGTGTTGCTTGTCCCCACCTGCCCTCCCTCCCTCTGTGTTGCTTGCCCCCAGCTGCCCCTTCGCCCACTAGCCTGCCCTCTCTTGTCTGTGGTGTTGATTGCCTGCCATCTGTCCTCCTTCCCTCCTCCATGTTACTGCAGGTCCCTCTTGCCCTGCCTCGTGTTTTGCTTCACTAACGAGCTGAAGCACTCATGCACTGACAAAAAACTCTGGAATGCGCTTCTTAGTCCAAAGAAGACATTTATTATTTCACTTTGCAAGGTTCGTAAAAGGAGATTAGCATGCTGAAAGCACACGTTTAAAAATAGTCACAGCAATTAAATGAAAACACGTACAAATGATTCTCCACTGCAATATACACAATATGTATCTATATTATAATATAAAGCAAATAATGAATTAAAAAATATGCATCACCATGAGCCAAGGGCACAACCTCTTCATCTCCATCCTATTCAGCATCAGATCGCCAGATCCCAGAATCTATCGAGGAGAGAGAGATCAATTATCCTCACAGGAAGGGTGACACACCCCCAGCGTCCTGAGTATGCCTGAGGTTTGAAAATACTCTCACTCCCTGGTCCATCTGGTCTCGGCCTCTTATACTTTGAACAAACAAGAGAGGAACATTTTAGAACCTCCTCACTGCAGAAGTTTATTTATTCCAAAAATGCTAACACGTCAGGACTTGGCCAGAGTCCCAAGGTGCCAATTCAAAACAAGACCATTTCCTGCCGTCTTAGTACATTCTTATCAGCCTAAGCCCTTGGTGGGAAAGAACACGATAAATAAAAACTTGAGCATAGTGTACAACTTGGAAAACTACTTGCAGCTTTTAACGTGGCGGTGGCTAATGCTAAAATAAAGTCAATAGGCAAAATGAACTGGTGGTTACTAATGTGACGGTGTGCTGCGAGGCTAAGTGCAACATGGAGTCAGTAGTCAAAACTCACATATCACCTCGTCAGTTTTACTGCTTGCTCAGCCTGCTGTCCCTCGTCCATGCTACTGCTCGACAATCATGTAACTGCTTGTAGTCTGTTACTGCTTGAAGTCCATGTTACTGCTTGCCCCACCCACCCATCCTCATCCATGTTACTGCTTGCTCCACCATCATTCATGTTACTGCTTACACCACCCGCCCGCCATCATCTGTGTTACTGCTTACACCACCTGCCTGCCCTCATCCGTGTTAATGCTTACCCTACCCGCCCTCATCCATGTAACTGCTTAACCTACCCACCCATGTTTCTGCTTGCCTCACCTGCCTTCCCTCGTCCATGTTACTGCTTGCCCTACCCGCCCTCCCTCTCCATGTTATTGCTTGCCCTACCCGCCCTCCCTCTCCATGTTACTGCTTGCCCTACCCGCCCTCCCTCTCCATGTTACTGCTTGCCCTACCCGCCCTCCCTCTCCATGTTCCTGCTTGCCCTAACCCCCCTCCCTCTCCATGTTACTGCTTACCCCACCTGCCCTCATTCATCTATAGTACTGCTCGCTCCACCCACCCTCCCTCTTCAATGTTACAGCTTCAGCCACCCAGCCTACCTTGTCCACCATACTGCTTGCACCCCCTCTCTCCTTATCCGTTTTGTTGCTTGCCCACACTCTCTCTCCTTCATCCATGTTGCTGCTTGCCCCACCACCTCATCACTGCGTGTCTCCACCCCCTTGTCCTTGTTGATGCTTGTCCCCTCCCTCCCTCGTCCATGTTGCTGCTTGCCCCCACCCTCCCTTCCTCATACATGTTTCTGCTTTCCCCCATTTCCCTGCTCTTTGTTGCTGCTTGCCCGCACCCTCCATCCCTCCTTCATGTTGCTGCTTATGCCCAGTCTCTCTCCATGTTGCTGCTTGCCCTCCACCTCTCATCTGTATTGTTGCTTGCCCCACACTCACCACAACAAAAAATAAAGTGCTGTGACCTGGACTCAACTAGCTGCACCACAGTGCTTTTTCCTCACACCCTATGTTGTCGCCCTCTCTCCCTCTGGCAATAAAATACGCTATGGTATGGCCAGTGCTGGCTGCATCAGCATATTTTTTTTTATTTTTTTTTTTCACTTTCAGCCATGCTACACAGCAACCGCACTGTTGTACGACATGGCCAAACATTGGCAAAGTCAATAGCTCTCACCTCAGAGGTGAGGCCTGTGTGCTTTGCCAATGCTTGTTTAATCGGATTTACAAAAACCTGAACATAATGCTTTTGCAACAAACAACTAGCTGTATTTTGGTTTGTTTGATTCTACATGTATTCTACACATTTGCAACCAAAGGAGCAAGAGGTTTTTGGAGGAAGTTTGGTGTTTTGAACAATGGTTATGAGGAATAACATACCATCGGCCAGACTTAAAGAAGATATTGCAAGTCATGTTGGAGTTCCATGACTGCCTAAAGAAACTCGGACTTTGGCCTCGTTCCTATGTTTAGTGACTTAACTCCTTTGTTATCGTTATTATATTCGGCCATGCCAGAGAGTACTTTAATCCATGCTTTTTCTGTGGGTGGCTTTTGCAGGGTCCTAGAAATGGTAGTGAGGACTGGGTCCACTTTCAGGGAGCAAGTCTGTCTGGTAAGTGAAAACCTCTTTGAACAGGCTTGTTTTCATTAGGGTCAAGCACAAATCGCTCTGTCCCTGGTGTAATCTCTCTCTCAAGCCCATCAGTTCAGTTGGTTCTTGGACTTGCCTTTTAAAATTAGCTTGATTTAATTAGTGAAAGGCATGCATACATAAGCCTTTTCCGGTGTTTAGCCCGCCTCGAGTGCACCGGCCAACTACTGAAAACATACGAGGCTCCATGTCTTCTGTATGGTTTCTACAATACTTTTTCTCTTTATTTCAGAGGCAGCGCGATCAAGCTGGGCAGTAGTAGAGCGCTTTGCATGACATCAACCCTTTTACATGGATATGTGCACTTTTGCCAGTTATATGGATAATTGCACTTTTGCCGGTTACATGGATAATTGCACTTTCGCTGACACGTTTCACTGCGAGCCAACTTCTGTCCTGGTGGTTGTCGGCTCGCTTATGTGAAACTGTTTTACTTTTCAGTTTGTGGCAAGAAAAGTCCGGTTAGGAGTTTACAACCCTAATAGTTTTAACTCGAGCAAATGCGAGACCCATTGCATTGCAAATGCTTGTTTTTACTTGGCAGACCTTCCAGATTGGGAAACGGCTAATAAGGCACTATTCAAAGTCATTCAAATCTGTGAGCGGTGCTTTCTGTCTGTTTTCCTTCAAATATTTGCCCTTCTGAATTCGATTTGGCTCATCTGCCTAATGTTGCATACATATTTCGAGGCTCCACACAGGTGTAATAAGGAGTTATTTTGGACTAGTGCACAAAACATTAAATGTGAGTTTTAATTCCACTGGAAGTCAGCGGAGCTGTTTTAGGCCTGGTGAAATATGGTCACATTTACTCATGTTCAGACAGAAAGTTGTTTCATGTTTTGGATCTTTTCAAGCTTCTGTGCATGCTTCATTGGTGCGCCAGTCTAAACTGCGTTGCAGTAGGGCGAAACAGTAATATCACTCTAATAAATTCAATTATGGAGATAATCTGCAGCAACAGGAGCGCCCGTCTGAGCTTTCAAAACTGAGGTGTCGTTTTTTTTAATTACAACTGCTGTGTTCTGTTGATTTAAGGAGATAGTGAGAGCTCTCAGTCGAGCCAGACACAGACATTTTCTTTTCAAACTGGTATTGGTGCTGTTCTCAATAACTATGGACCTATGTGTGAAGAGGGAAGGATGCATTGTTTTTGTTACAGGTGTTTAGGGTAAGAAACATATGAACATTTACATGTGTTGTGAAGTAAACCTTCGGTGCTCACCACTTGAATGGTTGCAAGTGGAATAATGCAATTTCCCGGTCTCTTACTGTAAACTCTACCTCTGCTATATTGATACTACAATTTGCTGTTTAAAAAATATGTTGTTTATTGCAATCAGTCAGTTAAACAGTATTATTAAAGCACTGCTGTTCGCCCACAAGGGGAGCCAAGCTGCTTGGGAGGGACCAATTTCATAACCAGGTCTTGAGTTTCCCTCTGAATCCCTGAAGAGAAGGTGAGGCTCGGAGGTGGAGGTGTTTCCAGGACTTAGCAGCAAGGTAGGAGAAGAAGTGTCCTCCCCAGTTGCTTCATCAGATGCCGAGGATGAGGGAGGCAGACCTCCAGGTGTCTGGGAGGTTGGTGGGATCTCGGGCAGTGGTTGATGTATGCTGGTCATTGATTGTGCAGTACTTTGTAGGGGTGGATTTGAAACTTGAATTGGCATCTCTTTTGAACGGGGAGCCAGTGTAGTTCCTTTAGATGAGGGGTGATGTGGTTCCGCTCAAGGAGGTCGAGGATGAGTCTGGCCGCTGAGTTCTGTATTGCCTGCAGGCTCTTCAAGAGGTGTGTGGTGATTTCTGCATAGAATGCATTGCCGTAGTCCAGGCGGCTAGTGACGAGGGCTTAAGTGACAGTGCGCCTGGTGGTGAGTGAGAGCCATTTGAAGATTTTTTAGAGCATGCAAACAAAGAAGTAGGTGGAGGAGACTGCATTGATCTGGTTTTTCATGGTGAGTTTATTGTCCAGGATGATGTAGAGGATCTGTCTGTGGGAGTGGGTTAAGGTTCCAGTTCTGTGGTCATACCATGGGGATGTGTTATTCCCAAAGATCAGTACTTCTGTTTTGTCTGTGTTGAGTTAGAGGCAATTGTTTTGCATCCAGTCTGGGGCGCTGGTCATGCGCAGACAGAAATTGGCCCTCGTCGTGGATGGATCTTTGAATAGAGAGGATGAGCTGGGTGTCATTCGTGTAAGAGATGGTGTTCCGTCCATGCGTTATAACAATGTTGACGGGGGAGGACCTGTAGGCACTGAACAGAGTAAGGCTAAGGGAGGAAGCTTGAGGGGTGCCCCAGATGATGTGCTTGAGTTCCGAGGTGAACGGTGTTAGGCGGATTGTCTGGGTTCCTCTGGTGAGGAAGGATGCAATACATTTGAGGGTGTCCTCTTGGATTCCGATCTGATGAAGCCTCTTGATCAGGGTGTGGTGGGACAATGTTTTAAAGGTTGCTGAGAGGTTGTGGGAGATCAGGGTGGCCATTTCTCCGCAGTCCAGGAAGTTTCTGATGTCATCAGTGGCTGCAGTCAGGGTGGTTTTGGTGCTGTGATTTTTTGCAGAATCCGGATTGTGATGAGGCCAGAAGATCGTTGTTTTCCAGGTATTCCTTGAGTTGGCTGTTGATGGACTTTACGAAGACTTTTTCAGTAAAGGGAAACAGGGAGATGTGTGTAGTTCTTGAACTCGTTGGGGTCAGCAGACAGTTTCTTGAGGAGGGGTTTCAATTCAGAATGTTTACATTCTTCTTGGAAGGTGGTTGAGTTAATGGATATGTTGAAGATGGCAGTGAGCTCCTGGCTGATAGTCCTGTTTCTGAGCTTGAACATGTGGTGGGGATAGAGTTCCGTGGATGCTCCTGGGTGAACAGAATGCATGAAGGCTATGGTGTTCCATGTGGTGAGCTGGTCCCAAATGGTGATCCAATGGTCAGAGTTTGCATCTGTGGGAGCGAGGAGGCTGAGGATGTCAGCGGTGGAGGGTTGGTGTTCGAAATTTTTATAAATGGTGAAGATCTTTTTGTGGAATAAGTCCGCCCGGGTGTTGCTCAGTTCTTGGGAAGGGGTGATGATGTATTTAGTTGCTGAGGGGATGCTGAAGAGTTATTTACTGTTGTTGGAGCTTTCTTCAATGCAGTGTATAGCCAAAGCATCCCCTACAGTCATGGCTGCCTTCTACCAAATTTAGTGTAGTTTATCTGTTGCAAAAAAGGTAAGAAAAGGCTATACAGAGCAAATAAACTTAGTATTTTAAGGTTGTTCCTCTCCTTTCCACAACCTCTCAATATGTCCTCTTCCCTAGTTTCTTTTGTCCTCATCTCTAGTTCCACCTTATCATTACAATGTTCCTAGATTTGTGTTATTTGTATGACCATCACATCACTGTTTTTTGCTATGTAAAGAGCCCCCACACCTCTCTGTGCTTGGCACTATATACAACAGTTACAAAAATAAATATGCAATCACTATATAGTGTAAGTTTTTGATATTGATAAAATTTGTGTAAGGGTTGTTACATTTGGTTTTGCAGGTGAGGCCAAATGGTTGCTTCAAAGTGGACTAACAGTTCTGCTACCTCATGGATATGATGGTGCAGGTCCAGAGCACTCCTCTTGCAGAGTTGAACGCTTCCTTCAGGTATTGGGACATCCTTGACTGTTCTTAAGTTTGCACTGCAAAAATGAACCTGATTGTAAATTATTTTTTTCACTATTACCATTCATACAAACAATCATTTATTTTCAGCTTGTACTTAATATTTGAACATAAATGGGGAGGGCCACATGCATGTATATAGCCTTACATTAGGGTCAGTTGATACAAGAATGATTGTGTTCTTAAAACAGTTTTTACCTCACATCTTCCTTTTCAGAAGTCAGACTGCCAGACCCCTGGGGGGATGTGGGACAGGGCCAGGGCACTAAGAAGACAAGGGCTACTGGCCACCAGCCATGATGATTGAGCTTGTTTGTCACTGATGCCCTGCGGTCTGTCCTACTATGAAGGTTGTGCTTTGCTGTTACACACTCATTGAAGCACTCAGTCTACCAGGAACTGGCTGGTATAGTTATCAGTGGATGTGTGACGGAACCACACATGCATTTACCACGCTTGCCTTTAAAACTGGGTCAGTACAAAACATGTGTCATTACTACACATGTATTTACAACAAAAGTTTTTACCATGCATGCTTTTACCACAAAAAATTCCTTGCCACACACAAAGCCATACCCAACCTAATATCCCCTTACCACCCAAAAACACATTCCCAACCTAAAAATGCCCGTACCACCCAAAAACCCATTCCCACCCTAAAAATGCCCTTACCACTGAAAAATGCATACCCACCATAAAATCTAAAAACACCCTTACCGCCACAAAACCCATAGCCACCCTAAAACTTGTCTTACCACCCAAAACCCCATATACACCCTAGAACCTAAAAATGCCCTTGCCACCCAAAAACCCATATCCATCTTAAAACCAAAAAATGCCCTTACCACACAGAAACCCATACTCACCCTAAAACATCAAAATGTCCTTACCACAGAGAAACCCATATGCACCCTAAAATCTAAAATGCCCTTACCACCCAAAAACCCATAACGACCCTAAAACCTAAAAAATACTCTTACGTCCCAAAAAACCACACACACCCTAAAACCTAAAAATGCCCTTACCACCCAAAAAAACCAGTCCCACCCTAAAACCTAAAAATGCCCTTACCACCCAAAAAACCATACCCACCCTAAAACCTAAACATGTCCTTACCCCCAAAAAACCCATACCCACCCTAAAACCTAAACATGCCCTTACCCCCAAAAACCCATACCCACCCTAAAAATAAAAATACCCTTACCACCCCAAAGGCCATACCCGCCCTAAGACATACAAAATGCCCTTACCACCCAAAAACCCATACCCACTCTAAAAACTAAAACACACTTATTACCCAAAAACCCATACCCACCCTAAAAACTAAAAATGCCCTTACCACCCAAAAACCTATACCCCTTCAACCCATACCCACCCTAAAACCTAAAAGTGCCCTTACCACCCAAAAACCTATACCCCTTCTAAACCCTATATATATATATATATATATATATATATATATATATATATATATATATATATATATATATATATATATATATATATATATATATATACACACACACACATATATATATATAAACACTTGAAAGAGTTAATACTTACCAGTACCTACCTGCAAAACCTTTACCATGTATACACCTTGACCATTCATGCCATTACAAAATTACAAAAATAATACTTACCTTTAAAACTTTACCATGCATATGCCTTTATCGTTGTAAAGTCATGTGTGGTAAAGGCATGCCTGGTAAAGATATATGCATGGTAATGCCTGCGTGGTAGTGGTCATGCATGGTAATGACAGAGTTGTAATGAATGTTTCCCCTTATCAGTGTACAGTGGTCAGTATATTTGGTGGCATCTATTACTCGGTCCCGCTTCTCTCTCTCTCACAGACCGCTTTAGGCCGATAGCTTGGCAGGCAGGACTGGTGGGGGCTTGCTTCAAAAGATTTGGCCTCTGGTCCAGAAGTGAGGCATCCAGGTGGGATGTCTCTTTAAGGTGTGACCTCTGGCACAGGCCAAATTTCACTCTACCATGGTGGCTGGTCCCTCGTGGCTGTGTCTCTGGCTGACAGCGGCACTAGGAGTCCTCTGACTGTAGGAGTACCTGTATAGAGGTATGCAGTTGCAATTCTTTTTGCTGTTCACCACTAGAATCACACTTGAGGGGAATAGGTGACCTCTTGCAGCACAGGTCAATCCCAATTAAGTGACCACTGAATATTCAACTTCTTATAGGTGTTTCAAACTCAGGATGGCACCGCTAGGCTAATCCTCCTTGACAGTATTTCCTCATTCATAGTAAGGCACTCTTTGTCCCTCTCCAAGCAGGTAGGCTGGCATCTAGGCACTAGGCTGACGTACGCCTTCTCCATCAAGTTACAGACTTCAGGTGATGGTCCCTCACCTCTGGGAAGAGTGGCTGTCATGCATACCAGCCCAAGTCTCATAGCAGTTCTTTGGGTGCTCTATGGAGCTCTCCTTCCATGGTTAAGATACATTTGGAACTGGAACAGTGTGGGGTGGTTGGTATCCCACCTTTATATTCATTTTCCAGACAGTGGGTATGGACCCCCTGTCTGCGATCCTTGAACCGGTTGGGGGTGGTTTCCTTTCATATATCATTTTCTTGCTGTGGTGCAGATGCATCCTTTTTGCAAGATGATGGCTGTCACATCAGGTAGTGATGACACTGGCTCTAAGCAGGGCAGGCAGGAGTTTCAAAACATGGGCACAGTCAAGTGTGAAGACTCAGCACCTGGCAGTCATCAGCCTTTCTCACAAAGCAATCAGAGACCTGTCCTGCATAAGAACTTTCTCCACATTTAACTACAAATTCTGCTGACCCCCCCAGCTATGAAATGACAATTCTCAGGAACATCTATTCAGGAATCTCCAACAAAAATATTTGAATTTGTAAGTATACCCCGTCTCTATTTTCCTTCAGTTTCTGAGTCTCCACCCACTTGCTGGCTTTAGGATTGCAAGTAATACCCATACTGTCTGGGAAAAGCTATCTGTCCTCCATCTTTCACTGTGAACAGCAAACATTGACATTATGCACAGTCTCACTGTCAGTATATGCCATACATACACAAAAGTATCTAGGATCTACACTGAAGCAAAACTTTGTCTAGATGGGCCAGTAGGTAACTCTCTTTTCTAACACAAATGTTTGGTCAGGGCTAATAATTCATAAGAAATGGTACTCTGCCACCACTGCTTAATGTCAACAACACAGGACATGAAAAATTGTCCTATGTCATTAAAAAGAGGGCACAATTAGTGCGCCCCTCCAGGCCACAGAACCATTTCTGGACCTTGAAATTGCCAGTGACAGGCTTAGGACTCAGTGCACCTTCTAGATAAGCAAAACAACAAGGCTGGTAAAAATCCAAATACCAGATTCACATCTCGTTAGGCCACTCAGGGCAGGGGTACACAATACATATTCCGTTGTTTCATCTTTCTTTATTAGGGTTTTAACACAGAATGGGGGGTGAGGGGTACAGAGGAAGAGAGCATAGTACCAGGGATGAGCAAACACTGCAAAGCAGGTACATCACATCGTAGAAAGCATATGCAGCGTATATGGTAGTCTGCAAGGTCCAGTACGTGAAGGAGCTATGTGGGAATGGCATTAGGATTTAGGTATGTTGTCACAGTGCCTCCTGGGCTAGACCGAGTGGTGTGAGATGGGGGAAGAGAAATGAGGGTAGGTGGGTGGGGTTGGGGTTAGCAACTGGTGGAAGGAAGGGGGGTGAGGGAGGCATTCTGGTACATAGCGGAGATGCATTAATCGTGGGAGGGGGATATGGGTGTGTGACAATGGCGGAGGATACAGCCTTTGCTGTTGCAAGCACCGTATTAAGTAGGCAACTCACGAGTCGCAAGAGGTCTGGAGAGTCTGAGAGGTCGTTCAGTAGGATCAAAGTACATGGCAGTGGGGTTGTGACTGGAAGGGTCTCGCTGAGAGTGGCACCAACTGCCTCCCAAAAGGGTTGGAACATAGGACATTCATAGAGTACGTGAACCGGGTCACAGCTATCATTATCTCAGCACCAACAGTCCATGTGAGGGCAGTAAGCCTGCCGCCCGCAGTTTACCCAGGCTCCAGCTCCAGTCATGCAGGGATTTAAAGAGGCAGAACTTCAGCTGCACCGATTCATATTCCTTGCAGTGGATATTCTGATAGATACTTCTACCACAGGTTCATCACCTGTACAACAATCTCAGGTGTCAGACTGGATCTAGAGACTTCAAAGCTCTCAAGTCACTGGTAGGAGGGCTCTGGCTTTGTATTGACACTAGAAGTGAAATTGCATGATGTTACTGAAGCCATATAACTTCCACTTCAGCACCTTCGGTGCAGTTTTGAGGTTGGCTGTCTCCTGAGAGTTGTGCGTTTTCCTCACAGAAACATTTCAGTGCATTACAATGTCTCCTTTGAAGTGCTCTGGCTTCCTGTCATGTAGGGACTGTGACAGACAAGTGTGCATTAGTGACCTGCGTGACATCAGCCTTTGGTGGTTAAGCTCTGACCATGGTTCTAGGTCTTGTGATTCCTCTTTTAGTATGGAGTTGGCCAAATTATTTGTGGTTTGGTCTTGCGATGATGGGCTCAGCCATCGCTGTTTGAGGCCACGCCCCAGGTCCCTGCCCTCTCATTCATCAGGCAAGTCCAGGATGCATAAAAAAACACAAGTAGCATGGTAAAGGTAAATCACTTAGATGCCCTCCAATCTCCCACAGGATCTTTATCTTTGTATTTAGAGTTGGTTATTGTGGAGCGTGCAGATTCTCCTCTGAGCCTGGCACAGGAGCCTCCTCTGTCTCCTTCAACGCTGCCTCCCATGTGCCCGGCTATAGGTGCAATGACTTCTTTGGATGCCACTCAGACCCTCTGTTTGCTTACACACTGCCAGGCCTGTCATCTGCCAGTGGACTGGCACCTCCCGAGAGTTGGAGATGGAACTGCCTTTGAGAACTCCTACATCAGAAGTGATGCCTTTCCACTCTGTGTTCAAGAAAGCTGGCAAGGTGCTGGAGCTGCATCTCCTCAAAGTAGTTGTCAAAACAAATGCCCCAACTGACATGCTTCTCCCAGCCGCACCTTCATCAGAAACACTGTTGCTCTTCAGTGAAGTCCTGTTGGAACCAGTCATGACACCCTGGGAGAAGCCCACCTCCTCACCAGCAGTCAACATGCTGGTGGCAAAACACTACCTTGCCACTTTAGGGGATCCACGCTTCCTCTCTGCATACCCCTGGCCTGAAAGCATGGGCATCCAACTTTCTCTTCCAGGGGATCCTCATCAATAGTCATAAACATTGAATATTCCCGCCCTTGTGCGGGGACCCCGGAGCATATATAAAATACACACATATTATACATGTGTAAAAACAGCAATGCAGGCTATAATGTTAAAAACAGGCAAAAATGCTTTATTTCTATGAAGTTTTTTTTTTTTTTTTGTATATATTATAAAATTACAATAGAGAATAAATATCTACCTAAGCCCCCAAAACTGGACTTAGGGAAGTAAGCAGCAGTAAACTCTAGAGAAAAAGAGAAAAAACTACGTTGAAAAACAATGGAGCATTCTTAGCCAATAGGCTGCATGCAGGTTAACACAGGAGAACCATAAAAACTTTGGCACCGTGCCTTTAAGACCCTGAGCACCTCCAGTATCCCACCATGCCTCAGGGGTGAAGGAAAGGTGACAGTTGGTTCACAGTTAGGTCAGTTCTTTTTTCCGGCTTCTTCTGAGAGGATCCTGGAGCATTGAGCTCACAGGTTTTCTGAGTTTTTTCTCGGAAAAATCCTTTAAAAAAAGCGTTTTTTCCTGTTTCATTCGACAGATAACATCTTTGTCTGTGTTTGGCAGTTTTTTCCTGACAGAAAAATGCCTTCACTTTTTGTCAAATGCCCTTCTTGTGGGAAGAAGAAGGCCCAGTCAGACCCACACTCTCTTTGTATTGTGTGCCTGCCTCAGAGTCACTGCCCTGACACTTGCAAGCACTGCAAGAATATGTCAAAGAGGACTCTGAAGGACAGAGAGAAGATCAGGCTGCATGGGCTTCATGAGAGGCAGAAAACATCGTCCTCCTCTCTTCCCAGGCAACCAGCAGGCCATTCTCAGGAGAGAATGGCTAGGTCGACGTCAGCAGGTAGGAAAGTACCTGTTTGTTCCCCGTCGACGTCGTCGCTGCCACCGTCTCACCGGCATAGATCGACGGCGAAAGACCCGACGTCTAAGGATACGGCGTCGAGGGAACACCATCGCAGGGGCAGATCTCCGTCGCCGGCAGCCCGCTGATCGACGTCGAGCCATCGCCGGCGTGCCCGGTCGCCGCCAAAGGCCGTACGCCCCCCGAGGTCAAGAGATGCGACGTCGAAATCGCCACGACGGCATGAGAGACATCCGCCATCGACCTCCCACCGCTCCACGTCGAGGCACACGACGGCGAGTAGGTCGAGGTCCAAAGATCGCCGTTCGACGTCGAGGCACTCTACGTCGAGGCACTCAACGTCGAAGCAATCAACGTCGAGGCAGGAGCATCCGATGGGGCACCCTTCGACGTCGACACAGCCATCGACGTCGGCGCAGGTTTTACCTGTCCCGCAGGGAGTAGAACATCGCCCTTCGCCAACAGACAAGGCCACACCATCTCCCGTGGTCTCCATACCGAGCGACTCATCTCGGTCAAGAGCGGCATCATCTGGGCATGTTTCGCCCATCAACCTATCTCCAAGATGGCTAGAGAGCCTTAACAGACCAGCGGCCTCCCCGGATTCGCAGTATTCGCGAATGTACTCGCCTACTGCCTCCCTTCCAAGAACGCCATCACTGACAGCAAGGGCAGGACGGGCTCGTTCTGTTCCTCATCAACCGACCGTGAGACCTGGGCGCTCTGCTACAGCGTCTCGCAGCAGGTCTCGTTCTCAACGGCGATCCAGGTCTCGTTCACGAAAAAGATCACCCTCTTGGTCGTCTTCAGGATCATCTGTCGGGCGTTACTCCCCCACCCTAACAGATTCTCCACCTGCTAGCGTCTCACCGGTGGATGACATTACGACGTTTAACGAGGTGCTGTTAAGGGGAGTGCAGAAATTAAACATAGAGGTTCCAGAGCCATCTACCTCCTCGTCAGTCATCTTCGAGACTCTGCATCATAGATCAGCGTCAAAAAAGCTACTGCCTCTAGTGCCTGGCTTGTTGCAGCCAACCATGGACACTTTTCTGGCCCCAGCTACGCTCAAATCTGCCCCGGCTAGGATTCTGAAAAAATATAAGGCTCCCGAACAGGACCCTCTGTTCCTAAGAAAGGATCTGCCACCGGACTCTGTGATATTGGCCGCAGCCCGAAAAAACCACTCGGTGGCATCATCCTCCACGGTTCCCCCGGATAAAGAGAGCAGGCATCTAGACTCTCTGGGGAGAAAGATGTGCGGTACGGCAGCTTCGGCAATGAAAGTCTCCAGTGCTTCTGCACTCCTGGGCAGGTATGATCGTTCTCTGGGGGACTCCCTCAATAGATTCACAGAGAAATTGCCCAGAGAAGACAGACAAGATTTTCAAGAGATCTTGCAGGAGGGATGCCTGGTATCCAACCAGGTTATCAGCGCGGCGGCAGATGGGGCGGATCTAGCTGCACATGGGTATGCACATGGAATCTGTGCAAGAAGGTCTTCCTGGCTGAGGCTGACTGGGTTAAAACAAGAAGCACAACAGCGCATCCTGAATCTCCCATTCGCCGGGAACTCGCTGTTCGGTACCCATGCAGACGAGGAAATGGCCCGCATGAAGACCGAGGTGGACACCATGAGGGCCGTAGGCCTGGAAAGGAAGAAAGATTTCAGGAGAATGTATAGGCCTTATGACAGGCGCCCTTTCCAGCAGAGGGTTCAATCCCCTCACTGGTCCCAGAGGCCACAACAACGGCAGGGACGCCCTCTTTTTCAGCGAAGGAACACAAGGGAGCGAGGGTCAAGTAGACCTCAGCAGTCCACACCGAAAGCGCTGGCCGAACAATGAGATCTCGCTTCCCTCGACACTGTACACCACTCCGGTGGGGGGAAGTATTGCAGGTTATCTTAACAAGTGGCACTCTATCACAAGAGACAAATGGGTGCTCAGTATTGTCGAAAATGGCTACTCTCTTCTTTTCAAACAGCCTCCACCACACTTGCCACCAGCCAAATACAATCCATCTCATCTCAGCCTGCTGCGCAAAGAGGCTCTCGCCCTCTTACAAAAGAATGCCATAGAAAGGGTTCCACCTGCGCACAGAGGAAAGGGGGTTTACTCCCATTATTTTCTGGTGGCGAAAAAGGGCCGAGAGGGCGTCTTCAGACCAATTCTGGACTTACGGCTGCTGAACAAATACATAAGAAAACAGAAATTCAGGATGCTAGCGCTTCACCAGATTTTCCCTCAACTACATCAGGGAGACTGGATGTGCTCCAACGACCTGCAGGATGCATATTTTCATATCCCAATAGCTCCCAAGCATCGCAAATTCTTGCGCTTCCAAGTAGCGTCACAGCATTACCAGTTCAGAGTTCTACCATTTGGCCTGAAATCTGCCCCACGCGTCTTCTCGAAATGTATGGCGGTGGTAGCGGCACATCTTCGAAATCAAAAGATATTCATCTACCCATACCTAGACGACTGGTTACTGAAGGCTTCTTCTCCGGAGCAGGCGAGAAGCCATCGGGACATTGTGCTCAGGGTTTGCGAGTCTCTAGGTCTTCAGGTCAATTCCCAAAAGTCAACATTGATTCCAACACAGAACCTTCACTACCTGGGAGCTACAATAAACACAGAACTCCAAAGAGTGTATCCTTCGGAGGAACGACTATCCTCAATAGACAGGAAGTGTCAGGACCTGTTGAAAGCCAACGCACCTACGGCACGTCAGGTGACATCGCTGCTGGGCTCCATGGCATCATGCATCTTCATTGTCCCAAATGCCAGACTGCACATGAGGCCTCTCCAAGAGGCATTGGAGAGCAACTGGAGCCAAAGGACAGGTCGCTGGGAGGACAGAGTGCTACTACCGGCAGCGGCACTTCAGTCATTGAAATGGTGGATGCACAGACCTCACCTGTTAATAGGTGCTCCGTTTCACCAGGTAGTTCCATCCGACACTCTCGTAACGGATGCGTCTCTTCAGGGATGGGGGGCTCATCTGGGTCCCCTTCAAGCTCAAGGCCTGTGGTCAGACAAGGAAAAGCAGTACCACATCAATCTGCTGGAACTCAGAGCGGTCCATCTGGCTCTCAAGTCTTTCACACCATTGATTCAGGGGAAAACTCTCCTAATACAAACGGACAATACAACCACGATGTATTATTTGAACAAACAGGGGGGAACGAGATCCCTACCCCTATCTCGAGAGTCCCAAACGATATGGCATTGGGTCCTGGCCAGACGAATGTCACTTACAGCGGTTCACTTGCCAGGACAACAAAACGTGGAAGCAGATTTCCTGAGCAGACACCTAGAAGACGCACACGATTGGGTCCTACACGACGAAGTCGTCGAATACATCTTCGCTCAATGGGGTCGACCTCAATTGGATCTCTTCGCAGACGAAGTAAACAAAAAAATGCCCAGACTTCGCATCCAGGTTCTACCGTCCGGGATCTCGAGGGAATGCCCTGTTGATCGACTGGTCAGGGATATTTCTCTACGCCTTTCCACCGATTCCCCTCATACCGGCAGTGATCAACAAACTTTACAGATGCAGAACCAGAATGATTCTCATAGCGCCACAATGGCCCCGTCAATTCTGGTACACAGATCTCCTCAACCTATCCGAAAAACCTCACAGGAGGCTGCCGTGCAGACCGGATCTTCTGAGCAGAATGGAGGGCAGGATTCTGCATCCCAACCTACCCTCTCTGAGCTTAACAGCATGGCTCCTGAATTCCTGCAGTATGGGCACCTAGGGCTCTCACAGGAGTGTATGAACATCTTGAAAGAGTCCAAACGACCTTCCACGCGGCGTTCTTACGCTTTTAAGTGGAAAAGATTCTACATATGGTGCTGTCAACAAGGCCAGAACCCCATACGGGCTCAGGAGGATGTCATACTGTCCTATTTACTTCATCTGGCAAAGTCCGGTCTGCAGGTATCATCCATTAAGGTACATTTGTCTGCCATTACAGCCTATCGTAAGTCACCTTCTCAGGGATCCTTCTTTACGAAACCTGTAGTCAAGGATTTCTTAGAAGGTTTGAAAAAGGTTTTTCCGCCCATTCGGAGGCCATCTCCTCCATGGGAACTGAACATAGTATTGTCAAAACGTATGGGCCCTCCTTTTGAGCCGATACACAAGGCCTCTTTACAACACCTTACGTGGAAGACGGCTTTTTTGGTGGCCATTACTTCGGCGAGGAGGGTCAGCGAAATTCAGGCTTTGTCTTCCAAACAACCGTACACGGTTTTTCACGACAATAGAGTGGTTCTGCGAACTCACCCATCTTTCCTTCCCGAAAGTGGTGTCAGAATTCCATATCAATCAGACTATATCTTTACCAACTTTCTTTCCCAATCCGGAGACTCCGGCAGAGAAAGCATTGCACTCCTTAGACTTGAAAAGAGTGCTGAAATTTTATTTGGATAAAACAAAATCGATTAGACATTCCAACCGATTGTTTGTAAATTATGGTCATTTGAGGACAGAAGAGGCAGCATCTAAACGAACTATATCAAGATGGATAGTTTCTTGTATTGTTAATACTTACCAGCTGGCTAATAAACAATTACTAGCTAGGCCTAAAGCGCATTCCACAAGGGGAAAAGCAGCTACTGCTGCCCTCCTTAACAGTGTTCCAATATCTGAGATTTGTAAGGCTGCTACATGGAAGTCTGTATATACGTTTACTAGACATTACTGTTTGGACTCAGATGCAAGAGCGGATGCCCAAGTGGGGCAGGCCTCTCTGAGAAATTTATTTGCATAACATGTATCTATTCCTGCACTTCTATTAGACAGTCCGCAGAGTTTAGGGATGGGCTTGCTAATCTATTCAATGTTTATGACTATTGATGAGGATCCCCTGGAAGAGAAGGATAAGTTACTTACCTGTAAATCCTAGTTCTCTTCCAGGGGTATCCTCATCAAAGTCATAAACAACCCACCCTCCTCCCCGGACTCACGTCTCCTAGAAGTGCAGGACAGACTGTTTTTCGAATCAGTTACACAGATTGTCACCGTAAAAAAGTACTGACCTAACTATGAACCAACTGTCACCTTTCCTTCAGGCAAGGCATGGTGGGATACTGGAGGTGCTCAGGGTCTTAAAGGCATGGTGCCAACGTTTTTATGGTTCTCCTGTGTTAACCTGCATGCAACCTATTGGCTAAGAATGCTCCATTGTTTTTCAATGTAGTTTTTTCTCTTTTTCTCTAGAGTTTACTGCTGCTTACTTCCCTAAGTCCAGTTTTGGGGGCTTAGGTAGATATCTATTCTCTATTGTAATTTTATAATATATAAAAAATAAAATAAAAAAAAACTTCATAGAAATAAAGCATTTTAGCCTGTTTTTAACATTATAGCCTGCATTGCTGTTTTTACACATGTATAATATGTGTGTATTTTATATATGCTCCGGGGTCCCCGCACAAGGGCGGGAATATTCAATGTTTATGACTTTGATGAGGATACCCCTGGAAGAGAACTAGGATTTACAGGTAAGTAACTTATCCATCTTGCTTCTCTTGACAGTTGTCACTTCAAACAGGGAGTTTAAACACCTGGAAGCATGGGGGGGAGAAACCAATTTGGTGGACTGCATGGTACATGAATCCCTTAATACGGCCTGTCTTCTGGCATGATATACACATGCCTTAAGGAACATGACCCAGCTAGCCACCACTCATGTTCCAGAGGACTTGAGATCCCACTTCCATGAAGTTATGGGAGACTGACAGAACTGTATCCCATCACATAATCAAGTGAAGTCTGGGTACTGCAGACTCTGTAACATGCGCTATAGGTACCTCCATCTCTCTACATTGGCACACCTTGCTTTGGACCTTAGGTTTTTTCTCTGACATACAGGCCAACCTCATAGACCTCCCCTTCAACAGAGCTCACCTGTTTGGGGACAAAGCTGACTCTGCTTTGCAACACTTCAAGGTAAGGAAGGCCTCAACCCGGTCTTTGGGACTGCAACAGTCTCAGCCCACCAAGGACTACTGCCAGTTTTGGCACTTTCAGGGGTTCACAGGAAGATTCTCCTTTTGCCAGTGTCTGTCCTTTTTGCTCCAGGCATAGCTGCTCCAGAAACCACTGATCTTGCAGTAAAAGGGCAGGGCCAGAGGAAAGTCCTGCTGATCACTCCAGCAAGCTTACTCCTCTTCCTCTTCTTGCTCCCTCGTACCACCAGGAAAGCAGGTCTAGTTTGCTTCTTCAAACCCACATGGAGACTGTAGGGTGGGGCTCAGTGGAATGAGGTGCAGGTGCCCTCCTTTCTACTGTCCTGCAAGGCCATTACTTCAGATCAATTGATGCTTCAGATCATCGAAGGAGGTTACACCATACCTTTCCTTCAGTTTCCATCCCTTTATTCCTCCTCCGAACTCCTCCCACCAGACTATCAAGAAAGAAAAGCTGTCCACCAACTACAACAGAGAATGGATATCATAAAAAAACTGTCAGACCAAGGTGTGGTGCAGTGGTTTCCATGAAAGTACTTGATTATATTGAGGAGGGAATGAAACAACTAATATACCAGCACTTAACCTTTAGAAACTAATCCCAGAGAAGACTTGAACAAATCAATTAAGAACATGGCTGTTAAATAAAGGAGCTTAAATCTCATTGATGGCACAAAAGAAGATATACTTGTTGATTCAAAACAAGGCAGGGGAGATTTGATAGGCTTCCCATAATTAAAAAATGAACACTCTTGGCTGCCCCATTATGTCTGGCAGTGATACAGCCACTGAGAGACTCATATTTGTTTACTTGCATGGCGTGCATCTCCAGCCCATTGTCCAGGAATGTTCATCATTTGTTAAGGATATCCGTTACTTCTTTCAGATTATTGAAAATTTAAAGCAAACCTGCATATTTGATGACACTCTTCTTGCTATTTTTGTTGTTACATGATTGTACACCAGCATACCACATGAGAATGGCCTTATTGCATAATCTGAAGCTCTTAATCACAGAACTGTGAAAAAGCCATCAACAAACATGCTTACCAATTTTGCACGAGTTACCTTTAAATCCAAAATTTTACTGTCAGCGACTGCCCAATCGCCGGGAGAACGAGATCTGAAAACGTCCCTCTTCTCCCCTGCAGGATGAATACCATCACTGTAAGGGAAGTTTACATTCCAAAGAGGAAGTGCAGCTAGAGGATAACTTCCAAGTAATGACCGTAGCGTCAGAAAGAAAAGAGGGGCCAGACTAGGAGATGGTGTCTTCATAATGGCAAACGAGGTGGAGCCAGGAGAGAACAGTGCTGAGTGATCAGAAGAACAGACGCTCGGACATCTTCGGGGGTTGACAGGAGTTGAAGAAGACCCGGTGGAAACCTCCCCCTTCGCTGTGACCCAGGGCAGGAGACGACGAAAAGGGAGCAACCCGAAGCAGACCAGGAGCTGACTCAGGAGGCCGTTTACCGTGGAGCTGCATATTCTAACCACGCTTCAGGAGGAGCGTGACTCAGTCAGGTGTGTGGCTGAGTGCAGGGACTGGGAAAGACACTTGCGGCTATCTGACCACCCCAGTAGTTCTAACAAAGAGAAATCAGAAGGTGGGGGGGGGGGCTCTGTCTTGCATGTCGAGGAAGAGGCTGAGTATAAGCCTTAGTACCCTATTGGGACAATGTATATGTTTTTTTATATTCTTCTTTTACCTCCCAAATCTAAAAGAGAAAAAAACCTTTATCTCCCCCCTCCCCCATTCCACCCTTTTAAGTTACAGTGCTCATTCATGGTGTTTACAGTGATTGTCTCAAACTAAGAAGAAGAATCAAATAATTATTATTACTTAGTGTGCTTCTCTCGAGGGAACGGCAGACAGACCTCCTCCTTGGAACATAGAAGAGAGATGGAAAAGAACAAGCCTTAATCTTCAGTTGAGTGCAACTACTTCCTAAAAAGCGCTGTACAAGCATCACATTTACCTTCAATGTAAAAACTATCTGCAGAGACAACGGGCTTCCATAGGCACTCAGATGGCTCCATTCATTGCAAATATCTTCATGGGCAAACTAGTGGACTATATAGTAGCCTCATCTAGCATCAAACCACTGGTATGGCTAAGATACGATAATGACATATTTATGATATGGTATGCAGTAAGTCAAAATGGAAACAATTTTACAACTTACATAAACAGTAGCCATCCTACGATTAAATTCAGCAGCAGCAGTACTAAACAGAAGCAAAATCGCCCTTTTCTGGACGTGCTACTCACCATTTATGAACAAAAAATAATAACTGATCTGTACCACAAGCTTACCAACGCTCATTATATCTAAACTGGACTTCGTCACCCATACCACACTAAAGTCAACATCATGTATAGCCAAGCATCAGAATAAGTTACATCTGCAGCAATGAGGACACTTGTAAGGAACAGCTACAGCAGATGCTTACTAGATTCTGTCAAATATGAGGCTGTTCTCTGCATATCATACAGCAACAAATTGACAAGTCTTTGCAGTTACCCAAGGAAGCACTTATTTGGAAAACCAACAGCAGAAACAAAAGTGACAGAATCTCATTTGTGGTTGACTGTCATCCATCAGCTCCCAACTACAGAAGCATAATGCAAAGAACATTTCCCTTATTATCCACTAGTGAAAACTTGCAAAAGGGTTTGCTACCACAGAACTCCCAATTTGCAATCTTATTTTGAGGGCTGAACTCAAGCAAGCTGTAACAAATGCAGTGGTTCATTGCTGTGGTTTTAAAAGGTGCATCACATGTGATACCTTTTTTACGAACATCATCAGTAACTAGTTTTGTTATGACAACTACCTGTGAAAGAAGACCACATGTTACGTGTCGCTCTACATGCATTATGTGATTCAGTGCCAATGCCAAACCTGTAAAAAAAAAAAGAATGTAGGCCAAACATTGAATGACCACAGTAAACAATTCAGAAACCACAAATGAACAATAATTGATTAGAAACTTGACCAGTCTGTAGCCAGTAAGTGCAACCTTGTGGACCATTTGCTATCAGATTAGAAGCTTTTCCCTGTAAAATATGTCTTAAATTAAGACCTACTGGACTGCAGCAACTTCTGGATGTGCCATTTAAAATCATTTCATCCAGATGGACTGAACATGTATGTTAATACCACCTTATTACTGCATATCTCAAGAGATCTCAGGACTGCATTGATTCCATATTCCAATTGGAATCTTCACTTAGTACTGCTTTTTGAAAATCAAGCATTGTCAGCTGTGCAGCCACTGAGCAAACAATCTCATACTACCTTAGGAAGGCGGAAGTGGAAACCTTGTAGTGAAAATATGTTTTTGTTCTATGATGAGTCCATCTGTTTGAGTTACTTCTTTATTGGATTTTTCATTTCTTTGTGACTCATATCCTTTGGGATCTGGCTTTTTCCCCTAACTGGCTGCTGTTTCCCTGTGACCCGTTATCATCTAATATATAATGCAAAAGGAAAGTGTAAATTCTATTAAGGACACAGAAGTGAGGATTATCTCACCTATTTATATTATGGTCTACAATATGCCCTCCCAGCTTTATGTCTCGAACTCACGACACATTGTCCATCTTGAGAAGGATAGAGCTATACTTTGCTCACTGCCAAGCTTCCTACCGCAAAGAAGCCCACCAAAAACTCCAGGCAGTTGATATGGAGTTTTTCTTCGTTTTCTGACAACAGACTTTCTGTGGTAGTGTGAGAAATTGAATTGTTGGTTGTCTGGGGTATGAGCCCTGGTCAAGCAGCAGGCACAGTCCTACTCACGGTAAGGTGCAGGCAAACCCTAAATTAACCTTTGCTCACCCTCTGGTAGCTTGGCACAGAGCGGTCAGGCTTAACTTGGAGGTAGTGTGTAAAGTATTTGTGCTTCACAACAAACAGTAAAAACACTACACAAACAAATTCCTAAGCAGGTTAGAAAAATGGATCTGAATTTAATAACTCCAGACCAAAATAACAAAAATCCAGTTAGTGGATCCGGAAATAATTAATTTCAAAGTTTTAAGTAAAAATAGCAAGAAGAAGCACAAAGTGCCATTGGGGATATCTGGTGGCTCCATACCGGGACAAAGTAAAAAAAAAACTGCAGTAGAGTGTAGGTCGGCTACAGGGACCCAGTTAGGCCCGCTGAACCTTAGCATGTTAAATCCTGGTTGCGGAATGTAGCATGGATCCACGTTGAAGATGCATCAGTTGTGAGATGTGGAGGTGCTAGGTCCTGTTGCATTGACATCTAGGATCCTGTTGATTGGCTTCCGATAGGAAGGCAGTGTCGAGGATGTATTGCACAGTCGAGACGATGTATTGGTTCTGATGAGCGGTGAAGCTGCGATGCAGTGTTTTGGCATCGTGTTTGAGGCTTCCATCGACAGGAGATGTGAGAAGCTTGTATCAGGAAAAGCATCACGCTTCAGTTCCGAAGGCGATGCTTCGAACCCAAGATGCAGGATGAAGCGGCTGGTCTTTTGTGACGGGTCCAATCCACGCAACAGCGGCAATGCATTGGTTCTGCTCTGGGATGTGCCGCTCAACCAAGGAAAAGCATCAGTTCTGCTCAGGGATGCATTGCTCAGCAGAGAGGATGCGTTAGTTCCTCTGGTAAGCACCTTAGACCCACTTCCAAGGGTCAGAGACTGGGATGGTACTACTTGGCAGAGTAGATTCACAGGTGGCAGAATCCAGGTGCAGGAGCAGGGTGGTTGGAAGTCTTTTCTGTCCCTGCGACTTCAGATCAGGAGGCCAGCCAACTAGCCTTGGAGTCCCTCTGGGTTCAAGTGAGGTAGTTCCAGTCATCCTCACCCAGGCAGAGAACAGCAAAGCAGGAATCCAGCAGAGTGCAGTCCATCAGAGTGGTAGTCCTTCAGCAGCACAGATCTCCTCTTGGCAAGGATAACAAATCACTCACGTCTGCACTGTGCTTGAATGAATTTTTTAAAATGCATGGATGAAAGCGAAAGATGTTTTTACATCACCAATCTGCAGCGTAGTTTAAATGTTCATTCTCATATATAGAATATAGGGTGGAACAGGGACAAATTAGGGACATGCTACAGATATTTGATAGGTATATATGCAAAAACAATCATACTGTAAAACATTCAGTGAGTCTCTAGTTAAACTTGATGCCAATGTCAGGCAATTGCAGATACAAGGAAAAGAATACTTGAAAGAGGTCAAAGTTCAAAAGCGCCTATACCAGGAACTGGCGAGACAGTGTGCTTTCTGGAAAACAAACTGGAGAGTTTAGAAAACTGCATAAGAGGACATGTCATGTGTTACAATTAGACAAATAGTAAGAAATGTGAATAAATCCAGACAACGGGGAATAACAGGAATGGTTTATTCCAAAACATAGAAGTTCTTCTTAATGTCTGTACATGTATATAGCCTTCAAGGATCCCAGCAAGTGATGGCTCGCAAGGGCGTCTGTTCCTTTTATCCTCTGACGACATTCCAGTCTTCACTCACCCCGCTTTGAAGAGCTCGCTGGAAAGTTAACCAGATGTGAAACCTAACACTACATCATGGAAGCATGAGTTATTTTCTGGGAATGGCAGATGACGATCCAGTGAGGTTCATGAGAGACTGATTTTCTGAGACCATGAATACTGCTGGGTAAATGGCAGTTCTTACCATCTACAGTTTTTTGTGGCTGTGGGGTAGGAAGGAAAACCCAAAATAGAAAAGTGGGCCCAGTGATGCCACGAAAATGCTTCCTATCTGACATACAGATGAGAGATTGTCATAGCTACCAAACTAAAAGGTTCACTTTTCTTTCAGAAACCTCGAGACTTTCTATAATCGAATGTTGGCCACAGGACAAAATGGAGAAGTGAGGAAATGGGGCAATGGCAGCAGAAGATCAGCCAAAAAAGAGCTGTCGCACATTTGATGTAAACTCCCTCATACTTGACGGTCTAAGGGAAAGAAACATGATGTCTTCTAGCAGCCTTAAGGTGCAGAGGATTGCAACTAAGGATGGCCAGCAGTATAACCAACAAGGCTAGAGGACAGCAGAAGACCAGAGCCCAAAGAATGGAAAGTTAAACATTGTATCCACTGAGAGAAACACACAAGAAGGGAAGCCCATCATAAGGCGACGCCAGGCACTGACCCCAACTCCTTGACAATGCGTGCCCTACCACATTGCACTCAAGCAGAAGAACCTGTGGACTAACCTATACACCAAAAGTGGGTGCCCAACAGAAGGATCCAGAAAATACAGCAAAATTATCAGGAGATAGCATGGCAGTGGCACACACCAAACAGCGGCCTCCACAGACCCAGACAACAGCACCTCAGAATTCACTTGGGGAGCCCAGTGAGATTCTGAGTGGAAAGGCCTGGAAGTCTACCACAGAAAAAGGAAACACCGTGAAAACCAATGTTCCAGAATAATGTCCATGTTAACAAACGGAGCTGAAAGCCATCAGACATCCCCATGAGCCTGCATACACAAGTACGCAGATGAAGTCCAAACAGCAAGGCAGACTCCACCGTACCTGAAGAGCTGAATGAAAGGTCACAACCAATAGAGCGGGCATGGCATCCAGAAGGAAGAAAGGCAAATGTACCTAACTCCAGGAAGGGAGGGAACTCAAGTAGACTGCAAAAAAAAGACATGGATTACCCCGGCCCCCACCCGACCAACAGAAACCAAACATTTGGACAGTACACAGCAACAGCACAGTTACTCTTGTCAAAGAAGCTACATAACCACAAATAGCCAAGAAAAGGGGACAGCAGAGGTGGAAAGCCAAACCCCACAATGAGAAAGAAAGACCTAAACCATAAATACATAAATGTTCCTTTCACACGGGGAGCAAAAGGAAATGCACAAGGGTAACTGAGTGGTCAGCGAGTCGAGAGGCCAGGGAGATAGATGCCTGAATGAGCAATGACGAACCTGTCAGAGTACGAAGGAGATGTGGTTTAAAGAAGCCTAAAACAATAAACCGACCAAAGGAGGTAGAGGGGAAGCGAAGAGACAGCCGAGGCTGCATCCTAACCAGCACAAAGTGGTGAACTGCAATACACAGTGCCAGACAAAAAGGGTAAAAAAAATGACCCCAGACCAAAGCCAGAACAGAGATACTTGGTGACAGACCATGGCCACAAAGTAAGTAGATAGGTAGAACATATAGGCTATATTTTTTAATGTGACTGTGTCAGACACATATAACGTTTGTTCAAGTGATGATGCAGGCATAAGACCATAGACCCTGGGACTGAAAGAAATGCAGTTGTCACTATAGGGAAAAGCCAGTACAGAATAGGCCATATAGCGGACACAAGGACCTGGCTGAAAATACTGCCTGCACAGGTGTAATCCTCACAGGGAAACTTAAGAGCCGAACGCACAGATCTAGCACACGACTCCGAGAAGTCAGTACCATAAATACACGAGTAGCGACCTGCAAGGAGTATCCGAAGGCATTAGGGGCAACCCACAACAAATACTTCAGGAGCACACATCAGCCGAAAATGAATGTAAATAGAGACATTAACCACTTTCAGAAGGACGGATGTAGCAGTCATATATGAGGTAGAGACCCCCCAAATACATATGAAAACTCCGGCGGCCCATTGGATATTAAACCTGAGACATGCAGGCAACACATAGGACATACATGGATATAGCAGTGCCCCAAAGCAGTTAACAGATTCAAGGCTTGCAGCCAGGTCTCACACTAGTGCACTAACAGAATTGTGAAATATACCCACTCAACTCTAGGCGAGGAGGTTACGGTCAAAAACAGATCCCGCAGCACCACATTTCAGTAGCATAATGAAAAGATCATGCTCTGCAGAACATAGAAGGCCCTGCAATGTAATCTGAGAGCCTCCACAAACCATATGCCACCCTAAATTTAACAGTGAATCCATGTAGCAGAGACAGGGCTCATGGCAACATCAGGGTCTGAAGCCAGAAACTCCTGACCAAAAAATTTAGACTGCAAGCATAAAGCCATGATATTTGTGCCACAGCACTCGGTATTGCTCATGTGAACTAACCACAATGCCACATGATGCAGCTGTCTGGCACTTCTGCCAGGACAGGAGCCCATGAATTGAAACTGTTAGCCAGCTTAGCCCAGTGCTGCAAGTGAGAGAGAGCACACAGGCGAAGGGCTAACGGACTTGGAAACATACTATTCTTCTCAGAATCAAGTGTTAAAAACTGAGAAACACAAACAGTATTAATGCAGCAATTCACGCATCCATTCAGGGTATTAATACGCGTTGCTTCTGAACGTAAACAAATACAAGTCAGGCACCAGGTATGAACCATGAATCCTGTTGCTATCAGGTAACACACCAATAAGAAAAAGAGAGGGCTCAGAGTAAACAGGTGAACCATACACCAATCGGAGGTTGCACATATTGGCCACATAAGTAAAGTTTTCTACACATTTAAGAGGAAAGCAAATGGGAGCATCAGTAACTTACTGTTGCTTAAACCAGGCCACAGGCATGTGCAGTGTTATGAGTCCCTTTTAGACATTTATCCAATTTAAACCTCGGAACCCAGCAGTGTAGTCGTGCTTTCAAGCAACAGAAGCATTCAGGTAGTAAAAACATGATGTCGACTGCATGACTTCTTGCCTGACATGCCAAGCAATTACTGGAAGCTGACACAGCAATGACAAGTTAACAGCAGTGGCGTAACGAAACTTGAAAGTGGCCCCCCTGCAAGGTAAATGGAGGGCCCTGCGTTTGTGCTCAGTCAGGAGCTTTCAGGCCAGGATACTGTGTTAAAGGGGCCCCATGGAGCTCGGGGGTACCCCGTACCCCAGTTGCGGCAGGCTTTATGACAACACTGGTTGTCAACCAGCTGATTCCAGACAGAAAGATAAGGCAATTTCCAGCAGAGGACAGTTATGATAGCGCACAGAAACCCTGAAACTGAACTGGATCTTCCAGCTGGCATAATCCAGACAACATTGAAGAAAGTAGGAACCAGATACTCCCCTTCCAGCTTCTGCAGACCAGACCCACCTGCGAATGAGCAGCGGATGGAGGTGGTGGTGGGGAAACGGTCAACATAGATGGAGGCTAGAACTTCTTTCAAGATATAGTGCTATGTTTAAAGAAAGAAAATAAAATTAGACTTGGGACCACATTGTGATTTTTTCCGAGGATGAGTCACCCTTGCAGGAAAAGTGTATGGTGAGAAAGAGGGATGAAGTAGTAATTATAGTTTACTCTATCTGAATCATGGCAGTACCATTACTCTGTAGCATGTATGAAACCACACTTTTCTTAAACTGCGTGAAAACTGTTTCCTAAGACTGCAGGAAAGTGGTACAAGCTGTTCTGAAGTATTTTTACACTGAAAATTCTGTATTATAGTCGGACCGTCTCAGTTGACACTCCTTGATACTCTTCTTCAAAAGCATGTAAATATACGAAAGATTGAATGCTGGTGAAGAATTGGTTGTTGTTGTGTAATTAGATAACTGCTGGTGTCAGAGGGAACTAATAAAAAAAAAATAGCGACAGACGGGGATAGAGTTCCCCTCATCACGACACGACTGAACAAGGGGAGAACTATTTCTAAGTTGCCAAGACTTTGGAAGTCTCAGCTTTAAACTCATAAAACGTTTAATGGTTGGCTACTTAATTTCTCAGTAGATATAAGAGCTTGCATAGAACGCACAAGTAACCACTTCTCTACATTGGCAACGTAAATTACATAGAGTAGCAACCTCTCCATCTACAAATTAACTAAACATTATATTTACCTTAATGAGCACCAAAGAAAACATGTAAATTTGAGCTAACTGTTTTATTGTGAACTGTTATTTTATATTAGTTCAGTAATTGACAAACTGAATGTGGGATGTGTTCTAATGTATTTGTGAAAAGAGGTACTCAAGATGACTAATTCAAATAATCCTAATAGTAAACATTCATCTGGTTGCAAAATTATATATTTGTTATTGTGAACATTTGGCCAGAAAGCGTTAGATAAAATAAAGCCTATCAGTGACATGGAAGAAAAGAATAGTTACTGAAACAGCTTCAAGATCCATTTATCAAATCATAATCATAGGTGGAAATATGCAAGAACATTGACAAAAAATATTTATGTATTTAAATGGCAATAAAAAACATTTCAAAATAAAAAATAATTTGGGGAGGTGTAAGAAAAGTCTCTGGGCAGGCACCTCTTGAAGAAGGTAAAGAGTTAGAGTCTATATACTTTAGAAGGAAAAGAGAGGGCTCGATCTTTGAGAAAAATGGGATGAAAGGGAAAGACGTTATGTAAGTCGGAGGTAGGTGGACATTACTAGGGAGCATGATGGATGTGTCTCCTCACCTCCTCAGACCCTATGGCCCTCATTCTGACCTTGGCGGTCTTTTCGCAAGACCGGCGAGTTACCGCCGCGGTGAAGACCGCCGACCGCGGCGGTATGCCGCTGTGCGCATTCTGACCGCTGGGAGCGTTCCGCCGGAAAACCGCCAGCAGCCACACTGGCGGTCGGCGGGAAAGTGGAGACTGGTCAACCTCCACCGCCACGCCAGCAGAACACCGCCCACAGAATTACGACCCACATTTCTGTGTGGCGGTCTTCTGTTGGCGGTCTTCTGTTGGCGGTCACCTCCCCATGGCTCCCGTCGCCTCCCGGAGGACCAACGCACAAGGTAAGTTGATCGTCCGTGAGGGGAGGGGGTGGGGAGGTGTTGTGTGATGTGGGCGTGCATGGGGGTGTGCGTGTGAGTGTGTAGAGGGGGTGTGTGAGTGCGTGTATGCGGGCGGGGGGTGCTGCTGTGTCTATGGGTAATGTGTGCTGTTCGGCAGGTGCGCATGTCTGCATGTATGTGTGCGGGTATGTGTCCCCGTTGTGTATGTGTGTGTAGGGGGTGTGTATATGTGCATGTTGGGGGTGTGTGCATGTCGGGGTGCATGTATGTGCATGTCGGGCTGGGGGTGGGGAGGGGGTTCGTACCACCTCTGGGGGGTGGCAGGGGGGTGGAGGGTGTGGGGGGAGGACTCGGGTGGGTAGTGGGGGGTGGGGGAGACCCCTATCAGTGCCAGGGAAGGAATTCCCTGGCCCCGATAGTGCTTACCGCCATGGTTCGCACGGCGGTTCCCGCCCGCAAGAAACCGCGGCGGTAGGCAGGGTCATAATACCCTTGGCGGTCTTGGGACGACCGCCGGGCCGGAGTGCGCAAACTCCAGCCCGGCGGTCATGACCGCCGTGGCGGTCGGAGTGGAGAAGTGGCGGTCGGTCGCGGCGGGGACCGCCGCGGTCAGAATGCCATTTTTAATACCGCCGGTCTGTTCGCGGTCCGACCGCCGTCTCTCCGCCGACCGCCAGGGTCAGAATGAGGGCCTATGTCTCTAATCAGGCCCTGGCGCCACAAACCTGGTTCTACCTGTCTCTAATAGCAAGACACACTATTGCCTGCACCCCAACTGGACCTGTGCTCCTCACGCCACTCTGTTTATTTACACCCCTCACACCTGTTTATCACCAAACATTCTGACCTGTTCCTGATAATAAACTATGGGATGAGAGTTTGGTCCCAGCCTGTGCCTCAGCTGTTGAGTCCACCAGGGCTCCTAATCTACCACCACATTTCATGGACTCCAGGCAGCCATCTTAGGTGCCATCCAGTAGTTTGTGATTCACTTCAGACAAGAGAGGAGCAGAGTCTCCATCTCACTGTCGCTAGTGCCTCCAGTCTAAATCACCTCAAAAAAGGAAAGCACTGTTCCGCTTACCATCACCTGATACTGTTGTTCAGGTTAGGTATACTTCTGAATAGTCTTTCCTCTAAGTTGAAACCACTCATTTATTAAGTTCCAAGTGTTAACATAAGAGGGATGCAGTTGGTACTGTCACAAAAGTCATAAATCTGTCACTGATATAGAGTTGACTCACCTCTTTGATCACATTAACTTGTATGCCTTTTGTAGCCAAGCATTTAAAAAAGCAGCCAGTTTCTTTTTAGTGCCATTTTCTGGAGGAATATTTCAAGTGACATGCATGCTTATCTACTTTTTACCGAAGGGATTTTGTCAGAGGTGCCACCTCAAGAATCTTAAAACTCCATCCTGGCTAAACATAGGATATTTGCCTTCTTCCACCTAACACCCCCCAAATGAGGGACCATCGGTGTAGTCGGACTGCAAAGTAATGAGATCTGAAGCAGACTCCCTAAACCTACACAAATCACATCGGAGCTTCATCAGGGGTAATTCCACTGTGGATGCACTTTTTATCCAGTTTATCCAACTCCTAAACAATTCTCATGAATCGATATATGGGTTCCTCTGAACAACCTAGGCAGTGTTCAGATACCCTTCTAAGAGTTAAAGGCCTACAGATGTCTCGTAGTCAAATAATGCAGCTAAACCTGGTTTGACAGCCTGTGCCAGGGGTCTCCAACCTTCTCTTGAGTGACCGCTACTTCTTGCCAGTGAAAATCATTGAGAGCTACTGCCTAACATAAATATTAGATATGGGTATATAAAGGCTAAGCAACATAAGTGTTACCTCTGGAGTACCCAAGTTGTGTTGCAATGAGTACACTACATTAACGGCATAATATCTGTGTAGGGAAAGACTTCTATTACCTGACTAAAGCGCTGATGTCCATTAGTTAATGTCTAGAAACATACCCTGCCTTAATGACTGAAGATTAGGGCTAAAATTTCCTGGTGGCAAAAATGTTTGAGGATTACCAGCAAGGCTGGCAGTAGAGTTCTTGCTGCTCTCCGTTTACAAATTCATTGTTCCCCTAATTAAGACATTAGCAATAATAATTTTTGCAGGGTAAATGCAGACTTCATAGATCTCTATAATAAACATGTATCACTGAAGTCACTGAAGGTTGCTGTAGAAAGCAAAAGACCATTAAAGAAATGAAAGAAAGTAGGGAGAAGGAAAAAAAAGCTCAAAAGGAGAGATACAAAGGAAGGAATTAGGAAAGAGGGGGTGTAGTAGAAGTTCAGGAGAAAAGTAGGAAGCAAGGGACCTTCTTCATTCCCTGGGGTGCACTATAAACGTGCAGAAGTCAAACCTGGCTCCCTCTCAGACACTCCCTTCTCCTTGTTGCTGTTCTGGAACCTGCAGTTTTGGGCCTATCCTCCTGAGCAGCGGGTCTAAGGTATTCAGGCTATGTTTCAGCCTCTATCTTGAATTTTGGTGAGAATGACTCTTATGCTGCCTGGCCTTCTGGCCTCCTGCATCCTGCTGGTGACACAGCCAGATGACATATGCGGGCTCTGCAGTATGACCTGCTTTGAAGGGCACAGGACAATCGTCTTCTGCCATTTGGTGCCCTCCTTGCATAATCCGGTTTGCACCATTTCAGGACCACCTGGTTCCCACTCTGGTGTGAAACAACACAAAGGACAGGGGAGTGACTGCCCCCCCTGTCCAGCTCCTCCCCTAGGGAGGTGCACAGAGCTCTTCCAGGTAGGTGGTTGATTCTGCCATCTTGGAAACAAGGTGAGCAGAGGCCCCTGGGAGCATCTGACTGGTTAGGCCAGATAAACTGCTACTGAATTGGTGGCGGGTTAAACCTTACAAATGCACCTGTCTTGGACTACCATAAATGTTTAAACTCTGTGAACTATATTGTCGCCCAATATCTATGGCTATACCTGTGCAGAAATCACGGTACCTGTCACCACAGGGGCAATCCTGAAAGGATTACATGCAAAAAGATATGGATAGTGCACCACTGCGCAAAGTCAGGAAAGTCCAGTAACACAACGTTGTCATTTAAAAATCTTCATTTTTTATTATTGATTTTACTTGAACAAACGAGCTATCAGCCAGCGTGTTTCATCCTACACGAAAGGACTTCCTCAGGGCTGAAATGTAACACAAAAAGAATGTATACATCACGCCAGGACAGAAAAGACACAATAAAATAAAAGAATAATTTAACAGCAAAAAGAAAATGTACAAAAACATACCAAAAATATACACAAAAAATCACCTCTAATACACATCCTTATGGTCATAAAGAACTCGTAATCATAAGAGACAAGGGACACATGCTACCAGGAATGTTATTCACACATACAGTCGATGAAGACCTATATTAATATATCACATGACACATCTTACTAATATTTACAAAGACAAAATACAAAAAACAAAATACAAACACCATTTTTTTTAAAAAGGATATAATCTACATAGTTCTAAAGATTTTTATAATATCGCCATCATTCTGTAATTTTTAACAATATATTTATTGAAAAGAAAAAAAATAATAATTGTTTTATATATAGAGAAATAAATATGATATCAAACACATCATACCTTATATTTGCATGGTCTTTAAATTGATTGTCTTTCCATATTATTGGAATTAAATGTCCAACCTATTATTACTAAAAAGAATGACAACACTATGTAATATCCCACGGATTGAGAAACGAGTAACAACAAAAATTATCGACTACCCTCACATAAATTTAATATTTTCAAAATTTTCAATAGCTGGAGAATTTAAAAAGAGGTCAACAAACTCCATAAACAAATAGCCCTACATAAATGGCCAAAAATGCCACAAAGAAAGACCACCAAAAGAAGCCCATAATATAATTTTTTTAAAACACGAGAAATTGCACTCTAAAGATAATAACCAAAGCTTTTAAGAATAAATATATAAATATAGCTATTTCTATTTTACAAAAAACCACAGCTCATAAACCATAACCCCACAAACCTACAAGTGCTTAGACAAAAACATATATTTATAAATTCTCACACCTCACATGTACTAATATGCTATTAATTTGTGTCATTACTACAAAACAATCCCAATGGGAGAGGAAATTAATAGGCATACTACAAAACAGCGTTCCACAGGATGACATTTACAAAGAAAAGGCATTTGCGGTATATTTAAATTTAAATGCCTAGTCATCGATAATACTGCCTGAAAGGTCTGTGAAGCCCGTGAAATTGCAATCAATTAGTAACCGCTTACCCCATAACATAAGGGATCAGCCATGTCCGTCCCGGTCGGCAAAGAAAGTAAACTGAGCCCAGCTTGACATCCGCTTTTAAACCCTGGGCAATCTAGATAACGAGATTTTGACACAGGTGGCATACTCATTGCTATGGCGACCGTCCTGGAATAAGAATAGTCGCCATCTTAGGTAAACAGATCGGCCATTTTTGAATGGTGTCATCCATTCTATAAACAGATGTATAGGATCCATTTAGCATTATACGGGCTTAACAGGAGTTTTGATAAAGCCCTAAAAAGTAAAAAGAAACTGATAATCTATACTAAACAGGACCCAAGATGCATATAAGTAGCTATAGCGACTATTGTACGATAAAATTACTCTTCATATCGCATAAATACGTCTGCCATTTTGAACTGGTGTCAACTACACTGAGAACCAACGGAGCCTAAGATATTCTTATAATAAAGCACTAAAGTATAAAGCTTACAGACTATGCCATGTTATATTAACATGACATAGGAAGAGCCACGAAAAACTGATCGTTTTAAAATGGGGTGTCAGCCATCTTAGAAGAATGCAATCAATAACGTGAATGGTGACAAAACAAGGAGGAATATTGATAAAAGATTGTTGGGGCTTGAAAACGATTTTAATAAAGCCCTACAAGATAAGAAGAGAAAGATAATCTGTGATGAATAACACACAGGAAACATACCCGTCGCTATAACGACCATAGTACCATTGAAATATTCGCCATTATGGATAAAGGCGTGAGCCATTTTGAACTGGTGTCAATTATACTAAATGTATATAGATTATATGACAATTTTGGCCCATCATCTATTGGGGGTGAGTATCCAATTCAGAAAACCCTAAAATTGTGAAATTCTAAAAAGAAATTAGCCAACAGGGGGAATAAGCGAGAACAGAGAGCTAACAAGCAATGCCTATTTCAAGGAAATAATGGAATTCTTCATCTGTATTGTGACCCATACTCACGGCTCGTAGGCGGCATTTCCATGCTGCCTCTCTGCGCCGCAGGGTCAATTCTCTGTCACCCCCTCTTTTGTTTGGTGGTAGCGTATCAATCCCATGAAACCATATCTTATTGTCATCTGTATGTTGTTCCAACATATGCAGTGACAGAGGATATCTAATGTCTTTATTCTTAATTGAGCTGACATGTTCTTGTATACAGAGTTTGAGAGGCCCTATAGTGCTGCCAACATAGATTTTACCACATCCACATCCTAAAATGTAAACAGCATATCTCGTTTTACAGTTGATGAACTGTTTGATTTCATAGCGTTTACGAGAAGTGTAGCAGATCTTTTTGATCTTATCAATACCCAAGCTACAGATGTTGCACTCATGACATATAAAGAAACCTAGTGGGCCCATAGGTAGCCACATAGATGATTTATTTGTAGTAATATAACTAGGGCATAAGTGATCCCTAAGTGTTCTAACCCTTCAATAGATTATCTGAGGTTTTTCGGAGATACAATTATGAATCTTAGATATTTTCAATAGTAAATGCCAATGCTTCCTAATAATCTTATATATGTCATTACTTGATGTAGAGAATTGGGTAACAAATCTCACATGGGTCTGCTCCTTTCTTCTTTTGTCACTATTACTATTATTCATTACAAGCGTATTGCTTCTCATTAGTTGTCCTACTCGCTTTTCCGCTTTTGTCAGGATATGTTCTTCATAGCCTCGATTTCTGAATCTTTGTTTGGCTTTATCGACATGTGTAGTGAATGTCTTGTTGGTGCTACTAATTGCGTCTTATGTGGACCATTTCTCAGAAGGGGATAATGTTGATCACAGACTTAGGATGGGCACTGCTGGCATGTAGGACACTGTTACATGAGGTAGGCTTTCTAAAGAGAGTGCTCTGTATCTTATTCCCTTCAACATAGAATGTAATGTCAAGAAAGTCAATCTGTTCTTTGCTGTATTGTAGACTGAGTTTGACATTAAAGGGGTTATCATTAAGAAACATATGATACATCACACGTTGCTCAACAGAGCCTTTCCATATGAGTATAATATCGTCTATGTATCTACCCCAAAAAACTAATAGATCAGTCCATTGGGACGTGTGCTTACCCCAGGCATGCTTCCTCGCATACCAACCCATGAAAAGGCAGGCATAAGAAGGAGCAAACCTGGAACTTATCGCAGTCCCCTGTATTTGATGGAACCACTGACCATCATGTAAGAAAAAATTATTTGAAAGAATGATATCAATCATTTCCATCACCATGTTATTATGTTGCCAATGGTCTGCCTTCCTAGTACATATAAAAGTTTCAACCGCTCTAATCCCGAACTGTTTAGTGTAAAGACTAGTAACATCCATGGTTACAAACATCAGATCATCAGACCACTCAAAATCATCAAATGTATTTAATATGTCTTTACTATCTTGTATATATGCAGGTAAATTGTGTACAAACGGTTGTAAAAATGTGTCCACATATTCAGATAGTCTCTCTGTGGGGGAAGAATTCTCCGAGATAATGGGTCTACCAGGAGGAAACCTATCTCCTTTATGTATCTTGGGCAATACATAGATACATGGGAAACGTGGTTCATGTACTTTCAAATACTTATATTCTCCATCTGAAATAAGGCCACTCTCTCGCCAGTCATCCAATCGCATATTAATGAAATCGCCAAGCGATTTCATTGGATTCTCAGTAATGCGTTCATAGCACACTGTGTCATTCAATTGTCTGTTAATTTCCTGAATGTAGTCGACTTTATTCATTAGTACTACATTCCCACCTTTGTCTGCCTCCCTAATAACCAACATAGGATCAGATTTTAGGGAATGTAATGCTTTCCTCACCATTTGGGTCAGATTGTCACTGCTAAATTTAAAAGTGTTACTCTTATCTAGATACCTATACATGTCATTAGTCACTCTAGTGCGGAAAAGATCAATGTTGGGATGTGTTCCAAAAGGCACAAATTTTGAAACTGGTTTAAGTCCACTATTGACCTGTGTATCTTCCTCAATACCCAAATCGTATCTTAAACTGTTTATGTCCACACTAGTATCATCCGTAAGTGACATAAGCAATTGCAAATCTTGTAAATCAGACACCATATGAGACAGAGCGTGTGGTTAGGCCAGGTAAATGATGTCCCTGACCCCTTCTAATAGGTGGGTCACTACAGAGAGTGACAAACCCCTTTAAGGGTTACGTAGGGGCTCCTCCGAGTGTGGGTTCTCACATTCGTCGAGCAAGACTCTTCAAGAAACTCTGCAAGAAATCTTCTGCTCCTGGCCACTGAAACCGCTGCTGGTCTGCTTTTGGAGTTGAAACAAGACTGTATTCAGTGGGGAGGGCTCTCACTGCGACATTGTTTCTCCAGCTCCTGCAAGATTTCACCAAAAATTGGGGCTGTGCATCTTCCAGGGTCACAAGGACTGTTTGTATTCAAGAAGGAGTCTCCCTTCGAGTCCCCTGCATCCGCAGGCGCCTCAAAACGATAACGATTGCCTTGTGGATCCTGCTGTCCCACGCTCTGCTCACAGGTGGTGGTTCTGTGGTCCTCTCCGGATCCAACATGTCTTCTGACTGTAGGAAAGTCACTCTTTTTGGCATGGTTACTCCACTTTTTGCCTGTTTATGAGTGTATTTAGACTGTTATCACTGGGATCCTGCTAATCAGGACCGCAGTGATTGTGCTCTCTCCTCTAAATTTGTTTGCTTTGGAACCCTTTCCACCCCACAGTTGGCATACTGGTGTTCCCCTGTAAATCACTAGCCACCAGCTTCCTTTGAAGGGCACATTTGGTGCCCACCTTGCATAATACAGTTTGCACTAGTCCAGGAGCCCCCGGGCCTTGCTCTGGTGTAAAAGCACACAAAGGAAAAGAGAGTGACCATTGCCCTGTCCATCACCACCCTAGCTCCTCCAGGTGGCCACTTGGTTCTGCCATCTTGGAAACAAGATGTGCAATAGCCCCTGGGAGCATCTGGTTGGTCAGGACAGGTGACTGACATCAGTGACTCACTCTGATAGGTGGTCACCCTGCAGAGTGACCAAGCCTTCTGTTAGGGCTATTTAGGGACTCCTTTGCGGGTAGGTCCCCAGATTCGGCATCTCCACCAGGATTCCTCTGCATTGACCTCTTCTGCTCCTGGCCACTGGAACTACTGCTGGACTTCTGGACTTCACAGGAACCAAACAAGCCTGCAAATTCCGGGACGACCTTGCCTTGCAACATTGTTTCCCCAGCTCCTTCCAGCAATTGAAACATTTCCACGGCTGTGCATCCTCTGGGGTCAGCGAGACTTCTGATGCACCAAAGAAGCAAGAAGGAAAGAGTCACTCCCCTGCATCCGCCCACACCTAAGGCAACGGCGACCGTCTGCTGGGATCTCCTGCCATCCGGCTGCAGGAATCATCTCCAATACAGGTACAGGTGGCATTCTGAGTGGTCCCCTTGATCCTCTCTGCCTGCTGTGCAACCTGGGAGTCAGTTAGCCTCAGCCTCTCCTTGCAGCACAGTACCCCTGTGCACTGCGACTCCTATAGCAACCAAGGCTGCTCCAAGGGATCTTCAGTCTCCACGTAGCTCCAGCGTCCAGTACTTCAACCTTGCAAGGACAGTCTCCTCTGCTGCTCCAGCAAAGTGGGCTCCTCTCCAGGTGTGCTGATTTGGGCCTGACTGTAACTTATTGTGTCTGCTGCCAGTAGGTTGCTTGTGGGGGCTGTGACTGCTTCTGCTGCCTCTCCTGACTGCTGAGGGTCAGCCCGGACTCCCCTTCAAGGGTCGAGTCCCCTGGACCTTGCTAATTCTCTTCTTCACTGCAAATCTTTCTTTGCTCCAACTTGCATTTGCCAAGGCTCGTTGGTGGTCCTCCTAACCACTGCCCATATGGGACACAGCAACCGACGTGGACCTGCACGGCTCCAAGGACTTCTCTGCAGCTCCCGAGCTCCACAGCTGATCTTCATCTTCCCTCGTCGACACGGATCTTTATCCACAGAAGAGTGGGTAGTGGCTACTGCCCCTTCTAGACACTCCTGCATGGACTGGACTCTGCCCCCTTCTTTTGCAAGTCATCTTCTAACAGAATCCACCATTAGGTTCCAATGGACTGGTCCTGGTCTTGCAAGCTTCCTTTTCCAAGTCCCCTTGTTAGTCTTTGGGAAGACCGGTATATTACCTCTGCCCTCCTGGTCACTGGGGGTCACCTAGGTACTCACCTCCTGGGGTCCCAAGTTCTACCAGTTCCCTCCTAACTACTTCATATCCTTGGGTGTGGGACCTCACTTTGCATTCCACTATTTTAGTATATGGTTTGCCACCCCTCCCCCTAAAAAAAGGGCCCTTGCTATTTTTCACTAATTCTTGCCAGTTCTTGTTGTTCTATAATTAATGTGTGTGTGTATATATCTATATATATATATATATATATATATATATATATATATATATATATATATATATATATATATGTTCGATGGCATGTGTAGCTGCAGATACACATGCTGTGCACATCCCGCCATCTGGTGTTGGGCTCGGAGTGTTATAAGTTGTTTTTCTTCGAAGAAGTCTTTTGGAGTCACGAGATCGAGGGACTCCTCCCATTTCGGCTCCATTGCGCATGGGCGTCGACTCCATCTTAGATTGTTTTATTTCCGCCATCGGGTTCGGACGTGTTCCTTTTCGCTCCAGGTTTCGGTTCGGAAAGTTAGTTAGAATCTAGGAAAAATCGTCGGTATTGTTTGCGTTCGGTATCGGGTTAGGTATAACAGATCGACACCGACTTTTGAAGAGCTCCGGTGGCCCTTCGGGGTTTTTTTCGATTCCCCCTTCGGGGCCTAGTCGGCCCGGCCACGTGTCTCTTCAAGGCTGATGGAACGGACCCCATTCCGCTTCTGCCCAAAATGCCATAACAAGTATCCATATACAGATCAGCATCTGGTCTGTAACTTGTGTTTGTCGCCAGAACACAAGGAAGATACTTGTGAAGCCTGTCGAGCGTTTCGGTCCAGGAAGACACTAAGGGCCTGATTACAATTTTGGAGGAGGTGTTAATCCGTCCCAAAAGTGACGGTAAAGTGGCGGATATACCACCAGCCGTATTACGAGCCCATTATATCCTATGGAACTCGTAATACGGCTGGTGGTATATCCGTCACATTTGGGACGGATTAACACCTCCTCCAAAGTTGTAATCAGGCCCTAAGAGACTGAAGAGCAAGAAGACTGCAAATGGCGTTGGCGCCGACAGGACAAGGGCGTTTCGAGGAGGAAGAAGAAACCTTCTCCATCCAGGAATCGGACTCGGATAAGATCGATCCCGAGGAGACGCCGAAAACCGTGATTAAGACGTCGAAACATAAAACTCACGAGAAGACCACAAAACCCCAGGGGACGCCACCGCCAACAGGCCATGGCTTAACCCGAAAAATAGGTGACCGATCATCCGCACTGAAAAAGGGCACGCTGGTGTCGAAGTCATCCGACTCCGGTCGAGATACCGCCACACAGCAATCTCGGGCCCGAGATAGCGTCTCCGAGCAAGTTCGGCACCAAGACAGCGGCACCGAAATGAGTCGGCACCGAGAGACAACAACGGCGAAAGTTAAAAAGGTTTAGTCGGAGCCGAAAAAAGTAGCCGAAAAGGTTTCGATACCGAAACATCCGGCCTCGGAACCGAAATCAAGTTCCTACACAGAAGAACAAGGCCTGTCCTCACAAATGAAAATACATAGATTTGGACAGGAATTGGAGGCAATGGAGCCAGACTACACCCAAAGAAGGCTCCACATCCAAAAAGAAACGGGAAAGATCAGCACTCTCCCTCCTATTAGGATGAAACGCAAACTTGCCTTCCAGGAGAAAGACAAGCAGCCACAGGCAAAGGTGGCTAAACAAGTAAGCCCGCCACCGTCTCCACAACGCTCGCCGCAAACATCACCGGTAGCCACTCCACCTATGATGCAATCCCCAACTCATACAGGGATGAGTCAAGATGACCATGACGCATGGGACCTTTATGATGCGCAAGTGTCAGATAATAGTCCTGACTGTTACCCAGCTAGACCGTCGCCACCAGAAGATAGTACAATCTACGCACAGGTGGTGTCGAGGGCAGCAGCATTTCACAATGTCAGCCTGCATGCAGAGCCCATTGAAGACGACTTTCTATTTAATACACTTTCGTCCACACACAGCCAGTACCAGAGTCTTCCCATGCTACCCGGAATGCTAAAACACTCCAAACAAGTGTTTGAGGAGCCTGTAAAAGGAAGGGCCATTACTCCAAGAGTGGAGAAAAAATATAAACCGCCACCAACAGACATGTACATCACACAACAGCTAACACCGGACTCAGTTGTAGTAGGGGCAGCTCGCAAGAGAGCGAACTCACATACTTCAGGAGATGCACCACCTCCAGATAAAGAAAGTCAAAAATTCGACACAGCAGGCAAAAGGGTGGCGGCACAGGCAGCAAACCAGTGGCGTATCGCAAACTCACAGGCTTTGTTGGGCAGATACGATAGGGCTCATTGGGACGAAATGCAACACTTTATAGAACATTTGCCCAAGGAGTTCCAGAAGAGAGCACAGCAAGTAGTAGAAGAAGGACAGAGTATCTCTAACAATCAGATACAGTCGGCAATGGATGCAGCAGACACAGCTGTTAGAACTGTCAACACAGCAGTGACAATAAGGAGACATGCATGGCTGCGTACATCAGGATTTAAACCAGAAATACAGCAAGCTGTGCTGAATATGCCATTTAACGGACAGCAGTTGTTTGGGCCGGAGGTGGACACTGCTATCGAAAAACTTAAGAAATACACTGATAAGGCCAAAGCCATGGGCGCACTCTACTCCCACAGAGCAGAGGCACATTTCGAAAAACACAGTTTCGAGGGGGGTTTCGAGGGCAAAGCACAGAACCCACAACCTCACAAACATGGCCCACTTACCAGAGCCAATATCTGCGAGGAAGTTTTCGGGGACAATATAGAGGGGGATAGTTCCAAAAAAGTAGAGGGAAGTTCCAAAGCCTCAAAACTCCTCAAAACAAGCAGTGACTTCCAAGTCACACATCCCCAACACATAACACCTGTGGGGGGGAGACTACGCACATTTTACAAACATTGGGAGGAGATAACAACAGATACTTGGGTACTGGCAATTATCCAGCATGGTTATTGCATAGAATTTCTCAAATTCCCTCCAAACGTCCCACTGAAAACACACAATATGTCAAAACAACATATAGATCTTCTAGGACTAGAAGTTCAGGCATTGCTACAGAAAGAAGCAATAGAATTAGTACCAAACCAACAGAAAGGAACAGGAGTTTACTCTCTGTACTTTCTCATACCCAAAAAAGACAAGAGTCTGAGACCTATATTAGATCTCAGAACATTAAATACCTACATCAAATCAGATCACTTTCACATGGTGACATTACAAGATGTAATCCCATTGCTCAAACAACAAGACTACATGTCAACACTAGACCTAAAGGATGCATATTTCCATATACCGATACATCCTTCACACAGAAAGTACTTAAGGTTTGTATTCCAAGGGGTACATTACCAATTCAAGGTGTTGCCATTCGGAATAACAACTGCGCCAAGAGTTTTTACAAAGTGCCTGGCAGTCGTAGCTGCACATATCAGAAGGCAGCAAATACATGTGTTCCCGTACCTAGACGATTGGCTAATCAAAACCAACACGCTAGAACGGTGTTCACAACACACAAAGTATGTCATAGAAACCCTCCACAAACTAGGTTTCTCAATCAACTACACAAAGTCACACCTTCTGCCGTGTCAAACACAGCAATACTTAGGGGCGACAATCAACACAGCAAAAGTGATTGCCACTCCAAGTCCACAAAGGGTTCAGGCATTTCACAATGTAATACAGGCCATGTATCCAAAACAAAAAATACAAGTCAAAATGGTGATGAAACTTCTAGGCATGATGTCCTCATGCATAGCCATTGTCCCAAACTCAAGCTTGCACATGCGGCCCTTACAACAGTGCCTAGCATCACAATGGTCACAGGCACAGGGTCAACTTCTACATCTGGTGTTGATAGACCGCCAAACATACACCTCGCTTCAATGGTGGAACAGTATAAATTTAAACCAAGGGCGGCCTTTCCAAGACCCAGTGGCACAATATGTAATAATGACAGATGCCTCCATGATAGGGTGGGGAGCACACCTCAATCAACACAGCATCCAAGGACAATGGGACACTCAGCAAAAACAGTTTCACATAAATCACTTAGAACTATTGGCAGTATTTCTAGCGCTAAAAGCATTTCAACCCATAATAAGCCACAAACACATTCTTGTCAAAACAGACAACATGACAACGATGTATTATCTAAACAAACAGGGGGGGACACACTCAACACAGTTGTGTCTCCTGGCACAGAGAATATGGCATTGGGCGATTCACAACCACATTCGCCTAATAGCACAATTTATTCCAGGAATTCAGAATCAGTTAGCAGACAATCTCTCTCGGGATCACCAACAGATCCACAAATGAGAGATTCACCCCCAAATACTGAACACTTACTTCCAGAGTTGGGGAACACCACAAATAGATCTATTTGCAACAAAGGAAAACGCTAAATGCCGAAACTTCGCATCCAGGTACCCACAACATCAGTCTCAGGGCAATGCGTTATGGAAGAGTTGGTCAGGGATATTTGCTTACGCTTTCCCCCTCTCCCACTCCTTCCATATCTAGTAAACAAGTTGAGTCAAAACAAACTCAGACTCATACTAATAGCGCCAACATGGGCAAGACAGCCTTGGTACACAACACTACTAGACCTCTCAGTAGTGCCTCATGTCAAACTACCAAACAGACCAGATCTGTTAACGCAACACAAACAGCAGATCAGACACCCAAATCCAGCATCGCTGAATCTAGCAATTTGGCTCCTGAAGTCCTAGAGTTCGGACACTTAGACCTTACACAGGAATGTATGGAGGTCCTAAAATAAGCCAGAAAACCTACCACTAGACATTGCTATGCAAATAAGTGGAAAAGATTTGTTTATTACTGCCATAATAATCAAATTCAGCCCTTACACGCATCTGCCAAAGACATCGTAAGATACTTACTACATTTGCAAAAGTCAAAGCTAGCTTTTTCTTCCATTAAGATACATCTTACCGCAATTTCAGCTTACCTGCAAATTACGCACTCAACTTCACTATTTAGGATACCAGTCATAAAAGCGTTTATGGAAGGCCTAAAGAGAATTATACCACCAAGAACACCACCAGTTCCTTCATGGAACCTCAACATTGTCTTAACACGACTCATGGGTCCACCTTTTGAGCCCATGCACTCTTGTGAAATACAATACTTAACATGGAAAGTTGCATTTTTAATTGCCATCACATCTCTGAGAAGAGTAAGTGAGATTCAAGCATTTACCATACAAGAACCATTTATTCAAATACACAAGCATAAAGTAGTTCTAAGGACAAATCCTAAATTCTTACCAAAAGTCATATCACCTTTCCACTTGAATCAAACAGTAGAATTACCAGTGTTCTTCCCACAGCCAGATTCTGTAGCTGAAAGAGCACTACATACATTAGACATCAAAAGAGCGTTAATGTACTACATTGACAGAACAAAACTAATTCGAAAAACAAAACAATTATTTGTTGCTTTCCAAAAACCTCATACAGGAAATCCAATTTCTAAACAAGGCATTGCTAGATGGATAGTTAAGTGCATTCAAACCTGTTATCTTAAAGCAAAAAGAGAACTGCCTATTACACCAAAGGCACACTCAACTAGACATGCATGTTAATCTGCAGCGACTAATGCCACGAACAGATGTACACTGGGTAAGTGACATTTTCCATATATATATATATATATATATATATATACACATATTGTAGGAAAATGGCTCCTTGTTGCAGTTACACCCCCCCCCCACACTTTTTGCCTGATATTGATGCTGACTTGACTGAGAGTGTGCTGGGACCGTGCTAACCAGGCCCCAGTACCAGTGTTCTTTCACTAAAAGTGTACCATTGTTTACACAATTGGCCCACCCCTGGCACACAGATATGTCCCTTCCAAAAGGTACCAGTGATACCAAGGGCCCGTGACCAGGGAAGGTCCCTAGGGGCTGCACTGAATACTGGGAAGTTTGGTATCAAATGTCTCAGAATAATAAACCCACACTGATGCCAATGTTGGATTTAGTAAAACATGGACAGAGAGGGCATCTTAGAGATACCCCCTGTATTTTACCCAATCAGTCAATGCTGGACTGACTGGTCTGTGCCAGCCTGCCACTGGGAGACGGGTTTCTGACCACCTGGGGTGAGAGCCTTTGTGCTCTCTGGGGCCAGAAACAAAGCCTGCACTGGGTGGAGGTGCTTCACACTTCCCCCTACAGGAACTGTAACACCTGGCGATGAGCCTCAAAGGCTCAGGCCTGATGTTACAATAGCCCAGGGCACTCCAGCCAGTGGAGATGCCCGCCCCTGCACAAGCCCCCACTTTTGGCGGCAAGTCCTGAGGAATAATGAGAAAAACGAGGAGTCACCCCCTCTGCCAGGTCCACCTCTAAGGTGACCAGAGCTGAAGTGACCCCCCTCCTTGAGAAATCCTCCATCTTGCTTTGGAAGATTAGGACCTTTAGGGATAGGGATGTGCTCCTCTCCCAAGAGGGAGTGGGCACAAGCCGGGTGTAGCCACCCTCAGCGACAGTAGTCATTGGCTACTGCCCCCTGAACCTAACACACCACACCACTAAATTGAGTAATTAGGGGCGACCCTGAACCCAGATCATCATATTCCTGAAACCTACAAAGAAGGACTGCTGACCTGGAAAAACCCTGCAGAGAAGAAGGAAGATGACAACTGCTTTGGCCTCGCCCTACCGGCCTGTCTCCTACTTCAGAGAACCTGCACCACAGCGACGCATCCTGCGGGCCCAGCGACCTCTGCCGACTCAGAGGAGTGACCTGCACCCAAGAAGGATCAAGAACTCCCATGGACAGCGGACCTGTCCCACTAAGAAAGAAGAAACCATCTTTAAAGGGACTCCCACCTCCCTCTAGAAACATGAGTCCCCAACACTCGCACCCGACGCCTCTGGCCCATGTCCAAAAAACACCAACTATCCACAGAAGACCCTCAGGTGACTCCAACGACGTTTCCTCCCTGGGCTGACCTCCCTGCATCCCCACGACAAAGCCTGCAAAGGGAATCCCGAGGACCCCCCTGGCTCCTGTTTGACCTCTGCACCTGACCAGCCCTGTGTTGCTGATGCTGAGTGTTTGGGGTTGCCTTGAATCCCAAACGGTGGACTACCTATATCCAGGAGATTGAACCCGTAACTGTGGTACTTACCTCTGAAACCGTACTGTACTGTACTTACCTCCCCCAGGAACTGTTGAAAATTGCACAGTGTCCACTTTTAAAATAGCCTTTTGCCATTTTAATGAAAACTGTGTACAATACTGAATCTATTCAAAGTCTCAACTATTACTGTGCAAAGTACCTTTCATTAATTTACTTACCTGCTAAATGAATCTTGTGGTTCTAAAAATAAATCAACAAAAGAATACTTTTCTATATAAAAACCTATTGGCCTGGAGTTAAGTAATTGAATGTGCGTTTTCACTTATTGCTTGTGTGTGTACAACAAATGCTTAACACTGCTCTCTGATAAGCCTAACTGCACGACTACACTACCACAAATAGAGCATTAGTATTATCTGGTATTGCCTCTTGTCAAATCAAATCAAAGCATTTATAAAGCGCGCTACTCACCCGTGAGGGTCTCAAGGCGCTAGGGGAGGGGGGTTACTGCTGTTCGAAGAGCCAGGTTTTGAGCTGCCTCCGGAATGCAGGGTGGTCCTGGGTGGTCCCGAGGTTGGCGGGGAGGGAGTTCCATGTCTTGGCCGCCAGGTGGGAGAAGGATTTCCCACCTGCCGTGGTGCGGCGGATGCGAGGGATGGCAGCGACTGCGTGGTTGGCGGAGCGAAGTTGACGGGTGGGCGTGTTGAAACCGAGGCGACGGTTGAGGTATTCGGGTCCCTTGTTGTGGAGGGCTTTGTGTGCGTGGGTGAGGAGCCGGAAGGTGATCCTTTTGTTGACGAGGAGCCAGTGCAGGTGTCTCAGGTGGGTGGAGATGTGGCTGTTGCGGGGTATGTCGAGGACGAGGTGGGCGGAGGCGTTTTGTATTCGCTGAAGACGTTTCTGGAGTTTAGCAGTGGTTACTGCGTATAGGGTGTTTCTGTAGTCCAGGCGGCTTGTGACGAGGGCGTGGGTCACCGTTTTTCTGGTGTCGTCGGGGATCCAGCGGAAGATCTTTCGGAGCATGCGGAGAGTGAGGAAGCAGGAAGATGATATGGCATTGACTTGTTTGGTCATGGTGAGAAGTGGGTCCAAGATGAATCTGAGGTTGCGTGCGTGGTCGGAGGGGGTTGGTGCGGTGCCAAGGGCCGTGGGCCACCAAGAGTCGTCCCAGGCGGACGGGGTGTTTCCGAGGATGAGGACTTCCGCTTTGTCTGAGTTCAGTTTCAGACGGCTGAGTTTCATCCATTCTGCGACGTCTTTCATTCCATCTTGCAGGTTGGTCTTGGCGCTGGTGGGGTCCTTGGTGAGGGAAAGTATCACCTGAGTGTCGTCGGCATAGGAGGTGATGGTGATGGTGATGTTGATGTTGTGTTTGCATATGATGTCAGCGAGGGGGCTCAGAGAGTCGGGCTGAGCAAGGAGCCTTGTGGGACGCCGCAGATGATCTTGGTGGGGTCTGAGCGGAACAGAGGGAGGTAGACTCTTTGGGAGCGGTTAGAGAGGAAAGACGTGATCCAGTCCAGGGCCTGTCCTTGGATACCGGTGGAGCGCAGGCGGGCTATTAGGGTTTGGTGGCAGACGGTGTCGAAGGCAGCCGAGAGGTCGAGGAGGATGAGTGCGACTGTCTCCCCGTTGTGCATCAGAGTTCTGATGTCGTCTGTGACTGAAATGAGGGCGGTTTCTGTGCTGTGGTTGGCTCGGAATCCGGACTGGGAGGGGTCGAGTAAGTTGCTGTCTTCAAGGAATTTGGTCAGTTGCTTTTTGACGGTCTTCTCGATGATTTTGGCAGGGAAGGGGAGGAGCGAGATGGAGCGGAAGTTCTTCAGGTCGTTGGGGTCCGCCGTGGGTTTCTTCAGGAGGGCGTTGACTTCCGCGTGTTTCCAGCTCTCAGGGAAGGTGGCAGCAGCAAACGAGCTGTTGATGATGGTCTGGAGATGAGGGGCGATGATGTTGACGGCTTTGTTGAAGATGAAATGTGGGCAGGGGCCCGAGGGGGCACCGGAGTGGATGGTGTTCATGGTAACTTTGGTCTCCTCCGTGCTGATGTGGGTCCAGGCATTGAGGGTGATGGCTGGAGTTGTAGGTTCTGTGGTGGTTGGCTGGGTCTGGTGTCCGAAGCTGTCGTGTAGGTCGGTGATCTTACGATGGAAGAAGGTAGCGAGGGAGTTGCAGAGGTCTTGTGAGGGCGTGATGGAGTTGGAGTTGGCGTTCGGATTGGAGAGCTCTTTGACGATGGTGAAGAGTTCTTTGCTGTTGTGAGTGTTCTTTTCCAGTCTGTCTGTGAAGGAAGTTCTTTTGGTGGCGCGGATCAGCTGATGGTGTTCGCGGGTGGCGTTTTTGAGGGAAGACATGTTTTCTACGGTGTGGTCTTTGGGCCAGGCTTTCTCGAGGGTACAGCAGGTTTTTTTGGATTCCTTGATGGTGTCTGTGAACCATTGAGGTTTCTTGGTGCTGGTCTGTCTTGGGAGGCGTCTGAGGGGTGCGAGGTTGTCCGCGCAGTTGGTGATCCAATGAGTGAGGCTGAGTGCTGCGTTGTTGGGGTCGGTTGAGAAGGTGGGTTGGTTGTCGCTGAGAGTGGAGAGAAGCTGTTCCGTGGGGATTTTGTTCCGATGTCTGCGTGGGATGGGTTGTGTGCCGAGGTGGAGAGTCTTGCGTCTGAAGGTGAAGTGGACACATCTGTGGTCGGTCCAGTGTATTACGGAGGAGTGGCTGAAGGATACGTGGTTGCTGGCGGAGAAGATGGGGTCGTGTGTCCGGCGATGTGGGTGTTCACCAGTTGCTTGAGACCCAGGTTGTCCAGCAGGGTGGTGGTGTTGGGGTCGTAGTTCTGCTCCAGGTGGAAGTTGAGGTCTCCAAGAAGGATGTAGTCCGGCGAGGCTAGGGCGTGTGGCGAGATGAAGTCAGTGATGGATTCGCTGAAGAGGGCGCGTGGTCTGTAGATGAGAGTTCCTCTGAGGGTGGTCCTGGGGTCGGTGTGGATCTGGAAGTGCATGTGATGGCGGCGAGGGGGGGGTCTTCGGTGGAGGTGGTGACATTGAGGGAGTCCTTGAAAATGATGGCGATTCCTCCACCGACTTGGTTGGTGCAGTCTCTCCTGGTGATCTTGTAGCCGTCGGGGATGGCTATGGCGATGTCGGGCCGAGGAGGCGTTCATCCAGGTCTCAGTGATGAAGGCGACGTCCGGTGTGGTAGAGTCCAGGAGGTCCCATAGTTCAATGGCGTGCCTGTGGACGGAGCGTGCGTTGATGAGGATGCATTTGAGATGATTATTGGCGCATGGGCTGGCGGGCGGGGTGCAGTCGCGGTTGAAGGTGTGTTTGCAGGTAAGGCATGCGAAGGGTCCATGAGTGCGTTTTGGGTTGGCTTGGAAGCAGGTTCTCGAGCGTCCCGGGTTGAGAGCATGGAGGGAGGTGGGGTCGTAGCGGCGCAGCGGGGTTTGGGAGTGCTGGGGGCCAGGGGCCATGGCGCTGGGTGCGGTCCAGGTGCGGACGGGTGCAGATGGGCTTGGTTTTGGCCCGCCAGCGGCCGCCATAAGAGGGAGGGGGGAAGGGGTCAGCTGGGGGTGGGAGGGGGGGCGATGAATGAGAGCAGGGCCGAGCGGGAGGACCCTCAGCAAGTGGGCTGCAGAAGAGGAGCAGAGAGCAGAGGAAGATGGCTACCAGAGGGAGGAACAGAAAGCGAAGGGAAATGGACAGCAGAGGTGCGAAGAAAGGTTGGAGGAGAGCGCGGAAGGCAGAAGACAGAAGTTCAGAGAAACAGGTGAGTGGCGAGGGGCTGGGCGGGGGGAGTACTTACGGTTTAGCTGGTCTTGCTGGGAGGTGTCGGGAGCATGGGCAGGTGGAGCTGCAGCGGCGGGGGAAGCGACCTACCCTAGCCGGCATGGCAACAACCGGATTTCCGCCCTTCTTGTGGCGGAAATCCGGCTGTGGTCATAATACGGCAGACAGTTGGTAGCTGCAGCGACGGTCTTTTGGTGGCTGTTGACGTGGTGCTAGGCGTTTTTTACCGCCAATCTCCAAATGAGGGCCTATATCTCATTTTGATGTAGTAATATATATATATATATATATATATATATATATTATTTTTTAAGTAATTTTGCCTCCCAGACATGGTCCAGCGCCTGTCCTGAGTTAAGCCCCTGGCAGAGTTAAAATAGTAATTTTGCCCCACAGTCACTGTCCATAACCTGCTCTTAGGTAAGCATCCGGTTGTGTTAGAATAGTAATTTTGCCTCCAGTTACTGTCCAGCACCTGTCCTGACATAATTAATGGACTCCAAATCATGTCTGATAAAGTCATTCATTTTGAGAAAAAAAAATGTACTCCAAAGGTATGCATGGTATAGGTACGTGTGGTAATGGTTTGCGTGGTACAGGGATCTATAATGTACTCCTATGTAGGGTCTTAGTATTGGCATGCGTGGTAAAGACATGCGTTGTAATGGTAGGCTCGTTGTCGGACCCCGTTGTAAAGGCATGCATGATAAAGGTATGTTTGTGCTGTCATATATAAACTACCAGACTGTATGAAAATTCATAAAGAGGCTAAATATTTTTCCACTAGGACAGTTTGCGCGTTCAGATGGATGAGATTTGTAATACTGTGCTTAAATAACAACCATGATCCAGTTTCCTTATGGAAGAATGTAATAATTCCTTATCTCTTGCACTTGTCTGTCAAGGCTTCAATTCTCTTACATTAATGCCCGTTTTGCTGACATTACAGTGTACAGGAGACAACCCTCCCAGAGGTTTTTCTTTACAGTTCCTGTAATATGAATTTGTAGAAGTATTAAAAACAAGTTTTACTCCTGTAAGACATCCTCATCCTCCATGGGACTTCTTTCTGGTTGTTTCCAAACTAATGGCTCCTCTGTTTCAGCTTATCAATAATACATCATTGCAGTACCCTTCCTGGCAGGTAGGTGTTTAGTAGCCATCACATCGGCTACAGGGGTTAGTGAACTTCAAGGTCTGTTGTCAGTAGAACCATACACTGTGTTTCAGCAGAATATGGTAGTCTTGAGGGCACATCTTTCATTCCCACCTGAAGTCATATCAGAGTTTCATGTAAACTAAGCAATACTAATACAAGTATTTTTCAATAATCCCTTTTAGCCAGCCAATAGACTGCTTTATTTTTTAGACGTCAGTAGAGTCTTTAGATTTTCTTTTGACAGAACCTCCACAAGACAAACCAGTTGCTAATTATGCCATGATTAGGACTGGGATGGCTTCACCCAGGCAGACTATTGTAAGATGGGTCATGTTATGCATTACATTTTTCTGTCTGTTAGCTACTAAACACCTCCCTGATAAGCCTAGGGTTCATTCTGCTTGAAGCATGGCAGCTACTGTGTTCTGTGTACGGAACATTCCTCTGGCAGAAATGTGTAAATCAAACCAGCACCATATCAATTATATATAGAGTATAATTAAAAGTTTAAACACACTTTCACTAGGCACTATTGCATAGGTCTGGAGTGTCCACCTGTTTTGTAATACGAGTTACTTATGTTCAATGAAAGTCGACCCAAACTACTAATATTATTAGTTTAGTAATAGTGACCCCGCCAGAGAAGTTTACATTAGTGGCCACCTTATGCAAGATTACCAGCACTGCTCACCTAAGCGCATTGGGCAAGTTTTCCACCAATAATGTTATAGGAATATTTTAATTTGGAATGCCTCTTTATTGGTTATACTTGACAGCAACTGCTACAAGGCCCCAGGCAACAGAGTACTAATATTAGTAATATTACATCATTTATAACTCAAATATCAGCTTTAAATATATTTTACAATGCCATGATTCTCAAAATATCAGTTTGTGGGTTCCGAAAATACAAAAATGTTCATCTTAAATACACGTTTCAATTTGCGATACATATATTTCTTCAACTAAAGAATAGTTCTAATTTATTAGGTTGGGCTGCACACAGGAGAACTACTTCAAGGTAGCTGGAGAGCTAAAAGTAGGTTGCAAGCTGCCAATTGAAGAAGCATGGCTTAGATGAATATGGAAGAGTTGACACTTCGGTGGGCCAAACCGCATTTAAGAATCTTTTTTTGTTAATGTTACTTTCATATTCATATTTACTTTAATGTAGTGCCTTATGCTGCTGTTTTCATTTTATTGACGACCTCCGAAAAGGGATGTGCTTGATACTCTGTTTTATGTTTATAGCTATTACGGAGAATCCTATGACGCAGTTACCTACGTAATCCTAGTTCTGCATCGCCAGTATCTTTACTGAAGTCCTAAACAACCCTCCCTCTTCCCTTTTGTCAATACTAATAGCATTCTCATCTCCTACACCATACGTATTGTTTTTCAGAAAGAAGTGAGTCTGAGGCAACCTGCTAGTACACTTAATGGTGGGGGATTGAAACATTTCTTAAAAGTAAAATGTGTGCTATATACAGCCAGTGTACTTCTTACCCAGAAGGAATTTTTTCCTTATTGTTTCTCCTTCGCTGAGTGAAGATTAGAGGTTACTTTGGCTAATACCGTACACTTCTTTCAGTGCTGCTAGAATGTGGTCCTGTTGCTATATGCAAGGAAGTTTTTTACTTATGATAAATACAGTAAAAGCTAGGCTACTTTGCCATATGTGAGGTTATGTTCAGATTTAATTTTGAGGTGCCATCTTGAACTACAGTTTGACTCCTCTATATTTAGAAAGAAGCATTTAACATTTCCTTACTCTCCCAGACAATGTAAGTGTATTGCTGTCTGAGAAGGCTACACAAAAGAAAAAACAACCAAAACCTGCTGTAAGAGTATTGACCAATAATACACATCTCCTGTCTGCTATCCCTGTATAAGAGAGGGAGTTGTTGACCCACTTGTAGATTAAAGTTCTATTCATCCAAGGATGGGTTATTGTCAGAGGACCACTGTAGAATCTGAGTTTTTGTCTGCATGAGAGCCAGCTTCCCAGAGGTGAGAGGATAACCTCCAGTCTGACCTGTATGAACAGTTTTTTGTCCTGTAATGCCCAGAGACTTGTCTGAGGAAGATGAAGCATTGAGCCAACCGTACTGGAGGAGCGGATTACTGGCATGGGCAAGAGCAGTGACCCTGGTGCTGTGGCCTGTCTGATAGGAGACTTGTGGAAGCATGACTGGGTTGTTCTCTGTTCGTAGCCAGTCATTTCCATTATTGTTGAAGATTCACAGCACTTCCAAATTGCCAGAGCGAGCAGAAGATTTGCCATACCGCTGACCTGCCAGAGCGAATAATCCCATCCACTGAGTGTTAAAGCCATGGCATCACTTCATTATGTGCTTGCATGATCTGCACCGGTGAAGAAAAGACCACAGTAAATCTCTGCACGTTGCTGTTGCAGCAATGACTTGTTCTACTGAGTAACAGAGCGGTCTGCGCTGCAGAAGGGACATGATTAAGCCCATGCCCCAGGTACACCTGAACTGGCTTGTATAGTAGCACTTGGCATTCATGTGCTGGTGTGGAATAAGCTGCATACAGGGAGGTGCTGCCTCGAAGCACTAGCCAGAGATTTACTGAGCAGCCACCATGGTGTTGACTGAATTTCCACCCAATCAGAATTCAACTGCTGCTATTGTAGTGCCTCAGAGTGACTCAGCTGCCATCTGTGGCTCTGCGCCCAGAAATAGATTGCATCACCGCACCAACTAGGGAGGAGCAAGCCACTGACTCAACCTTCTCTCCCCAATCCAAGAATCCCTGACGCAGTCTATGGGCCCATCTGCCACCCACGACCAACTGTCCAGAAGAGGACTGCTGCTTAAGGATCATTGCCACCGACTCTGCCTCTGAACATTGGTGCACGCCATCTGTGTCGAGGAAGGGTTTTCCCTTTCCACAGGAAAGCTGGGACTGAACAGTGTGAGTCTGAAGCAAGTCCCACCACAAGCCTTGAATATAGGTAAAATGAATGTTGAGAAGAGTGCTGCTGTTTTTAGGGGGGTTGAGCGCCTCACCTGTGCTGAAGCCCACACCAGGCTACCTTTTGCTGAAGGGAAGTAGAGAGGGGAATCAGCATTGCCAAGGGGGGGCATAATCCTGCACCAGAGACTCGAGTACCTGATGCTATTGTGTAGTCTGTAGTATTAAGTGTTCGTGTGCATTAATGCACTTTTCTTTTTACAAAGATGAGCACTGAGCTTGATAAATCATCAGTTGTGCTGTCAGTTGTCTGGTGAGTAATTATACCACCATACTAATCTCCCTAAGAAGCCTTTTGGTGCTCATGATTGCCACCATTGAGAGAGAATTCCAGAAAGGGTTATACTTGGATCAGTTTGCAGTGTCATAGTAGGATGGACCCCAGGAGCAAACAATCACAGTCCCCATTGCTGTGGCCCAGTAGCCTCGGCTTGCTCCATGGCCTCCCGAACAGAGTCTGAGAGTCCATTTTCACAGTACAAAGATGTCATTGCAGCAACTAGATGAAAATTAAGTTGAATCACTAAGAAAAAATTGCCTGTCAGGTTAATGGTGCACCAAGACTTAAAAGCATATGCTGTTCCTTCATGTACTGAATTGGCAGTTTTCGTCACAACCTCCGTTCTTTTTGAATGATAATATATAACATATCAAGTAATTTACTGTCAGAGTTTTTGAGAACTGGGAATGAAAGATTGTTGCTTGACTTCAGCGAGGATGGCTACAATGCAAAATTACGATTGCAAGTAAATAACTTTTCCTTCTGCATTGTGAGATCCTTAATGATACTCATAAACGTAGATCAGAATAGCAGTCTTCTTCCCCAACCGGTAGTTGTCAATAAGAAACAGCAACACAGAAAGACTAAAGTAGAATGCTAAGGAGTAAGCAGTGTCAGCCAAAATATTATTTAAAGCTACTTGACAGATGATTCGTCACCTCAACAATATTTTTTAGTTACCTCTAGGCAGTTGCTTTGCATATGTCTGGTAGGAGATCATTTCTCAACCATGCTGCAGCAGCCATTTTGATTTCTGTTGAGTGCGCCTAAGTCCATATGGGAGAGGTTTGTTGGCCTGTTGATGACAACAATCAATACATAAGACTTTCCATCTAGGAATAGTCTGTTTTGAAGAAGACATGACAGTATGGAGAGGCCCATAACTGATAAAGTGCTGGTTAGTTTTGCATATGTCTTTTGTAATGTCTAAATATAATATTCTGACATCAAGGGAGTGGAGAGATATCTCTGTGGTAGAGAGGAGGGATTCTAAAAAATGCTGAGATTTTTTTCTGGTTTATCAATGAAAGTACAAAACTACTTGAAGCAGTGCTGAGCAAACTGAGTCTTTGGCTCAGCTCTACAAAGTTTGTTTTCACACCCACGGATGAAACAAGTGAACTTAGCCCTGTGCACCAGCGCTGAATGTGAAAGACTGGTTTTTGTAGCCCTGCAGAACCCCATCCAATACATGAATTAGATAGTGTTAATGCTTTTCATTTCTTAACAGAAAGCAGTGGTAATTCAAACGATCGTTCATTAAGGATTTACACTATCAAGCTCACCAGAAACAGAATATGTATTTCAACATATTTATTTTAAAATAGATATTGTAAAATACTGAGATCTAGTGCCCATCATATTGGTAACATCACAAAAGATAATTAAAAGCAGATAATCTTTTCAAGAACAGTGAAAACAGGGAATCTTCATTTTCAAGTTGGTTTAGTTCTGTACACCAGGCAAGAATAGCTTAGATCCTGCCACAACACATAATACTCTCCTGTCTAACCCCAGCCGTAACCGAATCATAGAAACCAATATGCCAACCTGAAACGCCATGTCTAACAGACAACGTATACACATAATATACAATGGGAAGCTGCAGTAATATGCTTGATGGGGGGCGCTCTATGTTCTACACATGTCTAGACATGGGACTTTATATACTTGCATTAACAGCACTTATGTAATGGATGGAAACTACGTGATATAACTGAAATGTACTTTCTGAAATGCCAATAAAATAAGTGTTAAAAATAACAGTGAAAACAGGGAAAATGGTAATATCACAATTTATAGCCCTTACACCCTTACTGTGCTATCTCTAAGTGCTATGCTAGTTCTAGCAGATTAATAAATAATAAGTCTGAGTTTTGTAGGTAGTGTGCGTACCTGGGCAGCAGGGTTTGGTGTCTTTTTAGAATAGCTTATCAGCTATTTCGAACTCAAGGCCAAGAGCTAGGAAACTGTGTCTAAAAGAGAACACAATCCTGGCACCAGTTTGTGAAGGCAGAATGGAATGCTTCGCAGAGCCCCAGTGAGTGTTGCTGGAGTCTTCTTCAGTCAAGATGGAATCTGCTGCTGTTCTGGATCTGCATCTTTTTCATGGGTGAAGTTTTCTCTTAACTAGGTGATCAGGTGATTTTCCTTATATATTGTATCTTATCTAAGATAGAATTTGCAATATTAGAAATGTTTTGACATAATCATATACGTCAGTGTGTGTACTAATAAGGTAAAACTATGTCAATAAACACCACATTGCTTAGGTTATGGTTGTTATTTAACCTTGGAAAAAGGTCCCTGTCCCAGATTGATGTCCAACTGGGGGTTGTGTTGATGTCTATATGGAAAGACTTGACTCTTTCACAGTTTTTGGAAAGATAGGCACAGACGTGTGCATCAAAGACAGACAGGTTGATGATTCTGCATAATTTGAGAAAAAATGGAGACCTCCATTACCTAAGGTGATGACCTCCGTTACCTAACATGGGAACTCCCATTACATAAGATGGTGACTCCAGTTACCTAAGATTAATTTGGGGCCTATTTAAAATCAAATCAGACCTTTGTACTTTACGTCATAATGACATGCAGCATCTGGACAAAAGGTAAAGAAGCTGGACAGGCTAACTAAAATGGGGAGTATGGCTAAAAATAGAACCTAGCCTGTAAGTTTTAAGAATCTAAAACTAAAAGGAAGAATCCTAAAAGCAAGTCATTAAAATAGATAAAATAATGCAATTATGGAGGGAAACAGTAATATGATTTATGGCATTTCTGGAATAATGTATAAACACAATTGTCACTAAATTATAACTGTATTTTTATTAATTGATCTTGCTGATCAGATGTATTTAATATATATTTACAGAATAAAAGCACATGACAGAAATGTGCATTTGATGAAAGAGCAATTCATCACTTGCTACATGTTCAATAACACATCTTCACACTGAAATAAAAAAGAGGTCTCTGCACTGGGAGACATGATCCTTACCTCAGCAGGAAGGAAGGAAAGCTCATTAATTCTACCATGCTATAGTGGTAGAGTGTGTACCCAATTTCCAGGAAAGGTGCTGCAACTATAACCTAAGTATAGGCTGAAATGAAGAAAACCACAATAAGTTCCTATGGAAGAGAAAGAAGCTTCTTGGAGGAAATATCTTTAAGCACTCCAAAAAGTATTTTATTACTGAAATAATGACGAGTGACCTCTGGGAAGGTCTTTTTCTGTACACCATGATGGGAGCAAGGTGGGCTTTATTCAGGTAAATTAGCCAGATGTAGAAGATGGGGAACGATCACATATTTCTAACAAGAGACTAAATCATGATTACTCTGACGGTACCATAATTTCTTCCATTTACAAGCTTACGAATTTATGGTACTCAACATTTTGCTTCCTTGAAAATGTTCATACAATCTTTAGGTAAATTTAGATCACCATATTTCATGACATCAGAAGCCATGCAGTCTCACGCAGAGATAAAGTTCTGGAAACTACTGCTGTTTCAGCAACTCTGGCTCAGTGAAAGTTATCATTGCATTGGAGAGCTTCAGCCTCTTCAGAACTGATGAGAGCAGTGACATTGGAGAAAAATCGCAGAGAAATTAGCTGCACCCAGTTTATTAAAAAAAGGCATATCCCAAACATCAAGGTTACATACTCTTAATTCGACATTTGGGCATTTTGCCCTTTGGCTCATTTTGGATTTGGTTTGGGGGATCCCCATTTATGAATGCCAAATAAGTATCTGCTCGAGAGATCTGCTTGACTATTTTGGATACCTGTGAGATGCACTGCTTGGATCAGTAAGTTCCTGGCTAGAAGGAAGATTGCCTAAGCCTCCAGAGTGAAGTCCTAGGTCTGATACCACCCTGCTTGTTGAGGTAATACATTGTGGTTGTGTTGTCTTCCTGTATCAGAAGCCTGTTTGTTGTTAAGGATGGTAGAAAAGCTTTCAGTGCCAGGTGTACTGCTTTCAGTTCCCGAATATTCGTGATGGACATCTTGTTCCTCTGACTACAATTCTTGAACAATGAGATCCTGCAGATAGAGTCCCCCGCCCCCAGGCCCGTGAGGTATACATCTGTCACAGTTGTCTGCATAGGCTGGGCTTGATGAGAAGAACCTCTTGTCAAAAGATTGTATTCCTTGCACCTCAACTTGTATATTCCTTTGCCACAACTGATGAGGTCAGTTTGTCTTCTCAGGTGTCTTTCCACTGAGACTACTGGTCTTTCATACAAAATTGGAGAGGGCTTGTGAAGCATTTTGAACCAGGTATTTGTGCAAAGTAGAGGTGGTGGAGCAACCAAATTAACAGGGTGGGCCAGGCCAGAGCTGACCCTAATGCCTGGCTTCACTCTTACAGCTTGTACATTAGCAAAGTCCTGAAAATGTTTGTGATGTAAATCATATGTCTCGAAGCTTTTGTTCCTGACCCTGACCCATTGCAGCAACATAACCCCACTAAGCAGTACACCGGACAATGGAGTAGTATCACTGATATGCCTACTTTTTCCTTCCAGCCAGACCGTTCCCTAATACCGACTACATATAGGACAGAAGGTCCTGATGGTCGCTCATGGTGTAAAAGGGCTGCTGGAAGCCCTGTTATTTTTCTGGAGTGACGACCGCCTGAAAATACGAAAGAACCAGGATCCTTTAAAGGGGTGTGTGAGGAGACAGAATTGGATTGGATGAAAACAGATGGGAAACTAGAAGATGTGGCACCGGATAACAAACGGGGGAGAGAAACCGCGACTGCGGACGAAGAAGAAATGCAGCAAAACATCGAAGCAGGGGATACTTGAGACGGAAAAGGGAGGAAGGGACCTCCACCATATAGGAGAAACAAACCCCGAGGTGGCAATAGAAGAAGCACCAGGAGTCTCCGGCCGACATGAAGGATGCCATTCAGACCTACAGTCCTGCCAAGTTCTAGGAATAACGCGGCTCGGCCAGGTGTGTACATGAGTCTGGGGAAGGTGGGCTGGAAGGGGAGGGAAGGACTCATTGTAAAGCAACTACAGCACATTACTAGCCGCCAGTGAAGACCAGGTCAGAGTGTTTTTTTTGTTGCTCTCTTCTTTGTTTTCTTACCCCTCCCTCTCCATTATTTGGGTTTATATTGTTCCCTCCTTGGTTACAAATCCTCACGGTGTTAGGATTGCCCAAGGATAATCATAGACGTTCTGAAGAAAACGCTAATTCCCCATGATACCTATGCGTGGTAATGGTTATAACACTAACAACCAATATTAAGCACGGGGTGAAGACTTACATTGAATATAACAATACTTACCTGAGTCCCCTTCTTCCTCCGAGGGAAACAAGAAGAAGGACTGTCCTGGATTCCTGAAGCAATCCAGTCCTGGGGAAAAAAAGCAATGAATGGTCTGAGAAGAACTAAGGAATCAACATATAAACCAGTAAACTATTAAGAAAAGGATTAATAAAAAAAAAAACTCTTTGTTCTGCACCACCCTGTTATCCAATCATTCTTATTACCAGTCCCGCATCACCATACATCATACATGCCGTAAAATTTGATAAAGTCTCTTAAAAATGAAAAACGTGTATTTCCTTGACACGTGGAAGTTTTGACATTAATACATCGCATTATAGCTCTGCACTTCAAAGTGCTCATTAAAAGTGATACCTTTTAAACATAAACTTAACCATTCCTGCCTTTGCCCCAACCCTGTTGACAATGCCATTAGTGACCTAAGAAGCAAGACAGTTGTCATGTGAACCCTGTTTGTTGCCCGGATTCCTTTGGACAGAGAAACATTACAGTCTATTAAATCAATCACAATAGTTTGTTTTTTTCACAGTTGGTATTCTGAACTCGCATATTTGAAGGCACTTCCATATGAGATAGTGAAAGAAGAGGATTGGTAAAATAAAATATTTTCCAAAGATTATACAGTTAGGTTAACTGGGGAAAGCCATTATTAATCCAGATTATTTGGTTCCACTTTGTACAAATCAGCCACTAAAAAGGCATCTATTTTCCTCTCATTTTTACCTCAAATGTTAATGGTTTGTTTTTACCTCTTTGTGCATGAGGGTGGAGTGTGGGTGCCAGCCAGAAGCCACTTGAAAGTTCGGCTTGTTATGGGCTTACGATTCCAACAGCATCTGGAGCTGAACCAGAATCAGGCTTCAGGCTTGAACCTAGCTCGAGCTTTCAGTGGCTTGCCCACCAGCAGAATCATTCTGAATTTATACACTTCTAGGGCAAAGCTGTTTATTCCAGAAGATATGAAACTGGTATGTGCTGTTGGAAATGGTGCTTTCATCAACTGATGGCATAGCAAAATGGTAGACACTTTCTCCTCCAAAGAGTACACATCTCCCTGTTCAGTGTTGCTCCCAGGTAGTGAAGAACTTGTACACAGGTCAGCATTTTTTTCCCCATGTTTGATATGTAAACCAAGAGGATGTAATAACAGGGCTGTGGTGTTACAGTCCTGACATACCTATCCTGTGGAGTGTGTTTTTATCAGTCAGTAATCAAGGTAAGGGTAGATGTAAACCAGTTGTTTTCTAAGGTGAGCTGCCACCATAGCTAGACTCTTTGAGAAAGTCCTTGCAGTTTATTTCAAACTGCGGGGAAGGGACATATTCTGGAAGTGACCCGTGATTTATATGAATCTGTGCCTCACAGCCACTGGGATGTAGACATACACTTTCTGCAGTTCCACAGTAAACATCTAGGCTCCTTTCATGAGCTATGGGTACATCCCATGTAGAGCCAATATTCAGAACTTTTATTTCTTGATCCATTTGTTGGCGTGACTCAGGTCCAGAATCAGGCTGAATTCTTACTCTTGGCCTTTCCTGGGAACCAGAAGACATATGCAATAGATGCATTTTTTGTAGTTATGGAGGAACAGGCTCTGTTGCTTATTTTTGAAGAAGAGTTGTCACCTTGATGCTTAATACCCGCATTTGTTGTTTATGTGCTGATCTTGGAGGCATTCGGTTTGCGTAGATTTGAACTAAAGGGATTATCCTTTTTTTTTTTTTTTTTTTTTAATTTATTTTTACTTGCAAGACCCACTTGTTGGTCATTATTAGTTTGCCTTCTGTCTGGTGATTTCTTTCACTCCCTGTCACTGAGGTGGTTGACAGACATTGAGTGGAGGACTCATTGTTTGAAGTCGGACCCGGATGATGTTGCTTCTACCTCTACCTGTTAGGTTGTCATTTGTATGAGTTCTGATGTTGCTGACCTTGCATCTGTCGATATAAGTACCACTGAGAGAATTGAGTCTCCCCACTCCCTCTAGTCTTTGGGGTTACCTGCGATCCCTGTGCTCATGTTGAAATTAGTACTCTTTCCTTCTCTCCTCCAAACCTACAGCTTTCACAGACTCCGCCTCTTCCCTCTTATCCTCATCATCTGCATGAGATACAAAAGAGGACTGAACCAGTGAACGGTGGGTTCATGATACTGAGCTCTGCATCCTGCTCCAGAAGTGTTTATCAGAACCAGGGCACATCACAAAGGGAGATTGCTCTGTGACATCCACTAAATTAGTTCCTACATTTTCCACCTGGTTGGAAACAAACTGTCCTTTCCCCATTACCTCAAAGAAGTCTTCCAGTCTCTTGGAATATAGTTTGCAACAGTGGTCAAAGTTTCCCACACTGCTTTATTATATCAATCCAACCAAGCAGACCCAATTGCAGTCTTAAAAGATGTTGCTACTGAGCTGCATATTTTTTAGCTAGTCATATCAGTCCATTTACTTTCGCTTGCCCCTGGTACTGAAGTTTATGGTGCAAATGTGCGACTTTTCTCAACTATCAAGGCTATAGCATAGTCAGGATTTTGTTCCTGCCCCAACTACGTATCTGATGACCTATACGTCTTGAGAAGCCTTGGTGCTGCCATTTTAGTGGTGGCTGGTGAAAATAACTTTCCTCAGATAGCTTGAGAAAGCCTAGTACCAAGGGCATCCCCGCTGAAGCTCTTGGTGTCAGTGTCCCCATTATTACCGAGATAGTGGATTGGGGGACCTACACCTAAATGATCATTTTCTATGCTCCTTTTAGCAAGACATTTTGAAATGTTATTATGCTGTCTATTGGCCAAGATCACACAGGAGATGTAGCTGTAGATGTTGAAGTGTATGATGATGATCTTTTCCTTTTCTGCTTTTTGTTTTTTAAAACAAATTTATTAGGTTTTGTGGAGAAACAATCAGTCACAAACAAGGAGGCCCCACAATACAGCCCCAGTGCCGTTAAAGATAAAATTCCCAATAGCATATAATCAACCCATCAGCGATTTAGGACAGAGTGTAGGTTATTCATATTCCTATTGAAGCATGGATGCATTCCTCTCAGAGGCATGTGGGCCTCTCCTGAGTCCTGTCGCTGATGGAACCTGAAGTAGTTAATTTTACCCCACCCACCCCAACTTGCGTTAGCCTGCTCTTAGCTCTGTATATTTTCACATCAGTACATGTACCAGATTGCGGGGAGGAAAGGGAACCCCAACGATCAAGCCTCATCCCTTAGGTCTTTACATTAGCGTAATGTAGAGGAAGGAAGAGTTTTGTAAATTGTGTGATAAGTAAATCCCAGCTCAGATCGCTACAGTCTTCCTTTTCTGCTTAAGGTCAGTGTAGATTGCGCAGAAGCAGGAGGCTGGGAGTATGGGAAATCGTCAAAGAGGGCTGCAGTGGCATTACAGGCATGTATCCGACATGTGGCATTGAAGTACTCTTCGGTAGCAGGACTCGCCTTGAATATAATTCGAAAGATGTAAGAGGAACTTGAAAAGGATACTCTGCTGGAATCACACTTTTCGGCATTGCAGGTGCTTAAGGAAGCACCACAGCTTCAAAGTAAAGATGTCCAGAGGGGGATTCAGAGGTGCCAGAAGCAGATGAATGTCTCAACGTCAATCTCCTGGACATGGATCTGGAGAGTCTTCACAATGACTGCTTCAATGCTAATTTTATTGACACCAATCGTTTTGACATCATATGTGCCAATGTCAGCGACAAGGTCAGTAGAGAATGCCTCAGCATTGCTGAAGTGGCATCAGGCGGATTAGGTCCCAGGCATGTCTGATGGAACCTGTCTTGGCATCAGTGTTATGCCTGCAGTCAACTCATCTTTGACAGTGAACATGTAAATACGGAACAATGCCATAAGGTTGAACTGTGTTCTTGGGCGTGGCAGGAGTGCATGGAGGAGTTATGGTGGTGTCTCTACCATTGTCTTTCCCATTCTCTTGAACCCCTTCTTCAGGAGCCCTTGTCAGGAGAGTGCAGAGATTCAGTAAAGGGAGCCTTCTCTCTGGTTTGCCCTCACTGTTTCCTCCTCTTCGCTTCTGCAATGAGGTCCTCCTGATTTCCCCAGTGGTGAATCCCTTCTCGATCCCTTAGGACTCTCTTTGTCATTTTTTGGTAAAGTTCTCATTCTTTAACAGAATGTGTGGAGGACAGACATGCAGAGTGAGAGTCAGAGGCAGCCTTACTCCCACAGGTGAGGGCATTTGTGAAGAAAAAGTAATTTCAGAGAGGTGAAAAAGAAGGGAAATCTTTACAGTCTCCTAAATGAAACTCAAAATTTGAAGAAAAATCCTGCAGAAAGTAGGGTGAGAAATCCTTGAAGTGTCCTATGATCCACTCGGCCTGAATCGGAAAATGAATTGAGGCTGTGACGCAAACTGCCATTGCTGTACTTACTTGTAGATGGAACCTCCTAGTTACTTAAATGAAAAGTGTATGCTTTTCACTCTTTATGCACTCTTGACCTGAAAGACTTCCTTCATTTTTCTCCACCTCATGGAAATATTTAACAATTAGTTTTAGGAAGGTAGTCTACTTTTCAGCTTGATACTGAGATGGTGTCTTTGTTCTGGAATATTTCCAGAAAATAAAATTCAGTAAAGGCTATGATTACTGTTGTGGTAACTTGTGATTCGTAAACTTAGAAGAGTCTATCTCCAGCTAAAGACTCCATGATACTGCCTTTATGAAAGACATGTTCTTGAGTCCCTGCATGCAGGCAGGAATAATCTCTACATTTATGACTATCCGTGAGGATCCTACAATACAGAATATGGAGCTCCCACTAAAGTATATCATACCTCTGTGACTGCTAATGAGGTTCAAGCATAGCAAAGTAGTGATTAGACCTTCCAGTGCACTCTTTGCCATTGCTGTCAGCTACAGTTTCTTTTTATATAGCTTTAAATGTGCCAAGGAGTTCAGTGCAGCATTGACAGTGGCGAACATGTAAAGCTCCTCTTGTCTCTTGTCACTTCTGGAGTTCCATATAGAAGGTTTAACTCCAGAGAAGGTTTAACTCAAGATTGAAATGTTTCCCAAAAAAATATTGCCTGCAGTCCCTTTCTCCTTCTGTGGGTTTAAGCACTGTAGTCTTTAGAAGAGAAGTATTTTCCTGTCCTCCGTTCAAGCCCCTTTCATTGCAGCTGCCTTGCATAGTATGGTATCTCGAAAGTCAGAGTTCATGAAGCACCACCATGGTGCCGCTCCACCATGTGAGGCTTAGGTGGCCGGCGAGGCTCTTGGGGTAACGTACTCCCTCCATACCATTTTCCAGCCATCTTTATCTGGATGTGCAAGTGGTCAGTGAAGAATGATTGCTTCAGAACTGCAGCTTATTTCCATGAGGCCACAGCGTGTAAAACCAAATATCTAATGTATGCCCCAACCTTGATTTTCGGACACATTTATCCTCTTTTCACGCTGTACAATTTGTTCAATCAATCTGTACAATCCCAGAACCAGCTACCTCTTGTGTCACTTGTTGACTGTATGCTTGTCTTTGACCATGTAAAGTGATCTCCTGAATTTTTGGCTTACTTTCTGCAAACCAAATTCTATATACGTACACACATGCATGGCTTTTACTGCCATAGAACTGCTTTTTCTCTCAAACAGTCTCAAACGGTCCACTTGTGCATCCCCTCTAATTGCTGCCTCTTCTCAGCCAGGGTTCCTTCAGCCACTGCTCCCCTTCTAACTTCCAATCTTTACAGGCTCACAGACATCCTTTGTCACTTTTTGTTAGACCTGACAGCCTTAGGGTGGTCACCCCTAACTTTTTGCCTGCCTCCCTCCATTTTTGTAACACTGTTTTTGCTGGGTTTAGGACTCTAGCACTGGATAGCAGTGGTAAAGTGCGCAAAGTGCCAATGCTCTCGCCCTTAAAACATGGTGACATTGGCTCATACCCAATTGGCATTTTTAATTTACTTGTAAGTCCCTAGTAAAGTGCACTGCATGTGCCCATGGCCTGTAAATTAAATGCTACTAGTGGGCCTGCAGTACTGATTGTTTCATCCACCTAAGTAGCCCTTAACCATATCTGAAGCCTTCCATTGCAAGACCTGTGTGTGCAGTTTCACTGCCACTTTAACTTGGCATTTAAAAGTATTTGCCAAGCCTTTAACTCCCCTTTTTCTACATATAAGTCACCCCCAAGGTAGGCCCTAGGTAACCCAGAGGGCAGGGTGCTGTGTAGGTAAAAGGCAGGACATATATCTGTGTGTTTTATTTGTCCTGGTAGTGGAAAACTCCTAAATTCTTTTCCCACTGCTGTGAGGCCTGCTCCTTTCGTAGGCTAACGTTAGGGCTACCCTCATAAACTGTTTGAGTGGTAGATTCTGATTATAAAGGGGTAAATAGGTCATATTTAGTATGACCAGAATGGTAATACGAAATCCTGCTGATTGGTGAGGTTGGATTTAATATTACTATTTTAGAAATGCCACTTTTAGAAAGTGGGCATTTCTCTGCACTTAAAATCCTTCTATGTCTTACAGCCTGTCTCCAATCCACGTCTGGGTGGGGCTGGTTGACAGCTCCCTTGTGCATTTCACCCAGACAACCACAAACACAGGATGCTCAGACACACATGCACACATCTGCATACTAAATGGGTCTTCCTGAGCTCGAAGGGTGAAGGGCCTGACGCTTACATTTCAAAGGACAGTGTCCTGCCCTCACACAGTGGACTGCCAAAACCCCCTTCTGGGACCCTGGCAGACAGGATTGTTCTGAAAGGGGACCTTGTGCACTTCTAAGCCACTCTTTGAAGTCTCCCTCACTTCAAAGACACATTTGGGTATGTAAACTGGTACCCTGGCCCTACTAAACTAGACACTTCTTGGGACAGACACTCTGCACCAGAACCTGCAACCTGCTAAGAGAAGATGCCTGGCTGGCCAAAGGACTCAACTGGACTGCTTTGCTGTAAAGGACTGCTGCCTTTCTGTTGCCCTGCTGCCTTATTGGCCTCTGGCTCTGCTGAGAAGTGCTCTCCAATGGCTTGGATTGAGCTTGCCTCCTGTTTCCTGAAGTCTCAGGGCCAAAAAGACTTCGGGGGTCATTCCGACCCTGGCGGTCCAAGACCGCCAGGGCCGGGGACCACGGAAGCACCGCCAACAGGCTGGCGGTGCTTCCCAGCCCATTCTGACCGCAAGGGGATCCGGCGGTTTCCCGCCAGATTTCCCCTGCATGGGCTGAATCTCCATGGCGGCGCTGCAAGCAGCGCTGCCATGGAGATTCCGACCCCCTTCCCGCCATCCTGTTTCTGGCGGTTTTTACCGCCAGGAACAGGATGGCGGGAACGGGTGTCGTGGGGCCCCCTAACAGGGCCCCATAAAGATTTTCACCGTCTGCTTAGCAGACAGTGAAAATCGCAACGGGTGCAACTGCACCCGTCGCACCCCTGCAACTCCGCCGGCTCCATTCGGAGCCGGCTTCCTTGTTGCAGGGCCTTTCCCGCTGAGCCGGCGGGCGCTCTTTTGGCGGTCGCCCGCCGGCCCAGCGGGAAAGCCAGAATGGCATCCGCGGTCCTCTGACCGCGGAGCGGCCATTTGGTGGCTCCCGCCAGGGTCAGAATGACCCTCTTCATCTCTGCAAAGAAACTCGTGCGGCGAAAATAGACGCACAATCTGTCAGAATCGACACATAGCCTGTCCAGTGGTTAGAAAATCACTGCATCGCCGAACTGGAATGACGCAGACCGGCTCCTTGAAACTCTGACGCACAGCCCACCGGATCGACGCATTGCTGTGCCGGAACGATGCAGCCCGACTTCCTGCGAGAGGGATCGAGACAGCGCCAGCCGTGCAGCAGAAATTCTGCTACATCATCCTCCAGATAGACGCAACAGCTGTGACTTCACCCCGCACACCCAGGATTTCCCCTCATCGTCCCTGGGTGTCAAAAGACCCTTTATCGTAAAGAGGATACAAGCCTGCATGCCAGAATTCGTCGCAAAGCCCTTGCCGCGTGGGAAAGAATTGACACATCCATAGTCTGTGTGCGCCCGGAAATCCGGCGCACACCTACCTTTTTCCATGCATCTCCTCTGCGGTCCTCGTGCGTGTAAATTTGACACAAACCAGGTACTTTGTGCTTGTAAGAGGCAACTGTTGTTTTTAAGAAGTTAAGACTCTTCTTATCACTACAAAAGTGATATTTCAATTTGTGATTATCAAATCTTGATTGTTTTGACCTTAATTTAATCAAGTAAATATCCTATATTTTTTAAACCTGTGTGGTGTCCTTTTGTGGTGTTTCCACTGTGTTATTGCATGATTTATTGCATAAATACTTTACACATTGCCTTCTAAGTTAAAGCCTGACTGCTCAGTGCCAAGGTACGAGAGGGTGGCCATAGGATCATTTGGATTGTGTGTGACTTACCCTGACTAGGATTGCGGTCCTTATTTGGACAAGGATGTATACCTCTGCCAACTAGAGACCCCATTTCTAACACTTTTGCATTTTTTTTAAAGAATAACATATTGGGTCAGTATTATTTCTTTCTGGCATCTAGCTAGGTCACATGTGACTGGATTATTATCATTGACTCCTAACTTACCTTCATTCTCTCCTGTACGTGGAGTAAAAACATCTTGCTTCCCCTTTTTACAGGTCTCACCTACAGACCACTTTAGACTTGTATCAATTCTTTCATTACTTTCATTCGAGGAACTATTGTTTGGCTTCGCTTTCAGCACTCCAAGTTAGGTCAAGTGTTTTTGCGCTCTCTAGCAGGTCTGCTCTCTTCCTCCTGTACTGCTTTAACAGTGCATTTGAAGTAGTTTTCTTTTGCTCATTGTTCTCTTGCACAGCATTGTTTGTTTTACACAAGGAGATCTTGGTTAATTGATTTTCACTTATGCAATCTTCTGTGCTTCTTACTTTGTTTTCACCTTTGTAATTGCAGCCTGTAATTTATTTATTGCCTTTTTTCTGTGCAAAACACCACTGTTGGCTGCTAGAGTCTCTATTTCCATTTATGCTCAATGTTTTCTCTCACTGTACACTGCAGTGATGAAGTTCTCACTTCCCTCTTCTACAGTGCACTTTTTTTTTTTTTTTTTTTTTAACTCAGCTTGGGTTCTGCTATCCTCAGATCCATATTGTTTCTGAAGTGACTCAGTTCGTATGAACAGTCTTGTGAATTATTATCTGGGGAATCTGCCACTCTCAGTGCTCTAAAACAATTGTATGTGTTGGACCTGGCCCTTTTTGCAGGGCTATCCCCGAACCTTTTGCTTTCTTCTTCCTAATTTTTCAGATCTGTTTTGGTTGGCTTTTGGACTCTGGGCACTTTACCACTGCTAACCAGTGCTAAAGTGCATATTCTTTCTGTCTAAAATGTATTGATGATTGGTTTCTCCATGATTGGGATATTTAATTAACTAGTATGTCCCCAGTACAGTACATGGTGTGTTCCCAGGGCCTGTAAATCAAATGCTACTAGGGGGCCTGCAGCACTAATTGTGCCACCCACATGAGTAGCACTGTAAATATGGCTCAGGCCTGTCATTGCAGCGTCTGTGAGTGCAGTTTTAAACTGTCATTTCGACCTGGCAAGTGCACCCACTTGCCAGGCCCAAACCTTCCCTTTTATTACCTGTAATTCACCCCAAAGGCAGCCCACTGGGCACGGTGCATTGTATTTAAAAGGTACGACATGTACTGGTGTGTTTTACTTGTCCTTATAATGAAATACCGCTAATTCTGTTTTTCACTTTTGCAAACCCTATCTCCCCAATAGGGTAACATAGGGATTGCCTTGAAATATTATATAAGTATAATTTCCCATTGGGAGCAGACAGAGATCTGGGGTTTGGGGTCTCTGAACTCACAATTTAAAAATACATCTTTTAGTGAAGTTGGTTTTTGAATTGTAAGTTCGAAAATTACACTTTAGAAAGTGTCTCACTTAAAAATGCTCCTAGAGGAATTGTTTAGATATAATTTGTGTATGTAAGATCCAGTCTTCAATTAATGAGTAAGACAACTCCGTACTGTTCAAATCCAATACATTAATCAATCGGATTCAAGACGTTTAAAAATGTACAACAAATACAACGAATGTCCAGCCACTAGACAAGAACACCATATATAACCCTGCTAGATCACACAATTGTATCCCAACAGAAGATCCAGGAAGGAGTTATAACCCTCCTCTTGACACAGTCCTGCACAATAATTGCCCGTTCCTGTCACAGGCATTAGGCACAGCTACACAAGTGGCACAACATTTTTATCGGCAGAAGTGGGCCAATGCTGTGTAGTAGGAATTTTGTGGATTCCCGCGAATTCCGTAAGTTCCTATCACAGAAATTTAAGTTCATTGTGTGATTTCAGGCAAAGTTTGAGGTTTTTGCAGGGCATTGTTGGTTTAAAAAAAAACAAAAAAAACTCATGGGATCCACACAAGTCACCCCATTCTGGATTCCCCTAGAGGTCTAGTATTAAAAAAATGTACAGGTTGATGGGTTTCCCAAAGTGCCGTCTGACCTAGGGTCCAAAATCCACAGCTAGGCACATTTACGAAAACGTTGAAGACTCTACACTAAGGACCCTTGCTGACTTCAGAGTTTTGTCTAGTTTTCAGAAATATATAGCTTTTCGGGATCCACCATGGGTTTCACACCCATTTCCACCACAAAGTGGAAGTAAGTTGAAAATACAAACAATAGGAAAAGAAAGACTGTATCCCAGTATAATGCCAAACCTGTGTTAAAAAAAAAAATAGGTTTTCTGAATCAAGTGTACCCCTTCCTGAAAGCTGGGAAGATGGTGATCCTAGCACTGCAAACCTTTTGCTGATGTCATTTGTAGGAAAGAACAACACACACTTTCTCATGCAGGAGTTTTTCCCATTTTTCCCCAAATGTAGATATATATTGGCTAATTTCTCGGTCCCCTCCAAGGAAATCCATAAACCCTGGGTATCTTAAGAATCCCTGGGGTGTTGGCAAAAAAGGATACTAATTTGGTGTGAATAGCTTATGTGGACAAAAAGCTATGGAGGCATAAGCACAAACTACCTCAAATAGCCTCAAAAAGGCTTAGCACTAGGGTGGAAAAGGCCTAGCAGCAAAAGAGTTAATTATCAGCTCCCATTAAAAATAATTAGACTTTTTAGGAGAATTGAAAGTTAAATTGGAGCTGTGCTTCAAAAATGTGCATGTGGAACTGTGGTAGTTGTTTGTTCTTATGAACTTCGTCTGATGCATCCTATAAAATGACAGGTAGTCATTGCCTGCATCTGGCATATTTGTGCTGTAACTCTCTGGTTCTTTACAATGTATTTCATTCAACTTCTACACAAAACGACAAGCCCGACTAATGTCTCTTCAACAAAGGAAGGCAGATTTAACAGGCTCGGGATGTACCAAGGCTCCATTGTTCTCTTGTAGTATCAATACTTAATCCACAGCATCAGGTATTTCGTCTGTGAGTTTAATTGAGGGTTTTAACTGGCTTCATATGTGAGACAGAAAGTATCGGGGAAAGATAAGATACTTTGGAAACTGAGCCTGTGGGAACATTTGGATACTAACAATATTTGGCATGTAAGTAACAGTGTTTTTTTGATGGCCAATGTTATTGGGTCTGTGCAATTAAAGCCAGAAGAATCGTCAAACGCATACAAAACGTTTTTGCTCTATAAAAACGTCCTAGTCAACTCATCCTGAAATGGCAGGGTAAATGTTCACACTTAGCTACACTGTTGCAGAGAAGAGATTATTCTTTCCTGTGCTACATCTGGTACAGATTTGTGGATATGAAATATTTGTGTTTGTGCTCATCTTTTTACAAAGTTTGTAAGCATACAATGTTCTTCTTGTTAGAGCTAATGAATAGAAGAATGCACTGTGACCCTGGTCTCAGGTATGGGCAGAGCAAATACTGAAGGGAGGTGCTCCGCTTTCTGCTACAGTCGATCAACATTCGGTTTAATGCTTGATAGACTCTGCTTGCCTCTGACATATCTTTCACCTGTGGGATTAAAGCTGCTCTCTAATCTCCCATTTGCTGTAGGATTGGTGTCCAACATTGCCATACATACTCTGAGTATGCCACCCCTGTCTATGACCCAGCCAAAATTAGAAGCAGTGGTGCCAAAAAATATAACATATAAGGAGAGATGGTATCAGAATATATGCTCTTTGCTGCATCAGCAGAAGCTGTCACTGCATGTGCCAGCACCTTTGTGCCTGGTGAACGATTAGACGACAATTAGACAACCTCATTTCCCCGTGAATATCAAGCACGTTGTCATTAGATTGAAACTGGGAGGGAGCTACTCTGCCAAGGAGTGCACTAGCTGGCACTCATTATGCATCTATTACACATATGGCAGTATATCAACATGGACACACCATGAAAGCCTATAGCACCGACCTGTCTTTTCAGTTGTAAGCCAGAGCTATTGATTTTGCCAATGCATTTTTTAAATGCCCTCCGTCGAATTAACAAAAGAAACAAGTGATGTAGCAAAGCTGCAGAATACAACTAATAAATTAATAAACACATTGTCACCGGTGTTTGCCATCTGATGTCAACCACATGCACTCACAGCAGTGCACTCACCACCTCACCAAGTACCCACTTATACAACTCACCCTTGACCCTCACTCATGCAGTCACTTACTAATCCTAATGACTTCAAACCAGCTCACCCATAATCCTCACTCATAGCAATGTACTAAAGCACACTTTTACCAAGGACCCACTTTCACCAGCCCACACAGGACCCTAACACGTCAGCACTTTCATGCATTCACTCACTGTCACCAAGCATACATTTGTATCACCTCACTCTTTACACTCACTTATGCACTCATTGACACCGTTGCACTCTTATATTTACTCGCTGACTCAATATGCACACACTAACTCAAGCATGCCAATCACTCATAGACGCCCAGCAATGCACTGCTTGTGTCTCACCAAGCACCAACTCACACCAGCTCACCTAAGACCCCAATTCATGCACCTATTCACATATCAAGGCATTCACTCACTCTCACCAGTTCACTAATGAACCTCACTCTTGCTCTCAATAACGGGTACACAGGCATATGAGAAGCAGACCTGAAAAAGCCATCTAGTTTAAATGCTAAGGAGCAGGGTGGGAGGTACAGCATAACATGTGAAGGACCGAGTGAGGGAGCAACAGAAGGTGGCAAAGAGGAAGTGGGGAAGGTGGGATTGGAGACCAGCAGGTCGGCATCAAGAGGTATGCATGACCAAGTGTGGGAGCAGTAGAAAGTCCGAACAAGGGTCGCAGCAAAAGGTAACAAGAGTGAGTAGTGGTTCAGCAGCAAGTGGGATAGGGAGTTGAGTGTGGGGAGAGTCAGAAGAAGGTGAAGAAGACTCAGTGGGGAGTAGTAGAAGATGTGAAGGAGTCGAGCAGGGGAGAAGCTGGAGGTGTGATGGGGAAGCAGCTAGAGTTTTGAAGGACCATTCAGGTGGGGCAGCAAGGGGTGAGATTGGAGCAAAGCAGGTGAGAACATCAGGAGGTGTGAAATATGAGGAAGGGGAGAAGGAGGTGGCAAGAATTATTGCACAGGGGAGTAGCTGGAGGTGGGACTTTGGAAGAAGTTTTTTGGAGAAGCAGCAGGATGTTAGAAAGCCTGAGCAGGGGAACATGAGTGTGATGGCACCTAGCAGGTGGATCAGGATGAGATTCGATGTAGTGGAGCAGGAGAACTCTGTGGATGTTCAGCAGATGCTGTATGTATTGTATGCTATGGGGAAACACCTCTGATAGTGACAGGGAGAGAAGTCTGCTCTGCCAGGTCCAAGTTGCAGAATCTGCACGTGCACTGCTATATGGTGGGCACAGATTCAGCATAGAGAGTGGCTGTTAATAAGTTACTTCAGGAGCGGTAGGCTGCTTCTTCTGAGACAGATGGCAAGACTTGTGGTCCTGGTTCGTACGACACAATGAGCCATACTATATGAAGTGTTCCCTCTGGGATCCAGTAGGAGTATGTGCTCCCCTTCTGTGACCTGAGGAAAATTGGTATTACAAAGGGGCAGCAGATGCTTGTGCAGCACCTTCTGTAATACAGATAGTGCTGGTGCTCATTCAAACGCTGGCGCTGACCCAAAGGGGCATTCTCTCATTTGTTTCGTTTATTTGTAACCCATGAGAGAATGCACCTCAGGGCACCCTGGCGGGGATGTGACACCATGCAAATGAGGAAAACATCATCAAAGTGGTGGCAGTGGATACAGTCTGTTGCACGTCCTATGTGTAACGCAGTTAGGCAGTTATGAGAAATATGAAGATGTACAAATTAGTATATTGTTTCAGTATATGCTGATAAGAATAATATCAGAACACCCTGCTACCTACAGGTGTAATAGCAGCTTATTTTTTATTTATTTTTTTTGAGTCCTCATTTGTAACAAAAGACAGACAGGAGGAGCCATAACTTGCCCCAACTTTGGTCAGATCCCTGGCCCACAGACTGACACCAAAGCGGCAGCCTCCATCAACCTGAGGAGAGGAGGTGAGAGGGGGGGAGGGTCAGAACAGATCCACCCCCCGTCCTCCTTGCTTTTGCGCCTTAGTGCTTAATCATTGGACTCTTACCATAATCAAATATCAAGAATTAATTCAGATTAAGTCTCATTGGGCTGTAGACGGGAAACAATGGTTCTATAGGAGGCCAGGAAAGGTTCCCACATTCTCAGACACTTAACTGAGCGATTACTACAATCTAGGTCAGAGATTCTCTTCAGTGACAGTAGCCAATCCATATGGGTGGGGGGAGACTAGAGATCCACTTAATGTATATCTCCCGCCGTGCTATCAGGACCAAGTAAAAGAAAAGGTGCGCCAGGGGTCTCTCCAATCTATTGTGCGTATTCATCTCGGCACCCTCATATAGTCCAAATGCAATCATTGGTAGGGTTATCTCAGCGCGTCTGTTTATGATGGTTAGGATCATCTTACCCACTTGTTCCCAGAATGTTTGAATCCCCGGACACTGCCACCAGAAATGGATATCATCTGCGCCATCTAGATCACGCTTCAGACAGTTACTGTTCCTTTGGAATCCTATTCTAGCAAGCCTTTTGGGGGTCCAGTAGGCCCGGTACACCGTGAACAGGTGGTTCCTCCGCAAGGGAGCAGATTTTACCACAGACCAAATTATATTCATAGAGGCCTGCCAGAAACGAGGGAGTTCTAGTGCAGGAAAGAATGATGTCCATGCCTCTACGGGTGATGGAAAAGACATCTTCGGCTTGTGTTAATGCCCAATACCACCTTGAAACTTCTTTTTTTAATCTCTAAGAGCCAATGATTTCCCTTTCCCAACCTATGGGATGCCTGGTCTCAGGCTCTCCTTGTACCCAGCTTTTAATTTGCATGTATTTGAACCTGGATAACTTAGCATTTGTTGCTTCAGATAGGGACTCCCAAGAACTTACTGAACCCCCACTGACTATCTGTCCCCATCGCGCAATTCCTCCCTCTATTAATGGAATAGCTAGTGCATCTTGCAGACAACATAGCGGTGTACCGGGTGAATTCCAAACTGGGGCCGCCTCACTGTAATACGGGATACCCAGCCTCGTTCTTACTGCATACCAAATCTTGCAGGCATTATTAAGAACCTTTAGTCTGACTTTTTTGTAATACCTAGGATGGCCAAATTTATAAAGAAAATGTGTGCCTTGGTCCTGGAAGCTCCCTGTCAGTGCCTGCAGCCGAGAGGATACATATTCCTTGGAGAGAAGTGATCTAATGTTTTTCAATTGGAATGCCAAGTAATAAAGCTGGAAATTTGGAAATGTGATTCCTCCATCCAGCTTCTTCTTCCTCAATTTTTTCCATGCTATTCTTGGATTTTTATAAGACCAAATGAAACTAACTAGTTCCCCCTACAGTTTCGTTAGCCAGTAAGTTTTAAAGAATAAGGGGATGGCCTTAAAGATGAAAGCAAATTTTGGCAGTATCACCATTTTTATTACATTTGTTCTACCTAAAATGGAGAGATGTAAGTGCGACCATTGGAGGAGGAGCCTCTTTGTTTCCCTAAAGAGATGTGAAAGGTTCACCTGAGCCATTTCTGCCAAATCCTTAACTACTTTTACCCCTAAATAACGAATTTCATTTTTCTCCAGTATACCGTCGTGTGCGCATTTCCAGGTCATTATTTCAGATTTATCCGTATTGACTAAATAGCCTGAAATTTCCCAAAAAAACTGCTATAATTTCAAAAAGTGCCAGAAAAGCACTTTGGGGATTCTGTGTATAAACCAGGAGGTCATCTGCGTACAGGGCTTCCTTCAGGACCCAGCTGTGATACTGAAAGGGTATTATTCTCTGGTCTGATCTGATTCTTCTAGCCAAGGGTTCAATATATAAGTTGAAAAGAAGAGGAGAAAGAGGACAACCCTGTTGTGTCCCTCGTTAAATTTTAAAATGTGAAGATATGATACCGTTAACCAGGATCCGAGCAGAAGGTGCCTTATGAATAGCTTTGAGTACTTTAAGAAAATTATCTCCCAAGTTGTTGCGTTCCTTTACTGCCTGCAGAAAGAACCAGCTTACTCTATCAAACACCTTTGTTTGTTAATAAGGTAAGAGGCATTTTGTGGTAGTTGCAATGTCGATTGCGGAGACTAGATCCTGAGTCAGATTCCCTAAGTGTCGATTTCTCATAAAACCTTTCTGGTTGTTATGTACCAAGTCACCAATCACATTATCCAACCTCCTGGCAAGTAGTTGTGCGAAGATTTTATAATCATTATTAATCAATGAAATGGGTCTATACGACTCACATCTCCTAGCATCTTTATGTGGCTTTAAAATTATGGTTACGATGGCTTCGTTCCATGAGGTCGAAACTGGGGAAGACTCTTTGAGGATCGAATTCATCAACTGAGTCAAGACTGGCTTCTTGACTCAGTTCGTCTTTCAGGAGTTTGTATACTTCAGCTGGTATTCCTTCTGGGCCCTGAGCCTTCCCATTTTTCAACCCCACAATAACATTATCTACTTCGCTGGGATGAACACATTGATTGAGGGTCTGGTTCTTATCTGGTTCTAGCCTGGGGACGATATCTCCCCTCAGCCAATTTTCAGTCGCATCTGTCGAAACCACATTGTCTTCCCTATATAATTCAGAGAAAAACTGGACAAACTCTCCTGCAACATCTTGATCATCTGAGGAAGTTCTGCCTAACTCATCTATCATTATGCCTTTAAACGTATTCCTAACATTGTCAGACCTACTCTTCCAGGCTAATAACCTTCTGCAACCTTCGCCGTACTCAAAATGCGCCAATTTACTGGCTCCCCATTTACTCTTCACAATTGATTCCAAGACCTCAAGTGAATTTTTGACTTCCTGAATTTGGTGCTGTAAGCCCATGTGTGTTGTTGCGTCCTAGGGAATATCCACCCGGGCTGGCAAGTTGCGAAGTTTATCCTCAAGAGCCTCTAATGTGGCTTTAGCTCTCTTATCACTGAAAGCAGTGTAACTGATCAATTTTCCACGAATAATGGCCTTATACATCCAAACCGTGGCTATCGATGCAGAGCCTATATTGATCTCAAAGAAAGCCTTTGAATCCCTTTTCAACTTTAGTACGATCTCTTCCTCCCCCAGGAGGGATCTATCCATTCTCCATCTGGAATGTGCACGAGGACCAGAAAGAGTTATAACCAGCTGCATGGCTGAGTGGTCCGAGAGATGACTTGGCTGGTGAAAGGCTTCCACTAAGTTATTTCAAAGTCTTGCATCTATCAAAAAAAAAGTCAATTCTAGAAGCATGGCCATATTTTTTATTACAGAAAGTGAACTCCTTGGTCTGCCCCATTTTGATTCACCAAGGGTCAATCAGGCCAACATTTTCCATTATATTATGCAGACAAATTGTCATATTGGTTGTGCTGACAGTTGGTCTGGTGGTAGACCTATTTAGGGTAGGGTTAAGCAAAACATTAAGTCTCCTCCAACTATTATCAGATTCTGAGCTCTTCCAGACAGTTGCTCCTAGAGGTCCCTAAGTGGGCCTGGGTCATCCACGTTAGGACCATAATAAGACACCAAGGTGTATTTGACCCCTTCTAACTTAATATTTGCCAACACCCATCTCCCCCTAGCGTCATCACTTACATCTGTCAGGTGAACTCAAACCTTGTTCTTTACAATGATTGCTACCCCTTTTTATGTTACAGGATTGATTAGTGCAGGCAAAGTGAGTAATCCATCTTTGCGTCTTAAGGATATTCATCCACTCATCATATCTTAAGTGGTTCTCTTGCAAATGGATAATCTGACTGTCAGATAATCTTAAAAACTGAAGAATTCTCCTTCTTCTGCTGCTTACTCTTACACCATTTATATTCCAGGTAAGGATTTTAAGTTTAAAAGTGACATCAGCCCCGGTCATCCTGTTCTAGTCCGGATAGCTGTTTCCTGTCCAGCCCCAAAAATTATATAACTGTGTGAGGACTCCATTTTTTATTTTTTTCCCCATCTGCTCCCTACCCAGTGCAACCTTAACCAAGTCATTTTACTATGTGACACCCCAAAACTACCCTTCCCTTGACCCTCCATAGGGAACCCTCCTCTGGACCATATTGGTTGGTTCATACTGCCCTTAAGCCCCATCCCTCCGCAGCCTGCTAGCTATCCCCTTTTATCTGTTTGATTAGTACCATAGCTTCTTGGGGTCTCATATTGTACATTTTATTTCTCCACATTACCTTCAGGGTGGCGGGGAACCTCAGTTGTGGAGTAGCACCCAGAGTCTTAAACTCTTGCATGTACTTCCCCAGCTCCCATCGTCAATCTTGCGTTGCCCTGGAAATATCGGATCTTATTAGGAAAGTCCAACCCTCATGCCTGAATCCCTGAACTTAGAGAGCTTCTGTAAGGATCAGCTCTTTCACTCAATATGAGGCAAAATTAACCAGCACCTTCCTGGGTTTATCCTTGTTAGGGTTTCTCTTAAAAGGATCCCGGTGGACTCACTGAATTTCCGAGTCCAGGTCGATGGAGGCTACAGTTGGGATATGTTCTTTATTCAAGGATTTTATGATCCCTTTAATTTTATCCCCTTCCACAACTTCTGGAATATTCAAGAATCTGAGGTTGTTCCGCCTGCAGTGATTCTCCAAGGATTCTAGTTTTTCTTTCAGATATTTCTCGCTTCGTTTTAAGGCTTGGACCTCATGAATGTTCGACTCCACTTCTGCCTGCAATACACCAATAGAGGACTCCATAGCCCCTAATCTCTCCATCAAATTGGTCATTTTTGCATCAAGACCATCACATACCCCCTGAATTTTAGCTTGCTTTGATTCAGATACAGCAAATTTGTCTCTTATCTCTTGCAATAATGACTTAAGCAGGGAATCCGCATGGGTTATGCTGCTTCGTTCAATCTCCACCTCCTCCTGTACCTTGTCCTAAATCCTGCGTGACAGGGCTATGTAATAAATCCAACGGGGTGGATGATACTCCTGCCAAATTGGCAACGGTATTTACCGGGGAGGTAGGCACACTCTGTTGAGGACTGGAATGGTCTTGTACCTTAAAAAAAGACCTGAGTGAGGGAATGATTTTAACTGTCCTAGAAATGAGTCTAGCAGTGTTTTTAGTCAATGGGGCTTGACCTTTTTGGAGAAATACCCCTCCCTCGCAAAATGGTGGTGATAGCAATGATAATTTGGTGGGGTTTACCTTTAGCAGCACGCTTATTCCTTGAGGTAGTAAAGGTAGTAAAGTTGAGGCTAACGGAGGACCCGGGTGTTCCAAACCAGGCTTAGATGGAAGTAACTTCTGCCCCTGAAGCCGTTTCCTGGCCCCAGGCCCTGATGGGCACCTAGGGGTCATGCAGGAGTGTTGAAGCTGAATGGCCTGATGCGTGGAAAAATACAGCTGAGCATCCTCACTGAAATCAAGTGTGCGAGGGAGCTCGGGAACCAGTTCCCCTTGAAAATCCTGTTTCAGCCAAGGCAAAGCCCAGGAACAAGCCTGTGCTGACTCTTCCCCGGCCGCCCTGGAAGCACAGCCTAGTTGCCGCCATAATAGCAGCTTATAAGAGTAGTCGCTTTAAAACATCAGTAAAACTTGATAGCGGAGCACACAACAAAATAAATATAAATTGTGTATAAATAAATTCAGCAGAAACACTTAGAAAGGTCTATGTTCCCTTGAAGTTTAATGCTTCATTACTTCTTGGTACAGTAGAAATTCTACGTGCAAAGATGCTCTCGTTACAGTAGAGCAGTCATATATAAAGAACCCAATATGTGTTTTGGCCATGGACTATATCAAAGCTCCTTGTCTTTTTTTTTTTTTTTTTTTTTTTTTTTAAGGAGCTGCAGCGTTAAGGGATTGGCAACAACTTACCAGATTTTAAAAGAAAACAGTGCCCCAATACAAACATACAAGAAGGGACGAAAAATAGATTTAGGAGTCCTTACAAAAGATGGAGTAACTACATAGGCATCATCAAGGAATCAGCAAAGTTAATGCCAGTAGCACATACTAATAGTTCCTCTAATACCACAGCCACAGTTATTAAGATTAAAAATTATATTTCAATATTCATTTTGTTTAAAAGTTCTTTAAATGAACATGAAATAAATGTATTAAGCAAGGGTCATGATCTTCCTGGCAAGGTAATTGAGAATATATTTTCATCTGCAGCACTGTTATATACAATCACAAGGTGTTCCTAGAGGTTGTAAATGTCACCTTCCTATGCAAATCTATATATGGGATGGTTGGAAGTACGATATGTATGAACTTATTGCCCACTATCTCTTACTGAACACATTTTATATTGGGGAAGATACTTTTTCTGTCATAATGCTAAGAACAGGTGCTCTGGACTCACTTGGCAACTATACACATTTCTCAGTAACAACACTTCCAACATCCAGTTCCTTCACAACTTCAGCAAAGTGTTATTGAATATCTGGATGTTGTACTTTATGCAGAGCAAGAATGAATACCTTCCAAAATGTTTTAGAGGCCTATATCATATAATTCATTTCTCCGTGCAACCAGCTCACACCGTAAGACAGCTCAATGTTCTTCCACTGGGGAAAATGACTAGGTTGAGAAGAAACTGTAGCGAAGCCCACATAAAAAAAAAACTGGCCAACGTATTAAAAATATACCATACGGTAACCACAGCTACACTGAATACAAAATTCTGCACAATCATTGGCACATTTTATACACCATGCTTCAGAAATCTGTGCCACAAAAACAACGACCACATACAAAAGGACCAGAACAATTCAAGATACTGTGTATCATAGTTATTTGGATTCCAAAGCTACCCCAACATGCAAACCTGGCTTTTATAACTGCCGTGTGGCTTCTATCAATGCGGCGTATGTAATGTGTGTAGTCTAGCAATAAACAAAACGGTAACATTTCGATATAAAAACCTTCGATTATTTACGATTTGAGATTTCATTAACTGTAGTACAAAGTTATAATTTGCCATTGTCAGAAAAATGTATGTGGTTAGCACTACCAGGTCAAGCGAGGAACGTATTCAGGAGCATGTGAGGGCCATCGGAAAAAATGACCCCAACAATCCACTGGCGAAACTTTAAAATACACAACACCGCTTTCTTGAGAAAATAATGGTTAACTTTCAAGCAGTATCACTGGCTAGAAATCAAATGGAATGAAACCCGTGAGGGTCTCAAGGCGCAGTCCGTGGTCACGGGGAGATTAAGTGATTTGCCCAGAATCACAGGACATTGCCCCAACGCTGAGCCTTGAACCCGTATCTCCAGCTTCCGAGTTGGTCGCTCTGACCACGCTCCTGTGGCATAGGATATACTTCTTAACATCCTGTGTCTACAGAGCCTTCACCACTCTAAGAGGGCGCTATTAGCCATGCCATTGGTTTAATCCGCCTTCTGTCTTCACTTTACCATGCTTATTTGTCTTCCTTCTGGAAGTTTCAGAACTCAACAGTAGAATAAGATGCTGCCCTACAGGTCTGTACTGCTCTCCATAGTTTTTCCCTGATGTAATCCATGCTTTTACATTCATGGCACTTAACTGTCTGTTCCTAGAGTTTTACATATACTTCTTCGTACTTATATTTGTTACTAGGTTATTACCTGCCTTTACTCATACGCTCAGTTTAAATGATAGCAGCATTGTATCATTCGCTGCACACCAATCTTGTATTACATACGGTCATTTTATTGACTATTTTAGTTGATTTAATGCACTGCACTACTGCAGACCTGCGCACCACATGCCTTTTCTCAATATTGCGTGGATTCCTGCACCATCTTTCTTCTGAAGCAGTACCAACTATATGGTTATAACTTTGGTCCATATGCCTTTCTTCTTTCAGTGTTTTTCAGTGCAATTAGCCTATCAGAGCCTTTAATAATACTGCACTTGGGTACTTACCAATCACCACTCGCTCTTTATTACCTTGGACAAGAATACAGACACACCTGCAGTTGACTACAATTACTGATCAACAATACTGGCTGTTATAATATTACCTAACCCCTTCGTATGCAGTCATCATTACTATACTTTCCCTTTTGTATTTACATCTACTACCTCTTTTCTTTATTTATGTTTAAAACCCATCATTTAGAACCTGTAAAAGATTGTTTCCTTAATTACAATGTATTTTGGTGTCAATATTCTCTCAGACTACTATCTATCGATACCATCTCTTAATTCTTAATATCACTCACAATGTCCAGTTTTCCGCTTATATTGACTAAGCCCTTTTTTCCTTCACTTACCATCTCTCGGTTTAACGGACTACCTTCCTGTGCAATCCATTCTGGGATATTCTACAAATTGTTATTCTTCATCCGTTCACCCTTTCTCACACACTTGTAAGAATGATAGAGACTTCCTTGTGTAGTATTTTCATGGAAACATCTTCTACATGCCTAGTGCAAACTGGTTTTATGTCCTCTTCATTAGGTGCCTGCTTATAAGTCTGTTGATGTATATTCTATACCGGCAAGGTATTACGGCATGTTCACGAGTGCAGCGTAACACAAACTTTTCTGCCACAGTAGACAATACTATGCACCCCTTAGCTTGTTGGTATTCACTGATACTATTCCAACAACCCCCTTATACACAACTTCCCCTCTCAATAGCAAAATGTCTTGTTATGTTGTCAAATAAACATAAAAGACGCTCTTAAACATTATTATGACTGTATTACAGCCTTGATAAAGAACATTGGACACAACACATGTTGGCTTCTTTCTGTATGGCTGTTCTGCTGTACCAAGAGCATCTATGTACATAGCTGCTCCACTGTATCAAGAACTAATTGAAGCATTCAACCACTAACTGACCTCTGAAAACCTTTCTGCTGAATTTATTTATACAGTGTTTATATGTTGTGTGCTCCGAGTATTTCAAATGAGGGAAACACTTTGCTTCTGCACCTGTGCAATATTATGGATGCTTGTGCTAAGACAAGCAGACCAGTCCATCAGGAGGTGCCCTGGCTGTACACTACAAAGAGGGGGCACACACTCAGGCAGGTGCAATCACTCACTGCACCCACCCTCAGGAGGATCTCTGTTCCCCTTAAATGCGCATGCTGGGTACTGCTTCAACCAAAAAAGGCGGACTGGCTGCTTCAAGCAGCTGGTCTGTATTTCAATAATGCACTGCCTCCAGGCCAGGGCAAGTGTACTGCTGTCCTGGGGGAAGTGCATTGTCAGTAATAGGGCACACTGTCCCTGTTTGTGCACGACAAGCCTAGTTAGAGGTGCTTAGCAGTGCAAATGGAGACTTTGTATCGTATGTAATACAGGCCCATATTGTTATTGGTTTTTGCAGCTTGCAAACCACAAATGTGTGTCTAATCGGCCTGTTTGCAGATGCCTGCTTCATGGTAAGGTTTTCACAACCCCTCCGTACTTCAGACACTAGTGCCCCTCTCTCACTTGCATGTCAGAGTGGACAAAAGCATTAGCTTCTGCAAGGCTTTCACTGCACCTTCCCCGTAGCTCATTAGCTATGTTGTCTGACAGGACTGCTTCGCATATTCACCATTGCAGTTCAAGATTAAAATGTAACATCCGTTAAATACCATTAGCCGGTTCCAAAAGTGAGTTACAACCCAGGAATCCAGTACCTGAAAAGGGCTCTTCCAAATAAAGGAATGGCACACGGATGTCATTTAGGGGGTGGCTTGAGGTCACAGCTGAATTTCTATTACACTGATGCTGAATAATACTTTATTATTCACTTTTAGTGTCTAAAATAAAAGTAAACACCAGGAGCTGCTGGGGTAAGTCGAAACATACTTTTAAATGCATTTTGTGCTCATGCTTTTGAGTGAGAGTGTGTGTGTGAGATAGTGCATGTTTGAGCGTGTTTGTATGTGTGAGCATGTGTGAGGGAACATGAGTGAGAGTCATGAAAGGAATTGGGTGAGAATGAGTGAGACTGCTTGTCAGTAAGTGAGTGTGAGTTAGTCCGAGTGAATGGGAAGGAGTGAGTAGGAGTGACTGCAAGAGTGGATGAGTGAGAATGAATGACCAAGTACGAGTGTGATGGGAGCTTTAAACAGCAAAAGTGAAAATGAATGAGCATGCGCAACAGTGAGTGTAACTGAATGAACATGAGTGAGTCAAAGTGAATAAGATTACATGTAAATTGGTAAGAGTGATTACAAGGGAGTGTAAGAGAGAACATATTAATATGTGAGAGTAAGAGGTAATGTGAGCGTGGATGAATGAGGGAGAATGAATGAGCAAGAGGGAGAATGTATAACGTTATAAGTGAAAGCAAGTAAATCTGAGTGAGGAAACATGAGTGAGTCTGAATAAGAATGAGAGTGAATGCATATCTGATAGAGACTTCTAGTTGCAGATTCCTTACCTATGAATTTCCACATGCGTCAGACTGAATCCGAAGATTTTTCTTCGAGCAGTACCTCAGCGCGCCATCAGGTGGTGTCAGTCAACTCCACGGGCGTCATTGACGTTGTGCTCCCCGTGATGATGTTGCGGTCGTATAGAGCTGCCACCCTGGCTCGCTGACATCAGTTCTTTTCTTTCCACGCCAGCCTACGCGCAGATCCGGAGAAGAGGTACCTCAGTCATTTTTTTACTACGTTAACATTTTTGTCGTATATTTTTGATGAGTTTGTGGATGCGTTGATGGCTGTCCTGCAAGACCGGATTCAAGCCCTGCTACTCCTGTCACCGAACTATGTTGGTGACAGATCCGCACCTCATGTGTTTATGGTGTCTGGAGCGCAATCACGACCCGAAGTCGTGCTCCAAGTGTCGGGCCATGAACCCGAAGGCTTTGAGGGAGCAGTCCCTAAAGCTCATGGCGGCCCGACACTCAACTCCGCGGCGCTCACGGTCCCGTTTGAGAGGAAGGTCTTGAGACCGGCCGCGGGAAGAGCGTCAACGCTCTAGGCCTCCGTCAACGGAGCCTTCTTCTGGGTCGGCTCTGCGCTTCCCAGGAGCCGGAGCCACCCCCGTCCAACTTAAAGAATTTTACAAGGCCATGTGCCTCATTTTTGGGCGGTCCGACCCACCTTCGGAGCCTCCGGGCACAGGTGAGTCGGTTGGGGTCCCCTCGGTTTCAAAACCGTCGGCTTTGGCCTCAGCTCAAGAGGGCCCCTCTGGACCCAATCCCGGATCCGTCCCGATGCCGGTCGTGCCACGGCAACCTTCCCCGGCATCTGGTCAGACGTCGACGCTCCCAACTTCAGCTAGGCCCCAATCGACGTAGACCCCATCCTCATACCCAATGACCCGGAGCCAGAACGACGTTGATTGACGCAGATTCTGTTCTCTATGGGCTCTCCTGGGCCCGTAGTTGATTCAGCCCCTTATTCTTGTGGGTACGGAGATGTCGCTGGACCCTTTAGAATACCAGCCTGACCCCCAAATGGTTTGGGTGTAGGATTTGGGTGATGCCAGTGGTCTAGACACCTCCCCTGACACTGGTATGCTCTCTCCTTCTAGCATGATTATGGAGGAGGGTGCTTCCTACTCTATGGTGGTGAGAAGGGCGGCTGAGGTCCTGGACCTCGAGCTTCCTTCTGTGGAGGTTAGGCCTAACATCCTAACTGATGTGCTTCAGCCAGGGTCTTCCTCTTCCAAGCCCCTTTTACCCTTCAATGAAGCACTGACAGACGTCCTTTTGGGTACCTGGTCCAGACCCAGCACAGGGTCCCCTGTGAATAGGACGATTGCCTGCCGCCATTGTCAGACCCGAAATTCCTGACCCAACACCCCACCCCTGAGAGCATGATCATCCAGGCTTCTTCTTCTTTTTCTTCATCTGGCGCATTCCCTGTCGCACCCCCGGATAGGAAATCAAAAAGACCAGATAATTTGGGAAAGAAGTTATTTTCTTCCAACAGTCTAGCGCTGCGGTCCGTGAACACTGCATGCCTTTTGGGCCACTATTCCCATACTCTCTGGGATACAGTCGCGCAAGTGCTGCCTGCAGTTTCGGAGAGGCTCGGACTGTCCTGTCCCAAGCCGTAACAGATGGGAGGAATGCAGCTAAGTTCATGATTCGTTGTCGACTGTATACGACCGACTCTCTAGGCAGATCGATTGCATCGATGGTGGCATTGAGACACCACGCCTGGCTGAGAACGTCTGGCTTTTTGGGGGATGTCCAGCAATCCTTGATGGACATGTCCTTTGATGGCACACATCTCTTCGGAGACAAGGCAGACTGGGCGCTTGAGTGCTTTAAGGATTCCCGAGCCACGGCCAGGTCCCTTGGCCTCGCACCTGCTCCTAGACCCCAACAGTCCACCTTTCGCCCCTTTTGTGGCTACGGAAGGGCCCCCCAATCGTGTCCTTTCCCCCCTGGCCACAGACCCGCATTCGCTGTTCAGCCTCTGCGTGGCAGTGGACGTGGGATCCCCCGTTCCCGGGGATCAGGGAACCAGCGGGTCGCCCATGCACCCCCACCTCCGCCTCCGCGCCTTCCTAGTCCGCAGGTACATCAGCAGCCAGTAGGTGGCAGGATACGTCATCACCAGCCCCAGTGGGAAGCCATTACCTCGGACAGGTGGGTACTCCAAATTGTCCAAAAGGAGTACTCTCTCCCCTTCGAGACATCTCCTCCAGCCATGCCACCTTCATACAGTCTGATATCGGAGGACCATATGATGCTTCTCCGTGAGGAAGTCCAAGCCCGTTGGCCAAAGGAGCTATAGAGAGGGTTCTGTTGCCATAAGTAGGTCATGGTTGCTATTCCCGCTACTTTTTGGTTCCGAAAAAGGAGAAAGGTCTTCGGCCAAAGGTAAGGAATCTGCAACTAGAATATGTCTCTACCAGATATTTCGTAACCGAAATGAAAGTAAGAGTCTGTGCAAAAGAGTATGAAATATTGAGTACAGGTGAGTGTGAGTGAATAACTATATGTGAAGTGAGCCTGAGTAAATGTGGTGTTGTGCTTGAGAGTCTGCCGTTGGCCATTGTATACCGAAGGTCATTAGTGGCTAATAGACGCACCCATGGCAAAATACGGGTACTTGCATTAAAAAAAAACCAGTTCTTGACATATTGGGTATCCATGTGAAATTGATGGTGCTGGCACACTGGAGCTAATTTGTGTCATAAAGGAGGCTAGCTGTGGTTTAAGGGACGGGGCAACCATATAGAAATGCTGGACATGACATAAAAGAAGTCATTTTTGCATAAAGATCACCCACGGCATGTGGATGAATTAATGGCATATTTCTGGCACAGACTTGTGTGTAATTTTTGCCGTAAGGAGCGACTGGACAAAATGTTGGACTTTGCACATTGGAGGTCATTTTTGACAAATGTGGACTCCAAGTAGAGTCAACTCCTGGGAAGCCTCAATTTTCATTGCCTTGGCTTACCAGGAAAGAAGTTAAGTATTTAATGAGTGGTGCCCTTTCAGAGCCTATGATTTAAGTGGGAATTGTAGTTTAAAATGCCCCCTTGAGCTCCTCCCCTTAAAGTTGTGGGTCACTCGCTTTGCTCATTTGCTACAGCTAATGTAGGTGGTAACTAAAACAGACATTATTTTGTGTAAAAAAATATGATATTAATCAAGCAGTTTGTGGAACTTTAGCAGTAGCAATTATCATGATGTCATCTGGATTAAGATTGTGTGACATCACTTTCTGGTAAGATTCTGTGTCATAGGCCATATGATGTTACTTTTTTTTATTTGATTGAGGTTAAAGGATGTGTGATGTTACTACTGCTTCTGCTGGCATTTTGGTGACTTGACATCCATGCAATTATATGTTGTATTGCACATGGTGGTAACATGAGGTCTGTGATAGGTAAAACTGACTATAACTAGAGTGAAAAAGGGGCACATGCAGCACAGTCTGTGTTTTCTGAGTGAGGTAGTTGTTGAAATTGTTACTAAAGATGATAATTTATTACTTCTATAATATTTGATTTAAATTTGCTGTGTGACTGTTCCTGCTCTTTGCAAATTGACAAGTATACAGGTTAAACATAATTGGACAGTAATACACCTTATGCTTTCATTTGTTCTAGTTATGTGACAGCGCAGAGGAAGGAGTAGATGGTGATAATGTCAATATGTTTGTTGTACACCCAACCACTCCTGCACAGTATTTTCACTTACTACGCAGGCAGATGGTACGAAACTTCAGGAAACCTCTCATCGTGGCTTCTCCCAAAATGCTGCTCAGATACCCGGTAAGTAATAGTTTGGCAACTTTAATGAAAAAGAACATATCTTGGACTATTGATCACAGTTTTTAGTTAACATACTGTTTGAAGAAATATTTACAACTTATTGTGATAAAATGCATTTAGTACCTATGTGTTACTAACATGTTCTTAATCCTGATATTAGTGTGTATAAGATATGGCTGCAAGGTCCCTTGTATGCATATCTAAAACATTATTGCACCATCCCCTAAAGATAAACCGGTAATTGGAGTTTCTGATTGAGACTTCTAGCTGCAGATTCCTCACCTTTTGAATATTCCCCAGGTGCCAGACTGTATCTGGAGACTTTTCAACAGTACCTTTGCGAGCTGGAATGTGGCACAGTGTAGCTGTGCACAGATGCTTTTTCACTTCGAAAGTGATGTGTAGTGCCTACATAGGCACCACTCCTGCGTGCTGACATCACTTCCTTTCTTTATAAGCCACCCAACGTGGACTCGGAGCTCCGGTTGTCTCCCTTCTCCAATGATTTTTCCAGCATATAAGCGATATCACCCCCTCAGACTACAGGTTTTACAACCTGGAAGGACTGTCGCAAGAAGATGCTTGTGACAGATCCCCCACCAGGTTTGTCTGCGGTGTCCGGGTTTGGGTCAGTGGATCTGTGGAGACTGCATTGATGAACCTGAAGGCCATCAGGGAACGCAAGATAAAACTTTGTCACCAAGCACAAGAAGAAGCAGCTTCTGGATCATGCGACGTCCCACTCAAAATCTAAGGCTGGATTCCATTCCTGCTCCCGTTCTTGTAGTCAATGGAGCCACACTAAAAGCTGGTTTTTGTTGCACTCTAAATTTTCTGGTAAGCACAAAAAGCACAACAAATTGAAGCAGAGTCACCGTCCTTCCCCTGACGAACCGTGTGGGCAGCAACCAATCATCCTGTTCTAGCTCTCAAATTCAGATGACTTTGGAGCAGATTCTGCAGCTGGTTCTGACACCACCTAAGTTTTTGGCGCCATCAGCCAGGCCACACCAGATCAAAGAGTCCTGTGCATCTTGCTGTCAGATCTTCAGATCTCTGCCATCTGCCTCTGGTGTGCCTTCATGCCCCACTGAGCCGAGAGGCCTTCCACCTGGACTTTCACTAGTGGGTTTGCCTTCGGCGCCAGCTGGACCATTCATACCACTTCTTCCCTCTGCTCCAGTTCCGTCACCACCCCCGGAGCTCATACCCATGCCATGTCCAGGCACGTCTATGCTGATGTCTACCTCGCCTTGTCTCCGATGCCAAATCAATGCCGGTCTGACTTCGACTGATGTTGCACCCTTTTCTGCTCTTGCATATCCAAAAGGAAGGCAACATTTTTTGCCTTCTCTTTTTGGGACTTAATCTGAAAATTATTATGACCAGGATGATGAGTTCGCTCAGACATATACCCAGGATAATTGGTATGAGGGCTTGCAGGAGGATAGTGGGTTGGATACCTCCCCTGAGACAGCCATTTTCTCCCTGCCCGGCCACAGAAGAATCTGCCTCCTACTCAGTGGTTATGCGTATGGCTGCTAAAGACCTTGACCTCCAGCTTCCTACCATAGAGGTAAAAATAAATGTACTGACTGAGGCCCTGCTACCAGCCCTGACTGCCTTCAAGCCCCTCTGGCCTCTTAATGAGGCTGTGACTGATACCCTTTCAGGAGCTTGGTCAAGCCTTGCAATAGCTCCCCACTTTTAAGAGGCAGATCTCCAAGCCCCGTCACCCTGGTCCCGCCCCCTTACACTCCCTCCCTCATACAGGGGATTAGAGTGAGTGGAGACACGTGGAAAACACCACTACTCATCAGTTTGACTCCGTGTTTGATCCTGTTTGTTAAGTTGTTACGCTCATTCCCTCTTGTACTCAGTGGCACAAGGTCCTCCCTTGTGTACCAGAAGACCTTCTCAGTGTCTTTTCATAGGCTAGTCAAGATGGTCGAGATGCGGCCAAGTCCACAGTTTGTTGTGGCTTAGACACCACCGTCTCCATTGGGCGACCTTTAGGCACCATCATTGACATGTGTGGCTTTGATCACCTCAGTTCTTGGACGATGACCAATCCTTTTTGATGGACATGCTCTTTGATGGGACTCCCCTGTTTGGAGACAAGGCTGACTCTGCTCTTGAACATTTTAGGGCAACCACTCGCTCTCTGGGCCTCTCTACCCAGCCTTGCCAGACTCACCAATCCCACAACTTTGGCGAGGGCATCCCTTACCGCTAGCCTTGCCCGCACCAGCAGGGAACCCAGCAGTATTGCTGGAAAGGTCGAGGTGCCCACCGCCCTAGTGGCCTAGGTCAGGGTGCCGCTTAGTCTGACATGCCCCTCTGCTGCCCAACCTGCCAAACGTCACAGCCACCTGATGGAAGGCAGAACCCACTGATTCTGTCCAGGTTGGCAATCAACCACATTGGACAGGTGGGTCCTACAAATTATTTGAAAAGGGCTACGCCTTAACCTTCCTTTCATCTCTGCTGCACCCTCCACCGTCCACTCAACAACTGATAGAGAACCATCTTTACATTTTGCAGCAGATATTGCAAGCCCTTTTGGCTAAAGGGATTGTGTAGAGGGTGCCAGCATCAAAAGTGGGACATTGTTGTATTCCTGCTGCTACTTTGTGATGCCCAAGAAGGACGGAGGTCTACAGCCTATTGTAGATCTGCTCCCTCTCAATGCCTTCCTCAAGAAGGAAAAATGTAAGTTGGTCACCCTGACTCAGGTTTTGTCTGCCCTCGACCCTGGAGACTCAATAGTGGCATTGAACCTGCAGGATGCCTATTTCCATATTCTTGTCCTACTGGGACATTGATGCTTCTTGCAGTTCGTGGTGGGAGAGGAGCGTTTTCAGTTCAGTGTGCTCCCTGTTGGTCTCACCAGAACCCCTAGTGTTTTCACAAAAGTGATAATAGTGGTGTCAGAACACCTTCAGTAGTCAGAGTGCCAGTCTTCTCCTACTTTGACAACTGGCTGCGTTGAAGGCGGGCTTTCCTCAGGCAGTCAGTGGTGCCTGTCTTCCCCTCACTTGACGGTTGGCTGTTGAAGGCACTCTTGCCCCAAGCTGTTATCAGCCATCTGAGACTGCGGCAAACCTCCTGTCATCTTAGGGGGTCAAACATGCCAAAATCACACCAGATTCTTTCCCAGATGCTTCTTTTCATTGGAGCCATTCTGGAAATGGATTGGTTGTGTACCTTTACCTCGGGAGACAGAGTGAAGGACATTCAGGCTAAGGTCCCGATCTTTCAACCTTGGTCCTGCATTTCAGTGATGTCGACTCTGATGTTGCTGGGGCTGATGGCCTCCAGCATCCTAATGGTCAAGCACGCCAGATGGCATATGTAGGCTCTGCAGTGGGACCTGAAATCCCAGTGGGCCCAACATGAAGGGAACCTCTATGACCAAGTTCAGATTTGGGAGCAGACTATGAAAGATCTTAAGTAGTAGCTAATGGACTGCGATTGGGTCAATGACAGACCCCTCGCTTCTCCTACCCTAGCTGATAGTGGTGACTGATGAGTCTGGGCTAGACAGCTACCTGGAAGAACTGGAAGTTGGAGTCCCGGCTCAACATCATCCTTCCGGAGCTGAGGGCTATCCGCTTGGCTCTGAAAGCCTTCCTGTTGTCCATCAAGCGGGGGTGGTACAGGTACTTAATGACAACACCACCTCCATATGGTATTTTAACACACAGAGTGGGGTGGAGTTACGAACCTTGTTCCAGGAGGTGTTGCGCCTCTGGATATCTCTGGACTGCCAAGGAAACTTCCTGGTGGGAAACTACCGGGCACTCATTGAACACCAGGACAGATGAACTCAGCTGTCTAGCAGATCACAAGTGGCATTTACACCTGGAGATGGTGCAGAGTCTCTTCTTTGAATGGGGAGAAACTTGGCTCAATCGGTTGGCCACCATGGGGAATACCCATTGTCAGCATTTCTGCAGGTTCCGTTTCTATCGCGTCTCTCGTTTGAAGATGTATTCTTCCACAAGTGGAACTCTGGACTCCTGTATGCCTTTCTGCCAGTACCACTCATGCAACGAGTTTTCAAGAAGATCTGAACTGACTGGGCCCAAGTCATCTTAGTGGCTCTGGACTGGGCACAGAGAATATGGTATCTGGAACTCCTGGGCTTGAGCTTCTCCACTTGATCAGGTTGCCCCTCTGGGAGGATCTACTGTTGCAGCAGAAAGGTTGGGTTCTCCACCCAGCCTTCACACTCTACACCTTCGCGTATAGAGATTGAGCACCAGCTGAGTGCCTTCAACATCCCTCTGGAGGTAGTGGATGTCATCTTCGCAGCAAGGAGTTCCTCCACAAAGCCTGTATATGCCTGATGTTGGGACACATTTGTAGTTTGGTGTGGCTCACTCTAAATTGACCTTCTCTAGGCCCAGTTGACTGATGTTCTACTGTTTGTTCTCTACCCTAGCTTGGCAAGGCCTTGATTTAGGCACTGTTAAAGGGTATTTTTCGGGCCTTACGTTTACCAGATTATCCTTCACTATTTAAATCACCGGTTGTGAAGAGATTTTTGAAAGGACTGCAGCATTTGTTTCCCCCTTCTACTTTGGTGATGCCCCAATGGGACCTCAGTCTTGTCCTTATGTTTTTGATGTGCACTCCATTTGAGTCACTCCATAGCTGTCCCTAATGGCCCCTCAACCTCAACACTGTATTCCTGGTCGCCATCACCTAGGCGTGTAGCTCCAGGCTCTCTGTGTTCATCTAACTTGCAACACTTTCTACCCTGATAAGCTGTTTCCGTGTACTAGGGCATCCTTTCTACCAAATGTTTTGATGCTGTTCTATTTGCTCCAAACCATCATCCTGCCTGCATTCTATGCTCCACCTCACCCCTCTAAGTAGGAGGAGGAGGAACTCCACCATTTGGGTCTGAAAGAGTGGTAAACTTCTACAGTGATTGCACCAAAGACCACAAGCTGGATAAACAGATCTTTGTGGGGTTCGCTAGAGAAAAAGAAAGGCAAAGCTGTGCAAAAGCATTCCATCTCCCACTGGATAGTGCTCTGTATTAAAATAGGCTATGCATTGGTGAAGATGCAGGCCTCAAGAAGAATTGCGAGCCCTTTCCGCCAAGGTTAAAGCTGCTACCCCTGCGTTAGCACACGGAGTCCCCGTCCTAGATATCTGCCAAACAGCTACATGGGCGTCTTTCCATATGTTCATGAAGCACTATGGTCTGGACAGCCAAGTCCTCCGGGAAGGGCTCTATGCGCGATCAGTCCTGCAGGCACTTTATAGTTTGAGTCCATTAATAGCCACCTCCTGTTCAGTATTGTTTTGGTATCTATTCAAAAGATAAGAAATCTGCTGGTAGAAATCTCTATCATTAGAACAAGTTACTTACGTTTGGTAAAGCTTTTTCTTGTAGAGACTCTCTATAGCTGCAGATTCCTCACCGAACCGCCCATTCTCTCATCTTCTACCCATTAATAAGATCTCAAGTTAGGAATATGCATACTGTTCTGTCAGTGTGCTTTTGGTAAACAGCATCTGAAGACGTGGACAGTCTTATAAGCACCTCATGTCATTGGCACCTATTTAGGATCTACATGTTACTTCCAGAGCAAAATGCCATCAGTGTGAAACCTTCCAGTGCACAGAGGTACTGCTGGAAGATTTTCCAGATCCAGTCTGACACCTGTTTTATCTTCAAAAGGTGAGGAATCTGTGGGTAGATAGTCTCTACCAGAAAGAGTATTACCAAAGGTAAATAGCTTGTACTTCTGGTGACAATGTGTATGTATTTTCACTGCCTGTTACAGTCCCGCACTTTTAGATTACTTGAATGAAACTAGAATATATTGTTGACAAGGTGGCTGCCAGTCTTTGGGTTGAGGATCTGTAAAGTGGTGATGTAGGAATATGACTATCTTCAAGGATGCAGTACATAGGAGATAGATTTAGAGTGGGTACCATAAAATGATGAGGCATTGCGCTATATGAATATGGCAATGGGCAGCAAAAGCAGGGTAGAGAGGATTCATCGTTTGATTGCTAATGTGAAACAATTGTTGTTAATTACCATACATACAATTGTATCTCTAAGTAGTGCACAAAGTGATTGGTAAATAAGAGAGGTGGCTTTAAACAAGTACAAACTTGAGTTTAAATGATGATTAATAAGCTGATCACTAGTTTATTACCAGCACATCACCATATATTGATCTGTTCCCTAAGGAGAATTTAATTATAATAGAACCAAGAGGGTGGGGCAAGGTGGAAGATTAAAAATAGGTATGGAGGTACACAATGAGGGTAGGCTAGTGGCAAAGTGATGTTAAATATTGTACCAGATCTGGCTGAACTGAGTATATATATATATATATACTTGAAAACCCAAAGGTCACTGGGACGTTATTGTTATGCTCACATTTCAAACGTACAAAACCATAGAAATTCAGCAGTTATAGAGTTAATTCAAGTAAGTATAACTTGTGCCCCATGGCGACTATAACTCGCACCTCCTCCTTGTACAGTTTCTTCTTCAATAATTTTATTGCAAATGCTGCAGTGATAATTTCAGTGATGCCATAGAAGATGTCATGACTTACGTAAAATATGGGGTAATTAGTGGTGCATGTTGAGGGCGCGCAGTCGTGCAGCTTCGTACATAGTGTTCTCACTTTTGTCATCATACTTCATAATTTATAACTCATGCCTTCTCAATGCACTGGTTATACTGTCGCGTAGGCTCTCATTATTCAAATGAGGCTACCGGATTTTGAGTGGCAGAATCACCCGCGGTGTGGGAGACTAACCCACTGCGGGTGACACCTGTCGCTCCAGTACAGGTTTTGCTCCGGCTAACTAGCAGTGCCTCATCTCTACCCAAGGATAGGGATGACTGGGCAGGCGAGCGCATGACATGCTTGGTTTCTTAGGGAAGCCGTGGTCACTCAGGTCTCATCCGTTTCTCTCAGTTACATTTAGTCTCATATATAAATGACAAATGGAGGCAGTATATGTTTCAATAATGATTTTAATAAAACAACTGCATCTTAGATAGCAAAGCGTGAGCTGCAATAACCAGGACAACACAGCATGACAGTATTAAAATGGGACAAGGAGAGTGAAGCACAGAAATAACACTTTCATGTTGTCACTATGGTCAATAGACTAACTCCTATCTAGGCTATAATAGAGCACAGCATTTTAAGCTCTAATTCTGCCTTTCATGTTCCCCTGGGAAAGCATCATCCCCATACCTGAGCAAAGGCCTGCCGTCTGCGTTAGCATCTGTAGTGAAGCATTCGGCAATCAGCTTACAGTCGTGGTTCTCTGGCTGGAATCTCCCTCTAACGTGTAAGGGACAAGGAAGTGTTTTTTATAACACAACTGATGTTCTGAGAAAATGTCCCTACGTAAGGATGTGTGTTTTCTACGAATGTTGGAGACTAAACTTCTACCACATTCACTGGCAATGTACCGGGCTGTAGCCTTGGAAGAAGCACGGAGTGATCAAGAATGTCTTGTTTGCGAACAGAGTGCTGGCCTAGGCAAAAACAGTTAGATAATCAGAAAATAAAACAAGACCATAAAAGTGTCTATTGTAACAATAATAAAATAAAGCTGAATAAATTATATCTAGGTTAAGGTGCACAGCGGCTTGGCCTAGGGTGTTAAAATAATATGCATGGAGCTATAGCTAAATTGTCTACACAACAATAGTCTTCCATAATGTAATTGAAATTATAATAGTATTTATATACTGCTTACTACCCCTGACGAGGCGTCGAAGTGCTTTTCGGCGAGTAGCACACTACTCCAGAACCCAAGAGGAATAAGTAGTGGTTTAGTATAGGGAAATATGAGTTCAGTTTTAGTATTTTTATGAGTTAATTTGAGCAGAGGATATTTGAGTTTATTAGTTGGATTGACTAGAGTAATGGAGGGATTAAGGAGAGAAGAATCCAGAAGTGTTAATTGCAAGTTTATAGTAATAGTATGAGACTTGGGATGAGTAAAGAAGAGCTGGAGGGAAGAGTCTGTCGAAAGGGTTAGGGAGATCATAGTAGCAGGAGGGGTTTTGGATGAGTCAAAGGTGAGATAAATGAGGGAGAATTTAGTAGGATTGTTTGGGAGATCATGGTAGTAAAGTGAGGTTTGGGTGAGCTTGATATGGAAGAGAAGGGAAGAGCTTAGGCAGGGATATGTTTGGAGATGAAAGTAGTAGAATGGGTTTTGGATGAGTCAGAGTGGGAATGGAGGATAGATTGATAGAGACATGTCATATGGTGAAGGGTAGACAAGGTAAAGCTTAGAAGAGAGTAAAATTATATTATTTATATTTAATATAATATATATACACATATATATATATATATATATATATATATATACACTTTTTTATCATTATTTTATTTTTCTTTAATTTATTGTTATTTTTTTTATTTTTTTACTTTATAATTTGAATTTTATTTATAGATTATATTTATTTGTATTTCTACACATACAAACATATAGATATATTCACATACATACAGGGAGTGCAGAATTATTAGGCAAGTTGTATTTTTGAGGATTAATTTTATTATTGAACAACAACCATGTTCTCAATGAACCCAAAAAACTCATTAATATCAAAGCTGAATATTTTTGGAAGTAGTTTTTAGTTTGTTTTCAGTTTTAGCTATGTTAGGGGGATATCTGTGTGTGCAGGTGACTATTACTGTGCATAATTATTAGGCAACTTAACAACAACAAAATATATACCCATTTCAATTATTTATTATTACCAGTGAAACCAATATAACATCTCAACATTCACAAATATACATTTCTGACATTCAAAAACAAAACAAAAACAAATCAGTGACCAATATAGCCACCTTTCTTTGCAAGGACACTCAAAAGCCTGCCATCCATGGATTCTGTCAGTGTTTTGATCTGTTCACCATCAACATTGCGTGCAGCAGCAACCACAGCCTCCCAGACACTGTTCAGAGAGGTGTACTGTTTTCCCTCCTTGTAAATCTCACATTTGATGATGGACCACAGGTTCTCAATGGGGTTCAGATCAGGTGAACAAGGAGGCCATGTCATTAGATTTCCTTCTTTTATACCCTTTCTTGCCAGCCACGCTGTGGAGTACTTGGACGCGTGTGATGGAGCATTGTCCTGCATGAAAATCATGTTTTTCTTGAAGGATGCAGACTTCTTCCTGTACCACTGCTTGAAGAAGGTGTCTTCCAGGAACTGGCAGTAGGACTGGGAGTTGAGCTTGACTCCATCCTCAACCCGAAAAGGCCTCACAAGCTCATCTTTGATGATACCAGCCCAAACCAGTACTCCACCTCCACCTTGCTGGCGTCTGAGTCGGACTGGAGCTCTCTGCCCTTTACCAATCCAGCCACGGGCCCATCCATCTGGCCCATCAAGACTCACTCTCATTTCATCAGTCCATAAAACCTTAGAAAAATCAGTCTTGAGATATTTATTGGCCCAGTCTTGACTTTTCAGCTTGTGTGTCTTGTTCAGTGGTGGTCGTCTTTCAGCCTTTCTTACCTTGGCCATGTCTCTGAGTATTGCACACCTTGTGCTTTTGGGCACTCCAGTGATGTTGCAGCTCTGAAATATGGCCAAACTGGTGGCAAGTGGCATCGTGGCAGCTGCACGCTTGACTTTTCTCAGTTCATGGGCAGTTATTTTGCGCCTTGGTTTTTCCACACGCTTCTTGCGACCCTGTTGACTATTTTGAATGAAACGCTTGATTTTTCGATGATCACGCTTCAGAAGCTTTGCAATTTTAAGAGTGCTGCATCCCTCTGCAAGATATCTCACTATTTTTGACTTTTCGGAGCCTGTCAAGTCCTTCTTTTGACCCATTTTGCCAAAGGAAAGGAAGTTGCCTAATAATTATGCACACCTGATATAGGGTGTTGATGTCATTAGACCACACCCCTTCTCATTACAGAGATGCACATCACCTAATATGCTTAATTGGTACTAGGCTTTCGAGCCTATACAGCTTGGAGTAAGACAACATGCATAAAGAGGATGATGTGGTCAAAATACTCATTTGCCTAATAATTCTGCACTCCCTGTATGTAATCGTGAATAAATATACATTTGTTAAACAGGTTTAAAGAGTATGTGTATAATTTATTGTTATGACATAGTAGCGATACATATTTCCTAAAGAACTATACATATCTAGAATATACACATATATAAAATATTTATCAACATCATATGACATAACACATACTATGTGAAAACATATCTTTTATAACAACATTTATGACATCTCAATTGAGATGATTTTTTTAGACCACAGTGCATGGTAGAATTGTGAGTTATAGTTTACATACTTTGGCGAATGGAGTAATAACACTGTACGAAGCTGCATGACTTATAGTAATTTCAAGGTAGTGTGTTAAATTGCAATGTAAGGTATAAGTAACACTGTACATAGGTGGGCAACTTTATAGTAATGTGAAAGTGGTGTGTAAATTGTAAATGAAAGTTATAACTATAACTTTAGAATTTGTAATGTTTGTGTTGTTTAAGTATGGTTTGTATGGTAAAAATATATATCACTTTTTCCTAACTATAACTTATCTGTAACCTCAGTGTTTTCATGGAATTTCAATGTTTTTTTTATTTTTAATAAAAATGTGTTTCAAATCGTAGTATTGAGTGTTATTTATTAAGGTATGATTTGTTGTTGTTCTTTTTGTGTTGCATTTTCGCCCTAAGTGGGAAGGGTATGCTTGCTGTGCCAACGGTTTCGAGTTAGCCTGGTTGATGAGGGATGATACCCTGAAACTGGTCCCAGGGTGCTTGTTTTCCTGTCCAGGGAGGGCCTGGCAGTTCGGACTGGACTGTTCCCATTAGGAGCAGGGCCAAGGCTGATCTGCATATGGCTGCGTCCAATCTGAAATGGCTTGGCGAGCAAAACAACAATGGATTAAGCCCTTATCTTTGACTGAGGGTGAATGTTTGGCAATGTTCAGCATTCTGTCCATCATCTTTTTGTGTTGCATTATTCGTTGGAGTGTCATACAGGAAACTGAAGGTATGTCATACAGTCAAATGTTGTAGAGTTGAGTATTTTACAGTGGAATTGACTGCAATTTGGTAGAATGTAGTGGGGTAAAGTGGGAACCAGTGTAATAGAGTGTTGTAGAGTGGAGTTGTATAAAGTTCAGTAGTATGTTGTACAGCGGAGTTGTGTAAAAGGGACGATAGAACAGTGGCGTACAGTGAGGTAAAGTTTCATATAGTAGAGTAAAGTTTAGTGGAGTTATGTAACCCAGTGTGAAGTAAAGTATAATACAGTGTATTAGCATGTCGTGGAGTGGAGTGGATTATGATGTGGTTGCATAGAGTATAGTTGAGTCAAGTCTTATAAATTGGAGTGGTGACCCTGCTGTGTAGCCACTTTAGTTGTAGCTCCTTGCCCGTTATTTTAGCACACTAGGCCTTCCGCTGTGCACTTTAACCTAGATATATTTTATTCAGCTTTGTTTATTATTTTAACAATAGCCACATTTGCAGTCTTGTTTTATTTCTCTCTATCTAGCTGTCCTTTGCCTAGGCCAGCACTACGTTCTTAAACAAGACATTTATTTCACTCTGTGCTTCTCTCGAGGCTGCAGTAAGATAGGTTGCCAGTAAACGTGGTAACGCTTTGTCTCTGGTATTCATAGAAACATACACATCCTTACGTAGGGACATTTTCTTAGAACATCAGCGGTTTTATTATATAAACATTTTCCTGTCTCATACACGTTAGAGGGAGATTCCAGACAGATGACCACAACTGTATGCTGATTGCTGAACTCTTTGCTTCAGCTGCGTATGCAGACTTCAGGCCTTTGCTCAGGTATGGGGGATGATGTCTTCTGAGGGGAATCCAAAGGGCAGAACTAGAGCTCAACATGCTGTGCTCTAATTTAGCCTAGGTAGGAATTAGTCTATTGACCCTAGTGACAATATGGTAGTGTTTTTTCTATGCTTCACTCTCCTTGTCACAATTTTAATTCTGTCATGCTTTATCGTCCTGGTTATTGCAGTACATGCTTTATTATCTAAGATGCAGTTGCTTCATGAAAACCTTATTGAAACATATACTGCTTCTGCTTGTCCTTGTACATGTGAGACTAATGTAACTGAGAGAAACGCATGTGATCTGAGTGACCACGGTTTCCCTGAGGAGTCAATTGTATCATGCGCTCGGCTGCCTAATCATCTCTGCTCTTGGGTAGAGATGAGGCTCTGCTAGTTAGTCCGAGCGAACCCGGATTAGCCTGACAGGTGTCACCTATAGTGGGTTCAGACTCAGTTCCACACACTGCAGGCGATTCTGCCGCTCAAATCCAGTAGTCTCATTAGAATAATGAGAGCCTAATCGACATTGCGCCGCCAACATTTGGTCAGGCTCTAAATTTCGTGTTCTCCTGAGTATCTCTGTCTCAATACATACAAAGACATCTCAGTACTGTGTACTGAGATGTCCGTGATCTTGAGGATTTCCTCCTCCGCTAAGTAGGGAGTACCTAACTAACGCTGTAGGTTGTTCAAGCTTGAACTCTAAAAGGATAATCCCCATTTTGGTGTACTTATCTCTGAACAAAACTTACCATTCATTATGGCGAATCCACAACAGGTAGCAATTGCAGTCAGTATGCGACCACCCCTTACTGCACATTTACTGGCACATAACGTCCCGGGGGGGGGGTCCAGTCACATTTGTTGTTGACGCTGACCCAGCCTATAGAACAGAACTTTTTTATTCTTGGGTCACATTTCCAGCAGTTGATGGGAACACCTATACATTTCATCACTATACACCTGCAAACACACCTGCACATACAGAGATACGCATATCTAGAAATACCTCTATCTTATCAAGAACATAATAATTGGCTTGGAAGGCACCCTACCCCACACAATTCTACATATTAGGTTAGGTCCGGTCCTCCAAGTAATGATGGTTCTACCTGGCCTTTATTGGCCACCTACACGTCTCACCCTGCTGCAGCGACCCTAACAGTAGCTGAAGTCCGTCTGTATAGTGCCATCAGATCGGCATATAAACGACGATTAGTACAGTTTGTAATGCAAATATTAAACACAAACACAGCACGTGCTGCACCAGCGCAACCACATGCAGTAACGCCAGGCATTAATCTTGCGACTGTACATTCGATCATAGGTAAGTTACCTGCCAAACGAGAAGAAATTCTGTTTTGGTTAGCTCAAAAAATAAACGCACTGGAAGCAGAATTTCCTCATACAGAACCTCAGGATAAACACAGAATATTAACTGTGTGCTTGCTATTTGGGATGGGTCCCACTATAGATAACTGTAATACTTGGGACATGGTATTTGCCATGCTCTATACTACCACACATGGTACATCGACACTTGCCAGTTTACTGGAAGTGTTGAAACAAATTCAAGATGAATACGTGGCTGTCCCAGCCCTGGACTTGGGGATGCAATTATTGGGCAACTTGTCACAGTATCCTCAATTATATTAAGTTACCTTAAAGGGGAAACAGTCGGACTAGCGGTGCGCATGCAGCTCCGGGATGTTACTCCACAGGATCAAGACCATCAGCTGCCAAAGATAATCGCGGAGACCTACTCTAGCTTTGGTCGAGATAGTCTGGGGGCCAGACCAACAAACTACAATTTCAAGGTAAATCTAATAAAGATTCTACCAAGCAAGCTCCTTAGGGTACTAAGAAATGCTGGGATAAAAAACAGCAAATGCCTAAAAAAAAGAAAGCGGAGAATCTCCGCATACAGAGACCCCACAGAATAGATATAATCTCAGAAATAGAGATAATATAAAAACGCCTGACAGATATCAATACACTGATACACGCCAATCTCGTTCCTTTCAGGACTCGCTGGAAAAACGCAGTGAGAGGTAGGCAGTCAGAGCGAAGAACTGAGTACGTGAAACCGAGACAGGAATCACAACGCTCCACAGAAGTGTAGGAAAATGGCTCCCTGTTGCAGCTACCCCCCCTTTTGCCTGATATTGATGCTGACTTGACTAAGAAGTGTGCTGGGACCCTGCTAACCCGGCCCCAGAACCAGTGTTCTTTCACTAAAAATGTACCGTTGTTTCCACATTTGGCACACCCCTGGCACACAGATCAGTCCCTTGTAAAAGGTACCAGTGGTACCAAGGGACCTGTGACCAGGGAAGGTCCCTAAAGGCTGCAGCATGTGTTGTGCCACCCTAAGGAACCCCTCACCTAACACATGCACACTGCCATTGCAGATTGTGTGTGTTGGTGGGGACAAAAAGGCAAATGCGACATGGCATCCCCCTCAGGATGCCATACACACAAAAAACTGTCTGTGGCATTGGTGAGTCACCCCTCTAGCATGCCTTACAGCCCTAAGGCAGGGTGCACTATACCACAGGTGAGGGCATAGCTGCATGAGCAATATTCCCCTACAGTGTCTGTCCATTCTTAGACATTATAAGCACAGGGTGGCCATATTAAGTATATGGTCTGGGAGTTTGTCAGAACGAACTCCACAGCTCTATAATGGCTATACTGAATACTGGGAAGTTTGGTATCAAACGTCTCAGAATAATAAACCCACACTGATGCCAGTGCTGGATTTATTAGAAAATGCACACAGAGGGCATCTTAGAGATGCCCCCTGTATTTTACCCAATCCTTCAGTGCAGGACTGACTGGTCTGTGCCAGCCTGCCACTGAGACGAGTTTCTGACCCCATGAGGTGGGAGCTTTTGTGCTGTCTGAGGCCAGAAACAAAGCCTGATCTGGGTGGAGGTGCTTAACACCTCCCCCCTGCAGGAACTGTAACACAGCAGTGAGCCTCCAAGGCTCAGGCTTCGTGTTACAATGCCCCAGGGCACTCCGGCTAGTGGAGATGCCCGCCCCCTGGACACAGCCCCCACTTTTGGCGGCAAGTCCAGAAGAGAGAATGGGAAAAACAAGGAGAAGTCACCTACCAGTCAGGACAGCCCCTAAGGAACTCTGAGCTGAGGTGACCCGCCTTTAGAAATCATTCATCTTGGTTTTGGAGGATTCCCCCAATAGGAATAGGGATGTGCCCCCCTCCCCTCAAGGAGGAGGCACAAAGAGGGTGTAGGCACCTTCAAGGACAGTAGCCATTGGCTACTGCCCCCCCAGACCTTAACACACCCCTAAATTTAGTATTTAGGGGTGACTCTGAACCCAGGAAATCAGATTCCTGCACCCACAACAAGAAGAAGGACTGCTGACCTGAAAGCCCCCAGAGATGACAGAGACAACAACTGACTTGGTCCCAGCCCTACCGGCCTGTCTCCAGACTCAAAGAATCTGCACAGCGACGCATCCGACAGGGACCAGCGACCTCTGAGGACTCCAACGAGGACTGCCCTGAACCCGAAAGACCAAGAAACTCCTGAGAACAGCAGCATTGTTCAAAAACTGCAACAATTTTGCAACTTCAAAAGAACTCTCTCTTCCTGCCAGAAGCGTGAGACTTCACACTCTGCACCTGACACCCCCAGCTCGAGTTCAGGAGAACCAACACCGCAGAGAGGACTCCCAGGTGACTACGATGACGTGGGCATCCTGAGTCAACCCCCCTCCCCCTGTACCCTCACAGCGACGTCTGAAGAGAGGATCCAGAGGCTCCCTCTGACTGCCTGGTAACAAGGAACCCGATGCCTGGACCAAGCACTGCACCCGCAGCCCCCAGGACCGAGAGGAACCACCTTCCAGTGCAGGAGTGACCAGCAGGCGGCCCTCATCCTAGCCCAGTCGGTGTCTGGCCCGAGAAGTCCCCCTGTGCCCTGCCTGCATTGCCTAAGTGACCCCCGGGTCCCATCATTGCTTTCAATAGCAAACCCGACGCCTACTTTGCCTACCGCACCCGACCACCCCTGGTCCGCTGAGGGTGTGTTTTGTGGGCTTGTGTGTGTGTCCCACCCAGTGCTGTACAAAACCCCATTGGTCTGCTCCCCGAGGACGCAGGTACTTACCTGTAAGCAGACTAGGACCGTAGCACCCCTGTTCTTCATAGGCGCCTATGTGTTTTGGGCCGTCCTTTGACCTCTGCACCTGACCGGCCCTGTGTTGCTGGTGCAGTGGCTTTGGGGTTGCCTTGAACCCCCAACGGTGGGCTGCCTATGCCCAGGAGACTGACTGTGTAAGTGCTTTACTTACCTGAGAAACTTAACAAAACTTACATCCCCCAGGAACTGTTGATTTTTGCACAGTGTCCACTTTTAAAATAGCGTATTGCCATTTTACCTAAACTGTGTGTACTACTGCTTTGAATCAAAGTTCTATACTTACTTGTGTGGAGTACCTTGCATTTTATGTACTTATCTCAAATCTTGAACCTTGTTGTTCTAAAATAAATTGAGAAAATATATTTTTCTATATAAAAACTATTGGCCTGGGGTTAAGTCTTTGAGTGCGTGTTCCTCATTTATTGCCTGTGTGTGTACAACAAATGCTTAACACTACCCTCTGATAAGCCTACTGCTCGACCACACTACCACAAAATAGAGCTTTAATATTATATAATTTTGACACTATCAACCTCTAAGGGGAACCCTTGGACTCTCTGCACACTATCTCTCACTTTGAGATAGTATATACAGAGCCAACTTCCTATACTTCCCTTCTCGTACAAACGTCTCAGTGGCACAAAAGAGGTATTTCTTAGAGGTAGTGAATGCCAGACTTCTGTCAGCCATTCAATGGTTTGTGAACAGCTGTCCTTGGACGGCGATTGTAACGCTTCAGCAACAAACTTGGCTTGTTATCTGAACGGAGTTCCAGTCCCCTTAATTAGACCTGCGTTCCAGGTGCTTTCAAATGGCAGCTATGTTCTCCTCAATAGTGAAAACAGTTGTGGGATGCGAGCCGGAATAGTTTGTTGTTTCGGTCTCTAAGATTGTTACATGCTGCGGGAACATACTTTTTCCTCCCGCAAGACACAGAGAGGTAGCTGAGATTTGGCCCCACATTGCTACTTCTAATGTGAATTTTGACAAGTTGAGCAGACTCGAGGCTTTATTGTTCCAAAAACATGTGACGCGCCCATCTGCATGCGAGGCGTACTCACTTCAGGTGGCAAGGTCATCAGCAGAGATACAGTCCCTATCTGATAGACTTCTAGTTTCAGATTCCTTACCTTTGAATTTCCCCAGGTGTCAGATTCCTTACCTTTTGAATTTCCCCAGGCGTCGGACGGGATCCGGATATTTTTCTTCGAGCAGTACCTCTGCGTGCCATCAGGTGGCGTCGATCGACTCCGCGGGCCTCATTGGCATCGTGGTCGCCGTGATTACATCACGGTCGTATATAGGCGCCACCCCGGCGCGCTGATGTCAGTTGTTTTCTTTCCGCGCCATCCTACGCACAGATCCGGAGAATAGCTATCTCAGTCATTTTTTGACCACGTTGACATTTCTGTCATATTTTTGACGAGTTTGTGGATGCATCGAGGGATGTCCTGCAAGACCGGATTCAAGCCCTGCGACTCCTGTCACCGGACTATATCAGTGACGGATATGCACATTGTGTGCTTATGGTGTATGGAGCGTGATCACGACCCGAAGTTGTGCTCCGAGGTGCTCAAGGTCCCGTTCGAGACCCGCCGCGGAGTCATCACCACTCTTCATCCTCCAAGTCATCAGGACATTCGGGTCACAAAAAGAAGAAGACAAAGAAAGACAAGCGTTCTTTGACTTCACTCCGTCGATCGGATGATACGACGCAGGAAGAGCTTCGACACTCTAGGCCTCCTTCAGCGGAGCCACCCCTGCTCAACTTAAAGAATTTTAAGAGGCCTTGCCCCTCATTTTTGGGCAGTTCGACCCACCTTCGGAGCCCTCGGGCACAGGTGAGTCAGTTGGGGTCCCCTCGGTTTCAACGCTGTCAGCTTTGGCCTCAGCTCCGGAGGGCCCCTCCGGATCAAGTCGCGATCCGCCCTGACGCCGGTCATGCCACTGCGACCCTCCCCGGCGTCGGGTCAGACGTCGACGCTCCTAATGTCATTTGGGCCCACAATCAACGTCGACCCCATCCTCATACCCGATGGTCCGGAGCCGTAACAACGTCGATCGATGCCAATTCTGTTCTCTATGGGCTCTCCTGGGCCCAGGGTTGATCCACACCCTTATTCTTATGGATACGGGGAGAGTATGGAGGGGTTGCTGGACCCTTTAGAATACCAGCTTGACCCCCAGATGGACTAGGTGCAGGATTTGGGTGATGCCAGTGGTCTAGACACCTCCCATGACACTGGTATGCTCGCTCCTCCTAGCATGGTTACGGAGGAGGGTGCTTCTTACTCTATGGTGGTGAGAAGGGCGGCTGAGGTGGAGGTTAGGCCTAACATTCTAACAGACGTGCTTCAGCCGGGGTCTTCCTCTTCTGAGCCCCTTTTACCCTTTAATGAATCGCAGACAGTCGTTCTTTTGGGTACCTGGTCCAGACCCAGCACAGGGGCTCCTGTGAATAGGACGATTGCCCGCCGCCATCGGCCTGCGCCGTCAGACCTGAAATTCCTGACCCAACACCCCACGCCAGAGAGCCCTGTCATCCAGGCTTCTTCATCTGGCGCATTCCCTGTCACACCCCGAATAAGAAATCAAAAAGACTGGATAGTTTGGGGGAAAAAGTTATTTTCTTCCAGCAGTCTAGCGCTGCGGTCCGTGAACACCGCATGGCTTTTGGACCACAATTCCCATACTCTCTGGGATACAGTCGTGCAAGTGCTGCCTGCAGTTCTGAAGGAGGCCCGAACTGTCCTGCCTGTCCCAAGCTGTAACAGATAGGAGGGATGCAGCTAAGTTCATGATTCGTTGTGGACTGTATACGACCGACTCTCTAGGCAGATCGGTTGCATCGATGGTGGCATTGAGACGCCACACCTGGCTGAGAACGTCTGGCCTTTCTACGGATGTCCAGCAATCCTTGATGGACATGCCCTTTGATGGCATACGTCTCTTCGGAGACAAGGCAGACTCGGCGCTTGAGCAGTTTAAGGATTCCGAGCCGCGCCCGCACCTAGACCCCTACAGTTTGCCTTTCGCCCCTTTCATGGCTATGGAAGGGACACCCAATAGCGTCCTTTTCCCCCTGGCCGCAGACCCGCGCACGCTGTTCAGCCTCTGCGCGGCCACGAGATCCCACGTTCCTGGGGATCAGGGAGCCAGTTGGTCGCCCAGTCCACCCCCACCCCTCCTCAGCCTCCAAGCCTTCCTAGTACGCAGGTACATCAGCAGCCAGTAGATGGCAGGATACGCCATCACCTGCCCCAATGGCAAGCCATTACCTCAGACAGGTGGGTACTCCAAATTGTCCGAAGGGACTACTCCCTCCCCTTCGAGACATCTCCTCCAGCCATGCCACCTTAATACAGTCATATATCGGAGGATCATATGGTGCTTCTCCATGAGTAAGTCCAAGCCCTTTTGGCCAAAGGAGCTATAGAGAGGGTTCCGTTGCCAGAAGTAGGTTGTGGTTGCTATTCCAGCTACTTTCTGGTTCCGAAAAAGGACAAAGGTCTTCGGCCTATATTAGATCTTCGGTCCCTCAATCTCTTCCTCAAAAGGAGAAGTTCAAAATGTTGACATTGGCTCAAGGCCTATTTATCCTGGATCCCGGAGACCAGATGGTAGCGTTGGATTTGCAAGACGCATACCTTCACATTCCCGTCTTGCCGGCCCACAGACGTTATCTGTGATTCGTGGTAGGTCACAAGCACTTTCAGTTTACCATGCTCCCCTTTGGCCTTGCCAGAGCCCCCCGGTGTTCACAAAAGGGATGGTAGTGGTGGCAGCTCATCTGTGCAGGTTAGGGATCCCAGGCTTCTTCTACCTCGAAGATTGGCTGTTGAAGGCGAACTCGCCCCAGACAGTCGTCTCCCACCTCCAAACTACTGCAAACCTACTGCATTCACTGTGGTTCACTATCAATGTCCGAAGTCACACCTGACTCCTTCTCAGTCGCTCCGTTTCATCGGAGCTGTTCTAGATACAGTGCAGTTTCTGGCATATCCTCCCAAAAAGCAAGTCCAGGATATTCAGGCTATGATACCGATGTTTCAGACTCTGTCCTAGATTTCGGTGAGAATGACTCTGAGGCTGCTGGGCCTCATGCCCTCCTGTATCCTGCAGGTTCAAAATGCCAGATGGAATCTGCAGGCTCTGCAGTTGGATTTGAAGTTCTAGTGGGTGCAGCGTCAGGCAAATCTCTCGGACAAGGTCCAGATCTCTGAAGGGACTGCGAAAGACCTGCAGTGGTGGGTAACGAATCAGGATTGGTTCAAGGGCAGATCCTTCTCCTTTCCCCAACCAGATCTTACGGTCGAGACAGATGCGTCACTTCTAGGATGGGGTGGCCACGTGGCAGAGGCAAATATCAGAGGCATCTGGTCTCCAGCGGAAACCGGACTCCATATCAATCTTCTGGAGCTCTGAGCAATTCGACTAGCATTGAAAGCATTTCTTCCCTCCCTCAAGGGGAAAGCAGTGCAGGTGTTCACAGACAACACCACCGCCATGTGGTATTGCAACAAACAAGGCGGAGTGGGGTCATGGACACTTTGTCAAGAGGCCCTTCGTCTCTGGACTTGGCTGGAACATCAGGGCATTTCCCTGCTGGTTCAACACCTGCCAGGATCCTTGAATGGCAGAGCAGACCAACTCAGCCGACGATGCGTGGTCGATCACGAATGGCATTTATATCCGGGAGTGGCGCAAGGTCTCTTCCTGAAGTGGGGAGAACCTTGGTTAGACTTGTTCACCTCTATAGAGTAAGTGCAATGTCAGCTGTTTTGCACATTGGAGTTTCCAAGGCGGCACTCACTCGCCAATGCTTTTCGTCACGAGTGGAATTCATGCCTCCTGTATGCCTTTCCGCCAATACCACTTCTACCCAAAGTTCTGAAGAAGATCAGGCAAGACCAGGCCCAAGTAATACTGGTGGCTCCAGACTGGGCATGAAAAGTCTGGTATCCTGAGCTTTTGAACATGGCCATAGCTCCTCTGATTAGACTGCTTCTTCTGGAAGATCTGTTGCAGCACCAGGAGGAGGTCCTTCACCCGAACCTGTCAACTCTGCAACTTCTTGCGTGGAGATTGAGCAGCGACAGTTGACGTCTTTCGACTTGCCACCCGAAGTCTGTGAAGTTATCTTGGCAGCCAGGCGTCCCTCAGCCAAAACTGTATACGCCTGTTGTTGGAAGAAATTTATTGCATGGTTCATTGACAATTCTGTTGATCCTTTATCTGCTCCTCTCTCTTAAGTTCTTCTCGTTATTCTTTCCCTTGCCCAGCAGGGTTCCACCTTGGGCACTCTTAAGGGATAACTTTCTGCTATTGCTGCTTTCTTAAGGTTACCTGATCAGCCTTTCTCATTTAAATCTCCCATAGTTGGGAGGTGTCTTAAAGGCATCACACATCTATTTCCTCCTATCCCATTCATCATGCCCCAATGGGATCTCAAACTGGTCTTAACTTAGCTTATGTGTACCCCATTTGAACCGCTTCACAACTGTTCTCTAAGGATCTTAACTATAAAGACTGTCTTTCTAGTAGCCATCACTTCTGCCCGCAGAGTTAGGGAACTCCAGGCCTTGTCATCTAAGCCACCCTTTCTTGCCATACATCCGGACAAAGTGGTGCTTCGCACGAGGGCTTATTTTCTACCTAGGGTAGTGACACCCTTCCATGTCAGACAGTCCATCACCTTGCCTACCTTTTATGCGCCCCCACATCCCTCATGAAGATGAGCCCCCACGTCTCTCATGAAGAGGAGAGACTCCACTGTCTAGACCCAAAAAGAGCATTGGCGTTCTATCTCGATCAAGACTTACGGGTGTTCGATCAACTCTTTGTGGGATATGTGGGTGCAAAGAAGGGAAAGGCGGGGCAGAAGAGAACCATTTCAAGATAACGAAATATCTGGTAGAGACATATTCTAGTTGGAGATTCCTTACTGACCCGCCCATCCTCCCCGCACTGCGAACTGATTTCTAGAGACAGGAACTTCCCCTTGAAAGCCCTAGTTTTGGCGCACCACTCTGTGTTCTTCATGGCTCCGTGCTACTGGTGTGGAAAGTCCTGAAAAGAAACTGACAGAGCGCCGGGGTGGTGCCTATATACGACCGCAACATCATCAAGGCGAGCACAACGCCAACAATGCCTGCGGAGTTGACTGATGCCACCTGATGGCTCTCAAAAGGTACTGCTCGAAGAAAAATCTCCGGATCCAATCTGACGCCTGGGGAAATTCAAAGGTAAGGAATCTGCAACTAGAATATGTCTCTACCAGATATTTCGTTATCGAAGGTAAGTAAATTGTACTTTACTTTCCGAGACACTTTGGTGAGCGTATGGGACAAATATTTAATGCATCCAGTACTACTGGAATCGCAAATTTCTTTAAGGCTGTTGGTTTTGGTTTTGTTCACACCTTCACCTCTATATTCGGTTTAATACCATCAGGCATCCACTCAGTAGTCTCCAGTATTTTCGGGGGATTTTCAAGAACTTTGGCTATAATAGGTGGCATTTTGCTATTGCTACTTTTTGTGTGCAATGGCTGTCCTGCTGCAACAAGGAGGAATGAAAGAGCTCTCACCAACGCAGCTGTGTCGTGAACGCATGATGCAGTACTTCGGAGCAACACTCCTGGAGCAATTGGAATTGAGACCAGATTTTCATTGTGTGGTGCTCGTTCGACCATGCACTGAAAGTCTGTCTTTCTACGCAGCGCTTGCTTTCATTAGACGCTGATCTGTTGATGTTTTCGCTGAGGGTTCATTACCGGATTACCGGACATGCGCATTGAGGGTGCATTTGCTACGGGAAGCTGCTTATGAGTTGCCCTTAATGGAGAATGCAGCTCTGAACTCATTACTGGGCACACCACGGAATGCTGCTGCCTTTCGTGACGCTCAGGCTATGGAACACAAATGCTCCTTGGTTCTTCTTGGCGATGATTTTCTTACTTTACCACCTGCTGAAGTGGAAGATATCCTGTCTTCAATTGTCCCGGATTGTATTGGCAACTTCCAAAATGACTCTGACTCTTGAAATTCTGCCTTTTAACGCCACAAGTTAACATTTTTTAATTGTCCTTTTGAATATGCTCAAGTGTCATCTTTAACTTGTCATTATTGATATTTTTATATATATCTTAGGTTGAATTTTAGTAGCTTTTATATATAATTAGGCTTTGAACCACCTTTGAACTGGCAAAGGGAGAGTGTTGTGTAGCCATTTTAGTTATAGCTCCATGCGTGTTATTTTAGCACACTAGGCCTGCCACTGTGCACTTTAACCTAGATATATTTTATTAAGCTTTGTTTATTATGATAATATAAGCCACATTTGGGGTCTTGTTTTATCTCTCTCTAGCTAGCTGTTCTTTGCCTAGGCCAGCACTGCGTTCTTAACATACACATCCTTACGTAGGGACATTTTCTTAGAACATCAGAGGTTTTATTATATAAACATTTCCCTGTCCCATACATGTTAGAGGGAGATTCCAGCCAGATGACCACGACTGTATGCTGAATGCTGAACGCTTCGCTTCAGCTGCTTATGCAGACTTCAGGCCTTTGCTCAGGTATGGGGGATAATGTCTTCCCAGGGGAACCTGAAAGGCAGGACTAGAGCTCAACATGCTGTGCTCTAATTAAGCCTAGGAAGGAATTAGTATATTGACCCTAGTGACAATATGTTAGCGTTATTTCTATGCTTCACTCTCCTTGTCACAATTTTAATTCTGTCATGCTTTATCGTCCTGGTTATTGCAGTACATGCTTTATTATCTAAGATGCAGTTGCTTCATTAAAACCTTCTTGAAACATATACTGCCTCTGCTTGTCCTTGTACATGTGAGACTAATGTAACTTAGAGTAACGGATGCGATCTGAGTAACCACTGTTTCCCTGAGAAGCCAATTGTGTCATGCGCTAGGCTGCCTAATCTTCCCTCCTCTTCGGTAGAGATGAAGCACTGCTAGTTAGCTGGAGCAAAACCCAGATTAGGCCGACAGCTGTCACCTGTAGTGGGTTAGACTCAGTCCCCCACACCGCAGGCGATTCTGTCACTCAAATCCAGTAGTCTCAATAGAATAATGAGAGCCTATGCAACAACTCGTAGAGTGGAAGGCTATGTCATGCAGTATTAAAAAGAGTTGTATAGTGGAATAAAGTATTGTACAATGGAGTGTACTGGCATAGATGGTATGGTAGAGTAGTAGGAGTACCGTATAGTGCAATAATAGTACCCTGTAGTAGAATAGTGTACAGTGGAATACCATACAGTCTTAATAGTTTACAGCGAGTGTAGAAGAGTGGATTGGCAGAAAGCCAAATAACGTACAATGGAGTGCCATACCCTGGAAAGAGTACAGAAGAGTGGTGTACAGTGGATTAGCGCTCAGTGTGATAGCATACAGTGGAGTTACGAACATTGGCATAGATTGGAGTGCCATGCCGTACAGAGCAGTGTAATAAACTGGAATACTATGTAGTCGAGTGGCTTTCAAAGGAGTGTGGCGTCCAATGGAATAGCATAGAATGTAGTGTTGTAGAGTGGTTTGGCGTGTATTATAGTTGCATACAATGGAGTGCCATACAGTGGAATGACGTAGAGTGCTGTGACATACAGTGGAGTGGTGTACTGTAGAATAGCATGTAGTTGAGAAGCATACAGTGGAGTTGGGGACAGTGAAGTGGCATATAGTGTATAACATATAATTGAGTGGCATACAGTGGATTAGCATGCATTGGAGTGATATACAGTGAAGTAGCGTAGAGACGAGTTTCATAGAGTGGAGAGGCATATAGTGGAATAGCATATAGTTGAGTCACATATGGTAAAGTGGTGTACCGTGCAGTGGCATATAGTCAAATAGAGTAAAGTTGAGTAATGTATAATGTAGTCCTATACATTTTAGTGGAATATGAATGTAGTTGAAATTTTGGAGGACTGTAGCATATGGTGTGTAGAGTAACGCAAGGCAGTGACTTGTGCTTCATTGCGCTTCTGCACATGTAGCATGCAAAGCAGGCTGACATATAGTGGTTTTGCATTGCTTTGTAATGTAATACACTGCCCTTCTGACATTATGTGTAACGCAAGGGTAATGCAAAAGAACCCCAAATTTGTCCCCTAGTATTCTGTGCCACGGTACAGCATAGTAATAACAAGGCACTGTATAATTAGCTAATGTCTGCCTTCATAAACATTTTAGTTCACTTTTGAATTGTTGTGGCTTAGGGCCTTAAATCATAGTTGAGCAGTAGCTTCTATTGTTCCTAATCTTTTACAATTTTCTTTAAGTGGACATAGGTATGGAAATGTTTGTATTATTTTCTATATGCTTATTTAACCAGTTGACACCATACCGTAGTACTACCTATCACATACCGTTTTTTTTTATTTATCTAATGCTCATTTTTTAAGTATTTTTTTTAATTAAAGCAGTACATTTTAGGTATTACTGTGGTAATGCATAGACTTTTATGACATTAAATATGTAGAAAATTCAAAAGAGACTCTACTACACTATATTTGTGAAATACTGAGTATTGCAGTGTTTTTTCAATTTTTATACATATATTTTTTAAGGTACTCCGGTACCTCGTAGCTAGTATCTTGGTAGTACCTCGATACTTTGTAATTTGTAAAAAAAAAAAAAAAATATGTATATAGAAACTTACAGCTGTATTTCCCTACCTATTACCGCGCACATTAAGTAGTAATAGGTAGGGAAAACTTATCAAACCTAACACTTACCTATATTTAAGGCCCTACGCTAGAACACCAGCCGAGTAGCCTAAAACCAACATGGCTGTCCATACGTTTTGTAAAAACAGTCATTATCTAATCAGATAATGACTTGTGATTGCTTTGTACCTCTGTACTACTTTGCAAGTACAGCGACCACAGATATAGCTAAAAAAAAATGAATTTAACATTTATTCACTTTACTTACCTCACTATCCCAAAGAAGCTTCTACATCCCCTGCTATGTAATACTGCCAAATTTCAGAATAATCCAGCTGATGTTTTTCGCATTTCGTGAAATACAAAACTCAATGCATTCGATTTCAAGCCTGGTTGGGACCCTTCCTTTTTTCCTTTACAAGGCTTGACGAAACGCCGCAAACTTTCAGGACTCTGACAACCAAACGGAGGCAGCAGGTGTGCAAAGTTTTACGGACATTCGTCAATCATGTGCAAAGTTATTAAGAAACAAAAATCCCAAAATTCCCTAGCTCTGGTAACTCTAACTGGAACTACGGAGTGGCTACCACCAGTCTGTTATCAATATACATACAGTTATCATTAATTGAGCTTGACCCACTATATACAGACACACACACACATATTTACACACACATATATATATATATATATATATATATATATATATATATATATATATATATATATGTAACCTAATGGCAGTCGCTACTGGGTAGTTATAGTTAGGGCCTAGTTTTTATAGAAAAAGCATTTTTTACGTGCCTTTATCTTTGGCACAGGTTGACGAATCGTAACAACATTTTCCAAAAAAATACAATGCTCAAGTCAGTTGTTGTCTGGAAAGTTTTGGGGTGATCCGTCAAGTGGTCAAGAAATGAGGGGGGGTCCCAAAATGCTTTTTCCCCCACTAATTTTTCATAGGGATTTTGAACAGTGATGGCGCCCAAACCACTGGATGGATTTACACCAAATTTGGCAGAGAGCTAGGTACTGGTCCAGAAAGCATCCTTTTTGTAATTTGGTGTGAATCCGTTCACTAGTTTTCTTGTAATTAAGTGAAAAACAAATTTGTATATATAGGGATGTGGATTCGTCCCGACTCCTGCACAGAGCTTCACAATTCCGTGTGGCAGAAGCTGTAGTGCGAATGGCTGGCCACAACCTGTACAGAGAGTTGCAGCTACCATTTTAAGAACTGGGCAACGGTCCTAGGGGAAGGAATTTTAGAGCGAAATTGCGACTGTCCCTTTCTAACATCGCAAGGGAGTTGCGCACTCTGCTGTAAAATATATTTTAAAAAATGTATTTTCACTCATTCACTTATACACTAATACACACACTGTCAGACCCATTAAGGCACTTATACACCCACTCACAGACCCAGGCAGATATTTGTACACCCACTCACAGATCCACTGACACATTCATGCACCCATTCACAGTCACAGTAACACTCATAACCCCCGCCTCAACGAATTTTTTTTTTTTAAGTTGTGCCTCGGGGATGGGGTCCCTGGGGCCAAGATTGGCCTATGGAGGTGGATTGAGTTGGCCAGGCCTTGCACCTAACCCACATTGCGTATGGCCAAAGACCGTGTGCAGCCTAAGGTTGGGTTGTTATAAGGGTTGGCCGCAGACCAGGCCCTGCGGCCAGCCACGCGTGGCCGAAAGACTTACATGGCAGTGGTTAGATTAACGTATAGTAATGAAAATTGTGTTAAACAAAACATAAACATTCACTGAAAAAAGTAAAGGTGAGAGGGAAGGTATAGTTAGGAAATGTATTAAAAAAACATAAATTCACTTAAAAAACAAAGGTTACAGGGATGTTATACATTCTAAACATACAAAACCATAGAAATTCACCTGTTATAGTTATAGTTATCTCAAGTAACTATAACTTGTACCCTAGGGTAACTCTAACTTGCACCACCGTCATGCATAGTTGTAGGAAGCTTGCCTAGTGTGTGGTGGGTACCTAAGGTACTCACACCTTATACAAGGTCCAGGTAGTGTAGGCAGTGTCTAGAAGCCAGGCTCTCTAGAGATAGCTGTGGATGAGCAGCCAAGGCTTATCTAGGAGACATGTCAAGCTCATGCAATACCACTGTAGTCACTCAGCACTTACACACATGAAACAAAACACTCAGTGATAAGAAAATAAAGGGTCTCTCTTACATTAACACAGTACCAGAACACTGATAGGCAACCCTCCAATACGAGGTAAGTAAACACACTGAATATGTACATTACTTATCAGAAATAGGCATAAAAAGAGCTAGAAAACAGTGCAAATAGGCATTAGTGACTTAGGGTAGCCCAAACCATGTACTAAAAAAATGGAATGCAAACACAGGACCCCCACCTAGGTAAGTTGAATGTGTAAAGGGGAGCTAGGGGTACTAGGAAACCCCAAAGATAAGTACCACAGTGCCCCCTAGCGATCAGGAAGAAAGAAAGAAGTAAGTTGCGCTATTTCCCCAAACCATCCAAAAGGAAGAAAATGAAGAAAATGCAACACCCAGACAAGACTGCAAGAAACCAGCAGTGGATTCCTGAAGAGGAAGACCTATGGAAGAAGGGGGCCAAGCCCAGAAGCCACAGAAGAGTCCAGGAGGAGCAGGAGCTACTACCCACCCAGCTGTGGATGCAGGAGTTGGTCGATGGTAGGACAAAAACGGTCACGAATGCAGCACTAAAACAGGTGAAGAGCTCCTGGAGGATGCAGTTGACTTCTCACGCCCGATAGATGATTACAGTCGGTCAGTGGCGTGGGAAAGCCACCAACAAGCCTTGGGAAAGGCAGAAGTCGCCGTGAAGCAAAAGTGGTGATGCCAGGAACAAGCAAAGTCCAGGAGGACTCAACCCATGAGGGGAGTCCTAGGGGGACCCTCAGCAAGGCAGAAAGTCCAGAGTAGAAGAGGCAGCCCCCACAGGAGACCCACTGGACAAGGAACCAGTAGTTCCAGAGGAACCCATGCAGCACAGCTGGAGAAGGGTCCCACGCCGCAGGAGAAGCACGCAGGGCGCTTTGCGTCACAGGAAGGAGTGCTGGGGGCTGGGGCAACACGAAGCCGCCTGAAGATCCCTTTGAGGAGATGCAGACAAGCCTTGGTAGCTGCAAGAGACGCAGTGCACAGGGGTACTGTCCTGCGTGGGAAGTCAAAGGCTTACCTCTACCAAAGTTGGACAGCTGGCAGAGAGGATCAAGAGAACTACTCCGGACCACCAGTCGTGATGCAGGATCTACAAAGCGCAGGATGAGAGGAGATCCACTCAGCCTGTCGTCGTTGCAGTTGGTGCCTGCGGATGCAGGGGAGTGACTCCTTCACTCCAAGGGAGATTCCTTATTCTGTCTCATGCAGACTGAAGACTTGCTACCCTCAGAGGATGCACAGCCGGGGAAATGTTGCAGAAGCTGGAAGGAGCTGTGGAAACAATGTTGAGGCATAGTCTTTGTCGTGGATGCAGATTGTCAGTTCCTGGAGGGTACAGTCGGGGTTGCGATGGCTAGAAGTCGAAGTAAAGGTTGCAGAGGAGTCCTGATGGAATCGTGCAAGCCGAATCTGAGGACCCACCCAAGAGAGAGACCCTAAATAGCTCTGAAAGGGGGATTGGTCACCTAGCTGGTGACCACCTATCAGGAGGGGGCTCTGACGTCACCTGCCTGACCTGGCCACTCAGATGCTTCCAGAGGTCCCTGCCAACCTTGGATTCAAGATGGCATAACCCAGGGACCCTCTGGAGGAGCTCTGGGCACCACCCCTGGAGTGGTGATGGACAGAAGAGCGGTCCCTCCCCTTTCCATTGTCTAGTTTTACGCAAGAGCAGGGACTAGAGGTCCCTGGACTGGTGTAGACGGGTTTATGCATGGAAGGCACCAAATGTGCTCTTCAAAGCATACCAGTGGCTTGGGGAGGCTACCCCTCCCCAAGCCATGTAACACCTATTTCCAAATGGAAAGGGTGTCCCCTACCTCCAAAGGAAATCCTTTGTTCTGCCTTCCTGGGCTTGAGCTGTACAAGCAGCAGGAGGGCAGAAACCTGTCTGAGGGGTGGAAGCAGCTTGGGCTGCCCAGAAAACCCCAGAAGGCTGGTAGGAGCAATGATGGGGGTCCTCTAAGGATCCTCCAGAGTGCATGTAATCATACTTCCAGTACTGGCATGATTCCGAAATATTTGATACCAAACATGACTAGATTCAGAGTTACCATTATGTAGCTGGACATAGGTATTGACCTATGTCCAGTACATGCGTAAAATGGCAGCCCCGCACTTACGAAGCGCAGGAAAATGGAACTGGAGTTTGTGGGGTCACCTCTGCTAGTGCAGGGGTGCCCTCACACACAGGTACTTCCACACTGCCCTCTAGGCTATGAAGGCCTACCATAGGGGTGACTTACAGTGACCTGCAGTGATAAGGGTGCATGCACCCTTTCACGCAGGCTGCAATGGCAGGCCTGCAGATACACTTTGCATGTGCTCCCCATGGGTGGCATAGTACATGCTGCAGCCCATGGAGATCCCCTGGTACCCCAATGCCCTGGGTACCTGGGTACCATATACTAGGGACTTACATGGGGGCACCAATATGCCAAATGTGGGGGTGAAAATGGTGCAAGTAACCAAGTTGGAAGGGAGAGAGCATAATCACTGGGCTCCTGGTTAGCAGGATCCCAGTGAACACAGTCAAACACACTGACAACAGGCAGAAAATGGGGGTAACCATGCCAAGAAAGAGGGTACTTTCCTACAACAACAGTTCTTTTGTCAAACATTTTACTGCAAATATTACATTGATATTATCAAAGGTATCATGAATGCCGTATTTTGTGGGGTAATTAACATTGCATGGCTGGAGCACGAGTTATAGTTACCTTAGGGCATGAGTTATAGTTTCTTGAGATAACTCTAACTATAACTGGTAAATGTTTATGGTTTTGTACGTTTAAAATGTGAGACTAACTTTGTCTCTGTAACCTTTTCTTTTTTAAGTGTGTGTGTGTGTATATATATATATATATATATATATGTATGTTGGGTCAAGCGCAAATAATGGTAATTAGCATCCCAACATTTCAAGAACTTTATACAGTAACACAAACTTTAGATAATTTATAAATTGGGGAATTACCTAATGAGCAGAGTAAAATTCCGGTTCGTAAAATGACGATTTGGAAGGGGTTAGAGAACAACCTGCCTAAGGAATCACTGTGATTGTCTGCAAAAAAAAAAAGAAAATGATGGCCCACAAGGGACAGCAAACAATCATGCATATGTCTCTGTATTTCAAAACCTCACTTTTTTATTTTAAAGGAGCCTGATTAACTTTAGAGAAATAGGTCCATTTTAAATTAAGAATTTTAGTTTTGAAAAATTCTTTGAAAGTTGACTGTGGTTCCCTGGACCACTCTATAATTCCCCTGAAGTTGCCACCTGAATTCACAAAGGGGAAGAGGGCCCAAGAGACTCCATTCCTTTTGCGAATTAGTTACAACCCCAACTGGCGAGTAGGTAACTTTTCAGTGGTTTGCGACCAGAATTACAGCTGCAAACCATTAGTACATAGAACTATTCGATATTTGAAAGGGACTCCCAAGGCACACCCCTTTTAAACATCAAATCGGTAGCCATTTCTAAACACATTTTGCTATTCAGAAAATGTTTTCTGAATTGTAAAATGTGTTTAGTGCTTTTAAAACACTTTTTTCACTAGTACAAACCCTCCTATTCACCACACCAGACGGGTCACAACCATTAAAAAGCTTAGTACATTTAGCCATAGTTTTTATAAATTATTGACAGCTATAGACATCATCTTCTACAGATTTTAATATAAATGTGAGACTCAAAACCAAAATATAAGTTTAAACATCATGGTGATGTAAAACAAAACTAAATAGCCCTTGCCCTGCCGCTGAGATCTGAACTTACTACATAAAAAAATTATTGTCTTTTAGGGTGGGAATTTCCCCTGCATGGGGTAGTCGTGTTCCCCTTAGCTTAAGAGTCTGGCTGCCTGTATTTGGCATCCTGGTTTTGGATTTTTTTGGCCTGGTGTCACACTAATCTAATATATGTGCAGACGCGTTGCCCATCCTTGACATAAGTGGGTGCTGGATTTTTCCTTTGTCCTGAAGGGACACACCTAGTGTGCTCTCATTGACTGTTGGAGAAATACAGTATCTGTCATTGGTTTACCTCATTGGGCATTACTAATAGCGCACAGTTTTTTTCTGAATCCATAGTTGCAATCAGATCTTTTTAGCTCATTCATTGGAGTGGAGGGCTTCTGGGCTACTGAGATAAAGTTTTGCTTCTGTGCACTTTTCCAGTTACTAGCATTGACATTCTGAGTGTGTGTTTTGCATGTTTGTGTATGTGGCCTGCATGGTACATGTATGGTCGGGTACGTGTGGATGACTAGAGTAACGGAAGCCTGTGGGATCAAATTTGGGTATCCCAGGACTAGCCTTTGCACAAGATGGACGTGAGGTTGTTCACCACCCAGTGGAAGTGTATTGCTTGCATCCCTAAATCTGGAGGAAAAAGACTTTGACACTAGAGTGAAGGGAGTAGAGAAAGGGCTTCTTTAGAAATTCGTCTAGTCCTTTTAAAAGCAAGGAACTGACGAAGAGTCTTCCTGTATACTGCCATTTGGTGGATGGTATATCAGAGGGATGGGACTGCAGATTGTTGTAACCTTACACCCAGTTGTGCCTTATGGATAACTTACGGATGATACAGCCTGGCAAGTACCCTGCTGTGATTAGCTTCACTGTGCGAGAGCAGCGTAAAAAGGGCACTTGAAAGGAGAGCCACGTGAAATTGGTTTTACAGTTGTAGGCAGTGACTGCAGATCTCTAGTCTAATATTGGTGTATAAACGTGGGACCTGACTTCCTCACTTGGCATTCCAGTTCCAAGTCCTCGATGGCTATGGAAGCTCTGCATTATATTCAGACGACGACCATGAAATCGAAGCTGGTTTCTGCATAACAGCCAGCTTCTCAGAAGTTAGGGGATATCATTGGAGTCCAAATCCCTTGCTCGAAGAACTGTGTATCGAAAAGTCTACCAGTCTACTTAGAAAAGGAAGGAGCCTGCCACTCTGCAGGAGAAGTATCCATTCAGGAGGAGCAAGGAGCAGTGATTCCCAGATGTCTGTGGGGCACCCAGATAAGATAGAGTAAGGAGAGTGATTTGAAGAGCACGGTATCTTTACGCCTGCAGCTTTCCTACGCTGGTTACCGATTAGCTAACAGCGAACATCGCTACAGTAATTGCAAAAGCCCAACTGGAGCTGCTATTAGGTGTCAGAGTGACCAGCCTGTGTGCATCCGTGACTGCCCAGAATGATTGGCCGTGTGTAACTGCAGCTGTAGGCCTGTGCATGGCTACATCTGGCAGTGTCCTGACCAGCTGGAAGAGGGTGCACTTGAGAACGTCGTCCAAGACCCCAACTGCTGCGACCCTCACCAGTGGTCCAATCAGGACCTTAATGGCTCAAGACTACTACCTATACTTCTGGTGGGTGCAGTACAGGATCAGCAGACAAAGTGGGACTCATAGACAGCGCTGCTGGCGCTCACATTCTCTGGAGAGAGGGTGTGAGTGCATTGCAGAGACGTGCGGCAGCACCAGTCCTATAGAAACTGATCCATTGTGTGTAGAGACAGATAACTAAAATCTGAGCCCACTCATTTCAGCAGTGCTATAACTGCATCAAGTTCATAATCACTCTACTTCCTCATACGCCATAGAAAGGGGGTCACCTAAACCCAAGGGAGGGTAGGTGGTAACAGAGCTTGGATCTAGGAAGAAGGTTTGGGGGTATCGGACAAAATCACAGCACTGTCTGACAATACCTAGAACTCTAAAGTACATCTTGTTATTGTAGTGTGTACTATTCCGTTCTAGTGCATTAAACGACTTCTCTTTCTTGAAAAGAAAAGCACTGAGCTGAGCATTTCTTTATTGTGTGATTGTTGAGTTCTGAGCTTGAGACCCCGCTGAGCATCCTGTGACTATTCGCAGTTGCAACTGCTAAGTGCTGAAGAGGTTGTACTTGGCCAGGTTAATAGAGCCATAGTGGGGTGGTCCCTGGGACAAGAGAGGCAAAGGACCCCAACGCCCATGCTTGAGGCCAAGTAGCATCCCTTCCCCAATACGTACCTGGGGCAGTAAGAATTGGTGTCCCAGTGAGAAAGACATTAGTTACTGCTTGTGTTACAGTTTTTGACAAAGTCTGAAAGCTTTAAAGTACAAACTCTACTCAGGAGTAAACTCATTCCATGTATTATTAACCGGTAATGGGTAACCAGCATCATTGATTGACCCGACATCCTTGAACAGTGACCTCCAAGTCATTGGTTTTATGCCCATGCGTTTCATGTGTCTGTTAATGACAAAGAACTGTTTGCTTTCATGAAATACCTCAGCATGTGTCAGCGGGCAGAGCACCCACGGGGTCGTTATTTGTATAAGTACACACTAATCTCTTAGTTCAGCAGCAGCGAACAGAAAAGACTGTTTGGCCACTTAGGGTGAATCAAAATAAATGAATTGTAAGTAAATAAAAGTGAATTAAATCAGTTACAGACATTTGTGAGCTGTGATTTTAAACCAGGCTGTATTACAGTACAAATGTATTCAACGGTTCTTTTCTAAGGGGTTAGTTCTCCAGAAGGCCATCGCATCACACTCGGTGCCTGCCTCACAGTCCTGGTTCCGTAGGTTTGCTGTTGGTGTCTGTGTGTAAACTCACTGGGTGTCACCGAGCTAGCCTCACAAACACACAGCATTGATGCATTTCAGTCATTACTGCGAACAATGAACAGACGGCACATGATAGCCACTGACTGATGTTTAGTAAACTGAACTGGTTGCCAGATTTGATTAGCACATTAGAACGTCGAGCGGAACAGAGAAGAGAGTTGAATAGCTCAGGGCCAGTAATGGGTGTTATGGTCCTTCTGCTGCAACATGCCAACGGTATTTTTAGGGTTGTATTTATTGGCATTTTCACAAACACAGGAGTTTAGAGTGCACTTCAGAATACATTTCCTTAATGATACGGCATAAGGTCCGTCTATAGTATTGCCCTCAGAGTACCAGTCACATTACATACACGGAAAAAGATAAAAACAGAAATGAAAAAACTCCCAACATAAACAGCTATAAAGCCCTCCCATTGTATTAATTAAGAACATTCCGCACTCAGTAGGTGGAATGTTCTAATTGCCCTATAGCCCTCCTGTCTATAGCTTGTTAGAGCCCATCTCTCACGTTACCGGCCCTCGTCTCCAGCTGTAACATGATGGTTTCCGGGCATTTAACCGATACAACTAGAGCCAGGAACCAGTTGAACAAACTCCAGTTTGCTGGCTTGCCACGCCCTGTCTTTCCTTTTTTATCTGACTATTTGTCTGGCTAGCTGTGGCAAGATTTGTTAATACCATTTCCAATTAGACCCTTATTCTGGCTTATTTGGGGCTTGTGCTTTGTTAGTCCCTCACCCGGAAGTACTGATACAGCAGATATTGTTGACTATTTTATGCAGGAATTATGGGTCCCTACAAATTCACAGAAGGAAGCCATGTTTCAGCAGTGATTCCCACACAAACGTTTTCTGGCAAATCTTGTAATTCGTGATTTTGTCACCTCGCACTGCCCCACACCATCTAGCATGGACTGATACCTGAGACAATCAGGATCCCGATAGTTCTGTGCAACACACTATGTTCTGCCTTGGGCTATCTTGGGATGTGAATTTGGAATTCAAACAATGATTCCTGCAGCAGGTCAGGAAATGCATAATACAATAATGCATGTTTCGTGCCTTTTAAGATTACTGCATAAACGCTGCACATTGTATAGAGGTGCACCATCTGAGCTTCTAGATGCCTCAGAATTTTGATAGCAACACACGGTGCATGTTAGGAAAGAGTTGCATTGTCCAAGTGCTCAGGTGTACTGAGTAGTTAGTCAGCTTCTGGCACTGATTACAATAGAGGTGCACTGTCAGAGCTCTCAGGATGTCAGTGCTTGGATGACAGTTCATAGTGCACGTAAGGATAGAGGGTCACCATCACAGTTCTCAGGTTGTCCAGAAACTATGTTAGAAGATCAAGGTCCAGATAAAGACAGAGCTGCTTTGTCAGAGCTTCCAGTATGTGTCGGTACTAGGACAGCAGTTCATGAAACTGGTCAGGATGCAGGTGCACCATTAAAAGTTTGTTATGCCGCACTACTGCAGTAGCATCACATGGACAATTTGAGGATAGAGGGGTTCTTTGAACTACTCAATACTAGAGCTGCAATTCACGTAGCAGATTTACATAGAGCTCAAATTTTAGAGCTCTCAAGATGCTGTAGTGTTGGGATAACAGCTCATGGTGCAGTTCTGGATAGAGCTGCATTGTCCAGTGCTCTGGATGTGTCAGTGCTGGGATAGCAGCTCATAGTGTGAACATGATGAGTATGTATTGTCAAGTGACGTGGTTTAGCAAGATGGCTGAACACACACTGAGTCTAAGCTCCCCATGGTAATCCTTAGACATCCTGTATTGCAGTGGACATGACAAATCCCTCTCGTATCTTAAAATAAGGGAATGTTAAAGGCTGCAAGACAAGAACAATTATTTCCAAACGGCGGCAGCAGCTGTACTCCTAACGAGCATGCAGACATGGGAACCTAGATGGCACCCAGGAGTCTCAATGGAAGCACAGAGGAATGAACTCTGCTGTACGCTCTTCCTAAGTTTCAGGGAATGGTGGGAAACCAAATACCAGCCCTGGCTGCACAGTAAAGCATATGTGGGAAGGACTCATAGAGAATTGGACTGGTGCCCCAATCTCCACCAAAAACAGGCACTGGGACTCTACTCTTTTGCAGCACCACAGAGTGTGCCCAGCGAAGAGGAGCCCATGGTTCAGCTCTGTAAGTATTGCTCCATAGTGTTCTCGGGCAGAACTCTGGTGTTGTGAGCGGAATAGAGCAGTTGAGGGGACTGGTCTCCCCTAGTTGGCCAGCTATACTTCTCTGGCTGACACATAAGCCACTGTACCTCTACATATAACATTCAGGACAACATACGATTAGGGCACTGCACATAACGAACACTAGATGGCAGAACCCATGAATAGAACAATGAAAATGACTACATGGAATGTATGGGGCCTTAATGTTTACCCAAGGAGGGACAGAATGCATACCTATGATGGAAGATACACCATAACAATCACCTACCTCCGAGATTCATACTGGACATACACAGAGAAGGCCAAAGTTTGGCAAAACAGAAAGATCTGTTACTGTTCAATATATTTCACATATGCACAGGATTGTCGATATGCGGCCATCGGGGGTTCTCTTCAAAGACAGGTGCTCGCAAATTGACATAAAAGGTAGACACATACTGATACAAGGCCTTTTGGGCATGGTGAAAATATTTCCCAAACCCACATACCCCAAATGTGGACAACAGGGCCTATTTATGGACACTGTTAAATCTGCTCCATCCATACCTAGATATACCCATGGCCTGGGCAGGAAACTTCAGTTTTATACTAGATGAGAACCTGCACGAACACCATCCTGAGCTTAACACAGAACCAGCAATGACCGGAGCACGATCTGAAGTCATGGGCAGAGTGGATTATATTGAGGTTTTGCATATACTACACCAAGCCCAAAGATGATATTCATGCTATTCTCTGCAACTCATGGCACATACAGTAGGCTGGAAAGAAGCCTAATCTTATGAGGCCTAAATACCAAATTCAGACTGCCCGCTATTTAAATTGATTTTTCTCAATCCACTCTCCCCTCATGCTAGAATATAGCGGAGATAGACTGTGCAACCGATTTACTCATGGAGATGACACCTTGAGAGGCACATTTCCTTATGGATACATGGGTGACATCAGAAACGTACCTGCAAAATAGTTGGGGGATGATGCCCTCTAGGGTCAAAGAGTGGATAGTTGTAGTAACAGAGGGGACGCATGAGTAAAATGTATGGGATAAAACAACTGCAGAATAACCTACCACGACAAGAAGGGAAACTACCAGTATTACAGAAAGAGAAACCTGCAGGGCCACAGCATAAAAAAGAACTACTAGAGGATCAAAGGGCGGTATAGATGACCAGGGACACCCTCAATAGGTTCACTATTAAAGAATTTAGGCAAAATACTACATAAAGAGGGAGATAAATAGGGGAGACTCTTGGTTTGGTCATTACAAAGAGAAAGACCTCTTGCTTGATACAGCGTCTAAATAAACTTGATGGAAATGTAGTAGTATCAATGACACACTCTCTCAGTACTTGGAGATTGTTAGACCTCTCAGTCTTATAGTCTTCCCCCAGACTTTTTGCCCACTCCCCTCCAATTTTGCTAAATTTATTTTTGTTGGCCTAAGAACTGTGTGCACTTTACCACTGCTAACAAGTGCTAAAGTGTATGTGCTCGCTCTCTAAAACATGGCAATATTGGCTTACACCTGATTGGTATATTTAATTTACTTATAAGCCACTAGTAAAGTGTTAAACCATATATCTAGGGCTGGTAAACTAAATGTTACTAGTGCGCCTGCTGCACTCAATGTGCCACCCGCCTAATAGCCCCTTAAAACATGTCTCAGGCCTGCCATTGTAGCCTGTATGTAGTTTCAAATTGCCAATTTGACTTAGCAAAATAATCTCTTTGCCAAGCCTAAAACTCCCTTTTTATTACAGTCACCCCCTAAGGTAGGTCCTCGTCAGCCCATATGGCAAGTTGCACTGTGATTAAAAAGTTGGACACATACTTTTAAGTTTTACGTGTGCTGGTGGTGAAAAACTCACAAATTGGTTTTTCACTACTTTGAGGCCTATCTCGCCTATAGGATAACATTGAGTTCGCTTATTACATTTAATAAGTGATACCTTTTTGTGTGTGCCCTGTTGTCTGAAGCCTGACCTGTGCTCTCACAGGACTGCCCTGCTGCTTGAGACCTGTTTTCCTGCTTGAACCCAAGACATCCAGAGTGACTCCAAGGGCTAGTTGTCTGGCCTCCTGCTCAGAGCCTCAGGGACAGAAAAGTTTTCCACCACTTTAAACCTGGACCCAGCCTGAGTGAGTACTGACCCGCCGAGTGGTGCCCCTCCGGTCCTGGGCCCCAGGAAGTGGTGCTAAACATGCCCAGATTGACCAAATTCAAAATTAGGGACTTAAAACATTTTCTGCCAAAAGGTGCTCTGAGAACTGAAAGGCAACCAGGGCGGATGTGCTCACCAATCTTCCCAAGGTGCATAGGCAGCCAGCCTGAATTTGCGACCACCCCTGCTACGTTCTCTGCTGTAGCAAATCCTGTGCAGTGGTTCCTTTTAGAAGGGGTATCTGGCCTCGTGGAGCCCTCGTCGCCTGCAGTCTTGTCCCACTGGAGATTTTTGACTTCTATAAAAGATATTACGTCAGAACATAGAGATCTTAACCACAACTTTGTCAATCCATTCTCCACTATTACTCCTCCTCCCTGGACACTGCCCTACCTTGCCTCGCTGAACCTTACCTTCTCAAATATTCTTCTTTAAAATGCCTTCTAATTCTGAAGGTAAGTGGAGACCAGGCCTAATTCATTTTGTGTATTTGACTTGCACTCTATTGCAGTCGGCCATAACTTTCAACTTACCCCTGGTCTTGCGCGACTAGATGTCTGTGGTTGGTGCTCTGATCTTTTTGGCGCTATTTTTCACTTTAAAATTGCATAACTTGCTCTAATAGGGTTTCACCCCCTCTCAACCAACAACCCAATTTCTCACACTGCTCTTTTATAAATGACCAGTCCAAACCTGTGTGACCTCGACAATAAAATTCTTGGAAGTGGACAACTCCTGAAGACTTTCTCCAGAACACAGAGCCATTCTTAAGGAGGAAACTCATTTAATTCATATATGAGCTACCTCTGGAAAAAAACAAGAGCAGATTGTTTCCCTTCGCAGTTTTATCACCCATTTATGACCCTGCTTTTTGGACATTCACTAGGAAGCTAAGCACAAAGGTAAACTCCCACAAACCATGAGGTCCTAGTATCCATGGTACCAAGCTGCTGCAGATCACTATCTATTCTAAGTGTGGACACTTAAGGCCAGATGTAGCAAAGGTTTTTACCCATTCTGTGTCTACGGCAAAAAAGTGTTAGTACATTTGGCCCTTTACTACTACCTAAAATTTTAGCAGGTAGAGTGAGGAGAGTAATTGAGATTCATCCTAGACCACAGCACGCTCATGAACTTTAGAAGGCTCAATCATATCTTACATGCAACAGAGAAGAGCAAATGAAGTGCACCGTAGTGGTGCCTGTCCTTGAAATTGTATTTGATACAATAGGTTGGGAATATATGCTCACAATCCTCACCAGGATATGTCTCGAGCCTATCGACTTGAGTTGGGGAAGGTTGCTATATCAAGAGCCTATAGCAGGGGTCAGATCTGAGCATCTGATATAAGATGGAATATTGGAGAGGTGCCTTGCATGGTGCCCTCTACCCCCCTGCTGTTTGTCCTGACAGCCGAACTGCAGGTAATCAGATCAAGAGAAGTGATGGAGACATGGGGAGTCAGGGTCGAAAACACAATACAAATGTTGTCATTGTACATTGACGAGACGCTGCTTTATTTGAAATTACCACAGATCTCGGTCCCACGGCTACTACAGGAAGTAGACAACTTCACATTGGCCTCTAGTCTGTGCGATGAGTAAGATGGCCCTGTATCCCCCAGCTAGCCTTGCAGGAAAACCCTTAGAAGAGCTCCAAGTGTTAGGTTTATAGTGGGAAACGTGCTCAGATACAACATTAATTATGGATAAAAGAACTCAAAAGGAAAGAGTACAGATTATACGCACACCGTATGTATGTATGGATGTATATGCTATTTCTACAGTTCGAACTCAGCCAAAAGGACAGTTGAGAGCTGTACATAATCAGAGGCAAGATTAAATTAGGCAACAATAGGGGCGATAGCTGAGTTTAATGAGGGTAATTAATTGTGATGTAGTCCTTTTTAAAAAGGCGAGTCTTCACCTCTTTCATAAACTGGAGCTGCATCAGGTGTTGGGTTTGTACGAAATATTTGTAATGGGTACATGGCCTTTGATGCTGTGGTATATATATTAGTGCTGTTTATTTTAAAAACTCTGAAAATAAAGAAGATACAAAAGATGCATTTTTCCTGCTCTCATGATGTCCCAGTTGTGGTATAGCCTATCAGGGGACAGGCAAGGATAGGGAGACAGTGTCAGAACTCTCAGGAACTGGAATAGGAATTCATGCTGCGGGTTAGAACATAGGTGCACAGGTAGAGATTTAAAGATGTCTTGGTACTGGGGAAGCAGCCGAAGGTACAGGTTAGAATTGAGGTGCACTCTTGAAGCTCCGAGGATGTTCCATTACTGACATAGTAACTCATGGCTCACGCCAGGTCAGAATCTACTGTTGGAGCCATCCGCATATCTCAGTTCTGGCATAGCAGAGTATTTTTCATGTGTAGATTCATGGGCATCATGGGAGTTCTAAAAGCAAAACATTAAAAACAAATGTGTATGTGTTTTATAAAGAACCTGGTGTGCGTTCAGCATCACTTTATATTTTCCACAAGCACAGCTTTTACAGCCCATCAGTTTCAGAAGAGATAATAGATATGATAGTTTTGAGTTGGCTTTTGTCTCACTATATGAAAGTTTCATGCTGACATAACTTGCTGCAGTGTAGAGCAAAGCACTGTATCTTTGAGACTGTTAGCATGTTAGAAAGTTGCATTGAAATATTCCAGAAGTACTTATTGCTCAGTAATGGTGGCACCTTAGAGCCAGTGCTGCATTTGATGTGTTGAAAAGTGTAGGCACAAATACAATAAAAACTTGTTTTGTACATAATAGCATATTTATTTTAGACTTCATAACACTTCTCCTGTTTCGAAGCATTGTAAATGACAGGTATTAATATTACGTAATGTAATAATACTAAATGTCCTGATCTTGTATGGATTGGCCTTGCCGGGATTTGTGCTCAGGATCTTCAAATCCCAGATGTCCTCGATGACTATTATCTCACTAAGCTAGCTTGCTGGCAACCTGATCTAATGTGAGTCTACCAACATTTTGGTCATGGTCGTTCCCCGTGCTCCCCCCGTCCACCTACAGCAACTTACGTGTACGCTGCTTGGAGAGGAGTGGGTTCTCAAGATCTAGTGTGGCGATGGTAAGTGGTAGATGATGCCCATTTAATCTGGGCACTAACATTGCCAAGCTCTGTTTCTGCTAAATGTGCACTGTGGGTGATGAATGCTGTCTGTGCCTCTCCCAGCTCTTGCTTTACTATCGAGGGTAGTGGTGTCTGGACTTTTGTGGACTCTCTGCTTTCCTTGCCTTGATGTACACGGAGAAAGGTCAGTACAAAGGTGATCTGTGTCTACTCAGGCTTCTTCCTCCAATGCAAACGTATTGGGGTAGTCTCAGAAACATGCACAGTAGGGTGACCACCTCACTGCAAGACACTGTGGACATTTTCTCTGTGCTAAATGTTTCGCTTAGAAACCACAATTACAACCAGGGGTATTGGTGTCTGTGCTGTGGGCTGTGTATGAAGTGCACGCTTGCCTTGCTTTGATGTGTACACAGAAGGCTTAGTACACAGGTGCTTGATGCCGCCCAGTGCTGAATCTTTTGCCTTCATTTTATATTTTCATGCATGTTATACTAATTAGACTGATATATGCAAAACAAAACTATGATATCCAGAATGTATTCGGTTATATTAAATCCTAGGACTGAAAACAGTGTCTTTAATGACCTGGAGGAGAGAGGTGGTCATCCTGTTTCACAGGCTCTCTGGGGGCAGGGTAGGAGTGACAGCCCTCTGCTGCACTGCTGCTCACTCCTTTCCACCTCCTAAGCTTCATTAATAGGTTGGACTGAGATTCTTGGGCAAGGTCCGCTCCCAGCCAGCTTCGCTCATACCTCAGTGTTGGTCCCAAGAGTACTCTGAGGGTGCAAACATCATAGTAACCAGTGAGGAACTAAAGTAGTAATGAGAGCAACAAGAAGCCTATCCGTATTTTAGGGAGGGTAATGTGACAGCAGCACCCTTCCTTAAAACAGTGATAGCTCAAAAACTATTGAACGGCTGGTTCATATAGGACACAATTCATCGCTACAATTATGGATTTTCACCTAGGTAGTATCTCTGACAGAGGTTATATATAATCTAGGAGAAACAAACCTTTGGAAATTATTTTCCCCATGACACCATTCCAGGCATGGGACTGTGGCAGTGCAGCAGTGAATATGAATTCTACCTCTACATGAGTGGCTTTGGCCATCCTCTGTCCAATTTATGCCTTAGAGAATTATTCCTCCCGAAGGAAACGGAAATTTTATCAAATTTACATAAACTTGTATACCTTTTAGCATGCTTCCTGCTGCTTGAGCAGAAACCAAGTCAATCTTTGGAAATATTAAAACATTTCTTCTTAAAAAATAAATAAAAGGTGTGTAAGGAAATGCCTCCTTAGCATGGTTACCCACTGACTTTTTGCCTTTGCTGATGCCAAGTTATGATTTGAAAGTGTGCTGAGGCCTGCTAACCAGGCCCCAGCACCAGTGTTCTTTCCCTAAAACTGTACCTTTGTTTCCACAATTGGCACACCCTAGCATCCAGGTAAGTCCCTTGTAACTGGTACCCCTGGTACCAAGGGCCCTGATGCCAGGGAAGGTCTCTAAGGGTTGCAGCATGTCTTATGCCACCCTGGGGACCCCTCACTCAAAACAGACACACTGCTTGCCAGCTTGTGTGTGCTGGTGGGGAGAAAATGACTAAGTCGACATGGCACTCCCCTTAGGGTGCCATGCCAACCTCACACTGCCTATGGCATAGATACGTCACCCCTCTAGCAGGCCTTACAGCCCTAAGGCAGGGTGCACTATACCATAGGTGAGGGTATAGATGCATGAGCACTATGCCCCTACAGTGTCTAAGCAGAACCTTAGACATTGTAAGTGCAGGGTAGCCATAAGAGTATATGGTCTGGGAGTCTGTCAAACACAAACTCCACAGCACCATAATGGCTACACTGAAAACTGGGAAGTTTGGTATCAAACTTCTCAGCACAATAAATGCACACTGATGCCAGTGTACGTTTTATTGTGAAATACACCCCAGAGGGCATTTTAGAGATGCCCCCTGAAAACATACCCGACTTCCAGTGTGGGCTGACTAGTTTTGCCAGCCTGCCACACACCAGACATGTTGCTGGCCACATGGGGAGAGTACTTTTGTCACTCTGTGGCTAGTAACAAAGCCTGTACTGGGTGGAGGTGCTTCTCACCTCCCCCTGCAGGAACTGTAACACCTGGCGGTGAGCCTCAAAGGCTCACCCCCTTTGTTACATTGCCACAGGGCACTCCAGCTAGTGGAGATGCCCGCCCCCTCCGGCCACGGCCCCACTTTTGGCAGCAAGGCCGCAGGAGATAATGAGAAAAACAAGGAGGAGTCACTGGCCAGTCAGGACAACCTCTAAGGTGTCCTGAGCTGAGGTGACTCTGACTTTTAGAAATCCTCCATCTTGCAGATGGAGGATTCCCCCAATAGGATTAGGGATGTGCCCCCTTCCCCTCAGGGAGGAGGCACAAGGAGGGTGTAGCCACCCTCAGGGCTAGTAGCCATTGGCTACTAAACCCCCAGACCTAAAAACACCCCTAAATTCAGTATTTAGGGGCTCCCAGAACCTAGCAAGATAGATTCCTGCAACCTCAAGACGAAGAAGGACTGCTGACCTGAAAGCCCTGCAGAGAAGACGGAGACGCCAACTGCTTTGGCCCCAGCCCTACTGGCCTGTCTCCCCTATTCAAGAGAAACTGCAACAGCAACGCATTCCCCAGGGTCCAGTGACCTCTGAAGCCTCAGAGGACTACCCTGCATCTAAAAGGACCAAGCACTCCAGAGGACAGCGGCTCTGCTCCAAAGAAGAAACAACTTTGCAACAAAGAAACAACTTTTAAAGGACTGCATGTTTCCCACCGGAAGCGTACGACTTTCCATTCTGCACCCGACGCCCCCGGCTCGACCTGCGGAGAAACAACACTACAGGGAAGACTCCCCGGCGACTGCGACCCTGTGATTAGCCAGAGTTGACCCCCCCCACCCCCCAAACCCCCCCAGCGACGCCTGCAGAGGGAATCCAGAGGCTCCCCCTGACCGCGACTGCCTGCTTCTAAGAACCCGACGCCTGGTAAAGACACTGAACCCGCAGCCCCCAGGACCGACCTCCAGTGCAGAAGCGACCCCCAGGTGGCCCTCTCCCTTGCCCAGGTGGTGGCTACAGCGAAGAGCCCCACCCTTGCCTGCCTGCTTCGCTGAAGAGACCCCTGGGTCTCCCATTGAACTCCATTGCAAACCCGACGCCTGTTTGCACTCTGCACCCGGCCGCCCCCGTGCCGCTGAGAGGGTGTACTTTTTTTTGCTGACTTGTGTCCCCCAGGTGCCCTACAAAACCCCCTGGTCTGCCTTCCGAAGTCGCGGGTACCTACCTGCTGGCAGACTGGAACCGGGGCACCCACTTCTCCATTGAAGCCTATGTGTTTTGGGCCCCACTTTGACCTCTACACCTGACCGGCCCTGAGCTGCTGGTGTGGTAACTTTGGGGTTGCCCTGAACCCCCAACGGTGGGCTACCTTGGACCCAACTTTGAACCCTGTAGGTGGTTTACTTACCTGCAAAACTAACAAAGACTTACCTCCCCCAGGAACTGTTGAAATTTGCACTGTCTAGTTTTAAAATAGCTTATTGCCATTTTTGCCAAAACTGTACATGCTATTTTGCTGATTCAAAGTTCCTATGATACCTAAGTGAAGTACCTTTCAGTTGAAGTATTGATTGTAAATCTTGAACCTGTGGTTCTTAAAATAAACTAAGAAAATATATTTTTCTATATAAAAACTTATTGGCCTGGAATTGTCTTTGAGTGTGCGTTCCTCATTTATTGCCTGTGTGTGTACAACAAATGCTTAACACTACCCTCTGATAAGCCTACTGCTCGACCACACTACCACAAAATAGAGCATTAGAATTATCTCTTTTTGCCACTATCTTACCTCTAAGGGGAACTCTTGGACTCTGTGCATGCTATTTCTTACTTTGAAATAGTACATACATAGCCAACTCTACACCAGGTCTTAAGTCCCCTTTACAGAGGTCTCTATGCATTCGCGGTTGACAGGTTGTAATCCAAGCAGCATTAACACAGGCCTTCATCTTTCTGAGGTCATTACATTGAGTATCATTTTGTTGTTAGTAAACAATATTCACTGTAGTTATAGCGCTGTGAAGCAGTAGAGATTTTATATGTGGCCATATTAAAAAAAAATATCTGAGTCTTATTAATAGTATTTTAACTTCCATTACACCAAAAGCAGGACATCAGTGTTCTACCAGCAATAATTGGTTGGAATATCCTATAAAGAAAAAAATCAAGTAGAAGATATACGTTACGAGGGAAACTCCGTTATGTGATCCAGTTCCATTCAAATTACCCATTTTGCTCCTTTCAATAATTAAGGATCAGTTTCTTTCACATTGCAGATGTTAATATTGTAATATCATCTGACTTGAATCCGAATTTGTTTAGTTTGACAGATATTAAGTATGTTATATTTCTCAAATGGATTTTGAAATTTCCATAGCAATATTTAAGTCAAAAGCCAATAATATTAATAATAAAGTCCATGATAAGTCATAGTGATTGTTCAATGAAGTAGAAAATGAATATAATTCTGTGCTTTTATTTTTTTCTGTTTGACCTCTCAGGTTGCAGTGTCAAGTTTTCAGGAAATGGCACCAGGAACATCATTCAAGCCTGTAATAGGCGATGCAGCTGTGGATCCCAAAAAGTAAATTTGAAAACTAAATGTTTTGCGTTTTTGTTCATGCTTTTTTTTTTTTTTTTAACTCTTGATTTATTGTGGTTCAAAATATATGAACAGTTCCAACAATTACACATCGCCATTTATTATGGTGGTACATACATACTATGCCGTACTCTTGTGCAATTCTTCTAACAGTATATTGCAATTTCGATCCGCCTCCTAACCATTCCATCACCAACCAGCAGATACCAGTTGTGTATTATAAACAACAATCTATAAAGAACAGCTCCCAACCCCCCAGCACACCTAGGAATACCCCAAACCCAAATGGGAAGCAACCCCTTCCAGTACACTGCGTCCCCACCTACCAGTTCAGCTCTATTCCGATCCCCCCATGCAGTATGTCTACACACTCATATGCCCATTCTCTCTCACGCTTTTCATCCGTCTCAGCAAGCAAACAGGCCGTCGTCGTCTGATATGCCCATTGCACCAGCCAGGAGGCGGTGAGGCAGGTCCACCCAGTCCCTCAAGTCCTCTGCCGCCTTTTCATCTGTCTGTACCATTTGGAGGCATACTTCCTAAAACTAGAGCCCACTCCATCATGTCCAGTCAGCATTTTCCCTCTGTGGGTCATGCATTGGCCACACAGCGTACTAGCACTCCTTTCTTTGCCTGCAGGAATCCCTAAGCACACTTATAGTGCATTACTCCCTTTTTAGGGCTGGAGATCATGCCCCCAGCAGACAGTGTCGCACTGTTAACTGGACACCTATACCAATCACTCACGCCATTGTCCCGGTCACCTCTGACCAGATGTCCCAGATTTGCCTGGACAGTCCTGGTTTTTGAAGGAGTGTCCCGACACTTTCTTCTAAGACCCCAAAATTTTCCGGTTTTTAAGGGAGTGTCTGGTGAACCTGCACATTATTCATGTTTTTTTTTGCAGGCTCACATTTCATCCGACCGTCTTAGAAACCGGGGACAGAAGTTCACTGGTTAAAACACTCCTGTTGTGCGGCCTCGCCTCATACAAGCAGCAAAGCAGGATTTAATGAGGTGAAAAACAGAGCCTGCGTGCATCAAGGCTGTGCCAACCAGCCTGACCCAGGAGCTCTTCATGGAAAGGGGAGGGACTGTAAAAAAAAAAAAAAAAATATATATATATATATATATATATATATATATATATTTATATATATATATATATATTTATATGTTTCATGGCATGTGTAGCTGCAGATACACATACTGTGCATTATCCTGCTATCTAGTGTTGGGCTCAGAGTCTTACAAGTTGTTTTTCTTCAAGAAGTCTTTTCGAGTCTCGAGACCGAGGGACTCCTCCCTTTCAGCTCCATTGCGCATGGGCGTCGACTCCATCTTAGATTGTTTTGTTTCCGCCATCGGGTTCGGACGTGTTCCTCTTCGCTCCGTATTTCGATTCGCTAGCTAGTTATCAGAAAATTAGACGGTATTGTTCGCGCTCGGTACCGGTTTAGTGTTAGCACATCGACACCGAAACAAAGAGGCGCTCCGGCGGCCCTTCGGGGCTTCCACTCTTCAGCGGGGCCTGGTGGCCCGACCGCATCCATCTTCAAACCTCATGGACCGGATCCCCTTCCGTTTCTGCCCGAATTGCCACGCAAAGTATCCTTATACAGACCAACTCTTGGTCTGTAATCTGTGTCTATCTCCGGAACACAGGGAGGATACTTGCGAGGCCTGCCGGGCATTTCGATCGAAGAGAACCCTACGCGATCGAAGAGCTAGAAGACTCGAGATGGCGTCAACACCGGCAGAGCAGATCGACGTCGAGGAAGAAGAGAGATTCTCCATTCGAGACTCGGACGAGTCCGAAAGTGAGCAGCTGAAGACGCAGCAACAAACTGTGAGTAAACCAGCCCCGGCAAAGACTCACTCGAAAATAATAAAGGCCAAGGGGATGCCACCGCCAACAGGCCATGGCTTAACCCGAAAACATGGTGACCAAACATCGGCACCGAAAAAGGCCTCCCAGCAGCCGAAGACATCTGACTCCGTTCGAGATACCGGCTCCGAACCATCTCGACACCAACAGTTCGACACCTCTAAAGTCAAGAAGGTTTCCTCTGAGCCGAAAAAGACTGTACAAAAACCTTCGGTGCCGAAACATGCAGCCTCGAAAACAGGCTCCTATACAGAAGAGCAAGGCCTTTCAAGTCAATTACAAGGGCACAGATTTGAACAAGAACTGGGCATGGCAAGGCCAGACCATACCCAAAGGAGGCTGCACATACAGAAGGACACGGGGAAAATCCAAACTCTTCCTCCAATAAAAATCAAGCGAAAGCTAGCATTCCAAGAAACGGAAACGCAGCCAAGGGCAAAGGTGGCAAAAGACAAAATACCACCAAGGTTCTCGCCACAGCAGTCACCATTGCATTCGCCACACCTGTCTCCGGTAGCAACACCCCGATGCAGTCGCTGACACACACGGGGATGACACAAGATGACCCGGATGCATGGGACTTATATGATGCACTGGTCTCAGACAATAGTCCCGATTGCTACCCGGCAAGGCCGTCACCACCTGAGGACAGCATTGCATATATGCAGGTGGTTTCAAGGGCAGCTACATTCCATAATGTAGCAGTGCATGCAGAGCCCATAGAAGACCATTTTTTGTTTAACACATTGGCATCCACTCACAGCTCATACCAAAGTTTGCCAATGCTACCGGGCATGTTAAAACACACCAAACAAGTATGTCAGGACCCAGTTAAAGGCAGAGCCATCACGCATAGGGTGGAGAGGAAATATAAGCCTCCCCCAACGGACCCTGTGTTTATAACACAGCAAGTAACCCAAGATTCAGTGGTAGTGGGAGCAGCCCCAAAGAGGGCCAACTCACAATCCTCAGGAGACGCACCACCGCCCGACAAGGAAAGTCGGAAATTCGATGCAGCAGGCAAAAGGGTAGCAGCACAGGCAGCCAACCAATGGCGAATTGCCAATTCTCAGGCTCTATTGGCTCGCTACGACATGGCACATTGGGATGAGATGCAACATATCATCCAGCACTTGCCCAAGGAGTACCAAAAATGTGCCCAACAGGTTGTTGAGGAAGGACAAACGATCTCAAACAACCAAATAAGGTCTGCAATGGACTCGGCAGACACAGCAGCAAGGACAGTGAGCACTGCAGTAACCATTTGTAGGCACGCATGGTTACGGAGCTCGGGTTTTAAACCAGAAATCCAGCAAGCTGTGCTGAATATGCCGTTCAACCAAGAACAATTGTTTGGGCCGGAGGTGGATACAGCAATAGAAAAACTCAAAAAGGACACAGACATGGCCAAAGCCATGGGCCCGCTCTACTCCCCGCAAAGCAGAGGCACTTTTAGAAAGCCTCACTTTAGGGGGGGGGTTTGTTCCCAAACCACAGAGCCTTCCACCTCACAAATCAGACCCTTATATCAGGGCCAGTATCAAAGAGGAGGTTTTCGAGACACATACCGGGGTGGACAATTCCCAAAAGCAAGAGGGAAATTCCAGAGCCCAAAAACCCCTCCAACCAAACAGTGACTTCAATGTCACAAACCCCCACCACTCAACACCAGTGGGGGGGAGACTTAACGCACACCACCACAACTGGGAAAACATAACTACGGACGCAGGGGTCCTAGCCATTATCCAACATGGTTATTGCATAGAATTCATAGAATTTCCACCAGATGTGCCCCCAAGAGCACACAACATGTCCAAACAACACCAAGACCTGTTACAACTAGAAGTCCAAGCATTGTTACAAAAACAAGCAATAGAACTAGTACCCAACCATCAAAAAGGAACAGGGGTCTACTCCCTGTATTTCCCGATTCCAAAGAAAGACAAAACGCTGAGACACATATTAGACCTCAGAACACTGAATCTTTACATCAAATCAGATCACTTTCACATGGTAACACTTCAAGACGTGATTCCCTTGCTCAAAAAACAAGACTACATATCAACATTAGATCTCAAGGATGCATATTGTCATATACCCATCCATCCTTCCCACAGGAAATACTTAAGGTTTGTAATCCAAGGCGTACATTACCAATTCAAGGTGTTACCATTCGGGAAAACAACAGCCCCAAGGGTATTCACAAAATGCCTTGCAGTAGTAGCCGCTCACATCAGGAGGCAACACATGCACGTATTCCCTTACTTGGACGATTGGTTAATAAAAACCAGCACTCAGCAACAGTGTCTTCTACACACACAATACGTGATAGAAACTCTACACAAACTAGGGTTCTCTATAAATTACCAAAAATCACATCTACAACCATCCCAAATACAACAATACTTGGGAGCCACACTCAATACACAGAAGGCGATTGCCACCCCAAGTCCACAAAGGGTACAGGAGTTCCGCAATACAATATTAAACATACAGCCAAACCAAAACTACCAAGTGAGGTTTGTAATGAAACTTCTAGGCATGATGTCCTCATGCATAGCCATCGTCCCAAATGCAAGACTACACATGCGGCCCTTACAACCGTGCCTAACAATACAATGGACACAAGCACAGGGTCAACTCCAAGATCTAGTGTTGATAGACCGCTAAACACACCTCTCGCTTCAATGGTGGAACCCTATAAATTTAAACCAAGGGCGGCCATTCCAAAACCCAGTGCCTCAATACGTGATCACAACAGATGCTTCCATGATAGGGTGGGGAGCACACCTCAACCAGCACAGCATACAGGGACAATGGAACATTCAACAAAAAACAACTGCACATAAATCACTTAGAACTGTTGGCAGTGTTTCTAGCATTGAAAGCATTTCAACCACTGATAGCCCACAAACACATTCTTGTCAAAACAGACAACATGACAACAATGTATTACCTCAACAAACAGGGAGGGACACACTCCTCACAACTGTGTCTCTTAGTACAAAAATTTGGCATTGGGCAATTCACAATCACATTTGCCTAATAGCACAATACATCCCAGGTATTCAAAACCAGTTGGCCGACAATCTCAGTCGAGCTCACCAAGAAACACACGAATGGGAAATTCATCCCCAAATACTACAAACTTACTTTCAATGCTAGGGAACACCACAAATAGACCTATTTGCAACAAAAGAAAACGCAAAATGCCAAAACTTTGCGTCCAGGTATCCACACCCTCTGTCCAAGGGCACTGCACTATGGATGAGTTGGTCGGTGATATTTGCTTACGCTTTTCCCCCTCTCCCACTCCTTCCTTATCTGGTAAACATATTGAGTCAAAGCAGACTCAAACTAATACTAATAGCACCAACCTGGGCTCGCCAACCGTGGTACACAACACTACTGGACCTATCAGTAGTACCTCATATCAAATTACCACACAGACCAGATCTGTTAACTCAACACAAACAACAGATCAGACACCCGAATCCAGCATCGCTCAATCTAGCAATCTGGCTCAGGAAGGCTTAGAATTTGGACATTTAGACCTTACACAAGAATGTATGGAAGTTATTAAACAAGCTAGAAAACCTACTAAAAGATGTTGTTACGCAAACAAATGGAAAAGATTTGTTTACTTTTTAGAATCCCAGTCATCAAAGTATTTATGGAGGGATTAAAAAGAATCATACCCCCGAGAACACCACCAGTCCCCTCGTGGAACCTCAATATTGTGTTAACACGACTCATGGGACCACCATTTGAACCCATGCACTCTTGTGAGATACAATACTTAACTTGGAAAGTAGCCTTCCTGATAGCTATCACATCTCTTAGAAGAGTAAGTGAAATAGAAGCATTTACTATACTAGAACCCTTTATACAAATATATAAACATAAAGTGGTTCTCCGTACAAATCCCAAATTCTTACCAAAAGTTATATCACCGTTCCACCTAAACCAAACAGTGGAACTCCCAGTTTTTGTTTCACAACCAGACTCAGTAGCCGAAAGAGCATTACATACATTAGACATTAAAAGAGCACTAATGTATTACATTGATAGAACAAAACAGTTTCGCAAAACAAAACAATTGTTTGTAGCCTTCCAAAAACCTCATGCAGAAAATCCAATATCCAAACAAGGCATTGCCAGATGGATAGTGAAATGTATTCAGACCTGCTATATCAAAGCAAAAAGAGATCTACCTATTACACCAAAGGCGCACTCCACTAGGAAAAAAGACGCCACAATGGCTTTTCTAGGGAATATACCTATGACAGAAATCTGTAAGGCAGCCACATGGTTTACGCCTCATACATTCACAAAACATTACTGTGTAGATGTGTTAACAACACAACAAGCCACAGTAGGACAGGCTGTATTACGAACATTATTTCAAACAACTTCAGCTCCTACAGGCTAAGCCACCGCTTTTTGGGGAGATTACTGCTTACTAGTCCATGCACAGCATGTGTATCTGCAGCTACACATGCCATCGAACGGAAAATGTCACTTACCCAGTGCACATCTGTTCGTGGCATGAGACGCTGCAGATTCACATGCGCCCTCCCACCTCCCCGGGAGCCTGGAGCCGTTATAAGTTGGATGAAACTTGTACATTTGTAAATATATACTATTTTTTGTACACATTATGTACATACATACTTACTCCATTGCATGGGCACCTTTACTATATACACAACTCCTACCTCACCCTCTGCGGGGAAAACAATCTAAGATGGAGTCGACGCCCGTGCGCAATGGAGCCGAAAGGGAGGAGTCCCTCGGTCTTATGACTCGAAAAGACTTCTTCGAAGAAAAACAACTTGTAACACTCCGAGTCCAACACTAGATGGCAGGATAATGCACAGCATGTGAATCTGCAGCGTCTCATGCCACGAACAGATGTAGACTGGGTAAGTGACATTTTCCTTATTTGAAGAACTGAAGACCCCAGCATCGTAAAAGTCTCCCACTTTGGGTAGCAATGGGAAAGCTACAGATGTGAGTCCATTTGAAACTGCCACTCTATTCCAGACTCCAAATGTGGCTCTTAGTACAGGTTTTTTAGAAATATAAATAAATATATGTGTGTGTGTATGTATATATATATATATATATATATATATGTGTATATATATATATATGTGTATATATATATATATATATATATATATATATATATATAAATGTATATATATATATATATATATATATAAATGTATATATCTTGGCCACCCAAGTAATCGTTCAGATGTGAATACCCACTGTGCACTGGTCCATGAAGCACCAATGTTTATCTGAAGTATGATTCCATTCAGCTATATACCAGAGTTGTGCAGCAGCATAATAGTGTTTTAGATATGGAACTCCCAGTCCTCCTTCCGTTACATGTAGGTATGCCTGCTGTTTCGGCAGATAGGCCTATAAGTGGGTTAATAGTGGCAAGATTTGAAAGCCAAACAGTTTATCAAATGAAGTGGTAAAGCCATCTGTTCCTGTGGCCCTGCTTCGTCTTAGTCAAGCAACAGGAGAGATTACCTCCCCTAAAGCAATACCCTTGTCTAATTGGAGGCCTGCTTGGTTGTCAGGCAGTTGGAATCCGTATCTCATCTAAGCAGGCTGTGGTATCTAATCTCTGGATAGAATCAGAGAGTATCGTTTTGTATAAAATTGTTGAAAGGCTTCTGTGGGATCTCCACCTGGACAGGGCATTTTAACCTGGAAGATTATAATTTGGTCAGTAGTGCCCTTCTAGATCTTAGCTCACAGTTTGCAGGTTAGTAATTTACTGGCCCTATTCACCCCATGATAATTTTGACGGAGGAGCAATAAGACATACTCACCCAGTCTGTGTGCAAGGCTTTAAGTTGTTGTCAAGTTTGAGTGAGCTCACGCCTAGTTTTCCATGAGCCTTTTAATTTGTGTAGACCCTCAAGCTCCTTCACCTTTCCCTCTGGTTTCATTCCTTTATCCCTCCTCTCGCCATTGTTTTTGGCTGCTAATGAGATAAGTTCCCCCATATGGCCGACTTTGTCGTGAGGTTATTTTAGCAGCTTTTTATGGGCATGTTATTTTTGCCATAGGCCTGAAGCTTGTGCTCTTTAGCTTAGTATTTATTTGTAGCCTAGTTTATTTTCTGACCAGAAGTCTCATTAAGCAGTGATGTTTTTATTTCCTTTATCTAATACACTCTTAGCCCAGAAACTGTTTTCATTATTTTTAGTTTGACATTTTCATTCTGTGCTTTGCTCAAGGCTGTTCACAATATTGTTGTTGGTACAAAGTGGAACACTTCAATCCCTGCCACTTCACGGAAACATGTATGTTCTTACATTAGGGCAGTTTTCGTAGAACACCAGCTGTTCTTAATAAAACATCTCTCTGTTCTCTATACATTAGAGGGAAGTTCCAGCCAGAAATTACCACTGCATGTTGTTGCCTCATTGCAGTTGTCTGCTGAGACTTGACGTCTTCTTTGCCTACATGGGAGAGGACTCTCAGTAGGCCAACAGCCCTCTTCGCTCCTTCCATATTCAGGTATGGGGATGGTGTCTTTCCAGGGATCTTGAAGGGCGGATTAGGGCTAACACTGCTATGCTGCAATGTAGTACTTTAGCGGTGTAGGTAGGATTTCCCATACTTAACATTGTGACACTATGGTGGGACTTTTCTCATGTTTCACATACTTTGTCATCACTCTGCTATTATTATGTTTCATTATCCTAATCATTACAGTACATGGCATTTTATCTAAAACACAGTTGATTCAATTAAATACATTGAACCAAGTCCTGCTTCTGTTTGTCTTTGCATGTGTAAGACAAATGTAAGTGAGAGAAAAGGATAAGATCTGTTCCACCACGATTTCCCTGAGAAATTAGAAGGTCCTGCGCACGGCTGCTACAAATCACTGCCGCTTTTGGGTGCAGGTGAAGTACTGCTAGCTGGCCAGAAGGGTTAGGCCGACAGTTGTCACATAGTGTGGGACTGGACTCAGTTCCCCACAATCCAGTGGTGCTGCCACCCGAATCCAGCAATCTGACTGATACAATGAGAGCTAACACAATATAGCACCTCCAAAGTTTGGTCAGGCACTGATATACGGATCTTCCTGAGTATCTCTGTCTCACTATGTGCGAAGGACATCCCATTAATATATACATGTCAGTGGTATTGAGGATCTCCTCCTCAGCTAGATAGGTAGCACCTATTTTATACTGTAGGTTGTTAAAGCTTGAACCTTAAAAGTATTAGTCCCCAAGTGGTGTCCTTATCTCTGAACAAGTGCCTTCAGTATGGCAAACCTACAATGGGTGGTAATTACAGTCAACATGAGGCCCTCCTTACTAATCATTTATTGAATAATGGCCTTACAACGGGGTGCTGTTACATTTGTGGTTGAGGCACATCCAGATATAGAACAGACATTTTCTATTCTTGAGTCAGTTTTCCCAGAAGTTGATGGGAACACTACTATATTTAATCACTATACACATTCTAATGCACAATAATGGCCTTACAGATGGATGCTGTTACATTTGTGGTTGAGGCACATCCAGCTTATAGAACATTCTAATGCACTTGCTCAATACAGTGCATGTGCATACATAGAAACACCTCTGACATTTCAAGACCATCAGAACTGGCCTGATGGTACCCTACCAAATACAACACTTCATGTTAAGTTAGGTCCTCTGCGCCCATACCTTTCCTCAGTTGTCCACATACAGACCACATCCTGATATAGGCACCTTGGCAGTATGAGCTTCAGATATTACATTATTTTTTGCCTCAGGGATTCTGGCCTTTTATCTCCTTTCTGTAAAGATAATAGTTTCTTCAATGTGATGTGGTGACACATGTCTGCTAAGACAGGATCCTCTCACTAGTCTAACTCAAGGACCACCGTGATTCAGCATGGCATAAAGAGGGTTGGGTCCACAGCCTTGAACTCCTCAGATGAACCCAGAACTAAAATTTGATCTTGTATTTTAAACCCCTTTTGCTCTTGATGCAAAGGCTATCTTCACCATTAGTAGGTCAGAGAGCTGTTTTAAAAAAATGTTTTTTTAGTTTTGGGGCCACCTTTTTCTGTTGCTGTCTCATTGCATTCACTCTGCCTTCTAGATCACTCAGCCTGCCCTTCAACTGGGTAATCCTCACATTCAGTTTCTCCAACTTAACCCCAAGGTGGGAAATCAGCTTTTCTGATGGATACTTCTAACTGAAGATTCCTAAAATTGTGAATGTTCCGGAGGCATCAGTCTGGATCTAGGAACTTTTGGATTTCTTCTATAAGCTGAGAGGTGGCGTTGTTTTGCTCTGTGCCAGTATTGTTCCACTCCTGAAGTGACAAGCAGAGCCGCAGATAAGCATCACCCATGCAAGCGGACATCTGTGTTTTTTCTTTCCACACCTTCAGATGTGGCTCTGGAGCCTCTACTTGGTAGTTCGACCAGCTTCCTAGCAAAAGTTTCCAGTGTGCAAGGGAACATGCTGCTCTGTCCCCCCAATGGGATTTACACCTTCCAAGCACTGAAGTAAACAGATGTCTGTGACAGACCCTCACAGAGTTTGTGGTGCCTGGGTTCAGAGCATGACTTCAGGGCCAGCACCAGCTGCACCCAGTTAAATCCGAAGGCCATACAGGATTGTGGGATAAAACTCTATGACACCAAACACAAGAAGACCGTGGCGCAACTGGTCAAAGTCAAAAGGAAGGTCCTGCAACCACTCCTAATGTTGTTCCCACAGCAGATTGTCATTGCAGTCAAAGTCTTCAGGTAAGTTGAAGAGAACACACAAGAAATCAAAGCTGGAAATGGCCCTTTCCTGTCACTCTCAAACTCCGGAGAGTGTGCAAGTGTGTCAACGTGCCTCCCGGACTTGCTGTAGATTTTCATCTGATAAGATTTAGGTTTGGTCCCAGCATGCCGATCCCTTCGAACCCCAAGGATCGTCAGGGCCCTCCATTCAGACTTCTGCCTTCAGTGTCCTCTGTGCTCCTTGGACCTGCATCAGGCCCAGCGCTGACTCCGCTGCCATCCCCTGAGCCGATTCCACTTGCTGATACCAACCCTGGGTGAGGATGAACAGCCCAGAGTACTGTCTAACTCCGAGCTGAATCCACCCTGACCTCGACCAAGTTTGAGACCAGCACCCACTGGCGTGCAGACATTTGGTAATCCTTCTCATTCTGATACTTTTCCCTTCCCATGTGAAGGGGCCTAGATCTTTTACACACACGGATTCAGATAATGAGAAATATGATGACAGAGACAACTATATTCCCCAGTATGACAAATAAAACTGTTTTGAAGCGCTTCAGTGCCCCTGAGCTGGACACGTCTCCAGTGTAGGAAAGCACCCTTTTTGGCATGGTTAACCCCCCCTTTTTGCCTGGTATCTGATGTGAATTTGACTGAAAGTCCACTGGGTTCTTGCTTACCAGGTCGCTAGTGCCAGATATCTTTCCCAAAATTGTACAGTTGTTTTCTCCAATTGGCAAAAATGTAGCACCTTCTGTAAGTCCCTAGTAAATGATACTCCTTGTACCTAGTGCCTGGGGTACTAAAGAAGGACCCTAAGGGCTGCAGCACAAATTGTGCCACCCTCAGGGACCCTTCACCAAACACACATCGCAATCTGTGTGTCTTGGTGCAGACAAACGTGACAACACGACCTGTCACACAATGCTGTGCGCCAGGTCCCCTACCACTGCATATGATATTTGTAAGTCACCCCTACGGCAGGGTGCATTATATCACATGTGAGGGCATATCTGCCTGAGCAGATATGCCCCTTCTATGTCTGTCGATTCTTAGACATTGTAAGTGAACAGGGAAGCCATTTTAGAAATGTGTGCTGGATACTGGTCAATACGAGTTCCCTAGCTACATAATGGCTTCACTGAAACTAGGGATGGTTGGTATCAAACATCTCATAATAATAAACTCTCACTGATTCCTATGATGGATTTATTAATACATGCACACAAAGGGCACCTTAAAGGTTCCCTCTGAAAGCCTAACCGACTGCCACTTTGTTGACTGACTGATTTGAACCAGCACAGCCACCCTAGACAGATTTATGACCTCCTGAAGTGAAAACCTGTGCTCTCTGATGCCAGGAACAAAAGCCTCACCTCTTCTAAGCAGGATGGACATTCCTGGGCAAGAAGCTTCAAAGGACCAGCTGCCTTTGTTATGCGACCCAGGTCTCTCTAGATGGTGGAGAAGACCACACCCCTGTCATGACCCCACTTCTTGGCGGCAAGACAGGATGGAAAGTTAATAAATATTAGGAGGTGTGCCTACATCATGCCATTCCCACCCATAAGGTGGACCAACTGATGAGGACACCACTTTTCAAATTCTTCCATCTTGTTTTGGATGGAATTAGTATTCTAGTTTCAGGGTTATGCCCATTTCCCAACTGAAGTGGTCATAGACAGGGTGTAGTCACCCTAAAGGTAGACAACCCATTGGCTGCTACTTGGCATTCCCTGTAATGCTCCTAAATTGAGTAATTACGGGTCACCCCTGATCCTAGAAAGCAGATTAGATGGATCAAGAGGAGGAGGACGAAGAAGAGTTACAGCCTGGCGAGAACAGCAGAAGAGCTATGGCCTTGTGGCACAAAACCCTGCCTGCTTGCAACAGTCACGACTGAGTGACTCGTCCTGCAAGCTAGAAAACCACCAAAGCCTCATGTAGTCAGCCAGCGCTTTGTAATTCACTGCCAGTATCCCTAGGAGTAGAGGAGCTACTTCCCTGCAGACCGCAGGCACCAGCAAGCAGAGTCTGGTCCACTGCCTTGCAGCTCCCCAGTCCGACTGATGCCACAGACGACCAGGAGAAGGTACTCATGCTCTGGAGTACCAAATCTGCCTCCCACCAAGTGTAATGACAACTGGACCAACCGGAGCCTTGCTGCACCAATCCCCGGAGTACTGGATGCCCAGCACCAAGCACAGTCCATTCCAGATTACCACTGCAGCAGGACCAAGCAGCCGTCGCAAGACTTCAGCACCACTGAGACCTACTTTGTGAGTGGCCCAGCAGTCCTGATATTGCCCCTGCCAGCTGTTTGTCGTTAACTGTGAGGAGCATCTTTGCACACTAGGCCCAGCCACCCTATCCACTCTGCATCCCAGCCGCTTGGCCCGGATGCTGAAGAATCGGCTGTGTCCCCTAGCTCCAAGACCCCTTACGACCCAAGCCCCCATATGGGATCTCTGTGACTTTTCCCCCTGTGCAGCCTGTTTCCTGGTGCACCTCCCACACCCAGCTTTAACCTCACCAGCACGCTGCTCCCAGTGAAACCTGGGTGCCTCCCGACAAACTGCTTGTAGTACTTTGGACCTTAGACCTCTAAAACCCCAAACCCTGAAGATGAACCCCTGAAACTGACTGTACTTGCCTTTATGCATTACTGTCTTTTCCTTTCATAGGATTGCATTGTGCGTGAAGGCTCACTGGTTTGAACATTTTACCTACCTGTAAAAATTCAAATCAAAAACAGTATTTGCTTTTTAACAAAGTTCCTGATTCCAGAACATTTATAAAATGAAGTGTTATTTTTCTAAATTGGTCTCAGATTTATTCTTTGTGTGTGTGTCTCATTTATTGCCTCTGTGAGTGCAACAAATGCTTAGCACTGCCCTCTGATAAGCCTAACTGATCACCCACACTACCAAAAAAGAGAGTGTTAGTATTATCTATTTTTGCCTCTATCAACCAATTGGGGATCCACTGGACTCTGTGCACAGTGTATTGTTTTAGTGCACCAAATAAAGAGCGAGCTTCCTACATTGGTGGATCAGCAGTGGGGTCTGAGACTTTGCGTTTGCTGATACCACTTGGTCACAAGTGACTACACAAGTAAATCCATAATTGCCTTAAGTTAAAATTGCATTTATGTTGCTTGGACATTTTTTCTAAATTCTTGAAATTAACTGTTAGGGTCTGGGTTAAGTCTCTAGTTTTAAATTTTAAAACTTAATATAGTTAGGGCTGCGAAACCTGTTATGATTTTTTTCCTGCCTCCAAAAAGGTCCCAACTTTAGTACAAAAATGAGCACCCCAGAGAATGTAGCCAAGGAGCTCAACCGTACTCCTTCCCTGCAGCTTCCACACCAGCAGCTGAGGATCCTCCGTTAAGGGTACAAAATCAAAACTACCACAGCAACACTTAGGAAGCTGTTGGCAGAGCATGAGCAGGCCCACTCTACGGATGGGCCCACCAACCCTGAAGATTAGGGCAAAGAGAGTAGGGAGGAAGATCCCAGTCGAAGAAGAGGTTGTGGATCCTGCACCCAGCAGACCACACAAAGTGCCAAGGGCACGTGCCTCAAATGAGGATGGCTCAGGTCGCTCAAGGTGCAGTGATGAAGCATCTGAGGAGAAGGCTTATCTTGAAAGATTGGTCCATGGAATAGCTTTGGAAGACGGAACACTGGCCATAGAAAGAGAAAGAGCGGAAACGGGTTTAGCACCCATGAGTGGTGGCATTTAGCACCCATGAATGGTGGTAGCAATATAATACCTAGGGATAGAGTAGGAACTTCTGACTCTAAAAGCCCCAAAGGGATTGCCCCCATATATGAGGAGGGTGATGATATCACCAAGTGGTTCACGGCCTTCGAGAGGGCCTGTGTCTTGAGAAAAGTTAATAAAAAGATTTGGGCACTCTTCTTTGCCAGCTGTTCTCAGGAAAGTGTAGGGATAGGCCCCTGACGCTGAATGAGGCAGATGCTGGGTCCTATGACCTCATGAAGGCTACCCTGATTGAGGGCTTTGGACTCGCCACTGAAGAGTACAGAATCTGGTTCAGGGAGACTTGAAAAATCCAGTCAGTCCTGGATCGATTTTGTATACTATTCAGTAAAGACATTAGGTGCCAGGTTAAAAGGTAATACTGTGCATGATTATGATGGGCTTTGCACATTAATTATGAAAGCGCATCTGATAAGTAATTGTGTTCAAGAGAAGTTACATCAGTACCTGGTAGACCTAGGTCCACCTTCTCCTCAAGAGTTGGGGAAGAAGTCAGACGTCTGGGTCAAGACAAGGTTGGCCAAAACTACCACTGGTGGGGGAGACCATAAAAAGAAGGTCATAAATCCCCCCACAAGGCAAAGATGCTAACCAAAACAAATCCAAAAACAAAGAGGCTTCTAAAGGTCCCCAAAACCTGATCATAGGGGTGGGCCCCAAAACTCTTCCCACTCCAAAGATGGGTACAAAGGGAAGTGCTTGGATCCCAAAAATGCTTGCTACCATGACTACAAATCTGTTAGCAAACTGGAGACACTAGCTGTCCTATCAAAAAGAATGCCTTTAATGCAGTGGTAAGTCTCCAGATGGGATTCCAGGTCCTGACCATGTCAATGAACCCACTGAGGCAACTCTAGTTTTAGAGGGTGGGGTAGATGTAGCTGCCCTGGCTGTTTGGCTCAGTAATCTGGAGAGATACAGACAACAGTCACATACCAACCTGGTTAGAGTTGAAGCACTGAGAGACACTGGTGTCCTCAGACCAGTATTTGACTGGTGAGCCATATATAGTTCTCAGCGCTGATAATAAGGCTAAGGTACATCCCTTGACGAGGGCATCCTTATAATGGGGAGGGGTTACTGATCAAAAGAAGGTGGTGGTATCCCCTGCAGTTCCAGTGAAGTTATGGGGTGTGTGTCTGTGTGTACAAAAGCACAGTGCAGAGCCCAGGATGAAAAGTAGAGTTGTAGCCTGGGATAATGGCCTGATCTACCAAGAGAAAGTGCAAGAAGACTGGTAAACCAGTTTCTAAACAGATACCAGATCAGGTCTCATCTCCTCAGAGAGAAGACCTGCGAGGCCCAGAGGGAACTGAGCCCCAAGAACTTGGGCCTTGCACAGCAGAGCTCTTGGGCCCAGGGGGCCCTATACAGAAGATCAGTGCCAGGGGCAGAGGATATGCCCTGCTCTTGAAAGTCTGGGACAGCAAGCTGCTGATAGGAAAAGGGAGACGTCAGTGGCTCCCACAAGACCTACTGGGAGGAGGGACTCCTTTATACTAAGGCCAGAGACCCCACACCTGGTGCCACTGCCTCAGCAGTTTATAAACATTTATCCTCACATTGGCCAATGGCTTCCCCCTAGCTGGCCATCTTGGCCAGGCTAAAACATATAGTAGGTTGGTGAACCACTTCTACTGCCCAGGTATGTCCCAGAAGGTGAAAGAGTTTTGTAACTCCTGTGCCACCTGTCAGGCCAGTGAGGTACAAACTTCATGTCTGGTTACCTGAAACACGTGGGCTGAATGTGGAGAGACCTATAAGTTCACTGCTTTGTAGCACCACAGTCCAACAGCCTTGTTGAAAAGATTCAACAAGACATTGAAAGGTATGATTGGTAGACTCCATGAAAAACTCAGAAGGAAGTGGAATGTCTTACTTCTTTGCCTGCATTTTACTTACAGAAATGTGCCAAAGAAGGGAGTAGGGGGTTTCCTCCTTTGAACTTCTGTTTGGGCATCCTGCGAGGGGGGCATTATATTTTGTGAAGGAAGGAAGAGAAAGGGTTCTCAAAGAACCTAAACAAGATACTGTGGGCTATGTGCTTGACCTTCCCTCTCGTATGGCTGAGTTCATGGAACAAGCATCCAAAAACCTTGAGGCCAGCTAAGACCTCCAGAAGCTCTGGTATGACCAAAAGGCTGCACTGGTGGGGTTTCTGCCAGGGTGGAAGGTGTGGGTTATGAAGCCTGTGGCTCCTAGGGCTATCCAGAACAAATTAAGTGGGCCGTAACCTATCCTAGAAAGAAAAGGTGAAGTCACCTATCTGGTTGACTTTGGCTCTTGCTGGAACCCCAAAAGGGTCATCCATGTCAGTTGCCTTAAACCCTATCATCACTGGGCTGAGATGTCCATGCTCGTGGTCACTCATACTGATCAGGAAGCAGAGAGTGAACCGCTCCCAGACTTCCTTTCTAACAACCCTAAAGATGGTTAGGTAGAAGAAGTGGTGTTTTCAGACACCCTCACTCACCAAAAGCAGGCTGACTGCAGGCACGTCTTGCAGCAGTATGCAGAGCTCATCTCCTTGATCCTTGGTAAGACTACCTGGTGCACACATGATGTGGACACTGGAGACATTTACATGTCAAAAATAAGATTTACAGACAGTCTGACCATGTTAAAGAGAACATCAAAGCTGAGGTCAGCAAGATGCTGGAATTTGAAGTCATTGAGCACTCTGAAAATCCCTTGGTGAGCCCAGTGGTTTTAATCCCAAGCCTCATTCCCAGGGTGGAAAAAAAGAAATTTGGTTTTGTGTGTACCATCTTAATGCTGTGACAAAAACCAATGCTCACCTCATTCCTAGGGCTGATGAGCTAATTGACAGGTTAGGGGCAGCCAAACATCTCAGTACCTTTGATCTCACATCAGGGTACTTGCAGATATGTCTGACCACTGAAGCAAAAGAAAGATCAGCTTTCTCAAACCCAGATGGACATTATCAGTTCACTGTTACGCCTTTTGTATTAAAGAATGCCCCTGTCGCCTTCCATACGTTGGTGAATGAAGTCCTGGCTGGGTTGGAAGACTTTAGTACAGCATATCTTGATGATATAGCTGTTTTTAGCTCCACCTGGCAGGATCACCTGATCCACCTTGGCAAGGTCCTTGAGACTGTGAAGAGTGCAGGCCTCACTATCAAGGCAAGCAAGTGCAGATAGGGCAGGGCTAGGTTGTATATTTGGGCCACCTTGTAGGTTGAGGCCAAGTTCAACCTCTAAAACACACAACGCACACAATTCTGGACTGAGAAGCTACAACCATCCAGACCCAAGTCAGGGTATTCTTGGGCTTCACTGGTTACTACAGGAGGTTTGTGAAGTGGTATGGCACCATTGTGACCCCCTCACAGAACTTACTGGCAAGAAGATGCCAAAGAAAGTGAACTGGACAGTGAGGCTTTTAGCATTGAAGGAAGGAATGTGCTCAGCACTTGTTCTGAAAGCTCCAGATTATACAAACCAGTTCATAGTGCAGACAGATGCCTCTGAACATGGGATAGGAGCGGTCCTATCTCAAATCAGTGATGATGGCCATGACCAACCTGTTGCTTTCATTAGGAGGAGGTTACTCTCAGAGAGCAGTGTTGGAGTACCATCAAGAGGAAAGTCTTTGGTGTGGTCTGGTCCCTGAAGAAGTTGAGGCCATACTTGTTTGTCTTTCACTTCCTTGTTCAAACAGACCACCGGCCTCTCAGATGGCTGATACAAATGAAAGGTGAAAAGCCCCGCCTATTAAGGTGGTCCATCTCCCTACAGGGAATAGACTTCATAGGCGAACACCGACCTGGGACTGACCACACTAGTGCAGATGGAATGCAGATGGCCTTTCCAGATTCTTCCACTTAGAAGATAAAGGCTGTCTTGGAAAAGGTTATTTAATTGTCTCTTGTTTGGAGTCGGATGTCAGGTATCATTTCGGGAAGCACTCTTTTTGGCACAGTTAGTCCCCACTTTTTGCTTGGTACCTGATGTGATTTTGACTGAAAGTGACTGGGTTCCTGCTAACCAGGTCCCCAGTGCCAGATCTCTTTCCTAAAAATGTACAGTTGTTTTCCCCAATTGGCAAAACCTTTAGCACCCTCTGTAAATCCCTAGGAAATGGTACCAAGGCACCAAGGACCTGGGGTACTAAAGAAGGTCCCTAAGGGCTGCAGCACGAATTGTGCCATCCTCAGGGACCCCTCATGAAACACCCACAGTGCTGCCATTGCAGGCTGCGTGTCTTGGTGTGGACAAAAGTGAAAACATGACCTGTCACACATCCCCGTGTGCCAGGTGTCCCCTGCCACTGTATATGATATTTGTAATTCAGCCCTACAGCAGGGTGAACTATATCACATGTGAGGTGCTATATCTTTGTTGATTCTTAGAGATAGTAAGCAAACAGGGAAGCCATTTCAGATACATGTGCTGGACACCGGTCAATATAAGTTCCCCAGCTAAATGATGGCTTCACTGAAACTAGGGATGTTTGGTGTAAACAATCTTGTGTTAATATCCCTCACTGATTCCAGTGATACATGTATTAATTCATGCACAGAGAGGGCACCTTAGAGGTACCCTGTGAAAATCTACCATCTACGAGTGTATTAACTGACTAGTTCAGCCAACTCAGCCATGTTTCTGACACCCTAAGGTGCACGCCAGTGCTCCTGTGGCCACAGGACAAAAACTTGCACTAGGCGGGGGTGTTGACACATCCTCCAGGCAAGATGGACTTTCCTGGGCAGGAAGCTTTAAAGGCCTAGCTGCCTTTGTAATGCGACCCACATCTCTCCAGATGGGGGAAAAGACCACCCCCGTCCTCACCCCACTTCTTCTTGTCAGCAAAACAGGCGGAAAAATTAGTAAGATTAGGAGGTCACAACATGCCAGTCCTACCCCTAAGGTGTCTTACCTGAAGTGGACACCCTTTTTAATTTCCCCCATCTTGGTTTGGAAGAAATTAGGCCACTAGTGTTAGAGTTATGCCCTTCCCCAACGGAAGTAGTCATAGAAAGGGTGTAGTTACCCTAAAGGGGGGCAACCCGTTGGGTGTCAACTGGCATTCCCTATAACGCCCCTAAATTGATTATTTAGGTGGCACTTCTGAACCCCAAAGATTCTGATGTCCTAAGAAGAAAAAACAAAGAAGAGATGCACCCACAGAAGAGGAGAGCAGCTGACCTGGTACCAACCTTGACAGCTGGTCTGAACTCCTCGATGGACTCTGCACCAAAAGACGCCCCATCCTGCAGCTGAATTGCCAGACACCTGGGAGGACTGGAAGCCTTAAAAAAAGACTCAAGTCTCCTGTGATCAGCAGACCTGCACTCCAACCAAATCTAAAGAAAGTACTCTGCATCCTCTGGAACCACAAAGACCAGACTCCTGAAGTCACCACTGCACCCACCATCACTGACCCGAGTGGGAGTGGACCTCTGGTCCCAAGAAAGTTCCCCAGCTGTCCAGAGTCAGAGTCCATCCTGGTTTCACCCCTCCTGGACTCCCTGAAGTCATCTGAAGCGTCTGCATGCAGGCCTCCTCGTGCAGCTGCTGTGGTGAGAAAAACCCGACACCTAAAGCAACCACTCTAACGGTTGCCGCTTATCTGAGTTGAAGTGGACCCCTGGTGTCAATGCCATCCTCCAGATCTCCTGAGCTCAAGACCCCTCCTGGAATCCCTGATGACGTCTGCAGCCTCAGACCACAGGACACCCCAACCGTGAGTGCTCTAGGACAAGGAAACCCGACACCAAAGAGCACCCCTGCATCTGTTGCCACTGGGCCCTTGTGAAGAGGAACGAAGGTGCACCTACGTCTCCGAGCGCCCCACATTTGCAACTGACCCATAGTTGTCCCTGACTGGCCCCCCAGCCAGAGTGGCAGCCTAAATCCACAGTGATCAATCCCCTTTGAAATACATTGGGCACCTGACGCCTACTGCACCTCTGCACCCGGCCGCCCCAGTGCTGCCCCAGTGCTGCCCGGATTGACCTATTGTTGTTGTCCTTACCCTCTCCCAGTACTCACATTAAGTCTACAAGATTGGTCCCATGAGTCATCAATAAGTGCTTGTTTGTTGAATGTGTTTTTCTTCCGTAGGTTAACATTGAAGAACTCTGAAATTGCCCTGTCAACTTTTTGCATCTAAAAAGTATTTATGCTTAAAAGCGTATTTACCTTGGGTATCTATATTTAAAAACATACCTTATAATGAAGTTCTTGGGTTCAAATTATATATTAAAAACGTGTTATTTTTCTAAATTGGTTTTGGATTTATTCTTTGATTGTGTGTCTCATTTATTGCTTTTGTGAGTACAACAAATGCTTAGCACTACCTTCTGAAAAGCCGAAACGCTCCTCCACAGTACCACAAAATAGAACATTAGTTCTATTTATGTTTGCCTCTGCAAACCAATTGGGGATCCACTGGACTCTGCACAGTGTACTTCTTTTTAGTGCACCATATAGAGAGCCACCTTCCTACACTGCCACAGAAGGAAGTTCAAGGTTGAGGACCTCTGCTGCCCTCGTCACCACTTTTGCATATGATGCTCCCTCTTCTGTAGCTACTGTAAGGCGAGAGAGCAAGCCAATATCTGGAGATGTGTCTAGTTACGAGATGTTTCAGTGAGGCCATCATGTAGCTGAGGAACTTGTAGTGACCAGTGTCCAGAACATCTATTTAAAATGGCTTCCCTTACTATGTCTAAGAATCGACGACGACATAGTAGGGGCATATCTACTTGTGCAGATATGCCCTCACGGGTAATATAATGTGCCCTGCTTTAGGACTGTAGGGCCTGCTAGCGGGGTGACTTATATATATTACATGCAGTGTTGGGGGCCATGGCACACAGACTATGCCATGTTGTGTTTTCAGTTTTATTTTTGCCAAGTCATGCAGCGTGCAATGGCAGCCGGTGAGTGGTGCCTTAGGGTCGCACAAGTTGTGCTGCAGCCCTTAGGGATCCTCGTTAGTACCCCAGGCCCTAGGTATCAGGGTTATCATTTACTAGAGTTTTACAGAGGATGCAAAGGTTTTGCCAGTTAGGGAAGTGACTGTGCAGTTTTAGGGAAAAGAGATCTGGCACTTGGGACCTAGTTAGCACAAACCAGAGCACTTTCAGTCAAAATTACATCAGATACCAGGCAAAAATTTGGGGGCTAACCATGGCAAAAAGGGTGGTTTCCTGCAGGCGGTCAAGACTAACCTCTTGACAGAAATGCTTCAGCCTAAGACTTCCTTATCAGAACCCCTGCTCCCCTCCAATGAGGCACTGGCTGATGTCTTGCTGGGAACCTGGTCCAAGCCCAGCATAGGGGCTTCTGTGAACAGGACAACTGCCTGCCACCTTTGCCCCACCCCAGGTGACCCAAATTTCCCCACCCACATCCCTGAGAGCTTGGTAGTCCAAGTCTCGACTTCCCACGGCTCATTCCCTGCCACTCTCCCGGACCTTAGGACAAGAAAATGTTTTCTTCAACCAGCCTAGGGTTGCAATCAGTGAACTCTGCATGCCTTTTGGGCCATTATTCCCACACATTGTGGTTGTGCAGGTGCTGCCACAGGTTTCAGAGGAGGCCCAGGCCATCCTCTCCGAAGCAGTAGAAGACGGGAGAGTTCACCATCAGATGTGGATTGGACATGACCACGTTGCTGGGCAGAGCGGTTTCTCCAACAGTGGCTCATAGAAGCCACGTCTGGCTGAGAACATCTGGCTTTTCCGGCAATGTCCAGGCCAACCTCATAGACATGCCCTTCAATGGGACTCATCTCTTTGGAGAGAATGCAGGCTCCCTGGGCTACAGCCAAGTCCTTGGGCTTTTCAGTGATGCCACGTTCCTAGTCTGTTTTTCACTGCTTTGGTGACTACGAAATGGTGTATCACCGCGCCAACCCTATGCCAGCCACCGTCTTGCACAAGCTCCCCAAGGTTTGCATGGACATGAGTGTGGTGCATTCTGACTCCAGGGGTCAGGTAATCAGAGGTCGTCGTCCATAAACCCCACCCCCTGGCAGCTGCAGCCTCCGAGCCCTCCTAATCTCCTAATAAAGGGATCATGGCTGTCCGGTTGGCAGGAAAATACATCATCATCTATCCCAATGGCAGTCCATTACATCAGACGGGTGGGTCCTGCAAATTATTCAGAGGGACTACCCCATTTCCTTCGAATCCTCGCCTCCCCCTATACCGCCAACGCAAGAACGAATGACTGAAGATCATCTTTCCTAACTACGAGAGGAAGTTACATCTCTTTTGGCCAAAGGAGCCAAAGAGACGGTTCTGATATCAGAAGTTGATAGTGGTCGTTAGTCCTGCTACTTTCTAATCCCCAAAAAGAACAAAGGTCTTCGACCTATTGTAAAGCCATCAATCCCTTCCTCAAGGAGAAATTCAAGATGCTAACTTTGGCTCAGTTCTTGTCTGCCTTAGACCAAGGAGGTAGCATCGGACTTGCAGGCTTTGTATTTCCACATCCCAATCCTGCCTGCCGGTTCAAGGTAGGCCCCAAGCAGTGTTAGTTCACCGTGCTCCCCTTTGGCCTTACCAGCGGCCTTCAGGTGTTCACCAAGGTGATGGTGGTGGTCGCAGCTCATCTGCGGAGATTAGGGGTGTGTGTCTTCCCCTATCTGGATGACTGGCTGTTGAAGGCAGGCTTGCCCCAGGCTGTCCTCTCCCACCTTCAGACTACGGCACAACTCCTGCATCTGCTGGGGTTCACTATGTATGTGCTGAAGTCTCTCCTGAATCCTTCTCAAACGCTTCTTTTTATCAGAGCAGTTCTGGACACAGTGCAGCTTCAAGCTTATCCTTAGCAGCGAGCCCAGGATATTCAGGCTACGATACAGATCTTTCAGCCTCTAACCTGGATTTCGGTGAGAATGACTTTGAGGCTGCTGGGCCTACTGGCCTTCTGCATCCTACTGGTGAATCATGCCATATGGCATATGTTGGCTCAGCAGTGGGACCTGAAGTTGCAGTGGACGCAGAATCAGGGGAAATCTCTCCGACATGGTCCAGATCTCAGAGGGAAATGCAAAAGAACTGCAATGTTGGCTGTCGATCCACTATTGGGTCAAAGGCAGACTTCTCTTCCTTCCTCAACCAGATTCCACAGATGTCACTCCTGGGATGGGTCGGCTGTCTGGGAGAGGTGGAGATCAGAAGTCTCTGGTCTCCGGCAGAATCCATACTTCACATCAACTTGCTGGAGCTCCAAGCAATCCGACTGGCATTGAAGGCATTTCTCCCCTCTGTCAAGGGGAAGATAGTTTAGGTGTACACACGCAACACCACAGCCATATAGTACTGCAACTAATGGGGGGTGAGGACGTGGACCCTTTTTCAAGAGGCCCGCCTCCTCTGGACACGGTTGGAACAGCAGGCCATAATCCTGGTGGTTCAACACCTAGCAGCTTTTCTAAACGCCAGTGTCGACAAACTCCGTCATCAAAGCCTAGCGGATCACGAGTGGCATCTTCATTCAGTTGTGGCTCAAGGACTCTTTCAGGAGTGGGGATAGCCTTGGTTAGATTTGTTGCGTCTGAAGAGAACGCGCAATGTCAGCTGTTTTCCATGTTTCCAAGTCGGCTATTGCTAGGAGATGCTTTTCATCTTGAGTGGAGTTCAGCCGTCCTTTATGCCTTTACGCACTACCGCTTCATTCTTTTGGCACCAGACTGGGCATGGAGAGTCTGGTATCCCGAACGTCTGAGAATGAGCATCGATCATCCGATCAGGCTGCCCCTTCTGGAGGATCTTCTGTCACATCAGCGGGGAGGGTTCTCCACCCAAACCTGTCAAATGAGTGGAGACAGTTGACAGCCTTTGACTTTGCTACCAAAGTCTGTAGTGTTATTCTGAAAGCCAGACATCCCTCCACCAAGATGGTGTTCGCCTGCCGATGGCAAAAATTTGAAAATTTTTGTACATAAAAGTCTGTTGACCCTCTTTCTGCCCCACTCTCCGATATTCTTCTCTTCATTCTTACCCTTGCCCAGCAGGGCTGTGCTCTGGGTACTCTTAAGGGCTATCTCTTTGCTCTGTCCTCCTTCTTGTGACTGCCTGAACAACCCTCTTTATTTAAGTCCCCTGTTATCAATAGATTCCTTAAAGGACATGTACATATGTTTCTCCCATCGCCCTTTATCATTCCTCAGTGGGACCTCGATTTGTTCTAACCTACCTTGCGTGCTCCCTTTGAGATGCTGCACAATTGTCCCTTCTGGCTGCTTACCATCAAAATACCCTTTCTAGTGGCAATAACATCGGCTAGGAGGATGAGTGAGCTGTAGGCTTTGTTATCCAAGCCCCCCACCTGACTGTGTTTTCAGACAAAGTGCTGCTTTGCACCAGGGCCTCTTTCCTTCCAAAAGTGGGGACCCCATTTGATTTGGGACAGTCCATCACCCTGCCTACTTTTTACAATCCCCCACATTCCTCTAAAGAAGAGGAGCAACTCCACCATCTGGACCCAGAAAGATTGTTGTTGTTCTACCTTGACCGCACAAAAGAGTTCCAAGTGGATGACCAACTCTTTGTGGGGTATATGGAGGAAAGAAAGGTCAGGCAGAACAGAAGTGAACCATTTCACACTGGGTCGTTCTCCAACCTTAAAACCTGCTACCCACGGCTAAGAAACAGCCTAATGAGAGCTTAAGGACGCATTCCACCAGCGAAAGGTTGTGACAACGGCGTTGGCACATGGTGTCCCAGTCCTGAACATCTACCAGGCAGCAACATTGGAATCCCTGCACACGTTTTCCAAACACTACTGCCTGGACAGCCAAGTCATTAGGGATGGGAAATGCCTGTATGTCCTGCAGGTCTTTTTAGTTTAATTAATTTGTCCCTAGCCCACACCGGGATGGTATTGCTTGGTTATCTATTCAAAGGTAAGGAATCTGCAGCTAGAAATCTTTACCAGATGAACATTTTACTTACTTTCGGTAACACATTATCTGGTAGAGACAATATCTACCTGCAGATTCCTTACAGACCCACCCGGTGCGTTACCGGAGGCATGTAACTTGCTCATTAACGTCACTAATGATCACACCACAATTTGTGTGTTGTCGGCATAGGAGATAGTTAAGAAGCCACAGGAACAAATCAGCCTAACTAGGGGAACTACATACACATTGAAGAGCCTGGGGCTCAATCATGACCCCTGAGGGACAATGAGAAAGATTTTGACAAATATCATATATTCTCCAAGGGAGACAATCACCTCTCTATTAGTGAGAAAATATTGAAGCAAATCTAGGGCCAGTCCGCTGATCTTATCGTAGCAAACTATAAGATCAGAGTGGCTCACAGTGTCAAAGGCTGTTGATTGCAGATATATCACTGCAGCATTCCCTCCATTGTCCATAATAGATGTAATCTCGTTAGTGATCACTATCAAGACCGCTTCTGTGCTGTGTTTTTTTTACAAAACCATATTCACCATCATCTAGGACTTGGTTTTTGTCTAAATAGTTTGAAAGTAAGATATCATGGTGTTTTTCAAGGATCTCCAACAGCATCGGCGACATGAAATTGGCAATAGTTTTTTTTTCCTTGTTAGGTTTGAGTGTAGATTTCTTCAATTGAGGGACTATGGTGGCTATTTTTCAATCTATTGGGAACTGTCCGGAGGTAATAATGCTGTTTAAGAAGGTGGTAAGAGTGACTGCTACTGTCCCTGCTATTCCGTAAAGGATTTTACCAAGTCAGGTATTTAAAATTAATTTGATCACTCCAAGTATCATAAAGGCGGGTTAGGGGGGACTGGCAAAGCTCAGTGTTCCTGGGACCTAAAGGTTCAGTTTTGTAGATCGAGGAATTGGTATCACAACTGGATTCGAATTCACCGTACACTGCCTCTACTTTATTTTGAAAGAATCTAGCTAGTTGGTTGTATAAAAATTGACTGGGAATCAAAGCATTAATGAAGTTAGGACGGGAAAGGGTTTTAACTGTTTTAAACAGTTCTTTTGTAGATTTTTTTGCTAGTAAAATAATTTGTTTTCTCAGCGATTATCATTTTTTTTTCTCATGAATATATATTGTTTACATTTACTTTTTTCGACTGATCTGTAGTTTTTTTCACCAATTTTTCTCCTGCTTGCTGCATTTTTGTTTGCGTGCTCTAAGACTGGGGGAAAATCATGAGGATGTGGGCTTATTTCTGTGGTTTTTAGCAGTTTTGAGGGAAGCTAGCTTAGTGGCTGCTAATCCATTCAGAATAGTTAGCTGTAGCTACATTCTGATCGCTCATAAGATGAGGCTGTGTAGCTTCTAAAGTGTCTATAAGTTCAGTTTTGTTAATTTCATTCCAGGCCTGAAATTTTATGACCTGTGAGTTTTATTGACTGAAGGATTTATTGCCGGGAATTTTAAACTGAAACCAATGGCTTTATGACCCGACTAAGTTATCAGCAGCATGGCTTCCAGCTGCAGGTCAGGGTAGTTTGAGGCTTGAGAAGACACCATCTAAGATGTGGCCTGCCCTATGTGTAGTGGTATTCACCAGTTGTTTGAGGTTGAAACAGCTCAGGTGGTCGATGAGTTGTTCTGTTTCTTTATTGGTGAAATCTTCTAAGTGAAAATTGAAGTCGCCTAGAATAGTGTAATTAGGGTATTGCATACAAGATTCCATAAATTCATAGTAGAAAGTTTGCTCTAGGGCCCGGGACCTGTAAATCAGCAGTCTATTAAAAGTGAATTATTAGTGAGTTTGCATTTAAAAGTGACTGCTTCGCAGTCTCTTTGATTGGTTGGCTCACATAGAACCACCTGGTGCTGTGGTATATAACTGCTAAAACTCCTCCACATTTGAAAGCGATATATAGTCTAAAGATAGCATAGCCCGCTGGAATTGCAGTTACACAATTAAGGTCCAAGCCTCATCCGCCTGCGTCTTGGTAAGAAAAGCTATATCTGTGGTATGAGTGTCTAAATAATCAAAGAATTCATACTTGTGCTTATAACTGAGCATGTGTTAATCAGTACATAGGGCATTTTAGGGGGGCATTTGGGGGTTTTAGAAGAAGGGGATGAATGGTTTTGACTGGTAGTGCCAATACCGGTTAGGGTTTCTTTGACAGGTGAAAAGGCAGTGAGCACAATGGAAACTCTCCAGTCCTTTGCTGGGATCGAAATTATGACATAAAATGTGCCTATCTGGAATATTAAGCAAGGAAGCAATTCTCTGAAATACTTATGGGAGGGAGTGTGGCCAGGGCTTCTGGTGCAAGGCTCAGTCGGGGCGCGAATGGATGCAGACGGGCTTGCCTTAAGTGCGACACCCGCTGCATGTGGATGTGCTCCGCAGTCGTTTTTAAAGGCAGGCATGGGGTGTGGCCGTGGGCCAGTCAGCACTCTGACTTTAAAAACAGGTGATATTAAACGCAAACTGGAGTCCAGCAACACCCACAGCCCCCCAACTCCTGGTTCAGGGTCACCTGAACAAAGTGAATACTGGAAATCAAGATCATAACTAAAATAATAGTGTGAAACAGTAAAACATAAAATTAAGATAACTAGGTGAAAGCCAACCACTGTGGCATGAGTCAGGAGTCAGGCACCTTTTAAAAGTGACACAAAGGTGTCTTACAACGAAAACACTATTGCCAATGTAGTCAGGTAAAATCAATTGCAGACTGTCTTGGAACGTTTTAAGAAGAGCAGAATAATAGTGCATTTTTTGGGCCTTTCTGCTCCCACACAGCGATTCCATCATCTATTTTGCCCTCTCCGTGGCTACAGAAGAGGCTTCCCATTTCACCAGTGGCAGACTATTCCTCCAGCCCAGCAGGTCTTTCAGTCCCTTTGTGGCAGAGGCCAGGGTTCATAGAGACAACAAGCAGCCACCCTTCGGAGGTCGGGGTATCAATATTCCCCCTACCTCGATGACTGGCTGCTGAAGATGAGCTCCACTTAAGCAGTTGTAGGCCACTTCTAGACAATGGTGAATATCCTAACCCTTGTTAGGGTTCACTATCAATGTGCGAAAGTCACACCTGACTCTTTCACAGACACTAAAGATCATACGTCCTTTTCTGGATATGGTATCATTTGGTGTCTTTCTCCTGGAGTAGAGAGCACAGGACATTTGTGCCTGAGTGAGGATGACTCTAAGCCTGCTAGGATTGTTGGTTTCCTGCATCCTGCTGGTGAAACATGGCAGATGTCACATGCAGGCTCTGCTGTGGGATCTCAAACCCAAGGGACATAACATCAGAGAAAATCTGTTAGATAGAATTCATATTTTGAAGGTGACTGCGAAAGATGTGCAGTGGTGGTGATCTGCGATTGGATCATTGGGAGTCCCATCTCCTTACCCCACCCAGAGCTGATGGTGGTCACTGATGTATCCCTACTGGGATGAGGAGCCATCTGGGTTAGGCGGAGATCAGATGGTTCAGGTCTCTGGCAAGAGTTGACTCCACATCTATCTAGTGAAGTTGAGGGTAATTCACTTGTTGTTGAAGGCCCTTCTACCCACCATCAAAGAAATGTTGGTGCTCTAACTCTAGACAACACCATCACCATGTGGTAATGCAACAAACAGGGTGGGGCGGGGTCCTGGATCCTGTGTCAAGAGGCCTTGGGTATCTGGAAGTGTCTGAATGGCCACAAATTTCTCTGGTGGTGAACCACTTGGCGGGATCTTTAAACACCTGGGGCAGACAAACTCACGCACAGGCGCTTAACGGTTCATAGAAGACAGTTGCACCCGGCAGGCACAGGCTTCCAGCAACAAAACAGAAACTTGGCTCGATTCTTTTTTTTTTTTTTTTTTTCTCCCACTCCTGAGGACACCCAGTGTCAGCACTTCTGAATGCTGGAGTTTCGTAAACAGCTCTCTTGCTCTGAGATGCCTACTGTCTAAAGTAGAGCTCATGACCCCTGTATACCTTCCCACCACTGCCTCTCTCCTGCCCAGATGTATCAAGGAAATCAAGAAAGACTAGGTCCAAGTCATCCTGCCGGCACCAGTTTGGGACAGGAGAATATGGTACCAGGAACTTCTGGGCATGAGCCCCTGTCCTCCAATCAGACAGGCAGAACTTTGTCCCTGTTTGGTGAGGAGGGGCCTAGTACATGGCCTCAGTGTTTCTGCTTTTGCTGAGCACCATGAGGGTTAAACAAATTATTGCCTGTTTGCCATTTCTTCCCCTTGGCTTGAGCAATTGTCCACGTCCTATTGAGAAACCCTATTTTAATGCATTGAAGTGGCTGCCTGTTCTCTGTATGTCCCACTCTCCTGAAAGGAAGCTCCATTTCAATATGTTGACTGCACTTTTTGACCTCAAGATAGCCACTGTTGATGGTTTATTGATTCTTCTCCGTATTTTGTAGGTTAGAATATGGTTCATCCTTCTCCCGCTCTGCTTTTTGTTGGTACTGAAGGTGTCACTGTCAGTTCCTGTATATGTAGGACTTTCCCCTTATTTTACCCCAACAGAAACCAGTAGTTGCCAGGTGAGTAAATTGATTTTCTGTTGTAGTCCTGCTGGCACCCCGGATGCACTCAGCTCAGCACACCCACCTCCATTCTGCCCCTCTTTCCTTACAGCAATCCAGTATCAGCCTGGAACACTGCCCTGGCCTCTCTGTGCATTTCCCCAAAACTATTGAAGGCTGACTGGGAACCTTGGGTGATTTGGTGGACTGAGGTCTCTCCAGAGCTAAACAGAATTTGGTCCTATTGATGGACAGCTAGCAAATTACTCTCTGTTGTTTCTTTTTGATGTCTTGAAAAAACATGTTGTTGTAAAGAGTTAACAAGCGGTATCTGGTAAAAAGTAATAATCTTGGGCTAACAGTTGAAAATTCCAGAACCCTCTAAGTATTAGCATGTACTTTGCCCATGACTCTCAGATTTAGGCCGTCCCAGTCTCCAGGACCATGATAACTAAGGAAGCATGAGAGTCCTCATTTTGTTTATGACCTAACATAGGATACTAGTATTGACAGATTTGTAGCATCATCTAGGTCTTCTTACATTAATGTCTCACCTCTTCGGCAAAAATAGCAGGCAAAGTAATAACTAAATTTGAGTGAATATTGCCTTGAATGCTAGAAACCTTTTTGAATAATGAGGTGGTTGTAACCTGCATACTGATGGACATACACAATCATCACCGTTTGAATCTTTGACAAGAAGAGGATAATTTGTATGCTGAGATCAATCCTGAAGCAATACTATTTGTGATAGTAGGCATTTCAGTGTAAAGATCAGCCCAACTTAGTTTGATGAAGTTCTGACAGAACGATTGAATATTTACATCAGCTGTTCTTCACCTTCTGACTTATGTGGACCCCGACTTAATCATTACTGGAACCCAGGGATCCCTACAGAATCGTTATTGGAATCCAGGAACTCCCACTGAATCATTTATGGAATCTGGTGACATCCACTGTGCCCTTATTTGATGCTGGGAACCCGGGCCTAATAATTTTAGCTGGTTTTAACCGTAAAAGAAAAGACAGACACTCATCAAACAAATACACAAATTAGTAAATATAATTATATCTAATTCACATACATAATAAAATTTAATTTTGTTCTGCTATGAATGCTCTCATAAGTTTAGCAAATCTAGTATTTTGAGTTTACTTCCACTGCTTCCACACAAATTGAGTAAATCAGTGGTTCTTTAGCTGTGGCAGGAGGACCATTGGGGGTCCACAAAGTCTGTTTAGGGGGTCTGTAACTGCTTAGGAAATTAAAAGGTATTTACAAATTAATTGAAGTGTATGTAAACAAAAGAAGCAAATGTATAAGTGAATATTTTAACATGTTCTGTAAACATGAAGGAATTTGAAATTGGAGGATATAAATTCCATTATCCTAGGTTTGATTCATGGGAGCAGTGCAAGTGCATCAAACATGGTGGACAATAAATGGCTTCAATTGAATTCAGAAAAGCTCAAACCATCCTATTTAAATTTAAATTTAGATGTGTCTAAATGGACATGCCCCCAATGATTGTCATGTTAAACCTGCTTTTTTATTTAGGACTGCTGTAGCTCCCCTTGAGTACATCATTGTCTCACTGGACTATTACTAGAGTTTTCTCAATTTGAGGCAGTTGATATTCAGGTGAGCGATCACCTTGCTCAGTATGTATCTTGCAAGAATATTCCTTGTTTTGAGAATAGCTGCATACCATCTTTCAAAACCACATGTCCACAAAGGTTATATACTAGGTTCTCAGCAGAGTCTTGTTTAGCCAATTTTGAACACATGGTTATTGGTTGGTGTTCGAAATAACTGATGCTCCTCTGGAATTGTATTGGTCCATGCTATTTAAGGGGGTGAAAAGTATTTCTTTAACAGTTACATGAAAAAAACAAAGAGTGGTAAAATGAATAAGCGGGGAAGTAAAAGTTGGCTTAGCCAACAATATATTACTACAAAAAAAGAAGTAGCTTGCAAGCTGCAAGATTGTAAATAACAATTTAATGACAAGTGCTGTGTAGATGAAAGTAAGATCAAGATATAGAAGAATAATCAAAGAGAGAAAAGCACTGCTCTTCCAGAATAAACAGATTAAAATGAATGATTTATAATGAGAGGCAATACAAGACAGTTTTTTTCTCTTATCGTCAGTAGAGTCACATTGACTGCACCAGCTTTTGTGGTCCCAGAGGTTTAGTATTTATAGTGTGATCCAGAAATGGGAAATTGCAAAGTATTTATGAAGTCTATGAAGCTGACCAGGTTCTTTTAGCTCTGTGAAAGGTGGTGGTAAGATCTGTGTTACTTCACTCTATGAAGCATCATGGGGCTGGAGGTCCTGGAGGTCCTGATCTCAAGAATAGTTATTTGTGCAAATCCCTTATGGAGACAGTTTTGTCTTTCTTTTTAGATGAGTTCCAGATACTCGTCCAGTTGTAGACAGATGCATTAATTGAAAAGTAACATAATAACGGGGTAGAAAAGATCTAAAAATATATTATTTAATCCCATGCTCGGCTCTATAGCCGAAGGAAGTGGAGATATTCTTAAATACCTGAAATAATGGTCTCTAGAAAAGAGTAAAGTTCCTTATGAACAAGGTGGCGTTCAAGAAAATCATTCAGTGGTTGACCATTGTTTTCCTCTTTTCTCGGTTGCCAAATGATCATTTGAAGTAGCTGGGTATTTAATGCTGCTGCTTTGTACTTTTGATCAGCATTAAATCTGGTATAAAATGTGTTCAACTTTCACATTAAAAATTAATCTTACTGAGGCTTCACTCTGGTACTTGGACCCAGATAAAAAGTTGAGCTAAACAGTGAACTAACATCCTGTGCTCTTATTTAGAATGTATTAAAATCAGTTGCTGAACCATTGGGAAGAAAAGGCACATATGAGCTGTACCATATATTAGTTAATATTTTCAAGGATTCTTTCATAAATTGTAATGCTAAATGGGAGAAAGACGTGGGCAACTTAGATGAAAGCGAGTGGACGGAGACCAAGATACTCATTAAAAATCTGGCAAGAGCCTCTTGAGTCTGCCTTATGTGGAACGGGTGGAAAGCCGCTTAGCCTCTTTGAGGATGTCCATGCATTCTTGCAGCAGATTCAAGTGTCCTTACTGTACAGTCTCAGGAACCATACTGCCAGATTCAAGGAGGAGAGATTGGGGTGTAGTATCTGTCCTTTGAACTTCATCAGGAGGTCTGTCCTGCATGGCAGCCTAAGATGTGGAAAGATGGGCTGGTGAAGGAGGTCCGTGAACCACCACTGATGTGGCCACTCTGGCGCTATTAGGATCATATTGGCTCTCGAGTAGGACAGCTTGATGAGAACTGGTATTAGGGGAATCAGTAAAAAAGAGTAAACAAATTTGCTGGACCAGTCGATCCATAGGGCATTCTCATGTGTCCCTGGTTGGTAATAGCTTGAGGTGAAGCTTTGACATTATTTTTTTTCTGTGGTGGCGAACAGGCTTCATGAAATAACTTGTGATTGAAGTTGTCGTGCAAAACCCACTTGTGATTTTCTTGCAGAATCCTGCTGAGTCTGCCTGAGCATTCTGCACAGTTGGTAGATGTGTAGGGATAATCGTTAGATTCCTGGCTATGAGCCATTTCCATATTGCCTGGGCTTCCTGCAAAAGCAGTCTGGACCTTGTCCCTCCCGGCTTGTTGAGATAGTGCATAGTAGCCGTAATGTCCATTTGTACAAGCAGGGAGTTGGTTTTGAAGGACGGATGAAATGCTTTTAGCGCTAGATGGACTGCACATAGCTCCAAAGGGTTGATGTTGTATGGGGACTCTCTCTCTGACCATGTACCCAGGATCTGGAGGTTGTCCACGTGAGCCCCTCTGCCTAAGAGTGAGGCATCTGACACTATTTGTGTAGGAACCTCCTGATGAAAAGGCATCCCCTGAAGCAGGTTTTTTGGAGAACACCACCACTTCAGGGACAGCTTTGCGTGATGAGATAATATCCTGTCCTTCCAATTGCCAGTCAGCTGGTCCCACTGGTCCTTGAGACATTCCTGCAAAGGTTGCCTGTGGAGACGAGCATTTGATGTGAGGAAGATGCAGGATGCCACCAAGCCTACGAGAGAGGATATTGTTCTTACTGTTGGGGAGCAAGCTGTCATGAGACAGTGACATTTCCGGGGGATCGATAAACGTTTCTCCTCCAAAGGATACACTCTTTCCTGTAATGTGTCGATTGTCGTTCCCAGGTAGTGCAATGTCTGAACCGGGACAGAATTTGACTTGCTGAAGTTTACTTGTTGGCCTAATCTTTTGAGAAAACTGCAAGTCCAGTGGTAGTGAAGCTGAGCTTCTTGAGATGTGGACGCTTTGATCAGCCAATTGTCCAGGTAGGGGGTAGACAAATATTTTGTTTTTTTCTCAGATGGGCGGCCACCACCGCCATGCACCTCGAGAATGTTCTGGGTGCTGACTTGAGACCAAACTGAAGGATTTTGTACTGTTACTAGTCTCCCCGACTACAAACCTCAAGAACTTGTGGTGCTTTCTGGGAAAATGTGTCTTGAAAGTCGATGGAACATAGCCAATCCCCTTGCTGTAATTGAGGATAGATTTGGTGTAAAGACATCACCTGGAACTTTTCTCTCTGAATCCACTTGTTGGCTGTTTAGAGGTCGAGAATGGGTCTGAATTCATTTTTTTTCTTTCTTTTTGACAAGAAAGTACCTGGAATAGATTCCAGTTCCTCATTGGAGAGGGGGAACAGGCTCCACCACCTGCTTCTGTAAGAGGATGTTTGTCTCTGCTTGTAATTGTGAGATTTGGAATCTGGGTGGTTTTGGCTAAATGGACGGTGGGGGTGCTGGTGAATCTGAGACAGCATCCATTGCGAACCATATTGAGACCTGAGGAGTTATGTTTTGCTACTCTGTCAGGTAATGTTGGATGCTTCCCCCTGCTGGAGTAAGAAACGGAAGTGGTGGAGGGGGAGGGGGGAAAATATTCAGGGTTTTGACCTGGATGGATGTTTGCATCCTTGAGCAAGCTGCTGGGTAGATCTCCCTCTAGACTTCTTTCTCTGGTATGGCTGATAGTTGTTGGTGCTGTTGTTGTGCACCACTTTGTGGACATCCTCAATACCAATGAGGGGTTTGAACCCTCTGGGAATAGGTATAATGTTGGTTGGGTCAAAAAGAGTTTCTTTATTCCCTGGACCTCTCTAATCCCACTGCCTTTAGTACTCGTGTACTACTAAAATGGATGAGTATGCTGCAGCACTAATAACTTGATTGCATACCATCAAATCTCCATTTAGGATTTCCATAAAATCCTTTCTCTTATCCCTGGGGAGATGCTCAGCAAACTGTTGCATGGATTCCCACATGACCTGTTGTATCTGCCTAGAAGGGCAGTGGCATTGGCTGCTTTCATGGAGTTTGCTGCAGAACTGCACACTTTACGACCTATGGAGTCAAACTTGCAGCACTCCTTATCTAGTGGTACTGTACAGGTGGGAGTAGTGGCATGTTGTTTCTTCACTGCTACTATAATCACCAAATCTAGTGTAGGATCTGTCCGGAGGAAAGCAGGATCTTGCTTTGTAGGACGATACTTCATTTGAAGTCTGGAAGGTGCCGGTTTAACTCTGGCCAGTGTCAGGAAAAGATCCATGGCTGGTTCAAGGAGACCTGGCACCAGTGGAAGTAGTGATCAAGATGCTGCTCTGTGCTGAAGCATCTCGGAAATAACTGAGGTTGTAGGGGTCGGAGTTGACATGGGTATTTTAGTTTTGCAGCACCCTTCTCTGACACCTCCTGAAAAGTTCCGATGTCTTCCACCGGTGAAACTCGAGCTTGTGGAGAGTCAGACAGGGTTGGCGAATATCTTCCAGTTGAAGTGGAGGATGTGTCAGTGGTCCGATGGTAAGATCGGGAATGCGAGTGGCGAGAGTTAACCGATGAGCGCCTTGAACTATGCCAGTGCCTACTTGAATGATGGCACAACCTGGACTTTGATCTTCAAGTGTCCTGTTGTTGGGGTAGCAGTTCAGGTGAAAGAGGCACATTCAGAGTTGACTGAGTTTCTCAACGTCGAACGATGCATGTGTGTCGACATCGACTGGTCATGTGTCGCCGTTGTTCTTCCCTGCTTCCTCGACGTCGAGCCTGCTGCTAACGGCGAACAGGTTGGCGATGTTCCTCTCATTGACGTCAATTCTTTCAATGTCGTCCGGGACCGGTGTCATTTCTGCGCTGTGGTTTTCTTTCTGGAGGTAAGAAAGGCAGCTGGCAGGGCCCTGGTAGAGGACTGACCCTCTCCTTGTCCTGAGGGTCCACCTTCAAATGAAGCTTGCTGTCTTCGCCGCTCCTCTGTGCCATGTAGTCGGATTTTTTACCTGTCTTTCAGGGTTCGTTTGGAAAAAACCTTGCAGTGTTGGCAAGACTCAAGAACATGACTTGAGGGAAGGCAAATGATACAGACTTCGTTGGGATCTGTTTTGGCCTTCTTTTTCACACAGGTAGGGCACTTGTCAAACAAGGATGGCATTTTATTTAACTAAACATTTCTCTTTTCTGTCAGAAAAATGAAGAAACTGCTAGGGAGAAATAAAAACCATTGAGCAAAACAGGTGTCAACAAATTCTGTGAGGTTTTTGTGTTGAAAAAACCTTTAAAAAGGTTGAGCTCAGTGCTTCAGGATCCTGTCAGCAGGAGCCGGAAAAAATAACTTAAGTAACTGTCACCTGCTAAGCATGATGGGATACTGGTAGTCTCTGGCTTCTTAAATAGACAGGCTCTATTTTCACTCATATAATGGCAGCCTATGGGCTACACTGTCCTAGGATCCTTCATCTCTCTGTTACACCAAACAAAAAGGGCTTTGTGAAAGACTTTTATGCCTTTTTTTACTAAAACAACATCAAATTATATACAGAGAGTGCAGAATTATTAGGCAAGTTGTATTTTTGAGGATTAATTTTATTATTGAACAACAACCATGTTCTCAATGAACCCAAAAAACTCATTAATATCAAAGCTGAATATTTTTGGAAGTAGTTTTTAGTTTGTTTTTAGTTTTAGCTATGTTAGGGGGATATCTGTGTGTGCAGGTGACTATTACTGTGCATAATTATTAGGCAACTTAACAAAAAACAAATATATACCCATTTCAATTATTTATTATTACCAGTGAAACCAATATAACATCTCAACATTCACAAATATACATTCCTGACATTCAAAAACAAAACAAAAACAAATCAGTGACCAATATAGCCACCTTTCTTTGCAAGGACACTCAAAAGCCTGTCATCCATGGATTCTGTCAGTGTTTTGATCTGTTCACCATCAACATTGCGTGCAGCAGCAACCACAGCCTCCCAGACACTGTTCAGAGAGGTGTACTGTTTTCCCTCCTTGTAAATCTCACATTTGATGATGGACCACAGGTTCTCAATGGGGTTCAGATCAGGTGAACAAGGAGGCCATGTCATTAGATTTCCTTCTTTTATACCCTTTCTTGCCAGCCACGCTGTGGAGTACTTGGACGCGTGTGATGGAGCATTGTCCTGCATGAAAATCATGTTTTTCTTGAAGGATGCAGACTTCTTCCTGTACCACTGCTTGAAGAAGGTGTCTACCAGGAACTGGCAGTAGTACTGGTGTAGTGCTTTCCTCTTATCTAGTTTCTAAGCACTAACATAACACAACAGAAATGCACTTCTGAGGTCAAAGAAGACTTTTATTGTTGTTAATTCTTCCCCAACCACAATATTTTATGTATGACGAATTAGTAGCTTTCAAGTCCGCGTTAATCAAACAAAATATATCAGTTTGCAATATACACAGCAGGTTATATTTATAAGATATTGAATGCAAAGCAAAACAAATACTTCACCGTGTGGGAACTATCTACAGCTTCATCTTTCTAAGGTCTGCAAGCTGATGACCCCTGTCAGCCGCGAGAAAGAGAGATTCATCTACCCACACGGGATTGCTGGCAGCCTGCGCCAAGCTCCAGCACGAGGTCCGGCAGATTCGAATCTGACTCTCTGCAGCCTGTTACATTCGTTACAAAGGTGTGCCCCCTCCTCTCAGACCTGGGAAACTGAGCAAGCCTTTTGGAGACTGGCCAGGTCTCCAAGACTACTCCTGTTCCCAAGCTCAAGCGAAGAAAAAACAACACCCATGTACTCTCTCTTATCATGTCTAGTCTACTGTGAGAAAAACATCTTGGTTCTCTGGTGCAAAAACACAGCTTGGAAAAATACAGCTTGGATTCTCAACTGCAATGTCTAACTCCACGTTAAAGGCAATGGGCAGCTAACCTAAATATCAAATGCAATGTCTAGTGTCATGTCAAAGCCAATAAGCATCTAAGCTGAATACAAAATGCAATGTCTTATATCATGTCAAAGCCCATAGGCAGCTGAGCTGAATACAAAATGCAATGTTTAATATCATGTCAAAGCCAATAGGCAGCTGAGCTGAATACAAAATGTAATGTATAATATCATGTCAAAGCCAATAGGCAGTTAAGCTGAATACAAAATGCAATATATAATATCATGTCAAAGCCAATAGGCAGAATATCGAATAGCATGTCAAAGTCAATAGGCAGCTAAACTGAATACATCATGTCAAAGCCAATAGGAATGCAATGTCAAAGCCAATAGGCGGCTAGACTGGATACAGCATGTCAAAGCCAATAGGCAGAATACAGAATGTAATGGCTAATGCAATGTCAAAGCCCATAGGCGGCTCAACTGAATACAGAAAGTAATGGCTAATGCCATGTCAAAGCCAATAGGCAGAATACAGAATGTAATGACTAATGCAATGTCAAAGCCCATAGGCGGCTAAACTGAACAAAACATACCATGTGCTACTGGTGAACATTGAGCAACTAATATGCGCAGTGGTGAAACACAAAGTCATTGGTCAAAACAAAACTTATCAAATGGCAGTACAACTGCGAGTTGAGCTTGACTCCATCCTCAACCCGAAAAGGCCCCACAAGCTCATCTTTGATGATACCTGCCCAAACCAGTACTCCACCTCCACCTTGCTGGCGTCTGAGTCGGACTGGAGCTCTCTGCCCTTTACCAATCCAGCCACGGGCCCATCCATCTGGCCCATCAAGACTCACTCTCATTTCATCAGTCCATAAAACCTTAGAAAAATCAGTCTTGAGATATTTCTTGGCCCAGTCTTGACGTTTCAGCTTGTGTGTCTTGTTCAGTGGTGGTCGTCTTTCAGCCTTTCTTACCTTGGCCATGTCTCTGAGTATTGCACACCTTGTGCTTTTGGGCACTCCAGTGATGTTGCAGCTCTGAAATATGGCCAAACTGGTGGCAAGTGGCATAGTGGCAGCTGCACACTTGACTTTTCTCAGTTCATGGGCAGTTATTTTGCGCCTTGGTTTTTCCACACGCTTCTTGCGACCCTGTTGACTATTTTGAATGAAACGCTTGATTGTTCGATGATCACGCTTCAGAAGCTTTGCAATTTTAAGAGTGCTGCATCCCTCTGCAAGATATCTCACTATTTTTGACTTTTCTGAGCCTGTCAAGTCCTTCTTTTGACCCATTTTGCCAAAGGAAAGGAAGTTGCCTAATAATTATGCACACCTGATATAGGGTGTTGATGTCATTAGACCACACCCCTTCTCATTACAGAGATGCACATCACCTAATATGCTTAATTGGTAGTAGGCTTTCGAGCCTATACAGCTTGGAGTAAGACAACATGCATAAAGAGGATGATGTGGTCAAAATACTCATTTGCCTAATAATTCTGCACTCCCTGTATAGATGTAATCTCTTGGCCTCTTTTTGTAACTAAAGATGAAGGTTTGAAGGTATTGTAGCCTATCCCTATAAGCTGCATAATAATTTTCTCTCTTAATTGAGTCTGCAGGCCTTCCAGAAGAAAGGAGAACATCTCCACTTAAGTAGATATATTAAGAAGAAGTGCTCTGGGATCCCTGCACGTGGGCAGAACTATTCGGTGCTTATGACTATAAATAGAAATCCCCTACAAGAGAATCTGTATTTAGAGGTATCCATCACAAGAACAAGTCGCCTACTTTCAGAAACGTTCTTTCTGGTGGATATTCCATCTAACAGCAGATTCCTCACTTATCTACCTGCCAGATTTGTTGATTGGACTCCTGTGGTTCTAAAAAGGTCCCAAGTTAGGTTTTACACCGTTAAGCTTACAGTCTTTCATGGTCAATCCATGTCAGGGCTTGTAGAAGAGTTTATAAAGAAAACTGACACCAGTGCTCTGGATTGGTGTCCAGTATCCTTTAGAACGACTGAAGGTAAGTAACTAGCTCTACACTGTACCACCCATCCACTCAAGATTATATTTCGGTTTTGTGAAAGCAGATTTTGGTGGCAGGAAAAGGCATTTTGTCATGTAGAATAATGAAGCATTAAGCACATAAAAGACTTGTTAGGCTAGGCTGCGCTGTCTGTGATGGGGGGAAAAAGCCTCTCCCTTAGCACCCTTTAAATCGGCGCTGAGGGAGCATACCTGGGAGTACAACAAGCATGGTGAAGTTGTGTAATTGTATGGAAAAAAATACAATGTCTTCTTCTCTGAACTGGCTTGTTCCTGTTTGTTGAGGTTTAATAAACTGTAATAGCATTTTTATGAAGGAATTTTCTCTTTAAAGAAATAAATAAAGAAATGATGACTTCCAGGAATCTGGCCTTGTACACTGTGTTTACAGATTATTATGAGGTCAGTTTAACCATCATCTCCCAGCATTTGTTCATTAGTTAGCACACAGTGGTCATCTCAACACAAAAGAAAGACACACATTTATACATTAGTTGATTAGATGATTTGCTGCTCAAGCAGGACTCCAGAATGAATGTGGCAGATGGCTAGTAAGTAGCTTTTACATGTCTTTCTGAACACTTTTTTTTAAGGGGAGGCTGTCTTAATCCAATATTAGGTTTTACGACAAAGTGAGGGCTCTCTTGCTTCATTAGATATCCTGGGTACCAAGACGTCCTGCAGTTATGGGCACAATATAGGCTAACATATCTTCTGTATGTAAACTCTTATTACCTCTTTCAATATCTACATTTGTAACGGAGACTTCTAACAGCAGATTTGTAAACTTGTGAATTTCTCCCTGGCACCTGACTGGATCTGGAAAACCTTTTTAGCACTTCCCTCGTCCATAGGTGGCATTGAGCAGCTTAGCCTTGGAACCATCATGCCCGAATGTGATCGGCCACCTTTGATTACAGGGTTCAGACCATGTCATGACTGTAACCGACAAATGTCAGTAACAGACATTTATGACATCTGTCTATGGTGTATTGGCTCTAAACATGAATTGGTGTCATGATTGTACTGCATGAAGATAAATCACAGGGGTATTTGGGATTGTGAGGCCAAGCTAGCAAGTTGCCAATCTCTGATTGAAGTTGAGGGCATGGATACACCTTTCTCACGAGGCCTCTCCCCGGTCTGATTGTTAGCAAGGTCACAGAGACAGATCCCAGGTATGTCCATGAAGTCTCATAAGAAGCATAAGAGGAACACGACTCAAGATAGCGGGCAGGTGAGACTGACGCCCACCCCCCCCCCAAGATGCGGTAGAAGCACGGCTCCCGGCCCCAAGGGGAAGGAGAGGAACGGGAGCCGGAGAGAGGCGCGAGGGACAGCAGCGGGAGCCTGATAGTGGACGGAGGTGAGCCTGCTGGCCCACGATCCCACAGCTCCCAAGATGGCGGCGCCCATCGAAGCTCAGGCATGAGCTGCTGGCTGCGGTCGGAGGAGGCCTCAGGCCCGAGGAGTTGATGCCTGGGGCCCCACAGAGAGAGAGGGAGAGCCGGCCTAAAATGTTCATGATGAGCGCAGCGGAGCCCGAAGATGGCCTGGGGGGGATGCTGAGGACCCTCCCAAATATCAGAGCATACGTGTGCACACAGGCGCAGCGGCGCAGTGGACGGGGGGCGTGCTGACTGGTGGCCCCCTCTACCTTAAAGCTGGTCCAGCAGACGCAAAGGACACCACAAGGACACAAGACAGGGCGATGGGTCCTCAGGAATGGACGGGTGCTGGGTCACTGGGGTACCCTGGTCTGCCGCCCACGGGGGCCTCACAGAGACTCTGACTAGTTAAAGCCATGCAGAGACCACAGGGAATCGGGCCCGACAGAGACAATCCTCTGATGACTTAGAGGCGGCCTGCACCTTGGCAGCGGACCCCCTTGGGGGGTGAGAAGACCAAGGCCGGGCAGCGAAGAGGTTATGGAGGCCCCATCTGGGTCGAGAGAGGGAGCCACAAACTAACCACACAGAGAGCTGCTGGGGATGGGAGAGGAAGTCTTTGGGTCCTGGGACCTTGCCCGCCCCATAGAACACCCTCCATGCGAGACCTACCGGGACTCGGGAGCAGCCAGGTTACTGGCCTGGATTCCACCACAGTCCTAGAACGGCGGCGAGGGAGGGAGAAATACAATGCAACACCAGACCAATGGTGAGTTGCCCTTGGGGGTCCCATGCAAGCCTAGGGAGGAGACGTCAGAGAGGGTGCCCACCAACACCCGACGAAGGGAGAGGGGTGCAACGGCCTTGGCACGCCTCAAAAAAGACAGAGAAGTTAAAGACATGCTGGCCAAGACCATGAAGGGTAACTCTGATGGAGACACCCCCACCCCATCTACGGCTCGGCGAGAGGGCGACGGCGATGGAGAAGGCCCAATCATGCAGTCCTTCCTCGAAGAGCTATTCCTATCTCTGAAAGTAGACCTACAGGTGGTAAAGCGCAACTTGTCCTGGGACCTGAAGGAGGTGAGACATGAGCTAGAAGCAGTTGGAAAGAGAGTGGCCGCCCAAGAGGAGCATGAGCACAACTCCAGCAAGAAGTCATCTTCCTACAGGAGCAACAAATCATGCACCAAGCACATATGGAGAACTTGGAGAACAGCTCGAGGCGGAATAACATTCGCATCCGGGGGGCCCTGATGGGGGCAGAGGAGGACGACATCGCCCAGTACATTGGCTCCCTCTTTTGCCAGATTGTAATAGAGGACCTGAATAAGGAGGTACGAATGGACAGAGTACACAGAGTGGGCCCACTGAGACAGGCCCATGTACCCCCTGCGGGCATTTTGGTTTGTGTCCACAATTTCCCCCTTAAAGAGGGTATTCTTGGGCTAGCGAGAGAGCAAGGTTTCAGGGCCATTTGCTGCTCCTCTATCAAGACTTGGTAGCTATTACCCTACAAAAGAGGAGAGACTTCAGGCCGACCACATATCTCAGGGACAAAGGGGTTTCCTACTCCGGGGGCCACCCCTTTTGTCTGGTCTTTCGATGGGAAGGCAAGCGCAAGCTTCACCATATGCGTTCCCTGAAGGAGGCCTGTAGTTTGTTGCAACTGGAGATGCCTTTGGAGGATCAATCGCAGGTGCCAGAAGCGCAATCAATGGCAGACAGTCCCGTCGAGGAGCACCAAGCCTGACCAAGAGACAATAGCCTCAGCACGAAGGGTGGTCCTGGAGTCCCTCACTGGGGACTCAGCGACAATTGATGGGGGGTGGGGAGAATGAGTAGCCTCGAGGGCATGAAGACACAGAGTGACAGGGCGGGGGCCAGGGGAACGCTTGGTGGCGGAATGACAAACTAGGCGCTCTACTCTCAGACCACAGACCATCTTTCTTGACTATGCTGGAGGAGCCGGCTCCCCCTGACGGGGTTGTTAAGAATGTTGTTGTTGTTTAAGTTGTTTATTTTTCTGGGAAAGGTGCCACAAAGCTCACACACAGGCATACAATGCTCAATGGTCGGAGAGCGGCCCCCAAACGCATTAGCCACATCAGGGAAGGGGGACCTAGTGAATGGGTGGAGGCCTACTGGCACATGACTTGGCACCTGCACAAAACCAAACATCTTTAAAGTAGTAACGCTCAATGTTAAGGGCCTGAACAACCCAACCAAGTGCTGGGCCATCCTTTCCTACCTGAAAAGCCCCAGGGGGGACTTGTGTCTTTTGCAGGAGACACATCTACATCACGCAGATCATCATAGGCTGCAATCGATGCCTTCCAAATACAGCACTTTTCCTCACAAGAGAACAAGGTAGCGGGAGTGGCACTTCTAGTTCCACGATCCTTCTGAGGGAAGGCAGCAGACAAAATCGCGGAAATACCAGGTCGGCTATTAGTCTTCAGGATACACCTAGGGGACTTCCAGGTCGTCATGGCATCTATAAATGCGCCCAATGAGAAGCAGAAGATGTTCATATGTTGTGCAATGGGCGAGGTCATGGCTACGTAGGACAGACAAGGGGCGACTTTAATGTTGTCCTTAACAATGACTGGGACAGGTCGCCCTCTACATACGGGGAGGAGCTATGTCACCGAGGGGACTGCAGAGGCTGGAGTAGTTAAGCTTGAATAACCCCACAACCAGGGACTAAACCTTCTACTCCCACGCTCATAAAAACTACACCCGCATCGACTTCTTCTTGGGTACTAGAGACATCCCACCGACTTTGAAGGAGATAGGCATAGAACCATGTGCCCTGTCGGATCACACAGCCGCCTCCCTCACCCTGACCATTCCTGCCCAACCCCGGGCCCCTCGACCTTAGCGGCTGAAGTCCACTCTCTTGTCGAGGCCCGTTGTAGTGGCCCAGATCCAGAAGGACATCTCCTTCTTTTTAGATATTAACGATAAAGCGGATTCTCTGATCTCCCTATTTTGGGAAACATTGAAGATGGTCATGAGGGGCGAGTTCATCGTGATTTTAACAGCAGACAACAAGAATCGATGAGAGAAGACGGCCCAGTTACAGCTGAACGTAACGGAACTCCAGAGGATTTACAAACAAACTCGGACCAGAGGCTCTGGAGAAGGCTAAGTGCAGCCAGGGCTTAGCTAGCAAGTCTAGACATTGATAGGGCAGAGTACACAGCTCTTTGGCTGCATCATTCCTTCTACGTGGGGGGGGGGGGAACAAATGCGGACGCCTCTTGGCTAACAGACTCCGCGCCCAGAGGCAATCCACGTTTGTGGAGACAGTGAGGTCAGGGGATGGTACAGAGGTGGTCAGTGACACACAGAAAGCTGCAGCATTCTAAGACTTCTACCGGGACCTGTACGCTCCCAATGGTCCAATACGGACGCCACCTGGCAGTATCTCAATGGCGCCTGCACAACACAACTCTTGGAGGTTGACGCAGCTTCGCTTGAGGCTCCCATACGAATAGAGGAGATTATATCAGCAATAGCAAGACTGGACTCTCTGAAGTCCCTGGGAACAGATCCCTTCCCAGGCCTGTTCTATAAAACCTTCTGCAGTGAGCTCTCCTTGATATTGACTCACATTTGTAACTCTATCTTGGGACCACCCACAATACCAGCTTCCATGTTAGACACATCCATCATGGTCATCCCAAAACCTGGGAAGGACCCCACACATTGCGGATCTTACAGACCCATTCCCCTACTCAACGTAGACATTAAATTGCTCATGGGCATCCTGGCTTTCTGCCTGAACCCACTGATGCCCGGCCTAGTGGATCCGGATCAGACGGTATTCATTCCACACAGAGAGTGGGGGGACAATACCAAATGGATCATGCACATCATAGACAAAGCTCAGCGCTCAGGGAGAGAACAAATGCTGCTCAGCATTGATGTTGAATAGGCATTAGACTGGGTCCACTGGTCACAACTGCAGTTAAGGCATCAGTTAGAGTAAACGGGATAACATCTGCCTCATTCCCGGAGGGCCGGGGGACTCGGCAGGGGTGCTCGCTTCCCCCCTGCTGTTTGCTCTCTACATGGAGCCCTTTGCGCAGTGCGTGAGGGACAATGCAGAGATCACGGGTCTACTTTCGGAGGGGAAGAACACATGATATTGCTTTACAAAAACAATTTAGTGGTGGTGCCTCTGGACGATCCACTGAGGGCCCTGCCGGCCTTGTTTTAAGATAAACCTCTCAAAATCGCAGGCTCTTAGCCTCACACTCCTGAAGGAAACGGTGGAGTTGATAGCCCAACAGTATCCGTTTCACTGGCAACTGCACTTCATTCCATATTTAGGCATTCAGATAGCTGGGACAGTTGTGGAGTCCTCACGTTTGGATTATCAGCACCTCCTCCTGATTGTCAAACGAGATCTGGCCCAGTGGAGAACCCATCCCATCTCATGGCTGGACAGAATAGCCGCCATAAAAATGTCGGTCTTGCCCAGGGCGCTATTCCTCTTTCAGACACTTCCGGCAGAGCCCCCGCCTGGCTCCCTCCAAGCGATATAGGTCAATATTAGCCACTTTATATGGGCTGGTGGGAGGCCTAGAATGGCCAGGCACCTATCTTCTCAACCCTTGCTGAGGTGCGGACTGGGCATCCCTGATCTTCAGCAATACTATAGGGCGGCCCAACTTTGATGCCTGATAGAGTGGTCCCGGCCAGAGTCCGAAAGGCGATGGCTCTTTATGGATCTAGCAATCGCTGAGGCCACCCTCTGGAAGATCCCCTTTCTAACACCCTGCCATAAACCACAGGGTTTGTACTCCTCCCCCATCACCTGAGCAACAATGATGGTATGGGACCAAGTGGCCCGCACTAAAGATCTTACTACCTTCCCCTCTCCTCTGACCCCCATAGTGGGGAACCCGGAATTCATGCCAGGCCTGAGTCAGGGTTCCTACCGGTTCTGGTCAACCCCACAACGTTGCTCGATCGGACACCTGTTCGACGTAGATGGCATAATGTCCTTTGAAAGCCTAAGGAAGGCACATTCATTACCTGAGACTGAAAGAATGCGAAATCTCCAGATACATCACACAAGGTGAAGAACCCAACGACACATGAGGGAGCATCTCGACCCCTTCCGAAGTTTGAGAGATGGTTATTGACAGGACAACAGATAAAGAATCTCTGACCTGTACGATCTGATACAGACCGCAGCCCCGCAATCTAGAATCCCAAGCCAGAGGAGATGGGAGACAGAATTGAGGAGACATTTCACACCTGCGGAGTGGGAGGTGATTTACTACAGGGCCAGACAAACAGCAGACAGCATGGCAGGCACAGAGACCGCAGTAAAAATAGCCACGTATTGGTACCTCACACTGACCCGACTCCATAGGAGCGACAGCTCGCATTGACCTCTGTGCTAGACATTCCCAGGTACGCTGACACACGTCCTCTGGGAATGTCCAAAGCCAGCCCCATACTGGACGAAATAGTCTATCATAGGACCACTCAACGTCCAAGATTCCTGGCCTTTATCGTTCTGGGCCTTCCAAACCCCTTGACATTTCCACTCATATCAATAAAGGTACGCCAGATTAGCCTTGCACTAGGCGCAGCACTGCAGAATATCTTGATACATTGGGGCTCCCCACAAATCCCCACACAGCTGGATTGGCTACATCGGCTATGGTGGATCCTGGGGATGGAAAGGCTCACTCTTACCCTTAAGGCACAGGGCCACTCATATAGAGCACTATGGCACCCCTTTCTGACTCTGCTTGCTGGGGAATTTCGAGCACTGACCTGCCCTAAATACTTAAGACTCCTAAGTCACACTGAAGACAACACTCCCCTGAGAAACGAGAGACAGTAGGACGCCAAAATAGTATTGCATACACTCTTCAAAGCTCAGTTGCCATAGGGGCACCTTGGAGGGTGGTCGGGAGGGGTTGGGAGGATAGTGGCTGAGGCCGGTTTCTACTCCTTTTGTTTCTCTACCTTTTGGAAGGCATACCTCCACCCTTGTTTCTATTGCCTGTGGAAACTCAATAAAGAAATTTGAAGCATAAGAAGTCAAAACCCTGATCTTCAGCAATACTATAGCATAAGAAGTCAAAACATGGATCTCCCTCTCCTCCCCACTTCCCCATTCAGAGTTGTGCAATGCCCCAGACCCCTCTAGGCTCCGGGGTTGTTCCCTCCCCAACCTATGTGGAACTGATTCTGACACTGGTCCCCTTATGGCCCCACCCCATGCAGACAGCAACACCATAACAGCTCCAGGAGCTGAAGTTGCAGAAGGTCAGGATTTTTGTTGCCTTTCTGGTCTCTCTGGATCACCTTTAGGCTCCATGGATGCAACTGGGCTTCCATTTGGTTTACCAACGGCATATCATTTCTTGACACCGGCTTTACCCCTTGATGCAAATTAAAGGCCAATTCTGCTTCAGCCCTGCGTTCCTTAGCCTCCATGGCATGCGTGACCCCATCCTCTGTACACGATTGATGACACCTTCAGCACCACATCTGATGCCCCTGGCCCAGGTGCCAACATCATAAAGAGAGCTGATAGTTCCTCCAAACCAGAACTCAGCAATATGTTCATTCAGAGCCTCAAACAAATTTTAATGGGAATGATGATGACAACGATGATGACGACCAAGGAGAATATGATGGTGGGACTATCTTTGAGGACTTTCAGGATCCCAGCAGTCTGGAAGCTTTGACAAATGCAGGCCTCTGTTCGCCTAACTGAGCCATTGCCTCTGAGGAATCCACCTCCTTGGCTACAGTAATAAGGAGGGCCGCAGAACTTCTGGAATTCACCGTACTGATCCAAAAAGTAAAGACTAATGTCCTCACAGAGGTTTTTGAACATTGGCCATGCAAGCCAAGAACCTCTGCTTCCTTTTAACAAGAGCTTGACAAATGCCCTGGTGGGTACCAAGGCAAAACCAGGCTCTTCTCCCCAGTGAGTAGACAGATAGTGAGGTGACAAAGGCCTGAACCCAGAGACCCAGACTTTTTGCTACAACACCCCATTCTGGAAAGGCTAGTAGTCCAAGCATCTACCAGCCGAGTGACCCCAAGTTAATCCTGTATGACTCCTGTAGGAAGTTGGCTCTGTATGCACTATTTCAAAGTAAGGAATAGCATGCACAGAGTCCAAGGGTTCCCCTTAGAGGTAAGATAGTGGCAAAAAGAGATAATACTAATGCTCTATTTTGTGGTAGTGTGGTCGAGCAGTAGGCTTATCAAAGGAGTAGTGTTAAGCATTTGTTGTACACACTCAGGCAATAAATGAGGAACACACTCTGAGACAATTCCAGACCAATAGGTTTTTGTATAGAAAAATATATTTTCTTAGTTTATTTTAAGAACCACAGGTTCAAATTTTACATGTAATACTTCAAATGAAAGGTATTGCAGGTAGGTACTTTAGGAACTTTGAATAATCAAAATAGCATACACAGTTTTCATATAAATCACGTATAGCTATTTTAAAACTAGACAGTGCAATTTTCACAGTTCCTAGGGGGAGTAAGAGTTTGTTAGTTCTTGCAGGTAAGTAAACCACCTATGGGGTTCAAGTTTGGGTCCAAGGTAGCCCACCGTTGGGGGTTCAGAGCAACCCCAAAGTTACCACACCAGCAGCCCAGACCCGGTCAGGTGCAGAGGTCAAAGTGGTGCCCAAAACGCATAGGCTTCAATGGAGAAGGGGGTGCCCCGGTTCCAGTCTGCCAGCAGGTAAGTACCCGTGTCTTCGGAGGGCAGACCAGGGGGGTTTTGTAGGGCACCGGGGGGGACACAAGTTAGCACAGAAAGTACACCCTCAGCAGCACGGGGGCGGCCGGGTGCAGTGTGCAAACACGCGTCGGGTTTCCAATGGAAATCAATGGGAGACCAAGGGGTTTCTTCAGCGATGCAGGCAGGCAATGGGGGGGGCTTCTCGGGGTAGCCACCACCTGGGCAAGGGAGAGGGCCTCCTGGGGGTCACTCCTGCACTGGAGTTCCGATCTTTCAGGTCCTGGGGGCTGCACGTGCAGAGTCTTTACCAGGCGTCGGGATCTGGGAGACAGGTAGTCGCAGTCAGAGGGAGCCTCGGGATTCCCTCTGCAGGCGTCGCTGTGGGGGCTCAGGGGGGCAACTCTCGCTACTCACGGTCTCGCAGTCGCCGGGGAGTCCTCCCTGAAGTGTTTGTTCTCCACAAGTCGAGCCGGGGGCGTCGGGTGCAGAGTAGCAAGTCTCACGCTCCTGGCGGGAAACGCAAGTTGTTTTAAAGTTGCTCCTTTGTAACAAAGGTGCAGTCTTGGGTGAACAGAGCCGCTGTCCTCGGGAGTTCTTGGTCCTTCTAGAGCAGGGCAGTCCTCTAAGGATTCAGAGGTCGCTGGTCCCTGGGGAGAGCGTCGCTGGAGCAGTGTCTTTAGAAGGGGGTAGACAGGCCGGTAGAGCTGGGGCCAAAGCAGTTGGTGTCTCCTTCTTCTCTGCAGGGTTTTTCAGCTTAGCAGTCCTCTTCTTCTTAGGTTGCAGGAATCTGAGTTCCTAGGTTCTGGGGAGCCCTTAAATACTAAATTTAAGGGCGTGTTTAGGTCTGGGGGGTTAGTAGCCAATGGCTACTAGCCCTGAGGGTGGGTACACCCTCTTTGTGCCTCCTCCCAAGGGGAGGGGGTCACATTCCTATCCCTATTAGGGGAATCCTCCATCTGCAAGATGGAGGATTTCTAAAAGTTAGAGTCACCTCAGCTCAGGACACCTTAGGGTCTGTCCTGACTGGCCAGTGACTCCTCCTTGTTATTCTCATTATTTCCTCCGGCCTTGCCGCCAAAAGTGGGGCCGTGGCCGGAGGGGGCGGGCAACTCCACTAGCTGGAGTGCCCTGTGGTGCTGTAACAAAAGGGGGTGAGCCTTTGAGGCTCACCGCTAGGTGTTACAGTTCCTGCAGGGGGAGGTGTGAAGCGCCTCCACCCAGTACAGGCTTTGTTACTAGCCACAGAGTGACAAAGGCACTCTCCCCATGTGGCCAGCAACATGTCTCGAGTGTGGCAGGCTGCTAAAACCAGTCAGCCTACACGGGTAGTTGGTTAAGGTTTCAGGGGGCACCTCTAAGGTGCCCTCTGGGGTGTATGTTACAATAAAATGTACACTGGAATCAGTGTGCATTTATTGTGCTGAGAAGTTTGATACCAAACTTCCCAGTTTCCAGTGTAACCATTATGGTGCTGTGGAGTTCGTGTTTGACAGACTCCCAGACCATATACTCTTATGGCTACCCTGCACTTACAATGTTTAAGGTTTTGCTTAGACACTGTAGGGGCACAGTGCTCATGCACTGGTGCCCTCACCTATGGTATAGTGCACCTTGCCTTAGGGCTGTAAGGCCTGCTAGAGGGGTGACTTATCTATACTGCATAGGCAGTGTGAGGTTGGCATGGCACCCTGAGGGGAGTGCCATGTCGACTTACTCGTTTTGTCCCCACCAGCACACACAAGCTGGCAAGCAGTGTGTCTGTGCTGAGTGAGGGGTCCCCAGGGTGGCATAAGACATGCTGCATCCCTTAGAGACCTTCCCTGGAATCAGGGCCCTTGGTACCAGGGGTACCAGCTACAAGGGACTTACCTGGATGCCAGGGTGTGCCAATTGTGGAAACAAAAGTACAGGTTAGGGAAAGAACACTGGTGCTGGGGCCTGGTTAGCAGGCCTCAGCACACTTTCAAATCAAAACTTAGCATCAGCAAAGGCAAAAAGTCAGGGGGTAACCATGCCAAGGAGGCATTTCCTTACAACTCCTGACAGGGAATCTAAGAAAATGAAGACATTCGCCAAAGGAATGTTCTTCTTCAGCAGTCTTGCACTGAAATCGGTCAATACATCATGCCTCCTGGGCAAACATTTGCACGCATTATGGGACAGAGTGGCGGACATCTTGACTGTTGCCCCTGAAGACATCCAGCCTACTCTACAGCAGCTTATCTTAGATATACAGGATCCGTCAAATATTCTTTCAGTACTGGTTTGGACACTACCACCTATCTGGGAGGGGCAGTCAGAACCAGTGTCGTGCTCAGGCGCCACTCCTGCTTTCTCTCCAAAGGCTTCTCCTCCAATGTTTACCAGTCCCTTATGAACATGCCGTCTGACGGCTCTTTGATATTTGGGGCAAAGGCGGACTCAGCCCTTGAACTATTTAGAGGGAGCAAGGCCACTGCTCACTCTGGGCTTAACTCTGCCACTTTGAAAGCTCCCCCAGTAGCACCTCCTCTTGAGGTTTCGTAGTGGGCTGCCAGAAGAGGCAAATACAATACATACCTCCGCAACAATAGGCCCCCCCCACACCTTTCAGGGTGGAGGCCAGGAAGTACACTGACAGTGTCCAGGCCCCAGGGCAACAAACTATCCAGTCTCCAACCTCTCCCCCTGCAGCCGCCGCAGAACCTCATTCCTTTTTCCTCAGCCGCTCATGATCGGCCTAGTAGGTTGTGCCACCTTTCACCTCCTTGGATGAAGGAGCATCATATCTTATTGATGGGTGCTCCAGATCATGTAGAATTGGGATCTGAAGTGGGCTCAGCACTATGGGAACTTGGCAGAGTCCATAAAGGTGTTGAAGGAGACTGCAAAAGATCTGCATTGGTGGCTGCTCAACCACAGTTGGACTGATGGCAGAATCCTCTCCCTATCCCACCCAGAGCTTACTGTTGTGACAGATGCATCATTGCTGGGATGGACAGGTCCTCTAGGAGCGATGGAAATCAGAGGGTTCTTGTCTTCAGCAAAGGCTTGTCGCCATATTAATCTTGTGGAGTTACGAGAAATTCACTTCTCACTGAAAGTGTTCTTCTGAACCATCAAGGGGGAACGGCTATAGGTTCTCAGGGACACCATGCAACAAACTTACTGATCATAGCCTAGTGGATCAAGGGTGTGCTTGCACTCAGGGAATGGTATATGGTACCTTTCTCTCATGGAGAGAACCCTGGCTCTATCTAGTCACCACTTCAGAGAACATGCAGTATCCAAACTTATGTGTGTTAAAGTACCTAAGGCAGTCCATCCTTGAAGACTACTCCCACCAGCATTGGAAATCAAACCCCCTGTACGCCTTTCTGCCGTTCCCTCTCCTGTCCTGAGTGCTGAAAAAGATCAAGAAAGACCAAGCCCAAGTCATCCTAGTGGCTCTGGACTGAGTGATTTTACTGTGGTAGCCAGAGCGTCTGGCCATGAGCACATGTCCTCTGTTACGGCTGCCTTTCTGGAAGACCTCAAGAAAGACCAAGCCCAAGTCATCCTAGTGGCTCTGGACTGAGCGATTTTACTGTGGTACCCAGAGCGTCTGGCCATGAGCGCATGTCCTCTGTTACGGCTACCTTTTCTGGAAGACCTCCAGTCACAGGTCCTGTCGGAGTTTTGCACCTGAGCCTCCCCAATCTGCACCTACATGCGTGGAGATTAAGTGCCGATAGTTGAGGGCGGTAGGTCTCCTTCTAAAAGTGGTTAGTGTCATCCTGGCAGCCATGGCTCCATCTACCAAATCGGTCTACGCAGGATGCTGGGAGAAGTTTGTCACCAGGTGTTTTTCCTCTGGCATTCCACCCCAAACGGACTGTTATGGGATGCTCTTCTGTTTTGTTTGTCTTTGGCCCAGCAACGTCTTGCTGTGGTAATAGCTGAAAGGTAATCTTTCAGCCGTTTCATCCTTCCCACACTTACTAGATCAGTCATCCTTTTTCAAGTCATCCAGTTGTGATGAGTTTTGTGAATGGGCTGATCACTGTGTTCCTGCAAACACCTTTTGTGATGCTGCAGTGGGACCTTAATTTGGTTCTTACCTACCTAGTGTGCATACCCTTCAAACAGATGTACTTTTGTCCCCTTTGCCTGGTAACTATCAAGACTGTGTTCTATCCATTCAGTAGCGATACAAGACAAGGTCAGAGTAAACAGTGAATACAGTGGTGGGGCCTCTAGTCCCCTAGACCAGCCAAAAAACCTCGACCGCTCAACAGTAAGTGGGGCGGAGGAGGAAAGAAAAACCCACAACAACAAGAATTGAAACACTAATAAAGCCCCCTTGGAGGCGAATGTGATGGTCTCAACCCCCATGTTTATACAGACATTGATATGGTCCCCAGCACAACCAATCACAAAACTAAACAGAGTAGTGAAGTTGGGTGGGAGGGGGAAATGAGAAAGGAATGGGCGATGGGAAACAGAGGGGATCACAGAGAATGGCAACTGAGAACACAATACTGTCCCGGTGAATAACATTGGGGTGGCACTCCTAGACCACAATTGGAACCAGGACCAGAATCAGTCCCTAAGAACAGCATTATAATAATGGGTGTAAACTGTGACCCATTTACAAGCACCCTCAAGAGCCATTAAGTCATCTATTGTGTGGGCACACAGGGTCCCTTGTGCTAGAGGGAAGGGCGACCATTAGCTGTAAAGAAGGACTAGTGTGAGAGGCCTAGCTTGCCCGAGTAGGTACGGTAAGTATGCAATGTGAGGGGGAGGAGATTGTTGGCTATGTGGTCATGTCAGCGATGACGGTGTTAGAGGGCCAGTGGTGCGGTCAAGTGATGCCTTCTGCCCAGAGGGGGCCTACATACATAGGTAGAGGATAACAGTGCAGGGGCGTCTGAGATGGACGAGTCATATCTAAGCAATTTGAGATAGGCAGTCTTATCAGTTAACTTGTATATTGTCCTCTCGGGGAGAGCCAGCTTATGGAGCTCGACAGTCCACTCAGTGGGAGGGGGGTACGTAGGGTTTAGCCAGAGGCGTAGAATATATAGTTTAACTACTTCAAGGAATGTGGCCAGCCAGGGCTGCACATAGATTTCCAGGTCTACTATGTCAGACAAGATTGCATTCCTTATTGCCTTAACATCAGCCAGGTGAGTGAGTGAACTCCAGGCATTGTTAACTATACACTTTGTTCTTTCTGGACAAACTAGTCGTCCAGATGACAGCGGCATTCCTGCGCAGTGCCATCATGCCCTTCCACATTGGGCACTCCATCACACTGTTGAATTTCTATGCACTTCCCCCCCTTCCAAAGAAGAAGGTCTCCAATACCTTGACCTTAAGAGGGTGCTCAGCTTCTGTGTTGAGCGAACTGGAGATTACCGACAAGATGACCAACTTTTCATTGGTTTCTTGGAAGTGATAACGTGTAAAGTGGTACAGAACCATCTCCCAATGGATTGTGCTGTTGTAGGGAAATGCCTCCCTTGGCATGGTTTCTCCCTAACTTTTTTCCTTTTGTTGATGCTAGTTATGATTGAAATTCTGGGATCCTGCTAACCAGGCCCCGGCACCAGTGTTCTTTCCTTAAACTGTACCTTTGATCCCATAATTGGCACCGCCCTGGAACACAGATAAGTCCCTTGTAACTGGTACAAGAGCCCTGTGGCCAGGTAAGGTCTCTAAGGACGGAACCATATATTATTCCACCCTGGGGACCCCTCAATTAGCACATGCACGCTGCCTCACAGCGTGTGTCTGCTGGTAGGGAGAAAATGAGTAAGTCGAAATGGCACTCCCCTCAGAGTGCCATGCCCTCAACCCACTGCCTGTGGCATAGGTCAGTCACCCCTCTAGCAGGCCTTACAGCCCTAAGGCAGGGTGCACTATACCATGGGTGAGGGCATAGATACTGCAGGGGCATAGTGCTCATGCAACTAAGCCAAACCTTAGACATTGTAAGTGCAGGGTAGCCATAAAGAGTATATGGTCTGGGAGTTTGTCAAACGCAAACTCCACAGTTCCATAATGGCTACACTGAAATCTGGGAAGTTTGGTATCAAACTTCTCAGCACAATCAATCCACACTGATGCCAGTGGGATGTATTGAAAAATACACACAGAGGGCATCTTAGAGATGCCCCCTGTATACCAGTCCAAACACCAGTGTTAGGCGGACCAGTTCCTGCCAGCCTGCCACAACCAGACCGGTTTCTGACCACAAGGGGTGAGTGCCTTTGTCACTCTGTGGCCAGGAACAAAGCCTGCACTGGTTGGAGGTGCTTCTCACCTCTCCCTGCAGGGACTGTAACACCTAGCGGTGAGCCTAAGAGGCTCATGCCTGTTGCTACAGCGCCGCAGGGCATCCCATCTAGTGGAGATGCCCGCCCCTCTGGACACAGCCCCCACTTTTGGCTAGAGTTAAGGACAACCAACACCGCAGAAGGGGACTCCCAGGCGACTCAACGACGTGGACACCCTGAGTCAGCCTCCCTGCACCCCCACGATGACCCCTGCAGAGAGGATCCAGAGGCTCCTCCTGACGGCGACTGCCTGGTAACAAAGGAACCCGACGCCTGGACCAAGCACTGCATCTGCAGCCCCCAGGACCGAGAGGAACTACCCACCAGTGCAGGAGTGACCAGCAGGCAGCCTTCATCCCAGCCCAGTCAGTGGCTGGCCGGAGAAGCCCCCCTAAGCCCTGCCTGCGTCGCCAGAGTGATCCCCGGTTCCCTCTGGCAAACCCAACACCTACTTTGCACACTGCACCCGGCCGCCCCTGTGCCACTGAGGGTGTGTTTTTTGTGCCTGTGTATGTCCCCCCAGTGCTCTACAAAACCCCCCTGGTCTGCTCCCCAAGGACGCAGGTACTTACCTGCTAGCAGACTGGAACCGGAGCACCCCTGTTCTCCATAGGCGCCTATGTTATTTGGGCCCTTCTTTGACCTCTGCACCTGACCGGCCCTGTGTTGCTGATGCTGTGGCTTTGGGGTTGCCTTGAACCCCCAACGGTGGGCTGCCTAAGCCCAGGAGACTGAACTTGTAAGTGCTTTACTTACCTGAAAACCTAACCACTAGTTACCTCCCCCTGGAACTGTTGATTTTTGCAGTGTCCACTTTTAAAATAGCTTATTGTCATTTTAACCAAAACTGTGTTTACTACTGTTTTAAATCAGTCGCTCTCCATGGCAGTCCAAAAGGCGGCCGGGCTCAGGTGCTACTCCTGGCTCTTCCCAGGCCCTCGCCTTCCAGCACAGCCGATGCAGCGAGGGTCCCCCTCGGCTGCGGATCTCTCTGAGTCCATCCCACCTGGCGGAAAGGATTTGGACGTGGGCACCATTTTGGACGAAGGTGAGCTGAGAAGCACCCGGCCTCATTTCAAGGTGCAGGCAGTAGCGAGGAGCACTCAGATCTTCTCAATCTGCCACGAACCGAGTGCCCCCGAGATGGGGAGTGTATCTGGGGCTGGTTGCGGCTCACAGGATGGCAGATGATGGGGGAGCAGCAGGCAGGAGCTCACAAAGCCATGTCTGTTCGTAGCGGCTTCTGGGCCCCCCCGGATCTCCCCCGTTTAGGTGGGAATTTCAGTGTCTAGCAATGTGCAAACTGATTGTATTCATGCTCACGTTATCTGTCTCTCATATTCTCCCAATGTACGTCGAAAAGGACATACCTAAATACTGTAATGCTGGACCTATTGAATACCCTGGGGTGTATTTTGACTAGAAAGTTTGGAATCTCACAGGCGAGATTCGCCATTGCACTTTAATATCAAAGCAAAAGACAAATTTAAAACTAAGACAAGACTATAATGAAAGTTGTCTTGAAAGGGACACTATGACCAGAGGACCTTACCTAAGCTAAAAGCCACAAGGAAAATGATGGTTCATAGATGACAAACATCCAAGCCTATCATTGTGCTTACCTGACCCAAGAGAGTGTTCTGTGTCTTTTGTAACTCTGTTCATGCTCCCAGCCTACATGGTTACATTTTTAATTTAATCTGACTGCACCACCCATTTAAGTGCCTCTCTTAAAAGCCACCCCAGTGACTTTCTTACAAGATACATATACCGCAAGGTGATCGCTTGCCTGACTGGAGGTACCACCTCCTAATTCAGAGAAAAACAGTAGGATTGTAATGAGACAAATAAGTAATCAATGGGGGATACTGCAGTCCCAAATCAGTAAGTAGGTTTAGCAGAGCAATAACAGGGGGAATACCCATTTAGGTAAATTAAATTTTGTTGTGCTAAAAGTGCTCCCATAGGTTTAGCAAATCTATTAAATGATTTTAATGTCACTACTGCCTCATAAATAAGGGTAAAAACCTCACTACTGTGTCTGAACTTTATCAAACTGAGTCTGAATCATCTTTAAATTGAAATTATGGGCTACAGTTATTATTGCTTCAGGATAGATCTTTCAACATAAAAAAGATCCTCTTCTAGCACATGAACGATCTTTTCATTGCATTCCAATGTGGGTTGAATGTATATGTTCACCAATACTTTAATTACAACCGCCCCTTTATTCCGAAGAGTCTCTTACATACAAAGCAATATCCATTCACACTGAATTACTTTGCATCCTGTTCTTGCATAAGTAGTGTATAATACATGAAGTAGACTTTCCAAATGTCCCTTACGATTTTTAACTGTAGCAAACGTATAAAAAAATGCACAAATCTCACAGTCTGCAAGATTTCCATCAACCAACAATATACTATTCTAAAAAAACACACACAGAATCTAGACCTTAAAGCTGAGTTGAACATATGCATATTCCAAACAAAGCGATATTGAGAAACAGTATTCCTCTTCCCTCTATGAGTAACCATTAAACCCTCCCATTCTTTTTAAGGCCTGTTGGACTCTAACATTCAGGGGAACTGTATGTAAGCAATGATCCAAGGCCAAATGTACTAACCTTTTTTGCATTTGCAAAGACTCCAGATTGCAAAATAGGAGCGTTTGTGATGCAAAATATGTTTTCCTATTTATGAATCTCAGTTTTGGAGTCGGGAAAGATGTCCCATCACTCAAAATGGGATTGCAAATGGATACACGTTTGGTATTTGGAAGGTGTGCCTTTTGGAAATCCATTCAAACGGTATCCAATGTGTCAATAGTTTGAAAAGTTATTGACCATGAAGTTGAAGAGGTAGCCCATTTATACAGTGGAAGGAGTGGTCTTGGACCTCCTCCTATTTGTGAATTAAAAAGAAGTTTCACAAAGGGTAGGTAGAGGTCCATGTGAATCCTTCTGCGCCGGTTAAGCGCAGGTCTGGGATAGAGCTACCCTTTGCTTTTTTTGGCAAGCCTTTTTCGACATTTTGTCGGAGATTTTTTTTGTCTCTGAGAGGAACATGTAATCTAGGAAGAAGTGATTCAAGCCATGTGGCGCCTGTCATCGCGCCGTGTTGGTGATGGATCCCCATCAGGTATTTCTGTGGTGTCTTGACAGGGACCACAACTCGAAGTTGTGCTCAGACTGCTGGGCAGGGGCCCGGAAAGCTTTGCAGGAGCGGTCCCTAAAGCTCATGTCAGCCCAGCAGTCGACTTCGGTCGGTGCGACTCCTCAGCGGTCATGGTCCTGCTAAGGAGGAGGTCGCAGGACCACTCCAGGAGCCCCAAGTCCTCTTCGTCCAACTCGAGGTCCTCAGGGCACTCGGGGAAGAGGCACGAGCAGAAGACTTCGTCACGCCCGTCAGCTGACAAGGCGTCTCAGGAACGTCAACGTTCTGAGCACGGTTCTGCTGACACGTTGCCAGGGCTGACTTCTCATCCCCCCCACCCCCCCTTCCCAGAGCGACCCCCGCTCCAATAAAAGAGTTTTACAAAGCCATGCACCTCCTTTTTGAGCAGACTGACCCCACGGCTGGGTCTACGGAGATCAGCTGCGACGTCCCCCAAGGATCCATGCTGAGTCCCACCCTCTTTAACCTCAACATGACCCCACTAGCCACCATCGTCAGAAGCTACGCACTCAACATTGTCTCCTTTGCCGCCGACGATAGTCTCCCTCACCAACAACCTGGCCACCGCCAAAAACAATTTCCACGAAGGAATGAAAGCTGTTGCCTCCTGGATGATAGATCGCTGCCTCAAACTGCAATTGGACAAAACAGAAGTCCTCATCCTCGGCTCCACACCCTCCGCGTGGAATGAGTCCTGGTGACCCTCTGCCCTCGGAAACACCCCCACTGACCATGCCCGCAACCTCGACATCATCTTAGACTCCTTGCTGTCAATGGACCGACTGGTAAGCGCAGTCTCATGAGGTTTCTTCCACACCCTGCGCATGCTTTGAAAGATCTAAAATGGATCCCCACCCAAGCCCGAAGGACAGCCACCCAGGCCCTTGTCAGCAGCCGCCTCGACTACGGCAATGCTCTCTATGCCAGAACCACCGCCAAGACCTGGAAAATACTGCAACGCATCCAGAACGCCTCTGCTCGGCTCATCAAGAACGCCCCACGACACAGCCACACCTCTGCCCTCCTAAGAGACCTACGCTGGCTGCCTATCAACAAGAAAATCACCTTTAAGCTCCTGACCCACCTACAAGGCCCTACATGAAGCCAGACCAGCCTACCTCAACCACAGACTCTCTTTCTACACTCCCGCCGACCAGGTCCTCGCCAAAGTCCCACGCATCCGAAAAACCACAGCCGGCGGTAGAGCCTTCTCCCACATCACCGCCAAGACCTGGAACACCCTCCCCATCCACCTCAGGCAATCTCCCACCCTGTCCCAGTTCAGGAAGGACCTCAAGACCTGGCAGGTTCTCTGCATGCCAGGGCAGATGAACTCAGCCGTCGAAGCCTAGCGGATCACGAGTCGTATCTCTATCCGGAGGCAGCGCAAGGACTGTTTCAGCAGTGGGGGGTGCTTTGGTTAGATATTTTCGCCTCCTCAGAGAACGGGCAGTGTCAGCAGTATTGCACGTTGGAGTTTCCAAGGCGGCAACGCTTTTCTTCCAGAATAGAATTCATGCCACCCATACCACTTCTGCCCAGAGTTCTCAAGAAGATCAATAACAACCGGGTCCAAGTCATCTTAGTGGCTCCTGATTGGGCACGAAGAGCATGGTATCCCGAGCTACTCAAAATGCTCATCAATCATTCAATCAGGCTGCCCCTTCGAGAGGATGTTCTGTCGCAGCAGCAGGGGAAGGTTTTCCACCCGAACCTGACAACTCTGCGCCTTAAAGCGTGGAGCTTGAGAGGCGGCAGTTAATGGCTTTAGACCTTCCTCCTGAAGTCTGTAAAGTTATTTTGGCAGCCAGGCGTCCTTCCACTAAAATGGTATACACCTGCTGTTGGAAGCGCTTTGTATATTATTGTACAGAAAAGTCTATTGACCCTCTTTCTGCTTCTCTTTCTGATATTCTTCTCTTCATTCTCTCTCCAGCCCAGCAGGGTTCTGCCTTGGGGACTCTCAAGGGCTATCGTTCTCCCTTATCAGCATTTCTTCAGCTGCCTGAAAAGCATTCTCTGTTTAAATCTCCCATTGTACATAGATTCCTCAAAGGGCTTCGACACATGTTTCCCCCTACACCTTTTATTATGCCTCAATGGGAATTAAATCTTGTCCTCACATTTCTCATGTGTGCTCCTTTCGAGCCTTTGCACAACTGTCCCCTCCAGCTGCTCACCATCAAGACAGCCTTCTTAGTGGCAATAACATCTGCCAGGAGGGTGAGTGAGATGCCCTGTCATCAAAGCCACAGTATCCCACTACCCATCCAGACAAAGTGGTTTTCAGAACGCATGCCTCTTTCCTCCCCAAGTATTTCATCTGGGTCAGAACATCACCCTGCCCACCTTCTTTGCTCCACCGCATCCCTCTAAAGAAGAGGGGCAACTCATTTGACTGGACCCAAAAAGAGCATTGTCATTCTACCTTGACCACATTAAAGAGTTCCAGGTGGATTACCACCTCTTTGTGGGGTATGTTGGAGCAAAGAAGGGCCGGGGAGTGGAGAAGCGAACCATTTCACGCTAGGTCTTTCTCTGCGTTAAGATATGCTAGGCATTGGCCAGGAAGCAGCCTCCTGAGGGCTTGCGGCTCTTTCAGCCAGGGGCAAAGCTGCTACCACTGCGCTAGCTCGAGGTGTACCAGCCCTGGAGATCTGTCAGGCGGCAGTGTGGGCATCTTTGCACACGTTTGCAAAACATTTCTGCTTGGACAGTCAGGGACGAAGAGACGGGCACTTTGCCCGTTCAGTCCTACAGGACTTCTTAGTGTAAGGAGTAGAATCCGCAGCCCACCGCCGGGAGGTTATGGCTTGGGTATCTTTTCAAAGGTAAGGAATTTGCAGCTAGAAGTCTCTATCAGATGAACCAGTTACTTACCTTCGGTAATGGATTATCTGGTAGAGACTCTGTGTAGCTGCAGATTCCTTCCACCCACCCATGCCTCCCCTCTCTGCGGATATGTCTAGTAGGGTTAGGGCTTACCCTTCTCAGGGCCCTAGTTTTGCACAGACAAATGTTGGTTCTATCCATGACTGCTCTTTTGGCGTGTCGGGGGGGCGCCTTTATAGGCGACCGTGATGTGCACGCATATCCAAACGACGCCACCCGACGGCACATGCAGGGTTATTGCTCAGCAAAAAGATTACGGGTTGTATTTCTTCCATTTCTAATAGACAGGGCCACTGGAATTATGCAATTTTTGCAGTTGCAGAATGCTCTGCATAGTTATGAATTTGACTCACCTTTTCCACATAGTCCATCATCCGCTGCATAATCTTCACATTTTAATTTAAAAAATCATTTTAGATTTTTACTTCCTTCTAGCATTATTTATGTGTATTCTCTTTACGAAAGTCTCCATGGTGAGAATGACAGGAGCCAAGACTGATGGTGGCATTACCTAGTTCCGCTATTTATAGCAGAGGTGGGAGAGACCCCTGTAAGTCCCGCAAACCACTCACGCTACCTCTTAACATGCCTGAATCCAGATTATTTATAGGTCCCAGTGCAAAACCTTTTTAGCATCTCTCCAAGGAATTTCCAGATCACCCAGTCAAATGTTTTTTCTGCACCTAATGAAAGCAGAAGATCATGCTAGTGGGTTCTTTGGAGCTATAGATATTTTAAAATAGCTGCAGTAAATTGCTCTGATTTAGGGGTGAATGATATGTTTCTTCATGTTCCTGTATACATCATATTATAGTGTGTTTGTTTAGTAGGTAGGTGACATGATAGGAAAGCTTCCTTTTTCCCAGTTTAACTTTCCGCTCTGTATAAGCCTCTTGGGTTTACTTCCTCTCTTGGAATGGGATTGCTCCTTGCTACCAAATCTCACCTGTATTTATGTGACAAACAAGCCTATTTTTGAGAACAGCAAGCATTAAGAAAACTAAATCCTGCGTGTTTGCTTATCTTTGATATAATGGCAGGTACCTTCTTAATAAACGTTTTGTCCTTCCTTATTAATTGTTCATTCTGAGGAGTGATTGGAGGTTTCCTTATATTTGAATTAGATGATAAACTTGAAAAATGTATACAATATGCTCATTAACGCTGATTATCTTCCTTACCGTCTTTCCCCCCGCTGTCCTCCATTCCCTTCAAAATGGAAAATTGTGCATCCATCTCCAAAAAGTCATTGAAATTCTGGATACAAATGTTCCTATCTATCATGGGCATAATAGTACTTTGAAAATGTTTACTGGTCTCTGAATTGTTGTGCGCAAGAAAAACCTTACAAAGACTTGGGTTACCATATATACAGTTCCACAGGTTTCCTGGTCCCTCTATCTTACATACGAAGATAGATCAGCAAGTTTGTATTTTCTGCGATACCACTCAAACTTTATTGATTAGGGATGAGACTGAAATTGTAAAATGGGAAAACCTTGTACATGCAACAACTTGTAATATGTAGAGTTGTTTGGAATCTTTTTCTCAAAAAACAAAACCAATTAAATAAACATAGGGAAAAAAAGAATTGGGTTTCCATATTTTGAAACATGCAGTGTTTCACCCCATGTTTGCAGTTTGCAGCACAGTGGGACAGTTTGTAGGAAACGTTAAATTATGTACTTCTGGAGCCCCCAGGTTAACAAAACATTTGATATTAAACTAGGACAGTGAGGAAAGCCTAAGGGTGCAGTAAATTTAGGGATAAGGCTAAAATTTTTACAGCAAGCCTCAATATGGTTAGTTGGCCAATAAGGAAGACCAAATGGCGATATTGACATCAAATGAAGGAACAAGTTTAGCACATGGAAGACCTCTACAAGAATTAATTTTTAAAAATTAGCAGATAGGACGGTGGCAGGAGCAGTTTATGCACTTCACAAGGCCAGCAAAAACTACACTTGTCAGCTGGAATGCATTCCCAGAGAATCCCAATGTATAGCAGAACACAATGAGTTGAAATGGATCTCAAGCAGGGGCAGTCCAAATTACTGGTATATGGCATCAGAATCAATACCCAGATGGGAAAGATGAATTTAAGTAAAATGAATTTCCGAATGGCGCGGGCCTGCCTTCATGTTAAAAAGATGTTGAGTGGTGTGCAATGAAGTTGCTCCAATTAAATGTCTTACATCAGACGTATATTAGCCCTTCAGCCTGTCCTTAATCAGAAGCCACACATAGATTCTTTACTAGTACTACAGGTCTGTGCACTCTAAAGATGTGTTTGTGTTCCACATATGTGAATGCTTAGAATAAACCAGAGGGGAGTCTGAAATAACTTAGATCTTTAGGAGAATAAATGCGTGGCCTGAAAAACTAAACTAATAATCATTAACGTACAAATGGATGAGTCTAACATTGATACCAACCGAAAGAAGTATAAATACTAGATTTAAGATCTGAACTGTATAGGTGACATGGAGACACTGGTACTGTGAGCTGGTAATATTGAGACAGACGGCCATGATGCTTTTGACCAATGGCAAGAGGAATGGACTTCTGAAACCACTACACCGATTGCCTCACTATAGAGATATTGATATACTACGTTTGACAATGGGGAAAGCATGAGGAGGTATAGTAAAACCTAGAGTGCAGAATGATCAGACAGATCAATGATGTAACTGAGGAATGAGGAGAGTACCTGTAGTACTGATGCTGAGGGGTAAAGGATTGTTGAATAAGCATGCAAAAAACTATTTATGTTGAATTGTTTACCCTTTTTGCCCTTCCTTTACTGATTACAAGAGCAAAATGAATCAATAATGCTACAAAAAAACATGCCCTGCAACACAACGTTGCTTTGTAACTTCTTCATAAGGGCCTGATGTCACATTTGATACAGCCTCACTTAATGATATTGAACAAGGAATTTAAGCAGCTGAGAATTTCTGATGTTCAGCAAACAGAAATAATGAGCAACTGGTAAATTAATTTATATTTGCATTTAAATAAAATTTGCTAGTTTTTTTGCTTTACTAATTAAGTTTTCTTTTTCTATTTCCCAGGGTCACCAGAGTAGTATTGTGTTGTGGCAAACATTACTATGCTATACTTAAACAAAGAGAGTCAATGGGTGACAAAATCTATAACACTGCTATTGTCAGGATAGAGGAGCTTTGTCCCTTTCCTCTTGAAGCTCTGCAACTGGAATTAAACAAATATGACCATGTCAAAGGTTAGTAGAAGCCTTTTATTCTGTTACTCATTTTGTTTATTATTATTATATATATATATATGTTCGATGGCATGTGTAGCTGCAGATACACATGCTGTGCACATCCCACCATCTAGTGTTGGGCTCTGAGTGTTACAAGTTGTTTTTCTTCGAAGAAGTCTTTTCGAGTCACGAGATCGAGGGACTCCTCCCCTTTCGGCTCCATTACGCATGGGCGTCGACTCCATCTTAGATTGTTTTCTTTCCCCCATCGGGTTCGGACGTGTTCCTTTAGAAAATTAGACGGTATTGTTTGCGTTCGATATCGGGTTAGTTACAAGAGATCGACACTGAATTTTGAAGAGCTCCGGTGACCCTTCGGGGTTTCCGATCCCCCGGCGGGGCCTGGTCGGCCTGACCACGTGCATCTTCAAGGCTAATGGAACGGACCCCATTCCGCTTCTGCCCCAAATGTCACAACAAGTATCCTTATACAGATCAGCATTTGGTCTGTAACTTGTGTTTGTCTCCAGAACACAAAGAAGATACTTGTGAGGCCTGTTGAGCGTTTCCGTCGAGGAAGACATTAAGAGACCGAAGAGCGAGAAGACTACGAATGGCGTCGGCGCCGACAGGACAAAAACACTTGGAGGAGGAAGAAGAAACCTTCTCCATCGAGCATTCGGACGAGGTCGATCCCGAACAGACGCCAAAAACCGCGAGTAAGACGTCGACACATAAAACTCACGGAAAGACCACTGAAGCCCGGGGGACACCACCGCCAGCAGGCCATGGCTTAACCCGGAAAATAGGTGACCGACCATCGGCACCGAAAAAGTGCACGCATGTGTCGAAGGCATCCGACTCCGGTCGAGATACCGGCACAGAGCAGGCTCGACCCCAAGACAGCGGGTCAGAGCAATCTCGGCACCGAGAGGGCGGCACCGAAGCGTGTCAGCACTGAGAGACCGGAACTCCGAAATTAAAAAAAGTGTTGTCGGAGCCGAAAGAGACTGCCGAAAAAGTTTCCATACCGAAACATCCGGCCTCGGAACCGAAATCAAGTTCCTACACAGAGGAACAGGGACTGTCCTCACAAATGCAAGGACATAGGTTCGGACAAGAACTAGAGTCAATGGAGCCAGATTACACTCAAAGAAGGCTCCACATCCAAAAAGACACAGGGAAGATAAGTACTCTTCCCCCAATTCGAATGAAAAGAAGACTTGCCTTCCAAGAGAAAGACAAGCAGCCACAGGCAAAGGTGGCAAGACAAGTAACCCCGCCACCATCTCCACCACGCTCAACACAACCATCATCGGTAGCCACTCCACCACTGATGCAGTCTCCAACTCATACTGGAATGAGTCAGGATGATCCCGACGCATGGGATCTTTATGATGCACCAGTATCAGATAACAGCCCAGACTGTTATCCAGCGAGACCGTCACCACCTGAGGACAGTACAGCCTACACACAGGTGGTGTCAAGAGCAGCGGCGTTTCATAATGTCACCCTACATGCAGAGCCTATTGAGGATGACTTTTTATTTAACACACTATCGTCCACATATAGCCAGTACCAGAGTCTCCCTATGCTACCTGGAATGCTAAAACACTCCAAACAAGTGTTTCAGGAGCCTGTGAAGGGCAGGCCCATAACTCCAAGGGTGGAGAAGAAATACAATCCGCCACCAACAGACCCAGTATACATTACGCAGCAATTAACACCAGACTCTGTGGTAGTAGGGGCAGCTCGCAAGAGAACGAACTCACACACCTCCGGAGACGCACCACCTCCAGACAAGGAGAGTCGCAAGTTCGACACTGCGGGGAAAAGGGTGGCAGCACAAGCGACCAACCAATGGCGCATTGCCAACTCACAGGAATTACTGGCGAGATATGATAGGGCTCATTGGGACGAAATGCAACATTTCATTGAACACTTGCCCAAAGAGTTCCAAAAGAGGGCACAACAAGTGGTGGAGGAAGGACAGAGTATCTCGAACAATCAGATACACTCTGCAATGGATGCAGCGGATACAGCTGCTAGAACAGTAAATACAGCAGTGACCATAAGGCGACACGCATGGCTGCGTACATCGGGATTCAAGCCGGAAATACAACAAGCTGTGCTGAATATGCCATTTAACGGACAAAAGTTGTTTGGGCCGGAGGTGGACACTGCTATCGAAAAACTCGAAAAAGACACAGATACGGCCAAAGCCATGGGCGCACTTTACTCCCCACACAGCAGAGGCACATTTCGTAAATCACAATTTCGAGGGGGGTTTCGAGGACAAAGCACGGAACCCACAACCTCACAAACAAGGCCCACTTATCAGAGCCAATATCAGCGGGGAAGTTTTCGGGGACACTATAGAGGGGGACAGTTCCCAAAAAGTAGAGGGAAGTTCCAAAGTCCCAAAACTCCACAGAACAAGCAGTGACTGCGACGTCACAAATCCCCAACACATAACACCAGTAGGGGGGAGACTAACCAAGTTCTACAAACAATGGGAGGAAATAACAACAGACACTTGGGTCCTAGCAATTATCCAGCATGGTTATTGCATAGAATTGTAAAATTCCCTCCAAATATCCCACCGAAAACACACAATATGTCAAAACAACACATGGATCTTCTACAACTGGAGGTCCAGGCGTGGTTACAAAAAGATGCAATAGAACTGGTACCTATTCATCAGAGAGGAATAGGAGTTTACTCGCTGTACTTTCTCATACCCAAAAAAGACAAAACTCTAAGACCTATATTAGATCTCAGAACATTAAATATCTACATCAAATCAGATCACTTTCACATGGTGACACTGCAGGACGTAATCCCATTGCTCAAATGACAAGACTACATGACAACACTAGACCTAAAGGATGCATATACTTCCATATACCGATACATCCTTCACACAGAAAGTACTTAAGGTTTGTATGCCAAGGGGTACATTACCAATTCAAAGTGTTGCCATTCGGTATAACAACTGCGCCAAGAGTTTTTACAAAATGCCTGGCAGTAGTGGCTGCTCATATCAGAAGGCAGCAAATACATGCGTTCCCTTACCTAGACGATTGGTTAATCAAAACCAACACGCAAGAACGGTGTTCACAACACACAAAGTATGTCATAGAAACACTCCACAAACTAGGTTTCTCACTCAACTACAACAAGTCACACCTTCAGCTGTGTCAAACACAGCAATACTTAGGGGCGACAATCAACACAACAAAAGGGATTGCCACTCCAAGTCCACAAAGGGTACAAGCATTTCACAATGTAATACAGGCCATGTACCCAAAACAAAAGATACAAGTGAAAATGGTGATGAAACTACTAGGCATGATGTCCTCATGCATAGCCATTGTCCCAAACGCAAGATTGCACATGCAGCCCTTACAACAGTGCCTAGCATCACAATGGTCACAGGCACAGGGTCAACTTCAAGATCTAGTTTTGATAGACCGCCAAACATACACCTCGCTTCAGTGGTGGAACAATATAAATTTAAACCCAGGGCGGCCTTTCCAAGACCCAGTGCCTCAATACGTCATAACGACAGATGCCTCCATGATAGGGTGGGGAGCACACCTCAACCAACACAGCATCCAAGGACAATGGGACACTCAGCAGAGACAGTTTCACATAAATCACTTAGAACTACTAGCAGTATTTCTAGCGTTGAAAGCATTTCAACCGATAATAAGCCACAACACATTCTTGTCAAAACAGACATGACAACGATGTATTATCTGAACAAACAGGGAGGAACACACTCGACACAGTTGTGTCTCCTGGCACAGAGAATATGGCATTGGGCGATTCACAACCACATTCACCTAATAGCGCAATTTATTCCAGGGATTCAGAATCAGTCAGCAGACAATCTCTCTCGGGATCAGAAACAAATCCACAAATGGAAGATTCACCCCCAAATAATAAACACTTAATTCCAAAAATGGGGAACACCACAAATAGACTTATTTGCAACAAAAGAAAACGCAAAATGCCAAAACTTCGCATCCAGATACCCACAGGATCAGTCTCAAGGCAATGCGTTATGGATGAGTTGGTCAGGGATATTTGCATACGCTGTTCCCCCTCTCCCACTCCTTCCATATCTGGTAAACAAACTGAGTCAAAACAAACTCAAACTCATACTAATAGCACCAACTTGGTTAAGGCAACCTTGGTACACAACACTACTAGACCTATCAGTAGTACCTCATGTCAAACTACCAAACAGGCCAGATCTGTTAACTCAACACAAACAACAGATCAGACACCCAAATCCAGCATCGCTGAATCTAGCAATCTGGCTCCTGAAGTCTTAGAATTCGGACATTTAAACCTCACACAGGAATGTATGGAGGTCATAAAACAAGCAAGGAAACCAACCACAAGACATTGCTATGCAAATAAGTGGAAAAGATTTGTTCATTACTGCCATAATAAACAAATACAACCCTTACATGCATCTGCTAAAGACATCGTCAGCTACCTACTGCACTTACAAAAGTCAAAGCTAGCTTTTTCATCCATTAAAATACATCTCACCGCAATTTCAGCTTATCTGCAAATTACGCACGCAACATCACTTTTTAGGATCCCAGTCATAAAGGCTTTTATGGAGGGCCTAAAAAGAATTATCCCACCAAGGACGCCACCAGCTCCTTCGTGGAACCTTAACATTGTCTTAACACGGCTCATGGGTCCACCGTTTGAACCCATGCACTCATGTGAGATACAATACTTAACATGGAAAGTAGCATTTCTAATTGCCATCACATCTCTAAGAAGAGTAAGTGAGATACAAGCATTTACCATACAAGAACCCTTTATTCAGATACACAAGCATAAAGTAGTTTTACGAACAAATCCTAAGTTCTTACCAAAAGTCATATCAACCTTCCACTTGAATCAAACAGTAGAACTACCAGTGTTCTTTCCAGAACCAGATTCTGTAGCTGAAAGAGCACTTCATACATTAGACATCAAAAGAGCGTTAATGTACTACATTGACAGAACAAAACAAATTCAAAAAACAAAACAATTGTTTGTTGCTTTCCAAAAACCTCATACAGGGAATCCAATATCCAAACAAGGCATTGCCAGATGGATAGTTAAATGCATTCAAACCTGTTATCTCAAAGCAAAAAGAGAGCTGCCTATAACACCAAAGGCACACTCAACTAGAAAGAAAGGTGCTACCATGGCCTTTCTAGGAAACATTCCAATGACTGAAATATGTAAGGCAGCCACATGGTCTACGCCTCATACGTTTACCAAACACTACTGCGTGGATGTGTTAACAGCAAAACAAGCCACAGTAGGACAAGCAGTACTACGAACTTTGTTTCAAACAACTTTAACTCCTACAGGCTGAACCACCGCTTTTGGGGAGATAACTGCTTACTAGTCTATGCACAGCATGTGTATCTGCAGCTACACATGCCATCGAATGGAAAATGTCACTTACCCAGTGTACATCTGTTCGTGGCATGAGACGCTGCAGATTCACATGCGCCCACCCGCCTCCCCGGGAGCCTGTAGCCGTTTAAAGTTGATCTTGAACATTTCTAAATTTGTAAATATATCGCTTTAAATCACATTATGTACATACATATTTACTCCATTGCATGGGCACTATTACTATAATACACAAATCCTACCTCACCCTCTGCGGGGAAAACTATCTAAGATGGAGTCGACGCCCATGCGTAATGGAGCCGAAAGGGGAGGAGTCCCTCGATCTTGTGACTCGAAAAGACTTCTTCAAAGAAAAACAACTTGTAACACTCCGAGCCCAACACTAGATGGCGGGATGTGCACAGCATGTGAATCTGCAGCATCTCATGCCACGAACAGATGTACACTGGGTAAGTGACATTTTCCATATATGCATTCACACGTTTATATATGTATATACACACATGAAGACTTCTGGGATCCCCTCATGCCGTCACCTGGAACAGTTTAAAAATATTCTCCTTGAGATCTGTAACTCTGAATATGAGAGTTGGTCCCCATTTCCTACTCTGCTGTAATCCCTGCTGATTTAATTCTAATGTACCTCTTGGTATGGAACACATGTTCATTGTTGCACTAGTGCAGGAAATTGGATATGCAGATGCAAAATACACAAGATCTCTTCATCATTAGCGCTCATTAGAAGTTTCAGGGTGCTTATTTGGTCAGGTCTGACCCAACATCTGGTTCTACTGGGAAGGACTTTATTTTCCTTTAGCACATCATCCGACCTTTACTTGTGCAGTGTCGTTCTGATTTCACTTGGTGGTCCCCTGTGTGCTTCTTCCTGCACTTTGCCATTGAGGGAGAGGTTGTTTTTGCCTTCGGGGTGCTGTGAGACGGCCATTTAGTTTGTCACGCACCCTCTTAAGAATGAAGATGGATATTTTCTTATATGATGAGCGCTCTATCAGTGAAGTCACAGACTGGTTAGGAGTGCCTTAACAAAGCTCAGTCAGTGGCCTGTTGCATGCTCTTTGTGCTGAGATGGGTGAAGAAATCAGTGCCACCCACCTTCCTTTTCATTTGCTCAGGCTGTTGTAATAGACAGTGGGTGATCTGTTGTATTCCCTAAGCACTGCACTAATTTTTCCTTTTTGCCATCCCCTTTTCTCTGTTTATTTTTCTCCTCGCTGGAGGAAAGAAAGGCCACTCTCAAACATGCGGTTTTGTGGGCTGCTAGGTGCAGATCTACCACACCAACACTTCAATACTGCTTCTATAATGAATGCATGACATAGGTGTGCCCTTCCTCACTCCTTAAGGCTTCATTTTCCTTGGTGGCTTTGTAAAGGTTGAGTACTCTTATTTAACCTTGCAGTCTGGGAACCAGCATAGATTTACCTTCAGGACCCCGTTCTTCTATATCCATTCAGTTTTGTGGAGCAGTTTTGTGGTCTGCTAGGTGTAGATCTACCACACCAACACTTCAAGGCAGCTTCCGGTACGGATGATGAATTCAGGACCTAGGTGTGCCCTCCCTCACTCCTTAAAGCTTCTGTTACCATGGAGGCATTGGAAGGGTTCAGTACCCTTTTTTGCCTATAGGACAAGGCAAACCTGCCCTCTACAGTCACAGGCCAACCAGTAGCCTGAGCAACTGAATACTGATGACCACACAGCTTAATTCCTATGAGTCTTTCAGGCTGCTGTTCACTCTTTACCACAGCTTTCTTAATGTACAGGGATGTGGAATTCCTATCGCCCGACGCCCGGGACATCTTGTTTGGGGTCAAGGGCAACAAGTTTTTATGTTTACTTTGTCCTTGGGACAAGTAGGCCCAACCCCCTGCAGCACAAACCCTTTGGCTGCCTGTTTACAGAGAGTTGAACTCTCTGCAGTTGAGGTAATGTGTTTCCAGAAGATAATGCTGTTCGAACTTGTATTTATGGTTCATTATTTGAAAGCCTTCATTATTAGGGTGCGTGCTGTAAATAAATGTTTTAAGGTCACACTTCACTACTGACGTTGGTTCCAGTACAAAAAAAAAAAACGTGTACACACATGTTTGAAAAGTTTAGGCTAAGATGCTAAGTATAATGCTCCCAGAATACTCTCTGATTATATGCAAATGAAATGTCATTTAGTAAAATGTGTTGATGCATGCTAGTATTTCCCAAAAATATTTCTAATAGAAAATCAGTGTAACCATTTTCAACACGATTATGGGAAGCATGAAAATAAACAAACACTGACAAAGCCAACTGATCTGACATACTTTTATAAGTCTTTTAGTTTCATCAATGCGTGTCTTGTTTTGACATGGCTTTTGTAACACTTTATTGTTGTGGGAGCTACCAGGCCCTCAACAATGTAACAAACATTGGCAAACCCCCCCCCCCAAAAAAGTTTTTGAACTCTTAAAGCACACGTTGCCACCAGCGGCATAACAAAGGCCCCGCAGCCGCCCTCCAGGGGGCCCCGTCAGCACAGCACCTGCCCTGAGTGAGTCTGGAGAGGGAGCTCCTCCATGTTCTTTGCAAAAGAGCACCCTCCAGTTTCGTTACGTCACTGATTGCCACTGTAGTTCCTGACACTGAACAAAACTACTTTGTGTGGCAATATACTCCTTGTGGAAGAGCAGAATGCGATCACTCACAGTAAAGCCAGCCGAAAGAGAGAGAAATAGAAGTTTAATAAAAACAAAATGTCTTTGTTAACACCAGACCTAATTAGGGACCAAGACCCACATGTAGGTAGCTTTTTGCATGTCGCAAACAGCGACTTTCGCTGTATGCGACGTGCACAAAGCACATTGCGGTGCACAAACCCAGTTTTGCGATTCGGTAACCTGGTTACCGAATCACAAAACGGGTTTGCGACTCGCAATTAGTAAGGGGTGTTCCCTTCCTAATTGCAACTCACAGTGCAATGTAGGATTGTTTTGTGACCCCGAACTCGGGCGCAAACCAATCGCAGTTTGCACCCATTTCAAATGGGTGCTAACACTTTCGCAAAAGGGAAGGGATCCCCATGGGACCCCTTCCCCATTGTGAATGTCACTGTAAACATTTTTTCAGAGCAGGCAGTGGTCCTGCGGACCACTGCCTGCTCTGAAAAAATAAACAAAAACGTTTCATTTTTCGTTTTTGTTATGCATCTCGTTTTCCTTTAAGGAAAACTGGCTGCATTACAAAAAAAACCCCAAAAAACTGCTTTATTGAAAAGCAGTCACAGACATGGTGGTCTGCTGTCTCCAGCAGGCCACCATTCGTGAGGGGGTCGCAAATTGCGACCCACCTCATGATTATTCATGATGTGGGCATTTGCGAAGCCCTTGCGAATCACAGATGGTGTCAAGGACACCATCCTACATTCGGATTTGCGACTCGCAATTTGCAGGTCACAAATCTGAACCTACCTACTTGTGGCCCCAAATTCTTAAAGAAAGTCACAAAAGTGCACCCATGGTATATGTTGTACCCCTATAAAATATTTGTGAACTGTATTTTAGCGTGGGTAAATACGATGTGTAGATTTGCTCATGTGAAAATCTATTGAGCATTTGCAAGTTCATTTTCCCTCCAGCCACTTTCTTCCCAAACCTGGAAGAAGTTCTAATTCTGCCATTGTCAGGAGTAAATGCCCAACCTTTCTTATTATGGGAAAATATTAGAGAGAAGCTGGTAAAAATCTTTAAAACATGCAGGTTAGTAGGTTTGCAGACTCAAAGGTATTCCAGCCCTGGAACTATTGCTTACTGCTTCCTCCAGCCCCAGTATGCAGATCTGCAGAAAGGTGGCAAAATAAGGAAATTGCTACAGTAGGGATTGAAACTCCAAGTATTCAAGCCCTACTATGGTAGTAGCCCTGGCATAATCAGAGAGGCTATTAATTGCTGCCATAATTTGTCGCCACACTACATGGCACCAAAGGGACAAGTAGATCTTTTTACAGGACAAGTAGATTTGAGAAGCAACCTGTCCCCTGGACAAGTAGATATTTTAATAAATTCCACACCCCTGATGTACTTGGTCCCTTTGCTCAATAAATTCTCTGATAGAGCGTCTCTTACTCTCAGTGATCTGAGTCCCACACTACCGTACTGAGAATGGTAAGGTGGCAATCTTCCTCACTTAAGCTCTTTCAAGCAAAGGTCTCAATGATTCTTTCACTGAATCCTTAGGTCTCAAGTGAGCACTTAACACCAATGTTGTTTTTTCTCCTGACCATAAGCTGACTAAAAATTATTGAATGACCTTAGAAATATGCGAGATCTCCTCTTTAGCCACATCACAATTCTGATTACAGTCCACTGTTTGGTCATTGCAGTATCATAGATAATGATTTCATTTTAATGTGTACATGCTAAACCTACTAATAAAAACACATTTTTAAAGAAGCTTTTTATTGTGTGCCTTAACCGTAGGGTTACTGTTGAAACTGAACTATATGCTTCTCATAAAAATACTCACATTTGTCAGTTTGACACCCATTTGTTATACTTTTTTAATTCAAACTAAATGGCCAGAACTTTATTTTTACTGAAAATGAGTTTTATATGACATTAGAGATATCTAGAACTTCTCATTTATTTCACTATCACTATTATTGTTTTTTCTCTTACCTAGCAAGCTGTATGGGGCTCTTAGTTCTGGATCCAAGTGCCCAAGAACTGCTGGACACCACCCAATCCTGGGACAGTAACAGATGGATAGTTTCACTGGGGGTAGTAGAACTATCAAAAGATAACACAGGTGTCTTAAGGCAAACTTGGGGAGGACAGAACAGAAGAGCAAAAGCTGCTTGATCTCGATTTTCAGTATTACAGACCGTGAAAGCAGGGCATCACAATCCCTCTGAATTTTTGGTTTTCAAGCATGGAGTGTCAGAAACATTACTACAGGAACAACCGGCTTGTGGCAATTCAGTGTTCATAGCGATGCCGCATTTTGATCCTTCAACGTCACCTTTTTCTATGTATTGTGAAACAGAATTCACCAGGTGCTGCATTATTCAAAAGTAATATGGAGTTTGAGCTAGCTTTAGACCATCCTTAGATTGGTTAGTTTCACCCTACTGGTGATGTAATGTATAAATAGTAATTCTGCTCGTAGAAGAGGAACTGCAGGTTCAGACATTTGGTGTATGTGCTTTGCCGAGGAAGGTTATGACAACATACCAGAGACAATGGCTGCACTGCTCTCATTTTGCCTTTGTTGCCCAGTCATTTTCTGGTTATTTTTGTTACTGGAGGAAATAAAGGCCACCCATCAGACAGTCAGTGTTCTGAGCTGCTATGTGCTGGTCTACCACATCACAACTTCATGACCTCCTCTACCCAGACTTCAAGACCTAGGTGTGCACCTCTGCAATCCTTAAAGCTTCAGTTTCTGCCTAGGCACTGGAAGGGACCAATAACTTTCTTTACCCATGCCCATTGACAGTCATCTGCAGTATAACTGCTTTCAGCACTCTGTCCTTCTGGATGTTCTATTTGCCATAGTTGCACGTCAGAATCCCTCCTCAACTGCAAAAATACCACAGTGCTACAGAGCCTCAGTTGACTTGGGATAGCAGACATCTGGACCAGTATGTAGAGATGTGCATTTGGGGACCAGAGCACAGATAGAAGGGGCCGCCTCCATTGCCTCTAGCTCACCCCATGTTTGTAGGGCACTAGATGCTAAAATGATCATAGGCAACTTGAATCTGGGTCAGGTTGTCATTAGTAGCAGAGCAACTGTGATCTACTGCAATTCACTCTCCCCGAGCCAAGCTTTTATCTCTGTCTGTGGGCACCCATGTTCTCATCCCTCTGCTGCCACCAGTGGGAGGGATAGAGCATGGTCCTTAAGAAGGCTACTTTGATGTGCTGCAGGGTGATTGGGCTCACCATTCCCATGGTCAGGGACATAATCTGTTCCAGGTCAATAAGATGATCAAATGGCCCACTTGGGCACCAACAGAGGTGCTGGGACGTGGCTTTGGGCATGGCAGTGAGGGGCTCTCTGAGCGTTGTCCTCAGCTTTAGTCAATTGGCTACTATACCGCTAGGAACTGTGGTCAGTGAACAGCCTGGGCTATATTATTGGCAGACTGCACAGGCCATCTGGTCAATGGACAGCTTGGGTCATCTGGTTGTCTAACGCAAGCACCACTGCTAATTCAGTGCTCCTTCTAGGATGAAAGCTGAGCTGCCAGTTATCCAGCCAGTTTGTCTCTTCCATTTGGGGAGACTTCCTGTGCTTTGCCAGGGTGGAAAGCTCCGGCAGGCCTAAGGATACCTGGTCCTCTGTACCTGGACTCCTTGACTGGCCTGCTGAGTCACAGAGTGCGCAAGACGGAGTTCCTGAGGCCCAAAGAAGGATTCCTTCCTTCATCAGACTGAAAGCTTTTCCTGAGTTTCATAAGCAAGGGGTGCTTAAACCACCTCTGCTACCAGAGGTGGGTTTCAGGAAAGTAGATAGTTCTCGTGGGTATTCAGGGCTAAACCACAGGGCAGGATCTTGCTGTTGCACCCTACCCACGCCTTGTCACCAGTGACATTTCATTGTCAAGACATATCAGTCCAGCGAAAAACTATGGGTTTGGCAACTCTGAGTAGAATACTTAATTTTATTCAACACTAATAACACCATAGTCTATCTCAGGCTAAATACTCAAGAATTTGTTAAGATTTTAAATGCCCAGTAAGTGACAACTCCACATAAAACAATACTTCAGCATGCCCCTATTGGAGAGGGCTGAAAAAACTGCTGGGAAATATAGACAGATAGACACCACTGTGAATAGTTTAGAAAATACTACACCGTTTAAGAATCCAGCAGCTTCCCAGTCCCAGCATGCCCTATACTTATATATACAGAGTCCATTCTTTTTTCCGGCTTATGCAAGAGAATCTTTGAACGTTGTTATGTCTTAATACACTGTATTTCTGGTTAGGTTTCTCTTAGCATTCTACTTATCAAGCTTTTACTTGACATCTTTGATGCGTGGGGAGAATTTCCAGCTGTTTTCTCTCCTTTCCTGTGGATTTCTTTAATTGTTGCCCATGAAGTATCCCTCCACTTTGAAGTGCCCCTCCTGTTGCAGTAAAAAAACACCAAATGACTCACACTTAGTCTGTGTTGTATGAGTACCTTCTTCACATTCTACAGAGGAGTGCAGATTTCATAAAAACATGGTTAGGCAAACTCAAGGCTGGACAAGGTGTCCAGATAACCTGGATGGCTTAAACGCAAAGAAAAGCAGAAAACACACAAAAAGTAGGCCAGAGACAGTTCTCCTGCCACTGGTTCCATACCACCACCTCCCACCCAGAATGACATCGAAGACTGAAAACAAAACATTAGTTGTGGCAAAGCATGGTTTATGGTCAAAGGAGACTCCAGTGTTGATACACTCATTATTGAAACACTCCGCCACACTCATGATATCAAGGCACTCAGACTTGAAACCTTTGACCTTTAGACACATGGGCCCTCATTATGACGTTGGCGGTAAATCCCGCTTACAGCTGCAGTGACGTCGCCAACATACTGCTGCTGTGGCAAATATCTGTTTGCCCTATTATGACACACACACACACACAATCCAACAGAATACAGACACATACACAGGTCCGCCAGCCCAAAGGACAGTGCTAAAGTGGCAGTACCAACACCCATACCGTTACACCAACAGAACAACGCCCACCACATTATGACCCACGAATCACCATGGCTGCAAACCATTGGCGGTACATACTGCCGCACTCAGACTGGGCACCCACATACAAAACAACACTACATTTGCCAATACTAAAAACACACAGCTGACACTCATAGACATACCACACCCACCCACAGCACTATAAAACACACACCCTCATTACCCACAACCCTTTACAAGCAAAAGTTACTGCTAGGAGATTAATATGAACAGCACAGAGACAACTAGACACACACCACAAAACATCCATACATACCTCACAGACCTCACATCACACACCCGACCACATTACTCAACACACTCTCACTAACACACACCACACATCACCCATATCCCCACGAAGGCACTCCCATTTCACTGATGAGGTTTTAAGGGTCATGGTGGAAAAAATTGTCAGGGTAGACACAGTTTGGCGCACAGGTACATCAGATATCCTTTGCCAGGAAGATGGAACTATGGCAGAGAATCGTGGACAGGGTGAACGCCGTGGGACAGCTTCCAAGAACAAGGGATCACATCAGGAAGAGGTGGAACGACCTACGGGGGAAGGTACGTTCCGTGGCAGCAAGGCACCAGCTCACCATACAGAGGACTGGTGGTGGACCCCCTCCTCCCCCCCCGTAGCTCACGGCATGGGAGGAGAAAGTCTTGGCACTACTGCATCCTGAGGGGCTCACTGGAGTAGCCGGAGGACTGGACACTAGTAAGTCAATATTTAACACTTATCACCCCCCATACAGGCATGCCATCACTCACCCTTACCCCCATCACACCACTCCATCCCACACACTGCATCAACGCAGTGCCAAGCCCTGCATGCCATACCAATGCTTGGACAGCCGTCCCAACCCTGCATGGACACCCATCGCCAAAGCATGTACATCATAGGGAAACTAATAATCACACAGTACATCACCATATACAAATAAAGGTGGCAGGGCAACAACAACGATAGAGGGGAAGCCAGGGATGACCAATATGTCACAGACATGAAGCATAATACATCACTTACATCCCCATAGGTGCCCCAGCCAATGTCAGCAGAGAGGAGGTGCCACGACTATCCAGTCTGTCCAGTCCCCCAACAGAAGATGCCCCAAGTGATGACAGTAACTCTGGATTTCAGGACCTGGACCAACAACCTGGCCCATCAGGGACCACTAGACAGTCGGTCACCCAAGCCCACCCAGAGTCCACCACAGAGCCTCCCCGATCAGTATCCAACACTACAGCACCCACCCAGCGTACCCACACCTCTGTCCCTGGGACAAGTCAATCAGCAGTGTGCCCACATGTACAGGGACCCCAGTCTACACCTAATACCCAAGACAATCAGGGACCTGGGGTCAGTGGCAGTGGGCACACCGTTCAGGGGACCGAGGCACAGGCCAGCAGGGACACTGGGAGGACCGCTGTGCACCAGTGGGAGGACAGGCCAAAGAAACCGACTCACCAGGAGGCACTCACCGAGATCCTGGGAGCCTACCAACATTCCCAGGACATGATGGGCCAGATCCTTGACAATGTGCAGGAGAAGAGGCGGCTGCAAGAGGAACAGTATCAGAGGATCAGGGAGGACTTGGAGGCCATTAACACCACCTTGATCTCCATAGCAGGGATGCTGGCAGATATGGCCAACATCATGAGGGAAGCAACAGCACACCAGCGGGCCCCTACCACTAGCCAGTCCATTGACCAGCCCCCCCTTCCACTGCAGCTAGTGGGCAGGAGGCCCCACCACAGGACCCACAGGCCACCAGCACCCCTGCAGAAGGTGAACCACCCTGCCAATGTTCCCTGCAAACCAGACAGAAGCCAGAGACACTTGCCAAGACTACCGCCAGGAAATGAGACTCCCGATTGTCCCCCTTGTGTCCCATCCTGTCACCTTCTCCACTTTGAACTGCCTTTGCTCCCCTTCCTATGGCCCCTTGGACACTAGACCTGTGCTACAAACAGACTGGAACAATAACCTAGACTTTGCTCTATCATCACCCTATTCCATTGCACTTTTCCCTCAGTTTCACAGCACTACAATAAACACTCAAGACAACTTGGCTACTAGTATTTTATGTGTTGAAAATGTGCATTTATGGAAACAGTCACATCTAGTGCAAATAATCTGAACACTGTGAGAGCATAGGAATAATGACCTGTAGTTCTCTGTAGTCATCACACCAGTACACAGTTCTTATCTCACCAACATCTGTAAAACAACAAGCCATGGGTGACAGTAAGTTAAGATGCAATGGAAGTTAATGCCATCATGCTACAGCCACACAGAAAACATCAATAGTCAGAGGAATGATCAGTTGCACTGTCTCACCTGTGTGTCATTGGAAGTATTGAAAGATAACTGATGTTCGGTTGTCCTCATCCTCTGCCTCCTCGTCTTCACTGTCCACAGGGTCTACCGCTGCCATAGGGGCATCTCCAGTCTCCTTCTCCTGCAGAAAGGGTACATGCTTTCTGAGGGCCAGGTTGTGCAACATGCACAATGCCAATACTATCTGGCAGATCTTCCCGGGTGGATAGCACAGGGATCCACCTGTCAGATGGAAGCACCTGAACCTGGCCTTCAGGAGCCCGAAGGTCCTATCAATTATATTTCTGTTTCGCCCATGTGCCTCATTATAACGTTCCTCATCCCCTGTCCTGGCATTCCTCACAGGGGTCAGCAGCCACAATAGGTTTGGGTAGCCAGAGTCACCTGCAAATGTTGAGGGACAACATTTAGCCTCACACAATGATTTGGGGATGACACCTGAAGGCATACATTAACATACAGTGGGTGGGGACCATGGCTCACCTATTAGCCACACCATGTGCCTCTGAAGTTGGGCCATCACATTTGGGATGCTGCTATTCCTCAGAACAAAGGCATTATGCACCGACCCAGGATACTTAGCATTGACGTGGGAGAGGTACTGGTCAGCCAGGCACACCATTTGTACATTCAGTGAGTGGAAACTCTTCTGATTCCTTAACACCTGTTCATTCTAGTTGTTGGGGGGGGTAGGAGAGGTGGGGGGGGACTAACACAATGTGTGTCTCGTCAGTTGCTCCAACAATATTGGTCATATGTCCCAGAATCCAGCCTTCACAGTGGCCAGATCTTCCACCTGGGTGAAAGCTATGTAGCTGCACATGTGTTTCACCAGGGCAGACAAAACTCTTGCCAGCACGATTGAGAACATTGGCTGTGACATTCCTTCTGCCAAGCTCACTGTCACTTGGAAAGGACCAGTTGCCAGGAAATGGAGCACTGATAGCACTTGCAAAAGGGGGGGGATCCCAGTCGGATGACGGATAGCAGATATCAGGTCAGGCTCCAGTTGGGCACTGTGATTGTGGCCCTGTCCAGTCTATAGGTGAGTATAATGTGCCTGTCCTCCAGTGTAGCCAAGTCCACAAGGGGTCTGTACACGAGGGTATGTCTCCTCCTCCTATTTATCCACAGCAGTAGGTATCTAAGGGACACAAGAGTGAGTAGGCCGTCACAATTTGATTAATGGAACCCCAACCTTAGTGTACATAGGGCATTTATATGATGGGACAGTGGGAATGGCTAGGTATGTGATAATCTAGGCTATGATGCAGTTAAGGTTGATATGACTGTTGTCCACCACCGTGAAATGGCAACCGCCTGTTCTGTATGTAGGGATAGGTGGAAGTGAGGTAACTCCGCCGACGTTGGGCGTCGTGGCGGAATGCGGTCTTGCACCGCTGTGTAATTCCTCATTGGATAATATGGGGCTATGTGGAGTACAGTGGCCAATTGGGATCTGCGCCGGCAATGACGGTGTACACTACCGTGGACGTGACCTCCATTTTCTATCTGAATCCTCACTTGTTTCCTGACATTCAACAGGAGAACACCTACTCTGCGTGTGCTGCTATGACCTGCGTCTGGAACCTACCATGGCCCGTGTAACTGGTGAAAGGTCCCCTGCCTTCACTTCGGAGGAGTTGGAGCGTTTGGTGGATGGGGTCCTACTCCAGTACGGACTGCTGTATGGGCCTCCAGACCAACAGGTGAGTGCACCTTGGGCACGATGCATGTGTGAAGGATGCATGGAAATGTGTTTGCAAGCATCGTGTCATCTGTGGTGGAGGGGAATGTCTTGTGGTGGTGTACATGGTGTGCCAATGGTGATGGAAACGGGATTGGTGGGCCATATGTGTGACAGGCTGGATTGTATGTTTAATGGTGTCCTCCTGCCTGTATTACCTCTGCAGGTCAGTGCCCATCAAAAGAAGGGATTATGGCATGCCATCGCCAACGATGTGCAGACCCTGGGGGTCTATGGCAGGCGGAGGACCCACTGTCAGAAACGGTGGGAGGACCTGAGATGCTGGGCTTGGAAGACCGCAGAGGTCCAGCTGGGGATGGCTTCCCAACGAGGAAGGGGTCCCCTTGGAAACCTGACCCCCCTGATGGCCTGCATACTAGTGGTGGCATTCCCAAGGCTGGATAGGCGCTTGAGGGAATCACAGCAGCCACAAGGGGTTGAGTACAGTGGGCATTACTACAATAATTTGCAGGTGGCATGGAATCCGCGTGGTGGATGTGACTTAGTGGGTGCCCCTAAGGCCAGGCCAGACATTGCAGCGTGATCCAGCTCAAGGTTAGTGGGTGTATGGCCAATGCTGGTAAACTAGCCTGTTAGCACTCCATGTCAGTCAGGGCTTTTTGGGTCTCAGGGGGTGCAGTTGACGGTGGGTAGGCATTATCTTGCTGCCGCATCTAGCCAAATCACTGGCAGTGCTATGCATAGTGCTCAAGCCTGATCCCTGTGTGTGATGGTGATGTCTATGCCAACTGTGGTGTTGGTGCAGTAATTGACCTAGTGTTTCCTTTTTCTCTCTCCCGCCCCCTTTTTTCTTCTGTTATTCTGTCCGTGTGTGCATTAGCATCATCTGGCAGAGGAGCAGGGGCACCGGCAACAGAGGGAGCTGCATCCCACAGGACCCAGGAGGCAGAGTCCACCGATGCCGAGGGAATCAGTGGGACAGAGGGCGAGGGGAGCACCACGGTGGAGAGAGGAGGTGACAACACAGACTCTGATACCACACAATTGCTCCCTGGTGGTGGTGGACACCTCTGTGACCACCCCAGCTGCAGGTACAGCCGCCACCCCGTACCAGCACCGCCCTCCCAGTAGCCCCTCAGCGAGTTGCCCATGCCCGCTCACCAAGGAAGTTGGGCATCTCCTTTGCCCCAGGCACCTCAGTCCCTGCCCCAGTGAGCCCTGCTGCCATGAGTGAGGAGGCTATTGACCTCCTGAGACCTATCTCTCTAGGGCAGTCATCCATTGTGAATGCCATCCAGGGGCTGGCATCCCAGATGAAGCAATGCAATGCATTCCTGGTGGCCCAACAGAGATTGATTCATGCTCTGGCCTCCTCTCTGATGGCAACCATTGTCCCTGTCCCTACCGTCCCCCCTTCAACTACCACTTCCCAGTCCCATTCTCCTCAACCCCAACCAATCCCATGCACACATACAGACGAGCATGCACACACGATAACTCACAAGAGTGGCACAGTCAGGCACCACACTTCATCTCACAAGCACTCACGCAAACACCAGACAGTTGCATCCACTGTCTCTCTCTCCTCCTCCACCTCCATCACAATCTCGTCCACACGCACACCTGCATGCCCTGCATAAACATCTACCACCAGCATCACCACACCAAGCAGCACACGCACCTCACTAGTAGACACCTCTACAACATCCATGCATGCGTCCCCTGTGTCTTCTCCCACCCTGTTTTTCCCCCCTCCCAAAGGACACAAATGCAAGCACTCACACATCCAGCAGTCATCCACCTCACATCAGCACACTGCCCATGCACCCAAATCCAGCACACCTACAACCACTCCCTCAACCTCCACTCCCATCCCTCCTCCCTCCTCCCGCCCCACCGTCCTTAAAAAGCTTTTCCTTGCCCAACTTGACCTCTTCCCTCCCCCTCCACCCCTGTCCTGCCCATAAGAGCAGGGTCCCAACGACCCAGCCCAGCTCCTCAGCCAAACAGTCCACACGGACAGTGGTGGCACCACCTAGTCGTGGTGGCAAGTCAGTGAAGGATCCAACTCCATCAGCCAGGAAGGTTAAGGATCCCACACCTCCTGCCATGAAGGGAAAGAAGCCCTCGACTCCTGCGTGGAAAGCTAAGGAACACGCGCATCCTGCCATGAAGGGGAAGAACCCTTCAACCCCTGCCATGAAGGGTAAGGATCCAACGCCTCCTGCCGTGAAGGGGAAGAAGCCCTCGACTCCAGCGGAGGCTGTGAGGGTGACACCAACACCGCCACCACCAGTGGTCACGGTCCCTCACCGCCAGCTGAGGAAATGCAGCCCTTACCTTCAGCAGAGGTTGCCCAGGAGGCACCTTCACCTGCTGACACTGTGCAGCCATCACCACCAGCGGAAGCCATGTAGGCCACCGTCCAGGGACTGCTGTTCAAGGGGCCCCCTCCAGGAGCAGTGGGTATGTTCCACACCTGAGAGATTGTGACCTTGCATTCCCCAGGACAGAGAAATGGGCATGGAGCCCCCTCCAGAACCAGTGGGAAAGTCACCCACTTCAGAGACCGTGGCCTTGCACTCCCAAGGACAGAGAAATGGGCATGGAGCCCAATTCAGAACCATGGCGAAAGGCACCCACTCCAGAGACTGTGGCCTTGCACTCCCCAGCACAGGGAAATGGGCATGGAGCCCCCTCCAGAACCAGTGGGAAAGTCACCCACTTCAGAGACTGTGGCCTTGCACTCCCTAGCACAGAGATGTAGGCATGGAGCCCCCTCCAGAACCTCTGGGCTTGTTCCCATATTCGGCTGAGGTGACTACCTACTTGCAAACTGATGCCCATGCAGAGTTCTATCTGGATGAAGTCAGGATTTGAGCCTTGGACTATCCCCTGTGGCCATGTGGGCCCCTAGTACATTAGGCTGGGTGTTGGCCCCTTGTGTACATTTGCACATATCTGTTTTTCGTACAATTGGTTCATTTAGTAGCTGTTTATTTCAATACATTCTCATTACTGCATTCTTGTTGTCCTTGCATTATTCTGCTGTGTATTGTGTGCCATTGTTTTTCATCTGCAGCTGGTTGTGTGTATGGTGTGTGTAGGAAAATGACTCTCTGTTGCAGTTACCCCCCACTTCTTGCCTGATATTGATGCTGACTTGACTGAGAAGTGTGCTGGGACCCTGCTAACCAGGCCCCAGCACCAGTGTTCTTTCACTAAAAATGTATCATTGTTTCTACAATTACACACCTCTGGCTCACAGATAGGTCCCTTGTAAAAGATACCAGTGGTACCAAGGGCCCTGTGACCAGGGAAGGTCCCTAAGGGCTGCAGCATGTGTTGTGCCACCCTAAGGGACCCCTCACCTAACACAGACACACTGCCATTGCAGATTGTGTGTGCTGGTGGGGAGAAAAGGGCAAAGTCGACAGGGCATCCCCCTCAGGATGCCATGCACACAAAATACTGCCTGTGGCATAGGTAAGTCATCCCTCTAGCAGGCCTTACCGCCCTAAGGCAGGGTGCACTATACCACAAGTGAGGGCATAGCTGCATGAGCAATATTCCCCTACAGTGTCTAAGTCCATTCTTAGACATTGTAAGTACAGTGTGGCAATATTAAGTATATGGTCTGGGAGTTTGTCAAAAACAAACTCCACAGCTCCATAATGGCTACCGTGAATACTGGGAAGTTTGGTATCAAACCTCTCAGAATAATAAACCCACACTGATGCCAGTGTTGGATTTATTACAAAATGCACACAGAGGGCATAGATGCCCCCTGTATTTTACCCAATCCTTCAGTGCAGGACTGACTGGTCTGTGCCAGCCTGCCACTGATACGAGTTTCTACCCTCCTGGGGTGAGAGCCTTGGTGCTCTCTGAGGACAGAAACAAAGCCTGTGCTGGGTGGAGGTTCTTCTCACCTCCCCCTGCAGGAACTGTAACACCTGGCAGTGAGCCTCAAAGGCTCATGTCTTTTGTTACAGCACCCCAGGGCATCCCAGCTAGTGGAGATGCCCACCCCTCCGGCCACTGCCCCCACTTTTGGCAGCAAGGCTGGAGTCGATAAGGAGAAAAACAAGGAGGAGTCCACCCACCAGTCAGGACAGCCCCTAAGGTGTCCTGAGCTGAGGTGACCCCTTGCTTTTAGAAATCCTCCATCTTGTGATTGGAGGATTCCCTCAATAATATTAGGGATGTGCCCCCCTCCCCTCAGGGAGGAGGCACAAAGAGGGTGTAGCCACCCTCAAGGACAGTAGCCATTGGCTACTGCTCTCCCAGACCTAAACACACCCCTAAATCTAGTATTTAGGGGCACCCCAGAACCTAGGAAATGAGAATCCTGCAACCTGAAGAAACAAGGACTGCTGACCTACAAGCCTGCAGAGAAGACGAAAGACGACAAATGCTTTGGCCCCAGCCCTACCGGCCTGTCTCCTGATTCGAAAACCTGCAACCAACGACGCATCTGACACGGACCAGCGACCTCTGAAGCCTCAGAGGAATGCCCTGAACTAAAAGACTAAGAAACTCCCGTGAGCAGCGGCTCTGCTCAACACCAGCAACTTTTTTGCAACAAAGAAGCAACTTTCAAAGACGTCACGTTTCCTGCTGGAAGCGGGAGACTTCACACTCTGCACCCGACTCCCCCGGCTCGAGATCCAGAGAACAAACACCAGAGGGAGGACTCCCCGGCGACTGCGAGCCCGTGAGTATCCTGAGACGACCCCACTGAGCCCCCACAGCGACGCCTGCAGAGAGAATCCAGCGGCTCCCCCTGACCGCGACTGCCTGTAACAAGGGACCCGACACCTGGAACCAGCACTGCACACGCAGCCCCCAGGACCTGAAGGAACCGAACCTCAGCACAGGAGTGACCCCCAGGCGACCCTCTGCCTAACCCAGTGTCCCAAGAAGCCGCCCCTGTGCCTGCCTGGACCGCTAGAGTGATCCCCAGGTCCCTCCATTGATTCCTATCTGTTTTTTTCATGACCTCATACGCAGAAGATACCCAGATCATCGTCTCCCTAGCTAATGATGTCAAGTGTACAGGGTCCAGTTTGTGTGATTGCATGCAGGCTTTTAACTCTTGGATGGACAAGAACTGCCTAAAGCTCAACTCAGGAAAGACTGAGGTCTTACTATCTGGAGCTCAAACTTCCTTTTGGACCCCGACCTGCTTGCTGCAGGAAATGGACTCCCTACTGACTTCTGTGAGGAAGACTTGCGATCTTGGTGTATTGATGGATGACAACTTACCTGTACAGAACATGCCAATGCAGTGACCACGGCCTTTTTTACTCTGAAGACCATAAAAAAGATGTTGCCTTTCTTTCCTCTGCACCTCCAAAAAACACTTTGGTTATGGCAGCGCTGGATTACTGCAATGGCTTATTTCTCACGGCCCTCCAGTACTTATTGAACAAACTGCAAACTCTGCAAAATTTAGCAGCCAACTCCTTTTTAAGATTCCTAAACACCATTCTGCAGCCAGTTCTATTTAAAAAAAAACTGCACTGGCTTTTCTTTAAGACAAATAATCACTTTCAAAGCACTCTGTATTGCCTACAATGCACTTCTCGGTCTTGGCCCCGTTTTCCTACAAAACAGTTTTAAATGGTACACCCCAGGCTGGACCCTACGCTTGTCCACAGCCAAATTTGCACTGCTCCCCAGGTTTAAGCAAGCAGCTTAAGGAGGCAAGAGATTTGTACTGGGAGCCACAAGATTTGGAACACTCCATCAAGGAGGAACCAAATCTACAAGCCTTCAGGAAGACTGAAAACCTGGCTATTTAAAACGTTTTAGTCCATGAGTCCTTTCATTTAATTGCCTGTCGCCAAAGCCAGCACCACGACTCCTTTGGGTAATCAAGCGCTTTAGAAAACCACATAACATAACATATCATAACTACAAGGGGAGTGGGGCTGCGCGGCTCCTTCTCCTGGCCGATTTCGGCCCTGGGGACCCCAGGGCACAGCCAGTCAGTGGTGAGTGCCCTGGTCCCACCCAGTGTCGTTTTGGTGGGGGGGGCAACAACCCTGTGGTCCTTGTTAGCTCCCCGCCTCCAGCAAGAACCGGCATTGCTCCCACACGCAGGGATATAAAAAATTGCTTCCCCTTGCGTACAAGACAGTTATTTTCATCTGTTTTCCTGCCTGCTTTACAGCAAGCTGGGAAACAGATGAAAAGTCAACTCCCAGTGGGCAGGAGCATTTTTCCTGCTCCCGCCCACTGGCAGTGGATTTACTGTTTGCTCTCACTTGAGGGAGCTTTAAATTGCTCCCATCAGATGAGAGCACACAGAGGTTTCCCTGCCCACACTAGTGCGGGCAGGAAAACTGCTATATCCCAGGAGTAGAAACACCATGGCATAGCAGTAGACCAGCCCTGGGGTCCCCAAAGCCATGAATGGCTGCAGGAGAAGGGGGGTGCAGAACAACCCTTCCTCGACATTGCATGGCTGGGCCCCAGGGGATGTTGTCCATGGTGCCGAACACAGCCCGGAGACAGGAAGCCACTCTTCCCCCTCACCCGCCCCTCTCAGTCTTTTGTTAAAGGCCAGACCCTGGGGGATGGGGCCCTGGGGCCACAATTGGCCCGGGAAGGGGGCCCTGTGACCCCAAACCTCCACCCTCCTCCCCCTCAATTGTGCATAGCAGCCAGGCCCCGGTGGATGGGGTCCTCAGGGCTGGACTTGGCCTGTGAAGGGGCTGTGCAGCCTACCTCCCCATATTATATTTTGGCCGGGTCCTGAGGGATAGGGTCCCCTGGGCCAAAATAGGCCCAGGAGGTGGGCTGTGTAGCCCCCCTCCATTCCTATATTCCCCCAGACCCTGGGGGATGGGGTCCCCGGGGCTGAAATCAGGCCAGAAGGGGCTGCCGCAATCCTCCTCCCCGTATTTAATATCAGCCGGGCCTGAGGGGGGGTGGTGGTCCCTGGGGCCGTAATCAGCCTGGGGAGGGGTGTCATGTGTGCCCCACTCCCCTATATTACTAAACAATATGACCCCTTTCCGGGCCTGGTCCACATGCGGGGAGGGGTGGCAGGGGCAGAGGGGGGGAGCAAATGAAAAAAACAAGTTCAGGACACCCTACTTGTTTTATTGTTATTTTTTAAAATTTTTGTTGGATTTGCAGATCCTCTGCAAATTTGTGGCTTTCTTTTTAAAGCATTTTTTGGCCTCAGCAGGGTCCCTGTGTCACAAAGTATTCCTACCTTGCCTTCTTCTGATTTTTTTTTTTTACTTTTCTCCTGGGCCTCAGCTGAGCAAGAGTCGTTTTCTGGTGACATTGGGGAACTACATCTACCAGCATTCTCGGGTCCCAGGAGGGGGCCTGAGCATCGCACTTACCTGTGGCAGTAACTGGCACCTTAAAGCACATTTGTTTGTCCCGCTATGCGGGCAGCTCATTTTCTGGTGACATTAGGGGACTACATCTACCAGCATTCTCGCTCCCCAGGAGCCGGCCCGAGCATTGCGCTCACCTGTGGCAGTATCTGGCACCTTAAAGCGCATGTTTATCCTGCTGCGCGGGACACACCCAGACCGCACCTGGGTAGGTCCGTACAGCGACAGGAGGCGGCAGGGCAGGGCTACCCCCTTAGTTTTTTTTTTTGTACCTACTGTGATTTAGTGTATAATCGGTAGAGACGTGCAAAGGGAGGAAGGGTAAACTTTGGGAGGTGAGCGCTGAAGGAGAGTGAGAATCTGATAATGGGGAAAAGAAAGCGTGCAGCGTGAAGGCACAGGATCAGGGACCCTCGTGTTCCTCCTTATTAAATTACATAACGGGCAATGGGAGCAATTGAGAAACAAATCACCACTGTTGAAGAATCCCTATCCACACTTGAGGAGGAAGGTTTGGACTCCACCCACTACGTATCTGTTATCCCTAGAGTAGCTCCGATAGACAGGGGTGATATGGATAGCAGGGCCAGCCTTAACCCTTTTAACTTACATGGCGATGCTGAACGCCCGCAAAAACGTATAAGAATGCCTGGTCCCATAACCAGACGCCAATTAACCATGTCAGGGGCAACTAAGCCAGGGAGCAAGGTCATAAAAAACGCCTAATAAACCGGGCACAGTAAAATCTGCCACAAGGAAAAGTATGGCTAAAGTAACATCAGAGGAGTTTAAAGAGTCATTAAACACTGCAATCGCTGAAAGCCTTTCTTAAACTGTCATTGAGATCCTTATCGAATAGAGTGGCTCAGGTAGTATGCATGATCCCTACCTGTACTGAACTCCTACAATCAGCCCTAGCATTAGGAGTAGTAAAAAACCCCCAAGTATCCCCTCCACATTCAGAAGTGGATAATAATGCAACTGTGGGGCCTATACAGTCTACAGGGGGTGTTGCACAGCAGAAGGAGGGAGTATGCCAGTGTGGCAATCAGCCGGCGAGTGATCATCCTGCTCAGACGATACATATTAGTTAGAGTGGGGTGACCATGGATTATAGCACTGCAGTACCAAAAGGTGAGCTTAGTAAAGGCAAGGCTTTAGCTGTCTATTCGGGAACAGTTCCCCCATACCCGGATTTAACCCCTGCAGTGTCATCTTATACTGTAGTGCTGGCAAACGTGCCAATCCTCCCAACAGCGGTAGAGGTTAAGGGAAATTGGATGTTGTTGAGGAACAAAGCTGCACAGTGGGGAGGGGAGAAAGCCGGTGTCTCTCACATATTGTTTGAGGATCTGAAAATGGTTATGAGGGTTAAATGGGTGGGGAGGGGACAGAAAAAGCTACAGGGAGATTGCGTGATTTTGTCTTTTAAATCGCCGTGTCTGGTGGAAACCATATTAAATAGAGTGGGCTCGTGGGAGGTGAAGCCAAACTACATAGTGGTACTGCCCCTTGGATACTTCTGTCAACCTAATAGAGTATGGGAAGCCCTTATGCGTACCTCCAGATCAGGTCCAAGCATCCCCCCCATTGGGTTACCTGTATCAGCTTAATAGCGAACAGGAAGCCCCTATTCGTCCTACCAGAGTGGGTTTAAGCCTGCCCCACTCACTACTAGCAATCGCTTTTCATGGCTTGAAGGCTTAGAAGGTGTGCATTGACTGGATATAAGCACAATTACCCGTTAGGGTACCATCCCCTTCTAATCTATTAGCCAACGTGTCATCAGAGTCTATTAGCCTTAGTGTCAGGAGTGTACTACATCTACCATGCAGTTCGCCAGACGAAGGGACAGGGCCAAGCCAAATTTGCGTGGAAGGTCTCTGTTACTTGAGTTACATCTGGCACAGGCAAGTTAATTGTGGCATTTTGGCATGTGGCAGGATTGCCGACTAAATTGGCAATAGCTGATTGGGGTGAATTTGTGAACGGTTTTGACTTTCTTTGTTTTCAAGAGACTTGGGTAGTAACCTCAATCCACTTAAATGGCTACCAAACGTTTCACACCCAGGCGGTGCCAATGAGCTCAGGGAGAGAGAAGGGAGGAATATGCACCTACATATCAAATATTGTGAATGCTGCCATTATAACAATGGTGTCTCCACTGCCATTCTACCAGATTGTTATCATGGTGTTTTCAGCTACATGTGTTGGCATTGATTAATTTCTATAACAATATACCGAAGATGGAGGTTAATTCAGTTCTGAGTCAACTAAAAAAGGATCTTGAAGCTATCAAGAATGATATAAGGATGTAACAACCCTGCGGGGTGGGGACTTTAACGTAGAATTATGTACCAAGGATGCCGCCAAGATATGTGGTTTAAGTGAAAGGGGTTCTGATTGGTCTTCACACTTTATGCACTGCCCCTATGGTGACTGATTGAATGAGTTTCTTTTTAATATCGATTTGGCGTTTTGCAATGAGATTTGCTCCCCGTCAGTCCCATTTACATATACTTTTAATGGATTAGGTAATAATTAGTTGATAGACTATATAGTAATAACTAATAGACATTCTGCTAGGGTTGGAAATTTTATTACCCACTCCATTGCACGTAGTGACTATTACCCTTTAAGCATCGAATTGGATCTTTTGTCTAATGATGGTTTAGCCCAGGTGGTACAGTCAAACCCTTGTATGTTGGGTGATATGGAAATTGCAGGGCAAAATGGATACACTTTGCAATGGTCTCAGATTAATTACCAGGAGTGTTTAAAAAAGCTAATCTCCCGTAATAAACAGCTTTTTGAGCAATGTCTGGATATGGACTCGAGCCCTGAGGAGATCATAGTTGGCTTCCAGAGTAATGCTAGGGACATTAAGAAGAATTTGTGGGTTTCCAGTAGAGGGAAAAACACTAGGGAAAATGGGTGGTTTGATAGAGCATGTACTAAGGCCCATAGCATCTTGAAAAAAGCTCTTCATAATAGCCCACATTGCATTCATGAGATCCGGGCTGCCAGGAAAAACTATAATTACATCATAAGACAGAGGAAACATGTTCTGAAAGAAGAACTGTGGGAAAAACTTCAAGAAACTAGCCTTAGTAAAAATTCAGCCCTATTCTGGCGTGTAATTAATTCACCTTACTTTAGGCCAGATGACGGACCACGCCTGGAAAGGGCAATTAGCGAGGCTGATTGGATCTCGCACTTTACGGCCATCTACTCTTGCCCTCTGAACCTTCTAGCTGTGGTTCTCTTGCCTCTGTTAATTTTCCAATCAACTTTGAATTTACTTTAGAAGAAGGTATTACGGCTGTAAACGCAAGTTAGGGTGAGAAGGCGCTGGTCCCTGATCTAATCCCTATAGATTTATTTAAAGCCAACATCAACCTTTGGGGACCGCTACTCACTCAAGTGTTAAATGCATGCTGTAAAATTGGCCTACTGGAGTCTTAGTCGGAAGCCCTTATCGTGCCAATCTTCAAAAAGGGGGACAGGCATAGTCTATTAGATTCCATGGTGAAAGTGACGGGACAAATCGTATTGGAGAGATTGCAAGATTGGGATCAGCAGAATAACGTGCAATCTGACCTAGAGCATGGGCTTGCGAAGGGTTGGGGACCATCGAGCAGGACCTTAACCTAAAGATGCTGGTTGAGAAATATTGTATTATCAAACAAGGGAGACTATATTTGGCTTTTGTCGATTTGTCAGACGTGTTTGACTGCGTAATCCACAGTAATTTGTGGATTACTATGAAGAACTTTAGGGTGGATCCTGCGATCATACATTTCATCAGGCAAATATACGAGGGTAGTAGGGCCAGAGTCTGGTATGGATTACAGGGCGAGTTTACCCAGTCATTTAGAATAGAGAGGGGTTAAGACAAGGATTTGTTTTGGCTCCCTTTCTTTTCTCCTTATATATTAACAGCCTGGGCAGCACGTTAAGCGTGAATTGTACAAATCTGCCCCAAATAGGACACCGCCCTATCTCTGCCCTGCCTTACGCAGATGATGCCGTGCTTATGGCACATACACCTTTAGCACTTCAGCAGCTACTAACAAGCTTTGTATCTTACATGGAGGAGCTAGGATGACTAGTCAATCAGGGCAAGACTTTCGCCATGAGGTGTGGAAAGGTGCTACCAAATTCTCATAGTCCAACGATAAATGGCACCAAAATGTATCATATTAAGTTGTTTTCATACCTGGGGTTATGTTTGACCACAATGGTTCTTGGTCAACGGCTTTTAAGACTAGGGGGCTACACTTCCAGAGAGTTATTTTGGCATTGCATAGTTTCGCAAGTAAGCTTGGGAAAAAAATCCCCTAGGGTATTATTGACAGTATATAAAGCCAAATGTGTGTCTACTGTCCTGTATGGGGCAGGCCTGTGGGGCCATGCAAACAGCAAACCTTTGCAGATTCTACCTCCTTTCTCTTCAGCTGGGCAGTTCATCTTTTGTATGTCATGCCGAATTGGGGTTTCTTTCATCTCAATTTAGTTAAGATCCAGCCGATTCTGCTGTGGCATAAGATATGGTCCTCTGAGCATACTAAACTAAATCAGGACATTATTGTTGACTGCCTTAGATCCACCCAAGAAGGAAAAGTACGGTGGCTACAATATGTAAAGAACTTCCTGTCTGACTTGGGGCATCAAGATTATTTCCTTACACCTGAAATGCTAAAGTCAGTTTCAAGGAAATCTCTGAAGCAGGAGTGTTTGAACCTCATAGAAGAGCTAAGGTTATCTGTTGAGCTGCTCAAACCAAGTGTGGTAAAAAAACAGTTGATTTTAAACTCAACGATCAGCATAGATTTGTTTTTACTAGGTTTAGATTGAACATCTTTCATCACTTGGTGAGCTTCCCAACTATGAACAACTGGTCGTGACCCTCGGAAAGATGCCTGTGTGATAATGTGTCTGATCAAAATACCTTTCATGTAATTCTTTTTTGTAATTTGTACAACTTACAAAGAAAGAGACTTTTATTGCTGCTGTTAAAAGCTATGAATCTGCCCCAGTGTTGCCAGCATATGTGTTTTTACAATCTTTGCCGACTATATATGTTTGCAATATTATGTCCAAATGCTTATAGGCCATTTTAAGACATAGAAAGTTGGCTCGTTTTAAGGACAACGGAAGCCAGTCTTCATTTTAGCTGTATGTGATTTTTATGTATTGATTTTATGCTGTGCTGTTATGATTTTTAACAAACATCGAATAAAGCTTATTTTGATTTGATTAGATACTGAATGAATTTACACAAAATTACAAAAAAACACTCTTTCTGGACCAAGACCTAGCTTTCTGCCACATTTGGTGTAATTCCGTTCAATGGTTTGGGCTGAAGTCATGTCTAAAATCCGTATTGGAAAGTGCATGGGGAAAACGTGTCTTGGGATCCCCCTTTTTCTCATCCCTCGTTTGACGAATCATCCTGAAACTTTCCAAACAACAGCTTAAGTGACTAGCATACCAGTATTGAAAATATTGTGATGATTTGTTAAATGGCATCAAAGTTGTAGGCAAAACAATAAATGCTTTGTCTATGGGAATTAGGTCCTAACTATAACCAATAGATTATGTATATATATATGTGTGTGTGTGATTTAAAAAATAACTAAAGGATTTTTGGAGGATAACTCCCCCCGCACCACACTAATTTGAAGTATATCAATTAACAAATAATTGCGTGTGGGTATGTATGATGTAATTACTTTTGCAATGTAACAACATTCCTGAGCGTGTAGTGGCATGCAACCCTCAACAGTCTGGTTCTTCTGTGCCCAGACAAAAATGTATTTTCGTGTCCCTGATCTTCATTTATTCTATATTTTAATTCTTTACGTCATACAGATTGGGTCTGGAGTCAAGAAGAACCGCAAAACATGGGCCCCTGGACATTTGTGGCACCAAGGTTCGAAAAGCAGTTGGCACGCAAGGTATGCATGAGGACTGTCTCTTGATGTATCTCAGTTTGAACTGTGTTTTATATATTTCTCTGAGTACCATAAAGTAATTAAAACATTCCTTTCTTGGGTAAGAATGCGAACAGTTGTCATGGTGTCATAAATAAGGTTCTGGTAACAAATGCAGGTGGGCATCAACCTTTTGTGGACACAATGTAGGCCAGCCGGTAATATGTCCGGCCTGAGAGGCTTGTGGTCGTTGCGTGTGCTGTGTTCTGATTAGCTAAGTGTTCCTAACTAAATGTGACATTTAACTTTATGGTGTTTCTTGGAATGCCCACACCCCTCTGGCCTTGTGTGTTCTATTGGGACCAATCTCCTGGGATCATTATGGTGTCACTGAGCCGATCTGTGGGATTTGATCTAAGCTTCCTGTTTGTCCGTTTGTCTGCCGGCTACGCGTTACCCCACCTATGACCTGTCAGTCAGTATCCTCAGGCCTAGGTCTCAGAGACTGCCTGCTCACGTACCTTTGTGCCGGGCTTGTAGGAGAGTTTATGACAGGAGAATCTAATAATGGTGATGCAACGCAGTGTATATGAATGTATTGTTTTGTGCATTGTCATAGATTACTCCAATATGAACATGGTCACTCGATGTGCAATATTCAGTTATTCACAGTGTGACCTTCAGTACCAGTTCTGTCAGTGGAAGAGAAAGGAGTATTGTAAAACAAAGAATTAGCTCCCTTCATGTTCACCCAAATGAACAAATCTAGTTCAACTCCCTTCTAACATACCATGTGTTTTGTGAAGTGCACGTTCATGCCAATGAGTTTATTAAAGCTATAAAAATGATTTTTTTTATTGTAGGGACCTATTGTATTGCCTGGGGTGACAAAGAAAGGTTGTCATGATATGTCTACCTCCCTCTGTGGCCTATGCTGGGTTGATTGGATAGTTCCCTTCTATATCTAAACTGCCTTGTAATATTCTCCCATTCTCCAGTTCTAAAATGGGTGGGAAAACATCCAGTATTTCTTGAACCAATCCTTAATGGGGAACTCACAATAACCAACCCCAAAATAAGCAGGTCAGTGTGCTTTCACATAAATAAAACTGCTTCATTCTATTCTACCCCTTTCATTTTGGTAATCTTTTCCATAATTCTTCTCCTGTGACATGGTCTTAATTATGATGATGTCCAGCTTTAAGGCTAAGGTGACCCAAAGATCTATTGGAAATTCCCACAGAGAGCGATAATAATTATTTAGTGCCCTGCCAGGTATAGAGTTGAAGCCACTTAGAATAGTAACCCACACAGACCCTGTTGGAAAATGTCTTGATACTGTGAAAGTTATCTGTTCTCTGCTCCGTATTTTACAGCTTTGTACCTTTGTGGGTTGAGCTAGTTGACTAATGGCTGCCATAATACCATGTCTGGCATTTTTGATCCGGGTCTCCTCCAGCACACGTGGTTGTTCACAGCATGTTGTTTGTTCCCTGTACATTATGGCCCATAATTGAAAAAACTACACCAAATAATTGTTTTGTTTTACTCAATATCTTTTTATAGAAATTTTGCAAAGCAAACAATAAGCTAAGCATGGTACATCACAATTGCCTTGTCATGTAGTAGAGCCAGAGATACAGTAAACTTACAGTAAGTGCACAAGTTTCAATGTCCGGCCGAGCCAGAGATTAGCAGACATGGATTTGGCATACATTTTCACAGGATAGTGCTTGGTCAAAACAGACAAGCTAGCCATAGTTCGCTTGCAAGGGGCGGTCCCTCATGTGTGTAGATAGGGGTAAGAACTGTTAAGGGTGTTGTAAAGTGTGAGGCTCTAGAGATGTCGGGGAAGGCGTAAATGGTGGATAGGCATGTGGGAGGTTAGTCAAGAAGATGCAGTGACCTCGGTCCTGGCGGGTTGAAACAGTGAATTCGAGGCGTGTAAAATGATGGAGGAGCGGGCGCCATAAAGCTTGAAATTTAGCCTATGCCTGTGGGATACTGTGAGATAGTTCCTCTATTGCCATAATGTGCCATATGCAGATGAACCATTGAGCAATAGATGGGGGAGTCTGTTTCTTTCAAGTTATGGCTACTACCTTTTGTGCCACGTGGGACATATACCTAGTGAGCTTCCAGTCTGTGTGGATGATGGTGTGGAGGTCGGGGGCGTACGCCTAAAATCTCTGTGAGGTAAGTGGGGGTAGTGGATAGCCAAGGACAGCTTTGATGTGGCCCAGTATCTCTTTGCAGAAGATCGTGATGAGGCTGCAAGACCACCAAATGGGGCAGAGATTGCCCAGTGCCAGGCCACAGTGCCAACACTGTGGTAAAGTAGAGGGGTAGATGGTGGCAAGACGTACTAGGGTATAGCACCATCAGAACATAAGCGTATATGCAATGTCCCTGAGAGAGAGAGACTATGATACATCTTGGGTATATCTCGCCAAAGAGTCTCCCATTGTTTGAGTGAGCTATCTCTGGCTGTGGTGGCATGCCAGAAGGTCTGGTATGTATGAGGTCTCTGTGGAGTTGTTTTGCTTTCACTAATGACTGATCGGACAAAAATATCTTTGGAATGCACTTCTTAGTTCAAAGAAGACATTTATTATTACTTCACCACAAGGTTCCTAAAAAAATGAAGGAGATTAGTAGGTCGAAGGCACACATTTAAAAAGTCACAGCAATGAAAGGAAAATATATCAAAATTATTCTCAACTGCAATGTACCCAGCAAATATATGTGATTATATTATAGCATAATTGCAAAGCAAGGAATAAAGTAAAAATTCATCACCGTAGGGCCTGCCAAGCTCTTCATCTTTCTCATGCCAGCAAGAAGACAACCCCTGTTCAACTGCGAGAAAGAGATCCTCACCCTCACTGGAAAATGTCAGGCGTTTGATGTCCAATCCTGACCGAGGTCTCGGAATTCCCTCGCTACTGAGTAGGGCCACCTCTTTTAAAGTTTAAACAACCATGGAAAGAGCCTTCTGAAAGGCCCTCCCCTCTCGGATGGAAATATTCAAACATGCTGGCTACTTTAGGTCAGAGTTGGAAGAAAAACGTTGAAAACTGGCCAGCATTTCAAGGCTCATCCTCCAAGGCCGCATCTTTCCTTGCACTGAAGAAAACTAAAAATATGTGCTCTCTTATCATGAACGGTTTGTGTTTGGTGAGAGAAAATACGAAGAAAGAAGCTTAGTTTACCATGTGGAAAAACACAGCTGAACTGCAATATCTCAACTGCAATGTCCAATGCCACGATAAAGCCAGTAGGCAGCTAAACTGAATACAAAATGTAATCTGCAACTGGTGAACTCTGAACAACTAATATGCATAGTGGTGCAACACAAAGTCAGTGGTCAAACACATCTATTTTTACTACAGGAGTACAATGTTGTAGTGTGCACTATGTATTGGAAATAAGGCCCCAGGATCCCGCGTATGACCGTATTAGGGTTTTGAAAGGAGAGTAGAGTAGGATGATCTTTGGGTATACCCTCAGATGTAAACACCAGTGCCTTAGCTGGCAGTACTCAATCTGTGTGGTATTCGGGAGCCAGTATTCCAGCTTACATTGTTCAAAGGTTTGATATTGTGTCCAGTAAAAACGTCATGCAGGGTCCTGCATTCACCTTCTCGCCAGGCAGCAAAGGATTGGGGCGAGAACAACGGGAGAAAATCAGGATTGCGTGCTATAGAAGTGTTGGGGAGGGGGAAGTCGTGAGGCCCAGTGTAGCAGCGCCAAACAGTACAGACACTCAGTAAAGGCAGCTGGGTTTGTTCAGGTAAGTATTTATTTGTTGTTTTGAATAAGTGATGTATATGGTTCGGTACAGTGAGTTGAGGATTAGTTCTTCATTGAGCGAAGTTCGTTTTCCTAACGTGTTTCTCTCCCTCTTCTCCTTTTACTTGGTGTTTGACATCTCCTCTCGGGCTCCCGGGTTGCATATAGGGGAAAGAAAAGGATAAATATCGATGGTGAGTGGGATGACAGCCGTTACATACGTCCTTCGCTTAGCTATACTACTGGGGAATGGGTTCGGGAAGGGGGGGGGTGCGCCAGTGAGGACGGTGGGCTGTGTCTTTGTTTCCTTATCTCCTAAATGTGTTTACTTTTGGTCGTGCTCGTTACGTGCTCCTTTTGGTGCCCTCTGACTCCCTCCCTGTCCTCCCCTCACCCCGCCTCCCTCCCTTCCCCAGCTCGTTCCTCTTTTAAGGTGCCCCTCTGCTCGCCCACAAGGACCGTACCTTCCAGAGCCACGACCCTCCGGGGCCGTGGCTGGCTCTATGGTGGTCCCCTCGTTGCTCTCTGGTCCCCTCGGGCTCCGGCGCCACTCCGCTTCCCCTGGCTTCGTCGTCCCAAGTTCCTGGACCGCGGGGCCGCCCTCCGTCTTCGGGGTTGTCCCTCGGATTGCGTGGCTCTCCTTCCCCACCGTTGCCGCCGCCTTTCTCCTCGCTCGTAGCTTTCTCCGTCGCCGTCTCCTCCTCGTTCGCCGCTTTCTTCGTCTCCTCGCTCGCCGCTTTCTCCGTCGCTGTCTCCTCCTCTTCCCCTTCCTGGGGAATCCCCGGTCTTTGACCTCCCGCCAGCCAATCCGCTTTGGCCCCGTCATCGGTGGTTGTCAAGGCAACCTCCGAATGCCGTCCTCGTGGTGGACGCGTTCCCATGGCAACATGGGAACGCAACAACACTTGCTCTGCCGGTGCCGTGCCTCCGATCGGGCTGACCCGGTCACACACCCTTCCCCAGGAGCTGTCCTGCTCTAGGACAGTGGTAGACAGGGGAAAACGAGACAGATAATCCGCGGGGGCTTGATGAGATCCGGGTACGTGTCGCACCTGAAAAGAGAAGGGTTGGAGTTCAAGGAACCAGCGGAGTATTCTGGAGTTCGAGTCCTTATGTGCAGCTAACCATGTCAGGGGAGCGTGATCCGTGAATAAAGTAAAAGGTCGGCCCAGGAGATAGTATTGTAGACAGTCTATGGCCCATTTGATAGCCAAACATTCCCTCTCAATAATCGGGTAATTACGCTCCCGAGGACATAACTTCCTGCTGATGTAGACTACGGGGAGGTCAAGGCCTTCCGCATCAGGTTGCGCTAGAACCCCTCCAAGCCCAACATCCGAGGCATCGGTGTAAAGGTGGAAGGGTTTCGTAAAATCCGGGCAGCGTAGTATGGGGTTGGAGGTTAAGGAGGCCCTAAGTTGTTCAAAACTCGCATTCTGTGTCTCCGAAAACGGCAAAAGCCGATTGGGATGGTGTTTAGCGAGAAGGTCCGTGAGGGGGGCTGCTATGGAGGAATGGTGTGGAATGAAACGTCGGTAATAGCCCACTAATCCTAAAAATGAACGTAACTCTTTTTTAGTGTGTGGAAGAGGGGCATGCAGGATAGCCTCCACTTTTGGATTCTGAGGTTGTAGAGTACCCTGATTAATCCGATAACCTAGGTATGAGATGTCCGTCTTACCTATGATACACTTCTTGGGATTGGCTGTTAAGCCGGCTGATTTGAGGGCATGGAATATCTTCTGTAGGTGTATCAAATGTTCTTCCCACGATTCGCTAAAAACGACTACATCGTCAAGGTATGCGGCAGAAAATGTCGGAAAGGGTTTTAAAATCCTATCCATCAACCTCTGAAAGGTTGCGGGTGCCCCGTGAAGTCCAAAAGGCAGTACAGTGAACTGATATAACCCTGATTGGGTGGAAAAAGCTGTTTTCTCCTTGTCCTGAGCGGCTAGGGGAATTTGCCAGTATCCTTTGGTTAAGTCGATAGTGGACATGTATTTGGCTCTCCCTAGTTTTTCGAGAACGTCATCTACTCGTGGGATGGGGTAAGTGTCAAAGAGGGAGTTTGTGTTAAGTTTGCGGAAATCGATACAAAACCGGACGCTACCGTCAGGTTTTGGTACTAGAACTACCGGTGAACACCAGGGACTCCTGGAGGGTTCGATGACTCCTAAGACTAACATCTTTTTGATTTCTTCTTCAATTATTCGTTTTCTAGCTTCTGGAATGCGATAGGGATGCTCTCTAGTGATTGTACCGGGATTTGTTCGTATGTTGTGGTAGATTAGGGAAGTTTTTCCTGGCTTCTCGGAAAACAGCGGTTGCCACTGTTTCAACATTGTATGTGCCTGTTGTTTTTGTCCTCCAGATAAGTTATCGTTCACCGAGGGTAAACTAACCTCTGGGGATGAGGTGGTGGGGTAGAACTCGATATCTAATCTCTTGTTGGGACATATGAAGTGACCCATTTCTATGGTTTGGTTAGGCTGTTCGGGTGTTTCCCATTTTTTTAGTAAGTTTACATGATATATTTGTGTTTTCCTCGGATGGGAGGATATTTCAATAAGGTAAGTGACGGGGGAAACCGCTTTGATAATGCGATATGGCCCTTGCCATTTGGCGAGGAGTTTGTGTTCGGAGGTGGGCCTCATTATTAGGACTGGGTCTTCGGGTTGGAAAACCCGTAGTTTGCTTCCTTTGTCATATTGGAGTTTCTGAGCTCGTTGGGCCTCTTCCAAGTTGGCATGCACGTCCGCCCATAAACTGTGTAGGTGTTTTCTCAATTTTTTTGCATATTCTAATAATGGAGTTCCCTCTTCCTCCGCCTCAGCCTCCCAGGCTTCTACCGCCATGTCCAGTAGGGAGCGAGGTTGGCATCCAAACACCAACTCAAATGGGCTATGCCCCGTGGATGCTTGTTCGTGGGTTCGTAGGGCGTACAGAACCAGTGGGAGCTTTTGGTCCCAATCTCTCCCTGTCTCATTGATGATTTTTTAAAGTAACGTTTTAATGGTTCTGTTATATCGTTCTACCAGTCCATCTGTTTGAGGATGGTAAACGGACGTTCTGATCTGAGCTATTCCCAACGTTTTGCACACTTGTTTCATTAGGGTGGACATAAAGGGGGTACCCTGGTCTGTAAGGATTTCATGGGGAAAACCAAGTCAAGCGAATATATTAATCATGGCTTGGGCAACTGTTTTGGTCGTCATACTCGTCAGGGGAATAGCCTCTGGGTATCGGGTGGCGTAGTCTACAATGACCAGGATGTAGGTGTGTCCCTTTGATGAAGGAATTAAGGGCCCGACCAAGTCCATCCCTATTCGTTTAAAGGGAATATCTATAATGGGAAGGGGTAACAGGGGTGCCTTCCTGGGCCTACCCGGTTCAGTTAACTGACATCGGGGACATTGGGTGCAATACCTTCGTATATGAGCATATACCCCAGGCCAGTAAAATTTTCTGAGTAAATACTCTTCGGTTTTCTCTCTTCCCAAGTGTCCCCCCCCGGATGACTATGTGCTAGTGCCAGAACATGATCACGATAATCGGTAGGTACTAGAAGTTGGTGTTTACGTATACCCAACCGAGTGGTAGTTACTCGATACAATAAGTTATGTTTCACTACAAAGTAGGGACCCACCTCCTCAGTCTCTTCTGATACGGCGGAACTCCAAGCGTGGGTAAGGGAGGGGTCCTCTCTCTGCTGTTGGCTAAAACTACTAGGGGCTTCTTGAAGTTCTGCCACTATTTCCCCACACGATTTCTCCCCTGCCGTCTTCCGATATTCCTCCCTCTCATGTCGTTTTTCCTTTCGTGATAATCTTCTACGATCAGCTGGACACTCAATACAACTCTCTGCGAAAGGAGCCTCTCTCCACCAATCTGGGACCACCTTGTTATCTCTAACGTGATCCAACAACTCTTGGAAGTGGATATAATCTGTCCCAATGATACACTCCTCGATTAATTGGGGCATTAGTCCTACGGTTAGGAAATCCTGATAGGGTCCCCACACGATTGGAAGCACCTTTATAGGATACTGGACCTTGTCTCCGTGTATACAACATATGGTTACCCATTCTTTCTCCTCGGTGTCGTCCTGTATCAAGTCTTTTCTAATCACCGATTGGCTACAACCAGAATCAACCAGGGCGTATACTCTTTTCCCGTTAACGGTTATCGTTAGTTTAAATTTGAGGGCACCCTTTCCTGTACATAGTACCCTCCTCCTTGTCATTCCTATCTCCATTGGTTCCCCAGTATCCTGTTTTTGCGGACACATACGTGCGATGTGTCCCCATTCGCCACAATTATAACATTGGGGCCCCATTGTAGGTGGACCTTCTGGAAATCTTCGTGGTACTAGGTGGTCGGGTGGGCTTTTTACCAAGGTCTTTGGGCTCGGAAGAATTGGTTTAAGGATGTTTTGTGTCGGAGGGTTCCTAACATCAGTAGACCGGTGGAAAGCACAGGCTAGATCAATGGCCGTTTCAGTGTCCACTTTTGGGTGTTGCCTGATCCAGTGTTTTGTAGACGGTGGCAGACCGTCTAGATATTGTTCTAGTATGATGGTCTTGAGAACCTCCTCTCGACTATTTCCTACATGGCCTAACCACTTCAACGCCAGATCTTTTACTCGAAAATAAAAGGTTCTAGGATCTTCATTGATTCCCCATTTGATTTTACGAAATTTAACTCGGTAAAATTCTGCATCATGGCCCACCCTTTCCAGTATACTAGTTTTTATGTCTCGATAAGGGGTGTCACCACCCGGGTTGGCGGCTTGGTATGCTGACTGTAGGATACCTGTGAGTAAGGGAGCAACGTACTGTCCCCACTTATCTTCGGGCCACAGGGCGGAGGAAGCCACTCTTTCAAAATTGGTAAAAAAGGACTCTGGATCCTCTCCCTCCTGGTATTTCTGTAGTACCGAACTAGGTACTTTCGGATGTACCTTGCTAGCGGCAATAGTCTCAGTTAGTTTTTTTCATCGCGCTTTCATGGACTAACTGATTATTAGCCAATATGGTCGCCTGACTCTTCAGAGCAGATTGGAGGGCCTCCCGATCCTCTTTAGCTTCCCGCTGTTGGGCTTCCCAGACCAGCTGCAAATGCCGTTGCCCCTCCGCTAGCTGTTTGACCATGGTCTCTAAGGACGGACTTTCACTCATAGTGTATACTGTTTGGACTGCCCGAGGGGGGGGTTGAATCCCACTTCTGACACCACTGTAGCAGCGCCAAACAGTACAGACACTCAGTAAAGGCAGCTGGGGTTGTTCAGGTAAGTATTTATTTGTTGTTTTGAATAAGTGATGTATATGGTTCGGTACAGTGAGTTGAGGATTAGTTCTTCATTGAGCGAAGTTCGTTTTCCTAACGTGTTTCTCTCCCTCTTCTCCTTTTACTTGGTGTTTGACATCTCCTCTCGGGCTCCCGGGTTGCATATAGGGGAAAGAAAAGGATAAATATCGATGGTGAGTGGGATGACAGCCGTTACATACGTCCTTCGCTTAGCTATACTACTGGGGAATGGGTTCGGGAAGGGGGGGGGGGGGTGCGCCAGTGAGGACGGTGGGCTGTGTCTTTGTTTCCTTATCTCCTAAATGTGTTTACTTTTGGTCGTGCTCGTTACGTGCTCCTTTTGGTGCCCTCTGACTCCCTCCCTGTCCTCCCCTCACCCCGCCTCCCTCCCTTCCCCAGCTCGTTCCTCTTTTAAGGTGCCCCTCTGCTCGCCCACAAGGACCGTATCTTCCAGAGCCACGACCCTCCGGGGCCGTGGCTGGCTCTATGGTGGTCCCCTCGTTGCTCTCTGGTCCCCTCGGGCTCCGGCGCCACTCCGCTTCCCCTGGCTTCGTCGTCCCAAGTTCCTGGACCGCGGGGCCGCCCTCCGTCTTCGGGGTTGTCCCTCGGATTGCGTGGCTCTCCTTCCCCGCCGTTGCCGCCGCCTTTCTCCTCGCTCGTAGCTTTCTCCGTCGCCGTCTCCTCCTCGTTCGCCGCTTTCTCCGTCTTCGTCTCCTCGCTCGCCGCTTTCTCCGTCGCCGTCTCCTCCTCTTCCCCTTCCTGGGGAATCCCCGGTCTTTGACCTCCCGCCGGCCAATCCGCTTTGGCCCCGTCATCGGTGGTTGTCAAGGCAACCTCCGAATGCCGTCCTCGTGGTGGACGCGTTCCCATGGCAACATGGGAACGCAACAACACTTGCTCTGCCGGTGCCGTGCCTCCGATCGGGCTGACCCGGTCACACCCAGTTTAAGGGCTAACTTGTCCCAAATGTCAAGCACTGTTTTGGTAGGGGTCAGCAAGTAGGCGCTATGCAGTCGCACGCTTTGGGTAGCCAGGCCAGATCCCAAAGGTATCTACAGGCCACTGCATAGTCCATATGGGACTAGTGCTCCTCACTGGTGTGTACCACAGACTTCCGAAATGTAGTGCAGATGGACAGTTCAATAATATCCAAGGAGGTTGAAGCAAGCCAGTCCTCCTCTAGCACGCAGCAGCATCAGTAGTGCATTAGCTATCCTTGGTCTCCTCCCATTCCATATAAAGGATCGGACGTTGCATTGCAGTTGTTGTATATCGCCCTATGGGATGGGGTGCCTACAACAGGTAGATCTTAACACCGTTAATTCAACCCAGCCAGGAGATATATAACGGCTTCCATCTCTTGAGATTAGACCGGATTTTGCGGTGAAGTTGAGGCCAGTTCGCTTGCTTCCAGGTATCCAGGGAAGGGGTGAGGTTGAGACTGCCTCACATTCCCACAAACAGGTGACCAGGGCAGGGAGAGAGAGCTCCGGGCGAGACATGGTGAGCAACAGGTCGGCAGTAAACAGACTGATCCTGTGGGTCCTCCCCCCAAAATGGATAGCCATCAACTCAGTTGTGCCGCTTATAGCGATAGCCAGGGGTTCCACCACCAGGGTAAATTAAAGAGGTGATAGCGGGCAGCCCTGGCGCGTTCCACGACCCATTATGATTACAGGCCATTTATGCATATTGTGGTTGTGGGAGCTGCATATGACCCATGATTTTGGACATTATGGTAGGGCATAGACCCACTTTCCCCAAGACCGCTCGGAGGAAAGGGCAGCTTATCCTATTGAATGCCTTTTCAGCATCGAGGGATACAAGTCATGATGGAATGCAGTGGCAGTGGGCCTTCTATGAGATGCACAACCCAGTGAACTTTATCCGCACCTTCCTGGCATGGAATAAAGCCCACTTTGTCTGGGTCGGTGAGTGCCAGTAAGTACTTTTCTAGCTTAGTTGCCAAGATTTTAGCAGACAATTTTACATCTGTATTGAGAAGAGCTTTTGTACGTTAAGATGAGCATTCGGTCAGATCTTTGTCGGAATTGTGGATGAGGATTATTTCCGCAGCCATTTTAGATGGTGTGTGCCCCGTTTTAGAAGAAAAGTGGATGAGGAGGGTATGAAGATCAGGTGGGAACAAGCAGTAAAAGCTAACAGGCAGCCTGTCAGGGCCTGGGTTTACCCTGGAGGCATAGCTCGTATTGCCTCTCAGAGCTCTTCCTGAGAGATAGGGGCTTCAAGAAACTCTGGGCCCCAGCCACAGGAGTTTAGGTAAGTGTGTATCTGCTCGGGAGAGATATTTTTGCTCTGATAGAGCACCTGATAGTAGTTCCGGAACCAGCGTTGACTGTCCCTCTCCATGGTCACCCATCCTGCTCTCCTTCACAGAGTTTCGATATGTGTGCCCTTGTTTGGTTATGTCTCGTTTGGTTATGTCGAAGCCGACAAGCTTCTTTATTAGTTCTGAGGGCCCTCAGCTGACCTCTCAAAAGGGCCAATTGGCGTTTGTTTTGTCACAATGGGGGTAGTCTTATCTTGCAGTTCTAGGTCCTTAAGTTCTTTAGTGAGATTAGCTTCTACAATTTGGGCCTCCCTCTATCTAGCTATGGCTAAGGAAGTGATGACACAACATATGTGCGCTTTAAAACCGCCCTATCGCAAATGTAGGGAAGTATCCGGCTCAGTGTTATTGGTGAAATAATCCCTTATCCCTTTTTTGATCTCTTTGACATTTACTGGATCACGTAGCAACTGAGAGGGCAGGTACCAACTCAGTTTACGCCATGGGTGCGGATGGGTCTGACCAGGCAAATTCTTCATGAGCATGGTCAGAAATTGAGCAATCCAAGGTCGCTAAAGTGGCCATGGCGTGCAAGAAGGGTTGTGTGACCAAAATTATGTCTGTGCGTGAGTAGGAAGCGTGCACATGGAAATAGAAGGAGTAGTCTGTTGAGTCGGAGTGCTTATAACGCCACACATCCGTAAGGCCTACCAAATACCTTTACAGCTTCATTTAGGAGTTTTTAGTACAGAGAATACATGGTATGTAGATTCTGTCCTAAATTCATAAATAGTACAATTCCAAAATCATAGCCTGTGCATCATCAAAGGTTCAGAAATCACTGTTGCATTTGTCATGTCCAATATAGGCATCCATGAGTCCTGTACAACATGGTTATAGTGGCTAGAGTGTATTACCATTATCACTGTTTTCTGTAGTGGAGGTCATTCCCACCTAAATAGGGTTTTGTAACAAAATTGGCATTAAGGAGGCCCTCTCCTCCCATACAGTCTCCTTTAACTTGTGTTTTAAAAGGGTCACCCAAGAAGCTAAATAGAAAGATGTCTGGTGAGGCACAGATTGTTTATCAGTGTTTAAAGTAGGGAAATTGTTTTAATGGGATAACAGGAGTTAGCTTAGCCTTTGGCTTGCGGACTCGTGCCCCCGTCACCTAGTGAATTTTAACCTACTTAGCTTGCTCTGTCTTAACACATTTAATTATTTATTTCTTCTAAGATGGCTGCCTTGTTTAGAGTTAGGCCACTTGTTATGAGTTACATTATCAGTGTCACCGCGCTAAGGCGTCAAGATCAAGCACCAAAGACAAACAAACAGTAGGTGTTCACGCTTAGGGATTTTCCCTCTCTATACTTTCGAGGGATTGTTTATATTAATTGCCGTCTCAAGCACGTCTGTTATCTATTGTTTGGGAACACACCTACGTCAGGGGTCCTTGAAGATCTGTATAAATATATCGCACTTTAGACAGATAATCAGAGGGATTCCGACCAGAGGGGATCGCCACCATCGCTGATATCGATGCTGCAGTCGTCTTGACACTGACCCAGTTTTCGGGTCCCTGCGGAGTCTGAGATAGAGACCTCATTCCAAAGGTAACGAGGGTTGGGGGCTCCTCTCATGGGCTCTCCTTTAGGTAGGAGGTTAGGCCTTTCACATTAGGGTATTAGGGCATAGTACATCTCATAGGTCTTTCCTATGCATTGCAAGGTGGTGGGGGTCTTTGTAATAATGACTCTTGTCTTCACAATTCTGTTTCTTGCATTATTCATTATCCTAATCATTGCAGCCCATGCAACTTATCGCAAATTGCAGTTATGTTGAATAAAAACTATTGAAACTTTACTGCATCTTTGTCATTGCCTATGTTTATATGAGACATGATATATCTGTGAGAAAGGGGTAACCTCCGTTTAACCACGACACTCCCTGAGATGTCATATTCTCAAGTCCATGCATAAAGGCTGCAACAAATCACCTTTTACTATTGTGTTTCTGGTGGGGTGCTGCTAGTGAGCCGTTAAGGTTGGGACAACAGTTGCGACTTGTTGTAGGAAAGGCATAGTCGCCTACAAACAAAATTACTGTCATCCTTTAAACGACAGTCTTGCCTAGAGCAAGAGTCCAAACTACGACATGGCGCCACCAACGATGGTGTTTAGGCACTAATTTACGGATACCCCGACTATCACTGTCTCACAGACAACAGGTACCCTAAGTACCGTTATACGGAGACGTCCTTGGTCTTTGGGAAAATCCTCCTCAGCTGAAAAGGTAACACCTGATTAAGCTGTAGGTTGTTTGAGCTCGAACTCATAAAAGGACTTTACTCCCCATTTTTGGTGTTCTGCTTTTCTAAACAAATATGGCTAACGCCATTGACATTCCTGAAAATGCTAGACAAGCACCAACACAACATTTATTAATGCATGGCCTTACAGATGAGGGCAGGATGTTACTCTTATAATAGAAGCTAATAAAGCATACCAAACAGAAGCATTTTACTGTGGGGTCACCTTTCCTGAGGTCGACCAAAGAACACATACATTCCACTCATATGAAATTACAAACGTACCTCAACAGTACCAAGCATACCAGTATCATGAAATATCGCTCACATACCAAGAGCATCAGAACTGGTTCCAAGGCGCCCTACCACATGTACTACAAAGAGTGGGGTTAGGTCCTTTAAATAATGACGGACCTACATGGCCTATGTTTTCCATATACACACCTCACCCAGGCATCCAAAACATGCAAATAGCAGACCTGCGAAATTTATATAATGAATTAGTGACATTAAATAGACGATTAGTTCAGTTCGTAATTCGAACATTGAACACAACACCAGCGCGTCCAGCACCTGGTGGTTATCAATTGGCTACTGGGATTAATCCACAATAAGTACATACTATTATGGGTAAAGTGCCCACGGAACGGGAAAAAATACCGTTCTGGATTGCCCAGAAAACTAATCAGCTTGAAGCTGTGTTTCCCCATACGGACCACAGGAAAAACATAGAATGCTCACTATGTGCTTGCCTTTTGGGATGGTTCCCTCGGTGGATGACTGTGCCACATGGGGTACAGTCTTCGCTGCCATATATACTACCATATATGGTACCCCAACACTTGCCAATTTACCGGAAGTGTTAAAACAAATACAAAAAGAGCATGGGGCTACACCAACCCTGGATTTAGGGATGAAATTAATGCGTAACTTTGAAGCCGTATCCTCAATAATACTCAGCAACATTAATGGGGAAGCGGTAGCACTGGCAATTTGCCAGCGTCTCTGGGAAACTCCACACCAGGAACAAGAGAGACAGCTACCGAAAATTTCCGATACCTATACCAGTATAGGACGGGATAGTTTGGGAGCCAAACCAAAGAAATTGGAGTTACAAGGTACCACCCATAAGGAGGGTACAAAGCAAGCACAAGAGGGCTTGAAGAAGCGCTGGGACAAACAAAACAATGTCAAAGAAAGTAGAAATAAGAGAGCTGATTCTCCACACCCAGAGAACTCCGAAAGGAGATATAATCTCAGAAATAGGGAGAACATTAAAACTCCAGACAGATATACTGATTCAGGTCCCTCTTGTTCCTTTCAGGACGCGCCGGATAGACGTAGCCAGAGAGCGGGCCGTCAAGATCGACGTCCTGAATACGTGAAAGAAAAGAAAGACTCGCCACAGTCTACCATTAAAAAAGAAGAAAAGACTCCTCAGCAAAAGCCACAGTTTAAAAAGAAGAAGGTGGCAGCACTGACAGCTAACAATGCCAGTATACTTGAGAACACTGTTGAGGAACAAGACGTGGGCAGTGACTCTGTTAGACAGCGCAGCAGAGGTCATGATATGTCGCCAGAGTCTGAAAGATCATCTGGATGCGTCAGCAACTAGCGATTACATCGCGGTTGAAACAGCGGATGGCCGCGTTCTCCCCCCCGATAGGGTTTATGATTTAAAAATTCAGATAGAGGGAGACGTGGAATGCTCTATTAGTGTGATATTTTGGGATGAACTTACTAGAGATATCCTATTAGCCGAAAGAGAGTGGCCACTTGAACACGTCCGCAATCTCCCACATGGGGAAGATGTAATTTTGCCTTCTTTCTCCGATCTTGTTCCAGAAGCAGATAAAGAAGCCTATGCTTCTGAATTGGCTTTAGCGCAGGCACCTGCGTTATATCGCAATCATGTAGGTGGGGACAAGGAGTCTCCTTGTCATGTTATTCCCGTTAGGTCTACACCCCAACTGCAACCACAATATCCTGTTAAACATGGAGCAAAAGCTCCGGTGAGGGAAATCCTCACCCAACTTGAGTACCAGGGAGTGATTGAGCCCTGTACATCTGCAATGAATAATCCGTTATTCCCAGTTGCAAAGCCAGACCATTCATATAGAATAGTCATTGATTATAGACACTTAAATAGTCATACACGCACATATGCTATACAAAATTCACACAGCATGGCACTAATTTACAATATAGGGCGCAAAAAAATATAAAACAACATTAGACATTTCTAATGGATTCTTCTGCCAGAATTTAGCACGTGAAAGTCGGGACCTGAGTGCATTCTCATTTGCCTCTTAGAAACGCTTTTATCATTTACCTCAAGGCTACAAAAATAGCCCAGGGCCATTTTCAGCCCACGTAACTTCAATATTACATTATATTGATTCTGAGGCGTTATCCTATGTGGATGACATATATCTCACAGACGACATCCTCGACATTCATCTTGCGAGGGTCGATCGGATCATTTTGGGATTTGCCGCCCTCGGTTACAAATTAAATTTTAAGAAAAGCAAGATAGCCTTTCTTAGTGTATTATTCCTGGGATATGAGCTATCAAGTGAGGGAAAGAGCCTGGCCCCACACTTTCTAGAAAAATGTGCTCAACTGCACCCTCCCAACTTGCTAAAGAAACTCCAGTCACTTCTAGGTTTCTTTAATTTTGGCAGAACATACATTCCAGATTATGCACAACGGATCAAGCCACTTTATGACTTGGTTCAGCCCAAATTTTCTAGCAGGCACTGGACAATTGAACACACACGCATCCTTTGGGAAATGCAACAGGACATGCTAGAAGCTAAACATTTGCACACACGTGACAATAAAACAAATTTGGTCATCAGAATAATTGCTGGTGCCATTGGATTTACTTATGTCACCTTCAATGAGGGTGACACGGTACCCATAGCATATAAATCACATTTATACTCCAATGCTGAACAGCGTTTTGCACCTACAGAAAAGATTCTGACGGCAGTTCACATGGCCGTCATAAAAGAGAGGCCACTTGCCCAGGGGAAACTTATTATTGTTGTCTCCCCGGTGCCGGTCTTAGAGGCTGTCCCCAAAGCAAGCGTTCCTAACGCTAAAGCATTACATCCACGTTTGATTCAATGGGCAACGTCTCTGACCGCCACTGATGTCGATCATATATTCGATCCAAAACTTCAGACACAAGAGTTTCTCCAGTACGAACAAGAAATACCCCGCTCCTCTAAATATCTTGCCACTAGACAGATACTATACTGTCATATACACTGACGGTTCAGCACAACCTGCTGTAGGTACGAAACATCAATACTCGGCAGCTTGCGCCGCCGTGCACCCTCACAATACCTACACGCAGACCCTAGGGGACTGCACAGCCCAGTTGGCTGAGCGTAAAGCTCTTATTCTAGTGCTTGAACATACTGAGCCAGGGTGCCAGACTTTAATAGTCTGTGACTCTTACTGTTGCGTCCAGTCATACAATGACTATCTCAATCATTGGAAACTGAACAGGTTTAGAGATTCTAAAGGGAACACCATTAAACACTAAATATTGTGGGGGAGGGTGGCTAATCTTAAGGATAAGCTGCCGGGTATCCATGTAGTCCATACATTGGGACACCAACGTGTAGGAGTACACGTTACCGGTAATACATTGGCTGATGAAGCGGCCAAAGGAGCAGTAGCTACGGCTTCTGTGGCTGCTGTGACTCGTTCTCAGATGAGATTGGATAATGAAATACTGATTGCCGTTAAAGCTTCGGCTGCAGGCAAACACCTTCCAAAAGGATACCCTACAAACTATACTTACCATATCATTGCGCAGAATGTTGCTTACACAACAATTCCTGGGGTTGGAGATTGAGTGATTCCCAATGAAGACCAGAGATTAGATCTATTTAAAGCAGCGCATGAGGGTGTCGCTTCTGCACATGCTGGTATACAGGCAACGATAACACTTCCAGAGAAACACATCTGGTGGCCTGGTCTATGCAGACGAACAAAGCAGTATGTCCTTTGCTGTGACATTTGCCAGCAGATCAAGGCTTCTAATATCATACGCCCACCACAGACATCCCTCTTAGTGTCCAACAGGCCACTACAGTGTGTGTACCTGGACCATTGTGGTTCCTTACAGCCTGATGGTGCATACAAATACATTTTAGTTGCTGTAGATTCTTGTTCTAGATTCCTGTGGGTATGGCCACAGCGGTCGGCTGACGCCTGGACTGTTATAAAAGATTTGCTGATCTTTATCGGTACATATGCGGTTGCAGCATTCCATTCAGACCAGGGCCCTGCATTTCCCTCTAAGGCATTCAGGGACACCATGGGGACGATGGGTGTTGAACTCCATTACTCCTCACCATACCATCCCGAGGGAAATTAGTTCGTGGAGAGGCGGAATCGTGATCTAAAGCAGTCCTTAACAGCTCGAGTATTAGGTGCAGGCCGCAGTTGGTTACATCACCTATATGGGGTCCAGAGAGCACTGAATAATCTGCAAAGACGGTCCTTGGGGGGACGCACTCCTTATGTGATTCTCTTTGGGTTACCTATGTATTCCCCAGATCTTGATGCCCCTGGTATGGTGGCAGCAGAAACACCATTTGACATAAATGAACGTCTCACTGTTTTACAGGAGCTTCAGCAATTTTGTGATGATAAATCATCTGCAAGTGCTGCCCCCTTAGGAATAAGGGATCCAGCAAAAACTTCGACTGGCTGGATTTCTAAAGTTGGGGATCTGGTTAGTGAGAAGATCACAGTAAAGGAGGAGTTCGGTCCATCATACAGAGCACCGGTACCGGTCTTGGGAATTCAAGGCATCAGGACTGTTATCTTACCACCACTGTCTGGTTCTAAGACAAACAGATTCATCTCCATTGATGACAACAAACTACACCATGTGGCCGATCCTTCACAGTGGACCAAGATGTCCCTTGGGTGGTTCCCGATCCCTTCTCTCTACCCAACAGGACATACATCTACATCATCTACATAGTAGGATGAATATCACTACTACAGACTATGCAACAATGTCAACTGCTGTTCCAGACACCTCCTTGACCATGGGGTTGGAGGAAAATGAAGTTTTGCTGGTTCCAGTCATTACTTCAGTGACCACCCCGGTTCAAGATCTAGCTGTTTTTTACACAAAGACATCAGAGACTAATGACACTGTCTACCAAGAGCCCCCACGTGAAGTGGACCAAGGTGTACCTGCTCCTGTGTTTGCAGAGACTGCCTCTGGCTGTTTCATTGACGTTGATAATTTTCTTCAGATTCATCCACTATTGTGATTGACATTGTTTAGAAAAGTAGTAAGCTGTAACAATGTTTTAAAAGAACTATTTGAAATACCCATGGAACTACTTATGGTTCTGTTTGATATTTTTTGCATTATTTGTATGGATTGGTTTTGTGACTGTTTTCTTTTTGCTTATAAATGGTCACTATACTCCTGATCGCTCCTCTGTTGAGCCTGTTGATGAAGTTTTAACACCACATAATTCTTCCCATAAGGCCCGGAGAGATTTGTCCCCTGTAAATACTACAGCAATAACAATTTCGGATGGGATTGTGTGGGACAAAGTTCCATTCGATCTATACGGGCCTACTGAAATTATTCAAATACCATACGTGTTCAAAATTTCAATGACTGATGTAATTACACCTGATGATGTCTCTGATGATTGAGATGTCCAAACAGTTGATTCCATGCTAACTGAAATGAAGGACTATTCCACTTTTGAAAGTGATGATGTATATGAATATACAATGAATTATGGGGAAATGTTCTGCTATAACAAATGGGGACATTACTACCTACACCGTGCCACTAGATACAGGCCAGTATTAAACTACACACAGTGGGAACACTGTTCTACACCACCGGTTGGGAGACCACAGTACTATAGTGATAAATTTACATACTTTTCTGGGCATGACACAAGAAAAGCAGGGTCATATTATTTTAAAATACCTCCGCCACAAATTAGGAAAATTGTGCTAACTAATACAAAACTGATTTATTCAGGTCCCTTTCTTTCTCGGCTTGCAGTTGAAGGTTACGAGTACTGGAAGAGCACTATTGATTCGAAAAGTGTATGGGGAACACAAGATTGGCAGATACAGGGTAGGGAGGCTTTATTCCGAGCATGCCTGATTCCTGTACAAATGATTTTCTTAAATGACACAATTCAGCAGACATTCTGTCTGGGGTTAGCAAAAATTTAAGACTTAAACATGCCCAGTATCCCCACCCCAGCAAGGTTTAAAGATTGGCAATACTTCCTCAATATCACTGAGGACAAGCTAGATGCGATGGTTAAGGCTGGTACTTATAATTCTTCACTTTCTAGTCCCGGTGGGTGGTTAATATGGCCCACTGACACTAATGGGTGTCAAGCGCGTTTTTTTAACTCTTCAGGGGTTTTTTCAATTAACAGGCCAGACCCTTGCTTTGTATTGGGTCAACATACAGTAATAACTACGACATACAGTGTGGGAAAGCTGTGCCAGCAATGGGTACAGACCAACACTTTAGCTGCAGTTAGGAAACACCTGAACACACTTTCTGAAGATGTAGACTTGCAGGATTTTCTGCTGGGTCCTAGGAAACAGCGCTCAAAGAGGTTTCTATATACTATGTACAATGAAATTTGGAAACTTTCCCAGATTGAGGCTGCTGCACGCTTAAGGCACTTGGATAAAGAAAATTTAGAAAATGCATTACCTGTTGTTAACAATGGCATGAATACACTGTCCAACAGGATTTATTCACTGTCGAATATAGTGTTGTCTGCTATTGATATCACTCAGCCAAGCCAGACCTGACCCGGTTATATCATGGGCAAACACAGCTGCGTTCCATCATGCAGCTGGGTTGGACTTTACAGACACTGAAAAATGGCCTCATTCCATGGAAGTATATTAACGGGAGTGATTTCTTCACTGCTTTTAATTTTTCTAAGGAACAACAGACAGTGGCTAAAAGGGGGGCTAGTTTCACCATGCTTTGCGTAGAGAAGTTAGAAAGTTGCCCTTCACGGTAGCAGAGAGTCCTTCAACTATCTGGCTATTACATGGCATAATTAGTTTACCGATTTCGACCTTTCTTTTTTCAAGCTGCCTGAAACATCTTGCAGTGGGAAGGTACGAGCAACTAGGAGATAGCTATATTAAGGAAGAGTGGGAGTTGCCCTTTGACTACAAATGTCTGAACGGTGAAACGGCGGTCTTTCTTAGCGAAAGCGAATGTGAGACTGCTGTTCGTCATTCTATGATATGCAAGCAGGTGTCTCTTCATGGTCTTTGCAATGCGGGGGTCGCGAATTTGGCCAGTTTGTTCAAAGGGTACTCCTGTCCCTTTGATTCGCCCGGTATTTCATGTACTCTCCAATGGAAGTTATGTAATACTGACCGATCAAAGCTGTTGCGGCATGCAACCAGGAATTGCCTACGCAATCTCGGTCTCGAAGGTCGTTACGTGTTGTGGACATATTTTGTTCCCCCCCCCACGAGAGATAAAAGTATCTGACATGTGGCCCCACATAGATACTATTAATGTATCTGACATGTGGCCCCACATAGATACTATTAATGTGAACTATGACAAGCTGAGCAGGCTAAAGGCGCTATTGTTTCAAAAGCAGGTTGCCTTGACATCCGCAGAAGAGGCGTATGCTCTCCAGATTGCGAGATCATCAGCCGAGATACAATCCCTATTAAATACCAACTTCCCCAAGCACTTTGGAGAACTGGTATCCAGAATATTCAATGCTTCAAGCACTACTGGGATTGTTCACTTCTTTAAGGCTGTCGGGTCTGGTTTCGTATCCATCTTCCAGAGTGTCTTCGGAGTCAACTGTCGGCCATCCACTCGCTCTTTTCAAGTGTGTTTGGTGGCTTTCCAATTATTTTGGCTTTGATTGGCGGACTACTACTGCTATTTCTTCTGATTCGCAGTGGTTGTTTCTTTCCAGCAACACAGAGCAATGGAGCCGCTCCCACCAACTCCACTGTGCCGTGAGCGAATGGTTCAGATCTTCGGTGCACCCTTGCTGGTGGAATTGGAGCATGAATGGTCGTTGTAATTTTGGCCCCTTCTCTGGTGCGTACAACCAGTCTTCCGCTGCATATGGTGTCTCTTTGAACATCTGCCTATGGTCTGTCTTGCTGTTGCACCAACATCTCCTGTGAACCACGCACTGCTGATGTCCCCGATAAGGGTTCATACACGGTCATGCCCCTTGAGACTGAGGTTGCTCTGCGAGGCCACCTATGAGCCTTCCATTTTGAGATCTACCACGGATGAGGACACTGCAACGGATAACGTTACACCAGGAAATGCTGCTCACTACTGCTCTGTGGATCTGTTTGTCTGCCCAGCTCTAGATTTTACATCCGATGATGTTGACTAATTTTTGAGGTCCTTGGTTAGTGACTTCGAGGACACTCTTCAAGATCATGCGTACAGCACATAATTTGATAATTTGATTGCCATTCCCGTTTTAAAATTGTATACTTCAATTAACTTGCTTTGGCACACTGTGCTTGTCATGGTTGACATTAACATCTCTGTGTATGTTTTAGTGACATTGTTTTTATTATCTTTTTAACACATTTTAAAGGTTTTTTTAGCTGATTTTTTATGCTTTTAGCTTTTAGTTCGGAGCAATTTTAGCGTTTGGGTTCCTATACGTGTCATACCTGTTACGGCAATGGGGAGGGTGTAGTGAATCCTACTTCATTTTAATGGGATAACAGGAGTTAGCTTAGCCTTTGGCTTGCAGACTCGTGCCCCCGTCACCTAGTGACTTTTAACCTACTTAGCTTGCTCTGTCTTAGCACATTTAATTATTTATTTCTTCTAAGATGGCTTCCTTGTTTATAGTTAGGCCACTTGTTATGAGTTACATTATCAGTGTCACTGCGCTAAGGCGTCAAGGTCAAGCACCAAAGACAAACAAACAGTAGGTGTTCACACTTAGGGATTTTCCCTCTCTATACTTTCGAGGGATTGTTTATATTAATTGCCGTCCCCAAGCATGTCTGTTATCTATTGTTTGGGAACACACCTACGTCAGGGGTCCTTGAAGATCTGTATAAATATATTGTACTTTAGACAGATAATCAGAGGGATTCCGACCAGAGGGCATCGCTACCATAGCTGAAATCGATGCTGCAGTTGTCTTGACGCTGACCCAGTCTTCGTGTCCCTGCGGAGTCTGAGATAGAGACCTCATTCCAAGGTAACGAGGGTTGCGGGCTCCTCTCATGGACATGGCACTGGCAGATTAGGTTTAACAAACCCAGCTCTCCTTTAGGTAGGAGGTTAGGCCTTTCACATTAGGGTATTAGGGCATAGTACATCTCATATGTCTTTCCTATGCATTGCAAGATGGTGGGGGTCTTTGTAATAATGACTCTCGTCTTCACAATTCTGTTTCTTGCATTATTCATTATCTTAATCATTGCAGCCCATGCAACTTATCGCAAATTGCAGTTATGATGAATAAAAACGATTGAAACTTTACTGCATCTTTGTCATTGCCTATGTTTGTATGAGACATGATATATCTGTGAGAAAGGAGTAATCTCCGTTTAACCACGACACTCCCTGAGATGTCTTATTCTCGAGTCCATGCGTAAAGGCTGCCACAAATCACGTTTTACTATTGTTTTTCTGGTGAGGTGCTGCTAGTGAGCCAGTAAGGTTGGGACAACAGTTTCGACTTGTTGTAGGAAAAGCGTAGTCGTAGTCGCCTACAAACAAAAGTACTGTCATCCTTTAATCAGCAGTCTTGCCTAGAGCAAGAGTCCAAACTACCACAAAATGTTTCTAGCGTTTGTCTCTGCCAACTCTATCTCTAATAATACATATTATACATATTCACTGAAAAAACAAATGTTAAAGTGACGTTATAGTTAGGTGAATCTGTCAGTGAGAACATTAACTCTTTGAACTAAAAAAAAACATAGAAATTCACCAGTCAAAGAGTTATAGTTACCAGAGCTGAGTATAACTTGTACCTAGGGTGACCACCTGGCATTGAGGCAAATTCTAGACAGGACTGTCAAAAATTCAGGACAAAGGGTCAAAATTCAGGGCAAAAATATAGTGTGAAGGGTCAAAATTCAGGACAAAAATTCAAGATCAAACGTCAGTTTTACAGACACACCCAAGCACGGCCATTCAGTGCATTTATTTACTCTGTTTTTAACATAGCACTATTTATTCACAGTGGTCTTTTTGTGATTGCCTCCTGGTATGCTACACTCAGCACTAGCAGATGTGGTGGGCTGTTCAGTTGACTGGCTAGTTGAAGGGCCCCACTGGTGTGCTTTATATTCCCTCATGATGTTGGCCGTATCAGCCAGCACCCCTGCTATGGAGTTGAGGGTCTGCAAATCTTTTCTGATCTCCTGATGGTGTTCCTCCTGCAGCTGCTGGTTCTCCTGCATGATGTTAAGAATCTGGCCCATCTTGTCCTGGGATTGTTGGTAAGCCCCCAGGACATTAGTGAGTGCCCCCTGAGCAGTCGGTTCCCTGGGCCTGTCCTCCACCTGGTGCACAGCTGTCATCTGAGTGTCCCTGTGGCTGTGTCCCCTGAACGGTGTGCCACTGCCACTGACCCCAGGACCCCGATTGTCTTGGCTGTGAGGTGTGGACTGGGGTCCCTGTACAGGTGGACACACTGCTGATTGACGTTTCCTGGAGACAGAGGTGTGTGGACGTTGGGTGGGTGCTGTGGTATTGGATACTGAGGGGGGAGGCTTTGTGGTAGACTGGGGTGGCCGACTGACCAGTGGTCTCTGATGGGCCAGGAAGTGCATCCACATCCAGAAGTCTTGAGTTACTGTCATCACTGGGGGCATCTTCTGTTGGGGGACTGGATAGTCATGGCACCTACTTGCCGCTGAGATCGGCTGGGGCACCTGTGGGGATGTAAGTGATGTATTATGCTTCATGTCTGTCTGTGACATATTCTACATCCCTAGCTTCCCCTTTATCGTCGCTGTTGCCCTGCCACCTTTGTTTGTGTATGGTGATGTATTGTGGGATTGTTAGTTCTCCATGCTGTGCATGCATTGGTGAAATATGTAGGTGCACTGTGTGGGGTGGAGTGGAGTGATGAGAGACAGGGTGAGGGGGTGAGATGGCATGCAGGTATGGGGGCGGGTTTATAGGTAGTAAATGTTGACTCACCAGTGTCCAGTACTCCGGCAACTCCAGTGAGTCCCTCTGGATGCAGTATTACCTAGACTTGATCATCCCATGCTGTCAGCTGTGGAGGAGGAGGTGGGGGTCCACCCCCAGTCCTCTGGATAGCGAGCTGGTGCCTTGCTGCCGTGGAACATACCTTTCCCCGTAGGTCGTTCCACCTCTTCCTGATGTCTTCCCTTGTTCTTGGATGCCGTCCCACAGCGTTCACCCTGTCCACGATTCTCCGCCATAGCTCCATCTTCCTTGCAATGGTGACTTGCTGTACCTGTGCTCCAAACAGCTGTGGCTCTATCCTGACCATTTCCTCCACCATGACCTGCAACCCATCATCAGTGAAACAGGGGTGCCTTTGTGGGGACATGGGTGTTGTGTGATGTGTTGTGCAGTGGGTGTTGTATAATATGGTGGGGTGTGGGGTGCGTGACAGATGGTTGGATGTTAGTGGTGTGTGTAGTTGTTGCTGTGTTATGCGTGGCTATCTCGGCTATTTGTTTGTGTTCATAAAGGGTTGTGGGTGTGTGTTTTATTGTGCTGTGGGTGGGTGGGTGTGGTGTGTGTATCAGTGTCAGGTGTGTGTTTTTGGAATTGGCCAATGTTGTGTCGTTTTGTATTTGGGTGGCCATTCTGACCGCCCCGTGTGTACTGCCAATGGTTTACCGCCGCTGAATGTCCGCCGTGGTGATTCGTGGGTTATAATGTGGAGAGTGTTGTTTTGTTGGCGTGACGATATGGGTGTTCCTACCAATATTTTACCACTTAACTTTGGACTGGCGGATATGTGTTTGTGGCAGTATTCTGTAGGTTTAGTGTGTGTGTGTGTGTGTCATAATATGGCGAATGGATGTTCACTGCCGTGACGGTATGTTGGTGGCCATCACCGTGGCGGTAAGCGGCACTTACCGCCAATGTCATAATGACCCCCTTAGTGTTTACTTTTTTTCCTCTGACTTCGAAGTGAGAGGATGCATGCAACAATCTTGCTGGATACTGGGGTGAGGAAAGAGTTTTTTTCTGTCACATGACAACATTAAAATAAACTGCAGAATAAGGAGCACAAATAAAGCACATTTTTATTAATTCTGAACTGTGCTGGAAACAAATACAATTATATGATTAAAACAAATCATTGCATTTGGTGATGCAATTTCCACACATCACCGTCTGTGCACTGTATAGTTTTATTTTAAAAACTGTATGTCTGTGCAATGCAATGGTCATTTCAATCAAAAACTTGTTGTCTGTAATGGCATTATGTTACCATACTATGCATTCTCTGTTCTGCACCTCTCCACACCACTGCACTCTACTCTGCATCACTCCACTTTACACCACTCCATACCACTGCACTGTGGGACACAACACTCTTCTCCACTCTTCTCCACTCTACTCTATGCTACTTCACTTTATGCCTCTCTACTCTACTCTGTACCACTCTACTCTATGCCAATGTACTTTGTGCCTCTCTACACCACTGCACTCTGCGCCTCTGCACACTATACCACTCCAGTCTAGGCAACACCAATCTAGTTCGCACAACTCCACTCTATGCCACTCTGCAACACTGCTTTGTGTGCCACTGCACTCCGTGCTAATACACCCTATACTAGTGCACTTTATTCTGTAACACTCAACTCTATACCCCTGCACTCTACAGCAATACACTGTACGTCACTCTAATCTACTCTATGCCACGGCACTCTCCACAACTTTACTCAATGCCATCACACTCTATGGCACTCTATGCAACTCCACTCTACCCTGCACCTCTCCACTCTACGCCACTTCACTCTACTGTGAAACAATCTACTTTACGCCACTGCACTCTGTGCCACTGCATTCTATGCCACTGCAATCTACCCTAAATCTCTCAACTGTATGCCACTGCACTCTACTCAGAAACAATCTATTCTACGCCACTGCAATCTATGCCACTCTGCACCACTAAACTCTTAACCACAGCACTCTACACCAGTGCACTCTAAACAACTGCACTACACACCACTGCACTGCCACTGGCCACCACTATACTCTACACCACTGTACTCTGTACTACTGCATTCTGCACCAATACATTCTATTACACACTGCACTCTGCCACTATACTCTGCATAACTCCACTCTACATCATTGCACTTTACAGCACTACACTCTGCTCTGCATTGCACCATGTTACACTACTCTGCACCACTGCAATCTGTGCCACTCAAGTCTATTCTGCACTCTATGCCACTGCACCACCCTACACTACTGCACTCTCTGCCACTCTATTGTATGCCACTCTACTCCACTGCACTCTATGCCACTCTACTCTGCCCATGCCACTCTATGCCTCTATGCCAATGCACTCTAAACAGCTGCACTGTACACCACTGCCCTTTACTCTGCACCACTATACTTTACGCCACTGCTGTCTGTACCACTCTACGCATTCTACACCACTGCACTGACACACTACTCTGCAACATTGCACTCTCTGCCACTGTACTCTACACCACTCTACTTCATACTACTGCATTGTATGCCAGTAGACTCTGCCACTCTACTCTGCATTATTCCACTTTACAACCCTGCACTCTACAGCACTATACTCTAATCTGCACTGCACCACTCTACACTACTCCATTCTGCACCACTCTACGCCACTGCACTCTGTCACATGAGTCTACTTTGCACTCCATGCCACTGCACCACTCTACACTACTGCACTCTCTGCCACTCTAGTGTATGGCACTCTACTCCACTGCACTCTATGCCACTCTACTGTCCCACGCCACTTCATGCCACTGCACTCTAAACAACTGCACTGTACCCGACTGCACTCTACTCTGCACTGCACCAGTGTGCTCAACGGCACTGCTCCTTTGCCACTCTACACCACTATGCCACTAACATTTAGCCATGCTGAACAGCAGCCACTCCAGTGTATAACATGGCTAAAACACATTGGTAAAGCCAATAACTCTTGCGTGGACGAGACCTATTGGCTTTGCCAATGTTTGTTAGTATTATGAGGTACTAAGGTCCCTGAAAGAACTGTGAATGTGTAAGTCCTTATTTTAAACATGTATTACACACATCATAATATAGGCTGCTACAAAATGTGCAAATACATTTTGGTTAAATAAAAAAAAAAAAGTACTTCTAAAATACAGATTTGAATAATATACAGTTTATACCTAGTACTAACTTTTTTTTTATAAGTCCAATAAAACCACACACTCCACAGCTCACCTTGGAAGACCCTTACAGTACCTCTCCAAAAGAAAATGTCTTTATCATCAGAAAGCTTCAAGTCACTCTTTTAATTAAAGTCAATGCATGTTTCCAAGCCTTTTTACATATGCAGATTTACCAGTTGCGCACATTTGCATTCCTTTAGGGGAGGAGATACCCTGGCAAGAAGGCCTTTTCTTATCTGTCTGCCCCTCCCTCCCACAGAGCACAGGAGACTCCCTGCCTTGCAATAGTGGCAGAAACTTATCTGTCCTAATTGCATTTTGTCCTTTAGGTGAAAGACTAAAATTACGGACAAATGCTGTCCTTTAGGCCTTTCATCACGGACAACAGATGGCTATGCGACATTACGGGCAGTCCATGAAAATTACTGACTGGTGGTCACCTTACTTGTGCCCCCCACCATGCACTGCTTATGACCTCACACATTACAGTATACATAACTATTTTATGATATCAATTTTGACATCACTGATGACATCGCATCTTTTTAAATTGATGCTCTCAAGAGACTTCCGTGAACCCAACTGTACAGATACACACTTATTTTTTAGCCTTAATTTCTCAAACACTACTGAACAGATTTACACCAAATCACAGCAGCATAGTCTGCGCACCAAGGTCTAGCTTCCTGTAAAATTTGGTTTAATTCGGTAGCCCTGCCTAAAAAAGTCTATGGAAAATGCATGGGGAAATATGCTTTTGGGCCCCCTCCCTTTTTTTTAATCGACTCCTGCTTGATAGATCACACTGAAACTCTCCAGGAAGCAGCTGTAGTGAGTTTGGGATTTTTGTTTGAACGTTTTGTGAAGATTCATCAAACAGAACTAAAGTTATTAGCAAACCAAAAACACTGTGTCTTTGGAAAAGCAATCCTAACTATAACTACCCATTGGCGACCAGCCTCTGAAATATTTATATATGTTTGATGGCTTGTGTAGCTGCAGATACACAAGCTATGTGTAGCTCTTCCGACATCTAGTGTTGGGCTCGGAGTGTTACAAGTTGTTTTCTTCGAAGAAGTCTTTTTGGAGTCACAGGATCGAGTGACTCCTCCTCTCGGCTACAGTGCGCATGGGCATTGACTCAATTGTTTGTTTTCCTTCCGCGGTCGGGTTCGGACGTGTTTCCTCTTGCTCCGAGATTTCGATTCGAAAAACTTTAGAAAACCTACTTATTCGTCGGTATTGTTTCGATCGCATTTCCCATCTAGCATAGAACCGGCAGCACTGTTGAAACCTTCATCTTGCCCTTTCGGGACGCCTAGCGGCCACCTCTGGCCTATTCGGGCCTACAGCGTGGAAAGCCTGATGGATCGGACTCCATTCCTATTTTGCCCTCAGTGCCACGCGAAGTACCCCTATAAAGACCAACACCTGCTATGTTATTTGTGCCTTTCTCCAGACCATCGGGAGGAAGATTGCGAGGCCTGTCGATCATTTCGATCAAAGAAGACCCTGAGAGATCGCAGAGCCTGAAGACTCGAAATGGCGTCCAAAAGCACCGAACATCTCGACGTCATGGAGGAAGAGCAGGCACAGACAGCAGTCTCCATCCGAGACACTGACTCCGAACAGGAATCGGAAGATAACAGACCCATCACAGCTGGCCAGCATGTGAGTCCGTCTGATATATATATATATATAATATATATGTGTTCGATGGCATGTGTTGCTGCAGATTCTGTGCATATCTCGCCATATAGTGTTGGGCTCGGAGTGTTACAAGTTGTTTTCTTCAAAGAAGTCTTTTCCATTCACGGGATCGAGTGACTCCTCCTCTTGGTGATAGTGCGCATGGACATCGACTCCTTTGTTAGATTGTTTTCTTTCTGCCATGGGGTTCAGACGTGTTCCCTCTCGCTCCGGGACTTTGGATTCAGAAACTCTATATTATCTCAAACGTTTCTCATACCGTCGGTATTATTTCAAACGCGGTATCTTCTGCAATCGATCCGATAATACCAGGATCAAGGAAACGCCCTTTCAGGAGCTCGGGCCCTCCTTGGGCGTGTTCAGTCCTACTGTGTCATAACCTGATGGACCAGACTCCATTCCGATTCTTTCCTCGGTGCCACGCTAAATTTCCTTACACCGACCACACTTGGTCTGTAATCTCTGCCTTTCTCCGGAACATCGTGAGGAAAGCTGTGAGGCGTGTATGTATTTTCAATCAATGAAAACATTACGCGATCGAAGGGCACGATGACTGGAGATGGTGTCCAAGTATACAGAGTCCACCACTGACATCCTCGAAGAGGAGCAGCACAGGCGGCAGTTTCAATCCCAGCCTCCGACTCCGAGCAGGGTTTAGACGACGATAGCCAGTCGATAGCAGCGGCGCAGTATATGAGTACACCTGCCCCAACACCCTCTTTTAAAAAAATCACGCAAGGCCTTGGGTGCATCACTGCTGTCAAGCCATGGTTCCACCCGAAAAAGACTAATTGTACACTGACCCTTGGGTTTAGTGCCGAAAAAGGCCAAAACACTCTAGCAACAGGTTAACACGCCTGTTTCCATGTCGGTGTCAAGCTGAAAAATTCAAGCCTTAACCTCTGAACCGAGCCGACGCCCACAGTCATTGGATCCGAAAACAGTTCGCTCTGCTTTGGAGCCGAAACCTCGGGCAACAGCTTCGGACGTGAAACACCTCGGTCTGACTTTGGTGCCGAAAACATCATCCTATACAGAGGAAACCGGACTTTCGGCTCAAATGAGGCAGGGGCCCAAAACATTCACTGAACATTCCTCTAAGGGCACCAAACATACCTCTGAACATCAAATGGAGGAATCGGACATTCAACATGTTTCAGAGGTAATGGACAGCAAGCAGAGAAGAATACAAATCCAGAAAGAGACTGGAAAAATTATTACTTCTCCACCTCCACAGACTAAAAGAAAGCTAGCATTTCAAGAGACTCTTGATTTTGCCCCACCACTGGCAAAATAATTCAAGCGGAAGGAAAAGCCGAATCCTCTTCAGCTTTCTCCACCACATTCACCGCAGCTTTCTTTTTTACCACAACCTCTCACTCCTCCACCACCAACTTCACCATCACTATCTCATACTTCTTCACAAGAAGACACTGTAGACCCATGGGACATGTACAACTCGGATCCTATACTATCTAATGATCCAGATCTCAACCCTACTAGACCATTCCCACCAGAGGATAGTACAGTTTATAACCAAGTGATATCCAGGGCAGCTGCATACCATGGGGTACAAATGCATGCAGAACCTTTAGTAGAGGATTTTTAATACACTATCCTCAACTCATAAGCAATACCAGTGTTTACCAATGCTTCCTGGTTTGCTTAGGCGTGCAAAAGAAATATTTAAAGAACCAGTTAAAGCTAGGGTTCTAACACCGAGGATTGACAAAAAATAAAAGCCTGCACCAACAGAACACACAACAATTACCACCAGATTCTATTGTGGTCAGTGCAGCCAGGAAGCATGGCAATAGTAAGTCTTTGGGGTATAACCCACCCCCTGACAAAGAAAGCAGAAAATTTGATTCTGCAGGCAAAAGGGTGGCAACACAAGCAGCCAACCAGTGGCATATTGCCAATTCCCCAGCCCTTTTGGGAAGATACAACACGGCACATTGGGATGAGATGCAAGAATTCTTCCAATACCTACACAAAGAGCACCAAAAGCGGGAGCAGCAAATTGTGGAAGAGGGTCAGGCCATAATAAATAATCAGATTAGGTCTGCTCTAGATGCAGCTGACACTGCAGCTAGAGGAATTAATACCTGCATCACAATTAGACAACATGCATGGTTGAGGTCCTCAGGTTTTAAACTGGAAATACAACAGGCGGTCCTTAATGTGCTGTTTAACAAACAGCAACTCTTCAGACCAGAGGTGGACACAACCATTGAGAAACTCAAGAAAGACTCTAAGACAGCAAATGCCATTGGAGCCCTTTATACCACACCATTTTGGGGTTCCTTTCGGAAACCGCAATTTAGGGGAGGTTTTAAAACCCAGGCTGCAGAGGCGTTCACCTCCCATCCAAAGCAAGGACATCAGTACTACCCAAGGGGGACATTTAGAGGCTCTTACAGAGGACAGAATTTCAGGGCCATAGTAAAATTTGCAGCCTCAAAGGGTGCTTCCACACCCACTAAACAATGTCTTCCCAAAACATCCCACAATCCCATACATCTCCTGTGGGAGGAAGACTGCAACAATTCCATTCTTACTGGCAAAACATCACCACAGCTCAATAGGTACTCTCAATTATCCACAATGGTTATTGCCTAGAGCTTATCTTTACTCCACCAAATATTCCCCCTCTTTCTCACAGACTCTCTCCAGAACACACTATTCTACTAAAACAAGAGGTACAAGCAGCAATAGAAATAGTTCCCATCTTTCAGCAAGGGACAGGTGTATAGTCCCTATACTTCCTTTTACCAAAGAAGGATGTACTCTCAGACTTATTCTCAATCTCAAACCTCTAAATCTATATATCCTGTCAGAACATTTCCACATGGTCACTCTACAGGACGTCATTCTCCTGATACAAAAATAAGATTACATGACAGAGTTAGATCTAATTGACGCTTACTTCTACATACCCATACATCCAGCTCACTGCAAGTATTTACGGTTCGTAATATCAGGCAACCACTACCAATTCAAAGCACTACCCTTTGGAGTAACAACAGCACCAAGAGAGTTCACAAAATATCTAGCTGTAGTAGCGGCCTACCTCAGAAGACACCTCATACATGTCTTCCCTTATCTAGACGATTGGTTAATAAAATCCAGCACCATTTTAAAATGCCAACACATACAATACACAATAGATACCCTGCACACATTAGAGTTCACATTTAATTACCAGAAATCTCATCTGCAGCCAGCACAAGTTCAACCTTATCTAGGTGCAATTCTCCATGCTCATTCAGCATTAGCCTACCCAAATCCACAAAGGATACAGGCTTTTCAATACCTCATATCACAAATGCAGGTCAATCAAACTTACACAGTAAGATTTGTCATGAAACTATTGGGAATGATGGCATCATGCATAGCAATAGTACCAAATGCGAGGCTAAACATGAGACCACTGCAACAATGTCTCTCACAACAATGGTCTCAGGCACAGGATCTAGTGTTGTTAGACCGCCAAACTTACAAATCTCTGCAATGGTGGAATCATAACTTAACAAATTGGTGGCCATGTCAGAACCCAGTGCTACAGACCATAATCACAACAGATGTGTCAATGACAGGTTGGGGAGCCCATCTAAACAATCTGATGATACAAGGAAAATGGGACTCAATACAAAAAACTTACCACATAAACCACTTGGAATTGTTAGCGGTGTTCTTATCCATCATTGCATTTCAACCACAGATCTTACACAAAACAGTCTTAATAAGAACAGACAACATGACATCAATGTATTATCTGAAAAAACAGGGGGTGACACACTCATCCTAACTGTCCCTTCTAACTCAAACAATATGGAAATGGGCAATTCACAGTCACATTCATCTGCTAACGGAATACATCCCAGTAATACACAGCAACAAATACACAAATGGGAGAGTCACCCACAGGTAGTTCAATATTACTTTCAAATGTGGGGAACACCAAACATAGACCTTTTCGCAACAAGCGAAAATGCAAAATGCCAAAACTTCGCATCCAGAAACCCACACCCTCAGTCCAATGGCAATGCTCTATGGATCAGCTGGTCAAGGATATTTGCTTACACTTTTACCCCTCTCCCGTTAATTCTGTTTCTGGTCAACAAAATGCATCACACTTCCGTCACCATGATACTCATAGCTCCCACGTGGGCACGCCAGCACTGGTACACAACACTTCCAGATCTGTCAGTAGTACCACATCACAAGCTTCCAAATGGACCAGACCTGTTAACTCAGAACAGAGGTCAAATCAGGCATCACAGTCCCAGTGTGCTCAACTTAGTGATTTGGGTCCTGAGGTCATAGAATCTGGATACCTACAGCTTCCATTAGAATACATGAACATTCTAAAACAAGCACGTAAACTAACAAACAGACAGTGCTATGCAAATAAATGAAACAGTTTGTATACTGCTGTCGACCTAAAAATATAGATCCACTTAAAGCATCAGTACAAAATATTGTGTGTTATTTGGTTTATTTACAAAAAGCTAATTTTTCCTCTGTTAAGATTCATCTAACAGCCATATTAGCCTACCTACAAAACATACAACATACCTCTCTGTTTAGAGTTCCTGTCATAAAAGCATTTATGGAAGGACTTAAATGCATTAATCCACCCAGAACTCCACCAGTTCCAGCATGGAATCTTAATATTGTACTCACAAGCCTTATGGGTATTGTGAACCCATGCACTCTTGCGCTATTCAACTTCTAACATGGAAGGTTGCTTTCTTGGTAGCAATTACTATGTTGAGAAGAGTAAGTGAAATTCAGGCATTTACTCTAGAAGAGTCTTTCTTCCAAGTACACAAACACAAAGTAGTGTTTAGGACAAATCCAAAATTTCACCTTTTCACATTCATCAGTCAGTGGAATTGCCAGTCTTCTTTCCACAGCCACACTCTACTGTTGAAAGAGCTCTACACACTCTTGATCTTAAAAAAGCTCTAATGTATTATGTAGACAGAACAAAGGACTTTAGGAAAACTGAACAACTTTTTGTTGCTTTCCAACAACGTCATTAAGGTAATCCCATTTCAAAACAAGGATTAGCTATATGGATTGTAAAATGTATTGAAATTTATTCAAACATGCTACCTTAAAGCACAAAGACAGTTATTAATACCTCCATAAGCACATTCCATTAGGAAAAGGGGTGCCTTTATGGCATTTTTAGGAAATATACCAATGGCAGATATATGCCAAGCAGCCACATGGTCCACACCACATACATTCATGAAGCATCACTGTGTAGATGTGTTATCTAGACAACAAGCCAATGTTGGACTAAAAACACTATTTCAAACTATTTCAGCTCCCATGGGCTAACCACCCCTTACTTGGGAGGAGAACTGCTTTTTAGTCTATGCACAGCATGTGTATCTGTAGCTACACATGCCATCGAACAGAAAATGTCACTTACCCAGTGTACATCTGTTTGTGGCATGTAGTGCTGCAGATTCACATGCACCCTCCCTCATCCCCGGGAGCCTGTAGTCGTTGTAGTACTTATTTGTACATTTGCAGGGCCATCTTATTTACTTTTTATACATCTATAGTTGTACATACACAATGTTTCACTTCTTACTTCACCCTCCTGTGGGAAAACAATCTAACAAAGGAGTTGATGCCCATGCGCACTATCACCGAGAGGAAGAGTCACTTCATCCCGTGACTCGAAAAAGACTTCTTCGAAGAAAAACAACTTGTGACACTCCGAGCCCAAAACTAGATGGCGAGATATGCACAGCATGTGAATCTGCAGCACTACATGCCACGAACAGATGTACACTTGATAAGTGACATTATATACATATATATATATATATATATATATATATATATATATATATATATAATATTAATATAATATATAATATATATATAATATTAATGTGTGTGTGCTTGAAATGGTGCAGCTCCTAGCAAATGCCTGTTTTTGTGCTCCACTGCTTAATAAAAACGCCCGCCTGCGCTTGTAGAAATCCGCCAAGATGCCCTTCCTGACTGAAAAGAGGGCTGGGCAGTCACATAGCTGGGAGAAACAAAATCCTAATTGTTGCTGAGGCGCAATCAGCCTGTTTCGGGTTCAAAAAAGCCTTGTTCATGATGTTAGCCCCAATATTGTGAAATTGATTTTAACACCACTAACCATAACATCGCCAGTGAAAACATGAATGAACAAAGCACAAAGGAAAAAAAAATAATCAGATCTGTCTTGTAACATTTTACAACACTGCTATTCATTATGTGGTTCAAACTGCAGTGTGCATTTTAATGATACTACATAACAAATACTGCATGATTTTAAATCCATATGCCTACAAGATAATTAATAAATGCATTGTCTATATACTATGAAGTAAATACTGGTACCTTAATTATACTGCCTACTTGCTTATTTCCTTTCTGACTGTTAACGATTGCTCTCTTATTTTTTAAGAGTGTTGAAGTCTTTAATATTTTTAATAGTTTTATTTGGAGGTCCTAGAGAACCTTGCGGCTACCGGAACACTACGTCCAAGGTTTAGGGCTGGTTACAGCCCACCCCCGTTCTACGTAGCGGCAGCCATTTTGGAGGTAGCGGGCGGGATGCGGTCTAGTTCTCGATCGCCCGGCCTGCTTTCCCTGCAGCATTGAAGCGGAGGGGGATGTGGCTGTGCATCGGGTGTGCCGCAGGTGCGCCTAAGGCAAGCCCGTCCGCATCCGAACGGGGTTCAGGGTCCGGACACTCTGCCCCAGGGAGCTGCTCCACCACACCTCAAAAATACTCCAGACAAGAGCTTTTTAATATCCATACCAGGCAGACTCATAAGGGTTGTGTTCAAGTTGATCCTAACCTTATAGGGGTATGGAGCTGTGAGACATGTTCCTAGGACCTTGAAGGGACACCCCATAAAGACAGCCTACCCTCAAAGCAACTGACTGTACCGCTATGCAGAAACCAAGTAGGTGAGACTAGGCAATTTATTATATGTGGCGTAATTAATGAGCGCTCATTGGGCCAACACTGTTTAGAAATCAGGGAACTGATTGAATCCTCCAACTTAGATTGCCTTTTTATCACAGAAACTTGGGCCAGAGAAGATTCTAATCCTGACTTTTAGGCTGCCTCACCCCCTGGGTATTTATTCACAAGACTCGATAGGACGGGGAAGAAGGGAGGCAGGCTTGCAGCAATTGTCAGAAGCAATTTAACCTGTACTTTCGAAGATATCAGTGTCAAACTGGCTGTCTGTGAAGGAGCTACTTCAAACTACAACTTTATTACTCCATTCTTTTTAGGGCCTCCTAATCTATCGTCCCTGGGCCCTGAGAACAACTTTCTTTCTTTGTGGCCTGCTATTATCAAACCCATCGCCATGACCCCGAAGGCCATCGTTCTGGGGGATTTTAGTATTCATCTAGAGCATAAACGGGACCCGGCAACAAGGGAGTTTCTTGACCTGATGTCAAGCCTCGACTGGGCTCTCACTGACTTGTCTGCGTCTCATTGCGCAGGACATACACTGGATGGCATATTCATCCATCATGATAGTTTGACTAACCTAGAAAACACTGCCCTGGATTGGATAGGTCACGATTTGTTGACTTTCAAGGTAGCCTGCACTGTGCCAGCTATTGAAATGCCTACTGCCCCTAGGCTAGGGTGGAAATGGCATAAGATAGAGGAGCACAGCCTGACCAGGGCCCTTAAGTCGGGATGGGAATATACAAGAGAACGGGGCCTTTCCAAGCTGGAGGGCTTTGAATCGGGGCTCAGGGCTGGCATTGATAAGCTTGCCCCCTGGGTGAAACTTAGTCCCAGGCCGATGCAGACCCTTTCCTCTCCATGGTACTCTGAGGAAATTAAGTACCTATAGAGATAATATCGGCGTCAGGAACGTAGATGAAAGGCCCATAAGACTGCAGCTGAGAGAGACAAGCTGAGGGCCTCTCTTGAGAACTATAAACCAGCTATTAAAAAAGACAAAACTGAATATTTTTCTCGTAAAAGCAGGGAAGCACAGAATGGATCTAAGGAACTTTTTAAAGTGGTTCGCTCTCTGACCCACCCGCCCATCCCCTCCGGGCTTGGGAATTCTCCCACTTTTTGCCAAAGAGTCACTGACTTAAAAAATATATATATATTCAGCTGCACGCAAATTTTGCTCAGCTTTTTCCTGAAGGGGATCGAAGACTCCCCACCCTTAGTTCCCAGTGCTAAGCTGACTAGCTTTTCCCCATTATCAGCAAATAGAATTTCAGAATTGCTAGCAGGCGTAAAGTCAGGGTTACCCATTGACCCTTGCCCCCCAAGGATATTAAAGCTAGTGCCTAACCTGGTCTCTGCTGCCTTGGAACTGGTCTACTCTGACATCTTAAGGGAAGGGTTCTTCCCTCTTGCCTGGAAGGAAACCATTGTGATCACTCTTATAGGGGAAACCTATTGGCAAACATAATGACTTGACAAATTTACGACCCATCTTCCTTCTACATACCACGGCCAAGATATCAGAAAAACACCTCAGTACCCAACTGGCTGTTTTTCTTCAGACCAGTGGCCGACTAGACCCCTCTCAACATGGGTTCCGTCAATCTCACAGAACAGAATCTGCTCTGTTATCTTCGGCAGATATTATTCAGAGAAGAGTGGATCGGGGGAGGGAGCTATTCTTGTTCTATTGGATCTTTCAGCAGCATTTGACACTGTCTCCCCTCAACTGCTGATCCAGCGGCTCTATCAGGCGGGAGTAATAGAGAAGGTAGATCGATTATGGTGAGCTGCGGCGATTTCAAAGCTATCCCGTTTCAACTCCCTGGCAGTGTTCCTCAAGGGTCCTTGCTCAGTCCCACTCTATTTAATCTTTATGTTGCGCCTTTGACCAGACTGGTCTGTTCATTTGGCTTTCAAGTGGTGTCTTACGCGGACAATACGCAGTTAATTATTCCTGTCAACCATAACTGGGAGGAGGTGGCAGACAGATTTCATGATTGCATGAGTAAGATTAACAACTGGATGAGCCATAACTGTCTCAAAATGAATGGAGAAAAGACGGAAATTATTTTCTTGGGCACTGACACTGATTTATGGAACCCACGCTGGTGACCAAAGTCTTGCAATGAGTGTCCGGTCCCGAGCCCTTCAGCCAGGAATCTCGGCATTGTATTCAACAGGACTTTATCATTTGAGCAACAAGTCAACCACATGGTCAAATACTGCTACTGGTCAATGAAAATGCTAAAGAAAATCTTCCCTTTTCTTCAGGAAGAACTCAAAATTGTGGTTATCCTAGCTTTAGTCATTTCTAAATTAGATTACTGTAACACTTTCATGTTGAACATCAATAAGGCCGCACTATATAGTCTGCAGCTTTTTCAGAATGTGCCTGGTCTTGGGTCTACCTCGATCCGCATCAGCTAGCAGGAGCCTGAGACACCTCCACTGGTTATCAGTCGAGAAACAGATTAAGTTTAAAGCACTTTGCTTACATATAAGGCTTACCACAAGGAGGGCTGCACCTACCTGAGCTCGGTCCTACAGCCCTACCAGCCCTGTTGTCAGCTTAGATCGGCTTCTCTCCAGCTCATCTCAGTGCCCCGCTGCCATTGGGCTCGTTGGGGGGGATAAAGACTTCTCGGCGGTGGCAGCAAGACTATGGAATACACTTCCATCATCAATTAGACAGGAGGAGACGTATCTCAGCTTTAGAAAGCAACTTAAAACCTGTCTGTTTTCGTATTAGGCATATTGTACCTTCTGGCAGTCTTAGTGTCTCTACTTTCTGGCCCAGGTTTCCCTCGTCTAACGGTTTTCTTCTAGCACTTCGATGCTACAGCCTGAATGCGCTCTACAAATACTGCAATACAATACTTCCTTTGTAACATTCATAAGAATCCCCTATTTACTCAGAACATACAAAATGTTGTAAAGACTTCTATTTTCCTTATATCTTATCCAAATCATAATTCTGAAGTTTCTCATAGTACCCCAATGGGCTAATTGATCATTCAATATGGCTTCTTCCTTGTATTTCCTAAAAAACATATCAAATCAACTAAAAACCAAAACAGTTCTGTCTGCTCTCACAAAACATAACCTATATCATGTCACAGAAGATGAATAATATTTATAGAGAGATACAAGACATATCATTCTTCATCAGCATTCAGCCTTTTAGGTGCTTTGCAATCTATTTCAAGACTCATGCTGGCCTCTAATTTCCTCAAGTCTAACTCCCTGTCTCCACCCCTCATGTTCTTAGCTATTTGCACTATTCTGCTGTGTTTCAATGCCATCTCATCCTTATTGTGTTAATTCACAAAATGTCTCACCACTGGTTAAGCTGTGTCTGTATTCCTTATTGCCCTCACACGTTGTAATATTCTTTTATGTAATGGAAGTATACTTCCAATATACTTTTTGGCAAGTTTATGTTAACATATACACCACAAAGGTGCTCTTACATGTTATTCTGCCTTTGATTCTTATATTTCTTCTGAAAGGTGTACTGTATGTGCTGATATTCTCTCCATGTTTACAAACTATGCATTTGTTGCATTTGATGAAACCTTCTCTAGACTTAAACCAAGTTTCTTTAAGCGTGGCTGCATATACATCACTGCAAACTTGATGGTCATGTATGGATCTAGCTCTCCTAAAACTAATTAAGGAGCATTTCTGCACTTTCTCACCTATGATTGGATCATTTTTAATGAGGTGCCAGTGTTTACACGGGGCTGCCCTTTCTTGTGATATTGTTTGGTATATGTTATTATAAATCTGACATCCCTACCTCTAGATTTACCATTCGTTCCACTTTTCTTACTTATGCCGAACAGTGCTATCTCTGTTTTGCAACTTCTAGCTAGATCAGATGCTCGCCTCAAAACCCCACTAAAATAAACTCTGTTTAAATCTTGTGAGCGTTTCTGTTTCTATTCTTGAACATTCCAATTCTATGCTGTTGCAGACCCTCCTAGCCCTGTATAGTTCTCCAAAAGGTATATTTTTAATTACAGGTGTGTGATGGAAACTTTGTGCATGCAGGAAACGATTTTGTGTTGTGGGTTTACTAAAAAGTGTACTAACTAGTTGTTGTTCCTGTACTTTAACCAAAAGATCCAAAAATTCAATTTCCTTCTCACTAATTTTATTTGTTAAAGTTAGGTTCAAATTGTTGCTCTTTGTAATTTCTACAAACTCCACTGCTTCCACTTGATTACCTTTCCCTATTATAAATAAATTGTATATAAAGCTTACTCATAGTACAATGTTGTTGGGCCATTTCTCCATTTCAGGGCTCCCGATCACTTGCTTCTCCCACCAATCTGTATGCCAATTCGCATAGCTGGTGGCTATACATATATATGTTCCAGGATCCTTGTGCGTGGACACAAGAATTCAGTTCTTAGGGCTGTGAAGATGAGGCTTTCTATGGAGGAGAATTAACCTATCTCATAGAGACTTCTAGCAACAGATTCCTTACCGTAGAGGTATCCCCAGGGGTCAGACTGGATACAGAAGGTTTTTCATGAGCAGTACCCCTGCACGCCAGTAGGTGGTGCTGTACGGATCCGTGTGGCATTGGCGTCGTCCGCACCGGATGAGATATTCGCAGTGCCTATATAGCTACCACCCAGGCGCCCTGGCGTTAGTTGTTTTCTTTCCACTCTAGTCAGCACAGATTTGGAGAAGAGCTTCCCCTAGTCATTTTTGACTAATTTTTTGGATGTTTCGCCAGTTCTTTTTGAGGTCTTTTCCACCTACTGTGGCTTCAAGCACTGCAGTGCCTGCCACTGATTTATGACGGTGACAGACCCGCACCTTGTATGCCTCTGGTAATCAATGTATATGAACACTCATGAAGTCCTTGCGCTGGATTTTATGTTGGTGATCTCAGCAGACCAATGTCCGACTGGGACATCAGTATTCTGAAATTACATAAAATACAGCCAACATCTGTTTTATCTTTAAGACTTTCTCAAGTGTGTAAATTAACACCATTACAAAAAAGTTCATTATATGATATTTCTTTACACGGAGCAGAAATATTGAAGAAACACCAAGAAAAAACAGTTAACAACATACAAAAACATTTTACTTGTATGGTCTGTTGCTTTGTCCCCTTTTTTCTTTTGAAAGTTTTTGTTGGATGACTCCTGATCCATCCTCTTCCATATGGTCACTGTTGCACATGCCTGTCATGATAAGAGTTTTGGGAGACCAGACCTGGTGGGTTGCTAGAGATCAGGGATTCTGGCATGCTCTCAGCGTTGTCAATCAGATGCCCATGCTTTGATGGGCAGCATCATTGTGTCCTGTACAAGACTGGCTAATGTGTGGTGCTCGAGTCTAGGCCAGTTTATGAAGCAGGCTAAAGCTAACGTCTGTAATAGGACATTATCTGTGAGTAGATGATGTAAAGCAGCTGGAACAGAACAGCACAGTGAGTCCCAACCTTATTTCAAAGCATTTGGCCCCTTTCATAATCCACCAAGGCCCTGTGAAGCCCGGGGTTTGTATGCTGGGATCAGTTTTATGGCTTTTTCACTTAGATTAGGTCCTGCTTCTTAGTAAGTTAACTTAGGCTGTTTCCCTGCAGGTCCCTTGCTTTCTGGAGACTATATTCCTGTGCCTCTTATTTGGGGTATTGGATAAATCAGGTAAGAGTGCTTCCCTACGAGGTTTCTCACCAGTTCTGCTGCCTTGTGCCCTAACAGCTAATCCTCAAGGGCTTGTGACTTTTTTCTGATTGGTGTTCTCAACTTCTGCCCTGCTACACTTTTCAACATCTTTCTGTGATAAAGATGCTTTTCGACCCTTTTAAGTTGGGGGACCATGTATTATGTGGTCACAGAACTCTTCTGCATCCTGGTTGATTTTCCCATCTGTCAAAGCTCTGTTCCATCCGTTTGATAGGTTCCAGTTGGCTTCTGTCTGTGTGCTGTTATATTATGGGTTTTAATGGGTTAGTTCCTTTTGTTCCCTTCTAGGCCTGTTGTTTGGGGCAGCATTCCTCACTGTTTTTTCCTGAAAGACCTAGGCATTCTGATCTCCTGGCTATTCCTGTTTCCCTGTTTTTACTATTCCGGGGCCAAGGTGGAAACATAGTCTATCCCTTGTGGTGAACCTTCAAATCCTAGTCTCTGGGTGGTGATATCTATGTTATTGTATGTTACCCTGAGTTGTTATGTGCACACTCAACGCCAAAGGGATATCCTTGCACAGTCAAAACAGGTCCAGAGTCAAGGACAATGCAGATCACTTAGAAGAGATCATAAGGCCTCTGGTAGAGATTATGGAACAATTAAGGCTGAAAGAGCCATTTTTATGAGATTTTCTAAATTGGCTATTATTGGCTTTAGAGAAAAATCACATTATATAGCTCCAGCAATGATGTGTGTTTCTGGGTTTTTCTGGCATTGCTGTGGTTGTGTATTTTTGCTTTGGTATATCCTCGCAATGCAAGAAATGGGACGAGGTGGCCATATGAGGGGATAATTACATCATTACTTCTCAGTTATCTTTATTTCTCCAAGTCTTCCTTATCACAGCCGTAGATATCTGCCCTTCCTGTCCTGTTGACTTTGACTTCCAAGATGCTTCGTATTGCAGGAAGGATGGTAGGTGGACTCCCTGTTTATAACTCCCAGGGAGAAGGTGGGGACTAAGTTGATGCCGTAAGGAAAATGTAAGTTTATTTTTGGGCTAAGGTAGGTAAATCCTGTATGAGCAAGAAGGAAAACCTCAAAAAGTAAGGACTGTGATGAGGAAGGCTGGTAAAGTTATGACGTCTGATGGTAAGTAGTCAGTACACTAACATATTCATCCATTTCGCACTAATTGTCCTCTAGGGTAATAAGTACTAACCGATAATATATAGATGTGCACTGAATGGAGCACAAGCTGTTCACTAACCCTTGTAGAGTGAAGAGTTTTTTTAAACAGATCTGACATCAAATGCTATTTTTAAAGAAATCATGTTTTGTCAAAAGTAAATCAAAACTCAGCACAATTGTGGATCCCATTCAAACCATAACGTTCCTTGATGTTTCAGATCCCGGTTTAATTCCCCCTGACAATAATTTATCAGTTATACAATATTCCAGAGAGTTATTATCCCAAATGAGTGACTATCTAGAGATTCACATACACTATTAAACTAAATCCATATTAAAGCCAGCACATTATTAAAAAAAGAGAGAGGTAGCAGGAATTTAGGCACTGTATTAAATCTTCACACAAAAAGGACAAGAAATATGGTCAAACTCCAGACCAAACAAAAATCAATAATATTTGAAAAAACGGCCCTCACCCACAAATTGTGGCATGTTTCATCATAGGGCCCTGCTAACACACTCCAAATAATAAATCCCCTTTGGAGTGGAGCAGTAAGGGTGGGGGAACATATAAGCACAAGAGACAAGACCAACAATTATAGTACAGGGATCACAGACGCACAACAGAAAAAATATCTAAAACTGACTCAGGCTGATCACTAATTTATTCTGGTGTAGCCTGGATAGGATTAAAATATTGTTGGTGGTGTTTTAGGAACTAATCACCTGTACACCCCAATATCTGAAAGGGTATTAAATCTGCCTGGGTGTTTAAGGGGAAGTAGTTAAAATGTATTGCTTCGCCCAGGCAAGTGCTCAGTGCCCCTCAACAGTATAACTGGACAACACTCATGTTAATGCCTCCTCTTTTACACTGTAGTCTGAGCTATTTCCTGGCACTCCTTGGTTATTTACCCCAGATAAACATTGTGAGAATTGTAACACTGGCTCCTTATCATGGGAATTGTCATTAGTGCGTATCTCTACCCATGCACAGGATCCAGGAGCACTTTTGCAATAGAGAAAAACATCTGGGGAGGGTGCCAGGTTAGAACTCAAGAGAGGGAGTGTTGTAGTGTCAGCCTGTCTTAGCAACTTAGCAAACATTTTCCCCCTGAGTCACCCACTGTGTGCCACCAAATTTGCTTTCCAAATCTTTTGCCAGGCCAACCACAAAATCAGGTTTTAGGTTACCATTGTCGCCGACTCAAGGAGTTAATATCTAGGTGGAATCAAGTCTGGTTGAGACACTGGCATTGCAGTTTGTTTTCCAGAAAGATAAGGCTCAAGAAGAGCAAAAGGTCAGCTAGGATTAGAGGGAGAACCTAACATTAGGTCGCAAGGAATGAGGAGAAAGCAGGAGGGGCCAACTAGAAGAATAGGCTTTTGAGGAGAGAGAAAGGGAGTTGGAAAGAGAAATACAGGAAAAGGAGAGATAGTTTGTGAGAGAGAGGATAGCATTGGAAAAAGAGAATGACAGAGGAGATAGCTACATCTGGGAAACGCAATTTCACTTCCAACTCTATCAGAATACCTGGCTGGGATCCAAAAGAGCTTGTGTGCATGGAGGAATAAGATAGTTTGGAATATTTTGCTGAAAGAAGTCCTTGTTCTGCTGACAGAGGGTGCCATTGAGTGGGTTCTGTCTTTGGAGAGAGAAGAATGATGCTACTTCCTTGTATCAAAGAAAGATCGAGGCCTCAGATCGATACTGAATTTCTGCCTACTAAATGCCTTTGTGTGGAAAGACAAATTCAAGATGCTGACCTTCTCCCAGATTCTTTCTGCTTTGGGCGCAGAAGGTTGGATGGCACCCTTGGAATCCAGGACACATAATTTCATATCCCAACCTGAAGTACCAGAGGTGTTATCTGCGATTCACAGTGGAGACTGCACACTTCCAATTTGTAATTTTCCCTTTGGCCTTCTCTTGGCTCCTTGGATGTTCATGAAAGTGTTGGAGGTGGTCGCTGAACATTGGAAGCTTGGGGAATACATATGTTCCCATTCCTTGATGAATGCCTGCTGAAGGCTGGCTCCCCACAGTCAGTCATAGACCATCTATGGAAGACGACGCAACTTCAGACATCTTTGGGGTTTTCTGTTATGTCATGTGTCTTTGTAAATCTCTCCATCACCTACAAGGGTATCCTGGTGCTGAGCTGTGGTGCGTGCCAACCCTGCCTATGGTAGGTTGGTTAACTGAAGAGCCAGTTTTCAGCTTCTTGTGGAATTGAGGGAGGGAGGTGGAGGCTTTGATGTGGAGTGGAAGGCTGTTCGATGCTTTAGAAACAATGTAAGAGAGCTGATTATTTGTATGCGTGGGATATGTGCGAGTAGGAGTCCTGCAGAGGTGTCTGGGTAGTTAGTGGAAGGAGATGCTGCTGTTCAGGTAGTTCAGTGCCAGATGACATATGCAGGCCCTGCAGTGGAACCTCAGGTTTTAGCTGTCTCAGCTTTTGGGCTGCCTCTCCGAATCCATTCAGATTTCACCGGCGATGGCTCAGGATCATCTGTGTTGGCAGGAGAATGCCAACCTGACCTGCGGCAGGCCACTCACCCTTCCCCATCCAGACTTCACAGTTGTTACAGATGCATCACTGGTTGAGAAGGGCGGGTTAACTGGGAAAGGTGGAGACCAGAGGCCCCTGGTCTATGGATGAAAGCCAGTCAGCATTATTCTTTTGGAGCTTTGAATGGTCCATGTGGCCCTAAAAGCCTTCCTGCAATCCGCCAAGGGACAGCTAGTGCAAGTCTAAAAGGACAATATAGCCGACATGTGGTACAGCAGCAAGCAGAATGGAGTGGCATCTTGGGACATGTGCCAGGGAGCTTTACAGCTAGGGAACCAGCAGAAATTTGTTCTGCTAGCCAACCATCTGACAGGTTTTCTGAATGAGAGAGCAGATCAACTGAGTATACGTCGGCTGTCGGATCACAAGTAGCATCTCCACCTCGAAGTGTCAAGTGGCTCCAAGAACAACCTCTTCTCTGCAACTCCTGTGAAGTGGGCACCCTTCTTTGCTGTGCTGCCAAGGCCTCCCTGTGCCGCCTGCCAGAGGGTCCTGCTTGGGGGCTCCAACGATTCCTCCTGGCTGTCCTCCTTGCTGAGGGCTGGCCCTGACTTTTCTGCTAAAGTAAAGTCTTGTTGACCTGGCTGGTCCTCAAAATTCTGCAACACTCTGTGCAATGCTTTGTTGCATTAGCCAAGGCTTATTAGTGGTTTTGCTTACAACTGACCCCTCTGCAATCTGACAACCGGCATGGGACAGCTCATGGACAGCTCCTGGGATCTTCCTGCATCGCCAGGACTCCACTGCTGCTCTTCTTCGACCACCATCTCATAGGAAAGTATCTCCAAAAAGGGTAGGCATTGACCCCTGCACCGCGTGGGCACCCTTGGGTGGTCTGGACTCTGTTCCCTCTTTCCTTAGGTCCTCTTCTTCTGGAATCCATGCTTGAGCTCCACCGACCTGGTCCATCGGTCACAACAGCAGCTGGACAACCAAGGTCCCCATTGACTACAATGGGAGATTCCTACACGTCACCCTGTGCACCTGGGCTCCCTGGTATAGGTACTTCACTTCACTGAGTATCCACGGGTGAGGGCACTCTTGAACCTCCCTTGACCCAACAGCTTTTCTCGGGGTCCTACTGGAAGGGTCCTAGAACATGAAAACTCTTATCCGTGACTTCCCCATATTATCCTGTGGACACTGTCCCGGGGTTACAACTCTACACACGGGCACCTGGGGAATCCTAACTAGTTACTTTTGGTGTTATATTGCTTCCCCAGTCCTAAGGGTTCTTGGGTAGTAGTCTTGGTTAGTAGTGACTTTCACATTCCATTTTTGTAGTGTATGGGTAAGCCCCCCAGTGGGGCCCATGTTATTTTGTGCTTTTACTTACCTGTTTCTGAGTATATTTGTATATGTCTGTATCTCCGGTTAGGAGATATACCACAGTTAGTTTAGTGTTTGTGTTATGCTAAGTAACATATTATTTTTCTAACACTGGTGTGATTCTTTCCTGTGTGTACATCACTGAGTTACCTGTGTGGTATCTGCAACTGCTTTATACCCTCCTGGATAAGCCTTAGCTTCTCTCGACAGCTACCGTTTGAGAGCTCTGGTTATCTAGAACCTCTTACACTATCATTAAGGGTTGCCTGGACTCAGTACAGTGTACCTGACCCATAGGTATACACCACATACTGAACCAGCCTCCCACATTTGAGCCAGCCTCGTACACATTCAAAGTAAACAAGTGGTAATCTTCTGCATAAACTCAACAACAGAGGACATATTCATACATTGTGTTCCAGTGACTCGCAACATTTGCATTTCTTGCTGCTTAATATGCTGGCTTCATATTTTAAAGATGGGAGTGGGACCACATGAGCTGATTCTGCATGCATGCTTCAGCTTACTTCTCATCTGAGAGTGGGTAGCTGTAGTGTTGAATGTTGATAATAATAAGTGCCCTTAAGACAACTTGCTAAATTCCTCCCTGTTCTTGTTGTGCGATAATGCTATTGCTGCTTTTATTTAGCAATGATCATAGTCATTATACTGTAAACTACTCTCCCATTTTTTTGTAGATTCAAAGATGTTAGTTTTCCATGCAGATTTTACAGTTCATTGTAATGAAGTTGGTTTGTGATCATTTAGTTCTCTCCAAGTTAAATTATTTAGGGTCCCAAGAGTTCTCCAACCTGAAACAATACTTCTGAAACTGCAGATCAACACATAAGCCAGGATTTAGCAATCCAAAGTCAAGTCCTAATTCCCTTTTGGGCATGCACTGTTCAAGACTATAGACTGAACGAATCACTTGCAAAAACACCTTGTTCAGGGCATGTGTGGCTGTAGAGACACATGCTTTGCATACTCCTGACATCTACTATTGGGTCCAAATGTGTGGAAATTGATTTTCTTCTAATAAGTCTTTTGAGCAACGAGGTAGAGTTACTCCTCCTCTTGGTGATAATGTGCATGGGCATCAACTCCGTTGTTAGATTGTTTTCTTTCTGCTGTTGGGTTCAGACGTGTGTGCCTGAGCTCTGGATCAATGCTGCCATGGTGCTCTTTTTGGTTCATGCAACACTATCCCTTTGTCGGTATTGTTTTGATCTCGTTTTCCACTCTGCTTAAAGTATATCCTTTCACTCATCGAGTCTGTTCACTTTGACCGCAGCCCCTAACGGGCCTTGAATTTCGGGGCCTATCTTCAGCTCCATCGAGTTCTCCAGAAAATGCCTCGCTTGTGATGGAACAAACTACCTTCCATTACTGCCCTCGTTGTCACATGAAGTATCCACAAACAGATCTACACCAGGTCTGTAACCTGTATTTGTCTGTAGATCACAAAGAAGCGGACTGCGTGGCCTGCCACTCCTTCCAATCTAAGAAAACGTTTTGAGCCCACCAGGCGAATCAGCTGAAAATGTCCTGGAGGAGCATCGAGGAGACTCCATACATCTTCAGACATGAAGGCCTCGAAGAACAAGAAAGACACCAATAGCCATTGGCTGCAGAAGAGGAGATGTTCTCCGTTGAGGGCAGCTCCGACTCAGACCCTGAGATAGACCTCAAAATTCCAGCTTGCTAAACCGTGTGTATGGTACCCCCGTCCCTCAACAACGCACCCATCACCCTAACAAAACACTTGACTGCACTAGAACACCAGACAGAGGCCCTCAGTCCACCACTGCCTTCTGGCACCGAGTAATTGGATTGGATTCCCTGCCCTTCAGTTTGGTGCTGAATCACCAACCAAAGTGGAATTTTTCAGCGTCAGTGCCCACCCGATCCTCAGTGCTGACTCGAACATCATCAGTGCCGCCCACCGATTTGATGCCGAGCGGTTCTTTGGTGCTGAAACCAAATACTGGGTCGGACCCAAAATCTTCAAAGCAGACCTCCAAGAAGGGTTCCGGCAAGTAATTGGAGCCCATTCTCCATAGACTCCAAGAACCACTGGATGCCAAACAAAAGGCAATTCAAAACCAGCCTCACACCGGCTGGATCCTTGCCACAGATTTGCCTCCCACTCCTACTCTATAGAGATGGCCACAAACTTACAGGGTAAGTAGCATTTTCTTTCTATTTCCATATTTAGCTGGCCCTCGTAGATAGATAAATATGTGTGAGTGCAGGATCAAATTTTGCTCTACAAAGATCAAGAATCGAGGAACCAGTTGGGTGTGAAAATTACACTAAAGTTTCTACAGACTTGATTGTAAAAAAAATTGCACAGTCACACATGGCAATCAGTTGCACTTTGTCTAAACTTTTCATCCGACCACACTCCTAGGTACTGGTAAGCTTGACTCAAAGCAATATTTTCTCCACCAGTACATCAAGAGTTATTACAGAAAGTTTTCTAAATTGTACAAACTTTGTTTTTCCCAAATTCACCCTAAAATCATTTTATTAATTTGTCAATGCTCTTTGTAGTACTGTTGGTGTGCTATCCAGAAACACTATCATCAGCTTATTGAAGAGCTGTAACGTGAGTAGAATTCAAATTTGGAGAAAATATTCTTTCCTTCAGGGTGGGTACCAGGCCAGCAGTATAGAGATTGAATAGTAGGGGCACCATTACACACCCCTATTTTAATACTCTATGTAGGAAGCTGGCCTGGTGTGTAGTGGGTACCCAAAGTACCTACACCTTATACCAGGTCCAGGTATCCCTTCTTAGTGAAGTGTAGGCAGTGGGTAGAAGCCAGGCTCTCTAGAGGTAGCTGTGGATGAGCAGCCAAGGCTTATCCCGGAGACATGCAAAGCTCTTGCAAAACCACTGTAGTCGCACAGCACTTACACACATGGAAGAGCACACTCAGTTGTACTTATTTTTGGAACACAATACCACAAAATACTAGCAGGGCAATCCTCCATTGGGAGGTAAGTAAAACACAAAATATATACTCTAGCAATTAGAAATAGGCATAGAAAAGGTCAGAAAACAGTGCTAATAGCAATAACCAATAGTGACCCTAGGAGGAGCACAAACCATATTCTAAAAAAAAATTGAATGCCAACACAGGACCCCCACCTAGGTAAGTGGAATGTGTAGAGGGGAGATGGGGGTACTAGGAAACCACAGAGGTAAGTCACACAGTACCCTCCAGCGACCAGGAAAGCGGGAGTAAATCACTGGATTTCCCTAAACCACCCAAAAAGGAGGAAAAAGAAGAAAAGAAGGCACCCAGACAAGACTGCAAGAAACCAGCAGTGGATTCCTGAAGACAGAAGACCTGTGGAGAGAGGGGACCTAGTCCAAGAGTCGTAGTGGAGTCCAGGAGGAGTAGTATCTACTACCCACCCAGCTGTACTTGCAGGAGTTTGTCGACGGTGAGGAAGAACAGGTCAGCACTGCAGCCCTGGAGCCGGAGAAGAGTTCCTGATGTATGCAGAAGATGTCCCACGCTGGAGTGAAGATTGCAGACGGGTGTCGGTGAGGAAATTCCACCAACAATCCTTGGCCCAGGAGAACTCGACACAGGAGGGGGAGTCACAAGGGACCCTCAGCATTGCAGAGAGTCCACAGGAACAGAGGCAGCACCCACAGGAGTCCCATAGGACAGGGAAACAAAAGTTGCAGAAGGAGCCCGCGCACCACCACAGAAAGGGATCCCACGTCACAGGAGAAGCACGCAGAGGGCTGAGCGTCACAGCAATGGGTGCTGGGGACTGGAGCTGCACGTCGCCTGAAGATCCCTTGGAAGTGATGCAAACAGGCCTTGGCAGCTTCAAGTGACGCGGTGCACGGGGGTTCTGTCCTGCGTGAAAAGGCAAAGGCTTGCCTCCACCAAAGTTGGACAGCTGGCAAAGAGGACCAAGAAGACTACTCTGAACCACCACCTGTGATGCAGGATCCAAGCAGTTCAGGATAAGAGGAGATCCACACAGCTGGTCGTCGTTGCTAACAGGTGCCTGCGGATGCAGGGAAGTGACTCCTTCACTTCAAGGGAGATTCCTTCTCCTTCTTGGTCAGGCTGAAGAGTTGTTGTCTTCTGAGGATGCACAGCCAGGGAAATGTTGCAAAGCTGGCAGGAGTCGTGGAAACAGTGTTGCAGAAGAGTCTTCTTCGTTGATTGCAGCGTTGTCGGTTCCTGGAGGGTCCATTCGCAGTTCCAGTGGTCAGAAGTCAACGTGAAGGTTGCAGGGGAATCCTGCTGGAGTCTTTCAAGCCAGATCTGAGGACCCACCCAAGAAAGAGACCCTAAATTGCCCTGAAAGGGAGATTGGTCATCTAGCCAGGTAAGCACCTATCAGGAGGGGGCTCTGATGTCACCTCCCTGGCCACTCAGATGCTCCCAGAGTTCCCTGCCAACCTTGAATTCAAGACGGCAGAACCCAGGGCCCCTCTGGAGGAGCTCTGAGCACCATCCCTGGGGTGATGATGGACAGGGGAGTGGTCACTCCCCTTTCCATTGTCCAGTTTTGTGCCAGAGCAGGGACTGGAGGTCCCTGAACCTGTGTGGACTGGTTTATGCACGGAGGGCACCAAATGTGCTCTTCAAAGCACACCAGTGTCTTGGGGAGGCTACCCCTCCCAAGCCAGTCATACCTATTTCCAAAGGGAAGAGGGTGTTACCTCCCTCTCCAAAAGGAAATCCTTTGTTCTTCCTTCCTGGGCTTGATCAGATCAAGCAGCAGGAGGGCAGAAAATTATCTGAGGGGTGACAACTTGGGCTGCCCGAAAAACCCTGTAAGACTGGTGGTAGCAATGCTGGGGGTCCTCTAAGGAGCCCCCAGAGTGCATGGAATCATACTTCCAATACTTGCAACAGTATTGGGGAAAGATTCCAACATGTTTGATACCAAATATTCCCAAGGTTCGGAGTTACCATTATGTAGCTGGACATAGGTAGTGACCAATTTCCAGTACACACATAAAATGGCACCCCTGCACTCACAAAGTGCAGGAAAATGGATCTGGAGTTTGTGGGGACACCTCTGCAAGTGTAGGGGTGCCCTCACACACAGATACCTGCACCCTGCCCTCTGAGCTGAGAGGGCCTACCATAGGGGTGACTTATAGTGACCTGGTGCAGTGACCTGTAGTAAAAATGGGTGCATGCACCCGTTTCACGCAGACTGGAATGGCAAGCTTGCAGAACCCTTTGCCTGGGCTCCCTATAGGTGGCAGAATAACTGCTGCAGCCCATAGTGATTCCCTGGAACCCCAATGCCCTGGGTACATAGGCACAATATACTAGGGACTTACATGGGGGGGAACAATGTGCCAATTATGGGAAGAAAAAGGTACAGTTTACAGGAGAGAGCATAACTACTGGGGTCCTGGTTAGCAGGATCACAGTAGACACAGAAACACTGACAACAGGCAGAAAACGGGGGTGACAATGTCAAGAAAGAGGGCACGTTCTTACACTCTGTTAGTATAGAGTTTTCCTGTCACTGTCCTACCTGAACTGATCGTCATTCTGACACATGTGTCTGTGTGAAGCATTCTCATGGCACTGAAGAGTGACAGTGGATGATGATTTCTTCAACAGAGTTGCTTGGCTCGCCCTGTCAAAAGCGATATTGTATTACAAGTAACAGGCATACAGGCTATTCCTTGTTTGTGCCATTAAATGAACCGCTACAATTATATCCCGGGTTTCTGCATCTTTTCAAAATCCTGCCTGTTGGAGCAGTAAAATTCTGTTCCTAATGGCACAGTGTCTTGAAGTATCCATCAGAACAAGATCCTTACCTTTGGTAATGCTCTTCTTGGTGGATAATCTATCTAACATCAATTTCCTTACTGTCCCTCCACCTCCTCATTCTGTGGAGTGGACTCCTGACCATCATAGTAATGTTCCACATTAGATATTACAACACCTTCATCTGCAGTTGTTCTTACTGCTCTGCATTTCAGAACTCTGCAGCAGAAACATAAGAAACTAATTTATGCGCTGAGGTGGTGCTAATATGCGGCTGTGCTCTGTCACTTCCCCAGTGGTACGGAGTCATCACAGAGCTACATGGTGCCATCGATCAGCATTCAGGAGCATTGCTGAAGATGTTCTCCGGATCCAGACTAACGACTGGGGATATCGTTAAGTTGAGGAATCTGCAGTGATCTGATTATCCACTAGAAGTTATTCAAAATAATTAACCTTGTAAGCATGCAAGGGAGAACTAAAGGAAAGATAAAATATCAATTGTGCGGTGACCAGCACGAGCTGATGAGACAATCTGGAAAACTTGATACTCACACATGCCTGCAAATACCATGTTTTGAGGCAAAAACCTTTGACCCTCTGTTCCCTTGTAGTGTCTTGCACAATGAAAGAATCACATAGGCAACTTATGTGAATACATTACATGACCCAGGTTGTTTTTTTCTCTTTCTCAAGAGACTTGTCTGTTGATAGGCCAAAATGCCATACCAGGTGTTAACAATGAACCATCTTTGAAATTTGAAACGTGCTGATGTCTTTCCAGAGAGAAAGCATGCAACCAACTATGTCCCCTGACCTGTACTATCCTTAATCAACTCACACCCTGGATGCAGAGGAAGGAAAAAGATGCACAGCACACTGGCAGTACAGGACCTAAGACGACAGGCCTAGAGTGACCAGAATTACCGCCTCGTACACTGTAATGCTGGACACTTCCCACAGTTGTTAGCCTTCAACCGATAAGTCATATCCAGCAGGCGTATTATTCTAATTAGTCTAGTGGAAGCACACCGTAGCACCCAGAATTCATTGGGTTATCACATGACGACCCAGTAATGGCAACAGTGCCCACCACAAAATGGAGCTAGGTGACTACTTTTATGGCAGGCCTAGTTGAATGTCAAGGAACCCTCCCCATTCTCCCAGACCCTCCTCTCCGTCCTTGTCTTCTTCCTGTTCCCAGGCTCCCAACCAATCATGATGCTGCTGTCAACAGCAACAGTTTTAATGGAAAAGGGGTATGACCTCTAAAACAGCGAGGCTAGGCCAATCAAACTACACAAAAGAAACAAGAGGCAACACTGTAGTTAACTTGGAAAAAAATATTATTTACAATGAGAATGCAAAACCAATTACCTGTCCCAAGCATTAATACGTAACATTTATTCAGAACAATTTTAATTGAAAAACATTTGTCACGCACAGAAGAACACATACAAAAGTGAACAATTACCTCATATAAAAAAATTGGCACTGCACAACCATTACTTATATCAAAAACATTTGACAATAATGCAAATTCAAGAACAAACAATGGCACAAAAAATCTAACTAAAATTCAGGTTCTGCACCAATTCGAAAAAGAGGGAACTCGGAGCCTAACTCATTCGCTAAATTTTAAGGCTCTTCTTTAAAGAACAGAATAGCGCAGAGGCCCTAATTGTAAGTCTTTGTATGGTAGCTCAAACAGGAATGATGTGTATTGCAAGACAATACTTTGAATTCTCCTAAAAGACCTAATCTTCTTTAATAGCGCTCACAGCTGCGCCCTATTGTCGACGTGTTTCAAACCCACTGGATTCACGGGTTCTCTTCAGGACACAGAACATCAAAACACAACTGTTGCCAAAAAAACGAAAATCACATATACTACGTAAAGAGAAAGTGCCAACAGATCTCATCACTATGCCCTTAACACATTCCATTATAAATACCTGGTCAGGAGGAACTGCCATCTTGTGATGGCTTACCACCAAAGCAGGGGTCTTACGATTCTGTGAAAAAATTGATGGCCTCACTGTTATACATTGCAACACAATACTAATACTGTAGCCAACCTTGTGTGTTTGTAACAGAATTCACCAATGTAAACTCGTTTGAGAACGCCAGTTCAAAACAATACTTGCTAAAATGTCACCAGTTTCAAGTGAATTCCATTTACCATGAATTCAACACCGAAAGCCACAGTGATAAAATGAACAGTGATAAAATAAATTGCAGCCAAGGAGCATTAAAGCATCATTTCAAACCTAGCTGGATGAAAACTAAATTGCAAACAGATGTCACTTGGCATAAATCAAACAACTAAACCCATAATAATAATCCAGCCTGGAAAGCAAAAGAAAAACATTTAAAAATGCATTCCTTGTGCATATAAACATGTAACCTCAATTGTACTTTACCCAATAACTTGCTGCACTGAAGTATAAATCACTTTAATTGCTTCTCCTGAAACAAGCAGATTAGCAAAAGAACATCAAAATAAAGCAACCTTGAAATCTCAAGAAAAATGTAATAGCACCATCTGACAATGCCGGACATTACCTTTTGCTTGCTCACTTTGCATTCAAACCAATGTTAATCCAGCAAAAAGCACCTTTAGTTTGAGGGAGGGTTAAATAGTGTGTGACCATGACTTATGACGTGTAACTCCTGCACCCTAACTTTCCACTAAAGAAAGTTTCAACAGAAACGATGCTAACCACTATGACTCCAGCATCAAATTGCATGAATGTTAATGTCCATTAACAAAAATTACTTTAATGAAAAAATCGAAATGCATTTCTCAATTCAGGCCAGACCACGCCCTAAACAAATTAGGTGGTTCTGGGAACTGAAGTCCAATTACCAAGCATTACTCTTTACTGCAGAAGTAAAACGAAATACACATTATTGAAAAAGACATTCACTACGCTATACCGGTAAACACTGTAAACCACTAAAATAGAGGATTGTGAGAGCTGGACAGCATTTATCCAACATCTGCCCATGCCACACACAACTATCCATAGCTACATACACGGCTTCATAGTTGACAACAAATACCCTCTGGTGCCTATGTCTTCCAACACTATTAAGCCACAATGGCTGCACTGAATTCCCAAGAGGGGATCCACATTGCTATACTATAGCTGGCAAGTTTGTGGAATTGCGAGCAAATTATTAAAGAACACCATGGTTAACAATCGACAATTACAATAAATTCTGCAATTCATTGAATTAATTCAACCCCTCTGTAGCAGTATTACATTTCCAAAGCAAATTGGCTTATCTTCTCATGAGCAAGGATTTTGAATGACCACCTCTTTGTCCAACCTTGACCACAGCGAGCACTGTCCATAGCCCATCATTCTCTGAATGATGATTATCTAAAAAATGGCTCACAATTGGTGCTGTAGTGACCCTGCGTCTGATTAGGGACTTATGTTGAATGATACGCTGCCTTACTTCTTGGTTAGTCATTCCAATATACAATTTGTTACAAGAACATACAGGGGGTCATTCTGACCCTGGCGGTCATTGACTGCCAGGGTCAACGACCGCGAGAGCACCGCCAACAGGCTGGCGGTGCTCTCAAGGGCATTCTGACCGCGGCGGTTTGGCCGCGGTCAGAAAGGGAAAACCGGCGGTCTCCCAGCTGCGCCGCCATGGGGATTCCGACACCCCATACCGCCATCCTGTTCCTGGCGGTTCGCCCGCCAGGAACAGGATGGCGGTATGGGGTGTCGTGGGCCCCCGCAGTGCCCATGCCAATGGCATGGGCACTGCACGGGCCCCCGTAAGAGGGCCCCCACAAAGAATTTCAGTGTCTGCTTAGCAGACACTGAAATTCGCGATGGGTGCAACTGCACCCGTCGCACCTTCCCACTCCGCCGGCTCCATTCGGAGCCGGCTTCCTCGTGGGAAGGGGTTTCCCGCTGGGCTGGCGGGCGGCCTTCTGGCAGTCGCCCGCCAGCCCAGCGGGAAAGCCAGAATGGCCTCCGCGGTCTTTTGACCGCGGAGCGGCCATATGGCGGTTCCCTCCAGGCGGGCGGCGACCGCCGCCCGCCGGCCTCAGAATGAGGCCCACAATGCCATAAATAACATTATTGGTATTCCCTTTAATAGTGGAATCACACACATGCAAGAACCACATTTGTGATGCCCCTCTAACGAAGATAAATTCCATGCTTGGTACAAATCCCTTCTCGAAGAAGCTGGTGACACAAAAGCTTGTACTATTTGACTCCCGATTCTCTGATCCTTCTTAAAAGCAAACAGGGGTCTCACAAATGATTTGTCATTTTTTTAAATCAAATGTCAATTCTGCAGTACTACTTTTTTGGAATTGTTAGTCTTTCGACAAAACGTGGATACACAAACTAATCTATCTGTGATGGCCCTCACGTTTGACCAACAGTGTTTCCCTCGGAGTCTACCAAGCCCGTTTCATGGATTGCATCACCAAGTTTTTGGAGTAACCTCTTTCTGTCAGTTTATCGTGCAGTTTTTTAGCATGGTACTCAAAAGTTGTCTTTTCAGAACAATTACACCGAATCCGTTGAAACTGCGCATATGGCAGATTATCTTGGAGGCTGCGGGGATGGTGGCTAGAGTAATGCAATGCCTTATTACGATCATTAGGCTTCTTGTAGAGGGAAGTTGCTAGTTTACCATTGAGAGGGAACACCTCTACATCCAAAAATGTGATAGATTCACAGCTACTAGTTGCACAAAATTGAATGTCATTAGTTCTCTGACTTAACCACTTTGTGAAATGATTCAATGACTTAATGGAGCCAGCCCAGAGACAAAACATGTCATCAATAAATCTGAACCATATTGCAGTATTACTAACAAAAGGGTTATTATTATACACAAACTTGTCTTCAAACATTGCCATGAACAGTACTGCTAGCTCTGGTGCGAAGGGACAACCCATTGATGTCTCTTTCACTTATATAAAGAACTGACTGTCAAATTTGAAATAATTATTTCTCAATACAAACAGTGCTAATTTCAATATGAAGTCAGTGGGAACCTGGTGAAGAACAAATTCAGTAGCATTCAACTCATCTTCTTGGGGAATCTGTTTGTATAATGACATTACATCAAATGTAAGCAAAATCTGAGAGTTGGGATAAAACTATCAAACTCAAGGTCATCAATTTTACTTAGAAAATCTGTTGTGTCTCAAGTAAGAAGGAACTTGAAGAACTAAAGGTTTAAAAAAAACATCAACATATTTGTCAAGAGGCTCTAACACTGAATCACAGCCAGATACTATGAGACGGCCAAGTGGGGTCTTTTTATTTTTATGCACTTTGGGTAATAAATAGAAGCCTGGGATCGTTGGGTTTTTCTTAACAAGGAAATCACATTCCTTAGGTCCAATTAACCCATCCTCAAAAGCCTCTTTCACCATGTCTTGCACCTCACCTAGAAGGTCTTTAGTAGAATCCTTTGGAAGTTTTTTTTTAATAGAATTCAACATCATCCAGTTGTCTTTTGCCTTCTCTCCTGTACCCGTCTGTAGGCCAAATTACAACTGCCCCTCCTCTATAAGCCTGTTTTATAACAATTGACTGATAATTTTTCAAATCCAGCATTGATTTTTTTCCTCTTTTGAAACATTATGTCAAATGTACTCTCTCTTATGTTCTTACTGCGCGATAGCAGGAAACACTGCCTGCTCAAAAATTAACACCTCTTTAGGAACCAAATTGGGAGCTGTACAAAAGGACAATTTATTCGTAAGACCAAAAGCCTCTACATTGGAGGAAGCATCATGATTCTGAAAAAAGGTTTTCAATCTGATTTTCCTACAAAATTCTAGAGCTTCTGTTTTTAACCGAACAAAGTTAGTGTGTCTTATTGGTACAAATGAAAGCCCCTTACATAGAACTCTCTCTTCATCTTCAGAAAGTGACCTGTCTGAAGATTGAAAATAGGTGATACTATTGTTTTTGTAATACTGGCGTTGAGTAGTCATTTCCCAAGGTTGTTTGAAATACCTGATTCTTCCTCTGCCCCTTTGCCTGCCTCTTCCGAAAAAAGACTGCTGCTGTTTGTGAGGGACTCGGTTTGATGGACCTTCACCAGGGTCCGATTCACCAGCAGAGGAGGATGATGTTCCAGGAAAAAGTGATAAACTGGATCTAGCTTGGAAATATGGTAGATATCTCCTACAATCAGGACGGGTATAACAATCACTTTAAAGATATGGGTACACTGTCTCAAGACTGAACGTTTTTTCAAGTAATGCTTTAGCTTCAGAAAGAGAATGACTGTCTTTAAGCTCTTGTTCTAACTCAAAATTTCATCAAGCTGTTTTTTTGCAAGATGCTGAGCAGTCTCATTTATAAGAACCATGAGATCACGGCTGTATTTAGTGCCTATGCAACTGTACCCTTTTTGGTACTCTGGATCCTCTATAAAGATAACAGGAATGTTTTTTTATTTGTAGCCCCCCGGGATAGTGCCTGCTCTTAAATGCTCTTGCAGGAAATATCCATGTAACTCCGCACGGATCTGTTTTTTTCTTAATTCTACTCGATCTATCTGATTAAGTCTGTTGTTTGGCGGTCGAGCTCAGTGAAACCAAAGTGAATGGAGAAGGGGCATTAAGTAAATTCTGTATATGGTCTTCTGTGAAACACAGTGTCTTGCTCATACATGATTTCAAGAGGGAGTTGAACATGTGGTGGAGATTAGTCACTAGCCACGGCACCTATCCCTGAGTAAACCAACCTACTTTTAAAAACTTTCTAGGGCTATTAAAATGCCTGTAGACCCTTGTGAGAAAACTCTTGCTCACAATCTACTGTAATAGAAAAGGGGTATGGCCTCTGAAACAGCGAGGCTAGGCCAGTCAAACTACAAAAAAGAAACAAGAGCCAACACTGTAGTTAACTTGGAAAAAAATATTATTTACAATGAGAAGGCAAAACCAATTACCTCTCCTTAACATTAATACATAACATTTACACAGAACAATTTTAATTGAAAAACATTTATCACACACAGAACAAATACAGAAGTAAACAATTACCTCCTATTAAAACAATTGACATTGCACAAACATTACTTACATCAAAAACACTTGACAATCATACAAACAGCAGCAGCATCGTGATTGGTCTGAGCGGCCTGTTTCGCCGCTCAGACTGGGAGTGGGAGCCTGGGCATGCTCTCCACTCTGCTGTACAATACAACCTGGTAGAGAACATGCAAAGTGCGCATGTCTGTTTGGCTGGTCCAACACAGCTGGCCAAACAGACATGCACACTTTGTGTGCACATTGCCCTCCTCCGGCCCCCTCCCTACAGCCCAGCCCCTTCTCCCAGGGAAAATAAAAAGATAATAATGTTATTGTCTTTTTTTTTTTTTTTTTTCCCCACAGTCCAGGGGGGGCGACGCTCTTCCACCTTAGTGGAGGAGCCACCACTGATAAGACTGCTAAGGCAGTAACAGGACACCCACAGTATGATGAAAAGAAGCATCTCCCCACGTTCCCCATCACCTGTGTTTCACCAAACCATGCTTCCCCAGCTCCACACCTCCCCACCAGCAGACCCAGAGCCTGAGTGAACAAATGCATAAAAAACACCCAGCTACATATTTGTTGCTTCTTCTGGCAAAGCGACGGATCACAAGAAGCTGGAAATTCCCAAGTGCACCGTTGTTCTCGATCTGGAGAGAGGAGGTCATACAATAGAGCACAGCTGAGAGTTACACCCTATGCAGGGAAGAATACTGTGGTGTCAGTAGGCGACTTATAGCCATGATTTAGGACACTTTACTGGAAGTCTTTAAATCCCAAGAAGACCCTAAGTAACACCAATCGCTTACATGACATGCCACACAAACCTTCAAATAAACCCACATACCATGACTGGCCAGAAATCACCTCTGCTGCCTAGGACATAGCCACGGAGGTAGTAGTGGGTAGGGCAGTTGCCTTAAAAAGTGCAGCAGGTGCTGCGGCACCATGGCATAATGGCATGTGAGACCCACTGCATCCCATTTATAGCTGCATCTTACTACCAAGCCAGAGGATGGATGGATTTTTTAATTGAATCAGGGCCATTTGCCACTGATATAGGGTATGTAGGAGATGAGAATACAAAAAGAAAAGAACAACTCTTACCCAAAGAGATCGTGGGCACCCAGTGCTGTGAGACAGAAACAGAAAGAATGGTAGGTGGAGTCCCTCTTTATGACTCTAAGGAAGGAGATGGAAACTAAGGGCCTGATTCAGAACTCGGCAGACGGGTTTCTCCATCACAACGGTGACGGAGACCCCATGGGCCGAAATCTGAATCCTACAGGCTATAACGAGATTTAGATTTTGGTGGATGTGATATCCGTCACCGTGGTGACGGAGTAACCCGTCCGCCGGGTTAGTTCTGAATCAGGCCCCAAGTTAGGGACTGGTTACAAGTATCTTTTAAGTATATTTTAGGGCTAAGTTCGCTAATTCTTGTCAGTGTCACAAGACACACCTTACAGTGAGAGGACTGGGACATGGATTACAGGGGTGGGGAGATAAGGAGTCGGTCAGTCGAGTGAATTTTCTTATCACTGCACTATGATCCGAAAACAGTCGCCCATTTCTATTTGTTTCAGACTGGAGGCCGACCGAGTTGTGGTTGCCCGGGTTTGAATCAAATGCGCCTCACCTCCTCACTCATACTGCTTTGAATATTGTTTAGATTATTTTTTCCGAAGCGTCCCTTATGGGACAATGACATGGAAAACAAATGGCACAAAGATTTTTACAAAACTGATATTTTAAATATAGTAGAATCTTATATGGGTATTTATTTATCCGTCTACTTTGGCTGTGAGCTGAAGTTCTACGGAATAAGAATTGTGTATTTTTTGTACTGCTATAATGTAACGCTCACCCTTTAATATTAACTAATGCACTCCTCCCCTTCAACCAGGCACAGGATCAAGAGTGGTTTTGTAAAGCTATGTTCGCCTGTCTATGTTCAATGAATGCCATCTGTCCCCATGTGAGTTGATAATGGTGGTTTCATTTCTGTTTTGTAGCTCCGGTTAGTGAGCAGACCTCCGCTCCCAGTACCGGCAGTGGGAATCATAACCATACACCGCCAGCAAGAAGAGGACATCCTCGCCAAAACGTTGGCCTAGTGTTACTGCTAAAAGAAATCTAGATTTTGTTACAATGGGCAGTTTTATGTGACAGATATGGTTTGCTCAGGATCATTTATGTCTAGAGCAAAGCTCAATTTTATCTGTTTTTATAGCAAATGAACCAGATATTTTGGTTTCTTAACGTTCTTCACATAATGCTGGTGAACTAAAAAATAAAAAAGTCACCTGAATCTAAAACTTCAATATCCATACTTGTGCACAGAGAATTAATATGCTGTCGAATGAACAAAGTTGAAGTTGACGATGTGCATTTCTCCTTTAGGGTTTTCCACACAAAATGTGATTTTTGTTTTCTGAATATGTGCTTGGTGATACATTGCATATTTGTTATTCAACCTTTACAACAGTAGGAAAAACATTTTTGCAAGACGTGTGTGATTGTTGAGTGCTTAGTGTGCAATAGTCCACAGTTTCCTGTGACACTAAGAAGCTGCCATGAAAGAATGAAACGCGATTGAAATGTTAAGAGAAATAAAAGCTATTGTACGCAATTAACAAGAAAAGTGTTTCTACCTCCGATGAACCAGAGGCCGGTGCTGTCGTGGTGTCCACATATTTATAGCGTAGTTATGTCTGGCAAAAGGAATTGGATAATGTTATCTAAATTGAGGATGAAAGGCGTGTAGAGGAATCTGCTATATTTTGAGCCTGAGATCAAGTAAACATTTAATTTTAAGGAACCACACAGTGTGTGGAGGTGCACAATGTCCCGAAATTCAAGCAGTCCTCGTCAGGCAAAGGAACACTTTTGAATACTTATTGTTGGTGATTAGTGGGGATGCAGGACTAGGCAAAGAGAACTGTTTTTACTGTAAAATCGGTGACACTTTCCTAAAGATTTCACAAGCAGAAAAGAAACGTGCATCGTATATGGTCGTCCACTGGACCTGTTTTCTTATACTTTTCATTTCTTCCTATTTATTCACTTAATGATGTATGCCCCTAAAATGTTTTGCTACCTGATTTTATTCGCCCCCAGTATTAGTAAATGATTGCAACAAGAGTGGCTTCCTGTCCTCTTTTGCTTGCTCCAATTTTGGTATTGGTTTGTTACGGAGGCAAAGCCAATGGATCTCAACAACCACGCTCACTCTCTTCCCCCTATTGGAGCCTAATCGCTCTCTCACCCACTCATTTTTCACCTACTTCTCACCCTCTTCTTGTACGTACTGGCAGGAAGTGGAAGGTTACCCTGTTGTGGAGGCTTGACTGATATCACCCCAGCACCTTCCACAAACGCTAAATAGACATCTTTAAATCAACTGATGCACAGAACCACAAGTGCTGTTACGTGAATATATACGTTCCAACAGTCATGAGAAGCTTGACAGTGATAATGTGTGACGTGTGTAAATGCAAGCATTATTACCTGATCAAGAATGTGTTTCATTCAGAACCATAAGAGAAGATGCAATGCAGAATAATAAGAGCTGGAACAGTGGATAGCAAGATAGCAGATCAGATGTGATTTTGTGTCAATACCTCATTGTCTTGATAAAGACGCAAAGTGAATGAAATATTTAACTGGTGGGCAAATGAATGAAAAGACTACATTATTACTAGCATTAGGCATATGCTTGGTTTACAACAGCAATAGATTGAACTGCACTCTAGCAGCATTGTCTTTTTCCACAATGAATGCAAGTTGTGTTGATGTATTCTAAGCTCCATGCAAGTTGATTGACGAGTTCCAGTTGTGTCTGTGACTTTTTGCGTTATTTCTCACTAACGCCTTTCTCTACTGATTGACGTAAGAAGGGTTCCTGTCTGTTATGTGTCCTAAATGACCTATTTACTTGTAATAAAATATGCAAATTTAAGCCGATGCATGCATCTCTTTTATGGCAGATATATATTTTTCCTCTTGAGTGGTTAAAATCTGATAGACATTTCTAGCTGCACATTCCTTACCTTAGAATATTCCCCATGGCATCAGACTGGATCCAGAAATTCTTGAGCAGTGCCTCTGCGTCCCGTTAGGTGGCTCCAAGCATCTCCACATTGTTTATGTCATCCATGCCAGATGTGATGTTCGTGTTGCCTTTGTAGATGGGTTCCCTCTTCCCTGATCCCAGTATCTTTCTTTCCACAATAGCACTGATCCAGAAGAGTTACCGCAGTAATTTTTTGACCACCTTTTTCAGAAATTTGTCAACCTTTTTGCTCCCAGTGTACCATGTGGGTGTTCCCTAAAACACTTATGGGTTTTAAACCCTGTATAGCCGGTCACAGGTAAAAGTCTGACACAGACCACCACCTGGTTTGCTTGTGGTGCCTGGAGCCAGACCACGACTCCAGGGTCTGCTGTGGGTGAGCACGATAAATCTCAAAGCGATTCGGGAGCAGGCAGTGGCGCTCCTCATGGCAGCATCTATAGGAAAGTCAATCTTTTTGGCATGGTTACCCCACTTTTTGCCTGTTTATCATTGTGTTTTAATTGTTTACACTGGGGTCCTACTAACCAGGACCCCATTGATTGTTCTCTCTCCTCTAAATTTGGTTGCTTTTGTACCCTTTACACCCCATAATTGGCACACTGGTGTGCCCCTGTAAGTCCCTAGTACATGGTACTAAGGTACCCAGGGCATTGGTACACCAGGTGTCACCCATGGTCTGCAGCATGTATTATGTCACCCTTGGGAACCCAGGCAAACTATGTCTGCAGGTCTGCCATTGCTACATGCGTGAAAAGGTGCACCACGGTCACTGCGAGTCACCCCTATGGTAGGCCCTTTCAGCCCAAAGGTAGGTTCCTATGTGTGAGGGCCCCCCTGCATGAGCAGAGGTGCCCCTATGAACTCCATTTCCAATACACTGGACTTTTTAAGATGGGGGAAGCCATTTTACCTGTGTATTGACTACAGGTCACTCACTACCTGTAGTCCAGCTACATAACAGTAACTCCAAACCTAGGCATGTTTGGTATCAAACATGTCGGAATCATACCCCAATAGTAATGCCAGTATTGGTGGCATGATTCCATGCACTCTGGGGGCTCTTAGAGGACCCCCCAGTTTTGGTCGTACCAGTCTTCAAGGGTTTGCAGACAGCCCACTTTGCTGTAGCCCCTCAGAAAGGTTTCTGCCTTTCTGCTGCTTGACCAGCTCAAGCAGGGGAAGGCAAAACAAAAGGTTTCCTGTGGGAGAATGAATGCAACACCCTCTCCCTTGGAAATAGGTGTTACTAGGCTGGGGAGGTGTAGCCTTTTCACGCCACTGGCTTGTTTAGTAGGGCACATTTGGTGCCCTCCTTTCACAGTCCGGTTTGCACCAGGCCAGAAACCCCGGTCCCTGCTCTGGCGTGAAACCACACAAAGGAAAGGGGAGTGACCACTCCCCTGTCAATCACCACCTCAGGAGTGGTGCCCAGATCTCCAGGTGGCCACTTGAATCTGCCATCTTGGAAACAAGATGTGCAGAGGACCCTGGGAGCATCTGGTTAGTCAGGACAGGTGACTGATGTCAGTGACTTCCTCTGATAGGTGGTCACCCTGTAGAGTGACCAAGCTCCCTGTTAGGGCTATTTAGGGACTCCCTTGCGGGTGGGTCCCTAGATTCGGCATGCAGTACTCGACCGGGACTCCTCTGCATCAATCTCTTCTGCTCCTGGCCACAGGACCACTGCTGAACTCACAGGAACCAAACAGGCCTGCAACTCACAATATGACTTCCCCTTGCAACATTGTTTCCCCGGTTCCTTGCAGCAATTGCAACATTTCCACAGCTGTGCATCCTGCAGGACTTGAAGCTGCACCAAAGAAGCAAGAAGGAATCTCCCTTGGAGTAAAGGAGTCAATCCCCTGCATCCGCACTGGTACTGCTGACCACTGACCATCTGCGACCGGTCTGGGACATCTTCTGCACAACTCCAAGGACCTCCCTGCAGCTTCTGTCGACCCGGATCTACATCCACAGAAGGGTGGGTAATGGCTCCTGCCCCACCTGGACACTCCTGTGTGGACTGGACTCTGTTCCCTTCTTTTGCAGGTCCTCTTCATCCGGAATCCATTGGTGGGTTCACTGACCTGTTCCTGGTCTTGCAATCTTCTTTTTCCAAGTCCTCTTGTTAGTCTGTGGGAAGACCAGGCAACTTACCTCTGCTCTCCTGGAAGCTGGGGGTCACCTAGGTACTCACCTTTTGGGGTTCCAAGTTCTGCCAGCTCCCTTCTAACTACACCACATCCTTGGGTGGGGGAGCTGACTTTGTATTCCACTATATTAGTATGTGGTTTGCCCCCCCAATAGGGCTCTAGCTATTCTCTGCTATTTCTTGCCAATGCTTGTTAATTTATATGCTAATTCCTAATACTTACCTTGTATATATAGTGTGTACTTACCTCCAGTTGGGGGACTGCCTATAAGTAATCTAGTTCAGAGTTACTGTAATAAAGTACCTTTACTTTTGCAACAGTGTGTGGTTCCTTTCATGTGTGATAAGCTACTGTGTGACTGTTGTGGTATAGCAAGTGCTTTACACTCTTCCTAGCTAAGTCTTGGCTGCTCACCCCAGCTACCACTAGAGAGTCCTGGCTTCCTAGACACTGTTTCACTAACTGATCGGGGTTGCCTGGACCCGTTATTAGGTGCAAACACCATAGGTGTCCACCACACACCAGGTCAGCTTCCTACAGCGTCGGATGACTCCTTACTGGTCAAGAACCCGTGGAAGATCCTGAGTTATTCACTGACTCGTTCCCATCAGTTGTCCACGAGTTGAAAACAAATGAAAGAAGACAAAAAGTCAAAGCACTATTTGAAGTCACCACAATGGTCCAAAACATCAAACGAGATGCAGGAACCATGCCACAAGTTTTAGACCCTGCTCCCACACCCCTCCCCTGGAGTCTGCACCTCCATCAATTTCCCAGACCCGGAACGACTCCCACCCAACTCATGGAGGTCTAGGAGGCTATACACCTCATATTTAGGCAACCAGACTGTTCTCAAGAGCCTTCAGGCCCCACAGGTTTAGGAGGTGCTCCGACTGGATATCCGCATGCAGGTTTGCTTATGAAACAATTGGGGCTGTCTGGATCAAGATCGACTACTGTCTTGAACCCACAACCTTCGCTAGGGTTCATTCCTGTGGCATTGTTCCCAGTGACGCCAAACTCTGTAGTCATTCCAGACTCTGATATGGTGCCAGATCTGCATTGACCGGCCAAAGACGGTCCGGGTCTGAGACTGTGCCTGATTTCCTGATAGGCCCTGTGAGGAATATGGCTGGGGTGGATCTGAGGATCCATACGGTTACCCTGATTCCCTTGAAGAACCTTTACCAAAGACAATTTGTATGAGGACCTGCCTGATGGCAGTAGCATGGACACCTCACCAGACACAGGCCAGTTCTTACTTCTTAGTGTGGCTGCCGAGGAAGGGGCCTATTTTGCTACGGTGGTGAGGATGGCGGCTGAGGTCCTTGACTTCACTCTACCCCCTGAGGAAGTGAAGACTAATGTCTTGACATAGGAACTTCACCGGGGGAATCCCATATAGAACCCCTCCTGCTCTTCAACAAAACCCTCAATAATGTCCGGCTCTAAGTCTTGGCCAGCCCCTGCATGGGCACTCTATTGCACAGGGCAATTACACGTCACCACCGTCCTGCTCCTAAGGACACCGTGTTCCTCACCCAGCACCCCACCCTTGAGAGCTTGGTGGTGCAGGCCTCAACTTCCGAGATAAATACTGGTACGTTCTATATGGCTCCCCCAGACAGCGAATCCAAGAAGTTGTATACCTTCAGGAAAGGATTTTTTATTTCCACAAGCCTTGTATTACAGTGGGTGAACACTGCGTGCTTTTTGGGCTGATATTGCCACACAATGTGATACTTGGTCGTACAAGTGCTGCCCATGGTCTTGGAGGAGGCCCGAGCCATCGTGACCCAGGCTACCTCAGATGGCAGGGAGTCAGCAAAGTTCACCATCAGATGCAGGCTTAATATGACAGACCATTGGGTAGGGCCGCAATTGCTTTATTGGTGGTACTCCGTCACCATGCCTAGCTGGAATCGACTGACTTCTATGGGGATGTCCAGTCAGCCCTTTTGGACATGCCCTTTGATGGCACTCACCGGTTCGGTGATAAGGCTGATTCAGTGCTTGATCACTTCAAGAACAGTAGAGTCACTGCCCTGTTATTGGGACACTCCATGGCCCTATGCCACCCACACTCTTTCTTTTGCTCCTTCGGTGACTACGGTAGGGATTACCAGCCGTGTTTTCACCCAGCCACCACAGCCAAAAGGCTCCTCAGTCATTTTGAGACTGCGGACGCGGCTCCCACAAGTCCTGTGGGAATCGGGGACAGAGATCTGTCCAGCCCACCAACCTCAGTTGCCTCCAGTCTCTTTAGTGTGCCCTCAGAGCAACACAGGTATCCTGTTGGAGGTAGGATGAAGCGAGCCATAACCTTGGATAAGTGGGTGCTTCAAATTATTTGGCAGGGTTATGCACTTCCATTCACAAAAATCACCAGCCCCTGCTGCTTTCCTGAGATCGGCTGATGGAGGATCGCCTCTCCTTGTTGCATGAGGAACTGCTGGCTTGTTTGGCTAAAGCAGCCATCAAGAGTTTGCTAGCATCAGAAGTAGCTTGTGGTTGCTATTCCCACCCTTCGCCCGATCCTAGATCAGCACCTTTTCAGTGCCTTCCTCAATAAAGGAGAAATTCAAGATGATCACACTCCCTGTGTTCCTGTCTGCGCTAGATACTGGAGACTGGATGGTAGTGTTGAACTTGCATGACATCAACTTTCATATTCCCACCCTGGGGGTCCATCAGCCTTGCTTATGGTTCACAGTGGGTCAAGAGCATTTTCAGTTTGCTGTTCTCCCCTTTGGTCTCACCAGTGCCCACCCTTGTTATTCACAAACGTAATAGTGGTGGCTGCAGGACACATTTGGAGGTCAAGTGGTCCAGTCTTCTCTTACCTTGACCTCAGGCTGCTGAAGGGGGGCTCACCACAGGTAGTCGTCACCCACCTTCCATTTACAGCAGACAGCCTCCATTTGCTGGAGACTGCAGCGGAGGTTGCTGATCCAAGATTGGGTTGTGGCAGGCCCCTACCCTTTCCACCCGGTGCTGACAGCCAAGACAGATGCATCACTTCTGGGATTGGGTGGCCAACTGGGAGAGGTGGAGATCAGAGGCCTCTGGTCTCCTGTGGATACTCGGCTCCACATCAGTCTTCTGAAGCAGAGGGCAATTCACTTGCATTAAATGGAAGCTGGTCCAGGTATTCACAGACACCACCACTACCATGTGGTACTGCAATAAGTAGGGCTGGGTAAGGTGTGGACCCTGTGTCAGGAGGCTCTGTGTCTCTGGAGATGGCTGGAATGCCAGAACATTTTCCTAGTTGTGCAGCACCTGGCAGGATCTCTAATCGCTAGGGCAGATGAACGCAGCCGCAGATGCATTGTGTGCCACAAATGGCATTTGCATCCAAAGGGTGCTCACAATGTTTTTTAGAACTAGGGAGAACTTTGGCTAAATCTTTTCACCACTGCTAAGAACGTGCAATGCCAGTACTTCTGTGTGCTGACTTTTCAAAGCAGGTCTCGTTCTGAGACTCATCCTGACTAGACTATGGGACTCCCATACACCTTCCCACCATTACCTTTCCTCCTGTGAGATCTGAACAAGATCAGAACTAACTGGGCCCAAGTCATCCTGGTGGCTCTGGACTGGGAGAGGAGAGAAGGGTATCCAGAACTCCTGAATATGAGCGTCTGTCCTTCAATCAGACTGTCCCCTTCTGTAAGATCTTCTGATGCAGCAATGTGGCAGGGTTCTGTATCTGAACCTGCATACTTTCCACCTTCATGCGTGGATATTGAGCAGCAACAATTGAAAGTTTCTGACCTCCCTTCTGAAGTCTGTAATGCCATGTTGGCAGCCAGGCGTCCATCAACCATTTGTACTCTTGTCCGAAGTGCTGATGTTTGTTTTGTCCTTAGCTCAGCAAGGCCTTGCTCTAGTCACATTTACAGTTTCAGCCACATCAGCTTTCCTGCTGTTGCCAGAGCAACTCTCTCTGGTCAAGTCACCTGTTGCGACAGCTTTCCTTAAAGGGCTTCAACACATGTTCCCTCCCAAGCCTTTCATTATGCACTTGTAGAATCTAAATTTGATGTTGACCTTCCAAATGTGTTGCCCCTTTAAACTCATGCATAATTGTTCTCTCAGACTCCTAACACTCAAGATGGTTTTCTTGGTGACCATCAATTCTGCCAGGAGAGTCCGTGAGTTACAGGCTCTCTCTGTCCAGTCTTAATACACCAGCTTCTTCCAAAATAACCTAGTTCTCCACACTTTTGCCTCTTTTTTTTGCCAAAGGTGCTGACACCTTTTGACGTCTGCTAAAACATCATACTGTCAACATTCTTTGCCCCGCTGCACCCCTCCAAAGAGGAAGAGAAAATCCACCGCCCGGACCCAAAAAGAGCATTGTCCTACTATCTCAATCGAATCAAAGAACATCAGGTAGGCAATCAGGTCCTTTTGGGGTTCACCAGAACAAAGAAAGGGAAAGCAGTACAGAAGCAGACCGTCTCCAGATGGATTGTACTCTGCATTATACAGAAGCAGACCGTCTACAGATGGATTGTACTCTGCATTAAGATTTTCTACCCACTGGCCAAGAAGCAACCCCCTCAAGGCTTGGGGGCTCTTTCTACCAGAGCCAAATCTGCCACCACTCTGTAAGCTCATGGGGTTGTTGCCCTGGACATCTATCAAGCCAGTAAGTAGGTATCTCTGCACATGTGTTTACTAAACACTGCTGCCTTGACAGTCGTGTCTGTCGTGACAGGCACTTTGCTTGTTTGGTCGTCCAAAACATTTTGGTCTGAGCAAGTTCACAGGCCCACCTCTGGGTAGGGATTGCTTTAGTATCTATTCTAAGGTAAGGAATCTGTGGCTAGAAATCTCTTGCAGATGAACAAGTGACTTACCTTTGGTAAGACCTTATCTGGGAGAGACTGTCTTGCCAGAGATTTCTTACTGACCCTCTCTCCCTCCTCATTCTGCAAACTGAACCTCTCCACCTATAAAGGTCTTTGTTGGGACACTGGTCGCCACACCTTGGTGTGGCACTGTGCTTTTGGCATGGAAACAATAACATAGAAACTGAGTTCAGTGCTCTGGTATGGTGCCTATATTGGCACCCCCTTGTCACATCTGGCACAGCCGCCGCTACCAATGTGGAGCCACATGGCACCACTTGTCAGCATACTACTCAAGATTCTCTGGATCCAGACTGATGCCTGGGGAGATATTGTAAGGTAAGGAAACTGTGGCTAAATAGACTGTGTCAAATAAGACGTTACAAAAAAACTGCATTTTTCTTGAGATCCACAAGGGTGACCACAGAGGTTACTGCTTCATATAGAAACTTTAACATGATGAGCCACATTCTTCAAAAACGAAACCAAGTTTCTTTCCTAGGACCACTCTGTGACACCCTTGAATTTCAGAGTCAGATCAAATTGAGTCTCCAGTTGAGCCTAGGAGTTTGAACAGGCATGATTTAACTCCTGTGCCTTCACCTGAACTTACACTGACGCTAGAACTGGCACAGGCCCTGCTTCTAGCTTACCTACTACCTGCTGTAGTCCCTGTTCTTCTGCTGATGGCCTTATGATTATGACCACATAAATGTCCAAGTGCCTCTCTGGTTGTCTTGGCCTTGCTTCATATACCCAGCCTGTGTTCTGAACTGTTAGCTTTTGTGATTGGAACAACTAGCCTCTTTGCTCTGTGCCAGCTAAGGTGGATTGGCCTTCCGCTGGAATCCATGCCTATGACTGAGGGTCTGCCACTTCACTTTTTGTGTCCATCTCTGTGTCAGGGTACAATCTGGAGGGTGGCACCACAGTTTCACAGCTAAGTATGGAACACCGGTATCTGTATTCAAATTTAGCACTTTTTGTCTCCTCAGAACTATGACAAGCAAGTACTGGACTAAATGTTTGTCCTGAATACAGACCACTGAACCTGAAATATTGATATAGTGTGTGGTTCCAGAATGCTGAACTTGCCCTTTATCTCCCTCTAACTGTCAGTATGTGTGTAATGAGGATTAGAGCCAATAAAGGATAGACACATTTTTGAAACACAAAAAAACATATCATTATCAGACTACTGTGAAAGTGGAGCAACTCAGAGGGCCACATCCCCAGTCATAGAGTCAAATACCCATTGGCACCCTGCACCTCTCCTCAGTCCAACTGCAGAGGCGGTGATGTAGGCTAGAATCCCTGTGTCAGTGGAGCAGGTATTAGTGGTGGAGTGAGGGCTTGTGATGTACTGGTTTGGTGAGGGTGATAAAATGATTTGTTGAAGAGGATAGCGTACTTCCTTAACTTCCAGTATTCAGAGAAAACGCAGTTAAAAATACCTCCTGGTGGACCAGATATTCTTCATTAACTTTCACGTTTCTTACAGTTAAAAAAGCAAGCATTGCCAGAACTAGTTGGTGTTGTCTTTTAGACCTAATTGCTTTGACAGTTAAGTTTGCTGGTGCTTGGCATCCTTGATTTTGGGCAAATCATTTAATCTTGCTGTGCCCACAAAAATGAGTATGTCCTTGTGTAAAGTAACTAGTACCTTCGGGTAATGTTGGCGCTATATAAAACTGCAGAAGAAAAGTAACTGGTGCTAATGTAAAGCACTCAATACCTTTGCGTTGTGTTGGGGCCATATAAAACCGCACAAAAAATGTGAAAAACAGAGTTAGTGGAGGACGGGATCTGTGCAATGGAGTTCATCAGGGGCAAGCAGCGATGGGCGGGAGGTGGACTGGCAACCAACCAAAAATGATGGCTGCACAGAGGCGATTAAGTGATTGCGGTTGCGCTGCTTCAAGAGTGTGGATGGAGGTGGTGATTCGAGTTTCCCTATTTATTTTAACGTTTTTAAGAATCGCTCTGAAACCACCCGCGAGTACTGTCTGCAGCCCAGTTTGTGCTGAGATTGTCATGATGAAATGTATCTCCAGATGTTACCTTCTGAAAGTTGACAGAAGTGCAAAACCCACTGTTTCCAGCAAACCTCTTACAACTTGGACGTGTCATCTATCATCGAGAAGGTCCCAAAGTCACTGTACAGGCTTTATTGCCAATACTGACCAAAAAAATACAAGTTCAGAGGTGTAAATATGCCAAAAGGTAAACTGAGCACATTGTTGTGGCTTCGAAAGAAGCACTTCTGTTCGAGCAAGGAACAACAAACCACACGCTTCATTCAACCAAGTCTTTAGGAACTAAATCACATACACAAGAAGTGGTAAACACTTGTAAATGTGTGCCATCTCGATATGTCTTGGCCCCAGTGTTTCTGGGTAGATCTTGCATTGATGTCCATGTCTTGATACTTTGAAGTGGCATGCAGTGCCCGATCAATAATGAGTACGTAAAAAAACTGTCAGTCCCAGGTTTAGTTAAAAGCCTTCTCTGGGGATGGGTAGCACTGCGCACTGTCCCTCAAAGTGACAGGCATGGGTGGCGGTGAATCCTTCCAAAGTCTGCTCCAGACAGGGGGACAGTGCCTTGTGATGCACACATTCCAGCACAACCGGGTTCAGCTACCACCCTGAGGAGAAACCACACTGGAACAAATCAATGCGTCTGACAGAACACTGTCCTCGCCACACCTCTTTACTCCATAAGACCCTTTTTCATAGGCCTCATTAAGCGCTGTAAAAGCACTAGACAGAAGGCAAGCCTAAAGAGTCGACGTGTGAGGTCGGACTACATGTGCTCACCCCTAATAACTCACTGATAACGATCCTCACTCGCAATCGCCCCTCAAAACTGTGACTACCTCATCTCCCACCTTGTTTCACAGATTCTGAGTTTTATTAGCTATGCTCTTTTTGGACATACCTTGTTGTCATACTATGAAATATGTTATATGCAAGACAAAACATTCCTCAAAATATTCAGCTCATAGTAAGTAAAGTGAAAGTGAAGCTGCAGGTTATTGCTCCGTAAAGCAACAAGAACGAAATGAAGGAAAGATAAGTGCAATTCATCACCTGTACACGAAACTAAACTTCACCACAACACTCCCACCTCCCAGTGCTGTGTTCTATGACACTCCATGCTGCCTTCACCCACATTTGATCTTGTGGCACCATCGTCTGGAGGCAGGAGGGCGTGAGGGGTAGACAGCAGGTTTGTAGCAAAGCATACCCTGATCCGGACAGCTAGAGACTGCCCCACACATAGAAACTCGAGTAAAGCCTTCGAGCGACTACTTGGCTTTAACACACTGACTTCTACACTGCACCTCACACACATGTTACCACAGGAATGGCTGAAGTTATCAATACTACCCCCCAATACAGATGCCAGAACTGAGAAGCACGGAAGAGGCGAGTCAGGCTCAATTTTTCCTTTCCTTCTTTTTATGCAGGCCAGAAACATTTTACGGGCACAGCCCCACTGCTTCAATCTTCTCCTCAAACGCTTGTCATTTTATTCTCTCAACCATTGATTCTTGCTTTGCGGTTTTGTATCTGTGCTACGAATAAAAACGCAAAGGCAAACTGAGGGGCAAAAAGGGAGGGTGTGTACAGTTGCGCTTCAAATAAGTCTGTCATTGTTTTTACTTTCAGTGATCTTGGTTTAGCTTGTTTGTTGAGAAACATCCTAAAGCAAACAGCTGAAGTTATTGAAAATTTCACAAGCCCTTGCAAAAAAATCTCACAGATTCACTTGCTGGGGTTACTGGGCTGGAGTGGGAGGAAGAAAGGAGTGAGGTTATTGCAGCGCTTCAGAGGCTCAGTCTCTTCTCCATCTTGTTTTTGAGAAGTCGGAGGCAGGGACGGCTTCCGGCAAGGATTGTTGTTGCGGCCTAGTTAAAGCTTGTCTATAAATAACAAGCAAGGATGGGGCAAGCAGCGATGAGTAAAGGGGTGGGGGACGAGTTCTCACTTTGAATTCAGAGAAAGAACAGATGTTTTGGGGGATACAGCATCTGACGTTTGATCTCTGTCTTTGAATGAACAGCAAATGTGATGAGATAAGAACAGGAATTACAGCCCTGTTAACAGAAAAAGCTCAAAGCATCGTGAACACTGATTGCTTGTGTTAAGTGCTCTTAAACAAAGAATAAAGAAGTCCCAAAAGCAGTTGTTAAAATTGGACAAGTGAAAAGCTTCAAGTAATGGGGCGCTGCTCCATGGGGGGGGACAACCAATGAAAAGGAAAGACAAATAGGATCAAATAACCACTTGGAAGCAAGGCTTTTTTAAAAACAGCATGTCTGGAAGAGACCAGGCAATCGCTGTGTAGCCAAGACTTGAAAATGGAGGCTGTGTAATTCATCCCCAAATTAGGTTGACATGTTTCAGCCTCTATCAGTTCCCTACTTTGAGGTGCTGTGGGCTTTCCTCAGGACCAAAGAATCATTCTCTGTGTTCAAGCCAATATTAGCCTGGATAACAAATATATAAGGAGGTTGTATACTTTACCCAATAGAGCCTTAGGCACACTCTTGCCTAATATGAATCTCTAGTACCTGGTGATGGAAAAAAAAACAGTATTAGTTCACGTTAACATATTTGCATTGCAATGCCGTGGTTGGGATTTCATTTGTGAATTGATAAATTGACCCTACACACACACTTGTGATGCAATGACAGTGTTAATTCTTGATGATTTTAATTTATACATATCACAATAAGAAGCTCTAGCAGTCAGTTATGCTGAAAAATATCTTTCCCTGGTCTTGCCTAGAATGGGCCTACACGTGTGCAACTGACATTGTGGTCAGCTGCAATGAAATTAGATCAACTTCAATTCTAAGTATATTACCAAACACTGTGCCTATAGTACTGCCTAGAATTATTAAATGTACAAATGACATCAGTCCCTAGGCTGATGGATCACATGTTGTTGATTTAAGAGTCTAGTGTGTAGGTGATGTTTGTTTGCAATTGATAAGATGGACAAACGCCTTTTTGGAATGATGTCACAGACGGTCGTGAGTTGTTGATACAAAGTTTAAAATCATAGTATGCTAATGAAGAGTTGGTTAAAGATCTTGTGATTTTTGTAAGCTCTTAAAACCTCCAAACCTGCATATATCTTAGGTATCCTCTGAATTTATACAAGTTAAACAATAAAGTTAATCCACTACATTTGTATCTAAAATACCTCCCAAAAATCATTGAACATTTAATTTGTGAGAGTCATAGTCTAAAGTCCATGCCCACTCGATTTTCTAAAACGTCTTAGGTGCTATAGTATCTCCAAATGTTTATCTTCTTTGGTATACTCTGGTGCTAGAATGTGTTCTGTACCCTCCCATGGTACATCATTTAATTTGCCGGTGACATAGGTAATTATAAAAAGCCTGAGCGTTTATAGTATCATAACAAGTGGCAAGCTGTAAATTTGTCAAGACACTCATCTAACCAACAGTCACTCTCACGCCTCTTGTCTCAAAGAGTGGATCGCACTTCTCCCGTTTACCTTGCATCCTACTGAGTTTGTTGTTCTTGTGCCCCTGCGGTAAGATTTTTGTGCCAAATTACTTAAAATTATGCGCACTGCAATCAAGTAATTTCTGATAATTTCATGTCAAAACAGTAACTCAGAATTACTGAAATTACTCTGGCTTAATTAAAAGTTCACCCATACGTAGTTATTTTTGATTGTGGTGTGACCTGTCGCTGGTAGATTTCTTTTGTAAAAGCAACAAAGAAGACTGTGTATGAACTAGTTAATAACGCAGTAATCATTTCTTATATCGTGTCAGTGTAGTGAAGAATCAAGACCTTAACTAAAACTAAAAAAAAAAAGATAAATTACACCAACAGTCCTAATAATTTTATCATTGTGGACGTCTGACAGAAGGATGACCCATAAGTCTTAAAATACTAAATGTCCCAGACTAGCAAAGTAGTTTGAGAGAGAATGGCATATAGAGATATGAGGTAATTAATATATGTGGTCCTAGATGGAAGATAGATTGAACAACATCTACAGTGTATCATCATTTGGACAATGTTGATGAATATGAAGTTTGAATATCTTACTTTGTGCTTTACAAAACAGTAAATTCTGAATGGATCATGGATTAGTTCTTGGTTTTTCAGTGATGGTCCATGGGATATTGACATCTTGATGCCCCTTGTAGGAAAATGGGTAGTCAATTTCAATTTTGTTGTGGCTCTTTTACACCACATACTGTTGAAGTGTTCTTATATATTGTTCGTTATTTACGGATTGTCATTCCTGTGTTCTCTCTCTGTCCCAAAAACAATGTACATATTGTTATATTACACATATATTTTATCACTACATCAGTAAACAGTAAATATTTTCATAATTCATCACAGCCTCAAGCGCACAATTTCATCATGAGATACATTGTATAAAGGATAAGACCCAATGCCTTTAAAGTTGTCAGTGCTTCAGTCTAAACTTGACATCTAGAAATCACACCATTCATAAATAGCATCCACAAACACACCCCCTGATACTTTAAAATCAGTCATGAATGTGAAATATATCACTACAGTTTCATAAAGCATATGCAAAAGGCTAGCTACATTTGATGGATATAAATTGTTCTTCTGTCCTTTTCGATGTATTTTTCAGTGCATCACGGTCCACCAACCGCTCACTTTCTTCAGGATGACAGTAAAAAAGCAAAAACTTGAACTTGGTAATAGGGTGAAAGGGTAACCATCTGCAATCTTGCATAAAATACATATATTTTATTTGAAAAATTAATAACGCTTTGCCAACCAACCAAGAACAAATGTCTAAGAAAGTGAAAAGAGCATAGCTATCCACTTTCTCATCCAGTGTGAAATGCAAACCACCACCTTCAGGGCTCGAAAAATCTTCTCGACCACTCGCTATGGCGAGTTTTATTTTATGAGGTTGAGCTATTTTTATATGCCACTGGACCCTTCTGGCAGTGGACAAAGAACAGGTGTTCTGTTCAGTCAGAAACTGAATTAGCAATTAAGATGCCTTTAAATCTTATTCTTGTCCCATTTGCTCTGTGTTCAGAGACAGAGGTCAAAAGTCAGTTTGTCTTCTTGCAATGCAAATACTTTTCCTTGTGACTGCGGAGTTCCAGGATTTTGTAAGGTGAACTGTCTGACCTATGTGAAATGAAAGGCTTTTGGTATCAGGTTTTTCCTAACACAACATTTATATAACTAAGTCAACTTTACAAAAGTTTCAAAATATATTTCAGTAGCTGTGAAAGACCATTTTTTTCTACTTCTGTCTGATGAAAAAACTTTTTTAATAGAATGAAAAAAAAGAACACTGTACTTGGTGATGTGCAAATGATAAATGTTGTCTGAAACCCATTTTTCACATATTACTGTTAATATAATACATAGTTTTATCAGGAAAGCTGCAAGATAGTGAAAAGTTTTTTTTGACATTTCTTGGAAATGTACTGTCTGTAAACGACTGCGCTACCACATCATGCTTTAGTTATATATTTATTAAAAGTGAGTGTTTAAACATAAACTGAGAAACACTCCTTCCCTGATGGTAAAGCTGTTAGTAGACTAAGGGGGAAGACATGCATGGATCATCTGTACCCTATATGTGGGCTAGATTTATTATACACGGAGCAAATGTTTAGCGTATTTAATCAAACAGAAGAGGATTTTTTTACAGCAGAAATGCTGAACTCACATATTTGAAGTACACTCATATGTGAGAACGAAGAAAAAGGAGACTGTAAAATAAAATATTTGCCTAGGATCACTAAATTTGAGACCCGTTTCTGGGTCCAGTACATTACAGTTAGGTCGAGTAGATTATTCAAGCTACTCGACCTGCAGGTCTAGTAACATTTTTATGATTTGGCGATGCCTGACCTTAGAATGTAAAAATTGTGTTATTCAGGAATCAACCATCCTTGACTTGCATGCCATCACTTTTTTGGATCAAAGCCTTACTTTCAGTCAATACCTTTGAATTCAAGTGCTCATACCCACAGATTGAATTGCAGACAAGTGGCACACACCACTATTCACATTTATCACTATAACAAGAGTACATATGTATTATTTCTATACTTTCAAAGAAGATCTACTAGACTGTCAAGATGTAAGCCCCTGTGCTGGGCTTGGACACATTTCCCAGCAGGACGTTGTTAATTATCGTGTTAAAGGGCAGGAGTGGGCTCGGAAGTGGAAGCCTCAGGCTGAAGCACTTCAGTCAAGATGTTTGTTTTGACAGCCACTGGGGCACTTCGAGGTCGAGGAGCTCTGCTGCCCTTTGCACCACCATTGCATCGGAAGCTCCCTCCTCCATAGCCAATGTAGGGGGTGAGAGCAAGCCAGAATCTGGAGAGGTGCCCAGTCCACTGGTCTGTCCTAGTTCCTCATACCAGTCCAAAGATCTTTCGGACTGGTGTTCTAAAGGATCCCATGACACCTTCCAAACTAATCCCATGCCTGGATGCTGAAAATAAGGCTCTGGTAACGATCTGGTACCTCTGGGTACTGTCGACACCACAGTCGACGTCGCACTATACCATTCTGGCTCCGGATCATCAGGAATCTGAATGGGGCTGGCGGCACCAGTGGCACTGGGAGCATCGGCTTCGGGAATGGCATTGGAGAAGGTCACCTGGGTACGACCAGCACTGGTTCAGATCTGGAGTTGGATCCATGAGACCCCATTTGAGCCTCGTAAAATTCCTTTATCTGAGCTGGTGTCGCTCCGGCTCCTGGAAATGAGGGGAGGCTCAGAGTCGAACGGGGCAGTGGCTGCACAGAACCGCGCCTGGAACGCCGATGTTCCTCACCCGTCATGTCGGCTGACGGATGAGGTGAAGCCGAAGTCCTCTTCCACTTTTTGTGCTTCTTCCCGAGTGTCCTGTGGACCTCGAGTGTGATGAAGAGGACTTGGGGCTCCTGGAGCAGTCCTGCGACCTCCTTCTTGACTAGGACCAAGACCTCCGAGGAGTTGCCTGTGGCGATGTCATCGACTGCTGGGCCACAAGTAGATTTAGGGACCGCTCTCTCAAAGCTTTCTGCGCTATGGCCCGACAGTCTGAGCACAACTTTGAGTCGTGGTCACGATCTAGACACCAGAGGCAGACGAGGTAAGAATCCGTAACCAACATGACGCAGTGACAGGCACCACATGGTTTGAACCCTGTCTTCCTGGATGACATCCTCTACACACCAACAAGAAAAAAACCTCAAACAAACCATCAAAAAAGTACTGTTGAAAAGCGACAGAGAGGCATCTCTCTGGATCTGTGCTAACTGGCACTGTAACAAAATACCTGATGTCAGTGTGCCTGGGTGGCGCCTATAAAGGTGACCGTGACATCATATCCGACGCCACGCGGAACCGGATAGAGCCACCCGATGGCACGCGCTGGGATATTACTTGAGTAAAAGTTTCCGGATTCAGTCTGACGCCTGGGAAAATTCAAAGGTAAGAAATCTGCAGCTAGAAGTCGTTTCAGATTTGGGTATTTAGGTGGCCCCCCCCAACACCAGAAGAGCAGATTTGTCTCACCCAAAAAGAAGAGGACAAAGAAGAGCAGAAGGAGTGAGAACTGTGGACGACTAGTGAACTTTTGGTGCAAAACTTTACCTGTTGTGTCCCGACAATCGCGACATCCCGACTTGTCTTGCAGCTGTGGGAACTCAAAAGCCTTGGAGGTTCTCCAACATTTTGCCAGCCTGTAAGCTTCTCCCTGTCGTAGTTGGACACTATCGCTCCCTAGCAATACTGTTGGTTTAGGGGAGACAGCACTTTTGTTTGTAGGTGACTGAGTCACTCCTACAGCAAGTCACAACTGTCGGCCCAACCCTTCTGGCTCACAAGCAGTACCTCAGCAAAATTCAGACAGTAAGGATGATTTCTGACAGCCTTACACATGGGCTCTAGAATGCGACTTCTCAGGGAAGTCGTGGTGGAACAGAAGTTACTATTTTCTCTTGTTAGCAGCAAGTCTCATACACATAGGCAATAGAGGAGATGCAAGAGAGTTTTCAATATATATTTATTGAAAAGACTGCAATCTACGATTAAATGCATGTGCTGCAATGATTAGGATAACGAACAGTATTTTTATTTATTTAAATACATTCGGTCCAAAAGATTTGGACCATTTAAATTTAAAAGAAAAACACAGTTTTACATGGTTGTATAAATCCATTGGAATCGCAATAACTCATCATAATTCATAATAACAATCATTCAAGATACTATAAAAGTCTTATAATCAGCTAACGTACAAAATATTTCAATAAAATCCTTACGACTAAAATTAAAATTAGCTTATGCAGTCCCAATTTACTCCTAAAAAGGTCCAGAATTCTTGCTAAAATAAGAAAAAGATGTCACATATAAGTTAATAAAATCAGAAAAATAACAGGATACATATCCAGTGTTAAGAGATAAAAGAAGGAACGAAGAAACAAAAATCTGATTGGGATCTCCCTCTGTGAACGGGCAAAAACTCAGCCTAAAGCTCTTAGGGCCTCTCTACAGAAATGAGCCTGCGACGGATACGCCAAGCCTCCGATAAAAATTTGGAAACTGAGGAGGCAACCTGTGTGGATGTTTCATATTTGCATATTCTGGTAGCATTGACTCTATCCGACAGTAATACATTATTACAGAGGGGGATAATCCACTTTCCTCTAGGGTTCTTGTATGAGGGGCAGAAAAACTGAATATGCTTGATTGTTTCTTTATGAAGGGGACAAGATATGCATCTATCAGTCGAAGGGATGCTGGATGGCCAGTGGGCCGTATAGATATTAATAGGCAGGGAACCATATCTAAGTTGTAGATAAAGGGCACGAGCATGGGATGGCATAGGGAGGTTCATGAAAATCTGGGGCCAAGGTTCGTGTTTGATTTGGATAAATTCTGTTGTTAGCCTACCCAGCCCATTTTGGCGCAGTATATCGTCGTTGACTTTTTCCCAATATCTTCTTGTGACAAGATGTTTTGCGTTATTGGGAATCAGTTCCGGGTGTTCCCAGTAGTGGGAAAGACCTATATTAGCCCAAGCAGATTTCATCTCCTGCAGCCATTGAATTCTAATCGGGCCCTGTGAAGTGGCTAGAAGTTCCCTCACCGCCACCCTATATGGTTCTAGTTCAGGGGTTGTTCAAAGGCGAATACAATAAGAGAGCGGTCTCAAGGCCGCTATGGTTGTAATACTGTTTAACCCTAAGTCGAGCCTAAGAGGAATCATTGGGGTACCTACCCCTAACTGGGAAACCTGTCTAAGGAAGTTGTTTTCTTTTGTTTGTAAAATCTCCAGTCTTCTGTGTGATCCCCAGAGTTCTGCTCCATATAAAGCCGCCGCACGGATTTGGGCATTATAGATCTCAGCAATTATAATCAATGAAAATGAACAGTAATAAAAGCAGAATTGTGAAAGTGAGAGTTGTGAATATGAAAACCTCCACTATCTTACAATAGACATGAGATATGAAATTAATTACCAAGAAAACCTAATCTCTACCCTAACAAGAGCTAAGTATGATAAATCCTAATCTGCCAGTTACATGTCCATGAGAAGCGCCCCCAGCCCTCATTACCTTGGAATGAGGTCTCTAGGTCAGACTTTATGTTGACACAAAGGCTGAGTTCTGCAGCAAGGTGACATGCAGCATTGATGGCATCTGGAAGAAACCCCTCTAATGACCATGTCTGTGTGAGGTGTATTTATTCTGATCATGTAGGATCCCTGGTGCAGGTATGTACTTAAACAACTGATAATGTGGCAGACTTGTGTCGCAATTTCATAAACGATCCCTAATAAGTGTGTATTACGTTCATGTCACATGTTAGTGAGAAAGGAACATGATGACAATACCTACGTACACCACTGATAGTGACGCTGATAATGACGTGACGCCTTCTCAGAATGGCAATGATGATAAAAATCATAACATTTCTTATCAAATGTAAGCAGCTGCAAAATGCTAAAAAGAAATTATAAAATAAATTGGATAAAACAGAGCATGCTAAGTGGGTAAAAGGTCACTAGTTGACAGGGGCAGCAGGGCTGCAAGCGGAAGGCTAAGCTAACTACTGTGCCCATGGGGAAACTAAAATGCATTCACCATACCCTGTCCATTGCCGAAACAAGTATGCTAACTCACTGGTGAGGATGCATTAGTCCAAGTCTAAAAATACTATGAACCTAAAATCTAAGCTAAAAACATGCAAAAAGAGATATAGGGTGTGATTATGACTTTGGCAGATGGAATACGCCGTCACAAACGTGACGGATATCCTCCCGCCCTTTTACAAGTTCCATAGGATATAATGGAACTGTAATACGGAGACGGGAAATCTATCATGTTTGTGACGGAGTATCCCATCTGCCAAGGTCGTAATCAGGCCCATAATGTCAACCATGACAAGCAAGCCAGGCCAAATGTGAGCCGAATGAATAATGCAATTTGGTATCACATTTGATATTTTGAATAAGGCCAATGGTCAAATTACTCAACAATAAGTATGGTCTTGTAGAATGTCCCCAAAGTCATCAAATGGGAATGCGTCCAAGAAGGACTCCAGATGTCAGATCGATCACAGGATTGGCAGACGCATCCACGGAGCAGAAGTGCACAAAGCCTCAGACGCAGGGTCACCCGTGTAGGCAGTATCATCTTTTGTGCCCAATGTCGTTGGAGCCAAGTAGTTCACAAAAGGTGGCTCATAAGCGGCCTCGCAAATTAACCTCAGTTTCATGGGGCACGACCGTCATCAGGAACATTAACAGTTCCTTGTCCACAGGAGGCACTGGCTGTACAGCAAGACACACCAACATGACTTTCTTGAAGAGGCACCAGGTGCAATAAAAAACTAGTTGCACGCACCACAGGACTGGTCTGAATGACAGTGCCCAATCATGCTCCAGTTCATCCAGCAACAGAGCGCAAAAGTACTGCATCATGCGATCACGACACAGCTGAGCTGGTGCTAGCACTATCACTCTACTTAGCTGAGAAAGCACAATCACTGCTTATTAGGAATAGCAGCAGCAGTATTCTGCCAATCAACACCAAAGTTGTAGAAAATCCGCCAAACACTCAAAATGAGTGAATGGATAGCTTACAGAATGACTCTAATGACAGGAAGGTGGACACAAATCCAGAACCGACAGCTTTTAAAAAGTGTACAATCCCTGCAGTGCTTGAAGTGTTGCTTTTGAAAGAGTAGCGGCTTTGGTCTGCTCAGCTTGTCAAAATGTTCATTAGTAGTATCAATGTGAGGCCATATTTCTGCTACTCTTAACTTGTGTGGGGGGAATAAAACATGTCCACAACAAATTACAATTTGAGAAACTAAAATTGCGTAGGCAAGTCCCGGTCTCATTCCACAGCACATCTGATTGTTCAGAACCACATAACTGCCATTCGAAAGTGTTTGAAATGATGGATAAATTAAAGGGACGGGAGTACCCCTCAGAAAGCATACCAAGTTTGCGACCTCCGCATTGTAAAAGCCGTGAGGAGACACTTTTTTGCAAATCATTGAATGACTAACAGTAGTCTTCCGCTCAGAAAGACCTCAGTTCCACTGTCCATACATTTGAACTCAAAAGGCAACTCCCACTCTTTCTTAATATAGCTACTCGTATCTGCCCACAGCAAAATGTTTCAAACATTCTGTGAAGCAGAAAGCGGAAATTGGCAAATTTATAACCCCATGTACTGACCATACTGTTGCGTCTACTACAGTGAAAGGCAAGTTTTCTATGTTAACCATGTTGTAGCCTGCTTCCTTTGTAGCCATTATCTGTTGCTCTCAGGACAAATTTAAAGCAGCAAACAATTCACTACTGTTTATGTATTTTCAAAGGACGTGGCCATTTTTCAGAATATGCAATGTCCAACCCAACTGCATGATGGAACGCAGCTGATTTTGCCCAGATTGGAAAAGGCACGTCATTCTGAATTATATCAATTGCAGATGACACAATAATATTGTGTGTATATATATATTGTTGGTCAGAGTATTCATGCCATTGTTGACAACAAATAAAGCCTTTTCCATATATTCTTTATCTGCCTTAAATGTGCTACAGCTTCCTTTTGAGAAAGCTTCCAGATACATTGTAAATGGCATACAGGAATCATTCAGACAGGGGGTTTCTTGGACCTAGCCAGAAATCCTGAAAGTCTATTTCCTTTGATAGGAGACTAAGATGTTCCTTAACTGCTGCTAAGGTGTTAGTGCGTAATTATTGTTGGCACAGTTTTTCCACACTGTATGTAGTAACTATACCAGAGTGTTTACCCGAGACATAGCAAGGGTCTGGCCGGCTATCCTTGAAACCCCGAGGAATTAACAAAATGTGCCTGACATCCATTTAAGTCTATAAGCCACAATAACCACCCGTCGGGACTTGAAGGTGTGGAATTAAATGTACCATTCTGGACCCAAGCATTCAGTTCTTCCTCTGTGACCTTTAGGAATGTTTGCCAGTCGGTGAATTTGGCTGGTGTGGGGATACTGGGCACATTCATTTCTTTTATTTTTGCTAACCTGAAGCAAGATGTTTGTTGAATTGTGTCATTTAAAAATATAATTCGTACAGGAATAAGGCATGCTCTAAACAAAGCCTTCCTACCCTGACTTTGCCAATCTTTTGTTCCCTGTACACTTTTTCACATCTTTAGTGCTCTTCCAGTATTCATAACCTTCAACGGCAAGTCGGGAATCAAAAGAATCTGATAAATTTGGTGTTGGTTAGCAAAGTTTTCCGCATTTTAAAAGGTGATAATTTGAATTAATATGACTCTGCTTTTGTAGTGTCATACCTAGAAAAATATGCACATTTGCCTACATATGTTTTGGGGCTCCCCACAGGTGGAGTTAAACAGTGTTCCCATTGTGTATAATAAAATGCTGCTCTAGGTCTTTTAGCTCAGTACAGAAAGTAATGTCCCCAATGATAACAGAACATTTTCCCATAATTCGCTGTGTTCATATACACATCATCACTTTCAAATACGGTGTAATCTTGAAGCTCAGACAGCATAGAATCAACTCTTTTACCATCCCAGTCGTCAGAGACACCACCAGGTGTAATTACATCAGTCATTGAAAATTTAAATGCATAAGGAATTTGGATAACCTCAGTAGGCCCATATATATCAAATTGCAGTTTTTCCCAAACAATCCCATCAGATATTGGTACTGCTGACATGTTCACAAGAGACAAGTCTCCTAAGACCTTATGGGTCAAATTTAAGAGCCCCTTATGCCACATTAGCGTAATTTTTTTGAATGCTAATGTGGCCCAATGAGGCCAAAATTGGCACGCCAAATTCACAAAGTGGCGCAATGCATGCTGTGTGCCACTTTACCTTTTGCAGTACATTATGCCTACATCAGGCATAATGTATGCAAAGGGGGCAAAAGGAGGCACACCATTGTTTATAATGGGCCTCAATGGGCTTTGCAGAATGAGCGTCATAATTCTTTACGCTAATCTAGCAAAGCTCTGAACTTGCATCAAAAATGATGATGCTAGTTCCTTAACTACTGCCATGGTGTGACATATCTTCGATACGGCGCACACATGGTGACTTTAGGGTGACACTAAGGGGCGAAAGAAAAGTGGCACTGCATTGGGGGCAGCACCACTTTTTTAAAATCAGGCCCTATATGAGGAAAGATATGGTGTTAAAACTTCATGCACTAGCTCGACAGAAGAGCGTACAGGAAGGTAATGGCCATTTATAAGGAGAAAACAGTTACAAAATCAATCCATAACAGAAAAGCAAGCAATGTCAGTAGTATCCACAGATAATGCCATGGATAAACCAAATAGTTATTTTTAAGCCATATTTACAGCTTGCGTCTTTGAAATAGTTTCAGTTGCAGATGGAGTGGGAAGAAAAGTCATCTTAGTCAATGAAGCAACCGGAAGCAGTCTGTGCAAATACAGGAGCCGGTGCTGAGTTAGTGGATGGATCTACTTCCTGTGGACGTTCATAGTAGACCGTGTTGTCAGTTTGTGTTACATTGGAGTAATAAAACAGCCACATCTTGGACAGTTCTTGTCGGTGAAGTGATAACAGGAATTTACAAAAGCTCATTCTCTACGCCACCCATGCTCGAGTAAGCATTTGTAGCATTGTTGAACATGCTGGTATATTAAGAAGCATTGTTGTTTCTTCTTTAAAGAGGTATATCCTGTTGGTTAGTGAGAGGGGAGCAGGAACTACCCAAGGGACCTGGGGGTCTAATGTGCAGGATCCGCCACCTGGTGCAGTTTGATGTTGTCAATGGAGACAGATCTGGCAGCGGTGGTACAGTGACAGATCTGATAAAGACTTCTAATTGCAGATTCCTTACCTTAGAATTTCCGCCAGGCGTCAGATTGGCTCTAGAGATTTTTCTTCAAGCAATACCTTTGCGCGTCGGTAAGTGGCATCGGTCGACTCCGCGGGCGTCTTTGGCGTCGCAGTCGCTGTGATGACATCGGGAGTAGCATATAGAAGCCGCCCTAGCGCAGTGACGTCAGTTCTTTTCTTTCCGCGCCACGTGCTGAACCGGAGAAGAGCTACCCTGGTCTTTTTTTTTTAATCGACTTCAACCGTTTTGTCGAGTTTTTGTGAGAACTTTGGTGCGTCGATGATGTCACCGAAGACCGGTTTGAAGCCGTGCAAGGACTGTCATCATACGATGTCAGTGACGGATCCTCATCAGGTTTGTCTGTGGTGTCTCGAGCGCGACCACAACCCGAAGTTGTGCTCCGAGTGCCGGGCCATGCACCCGAAGGCTTTGAGGGAGCGGTCCTTAAGGCTCATGGCGGCCCAGCACTCAATTCCGCGTAGGTCCCGGTCTTGATCGAGAGGAAGGTCTTGAGACTGGTCACGGAGCCATCACCACTCGTCTTCTTCCAAATCCTCGGGTCAAGGTAAGAAGAAGTCGAAGAGATCCAGGCGCTCGGCTGACGCAAAGTGGGAGGAGCATCCACGCACAAGGCCCCTATCCTCAGAGCCTGCGTCTGGGTTGGCTTCGCGCTTTCCAGAGTTTCCTGGAGCCGGAGCGACCCCCACCCAGCTTAAAGAGTTTTATGAGGACATGCGCCTCATCTTTGGGCGGTCTGACCCCGATACGGCGCCTTTGGACCCAAGGGGTTCGGATGAGGGGCCTTTGGGTTCTGTGCCGGCGGCTTCGGCTCCAGCCACCGAGGTCACCTCCAGATCCGCACCGGCGCCGGTCGCACCCTTGAGACCTTCCCCAGTGCTGGGTCGATTGTTGATGCTCCCAATGTCGGTAGTGCCCACTATCGACGTCGACCCAATTCTTATCCCCGACGACTCGGAGTCAGACCAGCGTCAGCCTTTGACTTCGATGGGGCCTATTCACCCCAGGTCGGATTTGGACCCTTTTTCTTATGTGTACAAATATGGAGAGGGATTGGAGAGGTCCCTGGACCCTTTTGAATACCAGATGACCCCTCTATGGACTGAGATCAGGAATTGGGCGACGCCAGTGGTCTGGATACTTCTCCTGACGCTGGCATGCTGTCTCCTCCTACCGTGGCTACGGCGGAGGGAGCAACTTTATGGTATGGTGGTCAGTAGGGCAGCCGATGTCCTTTTGGGTAACTGGTCCAAACCCAACACAGGGGCTCCTGTGAATAGGACTATCGCACGCCGCCATCGGCCTGCTCCAAATGACCCTAAATTCCTGTCCCAACACCCCACGCCTGAGAGTCTTGTTATCCAGGCTTCCTCTTTTTCAGGCGCATTCCCTTCCTCACCCCCGGACAGTAAATCCAAAAGGCTGGAACAGTTTGGCAAGAAGTTATTTTCTTCTTCCAGTCTTGCGCTGCTGTCTGTGAACACTGCATACTTTTTGGGCCGTTCTACCCACTCTTTGTGGGATACGGTTGCACAAGTCCTGCCGCAGATACAGGAGGAGGTCCGTGTTATCGTCTCCCAAGCTATGAACGATGGGAGAGATGCGGCAAAGTTCACAATCCGTTGTGGGCTGGACACGGCCGACCCTCTGGGCAGAATGGTTGCTATGACCGTGGCCTTATGACGCCACGCCTGGTTGCATACTTCTGGTTTTTCTGGGGATGTCCAACAGTCACTCATGGACATGCCCTTTGATGGCTCACGTCTCTTCGGAGACATAGCGGACTCGGTCTTGGAGAGATTGAAGCATTCCTGGGCTACGGCTCGGTCCGTCGGTCTTTCCTCCACGGAAGGGGCTTCCTGTCGCGTCCTCCACCCAGCCATCATGCCACCCATGCTGTTCAGCCTCTGCGTGGCCATGTTCGCGGAATCCCACATGGCCGTGGGACAGGGAACCAGAGGTCTGCCCAGTCCACTTCAGCCCCCGCTGCAGCCTCCAAACCCTACTAGTCCGTCCCCTCACTCCCGTCCAGTTGGTGGCAGGATTCGCCATAACCTGCCCCACTGGGAAAACATCACCACGGTCAGGTGGGTTTTGCAGATAGTTCGAAAGGGCTACTCCCTCCCTTTCAAATCTGCTCCACCAACCATGCCTCCATCCTTCAGTCACCCTCCAGAGGATCATTTGGCATTTCGCTGCCAGGAAGTCACAGCTTCCTTGGCCAAGGGGTTGTGGTTGTTATTCCTGCTACTTTCTGATACCAAAAAAAGGCAAGGGCTTACGTTCTATCCTATGCCTTCGGAACCTAAACTACTTCAAGAAGGAGAAATTCAAAATGCTCACCCTGGCTCAGGTTCTGTCTGCCTTGGACCCAGGAGACTGGATGGTAGCATTGGACTTGCAGGGTGCTTTTTTCCACATCCCCATCCTGCCTGCCCACAGCCGTTACCTACGATTCGTGGTAGGTCACGAGCACTTTCAGTTTACCGTGCTCCCCTTCGGCCTTACCAGCGCCCCTCAGGAGTTAATGAAAGTGATGGTTGCAGCTCATCTGCTCAGGTTAGGGGCCTCAGTCTTCCCCTACCTCGACGACTGGCTGTTGAAGGTGGACTAGCCCCAGAAAGTCGACTCCCACCTTCGGACTACGGCGAACCTCCTGCACACGCTGGGGTTCACAATAAATGTGGCGAAGGCACACCTCACACTCTGTCAGACGCTCCCTTACATCGGAGCTGTTCTGGACACAGTGCAGTTTCGGGCTTATCCTCCTGAAAAGCAAGTACAAGACATTCAGGCTATGATTCCGATCTTTCAGCCTCGGTCTTGGGTTTCAGTGAGACTGACTCTGAGGCTGCTGGGCCTCATGGCCTCCTGCATCCTGCTAGTAACACATGCCAGATGGCATATGCGGGCTCTGCAGTGGGACCTGAAGTTCCAGTGGACGCAGCATCAGGGGAATCTCTCCGACATGGTCCAGATCTCATAGGGGACTGCAAAAGACCAGTAGTGGTGGCTTTCAAATCCGCATTGGGTCCATGGCAGATCCCTCTCCCTTCCCCAACCAGATCTCTCTATAGTGACAGATGTGTCACTTCTGGGTTGGGGCGGCCACAAGGGAGAGACGGAGGTCAGAGGGCTTTGGTCTCTGGTGGAGTCTGAGCTCCATATCAAGCTTCTGGAGCTCTGGGCGATCAGGCTTACGTTGAAAGCATTCCTTCCCTCTCTCAAACGGAAAGTAGTGCAGGTGTTTACGGACAATACTATGGCCATGTGGTACTGCAACAAACAGGGCGGAGTAGAGTCCTGGACCCTTTGTCAGGAGGCACTACGCCTCTGGACAAGGCTGGAACATCAGGGCATTACCCTGCTGGTTTAACATCTGGCGGGTTCCCTCAACGCCAGAGTGGACAAACTCAGCCGTTGATGCACAGCCGATCACGAATGGCGTCTCCATCCGGCCGGTAGATCTGTTCGCCTCTGCAGAGAACGTGCGGAGTTTCCAAGGCGGCACTCGCTCCGAGACGATTTTCGTCTCGAGTGGAACTCCGGCCTCCTTTTCGCCTTTCCGCCTATACCTCTTCTGCCCAGAGTTCTCAAGAAAATCAAGAATAACCGGGCCCAAGTAATTTTGGTGGCTCCGGACTGGGCACGGAGAGTATGGTATCCAGAGCTATTGAGCATGTCCATCGCTCCTCCACCCAGACTGCCTCTTTGGGCGGATCTTCTGTCACAGCAACAGGGAACGGTTCTTCAACCGAACCTGTTCAACCTACGCTTTCATGCGTTGAGACTGAGCAGCGACAGTTGCCGGCTTTTGCACTTCCACCCGAAGTCTGCTATGTTATCTTGGCAGCCAGGCATCCATCAACCAAAACTGTATACGCCTGTCGTTGGAATAAATTTGTGGCATGGTGTACCAACAAATCTGTTGATCCCCTTTCTGCCCCTCTATCTGAGGTTCTTCTGTTCATTCTTTCTTTTGCCCTGCAGGGCTCTGCTTTGGGCACCCTTAAAGGGTATTTATCTGCCATTTCGGTCTTTCTTAGGCTACCTGACCAGCCCTCACTCTTTAAATCTCCTATTGTGAGTAGATTCCTAAAAGGACATTTATTTTCTCCCACTCCATTTATCATGCCTCAGTAGGACCTCAATCTTGTACTTACTTATTTGATGTGTACTCCATTTGAGCCAATGCATAATTGTCCCTTGCAGCTCCTCACCTTCAAAACTGTCTTTCTTGTTGCAATCACACTGCTCGCAGGGTGAGTGAGCTTCAGGCCCTTTCCTCAATACCTCTTCCTTCCTAAGGTGGTTACGCCCTTTCATGTAGGCCAGTCCATCACTCTGCCTACTTTCTACACACCCCCACATCCTTCCCACGAGGAGGGGAGACTCCACCGTCTGGACCCAAAAAGAGCGGTGGCGTTCTACCTCAATCATACTAAAGATTTCCGGGTGGACAATCAACTCTTCGTTGGGTATGTGGGTGCAAAAAAAGGGAAGGCGGTGCAAAAGCGTACCATCTCTCGATGGGTGCTTCTTTGCATCAAAATGTGCTATGCTTTGGCCAAGAAGCAACCTCCTGAGGGCTTGCGTGCTCATTCCACCAGAGCAACTGCTGCTTTCACTACGTTAGCACACGGAGTTCCTGTCCCGGATATGTGGCATAGGCAAGTCACCCCTCTAGCAGGCCTTACAGCCCTAAGGCAGGGTGCACTATACCATAGGTGAGGGCATAAGTGCATGAGCACTATGCCCCTACAGTGTCTAAGCAAAACCTTAGACATTGTAATTGCAGGGTCGCCATAAAGAGTATATGGTCTGGGAGTTTGTCAAACACGAACTCCACAATTCCATAATGGCTACACTGAAATCTGGGAAGCTTGGTATCAAACTTCTCAGCACAATAAATGCACACTGATGCCAGTGTGGGATTTATTGTTAAATACACCCAGAGGGCATCTTAGAGATGCCCATGAATACCAGTCCAACTCCTAGTGCTAGGCTGACCAGTTTCTGCCCGCCTGCCACATCCAGACGAGTTTCTGGCCACATGAGGTGAGTGCCTTTGTCACTCTGTGGCCGGGAACAAAGCCTGTACTAGGTGGAGGTGCTTCTCATCTCCCCCTGCAGGAACTGTAACACCTGGTGATGAGTCTCAAAGGCTCATGCCTTTTGTTACAGAACCCCAGGGCATCCCAGCTAGTAGAGATGCCTGCCCCTTCGGCCACTGCCCCAACTTTTGGCGGCAGGGCTGGAGGAGATAATGAGGATAACAAGGAGAAGCCACCCACCAGTCAGGACAGCCCCTAAGGTGCCCTGAGCTAAGGTGACATTTGCCTTTAGAAATCCTCCATCTTGAGATTGGAGGATTCCCCCAATAGGAATAGGGATGTGCCCCCCTCCCCTCAGGGAGGAGGCACAAAGAGGGTGTAGCCACGCTCCAGGACAGTAGCCATTGGCTACTGCCCCCCAGACTTAACCACACCCTTTATTTAGTATTTAGGGGCAACCCTGAACCCAGGAAATCAGATTCCTGCAACCTACAAGAAGGACTGCTGACCTGAAAGCCCTGAAGAGACGATGGAGATGATAACTGACTTGGCCCCAGCCATACTGGCCTGTCTCCAGACTCAAAGAATCTGCACAGAGATGCATCCGACAGGGACCAGCGACCTCTGAGGACTCAGAAACTCCAGAGAACAGCGGCACTGTTCAAAACGTGCAACATGTTTGCAAATTTAAAGCAACTTTCAAAGAACTCTCTCTTCCCGCCGGAAGTGTGAGAATTCACACTCTGCACCCAACCCCCCGGCTTGAGCTCCAGAGAACTAACACTGCAGCGAGGACTCCCAGGTGACTACGACAACGTGAGTAACCTGAGTCGACCCCCTTTATCTCCACAGCGACACCTACAGAGAGGATCCAGAGGCTCCCCCTGACCGCAACTGCCTGGTAACAAGGAACCCGACACCTGGACCTAACATTGCACCCACAGCCACCAGGACCGAGAGGAACCACCTTCCAGTGCAGGAGTGACCAGCAGGCGGCCCTCTTCCTAGCCCAGTTGGTGGCTGGCTCGAGAAGCCCCCCTGTGCCCTGCCTGCATTGCCTAAGTGACCCCCAGGTCCCTCCATTGCTTTCAATAGCAAATCTGCTGCCTACTTTGCACACTGCACCCGGCCGCCCCTGTGCCGCTGAAGGTGTGTTTTGTGTGCCTGTTTGTGTCCCCCCCCAGTGCTCTACAAACGCCCCCTGGTCTGCTCCCCTAGGACGCAGGTACTTACCTGCTGCAGACTGGAACTGGAGCACCCCTGTTCTTCATAAGCGCCTACGTGTTTTGGGCCCTCTTTGACCTATGCACCTGACCGGCCCTGTGTTGCTGGTGTGGTGGCTTTGGGGTTGCCTTGAACCCCCAACGGTGGGCTGCCTATGCCCAGAAGACTGACTGTGTAAGTGTTTTACTTACCTGAGAACCCTAACCAAACTTACCTTCCCGGGAACTGTTGATTTTTGCACTGTATCCACTTTTAAAATAGCTTATTGCCATTTTAACCTAAACTGTGTGTACTAGTGTTTCAAATCAAAGTTCTATACTTACCTGTGTGAAGTACCTTGCATTTTATGTACTTAGCTCAAATCTTGAATCTTGTGGTTCTAAAATAAATTAAGAAAATATATTTTTCTATATAAAAACTATTGGCCTGGAGTTAAGTCTTTGAGTGTGTGTTCCTCATTTATTGACTGTGTGTGTACAAAAAATGCTTAACACTACACTCTGATAAGCCTACTGCTTGACCACGCTACCACAAAATAGAACATTAGTATTATCTAATTTTGCCACTATCAACCTCTAAGGGGAACCCTTGGACTCTGTGCACTCTATCTCTCACTATGAGATAGTATATACAGAGCCAACTTCCTACTGTGTTGCAGCCCAGGGGTGGCCCCTGGTGTACCAATGCCCAGGGTACCTAATTACCATACACTAGGGACTTACAGGGGTACACCAGTATGCCAGTTGTGGGGTGTAAAGGGTACCCAAACAACCAAATTTAGAGGAGAGAGCACAATCACTGGGGTCCTGGTTAGCAGGACCCAAGTGAACACAGTCTAAACACACACAGAAATAGGCAAAATGTGAGGGTAACCATGCCAAAAAGAGTATCTTTCCTACAGTGTTGGTCCATCATTACTTAAGGGACCTAATCTCACGGGTTGTATTACATGTGGTAGAGCGCTATTGAAACAGTTTTGATGTTCTTGATAGGAAATTGGTGTCTCTAGATACCTGTAAGCCTGGTATCTTTGTGGTACGTTCACTATATGATATCTGTGAAATGTATGTGTTGTATCCAGGGGCGGCTCCTCCATAAGGGTGGAGGAGCGTCACTCCCACCCCCGCCCCCCCTGCCAGGAGCAGAAGTTATGTTTTATTATTCTTTGTTTCTGAAAGGGGTTGGGCTATGGGGGATACGTGTACTGGGGGGAGTGCTCGGCACGCATGTGTGTTTGGCCGCCTATTTTGGGCCGGCCAAACAGACATGCGCAGTAGGCTGTCTCTAGCCAGGCAACTGTGTCTGTGCCTGCAGCGACGGAGGAGAGGAGCGTCGTGGGTCGTCAGATGAGGTAAGCTTTTCTTTCTTTTAAAAAAAAAAAAATTTACTGTACCCCCCCGCTCCACCCCTACCCGTCGAGCCGCACCTGCCCCGCCCCTTTTATGTGCTGTGAGCCGCGACTGGTTGTATCATCTTCTTCAGGAAAAGTGACCCAGGAATAAAATGTATGTGACAGAGACTTCTAGCTGCAGATTCCCTACCTTTAGTTCTTTAGCATCTACAGGCTTCATCTTGGAATACTGAACTTTTGCTGAGCAATACTTCTGTGCGCACCGTCAGGTGACGTCATTCGGATCTGCGTGAAATCGTTGGAGCCATCTGTGATGTCACGCTTGCTTATAAAAATACCACCCAGGCACTCGTACGTCAGTTCTTTTCCCTTCCGTGCTGCTTAAGCACAGATCCGGGTCAGAGCTACCCCACTAACAGACCTTTTTCAACCTTTTTTATCAAGTTTTTCTGTCTCTGAGGGTGACTTAGAGGAAGATGGGATTCAAACCGTGTGGAGCCTGCTATTACGCCATGTCAGTGATGAATTCCCAGCAGACCTTTGGTTTCTTGAGCGCGACTACGACTCAGACGTGCTTGGACTGCCAGGCCATGGCTCCAAAAGCTTTGAGTGAGCGGTCCCTGAAGCTAAGGGCGTCCCAGCAGTCAAGATCGGCCGGGGCAACTCCTCGAAGGTCACAGTCCCAGTCGAGGAGAAGGTCGCAGGACCACTTCCGGAGCCCCAAGTCCTCTTCATCCCACTCGAGGTCCTCTGGGCACCCGGGGAAGAGGCACAAGAAGAAGGACTCCAAGAGGACTTTGACTTTGCCTTGCCCATCGGCCAATGAGGTGACTCGGAAATATCCATGTTCTAGGCATGGGTGCACTGAACCGTTGCCATGGTGGACTCTGTGCCTTTCTCCCTTCCCAGATACCAGAGCGACCTCCCACTCAAAGGAGTTTTACGAAGCCATGCGCCTTGTGTTTAAGCGGGCCAGACTCGCCGAAGCACCTTTGGGGTCGGCAGAGGCCACATCAGGTTCCGAGCCAGCAGCTTCGATGAGGCCTCGTGGATTTGATTCTGGGCCCGGAAAAGTACTGGCTTCACACAGTCAACCTTCTCCTGCGCTGCTCCAGACATCGACGATCCGGGAACCCACCGGTGGCGCAAGCGCAATTGTTATCACCATTGATCCGGAACGGTGTTGCACACCAATTTCAGCACCAACCATGCCCACGGGTGCCAGATCATTATCTGAGCATTTGATCGATCAGCCAGGCACTGGTGAGGAATGGGAGAGGTCTTTAGACCCTCTAGAAACCCATATGGAACCCTTGGACTGGTATGAGGAACTAGGAGAGGCCAGTGGACTGGACACATCTCCAAATACTGGCTTGCTCTCCCCTCCTACTGTGGCAGTGGAAGACAGTGCATCATAGGCAATGGTGGTGCTTAGGGCAGCGGAAGTCCTTGACCAAGAACTGCCCTCAGTGCTGGTCAGTTCTAACTTCCTGACGGAGGTGCTCCGGCCAGGGGCTTCCACATTGGAAGCGATGTTGACTTTCAATTAAGCCCTTACTGATGTCCTGCTGGGGACGTGGTCCAAACCCAGTACAGGGGCTCCTATAAACAGGACAATTGGCCGCCATCAGGCGACCCTAGTTTCCTCATGCAACACCCCACCCCAGAGAGCTTGATAGTCCAAGCATCCACTTCCCATGGCGCTTTCCCTTCTGCGCCTCCGGATGGGGCATCCAAGAGGCTGAAACAGCTTGGGAGAAAATATTTTCTTCCAACAGCCTCGCATTGAGGTCAATAAGCACCTCATGCCTATTGGGCCACTTTTCCCACACTTTGTGGGATTCGGTGGCACAGGTGTTGCCTCAGGTCATCAAGGACGCAAGGGCCATTCTCTCTCAAGCAGTTAAAGACAGGAAAGATGCAGCAAAGTTTACTATAAAGTGTGGTTCGGACACGACTGACCCGCTGGGTAGGGCCATTTCATCAACAGTGGCCCTTCGACACCATGCCTGGGCTATGTACATATTTTGGGGGATGTCCAGGCAAACCTCATGTACAAGCCCTTCGATGGTGTAAGAAAGTTCCCTCTTTCTGGCATGGATACCCCCACTTTTTGCCTGATGTCAGTGTGCTTATACTGTTTTCACTGTGATCCTGCTAATGGGAACCCCAGTGATTATGTTCCCTTCTCTACATTTGGTTGCCTTGGTACTTCTTGTGGCAAAGTGCCCATTTTGGCATAGTTACACCCCACGTTTTGCCTGATATTGATGCTCCCTTGACAGAGTGTGCTGGGATCCTGCTAACCAGGCCCCAGCCCCAGTGTTCTTTCCCAAAACTCTACCATTGTTTCCACAGTTGGCACACCCCGGCACACAGCTAAGTCCCTTATAAAAGGTACCAGTGGTACCAAGGGCTCTGTGACCAGGGAGGGTCCCTAAGGTTTGCAGCATTTATTGTGCCACCCTCACCGAACACATGAACACTGCTATTGCAGATTGGGTGTGATGGTGGGGAAAAAAAGGTAAAGTCGACATGGCGGCCCTCTCAGGGTGCCATTCCCACAATCCACTGCTTGTGACCTAGGTAAGTCACCCCTCTAGCAGGCCTTACAGTCCTAAGGCAGGGTGTACTATACCACATGTGAGGGCATAGCTGCATGAGTTGTTATAAACTCCACAGCTTCATGATGGCTTCACTAAAGTCTGGGAAGTTTGGTATCAAACTTTTCAGCACAATAAACCCACACTGATGCCAGTGTTGGATTTATTATAAAATGCACACAGAGGACATCTTAGAGAAGCCCCCTGTATTTTAACCAACCCTTTAGTGCAGGGCTGACCAGTCTGTGCCAGCCTGCCACTAACAGAGATGTTTCTGACCCAATGGGGTGAGAGCCTTTGTGTTCTGTGATGTCAGAAAGAAAACCTGCTCTGGGTGGAGGTGCTTCACATCTCCCCCCTGCAGGAACTGTAACACTTGGCAGTGAGCCTCAAAGGCTCAGGCCTCCTATTACAGTGCCCCAGGGCACTCCAGCTAGTGGAGATGGCCCACCCCACCTTCTGTCCTCCCGCTCCAAGACCAAGCCCTAATTTTAGTGGCAGGTCCGGCGGGAAAATTAGGTATAAAAGGGAGGAGTGACCACTCCAGCTAGGAACACCTCTAAGGTGTCTAGAGCTGGTGACCCCCTCCCTGTAGAATCATCCATCTTGTTTTGGAGGGTAGAGATCAATAGGGTTAGGAATGTGCCTTCTCCCCAAAGGGAATGGGCACTGGAAGGGTGTAGCCACCCTCAAGGACAGTAGCCATTGGTTACTGCCCTCTGACCCCTGTAACAGCCTTAATTATATTATTTAGGGGCTCCCCTGAATCTCACTCACCAGATTCCTAGCAACCTCAGAAGAAAGAAGGACTGTTAAGCCGACCCCAGCAGTGAAGATTCCAGACGACAACTGACCTGCCCCAGCCCTACCAGCCTGTCTGCAGCTTCAAAGACCCCTGCTCCAAGCAGGCAACACACTCTGCAGGACCAGAAAACTCTAAAACAAAACAAAAAAAACTGAGGATTGCCTGCCCAGCAGAGGACCAAGAACTCCTGAGGACAGTGGCCCTCTCCAGAAAAACTCACAAATAAGACTTCAGAACTGCCCTGGATCTGAGAGTCGTCCTGGCCACTCTCCACATGGTGCCTACAGCCCAAGTCCAGGTGGCCCGCTGGTCCAGAGAAGGTCCCTAGGTGATTCTGACCTCAAGCTTATCCTGGGTTGACCATTCTTAGCCAACAGAACAAAGCCTGCAGCCTGAATCCAGAGGCTCCCCCTGAACGCAACTGTATCCGATGAAGATTCCTGATGCCTAAAGGTATTCCTGCATCCTCAGCCCCCTGGCTTTGGGGAATCCGACTGACTGTCTAGCAACGTCCAGTGGGTGCCTCTCCTTCCTGTCCAGCCCTTGGTTTTTTAAAACCGACCGCCTGGACCCAGCCTAAAGCGTATTTGTCACCTTTGGGATTCCCTCAGTGAAAAGCATTGGGTGCCCGATGCTGTGTTTGCACCCTGCATCGGGCCGCCCCTGTGCAGCTGAGGGTGTATGTTTGGTGCTGACCTGTGGCCCCCTGGTGCTGATCTAAACTCTTCAGGCCTGTGTCCTAAAACTGTGGGTTCTTACCTGCAATCTCTTTGCCACTAAGTCCCCCCAGTCCTCATAGGATTCCATTGCAAACCCAATGCCAACTTTGACTGGGTGCCTCTGCACCCGGCCGGCCCTGTGTTGCTCGTGGTGCATTGTTGGGGTCAACTTTAACTTTCTTTCACCTGTGGATATCCTAACCCCTGAAGACTGAAATCGTAAGTCATGTACTTACCTGTTTTCTGTGCTAACGCTCCCCAAGACTCTATGGACTCCTATGGAAAATTGCACTATGTCAACGTTTAAAATTGAAAAGTATTACTTCCTTGTAAACTGCTTTATCTTCAAAATCCAAAGTACTTTTGATACATATGCATGATACTTAATTACAACTGTACTTTTCCTGCAACAAAGATCCTTTGGTTCTAGTAATAAAGTAACAAAATATATTTTTGCTATATAAAACCCATAGGCCTGGAGTTAGTCATTGAGTGTGTGCCTCATTTATTGACTGTATGTGCACAACAAATGCTTCACACTACCCTCTGATAAGCCTAACTGCTTGACTGCACTACCACAGAAGAGAGCATTACTATTATCTACTTTAGCCTCTGTTGAAACCCTGGGGAACCTATGGACTCTGTTCACACCATACCTCATTTTTGTACAGTATATACAAAGCCAGCTTTCTATATTGGTGGATCAGCGGTGGAGTCTACGACTTTGCATTTGCTGGACTACTCAGCCAATATCTGATTACACCATTAAGTTCCAAATTTGCCTTTAGAGTCAACTGAATTTTGAATTGACCATTTTTTCAAAATTTTCAAAAGTCCTCCTAAGGCTTGGTTAAGTCCCCTTTAGCATTTCCTTTTTAGATTTAAAAGTTAATATAGTTGGAGGTAAGTAGCTAGAAGTAGTTTTAGTTCCTTAAAAGAAATCTTAGTAACTAAATGAGCAGCTCAGAGGACATGGTTGTGGAGCTCAACCTCACACCTTACCTCAATCCTTGGGATGAGTGAGTTAAAGTCCCTCTGCAGACTGAAACAAATAAAAAGTGGTTCAAACTCTAATAAAGTTAAGCTCCAGGAGCTCTTGGCAGAGTATGCAAAGGAACACCTTACTGAGGAGGAAGACCTCCCATCAGGTAGGGAAGAAGTTAGGGATCAGGAGGATGAACTCCTCCCTCCTAACCTAACTAGGGAGGACAGGGTCCCAGTGCCCCTGACTCCAAGGATGGTACTCACAGCTTCTGGGTCTCCCACGTGGGAGTCCAGTTCCTCTGGGAACATTGAGGACAGCCTCAATGAAGAGGACCTCCTTTTAGTAAGGATGGCCAAAAGATTAGCTCTGGAGAGACAGCTCCTGGCTATAGAAAGGGAGAGATCATAAATGGGCTTAGCACCCATTAATGGTGGCAGCAACTTAGTTCTTAGGGACAGAGAGCACTCTGACACCCCTAAAATCCTCAAAGTGATTGTCCCCAAGTATGAGGAAGGTGCACAGCCTTTGAAAGGGCCTGTTAAACCAACAAATTGAAAAAGTCTCACTGGGGAACTCTCCTTTGGGAACTATTCACTGGTAAGTTTAGGGATAGGCTCCTCATACAATCACTGATGCAGATACTGAATCCTATGCCTGCATGAAGGCTACCCTGATTGAGGGCTTTGGATTCACCACTGAGGAGTATAGGATAAGGTTCAATGGGGCTCACAAAATCTCGAGCCAGTCATGGGTTGATTTTGTAGACTACTCAGTGAAAACACTAGATGGTCGGATAACTGGCAGTGGAGTGCATGACTATGATGGGTTTATAATTTGTTTATGAAACTGCTTCAGTGACAAGTTGCATCAATATCTAGTAGACCTAGTTCAAATTTCTCCCCAAGAATTGGGTCAAAACTAGGGTGACCAAGAATTCCACTGGGGCTGACCAAAAGAAAGGAGGTACAAAGCCTCTCCAAGGGAAAGGTGGTGAGACACCTAAGGATGAAAGTAAAGAGTCTTTTAAAGGACCCCAAAAACCTGAGCAGGAGGGTGGGCCCAAGCCTTATCACAATCCACACATGGGTACAAGGGTAAAAACGTTGATCCCAAAAAGGCCTTGTGTTTCAACTGTAGGCAGAATGGACACCAATTTGGAGGCTTGGCCTGTCCCAAAAATAATCCCACCGGGTAGTGCACCAGCTAGCATTGGTATAGCCAGTCTCCTGGTGGGATCAACAGTGTGCTCGGAGCAAATCAGGGTTCATACTAAAGCTACTTTAGTTTCTGAGGGTGGGGAAGATGTAACCACTCTTGCTGCCTGCCCCCCTAACATGAACAAATACAGACAGCATCCCTTGATAAATGGGACTAAAGTAGAAGCCCTGAGGGATACAGGCTCCAGTGTCACCATGGTGACAGAAAAACTGTTTTCCCCAGTACAGAATCTGTCTGGACAAACCCATCCAATCACCACTGCTGACAATGTAACTAAGGTCCATCCCATGGCTATAGTGACCTTAGAATGGGGAGGGGTTAATGGCCTGAAACAGGTAGTGGTCTCTTCTGCAATCCCAGTTGAATGTCTGCTAGGGAATTACCTGAAGTCCTTAGCTTGTGCTGAGGTAGAAGTCAAAACCCATGCAGCCAAGCTGGGAATCCCTGAGATGGGGTGTATGATGACTAGAGCTGATAGCCGAGCACAGGGTGCAAAAGAAGTGTTGGAGCCTGGAATAATGGCCCAACCTTCCAACAGAAAGGGCAAGAAGACTGGGGGACTATACAGCAACAAGCACAAGACTCTTCTTTTCATGAAGAAGTCTTAACATCCTCTGAGGGAAGTGAGTCCATGGAGCCTAATCCTTATTAGGTAGAGCTCTTGGGCCCAAGGGGGCCCTTAAGGGACCAGCTGTGCTAGGGACAGAGTGCCTGTCCCACCCTTGAAGGCTTGAGGTAACAACCAGGCGCACAGGAAAAGGGAGATGTCAGTGGCTCCCACAGGGTCTTTTGGGAGGAGGGACTCCTGTACACTCATGCTAGAGACCCCAAACCTGGTGCAAGCAGTAGAGTGCTTGCGCCTCAGCAGTCTCAAAAGGTGAAGGAGTTTTGCAGCTCCTGTGCCACTTGACAAGCCAGTGGTAAGGCAGGTGGCCACCCAAAGCCCCCCAGTTCTACTTTCAGTTGTTGGGGTTTGCTTTGAAAGGGTTCTTGTGGACATAGTAGGTCCCCTTGAACCACCCACAGCCTCAGGAAACTAATACATACTAGTAGTAGTGGGTCATTATACCAGGTATCCTGAAGCATTTCCTTTTAGGCCTACTACAGCTCCTGCAGTAGCCAAAGCCCTTATTGGTATTTTTACCATGGTAGGGATTCCTAAGGAGGTGGTTTCTGTCAGAGGTGCCACCTTCATGTCAGTTTAACTAAAACACATGTGGAATGAGTGTGGGGTGACTTACAAGTTCACCATACCATCCACAAACCAATGGTCTTGTTGAAAGGTTCAACAAGACATTGAAGGGCATAATCATGGGGCTACCTGAAAAACTCAAAAGGAGATGGGATGTCCTCCTCCCATGCTTGCTTTTCACCTACAGAGAGGTGCCTCAGAAGGGAGTAGGAGTTTCCTCCTTTGAACCTCTGTTTGGCCACCCTGTTAAGGGACCACTTGCACTTGTGAAGGAGGGTTGAGAGAGACCTCTCCACGAGCCTAAGCAAGATGTGGTGGACTATGTGCTTGGCCTCTGTCAAGGATGGCAGAGTACATGGAAAAAGCATCCAAAAGCCTTGAGGCCAGGAAACAGCTCCATCAGCAGTTGTATGATCAAAAGGCTGCACTGGTGGAGCTTAAACCAGGGCAGAAGGTATAGGTTCTGGAGCCTGTGGCTTCCAGGGCACTCCACGACAAGTGGATTGGCCCTTTCCCTATCATAGAAAAGAAAAGTGAGGTCCCCTACTTGGTAGACCTGGGTACTAGCAGGACACCCAAAAGGATGATCTATGTGAACCGCCTCAAACTCTATTGTGTCAGGGCTGATGTGACCATGCTGATGGTTACGGATGAGGAACAAGAAGAGAGTGAACCTCTCCCTGACCTCCTCTCTCACAACTCTAAAGATGGGTCAGTTGATGGAGTTGCCTACTCAGACACCCTCATTGTCTAACAGCAGGCTGACTGGAAGGAAGTATTGCAGTAGTATTCAGAGCTCTTCTCCTTGACCCTTAGACAGACCCACCTGTTTACCAATGATGTAGACACAGGAAACTGCTTGGCTGTCAAATCCAAGATCTATCAGCAGTAGGGCCAAGTCAATGAGAGCATCAAAGTTGATGTCAACAAGATGCTGGATTTAGGGGATATTGAACCCTCTGCCCATCTCTCAGCTAGCCCAGTTGTCTCAGTCCCCAAACCTGACCCCCAGGGTGGAAGGAAAGAAATTATGTTCTGTGTGGACTACAGAGGTCTCTATCACTAAGACAGATGCTCACCCTATTCCAAGGGCTGATGAGCTGATTAGGTGCAGCAAAGTTTCTCAGTACCTTTGACTTAACTGCAGGGTACCTGCAAATTCGCATGGCACCAGGAGCAGTAGGAAAGACTGCATTCTTTACACCTGATGGGCATTTTCAGTTCACTGTAATTCCCTTTGGTTTAAAGAATGTCCCTGGCACCTTCCAAAGGTTGGTGAATCAAGTCCTTGCTGGCTCGGAGTCATTCAGTGCAACATATTTTGATGCTATTGCTGTCTTTAGTTCCTCCTGGCAGGATCACCTGGTCCACCTGGGGAAGGTTCTGCAGGCCTCACTATCAAAGCATCCAAGTGCCAGATAGGGCAGGGCACTGTTGTATACTAGGGCCACCTTGTAGGTGGAGGCCAAGTGTAACCTTTACAGCCCACAATCCAGACAATTCTGGACTGGGAAGCCCCAAAAACCCAGACACAAGTCCGGGCATTCCTAGGCTTGACTGGTTATTACAGAAAGTTTGAGAAGGGATATGGATCCATTGTGACCCCCTCACAGAACTGAGTTCTAAAATGATGCCAAAGAAAGTAAACTGGGCTGTTAGTTGTCAAAAGGTATTTGAAACACGGAAGGAGGCAATGTGCTCAGCACCAATTCTCAAAAACTCTAGACTACTCTAAGCAGTTCATTTTGCAGACAGATGCCTCTGAACATGGGATAAAAGCAGTCCTGTCCCAAACAACTGACGATGGCCATGACCAACCTATTGCTTTCATTAGTAGAAGGTTACTTCCCAGGGAACAGCGTTGGAGTTGCATTGAGAGGGAGGCCTTTGCTGTGTAGAAAAGTGGCCCTTTTGGTATGGATACCCCCATCCGCCTTTGCCCCCACGTTTTGCCTGCTACTGATGCTGACTTCATTGAGAGTGTGCTGGGATCCTGCTAACCAGTCCCCAGTACTAGCGTTCTTTTCCAAAACTACACCACTGTTTCCACAATTGGCAGAGACTTGGCACACAGCTAAGTTCCTTGTAAAATGTAACAGTGGTACAAAGGGCTCTGTAACCAGGGAGGGTCCCCAAGGGCTGCAGCAGCATGTATTGTGCCACCCTAAGGCCCCCCCCCCTCACCAAACACATGCACATTGCCATTGCAGATTGTGTGTGTCAGTGGGGAAAAAAAGGTAAAGTCTACATGCCAACCCTCTCAGGGTGCCATGGCCACAACTCACTGCCTGTGACCTAGGTAAGTCATCCCTCTAGCTGGCCCACCACCATCCTCCTGCACCAGGGATCCCTAATTTCCTCAGCCAACACCCCACCCCTGGGAGCCTGGTAGTCCAGGCCTCAACTTCCCATGGCGCGTTCCCTTCTGCTCCACAGGACAGGGAATCCAAGAGGCTGGACCAGCTTGGAAAGAAGATGTTTTTTTTCCACCAGCCTGGCAGTAAGGTAGGTGAACACCTTGTGCTTATTGGGCTGTTTCTCACTCATCATATGGGATACGGTAGCGTGAGTGCTGCCTCAGGTCCCGGAGGAGGCCTGAGCCCCATTCTCCCAAGCAGTAAACGAAGGGAGGGACGGAGTGAAGTTCACTATTCGGTGTGGCCTGGATACGACTGTCTTGCTGGGCAGAGCGGTTTTGTCGACAGTGGCGACACACCAGGCTGAGAGCACCTGGTTTTTTAGGGGATGTCGAAGCGAACCTTATGGGCATGCCTTTCAATGGGGCTTGTTTGTAATGTCTCACCGCCTACAAGCCCAGGCCATTAAACAACGGGTATCTGAACTAGAGGGGCTGCAAGGTACTGACCTATTTCAGGATGAGCATATTGTGCAGGCCTTTGAACGCCTCTATGCCTCGCTCTCCTCAGCAGAATCACTAAAGGAGGACGATACTGCCTCTTACCTAGCTCAAGCCCCACTAGAGCAAAGTATGTCCCAGGAGGCCTCCCACATAGAACGAGATATCCCAACAGATGAAGTACTGGCTGCCATCTCTCAGCTTTAAACGGGCAACACACTGGGACAGGATGGCCAATTCTTAAACTTTTTTTGCAGCCTGGCTGTTTCCCAGCCTTATCCACCTTTATAAGTCATTTAGCACCACTGGCTCACTTTCTGTTACTAGATAGCCACCATCATGGACATACCTAAACGTGGCAAAAATCCTAGGCAGTGCTCCCCATACCGCCCCATTTCATTGTTATATGTAGACACAAAAATTTTCACCTACATACTAGCGGCACACCTTGCTCCCTACATGAGGCAACTGGTGGACCCTGACCGAACAGGTTTTATACCTGAGCAGGGGTGCAGCAACAACACCAAACACCTTTGTCACATAATAGACAAACCCCAGCGCTACCACATAACTGCTCTTTTATTATCAGTTGACGCTAAGAAGGCATTTGACTGGGTGCATTGGCCATACCTACAACTAGTACTTCGTAAAGTGGATCTTGGCCAGCTGTTCAGAAACTGGATCTGGTGTAGCTACTCAGGACCCCGGGCAGCTGTCCGTGTCAATGGTTTAACCTCCTCACTGTTTGATGTTTCACGGGGTGTGGTGAATCCATTTTAGTTCCCCACTGGGCACAGAAGACAGCTTAGCCATCAGCTTGCAGGCCTGTTGCCCTATTTACCTAGTAACCTTTTACCGACTTAGCATGCTCTGTTTTATCCTATTTATTTCATTATTTCTTTTAGCACCTTGCAACTGCTTACATTTTATAAGAAATGTCTTGCTTTTGTTATCAGTGTAATCCTGAGAAGGTGTAATTATCAGTGTCATTATCAGTGATGTACGTAGGTATTGTCATCATGTCCCTTTCTTACTTACATTTGACAGGAGCATAATGTGCACTTGTTAGACATTGTTTATGTAATTGCCGACACAAGTTTTTGTACATAATCAGATGTTGAGGTACATACCTGCATCAGGGATCCTACATGAGCGTGTAAATACACCTCATATGGACAAGGTCATTAGATCAGTTCCTTCCAGATGCCATCTATGATGTATAACAGCTTGCTGCAGAACTCAACCTTTGTGTTTCCACAGAGTATGACCTAGAGACCTCATTCCAAGGTAACAAGGGCTGTGGGTGCTTCTTATGGGCATGGTACTGGCAGATTAGGGTTTAACACACCTAGCTCTCAGTAGGGTAGAGATTAGGCTTTCTTTGTTAGGAATTTCAGAGCTCATGTTTGTTGCAATATGGTGGGGGGTTTCATATTCACAACTCTCATCTTCATGATTTCGCTTTTATTATTGCTTATTATCCTAATCATTGCAATTCATGCATTTTACTGTAGATTGCAGTCTTTTCAATAAATGTATTGAAAACTCTCAAGCAAATTATGGGGAAATGTTCTCTTATCATTATTGGGGATATTACTTTCTGTACCGAGCTAACAGACCTACAGCTGTATTTATTTATACACAATAGGAACATTGGTCAACTCCACCTTTGGTCGCCCCAAAACGTATGTAGATACATTTGCATATTTCTCTGGGCATGACACTACAAATGCAGAGTCATATTTGAAATTACCACTGGCGGAAATTTTGCTAACCGACTCCAAGTTAATGTTTTCAGATTCCTTTGTTTCCTGGCTTGCTATTGAAGGCTATGAATACTGGAAGAATACTATTGATGTTAAAAGTATATAGGGAACACAAGATTGGCAAATTCAGAGAAGGGAGGCTTTGTTTAGAGCATGCCTTATTCCTGTACACATTATATTTTTAAGTGATACAGTTGAACAAACATCCTGCTTAGGGTTATGAAAAGCAAAAGAAATGAACGCCATTCACCAATTGGCAAAAATACTTAAATGTCACCGAAGAAGAACTGAATGCTTGGGTCCAGAATGCCACCCTTTAATTTCACACTTTCAAGTCCCAGCGGGTGGTTATTGTGGCCTGTGGACACAAATGGATGTCGGGCACGTTTTGTTAATTCCTCAGAGGGTTTCAAGATTAGCTGGGCAGCCCGCCGCTATGTCTCAGGTCAACACTCTGGTATAGTTACTACATACAGTGTGGAAAAACAGTGCCAACAATGGTTACACACAAGCGCCTTAGCAAATCCTATCAGAGAAAGCAGACTTGCATGAAACCCTGCTTTAAATGATTCTGTATGCCATATACAATGAGATCTGGAAGCTTTCTCAAATGGAAGCAGCTGCACAGTTAAGGCAGATAGATGAGGAGAATATGGAAAAGGCTTTAGCTTTTCTCAATAATGGTTAAAAAGGAGGCAAGTTACACCATGATTAACATTTAAACGGTAGAAAAGCTGCTTTTCACTTTAAAAGGGACACCATCAACAGTGTGGTTAGTGTAAGGGGTTGTGAATCTGCCGATTTACACCTTTCATTTCACAAAATGTTTGAAGCATTTTGCTATGGGCAGATACGAGCGGTTTGGAGACAGCTATTTTAAGGAAGAGTGGGAGTTGCCTTTCGAGTTCAAATGTATGAACGGCGAAACAGAGGTTTTTCTGAGTGGAAGTGAATGTGAGACTATTGTTAATCAATCAATGATTTGCAAGCAGGTGTCCCTTTGAGGCTTTTACAATGTTGAGATCGCAAACTTGGCATGCTTTCTGAATGGCACTCCCATCCCTTTGATTTGTCCAGCATTACATACACTTTTCAATGGATGTTATGTGGTTCAGAACAATTAGAGTTGCTGTGCAATGAGGCCGGGAATCGCCTCCGCAATTTCAGTTTTTAAAATGGTTACTTGTTGCAGCCATGTTTTCTTCCCCCCCCCCCACAAGAGATGAGGGTAGCAGACACATAGCCCCACATTGTTACTACTAATGTAAATTTTGGCAAGCTGAGCAGACTAAAGGCTCTGTTGTTTTAAAAACAAGTAGTGTTGACATCAGCCAAGGAGACATACAATCTCCAGATAGCAAGATCATCAGGCGAGATACAATCCTTATTAAATACCAACTTCCCTAAGCACTTTGGGTAGCTGGTCTGCAGGATCTTTAATGCCTCGAGCACTGCAGGGATTGTACACGTTTTTAAGGCTGTTGGTTCTGGATTTGTTTCCACCTTCCAGACTCTTTGGAGTCATTCCTTCAGCTATCCATTCAGTCTCTTCAAGTGTGTTTGGCGGATTTCCTATAACTTTTGCACTGATTGGCAGAATACTGCTGTTCCTGATAAGCAGTGGTCATGCTTTCTCAGCTAAGCGGAGTGATAGAGCTACCACGAGTCCAAATGTGACTTCGTGATGCAGTACTTTGGCACTCAGTTGCTGGAAGAACTGGAGCATAATTGGTCATTGTTATTCCGGCCAGTCCTGTGGTGGGTGCAACCTGTCTTTCTTTGCATCTAGTGCCTCTTTAAGTGAACGATGATAGTGTGTCTTGCTGTACAGCCAGTGCCTCATGTGGACAAGGAACTGTTAATGTTCCCAACAAGGGTTCATTCACGGTCTTACGTATGACAGTAACATAATGCACACTTGTTAGACATTGTTTATGTAATTGCAGACACAAGTTTGCTTACATAATCAGTTGTTTAGGTACATACCTGCATCAGGGATCCTACATGAGCTGTATAAATACACCGCACACTGACAAGGTCATTAGTGGGGTTACTTCCAGATGGCATTTATGCTGCACGTCACCTTGCTGCAGAACTCAGCCTTTGGGTTTCCACGGAGTCTGATCTAGAAACCTCATTCCAAGGTAATGAGGGCTGGGGGTGCGCTTTTCATGAACATGGTACTGGCAGATTAGGGTTTATCACAACTAGCTCTTTTTAGGGTAGAGATTAAACTTTCTTTGGTAGGAATTTCATATCTCATGTTTATTGAAATATGGTGGGGGTTTTCATATTCGCAACTCTAATCTCCACGATTTTGCTTTTATTATTGCTCATTATCCTAATCATTGCAATTCATGCATTTTATCGTAGATTGCTGTCTTTTCAATAAACGCATTGAACACTCTCTTGCATCTCCTTCATTGCCTAGAAAAGGACTTCCATTCCACCATGACTCCCCTGAGAAGTCGCAGCTAGAGTCTATGCATAAGGCTACCAGAAATCCCCTTTACTGTCTGAGTTTCAGTGAGGTACTGCTTGAGAGCCGGAAGGGTTTGGCCGACAGTTGCAACTTGTTATAAGAGTAAATCAGTTGCCTACAAACAAAAGTGCTGCCAAAGTGCTGCTACAATTGGGGCACTCAACAGGGCTCCCTGTAATCACTGTTCCTTTTTGCTTTGGAACCCAGCGATAACGAGTATTGCAGAGGGGGGGAGAGATCACAAACTTGCGCTCAATGCAGCTGACACTATTGTAGCTTTGACACACCCTCATCAATACGTGCAACCTCATGTGAGTGAACTGGCTGGCCACTTTTGGGAAGGCCTCTGTGTTAAAAGTTAATTTGCAGAAATCACAAATCCTTAACCTCATGGTTCCCAAGTCTGACCAACTCTCTCATATATGCCACTTCCCCTTCACATGGGCCAAACAAAGGGTAACATATTTAGGTCTCCAAATCAATTCTACTCCAACTTGAACCACAGTGACCAATTACAACACCCTCTTCATGAACACTTACTCTACCTTATACACCTGAAAACGATATACTCCTCAAGGCTGGGGCATCTAGCAGCAGTTAAAATGATGCTGTTGCCTAGAATCCTATACGTCATGCAAACTCTATCAAACTCCTTACATGATCTACTTTGCCTCCTAAATGACTACGGCCCTCATTACGACTTTGGCGGGCGGCTTGGACCGCCGGGCAGCGGCCAATGCGGCCACATTCCTGCCACGGTCATTTTGAGATCCCCGCTGGGCCGGCGGGCGGAAACCAAGTTTCCGCCCGCCGGCCCAGCAGGGATCACGGTCGCAACACAGGAGCCGGCTCCAAATGGAGCCGGCGGTGTTGCGGCTGTGAGACAGGTGCAGTTGCACCCGTCGCGCTTTTCACTGTCTGCATAGCAGACAGTGAAAAGATGCACGGGCTGTGGCAGGGGGCCCCTGCACTGCACATGCCCCGCCCCAGGGGCCCCGCGATTCCCCATACCAACAGCGGGACTCGTAATCCACTGGGCAGCGCTGCAAGCAGCGCTGCCCTGGCGAATTAAAACCGCCGGGACTGAAGTGGCGGTAAACCCGGCGGTGCGACCGCAGCACTTCCCTCTCGGTCGTAATACCCGTGGAAGCACCGCCAGGGTTGTAATGACCCCCTATATCTGGGCAGGTAAGAAAGCTTGGATAGCCAAGAAGCAGGCTTATTTACCATCAGCAGAGGGAAGCATGGGAAGTCCCCATCTTACCTAATATTATCAGGCAGCACAGCTGCTTGGTAGAATGAGCCAGGCCCTACTCAGAGAAACATTGGTGTTTCAGTGACCAAGCAGTTGCAGGCATCCACGTTTGGAAAGTACTCTGGCTGCCCAAACCTCACAGACCACCCGGAGTGTATATCTCACCAATATTTAGAATCCTTATGGGCGCTTGCGATAAGGTCCAATCTGTGAAGTGACTATCTACCCCATATCTCCTAAACTCCAATAATTGGGAATCCTGATTTCCCCCCAGCCTGCCAAGGAAATACATACATGCAATGGCGACAAACCAATTGTAAGAGCATATGTGACACTTTTTGACCATGCAGGGCTCATGACATTTCCTCAGTTGAAACAGGAATATGACCTATCCTCCTTGGTACACTAGCGATATGTTGCTGGGTTAATCAGCCTAATATACGCCCACATGCTAGTCACCCTTTGCTGCTCTTTGAACAATGGCTGATTACTAGACAGACAGATAAATGCATACTCTCTGATATTTATGCTTTCCTAAATAAGACACGTCTCCACCAAATCAAAGGTGCATCTCTGCTGGGAACAAGAATGTGAATGCCCCTTTGCCATTAGAGAGTGGGCAGACATCCAGAAGAGGGCTAACACCTTGGCCTGTAGCGTGGCCAGCAAAGAGACACTTCTTAAGTTTACTCACTATTGGTACTAACCCTGTCACACACAGCACAATGGTAACAGGATGGATACGCATGTTGTTGGAGGAGATGTGGACAAATGGGAACACTAACTCTTCTTTGTAGATGTCCCAAGCTTCACCAATACTAGGCAGATATTTTAAGGACAATGGAGGCACAAGCAGTACTTAATGTCTATGAGACAACACATTTGCCCAAATGCATCATTTTTTAAGGCATGCCTCGGGCAAAAGCTGCACCTAAACAAGCTGTGCCATGCACAAATTAAAATATGCAAGGTAGGTGTGACCCCACAAAATCTCACACAAATCTAACACACTAATATTCATGGGTTTGGCAATGTGTGACATATTGTTTGGATGCAGCACGCAAAGCCAGAAATGCGTCAAAGGATCTGCGCATTGGCAACCCAGGCATCCGAAATGATGCAGTTGCTGTGGTATAAAAACCTGAGCATCCAAAAACACTTTGGCAAGCTCACCTATACCATGGAGGTTGTGATCCTGCAGCTCTGAGACACAAGAAGACCACCATCACCACATAGTCAGCAAAGGAAGAGGGAGCGTGTGTTCCAGCAGGTCATTTCCCTCGCCGACCTTAGTGATGATGAGGTCATCCAATTCTACAGACTCTGGAAGGAGTCTATAATAGAATTGCTCCACAAGATTGGACCAAGTCTCCTGCCACCAATTGCCAGGCCCACTAATATTCTTCCATAGGTCAAACTGATGGCGCCATGCACAAATTAAAATATGCAAGATCTCACACAAGTCTAACACACTTAGGGGCATATTTATGAGCCCCTACCTCCACTAGAGCGTCACTTTACGTGCTGCCAAACAAGTCCTAATGCAGCACAGCTAAAATCCCCACCCACCTAGAGTGGCTCCACAGACTATAGGACCTCATAGTTATGGAAGAGCTGACTACTACAATTGACCAAAGGCTACTCTAAGTTACTAAGACATGGTAGCCCTGTCTAAGGCACCTCTCCCAAGAATTTAGGGAACTTACCTGCCCTGCCTACTTACGCATTCTAGACCTCACAATGACGGAACATCATAACGATTGAGCCCATGGAGGGGATGGCATACATATAATCCCCAGTAGTCCTATACATAGCCTCACGTTTCCACTGGAGAGAACCAACCTGGATAGATAGGTTATCTAGCCTACTTCCCCACCTCATTCATGAGGCACTTCCCTCCCTTACCTCTGCCCTTCCCGGTTGCCTGTGTTTTGATTATCCCTCCCTGGCCGTTGGATGTAGGTGAGTGGTTTTGTATTAGTCTCTCTCTCTTTTAAAACAATAAAGCAGATTTAGACCATAAAAATATAATGGGGCAATATGTTCATTTTAATTATGTTAATTCCTCTAAGCCATGCAATATATAGGTTTTGCCATTTATCTAAATGTGCCACCCTCTGAGTTTTCAGGGTCTTGTCAATTAGCTAATGACCATTTTCCCCCAACAAATACATAATACTTAGTACTAGGTGTTTGATAGATTTGCAGGTGTATTTAATTGGGCATTGCCCTCCTGCCCCACTTCCTTTTGGAGTAGGAGCGAGTGTAATATTCAGGATCTCAGACTTACCCTTATTTTGAAACATTTGAGGATTTCAAAGTTGTCCAGTATCTTCATAATTTCTGGTAGTGCGGTTTAAGGCTCCAAGACGGTGAGGGGCACATCATTAACAAAAAGACCTATTTCATTTACTATTCCACCAAGCGTTTAACGCGATGGTATACCACACCCTGATCAGAAGGCTTCATAACATTGGAATCCAAGGAGATGCACTCAGAACCTTCCGGCCCATCTCCCTGCTCCCCTTTCCGGCAAAAGTCATAGAGAAAATTGTCAACAAACAACTGACCCGTTTCCTTGAGGAGAACAACACTCTGGACCCATCCTAATCCGGATTCCGTAGCAACCACAGTACCGAAACCATTCTCATCGCCTCCACTGATGACATCAGGACCATACTTGACAACGGCAAAGCCGCGGCCCTCATTCTCCTGGACCTTTCAGCCGGGTTCAACACCATTTGCCACCACACCCTATGCACATTCCTCAATGACTCAGGAATCCGTAACAGAGCCCTGGACTGGATCACCTCCTTCCTCACCGGCAGAACTCAGAGAGTCTGCCTCCCACCATTCCGCTTTGAAGTCACCAGAATCATCTGTGGCATACCATAGGGATCATCACTCAACCCGACCCTCTTTAACATCTACATGGCTCCGCTCGCTAACATCGCCCGAACTTACAACCTCAACATGGTCTCATATGCCGAAGATACGCAGCTGAACCGCTCCCTCACCAAAGACTCTGCCAAGACCAACCTCCATGAAGGACTGAAGGTCATCGCCAAATGGATGAAGAACAGCTGCCTGAAACTGAATTCCAACAAGACTGAGGTCCTCATCTTCAACTCCACCCCCGCCACATGGGACGACTCCAGGTGGCCTGCCACATTAGGAACTGTACCGACACCTATCGACCACGCATGCAACCTGGGATTCATCCTGGACTCATCACTATCAGTAACCCAGCAGGTCAACGCCATCTCCTCCTCCTCCTTCAACACCCGCCGCATGCTTTAGAAGATCTACAAATGGATCCCCACTGAAACCAGAAGGACAGTCACTCAATCCCTCCTAAGTAGCGAATTGGACTACAGCAATGCCCTCTACGCAGGAACTATGGCCAAGCTCCAGAAAAGACTCCAACGAATACAGAACGCCTCTGTATGCCTCATCCTGGACATCCCCCACCGCTGCCACATCACAACCCACCTGAGAGACCTACACTGGCTCCCCATCAACAAGAGAATCATGTTCAAACTCCTCACCCACGCTCACAAGGCACTGCACAACACCAGACCAGAATACCTCAACAGACGGCTCTCCTTCTACACCCCAACCCAACAGCTTCACGCCACCGTCCCACGCATCCACAGTACGACCGCCGGTGGTATATCATTCTCCCACCTCGCCGCCAAGACGTGGAACACTCTTCCCACCCACCTGTGCCGGACACTGGACCTACTTACCTTCAGGAGACATTTCAAGACATGGCTGTACGAGCAATAGCAACCCCCCCCCCCGCTCCCGTCAGCGCAGTGAGACCCTCACCGGTGAGTAGTGTGCTTTACAGATACTCTGATTGATCCATTGAAGTGGATTGTTCACCGGCAGAACCCACAGAATCTGCCTCCCGCCCTTCACATGGGAACCAAAGAGTAACATCTGTGGTGTCCTGAAAGGTTCATCCCTCTGCTCTGAGACACAAGAAGACCACCATCACCACATAATCAGCAAAGGAAGAGGGAGTGTGTGTTCCAGCAGGTCATTTCCCTTGTCAACCTCAGGGATGATGAGGTCATCCAATTCTACAAACTCTGCAATGAGTCTATCATAGAATTGTTCCACACGATTGGGCCAAGTCTCCTGCCACCAATCACCAGGCCCACTGATATTCTTCCATAGGTCAAATTGATGGTTGTGCTCCACATGCTTGCATCTGGTACCTTCCAGGTCACAACAGGAATATCACCATTTTCCAGCATCATTTTCTGCCTTTCTACCCTCTGTCCTGGATGCCATCATCCGGCTCACACCCCAGTACCTCCTCTTCCCCAGGATCCACCAACAACAGCTGGAGACCAAGCAAGGCTTCTATGCCATTGCAGGATTTTGCCATGGGTTAGGGTTCACGGATTGAACACGTGTTCAATTGGTCCTCTTGCTGAAACATCTCACCTGTAGCGGAACCAAAAGTACACCTACTCTATCAACGTTCAAGCCATCGTGGACCATCTCAAGGTGCTCACCATTGTGCTGGCCAAATATCTTGGAATTGTGCATGATGTCTACATATTCTGGCACAGTCCCATCAGAGAGAGCTTCCAGAATGGCCAATATGGGAATGGTCTACTTGGAGATAAGTGAGTCTGAAGTACGCAACATACCAACAAAAATGTAGAAATGTATGACATAATAGCCATTTCTGTATCTGACGATGGAGCCAGGGGCATAAGTATGAGAGGTGTGCCTCATACCTGCACCATGCATTGTGGTACATGTGTGATACAAACCCCTAAGTCAGATATTTGAGGACACGCAAAACTACTTTGTGTGGCTTGGAATGGCATCACAAATCTGGAGAAATGCAACACACAGCAAAAATTCAGTGTTGAATTATTATGTGTAAGGGAGGTGTTCCGTGGGACGGTGTGGGTGTATCCATGCAACTATCTGGACCCTAGTGTCATGTGCACATAGTAGGAACAACTTACTGCACAAATGATGTACCATTCTGTCATACCTTCACAAATACTGCAATGGCAGTAGAAACACAAAACCTGTGCATAGCATTGTGTCATCTCACACTGAATAGACTAAACCCCATTATCTGCACTGCTTAACAAATCAGGATAATAATCATATGGTACACAAGACAACTTAATATTAGTACAAATTGAACATGATGTCTGAGTGTGAGATGAATGTTTCTTCACTGGTGTACCTAGTCGTGGTATCAGTTAAACTTAAAATAAATTAATTGTGGGTGAACAAAGCCTAAGTAAGTGTCAGCAGACTGTTAGTTGTCAAAAGGCATTTGACACCCTGGGGGAGGCAATGTGCTCAGCACCAGTTCTCAAAGCTCCAGACTACACTAAGCAGTTCATTGTGCAGACAGATGTCTCTGAATATGGGATAGGCGCAGTCCCGTCCCAAACCAATGATGGCCATGACCAGACTGTTACTTTTGTTAGAAGGGGGTTACTCCCCATGGCACAGCGTTGGAGTGCCATTGAGATGGAGGCCTTTGCTGTGGTTTGGTCCCTGAAGAAGTTGAGACCATACTTGTTTGGTACTCACTGTAAGAGGCTGGCCTGGCTTATAGTGGGTACCTTGTGGTACTTACACCTTGTGCCAGGTCCAGTTATCCCTTATTAGTAGATTAGTAGTGTTATAGCAGCTTAGGCTGATAGAGGTAGCTATAGCAGAGCAGCTTAGGCTGTACTAGGAGACATGCAAAGCTCCTACTATACCACTTTTATCATATAGCACTATATCATAAGAAACACAATACTCAGAGTTACTAAAAATAAAGGTACTCTATTTTAGTGACAATATGCCAAAAGTATCTCAGAGGATATACTCCCTTAGGAGGTAAGTAAAATACACAAAATATACACACAAACCAAAATCAGGTAAGTAAACACTTAGCAAAGTAGTGCAAACACTGTAGAATACATTAGGGCACAATAGGCTTAGGGGAAACACAAACCATATACTCCAAAAGTGGAATGCGAACAACTAATGGACCCCAGACCTAGTGTAGTGTGTAGAGGGTTGCTGGGAGTGTAAGAAAACACAAAGGGTGTCCAAAATACCCCACCCCAAGACTGAAAAGTTGGAGTAAAGTTACCCTACTACCCCAGAAAGACAGTAACGTTGAGATAGGGGATTCTGCAAAGGCAACAACTGACTGCAAAGCACTGAAGACAGATTCCTGGACCTGAGGACCTGCAAAGGAAGGGGACCAAGTCCAAGAGTCAGGCAAGTGTCCCGGGGGGGCAGGATCCCACTGAACCCCGGATGAAGTTGCAAAAGGGCTGCTTCCGGGTGGAAGAAGCAGGAGATTCTGCAACAACGGAAGGTGCCAGGAGCTTCTCTTTTGGTCAGAAGATGTCCCACAGCGTGCTGGAGGATGCAGAGTTGTTTCCACACAGAAAGACCGCAAACAAGCCTTGCTAGCTGCAAGAGTCACAATTGAAGATAATGGGTGGTACCAGGGCCCAGGAAGGACCAGGAGGTCGCCCCTTGGAGGAGGAGACAGAGGGGGCACTCGGCAACAGAGAGAGACCACGCAGAAGCAGGCAGCGCCCGCAGAAGCACTTGAACAGGCATTCAAGAAATCAGAGCACTTGGATCTAGCTCCTGTGTTCCAGGGACCACGCTCGTCAAGATGAGAAGGGACTCGGAGGACCGGTGATGCAGATGTTTGGTGCCTGCGTTAGCAGGGGGAAGATTCTGTCGACCTCAGGAGATTTCTTCTTGGCTTCCAGTGCAGGGTGAAGGCAGACAGCCCTCAGAGCATGCACCACCAGGAAACAGTCGAGAAAGCCGGCAGGATTAGACGCTACAAAGTTGCTGGTAGTCGTCTTGCTACTTTGTTGCGGTTTTGCAGGCGTACTGGAGCAGTCAGCGGTCGATCCTTGGCAGAAGTTGAAGCGAAAGATGCAGAGGAACTCTGGTAAGCTCTTGCATTCATTATCTGAAGAGAAACCCACTGGAGAGACCCTAAATAGCCCTCAGAGGAGGATTTGCTACCTAACCAGGTAAGCACCTATCAGGAGGGGTCTCTGACGTCACCTGCTGGCACTGGCCACTCAGAGGCCTCCACTGTGCCCTCACACCTCTGCATTCAAGATGGCAAAACTCTGGGACACACTGGAGGAGCTCTGGGCACCACCCCTGGGGTGGTGATGGACAGGGGAGTGGTCACTCCCCTTTCATTTGTCCAGTTTTGCGCCAGAGCAGGGGCTGGGGGATCCCTGAACCGGTGTAGACTGGCTTTGCAAGGAGGGCACCATCTGTGCCCTTCAAAGCATTTACAGAGGCTAGGGGAGGCTACTCCTCCCCAGCCCTTAACACCTATTTCCAAAGGGAGACGGTGTAACACCCTCTCTCAGAGGAAATCCTTTGTTCTGCACTCCTGGGCCAGGGCTGCCTGGACCCCAGGAGGGCAGAAACCTGTCTGTGGGTTGGCAGCAGCGGTAGCTGCAGTGAAAACCCCAGAGAGCTAGTATGGCAGTACCCGGGGTCCATGCTGGAGCCCAAGGGATGCATGGGATTGGCATCCCAATACCAGATTTGGCATGGAGGGGCAATTCCATGATCTTAGACATGTTACATGGCCATATTCGGAGTTACCATTGTAAAGCTACATATAGGTATTGGCCTATATGTAGTGCATGCGTGTAATGGTGTCCCCGCACTCACAAAGTCTGAGGAAATTGCCCTGATTAATGCTGCAGCCCAAAGGGATCTCCTGGAACCCCAATACCCTGGGTATCTAGGTACCATATACTAGGGGATTATAAGGGTGTTCCAGTCTGCCAATTAGAATTGGTAAAAATGGTCACTAGCCTGCAGTGACAATTTGAAAAGCAGAGAGAGCATAAGCACTGAGGTTCTGGTTAGCAGAGCCTCAGTGACACAGTTAGGCACCACACAGGGAACACATTCAGGCCACAATCTATGAGCACTGGGGCCCTGGCTAGCAGGGTCCCAGTGAGACATATAAAACACACTGACAAATAGGGTTTCCACTATGAGCACTGGGGTCCTGGCTAGCAGGATCCCAGTGAGACAGTAACAACACCCTGACATATACTCACAAACAGGCCAAAAGTTGGGATAACAAGGTTAGAAAGAGTCTACCTTCCTACACTCACTTCATTGTTCAAACTGACCACAGGCCTCTCAGATGGCTGATGCAAGTGAAAGATGAGAACCCTATACTTTTGAGGTGGTCCGTCTCCTTACAGAGAATGGGATTTACAGTGCAACATAGACCTGGGACTGCCCATGCCAATGCAGAAGGACTTTTCAGGTTTTTCCACTTAGACAATGAAGACTCTCTTGGGAAAGTTTAGTCTCATCCTCTGTCATTTGGGGGTGCGTGTAGAAAAGTGAGTGTGCGCCTCATTTCTTGACTCTGTGTGTGCAACAAATGCTTTCCACTATCATCTCATAAGCCTAACTGCTCGACCACATTACCACATACGAGAGCATTAGTATTAATTACTTTATTCTCTGTTAAGCCTCTGGGGATCTGTTCACACCTTACCTCATTTTGGTATAGTATATACAGAGCCTGCTTCCTACAAATGTCAAGTGGGTAAGCAACACAATTCAGATGTTTCAAAAGGGCATATGTATGTGTGAGTGTCAAACAGGTTCACACTGTCCAAACATACCTAGTGTTGAATATACCGCACAAAATCAGATCACTGCTTTGTCACTTTGCACATGTAGTGAGTTTACATACCAGAGTTTTCACAACTTTCTGAAATATCTAAAACAGTAACCTACTGCCTGAGCATGAAAGTCAGCATGTAGAAATGTCCAAAGTATCAGGACAGGGTCAACATTTCATTGACATATAACTGGAAGAGACGTGTCAAACCATGGTCAACTGTATGAATAACACATAAAGTTCAGTACTGTAAGAAATATCTATGAGTAAGTCAGAATACATAACACACACGGTCAGGTATGTTGCTGTAACAATGTGTATAAACATAAATAATTGTTTTCTTTCTCCATTTAGGTGATCAATGATATGGTCTGCAGCCAGGGGTCATGACCTCATTTGTACATCCCCAGACAGAGCCTGAAAAATGGTTTAACCAGCCACTGACCAGGACTAAAAATGTGTTAGAAAGGTCGTTCAGTGTTCTCAAGTCCAGGTTTAGATGCTTGGATGTGTCCGGGGTAAGATATTTAAAATTCATACCCCTCCCCCCATTTCTTTCCCAATGGTGTGCAAGATAATTCTGGTGTGTGCAATCCTGCACAACATATGTGTTAGAACAAATGTACAGTAGGACTTTGATACAGAAGAGAGTGACCAAATGGAGAAGGATGACAATGGTGGACACATCCACCACAAACTGGCTAGTCGGCGGTGAAGTAACACTGTGTCCAATTTTTTTCATAATTGATTTACAAGTTCTGTGAAATTTTCATAGATGTTCAGCATGAGAATAAATGTTTGAACTCATTCATTGTGTTCTTTTTATGTCACAGTCCATGTAAACATCAAGTCATGCACATCTTCTCAACTAGCTGTAGGCCTAACATGTATCAGCCAAGTCGTCATACCCAGTGAGCAACACGGGGCCATGGCTCTAAGGCCCATATTTATACTTTTTTAGCACCGTATTTGTGTCATTTTTTGACGCAAAAGCAGTGCAAACTTACAAAATACAATTGTTTTTTGTAAGTTTGCGCCACTTTTGTGTCAAAAAGCAGCGCAAATGCAGCGCAAAAAAAGTATAAAAATGGCCCTAAATATTTAATCAAGCAATGCAAAGTGATGTAGTGTACTGCACTTAAGGGACAGGCCAAGCTTGCCACATATTCACATTTAAATAGTACATTTCTGTCCTCAAGCTCTTTAGCAGAGTAGTGCAGCGCAGCTAGCGCCCCTGCTGTGTTATGCAGCAGCAAAGTGTGTTTCATATGGGACTCAGAATGGCAGCACTTTGCAGGTGCAAATGTTGCGTATACCATCACAGATCATGAGTGACAGCTGTCATGGACAAAGACAAAGTATGATGTGTACAAGTTTAAATTTTGCTTGTGCAAAAGGCATACATGCATGTGTGAGGATCGACAAAAAACTGCACATACGAGTCACTTCCTGGCCAGATTTTCAAATATACCACTTCAGGCCATAGTTGTCAAAATACACATTTAACAGATATCGTTCAGCAATGTGATGAGACTCAAAGTCCTGTAATACAACAAGGTGAACAGATAAAGTTGCAATGTCAGGAATTACCCAGTGAAGTAAGACAATGCAAACATCACAACACCTGAAGAATACAGAGATGTCAAGAGTGTGAAGTGTCCATGTCAAATGTCACACAAAAATGTATGTGTACATACACTAACTCATTGAACATTGTGTGATGGAGGAATTTGTATGAACTTACCTATGCATGGCAAGAGTAGTTTACTCCTGCCCTGAGAGTACAAGTGCATAGTTGAGGGGATCACAAATCTTGTATAATCCCAGAGGGCAAATTGCATTTGATTGTATGCCATTACATAGGCCTGTGTCATGGATTGCAGTCTTCTTGGCCGTAAGTGCCACACAGATACCTTCCCTCAGAGTAGATGTACTGCTACTGCCTTTGCCCGGAGTAAGACAGAGCTCATGTGAGGTTGGCAGCATGTTTGTTGAACAGTAGTAGTGAACACAACAATATGACCCTGGTTCACTGCAGTGAGGCTTACTGGTTCACTCACCTATTCCAAAGGTCTGTTGCTGTGTGCTACACTCACTACTGCCTAAAATCATGTTGATCAAAATATGCGGCCATGAAAAAACTATGTGCCTAATGCATGTGCCTGTGTAAGACATACACAACACAAAGGTTGTAATGTGGAACATTGTGCATAAGGCGAGTGTGTGTGTGCTGGTAGAATGTGTTCACCTTCAGACACTATAGCACAGCCCAAAGGGAGTGTAGAACCACTCATGATGATGTGTGTCATATGTTTGTGTTCGGCCAATACATGTGGATCACAGTATAGTCCCCCTAATGTCCAGTGACTGTTACAGAGGAGCTTATAATGAGCATGGTCACACAGTGCAACACAGATAGTCTCCATACTGCATGGCTACATGCGAAAGCAAAAGTCAAGTAATGTTCTGTATCTAATTGAACACAAATCATTCCTATCTTTTCCCCTGCACCGGTGTTGTTTTGGCTGCCTAGGGCCAATGCAGGTACACTTACACCATGGAGCAAGGATGCTCGTATTGCATGCAGGAATGTATTTGTGCATGAAGGTGCGTCTTCCTGCTAACCAAAATATCCTGTGAGCCATATTCCACCATCTGTGTGTGCTGCAGAATGCAGCACCCATTGAAAAATGAAGTAACAAGGATATTTAAAGGTTTAACTCCTTGTAATGCCACTTCTGGGAAGGTTGTACTTTCTGGGCGCAATTTCAGGTTTACCTGGTTTTCTAAGTCTGGGAATCCATCTACAACCATGGGATATGAATGGGTACCTCCATGCAATAGTCAAGGAGCCTTTCTCTGGTGCAGAGCGAGGTAATGAGATGATTTGAGATATATTGTGTCACTTGAGATTAATGACACTTCTCAGGGCTACACAAACTGGCTTTGGGTGGCTCAAAAAATATACAAGTAGATTTGTGTTGCACATTACCATTAAGCAAGCGCCACACATATTGGTTCATACATATAGCCCTGAGAGCAGAAGTGTCTTTGCTACCACATTACATGGAGTACCTTGCCTAACTTTGTGTGCGAAGTCATGGCTGCCTGACGATCACATGTGCAATAATTAAATTACACCATATGAATTAAGAAAATCCAGTAAATCTACAAGCTGGGTGGCACATACACTGTAGTATGGGTGAGCCAGCCTGTCTCTGCTTCCCTAAGTGTGTGTGTTGCAACCACCTCATATAGAAGGATTCCTGATAGACTGAATGAATAAAGAGATTGGACAGAATAGGGAATACAATAGAGTGGGACATAGGCCCCAGGAGCAATCTTTACATGCACATATGACTGTGAGGGAGATTCAGGTGTGTATCCTGATAATGGCTGTTACAACTGATGACTGATCAGATAGCTCATGATTCCTGCCTTGCTGTGCTGCCATGTTGCCTGCTGTTCCCCTGGCTGGGTGAAGAGGAATGCATATGCACTCCTTGAACCTAGACTGGCTCTATGGCCCATGTGCTGGCCCGTCTGTCATGAAGTGACACGGGCATTAAAGATTTACAACCATCCAGATTCACCACCTGGTCACTGCCCTCTGTCACTCGGTCAGGTCAACTGGTACCACCCTATTCCCCAGGTCTGCCAAGTACCATGCAACATTGTGTATACTTGCCCATTTATGAAAAATGTCCTGTATGTGAGAAAGTAACCTCTTTCTTGGCATGGTTACCCTCATTTCTGCCTGTTGTCAGCGTGTTTGACTGTGTTCATTGGGATCCTGCTCTCTCTTTAAACTTGGTTACTTGAAACACTTATACCCCACATTTGGCATACTGGTGCCCCCATGTAAGTCCCTAATATATGATATCCAGGACATTGGGGTACCACAGGATCTCCACGGGCTGCAGCATGTATTATGCCACCCATGGAGAGCCCATGCAAAGTGTATCTGCAGGCCTGCCATTGTAGCCTGCGTGAAAGGGTGCATGCACCCTTTTCACTACAGGTCACTGCACCAGGTCACTGTAAGTCACCCCTAAGGCAGGTCCTCCTAGCCGCGAGGGCAGGGTGCAAGTACCTGTGTGTGAGGGCACCCCTGCACTAGCAGAGGTGCTCCGCGAACTCCAGTTCCATTTCCCTGGACTTTGTGAGTGCCGGGACGCCAATTTATGCCTGGACTGGACATAGTTCACTACCGATGTCCAGCTACATAATAGTAACTCTGAACCTAGGCATGTTTGGTATCAAACATGTTGGAATCATACCCCAATACTGTTGCCAGTATTGTAAGTATGATTCCATGCACTCTGGGGGCTCCTTGGAGGACCCCCAGCATTGCTCCTATGAGCCTTCGGAGGGTTTACGGGCAGCCCAAGCTGCTGCCACCCCTCAGACAGGTTTCTGCCCTCCTGCTGCTTGAACAGCTGAAGCCCAGGAATGCTGAACAAAGGATTTCCTTTGGGAGAGGGGGTAACACCCTCTCCCTTTGGAAATAGGTGTTGTATGGCTTGGGAGGGGTAGCCTCCCCAAACCACTGGTATGCTTTGAAGGGCACATTTGGTACCCTCTGTGCATAAACCAGTCTACACCAGTTCAGGGACCCCAGGTCCCTGCTCTGGCTTGAAACTGGACAAGGGAAGGGTGGCATGACTACCCCCCTGTCCATCACCACCCCATGGGTGGTGCCCAGAGCTCCTCCAGGGGGTCCCTGGATCACCAATCTTGAATCCAAGGTGGGCAGGGACCTCTGGGATAATTTGAGTGGCCAGGTCAGGCAGGTGATGTCAGAGCCCACTCCTGATAGGTGGTCACCTGGCTAGGTGACCAATCCCCCTTTCAGAGCAATTTAGGGTCTCTCTCTCTTTGGTGAGTCCTCCGATTTGGCTCGCAACATTCTAGCAAGACTTCTCTGCAACCTTGACTTCTAGCCATTGGAACCGCATCTGGACCCTCCAGGAACTGACAATCTGCATCCACGATGTAGACTCTGCTAGCAACATTCTTTCCACGGCTCCTTTCAGCTTCTGCAACATTTCCCCGGCTGTGCATCTTCTGAGAGCGGCAAGTCTTCAGTCTGCACGAGAAGAAAGAAGGGATCTCCCTTGGAGTGAAGGAGTCATTCCCCGACATCCGCAGGCCCCTACTGCAACAACAACTGGCTGTGTGGATCTGCTCTCATCCAGAGCTGCATAGATCCTGCATCATGGGTGGTGGTCCGGAGTAGTCCTCTTGGTCCTCTCTGCCAGCTGTCCAACTTTGGTGGACGTAAGTCCTTATCTGCCCACGCAGCACAGTACCCCCCTGTGCATCGCGTTTCTTGCAGCTCTCTGTAAATCTGTGAAAATGCTATTTTCCTGCACCAGGGGCCTGTTCAATGTTATGTGGCTTTAATATTTAAAATATACATGCTTGTATCTGGAAACATGACCTGATTTCACATGTGTTTATGCAGGGCATGATCCAAACATTTTAAAACGCAGCACAGATGATGTGTACGGAGGAATGTAATGTTTAATCTCCTATGATGTTAACCTTTTCATGTGTGCTGCATTGGTCAGCACACATAGACAGTTTAACATAGTCCTGGCAATGATAATGGTTCATATAGGTGGTCCTTACAGGACAGAGATTTATACTGTCTTACAAGGCATGCACCCTTGCACCATCTTGAAAGGTAGCATGCTTTGCCGCTAGTCAGCACTCTGTGCACCAGTGACATAATAATCTGATGTAGTGCCCCGGCACTACTTTGCCCTGCCTTGGGCCAATGGGATTACCCCTTTGTGTCCTGGTGAAATGGGCCTTGAGATGATGGTGTCCAGTAGTATACAAAATATTCATTCACATGCCTGAGGTATGCTTCAGGCATGTGATGTGAGATATGTCTGAGCGTCAACAGCCAGCCAATTCTGCCACTTAAGGTGACAGGCTGCATCTCATATCTTCAGACAATGTATACATTTGTGTGTCGAACGTGCTGAAAATGCCAAGTTACTGGGATGTCATAGTACTGTTCATAATATTTAGACAGTGTGATTTGCACTATTTACAATGCAATGTTCCAATTGTTGTCTTGTAGGTGCACCAGCACCTTACACCAGTGGGGAAGTTGAGACCTTCTGGGATCCCATCACTACCAGTAAGTGTAATAAATACATGGTTGTAACTCTGTAAGGTGTGCATTATCCATGACAGCAGTATCTTTGTGATGTGTATGAGGATGTATCAATTACCTGTAGCCATTTTGCACTTTTGCACTCAGTGTACATGCACAACAGAATTTGTACACAGAATAATGTTTAAAGGGCAAGAAATTATGCCACTGTGCTTATAGGGACAATATATGCAGGGCCACAGGCAAGATTGATCTTTACCTGCTGTAGTGATGTTGGCTCACCTACTGTTTGGTTGCCTATGACACATTTACCATCACCTGGCACTAGATATGCTTATGGTCCAAAGAAGCAAAATGTGACATCCAACATTTGGCATAAACATTACAAACAATGGTTTGTCAAATGTTACAGCCAAGTGGAATGAGCTAGGCTAAGCTTGTCTGGACACAGTCTGCTTGGCTATGTCTGTATCTGAGTTTGACACTGGTGCTGATGAGGTAGAACACATTACCCAGAGAGCATTACACAGTGTAAACATTATGGTTTTATGTCATTTGAAATAGAGTGTGTGTACAAATGCCACATATATTGCTAAATTTTGCATCATACCATGCTATACTATGTATCATGTATGCGCATACATGCTACATACGTTGAACATATCCTGCAACATAAGATCAATGTGAAAGATTATAGGCGTTGTCAGACATTCATTTTCATCAACACTTAAGATGGTTTGTGGCCCATACCTATTCCTGTACCCATGTTCGATTTCAAAAGTACAAAATGTACAAACTTGTATGACAGTGTCAGCAGGCTAGCCATCACAAACAAACCATTCCTCCTATGATAGATGCTGCTAATGTTATGATATTGCAAACAGCTTCCTAGTCATTGATTTGACTCATGATAGAGGACATATGGTATCTCAAAAACTGTAGCTGTAAGGGTGTTAGTACAATATCAGTAGCATTTTTGTTTCATCATTTGCAAACCTTAGCCTGAGGTATGGCTGCTGAAATCCAGTCTCAGGGGTACTTGGGCATCCCTCAGAGTAGTGCATGTCATCCATATGTCAAATGGAGTGGGACAGAGAAACAATTACACAGATGCCATGGAGGCTGTAAAGATGTAGGCCTGCAACTCTATGTAACCATGACGTGGGACAAATCATTTCCAGACTGCCTGACTGATGCACATTGTGAGTGTAGGTGTCCACATGGAAGCAGAAGGACATATGGCTTGAGAGAATGTCAAGAGTCCTACCTCAGCTCACACAGAATTGTTTGGAGCACATTGCGCATGTCACTAGTCTGCATATGGAATTGCACTGAAATGGCAAACTCATGGCCTCATATACTCTATGTCTCATTTCTGGGAGACATTTATACAATGCGAGATAGTTAGTGACTTTGCTGTAATGTGTACAAGTGCACATGCAGGGATGCACCGTCTCAGCAGCAAATAGCCCATTAAACTGCTCCCTTATTGGTATGGTAACTTATACTAGCCAGCACCAACGCTGTCACCCCAGACTTATGGTGCATGGTTCCCTGCATCACATACCACAAATTACTTGGACAGATGAGAACTCCAGCACGCATTCACACACTCCTGACATGCATCGCCTAAATCATATTGTGCGGGAAGGAAAGCAGCCTTGGGTAGATGTGTACATACATTTGCATATGTGAAAGACAACATGGTATTGCTACAGCTGTATACCAGAATCTTTATGTTAGATTTCTATGGAATTTGTCTGAGTCTATATTGGTGAATTGGACAACAGTTATGTCTTACAGAAGGTAGCTACCCACACTTCATATATGTTTTGACTACCTCGCATTGAGCCAGTTAAAACAGCAATATGTGTTGCCTTATGTATTTCCAGATGAGTAGTGCAATGCAGAGGCACACTAACTTGACTTGCTTAACTTAACACATTTCATATATGTAAATGAGCAAATGACAAACCCAGTTAATTGATTGTTAGTCTTGGCATCCTTGGCGTGGTCTCCCCTAACTTTTTGCCTCTGCTTCCCAGGTTGTTGATGTGTGCTGGCCATGTTTTTGCTGTTTTTGATACTCTGGGCACTTTACCACTACTAATCAGTGCTAAAGTGCAAGTGCTCCTATGTAAAATGTATGTGTAATTGGCTTATCCATGATTGGCATATTTGATTTACTACTAAGTCCCTTGTAAAGGACACTAGAGATACCCAGGGCATGTAAATCAAATGCTAATAGTGGGCCTGCAGCACTGGTTGTGCCACCCACATTAGTAGCCCTGTAAACATGGCTCAGACCTGCCATTGCGGTGTCTGTGGGCAGTTTTAAACTGCCAATTCAACTTGCCAGGCCTACACACTCCCTTTTTATACATGCAAGGCGCCCCTGAGGTAGGACATAGGTAGCCCCACGGGCAGGGTGCAGTGTATATGAAAGGAGGGACATGTGCTTTTGTGTGTTACATATCCTAACAATGAGATACTGCTGAATTCAGTCTTTGCTGTTGCAAGGTCTATCTCTCTCATAGGTTAACATGGGGGGCTGCCTTTAAATAACTTTGCAAAAACAACAGATGATGGACGGAATGCAGAGCAAATCAAACATTCACCCCCAGTCGCAGATCTGGGTTTAATCCATCAATTTCTTTTGCTTGCCATGCCATTCCAGTTTGGACTCAGCCATATGCAAATCAGTCTTGACCCTGTTCCCCATTGGAACAGTCCAGCCCAAACTGCCAGGCCAGGTCCTCCCTGGACCAGATAAAAGCATCCTGGGACCGGTTTCAGGGTATCACCCTTCATCAGCCAGGCTAGCTTGAATCTGGTGGCATAGCAAGCTTGGGACCCACGTCTGGGCATACCCTTCCCACTTAGGGCAACAAATGCAAAAACAACAGATGATGGACGGAATGCAGAGCAAATCAAACATTCACCCCAGTCACAGATCTGGGTTTAATCCTAATAACTTTAAAGCAGATTCCCTTTGAGAGCAGTTAGAAATATGGTGAACTCACAATTTAAAAATACATCTTTTAGTGAAGTTGGTTTTTAGATTGTTAATTTGAAAATGCCACATTTAGAAAGTAGGCATTTTCTTGCTTTAACCATTCTGTGACTCTGCCTGTTTCTGGATTGCCTGTCTGGGTAAGTTTGACAGTTGGGCTGTTTGTGAATCCCCTCTAGACAGTGAGACAATAGAAGCAGGGGTGTAGCCTACATACCCTGATGAGCCATCTGTGCTAGAGTGGAAGGAGGAGCGGTCACGTACACCTGAATATGTTGTGCCTGCCCTCTCACAATGCAGTCTCCAACCCCTTGGTGTGTGTCTGGGGCCTGGTCTGGGCAAGGCAGGGCCTGGTCTTGTGAACAAGAGACTTTCCTTTGAAGTAGGCCTACTTCAAAAGCAGAAAGTGGTATAAGTATTGGACCCAAACCCCCTGAAAATTAGATCACTTCTGGAACCAAGAGGAACCTCTGCCAAGGAGAAGAGCTGAAGAACTGAGGAGGAGTGCTGCCCCTGCCTGTGACTGTGCTTTGTTGGACTATCCTGCAGTTGCTGCTTCTGCCTGTGAAAGGGGAAAAAGACTGGACTTTGTGGTATATTCCTGCTTGTGAAGAGTCTCCAAGGGCTTAAGTTGAGCTTGCCTCCTGTTTTGAAGTCTCAGGGCCATCAAAGGCTTCGTCTGCTAACATCTGGACTCTCTGCTGACACTTCTGCCCTACCAAGTGGTGTCCTATCCAGTCCCTGGGCCCTTGGAAGGTGAAGTTGGCAGACAAGAGCTGATAATCCACGCACAGAATGCTGTGCGGGGAAATTTTCAATGTACCATCTGCAACACGGCTGATAAACGGTGCGCTGCCGGCCTCGTGACCAAAATCAACGCTCCACCTGCATCACGGCTGGAGAAACAACATACAACACCCACTTGCAGCTGCTGATAACAACGCAAACCCCACGCAGCGTGGTTTTCTAACACCGTGCCAAAGGATTTTCCGTGCATCGTCCCTGGGTGTCAGAATCAACCTGACTCTGTGCGGATCAGAGGTGTCCCGCCCAGAAATCGATGCATCACTCTCTTGCAAGGGAGAAAAACGATGCATCACCGACCCGACTGGAGAAGAAACAATACATGGCCTCCCTTTCAAGGAAGGAATTGACGCATCGCTGGCTTTTCCAATGCACGCTCGCCCATGCAGCTTAATTTTTTATTCTAACCAAGTACCTTGTGCAAAATCAACTTTTCCATTGTTTTCTATGGAGTAAGACTCTTATTCTTTTGAAAATTCATATTTTAACTTGTGTATGTTTGATTTTGGTCATGTTTGATTTAGATAGATATTACCTATTATTTTTAAACTGGTGTGGTGTCCATTTTGTAGTGTTTTCACTGTATTACTGTGTGTGTTGGTACAAATACTTTACACATTGCTTTTGAGATAAGCCTGACTGCTTGTGCCAAGCTACTAAGGGGGTAAGCAGGGGTTATCTAAGTGCGTTTCTTCATTACCCTGACTAGAGTGAGGGTCCTTGCTTGGACAGGGGGCAACCTGACTGCCAACCAAAGAGCCCATTTCTAACAATGATGCAACACCAAAGTATCCTTATCTGAACCATGTGTCCTTTTCCATAAGCAAACATCATCATGCTTATGACTCAGTGTCAGGAATGATATGGTTATAAGTAAATTTGTAATTACATTTCCATATTGCATACCTACACTGCCAGCAATACTTGAGTCAGTTTGTCTTGTTTGATTAGGAGATGTATTTGTACACAAGGTATATTGTTCATATCTCTTTTTCAATATTTGGTCCTAAGCTGGCCTGCAACTTATAATAGTATGACGATGTAAGCCTACTATTACCGACATCATGCACATTCCCAACTTAACCTGATGCATTATTCCTTTACCTACCTAGACAAATGACAGATGAAAAGGCCAAACAATTTTACATCCATTTTGAGCGCTACAGACCCATAGGTCATGTCACCAAGGCCTACAAGAAGTTTGGGGTCTTGTGTGAAGAAGGGAAGGCAGCAGGAACCTGGAATACAGACAGGAAGGCAGGAACAACAAGCATAGTCCAAAGCCAAAAACAGAAAGGAGGGGGCCCAACAGCAGCTGGATGTTCAGCAGGCCATTCCAGGTCCATCCTCTGCACATCAGGTGCCAGACGCACAGGGCATACAACCAACCTCTGACACAGGATAGTTATTTGAGGCCCAGGCCCTGAAAAATCTTCAGGAACTTAAAATCTGGGTGGCAGGCCTTGTGGGTGAGCTGGCAAGCCTCAGTGCCATCATGCTCACGCTACAGGGGGACATGGAGCACAACAGTGCGTACATTTTATTTTTCCATAGTGTAAGTTAGGGCTTAGCATCGGAATAGTGTAGGGTAATGTTTTTTTTTACATGTTTAATAAGGACGTTTTTAAGAGTGTTTTTAGACTGGTAGATTTTTAAGTGGGTGGTGAGTTTATGTTTAGTGTGTGTTATAAAACAAACAAATAAATGAATGAATATATATATATATATATATATACACACACACACATACATACATACATACATACACACACACACACACATACAAATCCAAACAAATCTTTATTTGTTTAAATTTGCATGTATAGGTATTTTATGTTTAGGATGTGTTTGAGGTATTGAGCTGATGTATATGTATTAAGAGGTGTGGGGCAGATGTTTAACTTCTCATTTGTGTATAGTTGGTAAGATAGTTTAGGAGTGTACGCTAGAGTTAAGATTAGGTAGGATAGGCTAGGTAGGTGTAGGTAGTTTAGGATAAGTAAGGATAATGTGAGGTAGTTTAGGCTAGATAGGTGTAGGTAGGTTAGATAGTTTTCATAAATGAAACTTTATACTTTCGCTACTTCGTCATTTGATATTTCTGATTTGCTGGCATGGAGTAACTTGAGTACATAAGTATGTGGCTACTGATCTGCAGGCTTTGTAGGTAAATGTTTTGTCAAAGGCCTACAGCAATTTGATAGACTAATTGACAACTGAGTCAAGTGTGGAGCCTTTTTAAAATGCAGCCAATGTAAGCTGGCCTCTGGCCTTTACTCGAAACATAGGCAGCATACTGCTGTTGCACTCTGTGTGAAGGTGATAGTGCAAGTACAGTTTCAGAGCAATTGATTACACATTCTAGGCTGCGCAGGGACACATTGGTGCCGGCTAGTACCACACACACATCCTTGCACCATTGCAAGTGGATCATTGTTGTTACCTGGATACAAATGATAAATGTATCTACACCTGCCTGAAGTACTTCCATCATACTTGAGTACTTGCTAAGTGTGGCACTTCATGCATGTTACTTCGTTTTGCTACTTGCTGAGTTTCAAACACATGAGTCTCTAATATCTTCTTCTCCCGGAGAAGTGTTGTTTTGTTCCTGGTTCTGTGGTCTGGCCCCTGTGCAGTAAAATGTGTGTACTTTGTACAATATATGTCATGTGTGGTTAAACTCAAAACATGTGAGGCTTCTCAGGGTCAGAGGAACACATTTACATTACATATTCCAGTGTAGTTTTTTACTCCATTTATCAGTTGACACAGAACCCCAACAATCCCTTGCACTTTCTGTATACTGACATCCAAGATATAGAACTGTCCTAGTACATGCTAATGTGGCACAGGTATGAGGCAAATTCAGAAGAAGTTTGGGCATGAGTATCTGCATACTATCAGTGCAAGCATGATCATTTATGTACTTTAGGATCTCTTCAGTGTGAGCTTTGAGGCTATCATATGTGTTTGATCACGTTGTCATGTTTACTGAGCTAGATGTATTTGGATGATTGAAACAGTGTTAGTGGTTCACATGCCTCACAGGCCCCATTTTTAACAGGCTAGGCATTTGTGTGTTTAGTACAGGCTTTTCATTGTGTGCCAGTCAAGTAACTGAAGCTTACTGTCACATCGTGATGTACCATTGGGAGACAATACATTCCGCATAATGCCATCGCAGTGGATGTACTTGATGTTGGTGCATATACAAAGAGAGCAGGTGACAGTGAATTTAGCTCACTCTCCTTGAGATGCTATAAAGTGGGCTTTGTTAATGCATACCACTACCGTTTAAGTAGTCCTTTCTGCAAAAGGCATACAACACTGGTTTATAGGATGAATTTATTTGCAAATGTGGGTGAGTCAGCATTTTGGCAGTGTTTGGCATAATGACACCAAAATTGATCGAGAGCAAAGGATGTCCAGACAAAGTCCATTTGTGAGACATTTAATGCAACATGTAGAGTTGAGGCGAATTTCAGTGAGGAGGTACAAATTGCCATTAAGGAAGGTATGAGTTTTTCAAAGTACAAAAAGTAGATAAAATCAGCAGGTGCTCAAACAAAGAGTATAGTACTGGGTGACAAAAGAAGTAGAATGATGTCAAATGCAGGACCACTATGAAACTAGCCTGGAGGCACTGACAAATGTCATCAGGCAAATTGCTGCCGAAAACTGGTGACCTCCACACCCTCATCCTCTGATGGGTTTTGTGCTTCCCCTGCATTTGATGGTGTTTGTATGGGAGGAATCTGAGGCACACAGACAACATGGGCCGAAGATTTGGTTCCCCTGTCCCCACGGGCTTTTATCAGTGCCAGTAAGGCAGCCTAGAAATCCCTGACAAATGGCTGGTGGCTTGCCAACAAAGCAATAATGTTGCTATTGAGGTCCCCTATTGTTATGTAGGAGTCCAACTTGTGCTCCATAGATTCCTCAATGTTACAGATGGCCCCCAGCTGTGTGGCAACTTCAACTGGTGTCAGACAGAGGACTGATGCTGTTCCCTCTGCATCATGACAGCAGTAATGTCAGCTAGGGACTCAACAATCAATTGGAGCCAAGCGAAGGTGTCTGTAACAGCTCTGGCTATACCTTTATTAGGACTCAGACACCTACAGACTCCTAGGATTTCTGCTACAGCCACCATCCCTACCCGCAACTCATTAGCCATTCGCTGCTGGAATCCTACCACTCGCCATTGAAATTCAACCTGGGGGTCCTCTGAGTCCTCAGCTGGGATTGCACAGCTAGATGGGGATTGTCCTGTAGATGGTGGATCCTCTGGAGACCCTGCAACTTCGTCCTCACTTGGCAAGAGAGGAGAAGTAGATTCAATAGCGTCCAGGAGTTGTCAGAATTGTCGTCACCTGGGAAAGAGGGTTAGGAAGGGGGTGGGGGGGCAGGATGGTGTCCTCAACTGGTTGGTCATCAAGGACACGTGCTCTACAGGAGGTGTTGTTTCTTCCTTTGGAAAGAGAAACAATATGTCAATATTGCTCTATGATATGTAGAGATAAGTATTTTTACTGAGATTCAGACTGGTTTGTTTCAGCTATCAAATACACATGGATCTCTGGTACATATGTTACAAAAAGTATTTTTAGGCCATCTTAGGCTATTGTTTCATTACACATGGCAGAAACTTAACATTGTTCAGACTAGCTCTGTATGAACAAGGAGTACCATTTGTTTAAAGACAATGCAATGCAGCTTGGGGGCTTCCTGGTCTGCCCTGCATTAAAGAAAGAGTGCAGATAATGATCACTTTTCACATAGAATATGATTTATGTGATAAGTGGCTTCACTGATTTTACATTAGGTTCTTAACCCCACTCCTGTGACCATTGCAACATGTCACCAGGGTGCCAAGATTCCCTCATGCCATGAGTTACTACCACAGCAGTGTCAAAGTCATGTGTATTTTGTTATGTTTAAATAATAATCCTGCAGTCTGTTGTGCACACAGAACACCACAGAAATCTGCCTTTCTGTACTGTCTTGTATGCAATTGTTAAAAAGTCATGTGCCATAGGGGTTATATGTGTCACACATCCATGTAAGTCTACACATCAAGCTAACTTCCTACACTGCAGGACTTTTGATATCCAGTAGTTTCCTGGCACACACATTCATCTCCAGAGTAGAGCACCATGGACACTGATCCCATCTCTGAATGGGATTACAAACATCCAATTAGAAAATATGCAACACCTCAAGCTCAGTCCACTGATTCTATACCCAAGATATTCATTTGCAGAGTCCCACTAATCTCTGTACTCCGCCATACCCAGTTGTACTTGTACATGGTTTCTCAGGCAACCATCATTCAGGCCCAGTCACTATACTTAATCTCACACACTGATGAGACCCATATCATACTATGACTCTCAGAAGACACAAACACCACCATTTGTTACATTATGCTGTTGTCCAGCATGCCTACCTGTATGTGAGAGTAATGGGTCATACTGAACCTCACTAGATGTTAGTGAGGATAATCTGCAACATGTACCTACCCTGGTTGCCCACAAGACTAGGCTCAAACCCCAGACCCTCCAACCACCTTGGACACCTGACCATCATCTGGGACACATAGATTACCCAGATACTTCACAAATCCTGGTTTCACCTCCACCTGCTTTCACATATGCTGCATAATCAGACTTCTCCCTTTTCCCTCTTGCAACCTGTGACACCATTTCCCAGTCCCTAATCACATGTAGACTGTAGTTCACCAATTTCCTCTACCACAGCATCTCTGCACAGCTGCCACACAAGTGTTAAACTATCATGCCGGAGTATTACTCAGCCTACCTTTGCTGCACATACATCACCTGTTGCCTCCTTGAGATACAATAATGTGTCCCCATTCAGAGACAATGCCAGTTCATTCTGCGCCACCACACCTAAAAGGCACTACACCACCTGGGCCCCACCGAGTACACACACGATCTATGCTCTCAACAAATAATCATGGACCTCTGCTGTGCATCACTTGCATTAATTCCCACCCCCAAGCTCTATACGAGCACGACAGGGTGTACGGTGGTCTCTCACATGGCATCCAACACCTGTAACAAACTCATCCAGCAAGTCAAGACAGCTGGATGCAAAATGGTTTCATTTAAATGACTGTACACCTGGCTCTTCAGGTGATCCTACTTGGTGAGCCAGAACAATACCTGCACCTGAATGCACTCTTGGATGTGAAGCTAGCACTCTGGCAAAGCACAGTACTTGACATTCCAATCCAATACATTCTTGTCTGCACAGGCCCAAGACAAGCACACTTGCTACATGGTGCAAGGGACCCACCATTGACACTGACAACCCTGCACAGTTACCAATGACCATGCCTGTGCTACTCCAGTTCCAGATTTTTTTCTTTGCATTGTGGGATTTATAGTCCAAGTCTTTCATGTTGTATATTAGACCACAGATCCCTTGATTAATTGACAACCTGTACTGTACAAACACAACACGCAATGATGAGTGAAAGCCTGCAGAGCTGGTGGTAAACATATAGACAGGGCAATTATATCAGAGTTATATGATGCATACAATAATTTGCGAGACATTCCTGCCCTTTCACATGCACACAGTGCAGCATAACAAAGTGACTTTCTGGGCACCATTGTGTAACAAATCACTTTAATATGCCCCATGGTCTCTTTTTTCTGTTACCATGTATTTCTTCCTGGTCCTCAACCGCAGCACTGTCCTGTCCTTTGACTTATGCCACCAACTCAGACTGGCCTTCTGTCTGGTTATCTTGGCTGGGATTTTTGCCCTCCTGACTTGTAGATGGTGCTCCCTTTTTTGTGCATTTGTTTAGCTATGCTATTCAGATTTTTTAATTAAGTCTTTTTTTATGCTTCCCGCGACACGCCACACTCCTAAGTGATGCAGTGCTGATTTACGGCATTTACAAGTGTTTTATTACACGCAAATCAGCATTGTGTCATGAAGGGGCCAGTTGCCTTATGCCACGTTGCGTCATTTTGTTTAAGATGCATCAACATTTTTGACACACCTTCAAACCTTATGACATGATGCGCTGTTTCATAAATCTAGCGCATTCATGTTGGAAGCAAATGGCACTCCACAGTGCAAATTGTTTTTGACACAACACTGCTGAAACACAGCGTTGCATTACTTCTCATAAATATGGCCCTTAGTACGTAAGGGCTGTCCTTTGTCTGTGGAGGTCCTTGTCCCAGATTATCTCAGGAGATTCTGCCAGAGACTGTCTCACCTACTGCCAGAACACTTCTAAGATGCTACATCTTGCATGCTACTACTAAAGCCAAATCCAGGGGGAAAGCCCTACCACAGCACATATTTGCCCTCTGCAGGGAACACTGCCTTTACGCCTCAGCTGATGATAACAGCTTTTGCTGTTATCACAGTGTGCAGTGCATCTCTTCTCCGCAAGTTACTCTACTTTCCATATTCTCCCAGTGTAGCGCATAGAATTAAGTTTTAGGTAATAAGAATTTAAATTACATTTTAAACATGTTAGAGAGCTTAATTTTGTCCTCTTCGATTACAACATGCCTTCTTGCTATTTTTGATATCCTGTGTATCCATTTTGGAAGTGCTGCAAAATAGATTAGTCCTGTTGTGATAAACGCTTTCAGTTAAGTGTCTAATTCTTCTTATTGTAGTACTTGTGTTTTTTATTGTGAATAAAGATATTGGTTGGTTTCTGTTACATTACATTCTGGCTTAATTAATGAAGGCATTGATTTTTCTGATTCATCTAGGACCATGTCCTAAAAGTAATAAAAAGATTCCTGGCAACTGGAATATTTGCCATTTATAATGAATAAAATATATATTCAGAGAGGGAAGCTGCAGGAAGAAATAGGTAAATAGATAAAATCTGTGAACAGTTTTTAAAATTATTCATAATGAAATCCATGTTTTCTAAAAGAGTGCACTCATTAAACCACATTCTGTCCTCAGCTCTAGGCCTCATTAAGAAGACCTGTTTTTTGCAACACAGACAGACTCAGTTAAATGCAATTATACAATTAAATTGGGCATTACAAATATTCAGATTCGGTTTTGTGCCCTCTCATCTACTCAATGAAACAGCCATATCTGAACCTTGTAATTTGACACTTACTCAAAAAAACAACAGCAAAGAAAGAATCCATATACACACTACTGAGTATTAAACAAGTGGAAGACACACCATTTACGATTAGTGGCACCCCACCTATCACCTGGTTTCTTTACCTATTACAATGTTTAATTTTCATGACTGACAGGAATATAAATCTATTGGCAGGTATGACATTATGCATAATTCACAATTGTTCCATTCACTATTTTCCTTTTTAGTTTCACCTGCACAGCACAAAAACCTTAGCCTGCCCATTATTTACCATTGGTTGGCTCCCACGTTGCTCGTTTCCTTGCCTTCTAGTGGTCAGTGCCTCCTCCTGGCCTTCTTCCTTTATTCCTGCAGTAGAGTTGTAAGGTATTCCTAGCTTTGTGCCCTGAAACATGCCCTCAAGGCAGCACTCTCTTTATTTGTTTTTTAGGATTAAAATCTCTTTATTGAAAAATGTATATAAACGGTTGTACAGCTGTTCCACCTACAACCACTGGCCGGTGGATAGCAAGAACATATAAAAAAGGAAATAAGGGAACAGGAAGCAGGACCGGTATCATCTGCACCTATAAATAATCATTGCTGCAGAGCCTGCTCATCGACCCCCCATGTGGGCAAACCTATAGCCCTTATGCTGTGTCTGCTGTCTGAGTCGGGCATATGTCTGAACTAGTCAAGCGTATGGGGTGTAAGTACCATGGACAAGCGAGCTCCCTAAATTCGTCAGAAAGACAGGAAATACAGGGACCCCGTGTTTTGTCAAACGAGGGCAGGGCTCTGGTAGCCATCGCCGTCAGTTTCTCCATTCCCAGTATGTCCCATAGCTTATGTAGCAAGTCAGTGTAAGTGGGGATCACCTCGGAACCCCATCAGGTTAAGAGAAGCTGTTTAGCTCCTCTGATCGCCAGCTTGATGGGTCTGCCTTTTGGGGCCTTGAGAGGGTATGTCTGTGGATTTGGGAGCCCTTATAGGTCGTAACTAGGAAAGCATGTTATTGTTGTATCACAGACCTCATCAAAAGTTTTCAGGATGTTGTCCCAGATGGAGGCTATTTGAGGGCAGTGCCACAAAATATGTGTTAGTGTACCAAGCTGTCCACATTGTCACCAGCACTGATCGGTTCTGCTCCCTCCGCCATCCAGCGACACTTGCCGATGTAAAGTACCAGTAATGCGCTGTTTTCAAAAATAATTCCTTAATGTTCATATTGCAGACTGTTACTCACGTGCGATGGAGCATATCTTGCCATTCCCTGTCTGTAAAGGAACTACCACATTCGGCTTCCCATCTACACCTTACAGGTGTCTGAGGGAGGAGTGGCGGTGTGATCAAAAAGCCATTAATGTCAGAGATAAACCTCCTATCATTCATGCTTGTTAATAACCACTTTTCAAAGGGAAGGAGGGGCCTACTCATATGTGGTCGAATTGTTGGGGAGGACACCCAATGCCAGATCGCCAGTGTACCACCTGTCGGAGGCCATAAGCCAACTGGAACTGGGTAAATTCCATAATGCCTTGAGCATCAAAAAGATCCCCAATTTTTTTACAGTTGGAGTCCTGGCAGATCCTGATGGAGAACCCGGTAAGTGTTGGAGGGAAATTTGGATTGCTGATAATCTGCGTTTGTGGGGCTATTGGGGAGGACTTACCCTTATGCGTCTGCACCTTGTCCCAGACATCCATTGTCGGCAGGATGGGAGAGATAAATACCCCTGGGGGTGATGTGCCAGTGGGAGCCAGGGAACATTCCAAATATGTTGCCCAGCCAGTGCTTAGTCAATAAAGCACCAGTGTTTCTCGGAGCTCGTACAGGACCACTTCACCAGGTAGCGCAGATGGGCAGCCTGGTAGTAACCAACCAAATGAGGGACTCCCAGCCCTTCCTCAGACTGTGGCAGGTAGGCCTGAACCCAGGCCATTTTTGCCTTTTTCCCAGCCCAGATGAATTCCCATATCAGCCTCTGTATAGTATCAAGTACCTTGGGTGGGGGTTGTAATAGCAGAGTTTGCATAATGAACAGCGCTTTGGGCAACAGCGTCATCTTTATAGCCGCCATTCGGCCCAGCCAGTAGAGTCAATAGCCTCTCCACTTGGCCAAAGCACCATGAGCCTCACCCAACAGGGAGGTATAATTACATTCAGCTGTAGCTGCTGGGGTGGTTCGAACTTGTAAGCCTAAATATTGCACTGCTTGGTTGGCCCACATAAAGGGCAGAATGGGTTTCAGTGCCTCCACCTCAGTCTCCGGCACTGTCAAGTTGAGAATGGAAGATTTAGACAGATTGGCCTTGAAACCGGCAACTGATTTTGTTGTATATGCTCAGGTAATAGTTCCACACATAGGGCAAACAGTAATGGCGACAGGGGGCAGCCCTGCCGGGTACCCCTGGCGATAGGAGAAGACGCAGACAGTCCGCCATTAACACTCACTCTGGTCTGGGGGAGAGTGTAAATACACTGTACCCATTTGCAAAATCTTGGTCCCAAACCATAGCGGGGAAGGACCACAAATAGAAAGTTGCAATGAACCCGGTCGAAGGCCTTCTCTGTGTCAATGGAGAGTAGCAACAATGGAATTTGGGCCTGCTGCGCTTTGTCTAAAAGATGACAAAGATGACAAAGCCTCCTAGTATTGTGAGCCCAACTTCGCACAGGTATAAATCTGGTTTGGTCTGGGTCTATCAAGCCCTGCAGATGAGGGCCTAGCCTGTTTGGTAGGATGCCAGTAAAAAGTTTAGCATCCACATTCAATAGTGTAATAGGCGATAAGACGAACAAAGGTTGGGATACCACCCAGGCTTTGTAATAACCTTAATCGTGCCCAGTTGCAACGACAGGGTAAGTGATCCCAGAGCAACAGAGCCATTAAATAACGGTGCCAGCAATGGAGCCAAGAGGTCCCCAAAAATGTTTATAAAACTTTGCCCCAAGTCCATCCTACCCCGGCGCCCTACCCGTGGAGAGGCTTTAAGGGCCAATAAAATATTTCAGTGGATTAATATCTTAATCCAATGCAGTGGCTATCGACTGGGGGGAGTCAGGACAACGGCACAGAGTCCAGGTACCCCATTATTGCATCAGCTTCCAGTTGCTCCGCTGTATAGAGGAAGGCATAAAACATCTTAAATTCCTTCAAAATCAAACTCTCATTATTAGTTACAGTGCTGTTCCGGGTCTGAATCGCATTCACCTGCCATTGAATCGCCTCTGGCCTGAGCTGGTGGGCCAGGTTCATCCTGCCTTATTCCCCCCACATAGTACATTTGTTTGGTATGCAGTAGAGCGTATCCCCTCTCTATCCATGTCTAAGGCCTTTAATTGTTTACGAGTCACTGCACGTCTTGTTTCCATGGCAACCGTTTCCCTATGCCTCCCCTCCAATTGCTCTATCTTGGCCTCCAATTGCTGATGCTTCTTCCACCGGAGTGTGTTAGCATGCACTGCAATGTGCACACATCAGCATATGCAAGGAGTTTAGTATTAAGTCGCCATAGCCTAAGACTTCTTCTCAGGGCTGGTACCGTGAATTGCAGTGTAATCGGAGCATGATCGGAAAGAACCGTCACCAGATTTCTGTCTGAGTGATTGTGTTAAGGAGACCCGAGGTGGCTAGGAAGAGGTCTAGTCTTGCATATTTCTGATGTGAAGTTGTATGGCCTCTCACCACTCTCGGCTGAGGACGATGCCCGAGTCCGCCCTGCATCTCCCTCCCTTCCCTGGCTCCAAGATTACTCTGACCCAGGGGCGAGAATATTATCAATCTCTTCAAATGATCATTGGATCTTCACCTTCCCCTGGAACACCTTTGAGAACAAGGAGATGCAAGGTGCCTTGAGTGTGTCCATGCCGGCGGGATCACTCTCGGCTTCAGTTCAGCCTTCTGCTTCAGTTGTCGAAGACGTTATGGCACCAATGCACAGCCCTTCAGGGTTTTCACCTTTGGCGCTTGTATCCAATCCGCTGACTCTGCCAAAACCACTGGGCATGCCGATTGATGTCACGCCCTTCTCCTCTTACGATGTCGAGACATTGCCTTTTTGGCATCGGTCGATGTCTGGTACGGTGCCGGTCTTATCTGACACCCTGTCTCTGCTTTCTGGGGAGTTCCCTCATGTTTGTCCTTTTGAGGGACATGGTTTTGGAGGTACTGGGGAAGAGTTGGGGTTTCTACTACCCAATTATCACAATGCTCAGCCTCCTATGGGAGACAGCTGGCTGTCTGTTGTAGGTGTGGCTAGTGGCTTGGACTGTTCTCCAGCTTCAGGCCTCCTCCCACCCCCCGGCCTTTCTAGGGAGGTGAGCTCCTTGTAGGAAAGTGGCATCTTTCTGGCACAGTTGCTCCACTTTTTGCTCGGTGTCGGTATGTTTAGACTGTAGTACACTAGGATCCTGCTAACCAGGACCCCAGTGTCAGTGCTCTCTCCCCTAAATGTAGTTGTATGGTAACCTTTACACCCCACAATTGGCATACTGGTACACCCATGTAAGTCCCTAATATATGGTACTTAGGTACTCAGGGCATTTGGTACACTAGGGGTCTCCCATGGGCTGCAGCATGTAGGATGCCACCCTGGGGAGCCCATGCAAACTGTGTCTGCAAGCCTGCGTGAAATGGTGCATCCACTTTTCACTATAGATGTAAGGCTTATATTGCGGTCACTGCAAGTTCCTGGTATATGGTACTCCAGTGGTCCCCCATGGGCAGCAACATGTATTGTGCCACCCATGGAGGCCCATGCAAACTGTGCTTACAGGCCTGCCATTGCAGCCTGTGTGAAATGGTCCATGTATCCATCACTCCAAATATAAGTTTCGCCTTATATCATTGTCGCTGCACTCTGACCCTATAGGTCACCCCTAAGGTAGGCCCTTCAGCCCAAAGGCAGGGTGCATGGTTTTAAGTGTGAGGGCACTGCTGCATTTGCAGGTGTGACCCTACGAACCACAGACTCCATGTTGTGGGCTTTGTAAGTGCGGGGAAGCCATCTTAAGGTATGAAGTGGACACTGGTCAACACGAGTTGTCCATCTACATAATGGCTTCACTGAACATAGGTATGTTTGGTAGCAAACATATTTGAATCATGCAACTACACTGATTCCAGTGCTAGCTGCATGATACAATGTACTCTGGAGGTTCCCTAGGGGATCCCCCAAAGTTTGCCTGTACAGTCTTGCAAGGTCTGCATGTCAGCCTGTGCTGCTGCCGCCCCAGACACTGTTCTGCCCTCCTGCTGCTGAGCCTAACTCGGGTAGGGGAAGGCATAACAAAGGATTCCCTGTAGAATAGAGGTGTGGCCCCCTCTTCTTTAGAAATAAGTGTCTCTGGTCTGGGGGTGCCTCCGAGTGCCATCAGACCGCTTTGAAGGGCACATTAGGTGCCCTCCTTGCATAAACCGGTTTGCACCATTGCAGGCCCCCCCGGTTCCCACTCTGACGTGAAACCAGACAAAGACCAGGGGAGAGTCGACCCCCCTGTCCAGCTCCTCTCCTAGGAAGGTGCACAGAGGTCTGCCAGGTAGCCACTTGATTCTGCCATCCTGGTAATAAGATGAACGGAGACCCCCGGGAGCATCTGATTAGTTAGTAAAGCAGGGTGATGTCCCTGACCCCTACTAATAGGTGGGTCACTGAAGTAAGAGTCCAATCCTCTTCCTGGGTTACGTAAGGGCTGCCCTGAGGGGTGGACCCTAGAGTGGTGTGCAAGATTTTAGGAACCATCTGCAAGTCTCCTCTGCAAGACACTTATGGACACTGGAACCACTGCTGTTCTTCACTAGAACCAAGAGCAAGATTGTAACCAGAAGGAGCGCTCATACTGCAAATTTGTTTCTAAGTTCTGCAAAGACTTCTGCAACCCTGTGGCCATGCACTCTCCAGAGTCACAGGGACACTGCCTGCACTTAGGAAAGCAAGAAGGAATCTCCCTTGGAGCGAAGGAGTCACTCCCCTACATCCGCAGGCACCTTGATGACGATGACCGGCTTGTGGATCCTTCTGCCCCATGGATTCTTCAAAGCTCTACTACAAAGGTGGTGATTCTTGCTTCCTTGCAACTAGGAAGTCTGTGGTCCCACGCTGGAGCTGCTTTGCTGGAATCCCTGTGCACTGTGTCTGTTTGTCGTTGCCAAGGCTTGTTGGCTCTTCAGTCCAAAGACCTCCAAGCAACTCCGACCTCCAGCACTCTGCAGCTCCAAGAATTATGTCCTCTATACAACTCCTGCGACGTGGGCATTGCTCTTTGTTGTGTTGTTTAGGCCTCCCTGTGCCTGCTGCCAGAGGGTTATATCGGGGGCCTTGCTGGTCCCCACAAATCCTGCACACTCAGTGCAATGCTTCCCTGCATTTGCCAAGGCTTGCTGGTTGGTCCCGCTGACCACTGACCCCTCTGCAATTCAACGACCGGCATGGGACAGCTAGTGGACGACTCCTGAGATCTGCTTGCATCACCTGGACTCCACAGCTGCACTTCTTTGTCCAACAGGAACGCATCCATGGGAAGGGTGGGCAATTCCCTCACAACTTCACCCCTATGCACTTTGGCTTCCTGGCATATGTACTCCACTGTTCTGGGTAACCATGGGTGGTGGCACTATCCGACCTCTTTTTTCCCTAACAGGTTTCCTCAGGGTCCTCTGGGAAGAGTCCTAAACCGCCAAAACTCAAACTGCGACTCTCCCATGTCATTCTATGAACACTGACCCAGAATTACAACTCTGCACTCAGGCAACTAGGGAATCTTACTAACTTACTTACCATTTGGGTTTTAGTACTTCCCCAGACCTAAGGGTCCTTGGTTGGTAATTAGGGTTGGAGTATATGGTTTGCCCCCAACCCCCCACATAAGGGCCTATGTTATTTTACACTTTTACTTACCTGTTGCTAAGTATATTTTTGTATGTTGATATCTTCGGTTAGGAGACATATCAAAGTTAGTTCTAGAGTGTGTTACAATAAATATAACATTTTTCTAACACTGGTGTGGTTCTTTCCTGTGTGTACATCACTGACTGACCTGTGTGGTATTTTCAACCGTTTTACACCCTGCTCAATAAGCCTTAGCTGCTCTATACAGCTACCCTTCTGAAAGCTCTGGTTATCTAGAACCTCCTACACTATCACTAAGGGTTGCCTGGACTCAGTACAGGGTGCCTCACCTATAGTTGTACACCATGTACTGAGCCAGCCTCCTACACTTCTCGCTAGATAATATGCTGGAGCAGGTTGCTGTGGGTTTTGATCTGGATCTGAGAAATTGACGACTAAATCCTCTGATTGATGTCCTTCATCAATGCCAAACAGGGGTTGAGTCAGTGCCTCCTTATAGTGACATCCTACATGACATTTTGTTGGGGGCTTGGGCTAAGCCTGATACAGGGGCCCCTGTTTGGGCTATATCTCATAGGCACCAATCTGCCCCAGGTGATCTGACCTGTCTCTTCAAGCATCCTACTTCTCGTAGTTTAGTGGTGAAGGGTGCTTTGGCTTCTCAGGATATTGAGTCTCTTCCACATGTCCCGTTCGACAGATTCCAGGAGACTCAACGCTTGTGGTAGGCATATTTTCTCCTCCACCAGTTCTGCTCTGCGAGTTCTTAATATGTCTTGAACGTTTTTCCCATTAATTGTGAACTCATTGGCACACATCTTGCCATCATTTCCTGATGACCCAGTAATGATCTTACCCCCTTGATCGGAGATGGCGAGCAGACAGCTAAATTAATCATTAGCTATGGTGTGGATACCACTGACTTTGTGGTTGTGGTATGGCCTCTTCAGTGGCACTATGTTGCTGTGCCTGTTCAAGCCACTTTGAGGGCGCCGATTTTTTCGGCTCATAGGCTGACTCTGCTTTGAGGCATTTTTGCGACAGTCAGGGTGGAATAGCGAATTAGCTCCATTCCTCTGTATACTCTGCCTCGCCAGCCCCTCTTAGACTGGCTTCTTTGGGAGATATTTGTATTTGCTTTTTCTCACAGATGAGCAGTACTTTGGCAGTGCCCTTGGGGTTTTTTCTTTCCTATGCCTGATCCACCTAATGTTGGCACCTGGTGGGATGTTCCTGCCTTCTGCAGGTGTTAATCTTTTTAAACTGTCAATGGCAGGTTATTGTTTTGTTTTTTGCCTTCCTTAGGGCGGATATTGCCTTGGGACCCTATGTGGATTTTCATGCCTGCTATTTCAAGGTGTTCTTCCTTTCTGAAGAAGGTCTTCTACCCAATTCTACTTTCATAGGGGGTGTTTTGCTAGCATTGTACGGATGCACTGTTGCCTTGTTCCCTGTTCTACATTAGGTGGCTTTCATTATTTGTATTGCTACTTGGTGTAGAAGTGGTGGCTTCCACTTCTGGTTTGTCAATGACGGCTGTTCTGCTGTTTATTTCTTTTTTGAGAACTAGACCCCCCTCCAGCCCCAGCACACCCGTGCCCCCTTCTGACATAGCATCCCCCTTCTGACACTGCGCCACACCCCCTCCCCGCATAGATGCACACAGACACCCACTCACCTACTTTCATACATACATCCACCCACACTCATTCACATCCATAAAGGCATTCACAACTCCATTCATATACACATTCATGCACGCATACTCACACCCATCCAAACATGCATACACACTGACATACAGACACGCATACTCACATGCATACACACTGACATACAGACACGCACACACACATTCATGCACACATTCAGACACCACACACTCATACACAACAACCCCCCACCCTCCCATCCCCTCCCTTGTCGGACGATCACCTTACCTGATCCAGGGAGAAGGTTGTCCGGCAGGGAACGGTATGGGGCGCTTCCACCGCTGGCAGCGCCCCGCCAGCAAGACACCACCAGGCGATATTATGGCCCATAATATGGCAGGCGGTGTCCTACTGGTCAGGTGGGTCCAGTGGTGGAACTGCCAGAGCGCCTCCGACCGCCAGCATGACTACCAGACGATGAAGTCAGATTCTTTTTACGACTTGCCACACCAGAAGCAGAGAGCCATGAAAAACACGGACTACTGCTGTGTCAAAACTAAGGCCCTGAAAAGGGAGACCCCGCCCCTAGAAATCCGTTTGCAGGGCATTACCGAAAGTAAGTAACTTGTCCATCTGACAGACTTTTAGCTGCAGATTCCTTACCTTCGAATAGATACCCAAGCAATACAATCCTCAGAAGTAGGTCTGTGAACCTAGTGCAGACTAGAAAGTCCTGCAGGACCGAAAAAGCAAAGTGCCCACCCCTACGGACGTGACTGTCAAGACAGTAGTGTGTAGAAATTACCATGTTGCTGTCTGACAGATGTCAAAGACTGGAACGCTTTCGCTCGGGTAGAGTGGCCAGATCTTAATGCAGAGTACAACCCTTCTGGAGAGATGGTCTGCTGCTGTGCTGCCCCACCTTTCTTCGCACCCACATTACCTACAAAGAGTTGGTTACCCACCTGGAACTCTTTTGTCCGATTAAGGTAGAACACCAACGCTCTTTTTGGGGCCAGGCAGTGGAGTCTCTCCTCTTCCTTAGAAGGATGTTGGGGGAGGGGGTGTAAAAAGTAGAAAAGGTGATTGACTGGCCTACGTGAAAGGCTATGACCACTTTCGGCAGAAAAGAGGCCTTAGTGTGACATACCACTTTGTCAGGATAAATAAAAAGGTAGGGTAGCTTAGATGACAATGCCTGCAGCTCACTCACTGTGCGATGTAATTGCCACAAGTAAGGCGATTTTCAACGTGAGAATCCGGAGAGGACAATTGTGGAGCTGCTCGAAAGGAGCACACATTAAAAAACAGTCAGAATCACATTCAGATCTCACTGGGGCATAATGAAGGGGATGGAGGAAAAAGATGTGTAAGACCTTTTGTCAACACCAGGACAATGCGCGTCTAGAATGCAAAAACCAAACACTCTCAAGATAATGTAATCTATGCATTGTAATGATATGTTATTGTTTAACCTTTTGCATTGCAGAATTCAATTAAAAAGATTAATTTTTAAGGTGCTTATAAATACTGTACATTTGCAATGTATTGCTGCAGGATTTCAGAGTGAGTCAGGGTGTGGTCCCTTTCCAGGGCCTTCTAGAAACTTTACCTGCAGCATGCTTGGGTGTGGCTGTGGGCTTGGCCAGAAATCTATAAAAGGGAGTCAGCCCAGCTCCACGTGCTCACTATTCAGAGGTCCCGGTGCAGAGCAGCAGCAACTTCCTGAGCTCCTGTTCCGGTGGCCTACCTTGACCTCCCAGGCCTCTGTGCTTCCTTCTTCAGTGGTGATTCCTAGTCAGGGCGGTAAGGCAGAGGTTGGGCTGGGCCCCTGACTCCGTATTCGTTGACGGTCAATTCTTGGTCCTAATTTTGGATGCTAATAACATTTTGCTCCTGCAAGTGTAACTGTGCATTTAAAACTTTTCATGGCATTTGTATGCACACATTTGAATCGGCAAGACGCGCAATTATTTTCTTGAGATTCATTTGTGTTATTCATTGTGCGCTACCATTCCTTGACAGTTTCATGGTAGCATTCGAATCTGCAACGCGCGCGATTCCCTCATGGTGTGTAATTCTTGATAGTCACTGTACGCTACCATTTTCTTGGCAGTTCCATGGTGACATCCGAATCGGCAACATGCGCGATTCAACTCATGTGTGAAATTCTTGGTATTCATTGTGTGCTACCATTTCCGAGGCATTAAATGGTGGCATTCGAATCGGCAAGAAGCGCAATTCTTTTCTTGTGTGCCTTTCATGTTATTCATTGTGCGCTACCATTTCCGAGGAATTAAATGGTGGCATTCGAATCGGCAAGAAGCGCGATTCTTTTCTTGTGTGCCTTTCATGTTATTCATTGTGCGCTACCATTTCCGAGGCATTCAATGGTGGCATTCGAATTGGCAAGAAGCGCGTTTCTTTTGATGTGTGCCTTTTTATGTTATTCACTGTGCGCTACTATTTCTTGGCAGTTTCATGGTGGCATTCGAATCGGCAACACGCGCGATTCCTTCCTTGAGTGTGAATTTTGAGATTCATTGTACGCTATCATTTCCAAGGCATTTTAATGGTGTCATTCGATTCGGCAAGACGTGCGATTCTTTCCTTGTGTATAAAAGATGTCAATTACTGTGCGCTACCATTCTAAGACATTTCCTTGGTAGCATTTTTGAGTTGACAAGTTGTGTGATTTATTTCCTTGAATATAATTTCATGGTGCACAATACTTTATGGTGTTTAGTACACATATAGAAACCTGCAATGTGTGCAAGTTATTTTTCCCATGCTAAAGAAAGTACTTGAATCTGAAAGTTCTATTTAACCTTTTCTTGTCTCCTTCCCAGGTATTTGGTCATCAAAAATCCTAGTCAGTTCTAGAATTATTCTAGGGTTGTTTCACGTTTTCAGAAAAGACAAAGCTAAGAGTTATAGCATGGTACTAATTTCATGAGATGTAATTTTGATGTTGTTTTTTAACCTCTTGCTTCCTACAGGTCTCCTTCCCAGCTGTTCCCTTCCTAATCCCCTTCCCCCGCTTGAACTCTCTTAGACTCTGTGATAAATCTAATCAGAGTATTGGAGCTGTCTACTGGTGGAAGTGTTGGAAACATGCACAGACCCCGAGGATCTGGTGACTCTGACAACTTTGAGGAACCTAAGTAGGTTGATCAGGCAACCACGGAAAAAAAAAAAACAGAAATAGCACACAAATATTGTTTGAGAGTGCCCAGCGCAGATCCCTGCTGGGCAAGGGACAGAATGAACAACAAGACCTCAGCGAGAGGGGCAGAAAGGGGAGAACAGATTTGTCTGTGCACCACGCAATAAATTACTACCAACAACAGGGGTATACGATTTTGGTGAAGGGACGCCTGGCTGCCAACATTATGTAACAGGCTTTGGGAAGAAGATCAAAAGCTATCAACTGCTGCAGCTCAATCTATATTTGCTCTTATATCCATGATCCGCTCAGCATTTTCTGCTGAGTTCATCTGTCATGGCGTTCAGAGAGCCCACCAGATGCTGAACCATCAGGAATATGCCCTGCTGTTCCAGCTGCGTCCAGCGGCGCAGAGCCTCTTACCAAAGGATTCACGACCCTACCCTGCCCTGCTTGCTGCAGTACCACATGGAGGTGGTATTGGCTGTGAACACCAGCACCATCTTTCCCTTGGCAGAGGGAATAAAGGCTTTCAATGCCAGCCGGATTTCACAGAGCAACTGGCCCATGGTGGGGATGAGTCAGACTAGGAAGGCATAGAGGCTGCTGCAGAGGGAGGGGTGGCAGACTGACCAGACCGTGGCCACCTGAGCCAGAGTCAGTGGATTCTATGCCCTCAGTTACGCAGAGGCTGGGCAGCATGCATGGCAAGGTTGCTGATGAAGAATGGGTGTGGTTGGAGACTCCTTCTGTAGCCAAGAAAGGCAGACTGGGAGGAATGAAGGGCCGGTGCAAGGCCCAACGACCTGGTCGTAGCCTGAGAATCCTTGAAGAGCTTGAGCACCAAGTCTGCCTCGTTTCCAAAGGCATGGGTGCCATCAGAGAGAATGTCCATCAAAGAAGCTTGGGAAGCCCCGAAAAGCCAGACGTCCTCAGCCAGACGTGGAGCTCAGGGCCACTGTAAAAGAAACCGCTCTGCCTAGTGAGTCAGTTGTGTCCAATCCAGGATGAATTGTGAACTTTGCAGCGTCTCTCCCATCTGTAACAGCCTGAGAGTACAGCCCGGGCCTCTTTTGAGACCTGAGGAAGCACTGTGGCTGGTGGAAGAAAACATCTTCTTGCCAAGAAAGTTTAACCTTTTTGATTCCCTATCTGGGGGAGTGGAAAGAACACAACATGGGAGATAGAGGCTTTGACCACCAAGCTCTCAGAGGTTGAGTTGTTGCATTGAGAAACTTGGGTGACAAGGTGTGGGGCTATGGTGGCGGACATTCATCCTGGTCACAGAGACCCCATGTGCTGGGTTTGGACCAGGTACCCAGTAGGACATCAGTGAAAGCATCATTGAACAGGAGCAAGGGGTTGTGAGGTGGAAGCTCCCAGTTGCTACACTTCTATTAAGAGATTAATCTTGACAGCCACCGAGGGCAGTTGAAGGTCCAGGACCTCAGCCACCCTCCTTACCACCATAGCATAAGAAGCTCCCTCCTCCAAAGCCATGGTAGGGGGGGAAAAAGCATACCAATATTTGGGGAAGTATCCAGTCAGCTGGCCTTACCCAAGTCTTCTCGCCAGTCCATTTCTTCATGGGGCTGGTATTCTAAAGGGTCCAGCGACCCCTCCCATTCCTCACAGAATCCTAGCCAATAAGAAAAGTGCTCAGGATCATAATGAGGAGGCAAATCTCCTGCCGGTGCCGGAGTTGGCATCGTACAATGCTCATCCGGCTCCATGTTGGAGTTGACAATTACAATGAAGATGGTGTCACCCGAGGGTGCAGAATGTGCCGGGAATGTCAGGACCGGCATCGGGGAAGGTCGGCGTGGCACAACTCTGGATTGGATCCCTGGGAGTCCCTTGTGCCGAGGCTGAAGCCACCAGTGCAGAGCCTGAAGGGGCCCCCTCAGACTCAGCAGGGCCCAAAGGCACTCCAGCTGTATTAGGCTACCCAAAGACGAGGTGCATGGCCTCATAGAGCTCTCAGAATTGGGCAGGTGTATCTCCGGCTCCTGGAAACTCAGGGAAGCGCAGAGTCAGCCCAGGTGCAGGTTCCGCACAAGGAGACCTAGAACGTTGATTCTCCTTCATCCTGTTGGCTGACAGACAAGGAGAAGTCGAAGATCGCTTTGACTTCTTAGATTTGTTCTTGTGCCTCAACTTACCCGATCATCCCGAGGACTTTGAGTGTGGCGATGACGACTTCAGACTCCATGACCAATCCCGGGACCTTCCTCTTGACCGGGATCTCAACTTGCACAGAGTCGATCGCCGGGCCATCATCCGCTTCAGGTACATTTCCAACAAAGCTGCTGGATGCATGGCCTGGCACTTGTAGCACAACTTCAGTCTATGGTCGCACTCCAGACATCAAAGTCACACGAGGTGCGGCTCCTTCACAGACGTTGCCTGATGGCAGGACCCACAGGGCTTGAATCCTGTCATTCTAGGAAACAACTCTCTTCATACCAGGAGTAAAACTCGAAAAATACTTGACACAAAGTAAAAAAAAAAAAAGCCTGTCAAAAATTGTTCTCTTCAAATCAGCACTTAGTTGGTGCGGAAAGAAAAGAACTGACGTCAGCATCCTGGGGAATCCGACAGGGGCAGGTGGGACCTGATGAGGGCCAGATCTGCAACAGTTATAATTGCCTCCCAATATTATGTGTTGTGTCATCTGTGGGGCCCAGCGTCTGCTGAGTGAGAGCAAGTGCGAGGTGGCATATAACTGGCCCTGCTATCTTTTGCGTAGTGCCTCTTTTGGTGGGGGAAAATTTGGTCTTCTGCAGGAGGGCGATGTGAGCCCCCCTCCTCTTTAGGTATGTATGGATGTTTTATAATTTAGACATATTGTTAAGCCCCCGTACGTTACAGGATATAAAGTTAAATGACAAGGGGGTAGCCATGGCAGGGCAGAACAATGGCGGTCCAGCAATGAAGGTAGGAGGTCTGACTCTACTTTGCAGGTAAGTGGCTTCAGCAGGCACTTGTTGAGTGAGCAGAGGCAATAGTGTACATAAACTCTAATAACCATAAGCTACCTTCCCAACCCTAGGATAAGAACAAACATACTCCCCATCTAAATCAGGTAACAAACATACAACACACGTGCAGTCACCATTCACTAAACATCATTTTGGGTGGATGTAAGGTGCAACAACTATAGTGCCTCCAGTCACACCATCCGACAGGGAAGAGAGAATAATGGATCCCTTGTTTGGCTCAATGATAAGTTATTAACTGAACAGGCTTATCATACAGGCACAACTGTAAATCACAATAGTATACTCTTGCAGTAGCAATATCGGGTCCAAAAAATGATTTTGTCTGATATGCTGGGGGGACCAAGGGTAACAAGTTGTCTGAGCCTCATGAAGAGAGCGATAGACGGTCATGTGGTACAGTTTCTATTTTGGGACTAGGACAGTGTAGTTTAGGGATGCAGTACTACCGAATGTGGGCGACTGTGTCAGTCCCACACTGTCTCGAAGCTGTCAGCCTGACTGCTGGCTAGCTTGCAGTGCCTCACCAAGCAGCCCTAGAAGGTGATTTATGGCTACCTAAACACGACACTTTGACTCCACAGGGAAGTCCTGGTAACCTGATCACACCCCTTTCTCTCAGTTACACAAAGACTCAAACAGGCCAAGGCAATTGAGAAGATGCTAAATAAATGTCAATGTATTTATTTAAGCAATTGCATGATCCTATAGCCTAGAGATTCCTACCTACACTCTAATGTCTAATACCTGATAGCATACAGGTGATGACCCTTCTGCCTGTCCTGGTCTATGGGAAGGACCTCAACCCCATACCTGAAAGGCAGGAAAAGGTCTGCTGGCAATCCTCCAGGTTGGCTGAAGAGTAGGTGCCAGGATCAGCAAATTTATCAATGGAATGGTGTACGTTGCAGTACGGCCATGACTGGAATGCTCTCTAGGCCTCTTTAGGCCTACGTGGTGTTTATATAACAAAACATACAGTGGTCTAAGAAGTGGCCTGAAGTGATATGTCTAAAACTGAGGGCTGGCTCCATAACTCCTGGAGAGGCAATGCTATTTAGAATATTATGTACTGAATGTGACACCCCTGAGGAGGACCCAAAGGGAAATGTGTGAGGAGCTGATATAATGCGCAACCTGTACAACTATGTCTTCTCAGAAAAGGTAATTGATCAAAATATAAAAACAATGAGTTAAAAGTTGACTGTGCTAAAATATATGGAAATTAATAAAATGAGAAAAAGTTGTGTGAAAGGGCACAAGCTGTGGGCCTAAAGTTAAAATAAGGGTGCCCAACCTGTGTAGTAGGGGGAAGCCACAGCAATCTGAGAAAGCTCCAGCTCCATTATTGGCTGCCACCACTTTTTGATGCTCCTGCAGGGCCTGAGAATAGGAAGGAACTGCTCCAGTCCACAATTTCACCTTTTTCCTGGGTGGCCTCCAGTTTGTCTTCTGAGTGTTGGCTGAAGAGCTCTCACCTATCTGGGTGGAGGTGGTCAATCCAATCCCAGAGCACTGTGGGGGAGTAAAAAAGTGCACCTCTTCACCGTGGGTGACTTATTCTGGCTGGGAACAACATGGGGTATGGTATGCCTAAGGCACCTTTTGGCATCTGTAAAGGAGACCCGCTGTTTTTGGACCTCTCTAGTAAAGTCTGAAAAAATCACCACTTTTTGATTCTCCACCAGGATGTCACCTTTCAGCTGGGCTTAACGAAGGATGTGATCTCAATCATGGTAGTGTAAGACCCTGGCCACCACAGGGCTGGGAGCTGCTCCTGGCAAAGGCAGGCATACTGGAACATGGTAGACGCGTTCAAGGGCGTAGAACTGGGACAGGCGCTCCGGGGCCACCTCATCACGAAGCCACTTTTCTAGGAAGCCATGTTCATACTGGTGCCTTCAATGCGCTCAGATAGGCCTACAATCCGTAGGTTGTTTTACAGGGCCCTATTTTCTAAGTCTTCTGCCCCATTCTCCAGGGCTTTAACTCTGTCCTCCATGTGAGACATCCTTTCGCACATGGACACCATTTCAAGGGTGACTGTTGCAATTAAGCAGTCTGGGGTCGTGAGTCGCTAAGCCAAGTGTCAGTGGCTGTCCCACAGGAACCCTGTCTACTGCCATAATGTGAATTTTCAATTTGAGCGCCTCTTGGGAGGCAGCAATGGTCTGCAAGAGAGTGTCTAGGGTTGCACCATGTTGCTCTACTTGGGGAGGCCCAACACTCAAGGCCATAGTGTCCGTAGCAGCAGGCTAAGGCTCTTGGGAGGAGCCAGGTTTGTTCAAGTCCTTCTTAGAGTACTTGACCACTGCCATACTGTAGTGGGAATTTGGATGGAGGCACTGGAGGGTGCAACAGGTAGACTAAGAAAGCGTTGGTAAGCAACCGCCCAACCCTCCCCTGTTGTCTGTTAACTCAGTGTCAGGTCAAGCACTCTCTGCCTTGCAGTAGAGGATGTCGCTCTGTTGAGTAGGTAGTTGTCTCAAGCTGCTAGTGCGGTGGGACAATCAGGCTGCCTCCCGACCCCGCAGGACCTTGTGCAGTAGAGGAAGTCACACATGGATGTAAGGAAGCCAGCAGGGAGGAGGGGACCCAAGCTGTACCCATCCGAGTTCCTAGCGCTTCCTAAAAGGTTCAAAGGTGGCTGGGGCAAGAACCAGGTCCATAGCCCCTAAACTTTCAGGGGCAGCAGTGATCAAACTCACCTGATGGTTTGTAACCAAGGCTCGGGGGTCAGCTGCAGCTCCTGGCAGTGGAGAGATATCCAATGTAGATCCCTGAAAAGGCCCTCTGCTCCACTCCCAGTCTATGCCCCGGGCAGTCCCTCAGCACTTGCCACCAAAGGTGGGCGGTACCAGTACCTGAGCTTCTGCAGGTCCAGATTGCACCAGCTAGTGCCAGTCATGAAGGTATGGCTCCCACTGCCTTATGGACACTCTCTGCAAGTCCCCCCACGCCTGGTTGTGGCCACAGGCTGTCACAGCACTCCAAATGGCAGCTGTCTACCACCACCAAGTCAACAGTAGGCCCTTGCAGCACCAATAGTTGCAGGGCACCATAGGGCAAAAGAGTACTCTGCCCAGCAACTGCCCGAGTCCTCTGGCCAGCTTCGTGCAAAGGCCATGCCTGCCGGTAGTTCAATTTAGGCAAAATTCACTGTCAGCAGGGGAGCAATCCCTCCCTCCAAGACAGGCCATGCCAGGGAGAGTCTGTGGGTCATGCATGAGCTTCCCAGAGCACCAGCCAGGTCCTTCGCTGTTGGGATGCCCTGCCTCACATCCGCTCCAGTCTGGCTATGCAACTGGTCCCAGCTCACCATTGCTCACAGCGTCCTGTGTCTGCAGGCCCAGCAATCCTCAATCCCTCTTACTCGGTGAGCCACTCAGCCCTCTGCTAGGGTTTTTCTTCTGTTTTCCCCACCAGATGGACACCTGCATCCACACTGGGTTCGGGTAGTCGTGGGCCTGCCCATGGTGCCCTGCCCCACCAGCTCATTCAGTTCAAGGGGAGGGGCGGCACTTTACCGCTCCACCTTTTCAGGAACTCTGCTGCGTTGCCACCTTGGAAGGCAGCCACATGGGTCGACTCTTCAAACTGGTGACAAACATCGTGTAAATTACCCCCAACATATCGGCAACCAGTTACCCCTGTGTCTTGGGCCTGGTTGGCATGGAGTTCTGCGGCAGGTCATGTATGTTTTGTGGCAGATGCCCCTGGATGGTTGAGTTTGACCAGGAGCACCAAAACGTACAAACTATTCCATCATGCCTAGCCACACCCCCTCAAGGCAGCATTCTATGCCATTCACAATAACTAATTTTCACCCATTCCTAAAAATATTTGGAATACTCCATGACTGGAGTTGGAATATTAAATACGCCTTCTGGTATATTTGTTGGGAAGTTGCTCTTTCCCCAACTATTCTAGGAATGGAGTTAGAACAGTAATTTAGTTTGTTGATTCAAACGAGCGCAGTGCAGTCTGAACCAAGTACTACTACCTGTAGCTAGTAACCTTCCACTGGCCAGCAGGCTCCTGCAAGTGCTCTTTTCTTTTACTTTGCAGTGTGCACTGAGAGTGCGTGCTTCTGCATCCTTCTCCTTAACCCTGCTCCCCCCGTTCTCCCCTTCCCTTTTATTCACATCTGTTATTTTCTTCTCCTCTTTCCTGCTTCCTCCTTCTTACTGCCTTTTACACCTTTGCAATTCACCAGCTTTCGGTCCTACTTTTCTACTTTGATCTCACTTTTCATTCTTATCTGTATTTGTGAAAACAGGAGCATAAATTAGGCACGAGCCCAGAGACAGATGGTGAAGGTGAATGTTGCATCCACTGCTGTGTTTTATTAGAGAGTTATAAGGCAGAATGCGTCAAGGAACCTTTGTGAACAGGAGAGTGAAAGTATAACTGAACAAAAACATACCCCTGAAAATTATTCTCTAAGGGAAGCGAAGCTCTGAGGCCACGAGCTGAGAGGAAACTGCTGATGCTCCTTGGTAGCAGGAGGGAAAGAATGAGGTTTAGAAGTTTACTTGGGATTATTTACTGTAGGAAGCTGGCTATCTATACAGTGTACTGAAAGTAGGGATACACTAGCTAGATAATACAGGCAACTCTTATTGGTTTACAGGGGTGAACATAATAATCCTAAAAGCTCTCTTTTATGGTAGTGTGGGTGAGCAGTTGGTCTTATTAGAGGGTAGTGCTAAGCATTTGTTGAACAGTCAATAAATGAGATACACACTGAAGAAGGAACTCAAGACCAATATTTAGAAAAAACATTACTTTTTATATTATGTTTCAACACCAGAATACTTTCAAGAAAAGGAATAGTTGCAATTTGTATTGACGTAGCAAATAAGTAAGACTTTTACTCAAATGCGTTTTTACGTGGTAAAGCTTCCAAAGTACTTTTACTGTATAGGAGTCCCTGCAAACAGTTCTCAGGGATCCGTTGTGGATAGTAGGGTGCTAGTAGTGCAAGGTCACAAGTAAGACCAGCAATACAGTTTTACCTGCCCTGACGCATCTGGGTGCAGTAGGGCTAGTCAAGTAAGGAATCCTGTGCACCACACAGTTGGCAAAAAGGGGGGCCACCGAGAAAGAGTGCTGGGGGGAACAAATCCTGGAGCTCCTACGTGGGGCTTGATTGGTTGTGATACTAGGAGCAAGAGAACACCTTTGGATGCCGTAGATCTGGGCCAGGGAGCTGGAGTGCAGCAGGTGTTTGTTGTCTGCGCTCCTCTTTCAAGGTGCCCACAGTTCTTTGTGGGACCTGCTTGAGGGACAAAACAGAACAGCTGGATGGCTCTGGAAGATGTCCTCTGCAATGCTGACGGCTCTTGATGGCTGATCATCAGATGAAGTGTTGGAATCTAGATTGGACTTCAACAAGCCTTGGTAGTTGCAAAGGATCAGCTACCCCAGGTATTGGTCCAGCTCATCTCCGGTTGAGCCTGATGTCTTCTCATTTGGAGGGGAGAAAGAACTGGCCTCTTGGAACACTGTGGCCTCCTCCTGGGTGGCTGCTGCATTGGTGGCCAGCAGATCGGTGGACTGGACTTTGCGGTTGGTGCCTGCACGAAGCAGGGCAGTGGCTTCTTCACTCCAAGGGAGATGCTGACAGGCTGGCATAATGCTGGAGCACCTCAGAGGCTTTTGGAGTCCCCACAGCTGAAGGATGAGTCAATGTTGAGACTGCTGGGACAGGAGTAGGTAGGCAGACAGAGTTTTGCGCCAAAAGTTTACCAGTCATTCACAGTTTTTTCTCCTTCATCTCTTCTCCGTCCTTTTCTTCTCTGGGTCAGATGAATCTGTTCTTTTGGTGCCAGGGGGCCACCTAAATAGTGGGTAGTAGACAATGGGGTACTTGCCCTTTGGGTGACTACACACCTATATAACCACTTCCTGTAGGTAATGGGCATAACCCTGCCCTAGAATTCTTAGTTACACGAAAATCAAGATGATGGAACCCTACTTTGAGTGTCCACTGGGCTCCAAGGCCTGCTGTAGGGGCGACTTGCATCTATTTAGCTACTGTGAGTGGGGCATGGCGCACAGTGGGTGGGCCATGTTGTGATTTCATCTGGCTTGCACCAGGAATCACACACTGCAATGCCATCTCTGTGCAGCTTTTTAAGGGGGAAACGGGGCCCCTGAGAGTGGCACAATACATGCTGCAGCCTTCAGGGACACTCTCTGGGACCCGGGTACCATTTGCTAGGAATTTACAAAGGTATAGGAGTGTGTGCCAACTGTACACATTTGACCTGTGTTAGGGAAAGAGCACTGGGGACCTGTTCAGCAGGGACCAGGGCACCTCAGTCGGAAAAACCTCAATACAAGTGTGCAAAAAGTGGGGGTGACCATGTCCAAAAGGGGCACTCTCCTACAGTTATTTATACAATGATGTATCAAGTAGTATGGCATGTGTGTGCTTCTGTACAAGTGCTGTATACATTGTCAGTGTATGAGTGTTTGTATTTGTTCATGCCTGTGTGTTTGCATAGAGTTTATATGCCTTTGTACTTAGTAAATGGGTTTGCAGCGTGCTAGTGAGTGTGAAATATGCATGAGACTTTGTACTCTGCATTTGTGCATATATACAAAAGTGTGTATGCCTTTGGATAGCGTTTTCATTTTTATGTAGGAATTATTCTGTTTGTATATGCTTATGCACGTGTAATAGGTGTTTGCGCTGCCTGTCTGTATTCCATTGCAGAGTGTACTAATTTTGTTCTTTTTCATCTGAAAAAGTCTTGTGCTACAGCATTCCTGTACCTGCAGCATGTAGCATACATCCACTCAATGTGCGCTATTGATAGAGCTTAGGTTTATGTAGTTTTTAAATGTCATACAGATGATAAGAACTAAAACAAACACTGGCAAAACCAATAGGTCTTGCCTATACAAGAGCTATTGGAATTACCAATATATTTAGCCATGTTGTACACCAGCATGGGTAAAGGTTAGTGGGGTAAAGGAGAGTGGAGTGTTGTAAAGTGGAGTATAGTAGAGCGTTATGGTGTGGCACAGAGTGGAGTGAACAGGAGTGTTATACAGTGGTATTGAGTGGTGTAGAGTGGTGTGGAGGGAGTATAGTGCTGTAGAGTGGAAAGGAGTAGTGTGTCATGGAGTGCCATAGAGTGCTGAGTGGTGTAGAATGGAGTGATGTAGAGACTTGCTTCGAGTAAAGTGTAGTAGAGTGGTGTAGAGCACAGATCATACAGTGGAGTAGTGTAGGAGAGTGGAGTGGCACATAGTGAAGCGGAAAAGAGTGGAGTAATGTATCATAAAAAAGATTAGATTACAGTGGTGTGGAGTGGCACAGAGGGAGTAGAGTAGAGCGTCTTGAAGCAGTGTTGTATAGTGGCGCAGAGTAGAGTGTTGTGGAGTGGAATAGGGTGAAGTAGAGTTTAATGGACTAGTGTCCTAGAGTGGAGTATCAGACTATAGTGCTGTAGAGTGCAGTGTCAGATTGGACTAGAGTGATGTGGCGTAAAGTACAGTGGTGCAGAGTAGAGTGGCGTAGAGCAGGGGTCTCCAGCCTTTTCTGCAGCAAGAGCTACTTCTGAGCTACTGAAGGCTAAACAACTCTCACATTATTACCAAACACCCCCACGCCAAACCTCCCTGACTTTAAGCCTAATGTTCATAGATCCAGATACTATGGTTTGAACAAAATACTTTAACTAGGGGCACTATGACAGGGCTGCCATGTGCATCAGTGAGAGCGTTTTATTTGGGGATGTATGAACATGTGTGCATATGAATGGAAGATATGTGTATGGGTAACTGAGAGCCGGTGTCATATGTACTTGTGGCACAGGGCATACCTTTCACCATATGTGGCACCATTACAAGTACAGCACAAACATATAGCCATATTTGTAAATGGGAGAAATGTAAAGTGCAAAAATGTTCATTATGTGGAAAAAGTTTCTACGCTTTAAATTTCTCCCATTTAAAAAATGATTGTATTTTCCAGTTCTAAATATTGCACAGTGTGTTACTGGCCACTGGGAGCAAGAGGCCTGCTGTTTGTAAATGCAACACTTATAATAACTTGAGAAAATTAAAGTGAAAAGTTAACTTAATTATAATGTAATTTTTCATTTTCTCAGTCTTAAAAGCATTGAGAAACATATTTTTCTGATTGTTTGAAAGGAGAACCGTGACCCTGTGCTTATTTAAAAATGACCGCCAGGCTGTGAGGTACTCTGAAGGGGTGGGGAACTACTGGTAGCTTGCGATTGACTGGTTTTAGACACCTGGTGTATTGGTTTTGAGTGAAGTGGTGTACAGTGCACTGGCACAGAGTGAAGTGGCTTACAGTAGATTCTTTCAGAGTAGAATGAAGAGAAGTAGAGTGGAGTGGTGCTGGGTAGAGTGGTACATGGCGTAGAGGGGTGTACTGTGAAGCGCAGTGGCACATAATCAATTAGAATGGTGGGGAGTGGGGTAGTGTGTATTGGGGAAGAGTAGAGCAGATATGGGTGGTGCAGAGTAGCGTACAGAGGCGTAATGTGCAGTGACAGAAAGTGCAGTATTGCAGAGTGTCAGAGTGTGGTGGTGTACAGAGGACTGGAGCAAAGTAGGGTGATGCAGGGAGCACGGTGCAGAGTAGAAAAAAGTGGCATGGAGTTCTTTCAGTGACTTAGAGTGCAATGGTGTAGAGTAGTGTAGCATGCAGTGGCACAGCCGCTGGCACTGATTTCAGTGGCGTACAGTGCATTTGTTTAGAGTAAAGTGCTGTTGAGTACACTGGAGTGGTGTATAGCGCAGCAGCACAGAGCACAGTGGTGCAGAGAGGAATGGCGCAGTGTAGGGGCACAGCATGCAGTGGTGTAGGGTGTTGAAGAGTATACTGGCACAGAGTGCAGTGGTGCAGGTTAGTTGGCATAAAGGAAAGTGGCATAGAGTGCGTTGGTTTTGAGGGTGGTGGCATAGACCGCAGTGGCATGAAATGTCACAGAATGCAGTGGTGTTGAGTAGATTGTTTCAGAGTAGAGTGAAGTGGCATGGAGTTGAGTAGGGTGGAGTGCAGTGGCATAGTGTGTTGCAGAGTATAACGGCATAGAACGTGTGGCATAGAGTTCATTGGAGTAGAGTGCAGTGGCATAGATTGCAGTGTTGCAGAGCAGAGTGGAGTGGTGCAGAATGCAGTAGTGAAAAGTGCAGTGGTGCATAGCAGAGTGGGGTAGAGTGCACTGGCATAGACTAGAGCAGTGGTTCCCAACCTGAGGTCTGCGGAACCCTGGGGGTCCACAAAGCCTCCTAGAGGGTCTGTGACTACTTATCAAATTAAATATTAACAGATTAATAAAGTGCATATAAATAAAGTGGCAAATGTACAACTGAACATTTTTTAAAATATTGTAAATGTCAAGGATTTTTAAGTTGGAGGCTAAAAACTAAATAAGCATCCTCAGATTGATTAGTGGGAGCAGTGCATGTGCATCAAACAGAATATAATATGGACAATGTGTAGCTTCAATAAAATTTAGAAAAGCTCCATCCTTCATATTAAAATGTTTATTTTGTTCTATTTATATTTGTGCACAAATTAACCCCTCGGGTGCCCGGGACACAATGGTTACATCCTCGTTTACACCGCTCAGGTGCCAAGGGTGTAACCGTTACATCAGCGCTCCCCCCCGATTGCCTCGCACCCCCTCCCATGGCCAGGGATGGAAAGGGAAATCGCTTCCCATTCCACCCCCAACCCCTGTGGAGTCTAATGTCAGCCTACGATTGCGTGCTGACCTCATCAGAGGCTGCCCCCTCTGTGCTGGAAAATCAGAGCATTTCTCCTCTGATCAAGTGGAGGGGGCAGGAAATGCATCAAAGGAAAGGCCTTTCCTTTCATGTCTCTCCCTTCAATTCTGCTGACCGATCGCGATGCGATCGGGAAGCAGAAATGCCCATTAGACACCTGGGAGCTTTTTTTATTTATTTATTTGCACATAAGGAAAGTGGGCACTTGGGCAAGGGTCGCTCCCCAGGGAGGCAAATTAATTTAAGGCCATTTCTGCCCCCGTGGGGGCAGATCGGCCTATAGTAATTAGGCCGGTCTGCCCCCAGCGGGGGCAGGAATCCCTAGACACCAGGGATCTTTTTTTTTTGTTGTTTCTTTTTTTAATACGTGCGAGCAACCCCTGAGGCAAGGGTCGCTCCCCTGGGGGGCAAATTGTCTTTAGGCCATTTTTATGTGGCCAATCTTCCCCTTGGGGGTGGGGGGGCAGAAACCACTAGACACCAGGGATTTCTTTTTTAGATCAGTTTCACACAAGGGGAGCGACCCCTTAGGCAAGGGTCATTTCCCTGGGGAGCAAATTTATTTTAGGCCATTTCTGCCCCCCTTGGGGCAAAAACCGCTAGGCTCCTGAGATGATTTTTTTGTGCCAATTTCACGCAAGGCTTGCTCCCCTGGGGTGGGGGACAAATTTATTTTAGACCATTTTGGCTCCCCTTGTAGGCAGATTGCCTATTTCTGTTAGGTCGATCGGCCCCCAAGAGGGCAGAAACCACTTAGGCACCATGGACTGATGTGTGTGTTTTATTTGGGGGTGGCAGCCCCTTGGGCAAGGGTCACTCCCCATGGGGGCACATTACTGGTGGGCATATCTATCCCCCTTGGGGGTAGATCGGCCTATTTGTGGAAGGCCCATCTGCCCCCAAGGGAAAGCCCACCAGAGGCCAGGGAAGATTTCTTCCTTTCAAAAAAGAAGGTGGGGGTATGGCCTTACCCCCACCCCAAGTAAATGGGGCAAAGGTTGTTCTGCCCACCAGTAGGTAGATGGGGCAATTACCCCCGATCCAATCCACGGGGATGGGGCAGAAAGCCTATTAGATGCCAGGGAATTAAACAAAATAGTGGGGTTGTGGCTACCAACCAGTATGGGCATAGTTATGCCCCCACCCCAGCTGAAGGGGGTAACAGTCTTTCAGCTCCCCCGCACATTTTGGGTTTTGGTTTTACATTTGGGCCATGAGAGCTTGTCTAACTCTCAAAATCGTCCCACTTGGAATGGTGAGGGCTGCACTTTTTGGACTTTGGGACGCTGCCAAGTAGAAAAGTCCAGAAGACCGAGAGACATCTGAAAACTAAACATCTGGGTGAAGTCCAGGGTGGTGTGCTTCACATGCACCCAGCACCATTTCCTTACCAACAATGCCCTGCAAACTTCCAACTTTGATGGAAATCACACATTTTCCCACATTTTTGTGATGGACCCTTGCGTTTTTTTTTTCCAAACTTTTGGACCCGCTTTGGTTCCCCTCAATTTCAACGTTTTTGTCTCTTCCCTGTCACAGGCACTTGGCCCACCTAAACAAGTGAGGTATAATTTTTACCGGTAGACTAAGGGGAACGTTGGGTGGTAGGAAATTTGTCCCGGTGCGGTGAGCCCACACAGAAATGTGGGAGACGTGATTTTTTTAGCTAAATTTGAGGTTTGCTGAGGATTCTGGGTAAGAAAACACTGGGGGATCCATGCAAGTCACACCTCCCTGGACTGCCTCAGGAGTCTATTTTTCAGAAATGTTTGAGTTTGGTAGGTTTTCTTATATGGCTACTGATCCCAGGACCACAAACGCAGGTGATTCCGCACCCCTCTCCCCCACCCCACTGCAAAAACAGGTAGTTTTGTATTTGATAATTTTGATGTGTCCGCATAGTGCTTTGGGGCATTTCCTTTCACAGGCACAAGGCCTAACCACACAAGTGAGGTACCATTTTTATCGGGAGACTTGGGGGAATGCTAAGTGGAAGGACATTTGTGGCTCCTCTCAGATTCTAGAACTTTCTGTCACCGAAATGTGAGGAAAAGGTGTTTTTGTGGCCAAATTTTGAGGTTTGCAAAGGAATCTGGGTAACAGATTCTGGTGATAGCCCCACAAGTCGCCCCATCCTGGACTCCCCTAGGTGTCTAGTTTTAAAAAAATGCACAGGTTTGGTAGGTTTCTATTATAAAGTCCACGGTACACTTCTTTACTTCAAGAAAATACTTTATTTCTTCTTCTCCACTCTGCGCCTTCCTTCACCTCCTTCTCGGTCAACTCTCAACATTCTATCCTGCACTCCCGATCCCTACCACCTCCCGAACATTCCATCCTGAGTCTCCCACATAGGGAAGGACGGGCCATACCATAACGAACTACGTTCCACCCATAACTTAACATATTGCTATTAAAGACATTAATAACATAAGGATTATATTTATCTAATGACCGTATCTTTATGGAACTACATACACATAATTTATTAACTTATAAATTGACTAATTAATTAACTTATAAATTGACTAATTACAACACATCTTCCTCGCACAATAAAATGTCCAAACAATGGGGAAGGGAATTACTTTGGAAGGGAAAGTTTATATTTAATCACGCGATAATTCCTGAAATAATCAAAATTCACAAATGTTGACTATTTGATGTAGTCCTTACTCCACACCGGAGGTTTAGTCATCCGACTACTTGGAGTTCTCAGTACCTTGTCCCTGATCTCCATCCGCCTTGGTTCCTTCCATGCAGAATTCTTGTCTGTGACCTTTGCAGTATAAGGAACATATCTTGCAACTCTGTCCATGCTCCAGCACTGACCATTTTCTAAAAAAAACACATTTTTCTTTACCTCTGAAATGCAAAAAGGACCCATGAATTTTGTATCCTTCCACCTGCCTCCCGAATAACCAATTGGTTTTCGGATCATGACTTTATCCCCCACTTTCCAGCATTGTCCCTTAACACCAAATTTGGTATTATACCTTTCCTTATAACCTTCCTGGTGCTTCACTATCTTTGTACTAGCAGTTGGAACAGTATTCTTACACGGTCTGCCCCCACCCAACCATGAGGGATAGAATTTAGTACATGGTTCTCTGCCCCGTAATGCTGAGAAAGGTGAGATCTTTGTAATCGAGTTGGGAGTGGTATGATACGCCCATAACATTTCTCTAATGGCACTTTCAATATTCAATTTGTTAATACTTGCCAATTGAATACAATCCTTTAACATTCTATTGGCCCGTTCTGCTAAGCCATTGGCTCTGGGACAATATAAAGCTGTGGTGTGATGTTTTACCCCGATTGAATCCAGGAACTGCTTCATTTGGCTAGAAGTTAATTGGACCCCATTGTCCGTTATAAGAACTTCTGGAATTCCTTCTATGCTAAACACATTTTTCAAGAAGTTGATGACTGATTCTGTGGTAACAAGATTGACTAACTTTACTGTGATCCAATGCGATTGGTAGTCAATAAGAACAATCGCAAATCTTGTAGGTAGACCCGTAAAATTAAGGGGTCCAATGATGTCTAATGCTAATTTAACCCATGGCGTGGTAGGAACCTGTACTGGGGAAATGGGTGTCTTGCGTATTGCCTTTGATTTGTCGCTTAGAGCACAACATGAGCATTCCTTAACTTCATCCTCTATCATAGAGTCCATGTTTGGAAACCAGAATCTTTCTCTTACTCGGGCTTTAGTAAGACTTCTCCCAAGATGACCCTCATGAGCAAGTTTGATAATCTTTAGTCTGAGATTACTAGGAGGTATGATTTTGTCGTTCCTGAGAATATAATTGTCTTTCTCATTAATTTCCAATCTTACCTCCCAGTATTCCTTGATGATATCCTCTACATCCCTTTTATTGGCAGGCCATCCCTCTCTCGCCCTCCTTCCTAACAGCGCCAAGGAATTGTCTTGTTGGGAAGCAGAATTCCACTCTTCATCACTTATGGATGGTAAGTCAACCGCTAAGATGGGGTATTCTAAAGCATTAAAATTCTCTGTACAGTCTAATGGGGTTCTTGACAGGAAATCAGCTGCACAGTTTTTATTTCCTGGTAGATACACCACTGAGAAGCAGAAATTTTCCAAAGCTAGAATCCATCTAGCTATCCTGGGTGTGCTACTATTAAACCCCTTGGTGGAAAATATATATACCAACGGTTTATGGTCTGTGCGTAATGTGAATTGAGTGCCCCACAGTAAAAATTTAAAATGTTTTACCGCCCAGAAGCATGCAAGAGCCTCCCTTTCAATTACTGAATAGTTAGTCTCCGCCTTGTTTGAAGTTCTTGAAGCGAATGCTACTATCCTTTCCTCCCCATCAATAATCTGCGATAAGGTTGCCCCTAGGCCTAATTTGCTGGCATCAGTTGTGAGGAATATTTTTCTACGGTGGTCAAAATTACACAAATATGGAGCGTTGACAATGGCCGTTTTGATTTGTTCAAACGTTTTGTCATGGCACTCGCTCCATTCAAAAGGAACCTTATTTTTCAACAGTTCTCTAAGATCTGCTGAGACTTTTGAGAAATTTTTTACATACTTGGCCATAAATTCAGCAAGACCAAGAAAGGACCTCAGCTCATCTTTGTTTTTTGGTGCACTGGCATTCATTACTGCGTCAACGAGTGAAACTTTGGGTTTAAAGCCATCCTTGGATATAACATGCCCTAAGTACTCCACCGAATTTACTTTCAGTCTGCACTTCTCTTTCTTTAATGTGAGACCTGCTGCTTTTAACTTTTCTAAGACAACTCTAAGTATTTTATCATGCTCAGTTTCTGTTGCACCATATATAAGTACATAATCCTAGAAATACAACGTATTGGATACATTGCCTAGGATGTTTTGCATGATTTTTTGGAAAACCGCCGCAGCTGATGCTAGGCCAAAAGGCATCCTGTTGAACATGTAAGATCCAAATGGAGTGGTGAATGCAGTTAACCATTTGGACTCCGGGTGCAATTCAACTTGATGATATGCACTCGAGAGGTCTAGAACAGAAAAGTAGGACGCTTCCCCCATTGTGCTCAGTATTTCGTGTATTCTCGGAAGAGGATGCCGCTCGACCCAAATATTTTTGTTAAGGTCTCTTAAGTCTACACAAATCCTAATTTCATTGTTATTGCTTTTCTTGGCTACAACAATGGGGGCCAACCATTCGGAGCATTCAATGGGTTGGATAATTCCCTGTGACTCTAATTTTTCTAATTCTTTTTTTACTAATTGCTTCAGCAAGTGTGGCATAGGTCTGGTTTTATGCACAATGGGTTTACTTTTGGGCTTGAGTTTAATTTTATGTTGAAAGTTTTTAAGTAATCCTAGTTGCTCACAAAAAATATCAGGAAACTCTTGAATGAAATCTTTCACCGAATTAGAATCAAAATTGTCTATACACAGAACCTGATCAGGATTATTGGGGTCCAACGTTATCCCCAGTTCTTTTTGATGTTGCCAACCTAAAAGATTGGACCCTTCTTCTACGATATATACTTTCCCTACCGTGGATCTATCTTTAAAGGAAATGATACTTTTAAACATCCCTTTCAAATTTATCGGATCTCTGTTATAACCTTTGGGACTTATGTCAGGCTCCTGTATCTCTATTGCATCATTTTTATTGATTTTCTGAAAGTTCTTTGCATCTATTATGGTTATAGGGGAACATGAGTCAGCATACATTTTTATGTTCTCGTTACCAATTGTGACTGTACACACGGGGTATTGGGTGTTGCTTTTACCTTCACAATTGACCTGCAGGATAATCTTTTTAATTAATTGTGGTAGTACTTCAGGTTTTTTGTTATCCCCACACTTGGAACTCTCTTTACATACCCTCGCAAAATGACCCCTTCTATTGCATTTCCTGCAAATCGCTGATCTAGCTTGGCATGACATGGAATTGGCAAGGTGATTGTTACTGCCACAGCGAAAACAAGTTAAATTCATTCTGTTCACATTATATTTTTGGGGTTGTCTCTCATTACATTTGACTTTAAGGATTTTCTCCTCTTTCGCTTCCTCCACAATTTCATTTACCTGTGTATCAGGGGAAGGAGAGTTGATTTCCTGTAGACAGATTGCAGTATGTTCAATTGATTTGGCCAATTCAATTGCTTCTACCAAGCCTGGTTGTTTCTGTAACAGTTTTTCTTGTATCTTATGGTTGTTGGTACAACGAACTAATTGATCCCTAATTAGAGAATCATTTAATTCTCCAAATTCACATAACGTACTCAATCCTCTTAAAGCTGCAATATAGTTTGTTACACTCTCTTGCTTGCTTTGACAGCGGGAAAAAAATGTGTCTCTCTCTAATACTACATTGACTCTGTCTCCAAATTGCTTTTCCAGTTTCGAGTATGTAATTACATACTCATCTGGGGCTTGCCCCTCAGGGAAGATTGGATCTGGAAGGGATTCAAATATTTTCCTCCCATGAGTTCCTAGATTATGCAGTAAAATGTGTTGTTTCCTAATGGGATTGAACTTGTCCCCCCCAATTGCAATTAAGTAAGACTCAAAAATCTTAAACCAGTCTTTCCACGGTACATTTGGTTCACCCATCTCGTTCAAAAATGGAATTGGTTGTGACATTCCTGCTGCTGCCATTGTCTGTTAAAATACCAATTGATAGAACAGATTATGTCTTATTAGCACCTGATATAAGGAATTAACCTTGTAATAACTAAGCTATGAGATTCAATATGGTTACATCTGAAAATACACCCAAAAGATTGTGCTTGAATACTACTAACATAATAGTACTGGCATTTTTTTTTTTCTTCTTAAATGAACATATTTAAATAAGGAACAAAATTGCCCTGGACACGGTTAAGCACAAAACAATTAATCGTGAAATACAATTTAGTTGAATGCTGTGCCTGTCAGCGAAATAGTTAACAGGCAAAAGATTAATCCTTGACAGACAAAATTGCCGTGTCTGTCAGCAATTGATTTACAAGTTGCTGTTCATCTTAAAACCTCCCTGGAAGGAATTCCTGTCAGGCATGAATCACAGAACCTTCAACGACGACTTGAAACCACGAAGAGTAAAGCTAAATGCCGCTCGTCTTGTCAGCTGAAATTCTAGTCAGGGTGAATAGAATGTTCACAGCTGTAAACTGTAATTGACCCTTAGTTGAAGTACGCGGCGCCTGTGTTAGTTTCTGAGGAAAACACTTGCAGATCGAATCCTCACAGCTGTAAACCGCAATTGATCCTTCGTTGAAGTACGCGGCGCCTATGTTATTTCTGAGGAATGTAAACCAGCTGCCGATAGTAGTGAAACACTCGCCAATCTAATTCACCTGCCGCTCCTTATGTCAGCGTAAATGTAATTGAATTCTAGAAGAAGTGCGCGGCGCTTGTGCTTTGATTCAGGGAATTCAAAGCAAGTTGCCCTTCGTGCTTTACGCGTTGTCTGCTGAAATCTGAAGCTGCCGTTGCCGCACTTAAAACAACACTCCTTTACACCATTGTACCTCCACACCGATCGCGGGAAACTAGTGCCGCATTAATATACGGTGTGTCCGACACTGCTTCACCTCTCAGCCCGTACACTACTCTGTTATCCCATGTAACCAACGCGGACAGAAAATCAATTTCAGTTCGTATTCAGTTCTTATTTTTCTGCCCATTAACCGAATGTTAAATTCAGATGACAGTTAATGCAATAATTCGGAACTCCAAGGCTTCAATTTCCGAAGGACACAGGATGGGTGGATAGTCACCAACCTGAAAAGGGGTGGAGAAGAATGTGCCCCCTTACGCACTCCTCGTCGCCAGTATTATAAAGTCCACGGTACACTTCTTTACTTCAAGAAAATACTTTATTCCTTCACCTCCTTCTCTGTCAACTCTCAACATTCTATCCTGCACTCCCGATCCCTACCACCTCCCGAACATTCCATCCTGAGTCTCCCACATAGGGAAGGACGGGCCATACCATAACGAACTACGTTCCACCCATAACTTAACATATTGCTATCAAAGACATTAATAACATAAGGATTATATTTATCTAATGACCGTATCTTTATGGAACTACATACACATAATTTATTAACTTATAAATTGACTAATTAATTAACTTATAAATTGACTAATTACAACAGTTTCCCTAGGTGCCGGCTGAGCCAGAGGCCAAAATCCACAGCTAGGCACTTTGCAAAAACAGCTCTGTTTTCTTTGGGAAAATGCGATGTGTTCACTTTGTGTTTTGGGGCATGTCCTGTCCCGGGCACTAAGCCCACCCACACAAGTGAGGAACCATTTTTATGGCTCCTCTCAAATTCCAGAATTTTCTATCCCCGAAATGTGAGGAAAAAGTGTTTTCTTTTGGCCAAATTCGTGGCTCCTCTCAGATTCCAGAACTTTCTATCACCGAAAAGTGAGGAAAAAGTATTTATTTGGCCAATTTTTCAGGTTTCCAAAGAATTCTGGGTATCAGAACCTGGTGAGAGCCCCACAAGTCACCTCATCCTGGATTCCAGTAGGTGTCTAGTTTTTTAAAAAAATGCACAGGTTTGGTAGGTTGATATGTCCATGTTGCATTTCCTGCTGCAGGCATTAGGCCTACCCACGCAAGTAAGGTACCAATTTTATAGGGAGACTTGGGGGAACACAGAATAGCAGAACAAGTGTAATTGTCCTTTGTCTTTCTCTAAATATTTTCCTTCCAAATGTAAGACAGTGTGTAAAAAAGACATCTATTTGAGAAATGCCCTGTAATTCATATGCTAGTATGGGCACGCAGGAATTCAGAGATGTACAAATAACCACTGTTTCTCAACACCTCACCTTGTGCCCATTTTGGAAATACAAAGGTTTCCTTGATACCTATTTGTCAGACGTTATATTTCACCAAATAAATTGCTGTATACCCGGCGTACAATGAAAACCCATGCAAGGTGCAGCTCATTTACTGGCTCTGGTTACCTAGAGTTCTTGATGAACCTACAAGCCCTATATATCCCCACCACCAGAGGAGTCCAGCAGACATAACAGTATATTGTTTTCAAAAATCTGACATTGCAGGAAAAAGTTACAGTGTAAAACGTGGAGAAAAATTGCTGTTTTTTCACCTCAATTTCAGCATTTTTATTTCAGCTGGTATTTTCTGTAGGGAAACCTTGTAGGATCTACACAAATGACCCGTTGGTGAATTCTGAATTTTGTCTACTTTTAAGAAATGTTTAGCTATCTGGGATCCAGCATTGGTTTCACACCCATTTCTGTCACTAACTAGAAAAAGGCTAAAAGCACAAACAAATAGTAAAAATGGGGTGTGTCCCCATAAAATGCCAAAATTGTGTTGAAAAATGTGGTTTTCTGATTCAAGTCTGCCTGGTCCTTAAAGCTGGGAAGATGGTGATTTTAGCCCCACAAACCCTTTATTGATGCCATTTTCAGGGGAAAAAAACACAAGCCGTCTTCTGCAGCCCTTTGTTCCCATTTATTTTTTTATTTTTTTTAAAAGGAAATTTTCGCTGTATTTGGCTTGTTCTTCTCCACGGAAACCCACAAGCTCTGGGTACCTCTAGAATCCCTAGGATGTTGATAAAAAAAGGATGCAACTTTGGGTTGGGTAGCTTATGTGGACAAAAGGTTATTAGGGCCTGAGCTCAAACTGTCCCAAATAGCCCAAAAAAAATGCTGCCACCTGAGGGGTAGGGTGGGGGGGTGGGGGGGGGGGGAAGGCCTGGTAGGGAAGGTGTAGGAAGTTGGCTCTGTATGTGCTATTTCAAAGTAAGGAATAGCATGCACAGAGTCCAAGGGTTCCCCTTAGAGGTAAAATAGTGGTAAAAATAGATAATACTAATGCTCTATTTTGTGGTAGTGTGGTCGAGCAGTAGGCTTATCCAAGGAGTAGTGTTAAGCATTTGTTGTACATACACATAGACAATAAATGAGGTACACACACTCAGAGACAAATCCAGCCAATAGGTTTTGTATAGAAAAATATCTTTTCTTAGTTTATTTTAAGAACCACAGGTTCAAATTCTACATGTAATATCTCTTTCGAAAGGTATTGCAGGTAAGTACTTTAGGAACTTCAAATCATAAAAATTGCATGTATACTTTTCAAGTTATTGACAAATAGCTGTTTTAAAAGTGGACACTTAGTGCAATTTTCGCAGTTCCTGGGGGAGGTAAGTTTTTGTTAGTTTTACCAGGTAAGTAAGGCACTTACAGGGTTCAGTTCTTGGTCCAAGGTAGCCCACCGTTGGGGGTTCAGAGCAACCCCAAAGTCACCACACCAGCAGCTCAGGGCCGGTCAGGTGCAGAGTTCAAAGTGGTGCCCAAAACACATAGGCTAGAATGGAGAGAAGGGGGTGCCCCGGTTCCGGTCTGCTTGCAGGTAAGTACCCGCGTCTTCGGAGGGCAGACCAGGGGGGTTTTGTAGGGCACCGGGGGGGACACCAGTCCACACAGAAATTTCACCCTCAGCGGCGCGGGGGCGGCCGGGTGCAGTGTAGAAACAAGCGTCGGGTTCGCAATGTTAGTCTATGAGAGATCTCGGGATCTCTTCAGCGCTGCAGGCAGGCAAGGGGGGGGTTCCTCGGGGAAACCTCCACTTGGGCAAGGGAGAGGGACTCCTGGGGGTCACTTCTCCAGTGAAAGTCCGGTCCTTCAGGTCCTGGGGGCTGCGGGTGCAGGGTCTCTCCCAGGTGTCGGGACTTTTAGGTTCAAAGAGTCGCGGTCAGGGGAAGCCTCGGGATTCCCTCTGCAGGCGGCGCTGTGGGGGCTCAGGGGGGACAGGTTTTGGTACTCACAGTATCAGAGTAGTCCTGGGGTCCCTCCTGAGGTGTTGGATCGCCACCAGCCGAGTCGGGGTCGCCGGGTGCAGTGTTGCAAGTCTCACGCTTCTTGCGGGGAGCTTGCAGGGATCTTTAAAGCTGCTGGAAACAAAGTTGCAGCTTTTCTTGGAGCAGGTCCGCTGTCCTCGGGAGTTTCTTGTCTTTTCGGAGCAGGGGCAGTCCTCAGAGGATGTCGAGGTCGCTGGTCCCTTCGGAAGGCGTCGCTGGAGCAGGATCTTTGGAAGGCAGGAGACAGGCCGGTGAGTTTCTGGAGCCAAGGCAGTTGTCGTCTTCTGGTCTTCCGCTGCAGGGGTTTTCAGCTAGGCAGTCCTTCTTCTTGTAGTTGCAGGAATCTAATTTTCTAGGGTTCAGGGTAGCCCTTAAATACTAAATTTAAGGGCGTGTTTAGGTCTGGGGGGTTAGTAGCCAATGGCTACTAGCCCTGAGGGTGGGTACACCCTCTTTGTGCCTCCTCCCAAGGGGAGGGGGTCACAATCCTAACCCTATTGGGGGAATCCTCCATCTGCAAGATGGAGGATTTCTAAAAGTTAGAGTCACCTCAGCTCAGGACACCTTAGGGGCTGTCCTGACTGGCCAGTGACTCCTCCTTGTTTTTCTCATTATTTTCTCCGGCCTTGCCGCCAAAAGTGGGGCCTGGCCGGAGGGGGCGGGCAACTCCACTAGCTGGAGTGTCCTGCTGGGTTGGCACAAAGGAGGTGAGCCTTTGAGGCTCACCGCCAGGTGTGACAATTCCTGCCTGGGAGAGGTGTTAGCATCTCCACCCAGTGCAGGCTTTGTTACTGGCCTCAGAGTGACAAAGGCACTCTCCCCATGGGGACAGCAACATGTCTCGGTTTGTGGCAGGCTGCTAAAACTAGTCAGCCTACACAGATAGTCGGTTAAGTTTCAGGGGGCACCTCTAAGGTGCCCTCTGTGGTGTATTTTACAATAAAATGTACACTGGCATCAGTGTGCATTTATTGTGCTGAGAAGTTTGATACCAAACTTCCCAGTTTTCAGTGTAGCCATTATGGTGCTGTGGAGTTCGTGTTTGACAAACTCCCAGACCATATACTCTTATGGCTACCCTGCACTTACAATGTCTAAGGTTTTGTTTAGACACTGTAGGGGTACCATGCTCATGCACTGGTACCCTCACCTATGGTATAGTGCACCCTGCCTTAGGGCTGTAAGGCCTGCTAGAGGGGTGTCTTACCTATACTGCATAGGCAGTGAGAGGCTGGCATGGCACCCTGAGGGGAGTGCCATGTCGACTTACTCGTTTTGTCCTCACTAGCACACACAAGCTGGCAAGCAGTGTGTCTGTGCTGAGTGAGAGGTCTCCAGGGTGGCATAAGACATGCTGCAGCCCTTAGAGACCTTCCTTGGCATCAGGGCCCTTGGTACCAGAAGTACCAGTTACAAGGGACTTATCTGGATGCCAGGGTCTGCCAATTGTGGATACAAAAGTACAGGTTAGGGAAAGAACACTGGTGCTGGGGCCTGGTTAGCAGGCCTCAGCACACTTTCAATTGTAAACATAGCATCAGCAAAGGCAAAAAGTCAGGGGGCAACCATGCCAAGGAGGCATTTCCTTACACAACCCCCCCCCAAACGAAAGAGGATGAGACTAACCTTTCCCAAGAGAGTCTTCATTTTCTAAGTGGAAGAACCTGGAAAGGCCATCTGCATTGGCATGGGCAGTCCCAGGTCTGTGTTCCACTATAAAGTCCATTCCCTGTAGGGAGATGGACCACCTCAACAGTTTAGGATTTTCACCTTTCATTTGCATCAGCCATTTGAGAGGTCTGTGGTCAGTTTGAACTAGGAAGTGAGTCCCAAAGAGGTATGGTCTCAGCTTCTTCAGGGACCAAACCACAGCAAAGGCCTCCCTCTCAATGGCACTCCAACGCTGCTCCCTGGGGAGTAACCTCCTGCTAATGAAAGCAACAGGCTGGTCAAGGCCATCATCATTTGTTTGGGACAAAACTGCCCCTATCCCATGTTCAGAGGCATCAGTCTGCACAATGAACTGCTTAGAATAATCTGGAGCTTTGAGAACTGGTGCTGAGCACATTGCCTGTTTCAGGGTGTCAAAGGCCTGTTGGCATTCCACAGTCCAGTTTACTTTCTTGGGCATTTTCTTGGAGGTGAGTTCAGTGAGGGCTGTCACAATGGATCCATATCCCTTCACAAACCTCCTGTAATACCCAGTCAAGCCAAGGAATGCCCTGACTTGAGTCTGGGTTTTTGGAGCTACCCAGTCCAGAATAGTCTGGATCTTGGGTTGGAGTGGCTGAACTTGGCCTCCACCTACAAGGTGTCCCAAGTAAACCACAGTTCCCTGCCCTATCTGGCATTTGGATGCCTTGATAGAGAGGCCTGCAGATTGCAGAGCCTTCAAAACCTTCCTCAGGTGGACCAGGTGGTCCTGCCAGGTGGAGCTAAAGACAGCAATATCATCAAGATAAGCTGTGCTAAAGGACTCCAAGCCAGCAAGGACTTGATTCACCAACCTTTGGAAGGTGGCAGGGGCATTCTTTAAACCAAAGGGCATAACAGTAAACTGATAATGCCCATCAGGTGTGGAGAATGCTGTCTTTTCTTTTGCTCCAGGTGCCATTTTTATTTGCCAGTACCCTGCTGTCAAGTCAAAGGTACTTAGAAATTTGGCAGCACCTAACTTATCAATGAGTTCATCAGCTCTTGGAATTGGATGGGCATCTGTCTTGGTGACAGAATTGAGCCCTCTGTAGTCCACACAAAACCTCATCTCTTTCTTTCCATCTTTGGTGTGAGGTTTGGGGACTAAGACCACTGGGCTAGCCCAGGGGCTGTCAGAGCGCTCAATCACTCCCAATTCCAGCATCTTGTGGACTTCCACCTTGATGCTTTCCTTAACATGGTCAGACTGTCTGAAGATTTTGTTCTTGACAGGCATGCTGTCTCCTGTGTCCACATCATGGGTACACAGGCGTGTCTGACCAGGGGTTAGGGAGAAAAGCTCAGGAAACTGTTGTAGGACTCTCCTACAGTCAGCCTGCTGTTGGCCAGAGAGGGTGTCTGAGTAGATCACTCCATCTACTGTGCCATCTTTTGGGTCTGATGACAGAAGATCAGGGAGAGGTTCACTCTCTGCCTCCTGATCCTCATCTGTTACCATCAACAGATTCACATCAGCCCTGTCATGGAAGAGCTTAAGGCGGTTCACATGGATCACCCTCTTGGGGCTCCTGCTTGTGCCCAGGTCCACCAGGTAGGTGACCTGACTCTTCCTCTCTAGCACTGGGTAAGGGCCACTCCATTTGTCCTGGAGTGCCCTGGGAGCCACAGGCTCCAGAACCCAGACTTTCTGCCCTGGTTGGAACTCAACCAGTGCAGCCTTTTGGTCATACCAAAACTTCTGGAGTTGTTGGCTGGCCTCAAGGTTTTTGGTTGCCTTTTCCATGTACTCTGCCATTCTAGAGCGAAGGCCAAGTACATAGTCCACTATGTCCTGTTTAGGCTCATGGAGAGGTCTCTCCCAGCCTTCTTTAACAAGGGCAAGTGGTCCCCTTACAGGATGACCAAACAGAAGTTCAAAGGGTGAGAATCCTACTCCCTTCTGTGGTACCTCCCTGTAAGCGAAAAGCAGACATGGCAGGAGGACATCCCATCTCCTTTTGAGTTTTTCTGGGAGCCCCATGATCATGCCTTTTAATGTCTTGTTGAATCTCTCAACTAAGCCATTAGTTTGTGGATGGTAGGGTGTAGTGAATTTATAAGTCACTCCACACTCATTCCACATGTGCTTTAGGTATGCTGACATGAAGTTGGTACCTCTGTCAGACACCACCTCCTTAGGGAAACCCACTCTGGTAAAGATACCAATGAGGGCCTTGGCTACTGCAGGGGCAGTAGTCGACCTAAGGGGAATAGCTTCAGGATACCTGGTAGCATGATCCACTACTACTAGGATGTACATATTTCCTGAGGCTGTGGGAGGTTCTAGTGGACCAACTATGTCCACACCCACTCTTTCAAAGGGCACCCCCACCACAGGAAGTGGAATGAGGGGGGCCTTTGGATGCCCACCTGTCTTACCACTGGCTTGACAGGTGGGGCAGGAGAGGCAAAACTCCTTAACCATGTTGGACATATTGGGCCAGTAGAAGTGGTTGACTAACCTCTCCCACGTCTTGGTTTGTCCCAAATGTCCAGCAAGGGGAATGTCATGGGCCAATGTTAGGATTAACTCTCTGAACAGCTGAGGCACTACCACTCTCCTAGTGGCACCAGGTTTGGGGTCTCTGGCCTCAGTGTACAGGAGCCCATCTTCCCAATAGACCCTATGTGTTCCATTTTTCTTGCCTTTGGACTCTTCAGCAGCTTGCTGCCTAAGGCCTTCAAGAGAGGGACAGGTTTCTTGTCCCTTACACAGCTCTTCCCTTGAGGGTCCCCCTGGGCCCAAGAGCTCAACCTGATAAGGTTCAAGCTCCAGAGGCTCAGTTCCCTCAGAGGGCAGAACTTCTTCCTGAGAAGAGAGGTTCCCTTTCTTTTGCTGTGTTGCAGTTGGTTTCCCAACTGACTTTCCTTTTCTCTTGGTAGGCTGGGCCATTCTTCCAGACTCCAGCTCTACTTGTTCACCCTGTGCCTTGCATTGTGCTCTGGTTTTCACACACACCAGTTCAGGGATACCCAGCATTGCTGCATGGGTTTTTAGTTCTACCTCAGCCCATGCTGAGGACTCCAGGTCATTTCCAAGCAGACAGTCCACTGGGATATTCGAGGAGACCACCACCTGCTTCAGGCCATTGACCCCTCCCCATTCTAAAGTAACCATTGCCATGGGATGTACTTTTCTCTGATTGTCAGCGTTGGTGACTGTGTAAGTTTTTCCAGTCAGGTATTGGCCAGGGGAAACCAGTTTCTCTGTCACCATGGTGACACTGGCACCTGTATCCCTCAGGCCCTCTATTCTAGTCCCATTAATTAAGAGTTGCTGTCTGTATTTTTGCATGTTAGGCGGCCAGACAGCTAGTGTGGCTAAATCCACCCCACCCTCAGAAACTAGAGTAGCTTCAGTGTGGACCCTGATTTGCTCTGGGCACACTGTTGATCCCACTTGGAGACTAGCCATACCAGTGTTACCTGGATGGGAGTTTGGAGTGGAACCTTTCTTGGGACAGGCCTTGTCTCCAGTTTGGTGTCCATGCTGTTTACAGCTATGACACCAGGCCTTTTTGGGATCAAAGTTTTTACCCTTGTACCCATTGTTTTGTGAAGAGGCTCTGGGCCCACCCTCCTGTGCAGGTTTTTGGGGGCCTGTAGAAGACTCTTTACTATTTTTAGTTTTGGTTGTCTCATCACCCTTCTGCTGGGGAGTCTTTGTGACCCCTTTCTTTTGGTCACCCCCTGTTGAAGTCTTGGACACCCTTGTCTTGACCCAATGGTCCGCCTTCTTTCCCAATTCTTGGGGAGAAATTGGTCCTAGGTCTACCAGATGCTGATGCAGTTTATCATTGAAACAATTACTTAACAGGTGTTCTTTCACAAATAAATTGTACAGCCCATCATAATTACTTACACCACTGCCTTGAATCCAACCATCTAGTGTTTTCACTGAGTAGTCAACAAAGTCAACCCAGGTCTGGCTCGAGGATTTTTGAGCCCCCCTGAACCTAATCCTGTACTCCTCAGTGGAGAATCCAAAGCCCTCAATCAGGGTACCCTTCATGAGGTCATAAGATTCTGCATCTTGTCCAGAGAGTGTGAGGAGTCTATCCCTACACTTTCCTGTGAACATTTCCCAAAGGAGAGCACCCCAGTGAGATCTGTTCACTTTTCTGGTTACACAAGCCCTCTCAAAAGCTGTGAACCATTTGGTGATGTCATCACCATCTTCATATTTAGTTACAATCCCTTTAGGGATTTTCAACATGTCAGGAGAATCTCTGACCCTATTTATGTTGCTGCCACCATTGATGGGTCCTAGGCCCATCTCTTGTCTTTCCCTCTCTATGGCTAGGATCTGTCTTTCCAAAGCCAATCTTTTGGCCATCCTGGCTAACTGGATGTCCTCTTCACTGGGGCTATCCTCAGTGATTTCAGAGGTGTTGGTCTCTCCTGTGAGGGAACCAGCATCTCTGACTATTATTTTTGGAGTCAGGGTTTGAGGGACCCTGTTCTCCCTAGATAGGACTGGTAGGGGGGAATTGTCCTCCAAGTCACTATCCTCTTCCTCTGAGTTGCCACCCTCAGAGGGGTTGGCCTTTTCAAACTCTGCCAAGAGCTCCTGGAGCTGTATTTTGGTAGGTTTGGGGCCCATTGTTATTTTCTTTATTTTACAGAGTGACCTTAGCTCCCTCATCTTAAGATGGAGGTAAGGTGTGGTGTCGAGTTCCACCACAGTCACATCTGTGCTAGACATTTTGCTTCTAAAAGTTGGAATACTTTTTAAGAATCTACAACTGGTTCTAGAATCTAATTCAAACTTTTACAAACTTTTAAACTCTAAAAGAAATGCTAAACAGGATCTAACACAAGGCCCTAGCAGGTCTTTTAAGAATTTAGAAAACTTTTCAAATTGCAAAAATCAATTTCTAATGACAATTTTGGAATTTGTCGTGTGATCAGGTATTGGCTGAGTAGTCCAGCAAATGCAAAGTCTTATATCCCACCGCTGCCACCAATGTAGGAAGTTGGCTCTGTATGTGCTATTTCAAAGTAAGGAATAGCATGCACAGAGTCCAAGGGTTCCCCTTAGAGGTAAAATAGTGGTAAAAATAGATAATACTAATGCTCTATTTTGTGGTAGTGTGGTCGAGCAGTAGGCTTATCCAAGGAGTAGTGTTAAGCATTTGTTGTACATACACATAGACAATAAATGAGGTACACACACTCAGAGACAAATCCAGCCAATAGGTTTTGTATAGAAAAATATCTTTTCTTAGTTTATTTTAAGAACCACAGGTTCAAATTCTACATGTAATATCTCTTTCGAAAGGTATTGCAGGTAAGTACTTTAGGAACTTCAAATCATAAAAATTGCATGTATACTTTTCAAGTTATTGACAAATAGCTGTTTTAAAAGTGGACACAGTGCAATTTTCGCAGTTCCTGGGGGAGGTAAGTTTTTGTTAGTTTTACCAGGTAAGTAAGGCACTTACAGGGTTCAGTTCTTGGTCCAAGGTAGCCCACCGTTGGGGGTTCAGAGCAACCCCAAAGTCACCACACCAGCAGCTCAGGGCCGGTCAGGTGCAGAGTTCAAAGTGGTGCCCAAAACACATAGGCTAGAATGGAGAGAAGGGGGTGCCCCGGTTCCGGTCTGCTTGCAGGTAAGTACCCGCGTCTTCGGAGGGCAGACCAGGGGGGTTTTGTAGGGCACCGGGGGGGGACACCAGTCCACACAGAAATTTCACCCTCAGCGGCGCGGGGGCGGCCGGGTGCAGTGTAGAAACAAGCGTCGGGTTCGCAATGTTAGTCTATGAGAGATCTCGGGATCTCTTCAGCGCTGCAGGCAGGCAAGGGGGGGGTTCATCGGGGAAACCTCCACTTGGGCAAGGGAGAGGGACTCCTGGGGGTCACTTCTCCAGTGAAAGTCCGGTCCTTCAGGTCCTGGGGGCTGCGGGTGCAGGGTCTCTCCCAGGTGTCGGGACTTTTAGGTTCAAAGAGTCGCGGTCAGGGGAAGCCTCAGGATTCCCTCTGCAGGCGGCGCTGTGGGGGCTCAGGGGGGACAGGTTTTGGTACTCACAGTATCAGAGTAGTCCTGGGGTCCCTCCTGAGGTGTTGGATCGCCACCAGCCGAGTCGGGGTCGCCGGGTGCAGTGTTGCAAGTCTCACGCTTCTTGCGGGGAGCTTGCAGGGATCTTTAAAGCTGCTGGAAACAAAGTTGCAGCTTTTCTTGGAGCAGGTCCGCTGTCCTCGGGAGTTTCTTGTCTTTTCGGAGCAGGGGCAGTCCTCAGAGGATGTCGAGGTCGCTGGTCCCTTCGGAAGGCGTCGCTGGAGCAGGATCTTTGGAAGGCAGGAGACAGGCCGGTGAGTTTCTGGAGCCAAGGCAGTTGTCGTCTTCTGGTCTTCCGCTGCAGGGGTTTTCAGCTAGGCAGTCCTTCTTCTTGTAGTTGCAGGAATCTAATTTTCTAGGGTTCAGGGTAGCCCTTAAATACTAAATTTAAGGGCGTGTTTAGGTCTGGGGGGTTAGTAGCCAATGGCTACTAGCCCTGAGGGTGGGTACACCCTCTTTGTGCCTCCTCCCAAGGGGAGGGGGTCACAATCCTAACCCTATTGGGGGAATCCTCCATCTGCAAGATGGAGGATTTCTAAAAGTTAGAGTCACCTCAGCTCAGGACACCTTAGGGGCTGTCCTGACTGGCCAGTGACTCCTCCTTGTTTTTCTCATTATTTTCTCCGGCCTTGCCGCCAAAAGTGGGGCCTGGCCGGAGGGGGCGGGCAACTCCACTAGCTGGAGTGTCCTGCTGGGTTGGCACAAAGGAGGTGAGCCTTTGAGGCTCACCGCCAGGTGTGACAATTCCTGCCTGGGAGAGGTGTTAGCATCTCCACCCAGTGCAGGCTTTGTTACTGGCCTCAGAGTGACAAAGGCACTCTCCCCATGGGGCCAGCAACATGTCTCGGTTTGTGGCAGGCTGCTAAAACTAGTCAGCCTACACAGATAGTCGGTTAAGTTTCAGGGGGCACCTCTAAGGTGCCCTCTGTGGTGTATTTTACAATAAAATGTACACTGGCATCAGTGTGCATTTATTGTGCTGAGAAGTTTGATACCAAACTTCCCAGTTTTCAGTGTAGCCATTATGGTGCTGTGGAGTTCGTGTTTGACAAACTCCCAGACCATATACTCTTATGGCTACCCTGCACTTACAATGTCTAAGGTTTTGTTTAGACACTGTAGGGGTACCATGCTCATGCACTGGTACCCTCACCTATGGTATAGTGCACCCTGCCTTAGGGCTGTAAGGCCTGCTAGAGGGGTGTCTTACCTATACTGCATAGGCAGTGAGAGGCTGGCATGGCACCCTGAGGGGAGTGCCATGTCGACTTACTCGTTTTGTCCTCACTAGCACACACAAGCTGGCAAGCAGTGTGTCTGTGCTGAGTGAGAGGTCTCCAGGGTGGCATAAGACATGCTGCAGCCCTTAGAGACCTTCCTTGGCATCAGGGCCCTTGGTACCAGAAGTACCAGTTACAAGGGACTTATCTGGATGCCAGGGTCTGCCAATTGTGGATACAAAAGTACAGGTTAGGGAAAGAACACTGGTGCTGGGGCCTGGTTAGCAGGCCTCAGCACACTTTCAATTGTAAACATAGCATCAGCAAAGGCAAAAAGTCAGGGGGCAACCATGCCAAGGAGGCATTTCCTTACAGAAGGGGTTAAATAAAATGTGTTATCATTTGTGTATGTGTTTGATGAAAGTTTGTTTCTGCATTTTTTGTGTATAGTTTTGCAGTTCAAATCATCAACTATGTTTAGGTCGGGACCCTGGCTTCCAGTAATGACTTAGTGGGGGTTCCCGGATTACAATAACTATTCAGTGTGGGATCGCCAGATTCCAGTAATGGCAAAGTGAGGGTCCACAGAAGTAAGAAAATGGAGAACCACTGGATTAGAGTGGTGCAGAGAGGTGTAATTAGGCATCAAGTGCGGTTTTATAGAATGCAGTGGAGCACAGTAGATTAGCAGAGTATTGTGGTGTAGAGTGTAGTGTCTTAAAGTGCATGGGTGTAGAGTGCACTGGTATAGAGTGGCATAGTTTACAGTGGTGCACAGTATTGTGGCATAGAGTGCATTGTTGTAGAGTGCAGTTGTGTACAGTGGCAGAGTGCATTGTTGTAAAGTGGGGCACATTAAACTGACAGGATGCAATGGTGCAGAGTGTAGTGGTATATAGTAGAATGTTTTAGTGTTGACTATTGTGGCGTAAAGTAGGGTGTAAATTGGCCTGGAGTGCAGTGGATTAGAGTGTATTGGTTCTGAGTAAAGTGGTGGAGAGTGCATTTGAGTGGGGTGGCATGGACTGCAGCGGCATGGATTGCAGCAGTGTAGAATAGAATGTCATGAAGTGTGGTAGTGCAAGGTAAATTGCAGTGAGACAGAGTGGATTGCTGCAGAGTACAGTGGAGTGGTGTAGAGTGGAGTGGTGTAGAGTTTAGTGGTGTAGAGTTTAGTGGCATACAGTACAGTGGTGTGGAGTGCAGAAGAGTGGCGTAGAGTGGTGCAGAGGTGCAGATGAGTGGCGTAGAATTCAGTGGTGAAGATTGCAATGTTGCAGTGTAGAGGGATGTAGAGGAGTGGTGCAGGGTAGAGTGCAGTAGCAGAGTGCAGTGGCAGAGTGGTGCAGAATAGAGTGCAGTGGCATAGACTGCAGTGAAGCAGAGTAGCCTCACAGAATGCAATGAGGCAGAATGATGTAGAGTGCTTCGGTATAGATTGAAGTGGCATAGAGTGATGCAGAGTATAGTCAGAGTGAATCAGCGTGGAGTGGTGTAGAGCAGTGCAGAATAGTGCAGGGCAGAGGCATTCCATCAAAATGATGGTAAAGAGCTTATACTCTAAGTGAAGGCAAAACACAAGACAGTTGGAAAAAAACATTGAATATAAAGCAAGGAAATAACAGTGACCACACGGCATCCAGTGGCAAGCAATGGGTTGGGCCAAAGTCCTCTGTACGTTTTTGATATATTTACAATACAGCTAAACGCCGTCTGGTAGTCAAAACATGAAAAGTGCCTGCTCACCTATGAAGAAGCACCCCAAACCCACCCCCACGAAATGATGCGATTGACAATCCATAAATGCTGTTAGGAAACAATAAAGCAGGCCAATTATCAGCTGTGAAGCCACTAAATTTAAGACCTGTCCAACACAACTTAGTTTTAATGATTACAGCAATCTAACACACATCTGTACATTAACATACACTTCTCAGTAAATTGTTGAATTGCTTTCAGTATACATCACACTCAATATCTTTTTGATTGGTCTAGAACACCACACTCTTTAATCATCATCATCATCATCCTTGAATTTATAATGACCTTTACTTCACAGAAGCACCCGTGCCCATGTGATTGACACAAATCACAACGTTAACCCAAGGGTTGTGTGTACTAGATTCTCCACGCTTTATATTTCTAACCCAGTGTCTAATAAAAGGATATTTTAAGTACGTAGGGCCATTTTCATCAAGGGTTGTGCCGCTTTTGCACTATGCAAAGAAGTGGAAAAGCGACAACCCCCGACATTCTATTTATCAAGCCATGCAAGGTTACCTGTTTTTATCTCTTTCTACGTGTGCCACGTTCTGCGGCACACACAGAAAGGGGAAAATGCCTCAGGGGATTGTTTTTGTGCAGGAAGTCATCCCTTCTGGCACAAAAACAATCCTGCTAACAACGCAGGCACCCTTGCACAATTGTCTAAGATTGCCTGCGTTGGTACTAGGCAGCATATTGTAGGCCAGCTCTGGGAAAAGGCAGGTTATGTGCCATACAGTGTTAAGTACGGCGCATTCCTGCCCTTTCCCTATTATGCAGTGCAGTAAAGTGACTTGCTGTGCAATATAATGATAAATATGCCACAAAGTATGTAGGTACTCAAGAGAGCATACTACAAAGAAGTGCTGCATTGCCATACCAGGTTCAGAATGTGTGCTATACAAATGCTGAATAACACGGTTTATAATGCATACGGACCCTTCCATATGTACATGATGCTTACTTTCAAGTAATAGAACACACTCGCACCTTTGCACTCAGCCTGTTACACACACACACACACACACACACACCCTCCCACCAATCAGTTGGACTTCTTTGCACAATGACATGGAATTGTTCTATTGTATTATATAATGATGTCATCCAATTGTGAGGTCCTGAGGCAGTATACAAAGTATTTGCTCCTAATTCTAAGTAAAGTTATCTGTCGCCCAGCTGGAAACCTTTTGGGGAAAAATGCTTAGAAATGTGATAAACCCTTATCCTGCCAAAGCAAGAAGAAAATGCAATCCCTAAAAGTATGTTCGATAACCTGACAGACTACTCTTAACCCCAGTAGAAAAGGAAAAAAACCCAGAATAAACTAATATTTTTCAAACGGGGCGTCAATGTATGTTTTTAACAAGGAGTCATGGCACATACTAAGTTGAAAACTGACTTGACACGACTCATTACTGCTCAGGGGACCCTCAGACAACAAGGACACATCTGCCAAAGGAGGTGAAGCACATGCTCTGAGCATCTGTAAATTCAAGAGCACAATTTGGAGGAACCAGTTAAATTATTGAAATTCACTACTGCTGTAGTTATCGGTTAGCTACCATGTGTCTGTATATGAAATGAAACGTCATGCACAAACTAGAACTTGAAATTGAGTACAAAATATAACCAAACAGAAAAGCCTGAAACTTCTAATAAACACCACTGGTTTGAGAGAACATGATTTACGTCACCACCATCCGCTTATACCCTTCCATATCAGATTTGTTTCTGCCGAAAAGACTCTAATGTATTTGTTTCCATTAGTATTGTTGAAAAGCAGTTCCTCAGATTGCTTTCATACTTTGCATCGACTTTTATAGTATTTTAAAACTTCTAAAATAATTATTTTGTTTTCTTACCAACACAAAACTATCCTCCTACAGTTACACTCCTGGGTATCTGAGTGCACACTGTTAAACGTATTTCAGGGTCTGTATTTAATGGACAAGTTACTTACCTTTGGTAATGCCTTATCTGATAGAGACTGCATCTAGCTGCAGATGCCTTATCTTTGAATTCTTCACAGGCATCAGACTGACTCCAGAAGATTTTCATCAGCAGTACCCCTGTGCGCCGATGGGTGCCATCAATTGGCTACATGTCTGTCATCATAGGCGTCCATGTCACAAATGACGCTGTGGGTCCCTATGTAAGTGCCACCCAGATGCACCAATGTATGTTTCTTTTCACGACAGAGGTGCAGAGCCATGAAGAACACCGACTACTGGTGTGTAAAAACTAAAGCCCTGAAAGGGAAGCCCCTGCCCCTAGAAATCAGTTCGCAGAGCAGGGAGGATGGTTGGGTCAGTAAGGAATCAGCAGCTAGATATAGCCTCTACCAGATAAGGCCTTACTGAAGGTAACTAACTTGCCCATCCAATAGAAACTTCTAGTTGTAGATTCCTTACCTTTGAATAGATACCCAAGCAATACCATCCCTCAGGTGGATCTGCAAACCAAGTTCAAATACGAAACTCCTGCAGGACCGAACGTGAAAAATGCTCGTCTCTACAGACCTGACTGTCTAGGGAGTAGTGTTTGGAAAACATGTTCAGAGATGCTTACGTTGCAGCCTGACAGATGTCAAGAACTAGAACTCCTTGTGCTAACACAATGGTCGCGGCTTTACCTTGTGTAAAATGAGCACGCAAATCCTCAGGGAGATGCTTTCTGGCAACCGCGTAGCAGATCCTAATGAGGAATACAACTCATCTGGAGATGGTCCGCTTCTGCACTGCCCAACCTTTCTTCGCACCCACATACCTTACAAACAGTTGTTCATCCAACCAGAATTCTTTTGTATAATGAAGGTAGAATGCCAACACTTTATTTTGGTTCAGTAGGCTTGGTGATGGACTGGCCTACATGAAAAGGCATATTCGCTTTTGGCAGAAAAGAGACCCTAATATGAAGTTCCATTTTGTCAAGTTAGATAGAAAGGTAGGGCTGCTTAGATGACAAGGCCTGCAGCACACTCACTCTGCGGGCAGATGTAATCGCCACAAGGAAGGCTGCTTTCAGTGTGAAAAGCATGAGAGGACAATTGTGGAGGGGCTCGAAGAGAGTGCACATAAAAAAGTACTGAACAAAATGCATATCCCATGGGGGCATAATGAATGAGAAGGAAGGAAGAGATGGGTGAGACCTTTGAGCAACCTGTGTATAATAAGAGACTTAAACAAGGGAGGTTGATCAGGCAATCGGGAAAAAAGCATAAATAGCGGTCAAATATCCCTTAAGGGTGCCCAAAGCAGAGCCCTGCTGGGCAAGGGACTGAATGTACAATAGAACCTCAGAAAGAAGGGCAGAAACGGGGTCAAATGACTTGTCTGTGCACCATCACAAAATTTCCTCCAATGAGAGGCGTGTACCATTTTGGTGTAGTGATGCCTGGCTGCCAAGATTACGTCACCGACTTTGGAAGGTAGGTCAAAAGCTGTCAACTGCCACCGCTCAATCTCCAAGCAAAAAGGTGGAGAGTGGACAGGTTCAGGCGAAGAACCCTCCTCTGCTGCTGCGAAAGAAGATCCTTCTGAAGGGGCAGTATGATCAGACGATCAATGGACATGATAATCAAAAAAGTACACTGTTCCAAAAACAAATATGTAGATACCAAAGGTGTCTAGAATGGAAATACATCAGAAGCAAGGGCCCTTCGTTTTCATCATCAGGCTTGCTCCACGCCAGACTGGTGCTGCAATGTCTGACGGGACCCTCAATGGGGTCACTGAGCCAAACTTCTGTGGAGAACAGACAAAACAGTGGAGAGAAAGGAAAGTGAAAATAAAATTTACTCAACTCTCCTCAGGAACTTCCTTTAATTAATGATAGAGAACTTTGGTAAGGTTAAAAATAACAAAGAGAGTCTAAGGGAAATAATGACCCTTTACTCTTGCAGCAATGTGGTTGAGAATGCTGCTTCTGACACCACTAAATAAGTCAACATGTTTCGCACCTACTCATGTCTTAACAGATACCCTTGGCTCTTCTTCAGGACTGTGAAAAAGTCTTCTCCAATCAAAAACAGACAAATTATTCAATAATAATAGTGCTTATGCTCAGGTATCTAATGGTGAGACTCTACTCACTCAATTATTCACTGGACTCCTGCACGTATCCCATACTTGAAATTGAAACTGCACAAGAACAATATATTGCTAGTACGATAAATTATCTTTTGTCCATTCTACGAGACTGTAACTCTAATAGCACACACAATTGAAGACTGAGACAATAGTTGCACTCTAATGGAAAGAAGAGAGAGTAACACAGAAAAGAAATGGAGACGGAGGGCTTACCACCCAATCTGGAGGCATGGTCTCTTCTAAGGGAAGGCACCCTGACAATCTGCCACATTACCTGGAAAAAGAAGAAAATGTGTGCCCAAGAATACAAGCGCCTCTAAATTCAAACAAATCCCTTCAGGGAGTGAGTCTAACACATCCCAATCATCTAAATTATCCTTACCTGTCATATAGGTAATAACAGTCTATTGTTCAGAATAACATTTTAGGGCAAAAATTATATAAATTGTATTGTTCAGCTTCTAAAGTGGGTACTGGGAAAGAAAGCAGAGCAACTTCAACAAAGTTACTGCTGTTAATATAGCTGGACCCACTTCGTAGCGAAAATAAACCAAATTAAATCATTGTTTCTTGAAAAGGAAAAGAAAAGAAAAATGACACGCGATCTAACCATAAGCATGCGGTTCCAAAAGTTATGTAGAGAGAGTACGACGAGTCTACTTACAAAGAAGAAACTTCTGTGTGAGTTTCTCGGCTGCCGCTGAACGTTGGGGGAACGCGGTAACCATGGAGATTAAGGACGTCTTCCAACTTTTCGTCCAATCGACTAACCGCTAGGAGGGGCGATGGCGTGGAGAAGAAGTAAAAATAAAGAAAGGACTAACTGGGAAACCCCATCAGTGCGTATTCATGACACCGATTGTTTTCAGAAATAAAGGAAGGACTAAGGACTCTCCTGAATGGATGCCGTATTTATTACAGAATGGTGAGAACTACTCACCATTAGCTGTAGTAATGATGGATGGGAAAATTATAACTAAGATTCCCAAAACAACTACACAACTAGATGTTACTGAAAAAGGAAATACCAAAACCCAAAGAAACAGATCAATCACTGCTCATGAGTAGTAAAAACAATACCAATGAAAGAGACAAAGGACTGGACGGGGAACTCTCGATCGGAGCGTGTATATGACTTCAATGTTCTGAGTCAAAAATAAAGAAAAGGACTAAAAGGCTCTTATGAAAGAATACAGTATTCAATACAGAGTGGTGAGGTCAACTCCCAATTAGCAGTAATAATAATCAGGTGTCCTCCCACGGGAGAATTACAACCGTGTTCCCAAAAATAGCAGTTATGCAACTATGTTACTAAAAAAAAAAGGAATACAGGAACCCAGAGAGATAAATATGCAATTGTCTTAAGAAGTCACTCAAAGATAACCTCGAGGGTGGACAAACAAATATCGATAAGATTACACTGAAAAAGGGGGAAGTAATCATTGTTGCCAGGTGGGAGAAAGGATCTAAAGAGGATATTTGAGTAACCTGAATGGGTTACAATCATCTATGGCCCCCGCAACGCTCAACCAGGGTATCTCATCATTAAGCCTCAGAATGTGTGTACCTAGCTTAAACACTCAGCGTTGTTCAACTTCTAAAAGTGCTTTTGCAGGTGATTGCACTACTTCCAAAACGATCCACCACAAATCATCAGGGGTGTGCTTGACAATGGACATGCTCAGCAGCTCGGGATACCAGACTCTCCAGGCCCAGTCCGGAACCACAAGGAATACTACGCCCCGGTCTTTTCTGGTCTTCTAGAGAACACTGGACAGGAATGGTATGGGCTGAAAGGCGTACAGGAGGCCTCAACTCCATTCAACACGAAAAGTGTCTACAAGCGATTGCTGCCCTGGAAACAGCAACGAGCAAAACTGCTGACATTGTGCATTCTCAGCAGAGGCGAAAAAATCTAACCAAGCCTCTTGCCACTGCTGAAAGAGACCTTGCGCCACCACCAGATGGAGATGCCATTCCTCATCCGCAAGGCATTTCGGCTGAGTTTGTCTGCTCTGGTGTAGACAGCCCAACAGATGTTGAACCACCAGGGATGTGCCCGGCTGTTCCAGCCACATCCAGAGACACAGAGACTCCCGACAAAGGGTCCACAACCCCGCTCTGCCCTGCTTGTTGCAGTACCCAATGGGGGTGGTGTTGCCAGTGAACACCTACACCATATTTCCCTGGACTGAGGGCAAAAAGACTTTCAAGTGCCAGCCGGAGCACACTGAGGCCTAGCATGTTGATGTGGAGTCCTCTTTGCACCACAGACCAGATGCCTCTGATCTCCACCACTCCCAGATGGCTGTCCCATTGCAGGAGTAATGCATGTCACTACTGTGAAATCTGGTTAGGGAAGTGAGAAGGATCTGCCTCTGGCCCAATCGTGGTTCGTTAGCCGCCACTGCAGGTCTTTTGCAATTTTCTCAGAGATCTGGACCTTGCTGGAGAGATTCCCCTGATGCTGTGCCCACTGGAGCTTCAGGTCCCACTGCAGAGCCCCCATATGCCATCTGGCACATGTCATCAGCAGGAGGCCATGAGGCCCAGCAGCCTCGGAGTCATTCTCACCAAAATCCAGGATAGAGGCTGAAACATCGGTTTCAAAGCATGACTATCCTGGACGTGCTTATCACAAAAGGTTGACAAAAAGTTGAACAAGACCAGTAAAGAAATTGACTGCACCTGGCTGTGCCTATATAGGACCTGAGATATTATTTCTGGCATGGAAAACGCTGGACATGGAGCCAATCAATACCACCTACTGCTGCACAGGGGTACTTCCCACAAAAATCTTCCGGATCCAGTCTGACGCCTGAGGAGAATTCAAAGATAAGGAATATGCAGCTAGAAGTCTCTATGAGATCTTCCTTTCACCCCAAGGTTTCAACATGTCTTGTGACCGGGATATTCCTCTAAATACGTGGGTACAACATAACTTCAGTGGTGAGGGTTTAATTTCTGCAACATGGTATGATGATCTCCAGGCCAGCATCTACCTTTACCATTCAAATACTATTTTGGCTCTCTGCTGTTGAAAACCAGCCGTAAGCTTTCAAGTAACCTAGGCAATAAAAATTTTCCTTTGGTGTTGGAGGTTTTAAACTGTGGAGGCGACTGGGAGGAATTTCATCCATAGACCGATGGCCCAACAGCAAGAAAACACACCTAGTTACTGGTCAACATGTAAACCGAGAGAGAAGACAGGAAAGCAAATTCAGCAGACAAGTGGAAAGCAGTACAACAGTGAGTTAGAAGGGGGGGGGTAACTAGTTTATGGTGGTTCAAAGCGTAAGTGAACTCCACGAATCCTGAAGAATCTCTGATAGCATTTCTTGAATATTCCACAAGTTGTGTATGATTTAAGGAAGTGTGGCCGTTTGAAGTACAGAAGCTGTATGCTTTGTAATCACGCACCTCCAAAATGACGCAATAGCCTCCTTTTTTTATTTTTTACTTACTGATCCATTTTGGAATGGTAAATAAAAAACGAAGTAGTAGTACAAATGAGCTTTTTTAAATCCATAACATGTTTTTTTTGTAAACTGGTACCCACTCGGCTTATGAGCAGCATACCCTGGTCCATGATTTCAAGAATTTATGAAGATTTCTCAAAGGGTGCTGTCTTTGACTTGTTTCGCCTTTGGAATTGTGGCATTGTTAGCCTTGAAACAGTCCTGTGGATGAAACATGTGTCAGCTGCATCTATGGAGAAAGCTTTTTATGGTATGAACAGAACAATGGGATGAATAAACAGATGAATTTGAACAACTTGATCCTGTAACTACATGTACTTACTTATCAAGGAGTTTATGGAAACACTTTATACTGTGCGTTTGGGTACCTTCGTATCTCTATAGAGCCTCTCTGCACTAAAGTTTCTCTTCACCCCTCAATATTGTGCATATAGTGTCAACAACGTGCAGCCATGCAAGTTCTTCTACCACACTTTGAGCTTATGTCTACAGATTCGCTGTTACTCCCCTTAAATGCCCCATGTGCCTCCAATTCTTTCCCCTCTCCTCCAATAGAAATCATCAAGCGGCACCAGACTGTTTAAGAGCCTTCATTATAGACTCCAAACACATCATTCCCCTTTCTTCTGTTTAGCCACTGACTACCACATCTTAGAGCAAAGCCAGACCTGGCACTGCTGCTTGGCCACCTCTAAGGATCAGCATTCCTCCTAAGGGCTGTTCTTTTGTCTCACTCGGGGAGCCTCTCCCACCTCCCAACTGCACTCGGCAGCACCATATTCTTCTTTACTGCAAGGCCCGCAGCACTCCAGCTTCATCCTCAGAGCTTTCTAATCACCCCTCTGGGCGGCTTACCAACCACCAGTTGTCAAGTGCTTAAATTAAAGAACAGGAAACCTATAGCTGTAAAAAGATCTTAATTTGGATTACAGGGCTCATTCTTTCTAATTAAGTTAATTAACATAACATACGAGGTAACAGAGAACGGTTTGATCAAAATTATTGCAGGGAAATATGTCTGACAAAGGTACTCTTGAATGGGTACTGCAGGTCAGAGTTTAATTTCTTATTGGTGCAATGGATAAATCAGTAAATCAAATGCTTATAATGGGGTGCTATAATAGTTCTGAGCGAAATATCACCTCAAGTTTGAAAGGGGAAGTTCCACCAAACGTGTTTTTGAGCTCTGAATGGCCTGACTGCCTGAAACATCCAATATTTTACTTTTTAGTAATGACTTGAAAGCACAACTGTCAGAATACCTAGTGTGATCAACCAAAAAAAAACGTTTTAAGAAGCACTTCTGGAGAGGTGCTTTGATTCTGCCCACATGTTAACTCCTTAATTACGAGGGTCACTAGAGAGCTGCGACCCAAATGGCCTTAAGTGTGTGCTTCTTCACCACTGCAAGCCAAAAATCCACATAATCTTCCATTGTAATGGAGATCTAGGCAAGTGCATTCAATAAAGTCTTCATTCAGGTAGAAGGAAATGAAGCAAACACCAGCCTTCAAAAAAGCGTCCTCCTCTCTTCTCTAGTCCCCGGTCTCCAACCACCCTGGAATGAGACAAGATTCCACACTCCAGCCTGGCTCAGAGGCAGAGGCAGAGGCCAGCGTAAAGTACATATAGAAGGACATAACCCATCTCCCCCATTTATGATAATGGAAGTAAACCTTTCTTGGTAAACTAGAACGAATGAAAAAAATATGGAACTAAATAAAGATATAACAACCACCCAAAGGATATATAAATGACTGGCAAAAATAAAATCACAATGCTGTGCCCAACCACAAGGCAATGTTCATCTAAAATTATTATATATATATATATATATATATATATATATATATATAAAGAGTATGTTGAATAGCATTTTTTCAAAGAATTACATCATGACAACTTCCTCAAATTTCTCAGGTACCCTAGTTGCAAGCTTCTCACGAACATCATCATTTTACGTCTCGTCACACTTTCACAGTAATCACTTTCTTTCTCAGGATAACACGGACACTGGTCTTTCAGCACCTTGGCAACATTCCACCAGTGTGCAGTGTCCATTTTCCAGCCTTACCGCTCTTCCATTCCCTTCATCCACTTGACAAGGTGCGCCACCCTACCTTTCACTACCTTGACACTTGGCTACCTGATATAAACCCAGTCTCCTCTCTTGAAATGAATACATTCCCTTTTTCTGCACTCATAGCTGATTTCACCTCTAAATTTGCTTTGCTCAATATTAGCACACATGCTACTGACCTGTTGCTTTACATCAGCACCTGCTCCAAGTTTGGATAAATTGCTCAACTAGGCCAGTATTAACGTCACGAGGAGACCTTCCCCTAAGTGCTTGAAAGGGTGATATTCCAGTAACACATTGAGGATTGTTGCGATAACACCATAACATGGCTCGCACAGCATCCGCAATGTCCACCCCCTAAATTATAACACCTCTGAACATTCATTCATTCAGCTGTTGGCCATTTCTACTTGTCCTTTACTTTCAAATGGTAAAGACTACATCTTTTATGCTTGATGCCAGCATCTTTCAAAAATCTTACCATATCATCCAATACAAATTGATCATCATTATCTGACATCATTTCTGATGGAAAACCCTCTCTTGAAAATATATCCATCAAAAAAGTAATTACTGTTTTTGTCTTATCACTTACAAACTTGATCTCAATGCACTTAGACAGATGGTCAATCAGTATAATGCCAAACGATGACTACGTGACAATGTTCCAAACTGACCTAGAAAATCCTATCTTACTCTGCTCCAAATATTCTCTGGACTGCCATTTTCCACCATAAGGGGTGTTACACTCTTAAGTCGTTTGACATTTTGTAGGCATATTGAACACTTCTTGACTACATTCTCAGTGTCCCTGTCCATACTTCGCCACCATTAACTTTCCCTCAACCTTTGCTTGTCAAGAGTCATTGGTAAGTGTCCTTCTTAATTAAGTTGCCTCAATCGTTCTCTAACATTACTTGGTGGAATTAGTTTGTCTTCTCTGAACAGAAGACCCGCTTCAAGTGATAACTAGACTGTAACTGACTGTAGGGTTGTAAAGTACATTGTTTTCTTTGGGCCACCCTTTCATCATGTATTCTACACTTTTTCTCAGCACAGTCTTCTTTCAATTCTTTCCTCCAGGCTTCTTCATCAATACATTTGGCATCACTCCACACAATGTACGCTACCAAGCAATCTTCACCCTGTATATCAAACGATTATATCTCTAGGTCATTACTAGAATGTGGGAGGCTTGACAAACGATTAGCTTCAATATTCCTGCCACCAGGAATGTATTGCACTTCAGAATGGTATTCTAAAAAATTCACATTCAATCTCATCAATCTGGCTGTCGCTCTTGTGGAATGGAGATTAGAGCCGCTGATGACTGAACTAAAGGCTTATGATCAGTTTGTAACACAAATTTTGTTCCTCACACAAGTTTGAATCTGTCCACTGCCCACACACAAGCCACCATTTCTGAATAGAGATGCTTCTGTGGTTTAAGTGGACATGTGGCAAAAACAACAACCTGTTCATTAGTGCCTTCCCTTTGTGATAGCACTGCTCTGAGACTAACTCCACTGGCCTCAACAGTAATACATAACTGCCTCACATGTACATAAGGAGTCAACAAAGGCGCATTCATTAATTTCTTTTGCTCCTCTCTCTAAACAAATTTGGAATTTTTTCAGTAACTTGAATAAAGGCTCTGCTTTATTGGCAAAAGTTGCGAATAAACTTAGCATAAAATTTCACACATTCCAAGAAAAGCGTGAGGTTGCTCTCTATCAACAGTAGTAGAAACCTCCTCAATAGCTCAGAGCAGCCCAGGCTGTGGTGCAATACCCTCACCAGATATTATATGACCCAGATTCTCAACATTGCTCACTCCAAAATCACATTTATCTTGCCTTAATTTCAGACCTCTGGCTCAGAGTGCTAACATAACAATATTGAATCTCGACTTATGTTCAGTATCACTTTCCCTATAGACTAGGACTCGTCCTGGAAAACCAAGACTCCTTTCAAATTCTTCAGGACATCTCCAATTACTTGCTGAAATACAGCCACCACAAGGCCAAACAGCATCTTGCATAACTGAAATAGCCCTGGTGGTGTCACAAATGCTGTGAGACGCCTAAATTCCTGTGCTAGCACTATTTGGTAATAAGCTGATTTCATATCCAGCTTGTAAAAGCATTTAGTGCCAGCCAAAGTGGTAATCATTTTCTCAATATGGGGCAAGGGATGTCCATCCACCCATATAGCCTTATTAAGACTTCTCAGGTCAATACACATCCTCTACTCATTTTGTTCTGTGCCACTATGATTGGAGATAACCATAAGGAAAATTCCACTGGTTCTATGATGCCACCATGAAATAATTGTGAAATGAGATCATCCAACTTGCCTCTAATGTTCAGGGGAGTACATCTAAATTTATGTTCAACTGGTATGTGGTCCTTTTTTTAAAAAGTTTATAAACATGCTCAAATCCACTCAGTTCACCCAGTTTGTCCTCAAAAATCTCCCTGTTTTCCACCAACACTGACACCAAATTATTACTAGTAGTAGGTATTATACACTCATTCACCAGAAGTATGTGATTGGTTCATCCAGGTCTTAGAACAATCCCCAGACATCCTTGGTGATGCCAACCTTGTATTATTCCATTACACAAACCTTCTAGATCAATTCTTGTACCTGGAATTTCTAACCTGTTTTCAAAATGCTTGCTAGAATACTTATTCTTGGAAGTAAGTTATTCTATCCTGAATCAGTTAATAACTATACATTTTTATCATTAATGACAGATTCATCTATAGGGTATAAATTGTTCTCATGCACTCCCACATACAAAAGCATATTATCCAAACTATGGGCTAATTTTTGTTCTTTATCCACAATGTTCACATTGTTTTTGCGCGATTGAGAATGGCATACTCTGGCAAAATGGCCAAGTGTGCCACATTTGAGACATTCCTTACCCACAGCAGGCCAATGTTTAAATAGAGCATTGTGAGATTTTGACCCACAACTAAAGTATGCATGCCTCCACTGAAATGTTTCCTCTCGTCAATCACTTTGTTAGATGCAGATTTGGTAGGATTCACTAGCAGTACTACTTCTTCTGTGTCTTTATTCAATTCTTTGACTGACTTTTGTGAATCCTGCATATTATTTGCAATGTCAACCACCTCATCAAGCAAAGGATTCTTGTAAGTAAACGTTCCTATATGTTTTTTGTTGTAACATCTAGTCACTGGTTGATCTCGGATGAGCTGGTCGGTGAATGTTCTAAATTCACACTTAGTCACTAAAACTCGTAAGGAAGCTATATAGATATCAATAGATTCTGCAGCTGATTGTTCTCTAGAGATAAACATATGCCTTCGCAGAATTAAGTTCAGCGGTTTGCAGAAATGCTTCTCGAGTTTTGATACAGCTAATTCATATTTATCCATATCTTCCATTTCTTAATCTGGTAGGTGCGCAACTATTTCTTGGCTTTCCATGCCCAGGGAATGTTCCAAAAGCCTCTTCTTCCTTTCTGGTTTAAACTTAAAACCATAAATTGTACCCAAAAAATGCACTGAATGCTCTAATCTATTCTTTCCATCGCACAGGTTGCTCACCTGGATACTGCAAAAAGATTAGTACACTTTGTTTAAATGAACAAATCAAATACAAAAAGTCAAAAAAAAAAACAAAAAAAAAAAACATAGATGTCCTTACAATTTTTCCTGTTTTGCCAAACAAAATCACAAAAAAGGAGACAAAATGAACTTAAAGTATGTTAGATTGTTAAATGTCCCTAGTCCAGGCTTATAAAATGGCCGCCGTGAAATGTTTCTGGTCAGACTGTCTGCCTAATCTTGTATTGAGACATAAAAGGGAGAACGAGATGGCCACTGAATATGCGCGTCAGTACGCACATGCATGCTCTGCGGTTGCCCCAAACGCAATCATGAAAATAAAATGAAGGGCAAATAAAGCGCGTCTTAATACAACACGTGCACTCACCAAAATGACCTCGGATGGTGCCTGAAATCACTTATGCCATTCACAGGGGCACGTAATGCACACTGACTCTCTGGTGTGCTGAACAGTCCGGTGAACAGGAATGCGCAAACCCCAGGGTGCTGACCAGATTGCCAATATTGTAATGGAGGCAAGTGTATTCAAGAAAGTTTTTTTTTTTTTTCAAGTAGAAGGAAACAAGGCAGCTACCAGCTTTCCAAGTGTTCTCCTCTCTTTGCTCATCCCTCGTCTCCAAAAGTCCTGGAATGCGGCACAAGATATCACACTCCAGCTTTGGTCGAGATGCAGAGACAGAGAAGAGCATATACATAGGAGAACTTAAAGTCCTGCATCACTGCCCAAATATGTAACCAGTGCACGAGAGAAAGATTACAGGCCCCTGTGTAGCTATCCTGAGGTCAAATCTAGAGGAAGAAAAAAAAAGAAAGGGCAGTCAGAAGAGCTGGTGGGTGCCAGGAGTGCAGTAGGCCCAGCAGGATTAGGAAGCCTCTGGCCCACATACCAGCGAATACTAGCAGAGGCCAGGGTTGGCACTTGGCAGACTCAGATGCTGACCGTGATGACACTGCAGTGTGAAGATGAAATTCTGAGACAACCTCAGTTCCGGTTGGGGGCCAGGACGGGGTTCATGCAAGCGCTGGTATGCTGTGGGCTCTGCATCCACAAATCCAGGCATTTGGGGAGAGTTATGGATTTGTTGTAAAAATATCAGAGATGTAAGGTTCCCCTCACATAAGTAAGTTTAGACCAATAAATTGATTATTAAATTACAGGATGGAAGGCCACTATAAAAAAATAACAGGCTTCATCTCCATGAGGCTGCATTCCACAAAGATTACAGAAACGTCTGGGGAATAATCTCATTGGCCAGTAGGAGCAACAAAACCTATAAAATCAGCATTATTGCAAGTGAAGGGTGGTCATCTTACATCTCTAAACTCTACGCCACTAAAGTGACTATTTCCTGCTGTGTCTCTTCATATGGAGGGAGGTGACTAATATTGCCCTTCCAAAACCCAGATATTGTCCACCGAGCTAGAGCTTCCGGTGGCAGGGGCCTTGACCAAATTCCTATTACAAATCAAATTTGGAAGAAGATCTGCGGTAGATCTACTTGGCCGCTCTATTTAAATATTGTTATTCAACTCAAGCAGTCGCCACTTCATGGAGGGGTAATATTCTTCCATTGTATAAAAAGGGTCATAGCCAACCCAGTAATGTATAGGCAAATAAAGCTGCTTGGAAAATATTTGATAAGAGTTTTGAATCAGCTACAAAGCTAGGCTAAGGATAACGATATCATCCGTTAGGAGAAGGCAAGTTTTAACCAAATAGTTATATTCTTGATAAAAATCACTCCTCTGCAATGGACCTTGGAGAAATATGTGGTGTTGCGGGATATAACTTTCTACACAGCCAATATTGATTTTTCAACTATGTTTAATCACGTGGACAGACCTACCCTCTTGTGAAAGCTGAGAGATTTGGAAATACATGAGCCTCTGCTTAAAATCATAATAGCACTTTATTCCTTTACCTGGTATCATGTTCTACTTGGAGGTGAGATTGTAGGCTATCTCCGAAAATCTTTATGAATGGTCTAAAACAAGGATGCATGTTAACTCCCTTCTTTGTACTGTATATTTATGACCTACCCACTACTGAGAGGGGATTCCCCGAAGCCAGGACATTGCAATATAGTCTTGCTGCTATTTGCTGACATTATTGTGATCTTTGGACATTACTCCTAAAGGTATACAAAACGGTTGGATTGCCTGCGAAATTAAGTTATGCTGATAGCCAGTACTTGAAAATTAACATTAAAGAGAGCAAAGTGATGACTTTCAGGGAAAATGGGTGTAGAAAGACCAGGAAATGCAGATGATTTTTAGGTAGTGAAGATCTAGAAGTGGTCAACACTTATCCGTACTTGAGAAAAAAAATTTCAACTAAGCTGTCGAATAAGGAACATATTTCACATGTCTTGAGTAAAGCGATGGCCCATGCAAATGCACATTTGTTACTTTAACCGGGCAACAGGTCAAATATATTGTAACCGTTTAATTTTGGTATATAGGGCAACATTTCTTCCAATGTTCCTATATGCAACTGCAGTTATAGATTAAAAAAAAATAAAAAAAAATAAAAAATCGAAACTTAATGCACAAACCAGAGGAAACAAATGTTCATAGAATTTGTAACTTAAACGTGCTGAACCCAACTGAAATGGGACTATCAAGTACATTTGTAAGGCGGTTGGCTGCAATTCTACTGTGGGGATACGGACTTCTGCACTGTAAGAATACTTAGAAGTATTAGGCCAGACTATGAAGGTTAATATTCTCCTTACTTATTTTACTAAGGCATTTTAAATTGAGCAGATTTGAACTAATTGAAATGTCTCGTTTTGAACTTAAAAACTTTTTAAAACATAGCATTAGGAGTAGTTCCATGAATTATGACATGTGGATTTGCATTGGGAAAAGGGAGATAGGTGCTACAGTTTCATCATGTATTCTAACAGCTTCAACCCATTTAACTTGCAATATAGAACAAGGGGTCAGGTGATTTTTTATTACTGTTCTGTATAAATATTTTACCATTAAAATTGGTTGGAGGTGCTTGGATTAGTTTGATTCCAGAGGACAGGTTGTGTGATCTTTGCAGGGACTCCACCCAAACTCTTGGACATGTTATCAGTTGCCTCTTCTTGAAACAACTGTTTGTGAAATATGGAGCATCCACGACAAAAGAAGCACTTCAAATTCTATTAAATCCAGTGAATGAAATTATGCGTTTTAAATTGTTTTAAAAGTTGTTTCCAGTTTGTATTGAGCATCTAGTCTTCTTAGTTTACCATGTGTATCTCATTGTAGATCTAAATCTTCACAAATTTGAATTGAGAGAGGTAAGGGGAAGTGGGAGGCTGTGCTGGCCCCTGATGCAAGAGGGCGAGGGGGGCGCTGTGCACGTCAACCCATGATGACTGTCTGGGGCGGATGAGCACTGTACAGCCTTGTAGAATAAGACTTATGGTGGGAGAGCCAAAGCGCTGCTCACCCATTGGCAAATTGAGAGAATCTGAGACTTTGCAATAAAAGACATTTAAGGAATATGGCATGAAATAGTGTGCTAGGGCTTAGTATAGGAGGAGCAAAACATTGGGCCTAAAATCCCTGGACTGATTGCAGGTGGTGGCTGGGGGCACTCAAAACAGAGTGCCCACATGCTGCATGCACCAGCCCCTAGTTAAGAAAACATGGCAATAAGTAAACTGGGCTGTTGGTTGAACTGACATTAACACCTCTGGTTGTTCTGGTACCATAAAAATCAAAAATAAATAAAACAGCAAAGTAACTGGTACTACACTTCGCACAACTCACTAAATAAGCCAGAGGCTGCACAGCAATAAAAATAAAAAAAAACACTAAAAAAACAAGCATTTGCAATGTAATGGGTCTCGCATTTGCTTGAGTTAGAGATATTGGCAGTGTAAATTCATAACAGGACTATTCTTGCCACATAAATTGATCAAACCTGCCTCATAATTTGATCTTTTCCTGACAGATAATTCCAATGAACCCAATAAAAACCTTTATCAGAAATACACTTTTGGCTTTAGTCTAATGCTGAGAACAGCTCCTAGAGGACAGCACTTGCCAAAAAACACATGGTCTTGTAACCATATAGTTATCCCCTAGAGGGCATAGCCACATTTAAACAGAATGGCAGAAAGTGATGCAATGCAACCACAGATTTAGCCCCGAGAGGGCATAGTGCATTAGACATTTTCAGGGCTAACAGGCATACTGCAATGATATTACAAACAAGACCCTTAAAACACAAACTACTTTCAGCTGTAAAACAAACATTACAACCATGACAGTGCTTAAAAAGGAACTGGATGGTGGGAGGCGTTATTATTTTGGGGTGCCAACTAACCTAGGGTAGGGACCCAGAGATTACCTAAACAGAAACCGTGCATAGTGCTGAATGTTTTGGTGTTGGTCTCATTGTCCTAGGGTCACCACAGGCTGAGTTATGGGCAAAAATGTTTTGAAAAAGAATGCCTGCATAGGAATATGGGCTCACTTTTCCCGAGTGCAGTGAATATTGCAGTATCTGCTGTGTCACGAAAGCAGCTTTGAGGATTTCTGTGTTTTTTACGTAAAGCATTTATCAATTACAAGTGTTGTTGTGAAAGCTATGGAGCGCAAAGTGAGCCAAAAGAAATGAAACTGATTAGATAACATTGTGAACAATGTGACCAGCGCCTCAATACCGCAGATGGAGTTTGCGCTGTTCTGCGCTGTTAGCGCCATGGCTGCCCTGGAGCACTAAGGGGAGAGACAAAAAGAAAAAAATAATTGTGCAATAATCCATGTAACAGGGTCAGTCTGAAAGGCAGTAACAAAACCGCCCCAAGGCGGGACAAACGTAAAGCAGTTACCGATGACATCAAGGGATTTTTTAAAGGAAAGCACACAAACGTGTCAAAGTGATGGGAATGGTTAAATGCCCACAGAATACTTACAACGGGTTGAAAATTGCTTGCGTGCTGAACCTAAAAACCGGAGTTTGAAATACAGCATATTTATTCTGGTTTGTGCACTGATCTAAAGAAGCCCGAAAATATTGGTTCACAACTGTTAAACTGGTGAAATCCACATATTTTAACAACTCCTGAGAAACTAGTGGATTTGAGGCATTCCATATGGTTGGGCATGGCTAGGTGAGAGCTAAAACAACAGCACACAAGTCAGGCAGTTCGTGTCACTATCTTCGACCTTGTTTTCACTAAGAAAACCATACAAATTGCCCACGAACAACAAAAAAGTTCACACTTCGGGGGTAAGAGGTCTGGCTGCTGTTCACCATTTTTTCCTTCCATGATAGGAAGAAGCAAATGAATGAAAGTCACTTTGTGTATAATTCGCTACTGCATACTGCAAAAATATCTATAAATGCCTCAGCACTACTAGCTTCCACTTGCAGCATAGATTTGAATGCCTAACAGTGCAGCCCATGCATCACCCAAAATTTTAAAGATGATATCAGACACAGAAAAGAGGCACCCGAAGACAATTACATGATCTTGCATGGTACGGCGTGAATGATCTTAGGTAATACTGTATTATTGCCCTTCTTTGGAGCATAACACCCTTCACTCTCAACAGAGTTGTGAGCCCCTCAAAACACTAGAGAATCGTAATGCGTTGTAGTCTTGCTATGTTCATTCAACGCATTTTATGGGCGCTGCTGTGGATTTTACAGGACTACCTGCTGTTTCAAATTAGACAAAGATAGCAGAGTCAAGAAAAAAAAACACAAAAAAAAACAAAACCTTTTACACTTTTTTTTTTTTACTTGGGCTCTCATGAGTGTTACAACTAAAATGTGTCACCGAGAGGTGCTACCATATACCAACTTAAGATAAGGGTGCAGTTATTTGCATGAAGTGAGTCAGAAGTCAGAAGCAGCACAAAATAAAACACACTTCAACCAGAGGAAAAAAAAGGTTACAGCGCAGTGCCAGAAACCTGGGTCGATATGGATTAAAGTACAAGTCACTGGGTCAGCCGGTCCTTCCCTATCACCTATGCACGAGCCTTGCTTGTGAAACCCATGCTCTCTGTCACTGCCTAGGCAAACTCCCAGAAACGAGTCCATGGTTGAGCGCCGGTGGTGTACACACACCCACTCCACCTAGTGAAGGACGGGCATGCTTGTGCAGGTCAGGGATGCCAGCACTGCTGCCTGGCTTTGGTGAGTGCATGACTGAGCCTTACAATCATACTGCCGCCAATCATCCTGTATCTCTTCAGAAGGCTTACACTACTACTGCTGAGCCAGTTGCAAGTGCGGTGACTTAGTTATGTAAAACCCTATTTTTTATTTATCCATTGAAATGTAGTGATACTGTCAACGCATGCTCAAATCAAGTCAGGGTTTATAAAGCGCAACTACTCACCCGTAAGGGTCTCAAGGCACTAAGCTTGTTGAGCGGAGAGGTCTGGTGGGGGAGTAGAAGGTAATGCGGTGGTTGAGGTAGGCAGCTCCTAGGTTGTGGTGGGCCTTGTAAGCATGGACTAGGAGCTTAAAGTTATTTTTTTTCTCAATAGGAAGCCAGTGAACTTCTCTTAGGTGATTGCAGATATGTTCGCAGCAGGGGATGTCCAGGGTGAGTCTGGCAGAGGCGTTTTGGATGTGCTGTAGTTTCTTCAGGTTCGTCTGGGTGTTACCGGCGTAGAGGGCGTTGTCATAGCAGAGTCTGCTGATAATCAAGGCATGGGTTACGGTTTTGCGGCAGCCCTTTGGGAACCATTTGTAGAACTTTCGGAGAAGTCGGAGTGTGTGAAAGCAGTTGACTTGGTGGGTCATAGTGAGCGAGGAGTCCAGGATGAAGCAGAGGCTGTGTGCATGTTTTTTTGGGGTGGGGCCAAGGGTCAGTTGCCACCAGGAGTTGGCCCAGGCTGATGTGGAAGTTCTTCTTGGTAGCAGTGGGGTTTTTCAGTCAGTGAGATGATCGGCTGGGTGTCAGTGTAGGAGACAATGTGCAGCCCTTGGTCCCCGACAATGGATGATGCAAGCAGGGCCATGTAGATGTTGTAGTGTGGGGCTCGGGGAGGAACCTTGTGGAGCTCTGCAGCTGATCTCTGTAGGTTCTGACAGTTAACATGGGAGACTGACTGTTCTACCAGTCAGGAAGTGGCATATCCACTGTAGGGCCATTCTGCAGATGCCAGCTGCGTGGAGCCTGGAGCACAGGGTGAGAGGTGTGAGAGTGTTGAAGCTGGCTGATAGATCCAATAGGATGAGGGCGGCTGCATGGCCTCGGTCGAGGAGAGAGCGGATGTCAACTGTGCTGTCATTGCTCCTGAAGACAGATTGGGAGGTGTCCAGGATGTTGCTGTCCTCGATGTGCTTACAGAGCTGAGCATTGATGGCCTTTTCGATGACCTTGGCTGGGAAAGGCAGCAGAGAGATGGGGCGGTAATTCTTGAGGTCCTGGGGGTCAGCCGTGGGTTTTTTCAAGAGCTGACGGATCTCAGCATGCTTCTAGTCCTCTGGAAAGGTAGCTATCTTTATGGAGCAATTAAAGGTGTGTTAGAGCTTGGGTGGGATGAATGTGTTACTCTTGTTAAAAATGTGGTGAGGACAGGGGTCCATAGGGGCTCTGAAGTGAACACTTCTCATGATGGTGCAGGTCTCGTCCAATGTGAGGGTAGTCCAGCGGAGTAGGGTCTGTGGTGGTTAGATGGGTTGGGTTTGGGGGGGGTTGTTTGAGGGCTCGAAGGGTCTTGGGATCCAAAGCTGTTGTATATGTCTTTGACTTTCCAGTGGAAGACGTTGGCTAGCCTGTCGCAGAGGTCTTGAGATGGAGGGATGCTTGCTATTTCTGATTGGGGTTCGGCAAACTCTTTGAACACAGTGAAGAGCTCCCTGGTGTTGTGAGCGGTGGCTATGATAATGTCCTGCATGGCGGCTTTCCTGGTGACTCTGATGAATTGTTGGTGGAATTTGGTGGCAGCTTTGAAGGCCTCTAAGTCTTCCAGGAACTTGTTGTTCCTCCACCTTTTCTCTAGCCGTCTGCAGGTGTATCTGGAGTCCTGGAGTTTGGGGGAGAACCAGCTGGCCTTTTTGAGGTGGTGTTTCGCTGATGTCTTAAAGAGGTGCTAGGGTGTTGGCGCATTTGGAGATCCATTGGTGGAAGTTCCATGCTGAGATGTTAGCGTCAGCGGTGGGGGGCAGTTGCTGAGGGTGTTGGAGAGCTGTTCCTCAGTGATCTGGTTCCATTTTCTGCTTGGGGCTCGGAGTGTGTGGAGGTGGATGGTCAGTGAGGTGATGGTGAAATGGATGCAGTGATGGTCAGTCCAGTGAAGTGTGGAGGTGTTGTTTACTGAGATGATGTTGCTGGTGGAGAAAATGGCGTCATGCGTGTGTCCAGCAATGTGTGTTGGTGAGGCGACAAGTTGCTTTAGTCCTATTGTGGAGAGGTTGTCGAGCAGGGAAGCAGTGTTGGTGTTGTTGCCGTTGTCAATGTGGTAGTTGAGGTTACCGAGGGGGACATAGTTCAGGGAGGCGAGAGCGGGAGGAGAAATTGCTGAAGGCTGGACGGGGAACCGGGTGGCCTGTAGATGAGGGTGCCGCGGAAGGTTGACTTGCGTGTGGCATATATCTGGAAGTGGAGTTCTTCAGTGTTGGTTGTCAGGTGGATGAAGGATTTGCGTATGATGGCTAGGCCGCTGCCTGAGTGAGGAGGCCGGTCTTTGCGGAGCAGTTTGTAGTCGCTGGGGATGGTGATGTCCAGTGCAGATGCTGCGTTTGCCGAAGTTTCAGTGACGAATGCGATGTCCGGGGGTGGAGTCAAGTAGGTCCCAGAGTTCTGTTGTGTGTTTGTGGAGAGCGCAAGTGTAGAGGAGGATACAGCTGAAACGCTCCGGTTAGTGTTCGGTGGCTCAGCGACAGGAGGGTCCGCTGCTTGCTGTAGGGTGAGGGTGTGGTGACAGTGGACGGAGGAGAATGGTGTCTCTGGGTAATGCGTGATGGCAGGCGGAGGATCATCCTGTGTTCAGTGCATGAAGGATCTCTGCGTTGTAGCGATGGAAAGTCGGAGGACCAGGATTCATGGCACTGTGGGCGGTCCAGGCTCAGACAGGCTTGCCTTTGGTGCACCAGCCGCACATCTGCTGAGTGTGACTGCGCAACGGCCGCCATTGAGAAGGGGAGGGAGGTGGGGGGGTCCTGTCAGCTGGGAGGCGGGAAAGCCCTTTGCAGGGAAGGAGGGGGCGGGGAGAGTGAAACGCTGAAAAAGAGACAAGAAAATGAAAAAAGAAATAAAAATAAAAATGACAGAAAGAATAAGCAGAAGTAAAAAGAGACAGCAAGATACTTACATACAGATGGCCAGTAGGCCACCAGGGATGAGGCGCAGGTGGTAGCTTGCTGGTGAAGGTGGGCCTCGAACTTAGTCAGGCAGGCTCTCAGTTTAAACGCAGCAGCAGCAGCAGCAACAGGTGGAGCTGCGCAGAGGAGAGCTAGCAGACACTGACCATGAGGTCAGAGAAGCCACCCTCTCAATGCCTCTGAGAGGCCACCATTAAGAAGGAGAGGGAGGCGGGGGTCTGGTCAGCTGGGAGGCGGGAAAGCACTTTGCAGGGAGTAGGGGGGGCAGCAGCGGCACGGGAAACGTGGTTTGAGTGAAAGGCTGAAAAAGAGACAAGAAAGAAAATGAAAATAGAATTACAAATTACATTAAGAATGAGCAGAAGTAAAAAGAGAGCAAGATAGTGACCTGCTGGCCACTAGGCCACCAGTGATGAGGCATAGGCGGGAGCCTGCGAGTGGAGATGAGCCTCGAACTGAGTGTCAGAAAGGCTCTCAAGTTTGACGTTGGCAGAGGCAGCAGCAAAAGGTGGAGCTGCGCAGAGGAGAGCGAACAGACACTGACCAGAAGGTCAGAAAACTCTTTTTATACCAACCCAGCCTATCAGTGTCTGGGGACATCACTGATTATTTCCAGATTAAATCATTAAATCCAGAAAAATTATTAACTGTATTTATATAGCGCTTACTACCCCTCATAAGGGGGAGGGGGCAAAAGTAGCATTTATGGAAATCAGAAGGGTATGGCATTTGTTAAAACATTAATACTTGAGGTACACACACTACAACAAATGATTAAAAGGGAGGCAAGTCTCATATCAATAGAACAATGGCCGCAGCACTAAATGTAACTAAGTTACCAATTAGAAAAAGAAGGATAGTACAGTTAGATTACCCTTCCTGTGGCAGGAACATCTCAGCACCCTGCCTGCTAAAGTAGGACCACAGTTTATGATTTGATGTTGTGTGTCAAGAGACCATTCCGTGCACGTTTTTTCATCCTGCTTAAAGCCCTGTATGACATAGTCAAACAATTACCAACAGTGGCCTGCATTAAAATACGGTGTACCTTATCACTGTACGACGAATGCATAAATATCATTGATTTATCTGTACAATAAGTGTAGTTGTTCAAGCAGAATACATTTCCTTTAATTTGTTCGCCATACATAAACAACAGAGTGCACACATGACAGGTGTGCATGCATGACACTCAACCAATGTCTATTCTGATGGTATATAGCTCAATGCAGTGCTTAATTTGTAAATAAAAAGGTGTAGGTGCCCAAAGCCCTCCTCTTAAACACGCGGCTGCTGCAATTAAATGTGTGAACACTGAGTACTGAGGCGCCCTAATCCTGAAGCCAACTCGGGCCTCTTCAGTCCATATAAGACCACTCCCTGCCCCCTCAGCTCACTCCTGCAGCTTTCTACTCTCTTCCTTTGTGACGCTTTTTCGTTTTAACCTCCTCCGTCTTCCCCATATTTGTCTATTGCTTGCAGCAAATGCTAGAGTTAGAAGAGTAAGCCCCGGCCCTCAAAAATAAGTGCCGGTGCTCAGCACCGGAAAAAAACAAGCACAAATTAAGCCCTGGCTGAATGAAGACTAATGTAGCAAGTTAACATCTAATCAGTACTGAAATAAAAGTCAGTCAGTAACTCAATTGCTTTTGCAATGTTGACACCCAAAACGCTTTTGAGTGCAATTGTGTCTTAAAGACCACGCGGGCGAGGATACCAACCTACCAACAGACAGGCGAGGCAATTTTTTGGGGGGTGGAGGGTAGATTAAATCTCGCAATCAAGAGCATTTATTTTAACTTTCATTGGGCTCTCCGACAGCATCTGTCCTAACTACGTCTTAAAACCTCCCCAGACCTCTTTATTCACCCAGGCGCTAATGAAAAAGTTAGTGAGGTGACTGAAGTGAAGAACATGAATTAATATGATTATGAAGTTTAAGAAGAGTTTGAATCCGCCGTTTCAAGCTTAGAGGACACTTAGTCGTAACACCGCCGCGGGGTAGGATTCACAGTGCATTCCATTAACTCAGGTACTCTTTTTGCTTCAAATGTCATCCGCTGCCTGACCCGCTTGGGCGGAGACAGCACCTTTTGCGAGTGGTTTCCACAGTGAACTATAGATTAATACAACAATAACCAAAACTATTAACAGCCGATCGCTTTGTGCCGCACTCTTTAAAATGTAAATAAAAAAAGGGGCAAATAATTCGAGGCTGTTTAATACACGTCAGATTGGTTAATAAACGAGGATCGCTGGCCAGATATACTGGTAGACATCTGTGCCCCCTATATATAACATAATTTTAAAGCAGGGCATTCTCACACATCAATTTACAGTTCTCACGGACTATCCACTCGAGCCACCCACCTATAATGTAACTTCTATGATAAACATGTGCTCAGTATAAATTAACAAAATCTGTTCAACCACACTGGTTGATTAACACCTGGAGGCCTTCAACCCAGATTCTTTGCTTCACAACTGCGCTCTTGTTGAGACTTTCATTGTCAGAAAACTCTCAGCGAGGCTGCAGTAAGAGCGGAGGAGCTGCAACAAAAGAAGCTGGAAAGCCTCCTGTGCTGGAACAGGGAGAGGGTTGGCACAGTAACTTCGGAACTGAGGATCCAGGTTCGAGTCAGGGCATCGGCTCAATCAACATCACTTAATATCCCCGTGCCTACAAAACATAAATACGTCCCTGTATAATGCAGCTGGTAGTCATGTAAAACCTCCAAAGTTAAAACAAGTAATCAAATAAACAAGCACTCACTGGGGACACCCAGCGCAGAGAGCCCACGAACAACAAATGTATCCAAGATAACAGCCTGATATACAACCTTGTGTACTGTGTCAGCTAAGCTGACAGTAAGAGTGATTTGTAAATTAAAACGGAAGCATTCGCCAAACAAGTGCAAGGAAAAAAATAGTCCTCTAAAGAAGAGTTAAACAGGACAAAGTGTAATTATACAGTAGTTGGTCCCTACTCCCAAAGAGAACAAGCATTTGCTATGCAATGGGTCTTGTGTTTGCTTGAGTTAGAGCTATTAGCATTTTAAACTCCTAACAGGACTTTTCATTTTTGATTTACGTGGCAAGAAAAGTAAAAGTTTCACATAACTAACCGAACCTTTCTTGCCATATAAACTGAAAAGTACGTAACAGGATCGATGTCGTACAAAGCGCTCGACTACTGCCCAGCGAGACCGCACTGCAAAATAAGGAGAAAAAGAAGTCCAGAAACCAAACGGAAAACATTGAGCCTTGAATGTTGTCAGTAGTTGGTCGGTGTGCTCGAGGAGGGCTAAACACCGTATGACGTATGCATGCCTTTCACTGATGAAAGCAAGCAGATTTTAAAAGGGTAGCCCACAAACCAATGAAAGTGACTGACGTGACATGGGCATGGTTAGACGACCAAAGAGAGATTACAGCAGGGGATGGAGTGCTTTGCGCTCGTCCCTAAAAGAAGGAAAAAATGAGCACGACTGACCACTAGCAAGGAAAGATTTTTAAATGACAGTGAAACAAGCAGATGAAATGACTAAGTCTTCAGTAAGTATACTAAAAGTGTACAAGAGGCCATACGCTTACGCTCGACCAAAAAACAGGGGCATTAGAAGCAAAGCAAGCAAGCTGATATAATCCTAGAATAGAAGCATGTGGCTCCCAAGCTGGTGAAGGTGATTGCTGCTGATTTTGTCAGTAAAGTGTGGAAAGGCCCCTATAAGATGACCAAGACCGTGGTTGGAACTGCATCCAACAAGGGTGAACATGACAATAACAAGCCATGCTAGTGTTTAGTCAGGAAAAACAAATCTAAGCCTATCGATTGGAGAGAAGGATGCCTGGAGCTGGAGGAGGACAACACCAGTACATCAACCAGCGACAGTGATATGAAGATAATACTCCTCAATACCCAAAGGAAGATAAAAGCAGCACTAATAAATGCCAGTTTCCTAACAAAACATGCCTTGGGCATCTACAGTTTGATAGAGGAAGAACAATTAGATGTTCTCCTCATGACGGTAACATGGTTTAATGAGGAGTCCTGCCCTGACTTGAAACTGCCCCCCATCACCCACTACACCTGTCACACCAAGACTGAGAAGGCAGGAGGGGTGGTGGAGTTGCCATATTTTTTAAGAAGTCATTAAAATGTACTGTATTCCAGGTTGAGGACATGGTTGGTGCAGAGGCCCTAGGATTTGTCATTTTTCCCTCCACCCTATGTTCCTTTGCAGGAATGATGCTGTATTGCCCCGCCCCCCCTTCCTGGTTATGCGGGAGACTTTATGAGCTCCATTTCCCAAGCACCAGGTGTAGGAAGCTGGCTCTGTTCATACTATGTCAAAATGAGATATAGTGTGCACAGAGTCCAGGGTTTCCCCCAAGAGGCTTGACAGAGGCAATATTAGATAATAATAATGCTCTATTTGTGGTATTGTGGTCGAGCAGTTAGGCTTATCAGAGGGTAGTGTTAAGCATTTGTTGTACACACACAAGCAATACGTGAAAACACACACTCAATGACTTAACTCCAGACTAATAGGTTTTTATATAGAAAAATATATTTTTGGTAATTTATTTCTGGAACCATAAAATTAATTTAGCAGGTAAGTACATTAAATGAAACGTACTTTGCACAGTAATACTTAGAACTTTGAATGGAATCAACAATGTACACAGTTTTCTTTAAAATGGCAAAAAGCTATTTAAAAAGTGGACACTGCAATTTTCAACAGTTCCTGGGGAAGTAAAGTACAGTTTTTGAGGTAAGTAACAAACGTACAGGTTCAATCTCCGGGCCATAGGTATCCCACCATTGGGGGTTCAAGATAACCCCAAACACCCAACCCCAGCAACACAGGGCTGGTTAGGTGCAGAGGTCAAACAGGAGACAAAATAACGTGGGCCCCTATGGAGACAGTGGGTACTCCGGTTCCGGTCTGCTTGCAGGTAAGTACCCGCTTTGACGGAGGGCAGACTGGGGGGGGGGGGTTTTGGAGGAATACTGGAGGGGCCCCAAGTAGGCAGAAAAATCACACCTTCAGCTGCATGGGGCGGCTGGATGCAGTGTGCAAACAGGGTGTCGGGTTCTCAATAGAACTCTATGGAGGGACCCGGGGATCACTTAGGCCCCCCTGTGCCCTGTCTGCAGCGCCTCTTGGGCAAGCCACCGACTAGGCAAGGGTGAGGGCTTTCTGCTGGTCATTGCTGCACCAGTGGTCGGTTTCTCTCGGGCCTGGGGGCTGCGGGTGCAGTGCTTCTACAGGAGACGGATATCTTCATCCCAGGCAGTCGCGGTCAGGGCGGTCCTCGGGATTCCCTCTGCAGGCGTCGTCGTGTGGGTGTAGAGAGGTCAGCCCAGGGTGCACATGTTGTCGGAGTCGCCTGGGGATCCTCTCTGGCTAGTTGGTTTCTCTGGACACAGGCCAGGGCATGGGGTGCAGAGTAGTTGGATTTGCGCTTCTGGAGTGAAGCGAGAGTCCCTTTAAAGATGGTTTATTTTTGTTCTTTTTGGACAGATTCGCTGTCCACAGGAGTTTCTTGGTCCTCAGTGATGCAGGCAGTCCCCTGGGGGCTTTTCAGGGGTCGCTGGTCCTGCAGAACGTGTTGCTTCTTTTCTCGCAGCTTTTTGAAGCATGAGATGGGCCGGTAGGGCTGGGGACGAGTCAGTTGGTGTCTCCTCTTCTCTGTGGGGTTTTCAGCTCAGTAGTCCTTTCTTGAGGTCGTCAGGAATCTGAAGAGCTGGGTTCAGGGTCGCCCCTAAATACTAAATTTAGGGGTGTGTTAAGGTCAGTAGCCAATGGCTACTGTCCCGGAGGGTGGCTGCACCCTCCTTGTGCCCACTCCCTCGTGGGAGGGGGGCAAATCCCTATCCCTATTGCTCTTTATCCTCCAAAGCAAGATGGAGGATTTCTCAAGGAGGGGTTCACTTCAGCTCTCGTCACCTTAGGTGTGGTCCTGGCTGAGGGTGTGACTCCTCCCCGTTTTTCTCATTATCCCTCTGGACTTGCTGCCAAAAAGTGGGGGCTCGTCCAGTGGGGCAGGCATCTCCACTACCTGGAGTGACCTGCGGCACTGTAACACCAAGCTTGAGCCTTACCACCAGGTGTTACAGTTCCTGCAGGGGGAGGTGCGAAGCACCTCCACCCAGTACAGGCTTTGTGTCTGATCACAGAGCGCACAAAGGCACTCACCCCATGTGGTCAGAAACTCATCTGGAAGTGGCAGGCTGGCATAGATTGGTCAGCCTTACACTAGCAGTTGGACTAACATACAAGGGGCATCTCTAAGATGCCCTCTGTGTGCATTTTTCAATCAACCCCACACTGGCATCGGTGTGGATGTATTGTGCTGAGAAGTTGGATACCAAACTTCCCAGTATTCAGTGTAGCCATGATGGTGCTGTGGAAATCGTAATGACAAACTCCCAGACCATATACTCATTATGGCTACCCTACACTTACAATGTCTACGAATGGACAGACACTGTAGGGGCATAGTGCTCATGAAACTATGCACTCACCTGTGGTATAGTGCACCCTGCCTTAGGGCTGTAAGGCCTGCTAGAGGGGTGACATACCTATGCCACAGGTAGTGGTTTGTGGGCATGGCACTCTGAGGGAAGTGCCATGCTGACTGTCTTTTCTCCCCACTAGCACACACAAGCTGCAAAGCAGTGTGCATGTACTGAGTGAGGGGTCCCAGAGGGTGGCATAATACATGCTGCAGCCCTTGGGGACCTTCCCTGGCCACAGGGCCCTTTGTACCAGGGGTACCTTTTACAAGGGACTTAACCGAGTGCTAGGGGTGTGCCAATTGTAGAAACAAAGGAACAGATTTGGGAAAAGAACACTGGTGCTGGGGCCTGGTTAGCAGGGTCCCGGCACACTTCCAGTCAAAGCAGGCATCAACACTAGGCAAAACATGGGGGGTGACTATTCCAACAGTGGCATTTTCCTACACTAGGTCACAAAACCATTCACTACGCAAGCTTCACAATTTAGGATGACTAACATTCAATTGGATAACCCATTGGGCAACCTAGTATGTAAACATTTGTTGGCTGACGTTGATCTCTCTACTACCCTAAAGGGACCCACACACAAAGCAGGCCACAGAATAGACCCCAGTTTCTGTAATCACCACTAGATCCAGACAGGCCAAAAGAAGTCCCATGGTCAGATCATTTTATACTAAACTTCTCCTGGACTTGGTCCCCTTCTAAACATCTAGAACAGGACCTACTACCATGACTCAGAATAAGGTGGACATACATCTACTGAAGGATACTCTTATGGCCACCAAATTTGTACTAAAGGGCAACATCATGTCAGATGAGGACAGTGTGAACAACTGTCTTGTAGAAGCCACCTCTATAGCCAGCATTGTAGTTAGCAAGAGGAACCTTTCACCTAAGCCATCTGCCCCATGGTTTAAAAGGGAGCTAACAGAAGATAGGAAACATTTTAAAAAGTTAGAACGCGTATGGTGGAAACAATACAATGAAGCCGACAAAAGCTGGTACAAAGTGGCACTTACACCTACCAAACTAACCTGAAACTGGCACGTCACACTTTTTATTTTCATATAATTAAGAAAGCAAATAATGCAAAATACATTTTTTAAATTGTATCTGATCTCACAGACCCTAAAAGCATTGCACCCCCCACCCTGAAACTAGCATCACTGTATGCTCTCAACTGAACACTTTTTTGATGCCAGAATCCAAAAAATCCCGGACAATCAAGCAAAAGTGCAAGATAATGAGCCCTCAAGGGTTCTATGCAATTCAGTGCCCCGGCCTCATGACAAACGAATGCCGTTTACCCCCCTAACAGTCAAAGACATGGAAAGTTTCTTCACCAAAAGTAAATCAGCCTTCTCGCTGGATCCTTTCACCCCCACAAGTTATGAAACTTATAGGGGGATAGCCTATGCCCCATTTTCCATGATCTGTTCACTACTTTATGCTCCGGGATAGTACCCCCACCTCACGGAAAATTCTAACGTCATCCAAATAAAATAAAATTTAAAAAAATGAATGCAGATTCCAATATACTCTCAAATTTTATACCCATCTCCCTGCTCCCTGGGGTATTTAAGATCATCGAAAAAGTTGACACCCAGCTAATGCAATTCCTGCGAAACTGTAGTCTTTTACACCCATCACAATCATGTTTTAGGGCCCTCCACAGCACGGAGATGGCACTCATGGAAATTACAGACTCCATCAAATGCATGTTGGACGCAGGTCAAAATGCTGCACAAATTCTATTAGACCTCTCAGTGGCATTTGACGTATCATCGCATGAGATCCTGTTACACTGGCTCGCCCATATTGGAGTGGAGGGGGAGGCCTAGGCCTGGCTGAGTTACTTTCTAGAAGACAGGGAACAGGCAGTTTAGCTCAAACCTTATTTTCTGGAAGCGTAAACACTTACATATGGAGTGCCTCAGGGCTCTGCCCATGAGCCCCACATTTCTTTTTTTTTTAAATACATATATGACGCTGCTGGCTTACCTTATTGATTACTTCGGTATCCAGGTGGTCTCCTACGCAGATGATACACAACTTCTGCTGACCTATATTAGCGAGTCAGAGGACAAAGTCCAATTTGCGGCCTGTATGACAGCTGTGATGGGTTGGTTGAAGGCCACCTCTCTATACTGCAACCCTCAAAAAACGGAGGCCTTGCTGTTTGGCAACAACCCCCTGCCCGGGTGGTCTGGGGCCTTGCCAACTAGTTGCACTGTACCTCCTCCACCGACCAAAGTGGCAAAACACCTAGGGGTTGTTTTCTACACACATCTATCCCTTAAACCGGAGATCTCATCTGTGATCCAAACCGCATGTGGGATTCTAATGAAATTCCTGCCATTGGAAGCTCAGAAAACTGTGGTGCAAGCATTGATCCTATAGAAGCTGGACTACGTCAATATCTTGTACCTTGGAATCCCAGAATACCTTATCCAAAGTCTACAACAGGTACAAAACATGGCTGTCCGCCTCTTGTTTAATCTTCCTAGACATACCTCGATCTCCCAGTACCGAAGCCAGCTACACTGTCTTCCAGCGACGATAAGAGTTACTTTGAAAGCACTGACTGGGATACCTAGCTTTTTACAAGATAGGTCCGAAACACCTTCTGAATGGGATGAGCCTATGCTGCGCTAATAGATCCTTACGGTCACAAGCGGCCTGTCTCCTGTCCACCCCTTTAACAAAAGAAATGGGGCAGCTCGGCCTGCTCGGTATTGGCAGTCAAACGTTGGAATGAACTCCCTCTGCCACTCAGATGCATTCCGGATAAAAAGCTCTTCCGCAAACAAATGAAAACGTACCTTCTCAAGGGATAAGGTGGTTTCGTTCCTACCTATTAGCTGAATGCCTAAATCGCAGTAGCAAAGCACTCGACATATCCCATCATTCATTGAATATGTTCTTGAATTCATTTTTATTCATGTTCAATTACATGTAAACAGTGCGCCGCGTTTCCCTTTGTGCGAAAGTAAGAAATAATAAAACTATATTAAAAGGGTACTAACAACGCTACTTCTAAACAAAACAAAATACAAATACACATTAAAATTCTTAAAAGAAAGAGCATTGTAAATATTACCTCTTTCTGTCTTACATTCGAGTTGCTATGACTAAAAAATCCACAGAGAGAGTTCTTAAAGCAAGAAAGTATGAAGTGCTTTTATATTAATGTGTGTGGCCACAAGGGCCAAACTAGCTTTGCTTATAACCTTTAAAGTGTTCAACATGTGCAGGTTCTGGCCCCAAGGAAGGACAGAAGAAAGAGCATGTAAACTAATGAACCAGACCATTGGCAAACAAGTGCAGCGTGCTCTTGCTGCAGCATGACTGACCGCAAGGGCCGGACTACTTTGTTAATACCACTTGAGATGTTCAAAGCCCACAGGATCTAGATCTAGGTTGCTCTGAGTAGGAAGACAACAGAATTAGTGCAAAAGGCAGGAAAGTGCAGAGTGCTCATGTTGTAACATGACTGACCACAGCAGCCGGACTACTTTGCTTGTATCCCTTGAGATGTTTTAAGTTGCCTCTGAGTAAAAAGTCCACAGAGTTGGTGCAAAGGAAAGAAAGTGCGGAGTGACTCACTGCCAGGGCGGACTGCTTTGTTTTTATCCCTTGAGATGTTTAAAATGTGCAGGATCTAGATCCAGTTTACTTCGAGTTAGAAGTCTACACGGTTAGTGCAAAACGTGAGAGTACTCATTTTGCAGGGCTGCAGGCGCAAGACTGCCTTGCTTGTAAACCTTAATATGTTCAACATGTGCAGGGTCTACGTTCCAGGAAGCAAAAAGGGAAAGTGCAGAAGTGTGCTAGAACTGGGCCACTGTCACCCTGCTGCGGGTTTAAGAAGTGCAGAACAAATAACTTCTGTAAATTCCCCCCACCTTGCTTGGGCCTTAGGCGTGTTAGCGGTGAAGCACAGGTCCAAGACTTTCCTGCAATATCTTATACCGCCTGCCCGAAATACGGGAACCAGTTATCACTGGCAGGTTTGGGGCAGCAGCACAACAGGTGGAGCAAGGATTCTCTGGTAGCTGCAAAGTCTGCAGGATGTTGCCTCATCCTACGTCGTCCAGAAGAGTGAAAATCCACAATCGGTAGGGAAAGGAGCCTCAAAAATGATTTTCCTGCGCGTATGAGCTGGGAGGTCATGATAAAAGTAGGGCTGGACCTTCCCCGACGTAAATAAGGCGTACAATGCCTCGAAGGAAGGGGCTGCAGCAAAATCTTTCGGTATCGTATTCAAATTACGTTTTCATGATCTGCACATTCACTGCTTTTTTCCAGGCCAGGAAAGTTATAACCTTGGTGTAAGTGAGAGGCCTCAATTTTCAAACAACTGATTGCCTCTACCAGATGTACTTGCCTTGGGAAGCCCTACTCCTCAAAGATTAATTTAAGTTGTGATTTAAGTGTGGTCCCTGGGGTCCGCAGGGTCCTATGGTAATATTTAACTAAGTATCCTTGGCATGCAAGGTCCGGTCTCCTGCGGCCCATCTGCAGTGTCAGCCTCGCTCTTCTGGCTTGCCGGGGTGAGTAGAAGAGTTTTTGTGTACTTAGATTTAAATGACCATAAGATACATTTCCAGTGTGCCAGGAATGGCTAAGTGGCCGTAGTTTAGAGCTGGAATTAGTTTTGCTCTCAAGACTTAGCATTGGTTCCGCTGTTGGATTTTGCAGACAACAATTTAGGCGTTTCAGACTGTGGGTGACTCCAGAGCCCTTGCTTTTGAAGTGCTTTAAATGGGTCGTGGGTTTGGGCCCTTTAGTAAAGCAGACACCTAGGTAATTATAGCTTGCTGCCGTTGTTAGTAGGTTTCCCAGCTGCCACTCTTCTGGTTTCTTATGGGGGTATTTGCCAAAAATAACAATTTTAGTCTTTCCCTGATTCACTAGAAGTTTATTCTTCAGATTGAACCTATGGAATGAGTTGAGGGCTCTCGGGACTTGCTTTTGTTTGGTCCATGATCACAATGTCATCTGCATACTGCAGAATTGGGAGACACCCTTCCCAGCCTGGGTGCAATTAGATGGGTGCCTTCCGTGCCCAGGTCGGCTGTTTACAGATTTAAATAAATAATAAAAAAAAGGGGGCGGGGGACAACACACAGCCCTGTTTAAGTCCGTTATTGGTTGGTACTGTTGCAGTGGATGTGGTGGGGCCTATGTTTACCCTGACCCAGCTCCCCTGATAGAGAGATGTTTCCCCCATTTTGTTAGTTTCTCCCACGGCTTGCCTCGATTCACCCTGTTGAAGGCTGCACTGTAGTCAAAGAAGAGGCCAACACGGAAGGTTGCCTGCTCCGTGTAGCTTGTTGAGAAAGGTACGCCAATGCTGTGGTTTGCGGAACTTTCGGCCTGAAGCTGGATTGAAAGTAAGGGAGGATACTTTTTTCTGTTGCCCAAGCTTTTGTTAGGATCCGTGCATTCAATATGTAGCAGAGCTTAAAATCAGTCAACTCGAAAATAGATACCCTGGCAACTAGAGTACACCAAATAAAAGAATCGACAAACAAACTGCTAGACCTGTCAGTGCGTCACATTTCAGATAATAATTACTCGCCACACATGCAGACAACCTTAACACAAGCACTAGAACAAGATATAAAAGCTATATGCAATGTTATGTTATGTGTATTTGAAAAGTGCGCTATCATCCGTGAGAGCCTCCTGGGACTGAGTAGGTGTGTGTAGCTCTACAAAGGCCAGGAAGTGCACTTGCAAAGAAACAATCTTAGAGATAGGTATATATTGTATTGTTAACTGTAATTTTATACATCTCATTTTGTGCATATTGTCTTTTATACGCAATAAAGTAGGGCATACGTTGGGGACAATGACAAATGCTATAGGCCTGAATGGTTACGTTTTAAAAGTTGTTTGATGCCATAGGTCTAATCTCTATTATGAAAGGTTACAAAACAGGGTAGGCCCAACTTATTTTTTGTGAAAAGCATATGTGTAAGGAACTGCCTTCCCTTGGCATGGTTACCCCCTAACGTTTTGCCTTTTGTTGATGCCAAGGTATGATTTGAAAGTGTGCTGGGACCCTGCTAACCAGGCCCCAGCACCAGTGTTCTTTCCCTAAACTGTACCTTTGTTCCCACAATTGGCACAGCCCTGGCACACAGATAAGTCCCTTGTAAATGGTACCCCTAGTACCAAGGGCTCTGTGGCCAGGGAAGGTCTCCAAGGGCTGCAGCATGTATTATGCCACCCTGAGGATCCCTCACTCAGCACATGGACACTGTCTCACAGCTTGTGTGTGCTGGTTGGGAGAAAAAGACTAAGTCGACACGGCACTCCCCTCAGAGTGCCATGCCCACAACCCACTGCCTGTAGCATAGGTAAGTCACCCCTCTAGCAGGCCTGGCTGAAGGTGATACTTCTGGTAATTGATTGTGAACCATAGACTGTGTAGGGTATCGATTGTGTATTGTTGACAGGTTTGAATGGTGCAGGCTATATTAGCCAGTCATCCAGATAGGGAAAGACATGTATATACTGCCTTCTGAGGTATGCTGCAACCACTGCTAGGCATTTGGTAAATACCCTTGGTGTTGTTGTTACTCCAAAGGGTAACACTTTGAATTGGTAGTGCTTGCCTGTTATCACAAACCTTAAATATTTGCAGTGTGCTGGATGTATGGTAATATGGAAGTAAGCATCTTTTACATCTAATGCTGTCATGTAGTCTTGTTTTTGTAACAAAGGGATGACATCCTGAAGAGTGACCATGTGGAAATGCTCTGAGAGAATATACTGATTGAGAGGTCCGAGATTGAGGATTGGTCTGAGTGCCATCCTTATTTGGTATGAGGAAGTATAGAGAATACACTCTGGTTCCTCGTTGATTGATGGGTACCACCTCAATTGCACCGTAGAGTAGAAGAGATTCTACCTCTTGTTTTAGCAGAGCAATGTGGTCTGGAGAAAGCTTGTGTGAACAAGGGGGAATGTTTGGTGAGTGGCGAGGAGTTCTAGGGAATAACCATTGTGGATAATGGACAGTACCCATTGATCTGATGTAATTTGCTCCCAATGACAGTGGAAATGTTGCAGTCTTCCTCCCACGGGAGATGTGTGCTGTGTGGGGATGCAGAGAAAGTCACTGCTTTGATGAGGTGGATTTTCCCCTACCTCTGAAATTGTGTCCTCTTTAGGAACCCCTGAAAGTTCCCCTGGAATAATATTGTTGTCCCTGTTTTTGTTGGGACATAGAGGCGTCTGGTGTTTGTAGTTTAAAACCTCTGAATTGGGGCTTACGAAAACTGCCCCAAAAAAGTGTTGGGTAAAGGGCACCCATGGCCTTTGCTGTATCCAAGTTTTTCAAAGGTAGTATCCATCTCAGGTTCAAATAGTCATTCTTCATTGAATAGCATATTAAGGATTGCTTGCTGTATCTCAGGTGTGAATCCTGAGGACTGCAACAAAGCATGCCTCTGATCATAACACTAGTATTAATTCCCCTAGCTGTGGTGTCAGCTGCGTCTAGTGCGAATCTAATTTGATTGTTGGCAATAGCTTATCCTTCTGCCACTACCTGCTGTGCCCTTTTTTGGTGATCTGTAGGGAGATATTGAAGAAACTCCTGCATTTCGTCCCAATGAGCCTGTCGTGGGTATGTTAGTGCTTATCCTGACCCGGGGTGTAGCTAATGCAGAAACTGACAGACGACTCCTTACATGGGGATGAGAACGTGATTTCTTTTTATTTTCTTTATACATTCTTTTATCTTTCTTTTCTCTTCTTTTCTCTCTCTAGTCGTCGTCTTCTGGGACTTTTTAGTAATATCTTGTTTTTTCTTTTCTTCCTAGGTATGTCCCCGTTTCCGGATACGTTGAAAAGAAGTAATAGAGAGGAAAAGGTAAATATTTTAAATTTTAGTATTGGCTAGTAAATCCTGGTGGGAGGGGGGAAGGGATAAGGAAGAACCCGGGATCAGTGAGGGACCGTGCCTAATATTGTACATTTAGTGTATATTCTTTTAGTCTCACTAGAGTGGCAGGGTGTTCTAGTGTTAGCGTGCAGCCAAGGGAAAGGAGGGAAGAAAAAAAAAAAAAAAAAAAAAGAGGAAATGATAAATGAGTCCTGTTTATGTTCTGCTTTCTATTATTTCATGTCTGTTTCTGGCAGTTTCTTTTGGTAAATGTAAGTTTTCCTCTTGTCTCCCTCTTCTCTCATTCCTCTCTCCCTTCCTCTCCCTTTCCTCTTCCAAAATATGCACTGGGGTTCAGTATGCAGGCACGTACCTGCATTAGCCATGTCCCTCCTGGGACGTGGCGGGTAGTTTCGGCTTCTTCTAGTGTCTCACCTCTTCGGCTTGGGATCTCGTTTCCCCAACACGTTCTGCCTCCCTGGGACCTCCCACGCTCTCCTCTCCCGGCGTCCTTCCTTCTTTACTCTGTGTTTTCCTCCTTTCCTGAGTTTCTCGGTCCCGCGTCTCCCTTCTCTGGGTCTCTCCTGTGCGCGTCTTCCTCCGCCGCTTCCTTCTCGCTGGTGTCTCCCTTCTTCGCGCACCTCTCCTCCTTCGCTTCGCAACCCTCTATTTCCAGGTGAGCGTGCATGCTTCTACTTATGTAGCTTTTTGGAGTGCCCCCAGGGCACTCCTCTGTCAGCCCCACTCGCGTAGTAGTAACCCTGTTACAGAGCCCTGTCATACCTGGCCAAAAGAGCTTGGGAGTTGGCACTCCTCCACTGATGTGTAGCTTGAGTTGCCATTCTTTTGCCTGCTGCATCAAATTTGCGGCTTTCTTTATCAGGGGAGGAGCATCCCTTGTGGACTGACTATTTGCCCTTTTCCTAGCTGCACTGAATACAATGGAATCAGGTGTCAATTGGAAATCATCCTCTATGGGCTCAGAGTGCAGCTGTACATTGTGGTATGTGGCTGTTCTAGTAAGAGTAATCTGATTATAGGCGTGGTGTCTTCAGGTGGAGATGGCCTTGTGGGATACAGATCAGGGCCAATAGATGGAATTGGGTCAGAATCGTACATATCCCATGGGACCATATCACAAGGATTGTCACCCATATAATCCGTGTGTGAGGAAACAGGAGATTGTGTAGAAAACTGTGGGTGAAGGTGGCGGTGAAGTAGGAAGGAAAGGCAAATGCGATAGAGAAGGCTGATGCACTGTCTTCGGCTTCTCCTTGTACTTAAATATTTTCACCGGGGAAGGCTCAGATTCCAAACCTTCTAGGAATGACAGTTTCCTTTGGGTTATAGGAGGGGGAGAGGCAATAATTTTTCCTGTATCCTTTTGGATTTGTAATTTCCTCTGTTTATTGTGCATGACATCAAGAATGGGCCTAATGTCTGTTGACTCCTCTGAAGATCGAAAATGTTTACTTCCGATAAATGTATGCTCCAAAGCTTGGTGATAGATTGCTTTAAACGGGCTGAAAATGTAGGCTGTGATGCAAATGGAAGATTTTTGGGCCCCAAAGAGGAGCGTGGATGTTTCAGCTCTGAGGTGGTATATAGCAGTTTCTGTTCCGACGTGGAAGCTTCCATCTTATGACTCGGCCCCGAAATAGGCGTGGCAGTCTGTTCGGTCGAGTGCATTTTGGCCTTTTGAGACACCGAACCCTAGGTTCCAGTCATTGAGATGTAATTTTGGTGTCTGACCATGGCCGGCAAGCAGTGGTGGACCCAAAGCCTTCTGTGCTTACTTTTTAAACTGTTTTTGGTGATGTGAAAGGACTGGCATACTCATGTACTGCGCTGCAGGAATAACTTGTCTGTCCCCATCTGAGTCATGGTCGGAAGTTCAGATAGTACCAAACCGAGATCTACCAGAGCAAGAGGGAACATGTCCGAACCAGATGGCAGAAAGAAAATAATGTAACAAAGGACTCTATGCCCATGCGCACTATCGCTGACAGGAGTCACTCGATCGCGAAAAAAGCTTCTTCGAAGAAAAACAACTTGTAACACTCCTCGCCCAATACCAGATGGCGAACTTATGCAAAGCATATGTATCTACTGCAACACTATATATATATATATAAATAATGTCACTTACCCAGTGTACATCTGTTTGTGGCATGTTCCGCTGCAGATTCATATGCTGTGCACTGCTCCTGCCATATAGTGTTGGGCTTGGAGTGTTACAAGCTGTTTTTCTTCGAAGAAGTCTTTTAGAGTCACGGGACCGAGTGACCCCTCACTTTCGGCTCCATTGCGCATGGGCATCGACTCCATCTTAGATTGTTTTCCCGCATAGGGTGAGGTAGGAGCGGTAGAAGGAGAATAGTAAAGATGTCCAAGCAATGGAATAGATATTTATGTACATAATTTGCACTAAATGAATGTTTATTTACATATATACAATTTCTAATTTCTAATTGCAACTTAAACGGCTACAGGCTCCAGCGGAGGTGGGAGGGTGCATGTGAATCTGCAGCGGAACATGCCACTAACAGATGTACACTGGGTAAGTGACATTTTCCGTTCAATCGCATGTGTAGCTGCAGATACACATGCTGTGCATAGACTACAAAGCAGTAATCCTCCCGAAAGCGGTGGTCAGCCTGTAGGAGTTGAAATAATGTTCTTAGTACAGCCTGTCCTACTGTAGCTTGTTGTGTTGCTAACACATCTACACAGTAGTGTTTAGTAAAAGTATGAGGTGTTGACCAAGTGGCTGCCTTACAAATCTCCATCATTGGTATGTTACCTGCCATTGTTGCTCCTTTCTTTCTAGTGGAGTGTGCCTTTGGTGTAATGAGTAGTTCTCTTTTAGCTTTTAGGTAACGTAAGGGAATGCCTCCTTGGCATGGTTACCCCCTGACTTTTTGCCTTTGCTGATGCTAAGTTATGATTTGAAAGTGTGCTGGGACCCTGCTAACCAGGCCCCAGCACCAGTGTTCTTTCCCTAAACTATACCTTTGTCTTTGCAATTGGCACAACCCTGGCACCCAGGTAAGTCCCTTGGTAACTGGTACCCCTGGTACCAAATGCCAGGGAAGGTCTGTAAGGTCTCTAAGGGCTGCAGCATGTCTAATGCCACCCTGGGGACCCCTCACTCAGCACATACACACTGCTTGTCAGCTTGTGTGTGCTGGTGGGGAGAAAATGACTAAGTCCCCTCAGAGTGCCATGCCAACCTCACACTGCCTATGGCATAGATAATATCAAAACAGGTGCACTGTTCCACAAAGAAGAGACATAAAGAAAATGATCCAGTTTGGAAATGGCGAAGCTATACTGAGTAATCTCAGGAGGGCCCTCAACCACCCATTTGGGTGACAGGTATCATCATCGGGCTCACTCCTCGCCAGACTGGTGCTGCAATGCCTGGCGGGCCACCCAACATTCTGGGTGGCACTCAACCGTTATAAAATTGCTAACAACAAGGGTCTGGGAAAGAAACTGAATCAGAAACGGAGAGTATAGAAAAAGAGACAAAACTCTAAAATTGGCTCTGAACCTGAGCCACTATTTTAATGTGATAGAAATTGGGTTCAGGCCAAGATTAAAAGCAAAAAATATATATTAGAGTGTCACTGGAAATAATGTACCGTTACACTCTATAGTCTAGGAAGGTAGTTCGCCTAATCCCATATGGTCAACATGTTTCGCGTCTATGTTTGGTCACTAAGTGATCCGGTGACGCTTCTTCAGGACCCACAAAAAAGCCTTTGATTATTAAACTACTTCTCCTATGTGTCAGTAATTTATCAAGTGCACATCAAGTCACTTACAGTGTAGAAGACAGAGTATGTCTGAGTCAGTCGGTCAGTATAGTCGCCCATCCCATATTAGAGATTGAGCTCCATAGGTCTGCGCTAGCATCAACCAAGAAAAGCGAATTTTTTTTCGATCCTCAGTCCGTCCGGGAACCTGCCCCCTGCCGCGCGCCTGGGTTTTCAGGCGCGCGGCAGGGGGCAGGTTCCCGGACGGACTGAGGATCGAAAAAAATTCGCTTTTCTTGGTTGATGCTAGCGCAGACCTATGGAGCTCAATCTCTAATATGGGATGGGCGACTATACTGACCGACTGACTCAGACATACTCTGTCTTCTACACTGTAAGTGACTTGATGTGCACTTGATAAATTACTGACACATAGGAGAAGTAGTTTAATAATCAAAGGCTTTTTTGTGGGTCCTGAAGAAGCGTCACCGGATCACTTAGTGACCAAACATAGACGCGAAACATGTTGACCATATGGGATTAGGCGAACTACCTTCCTAGACTATAGAGTGTAACGGTACATTATTTCCAGTGACACTCTAATATATATTTTTTGCTTTTAATCTTGGCCTGAACCCAATTTCTATCACATTAAAATAGTGGCTCAGGTTCAGAGCCAATTTTAGAGTTTTGTCTCTTTTTCTATACTCTCCGTTTCTGATTCAGTTTCTTTCCCAGACCCTTGTTGTTAGCAATTTTATAACGGTTGAGTGCCACCCAGAATGTTGGGTGGCCCGCCAGGCATTGCAGCACCAGTCTGGCGAGGAGTGAGCCCGATGATGATACCTGTCACCCAAATGGGTGGTTGAGGGCCCTCCTGAGATTACTCAGTATAGCTTCGCCATTTCCAAACTGGATCATTTTCTTTATGTCTCTTCTTTGTGGAACAGTGCACCTGTTTTGATATTATAGGTTCATATGGGAGACTGTGCACTGGACCAGTAATCTCCCAGTCCCCTCCTTGTTTATAGAGTTTATGGCATAGATAAGTCACCCCTCTAGCAGGCCTTGCAGCCCTAAGGCAGGGTGCACTATACCACAGGCGAGGGCATAGGTGCATGAGCACTATGCCCCTACAGTGCCTAAGCAAAACCTTAGACATTGTAAATGCAGGGTAGCCATAAGAGTATATGGTCTGGGAGTCTGTCAAACAAACTCCACAGCACCATAATGGCTAGACTGAAAACTGTGAAGTTTGGTATCAAACTTCTCAGCAATAAATGCACACTGATGCCATTGTGCACTTTATTGTAAAAATACACCCAGAGGGCATCTTAGAGATGCCCCCTGAAAACCTACCCGACTCCAGTGTGGGCTGACTAGTTTTTTCCAGCCTGCCACACACCAGACATGTTGCTGGCCACATGGGGAGAGTGCCTTTGTCACTCTGTGGCCAGGAACAAAGCCTGTACTGGGTGGAGGTGCTTCTCTCCTCCCCCTGCAGGAACTGTAACACCTGGCGGTGAGCCTTAGAGGCTCACCCCCTTTGTTACAGCACCACAGGGCATCCCAGCTAGTGGAGATGCCCGCCCCTCCGGCCACTGCCCCCACTTTTGGCAGCAAGGCTGGAGAAGATAATGAGGAAAACAAGGAGGAGATACTCCCCAGTCAGGACAGCCCTAAGGTGCCCACTCTTACTTTTAGAAATCCTCCATCTGATTCCCCCAATAGGATTAGGGATGTGCCCCCCTCCCCACAGGGAGGAGGCACAAAGAGGGTGTAGCCACCCTCATGGCCAGTAGCCATTGGCTACTGCCCTCCCAGACCTAAACACACTCCTAAATTGAGTATTTCGGGGCTACCAGAACCGAGGAAGATAGATTCCAGCAACCTAAAGAAGAAGGACTGCTGACCTGAAGCCCTGCAGTGAAGACGGAGACAACAACTGGTTTGCCCCTCAGCCCCACCGGCCTGTCTCCCTACTTCGAAGAAAACTGCAACAGTGACGCATCCCACAGGGTCCAGCGTCCTCTGAAGCCTCAGAGGACTACCCTGCATTTAAAGGACCAAGAAGCTCCCGAGAACAGCGGCCCATTCAAGAAACTGCAACTTTTGGAAACAAAGAAGCAACTTTTAAAGACCACACATTTCCCGCCGGAAGCGTGAGACTTTCCACTCTGCACCCGACGCCCCCAGCTCGACCTGCGGAAAACTAACACTACAGGGAGGACTCCCTGACGCCTGCAGAGGAAATCCAGAGGCTCCCCCTGACGCGACTGCCTGCTTCAAGGAACCCGATGCCTGGAAACCACACTGCACCAGCTGCCCCCAGGACCTGAAGGAACCGAACTCCAGTGCAGGAGCGACCCCCAGGCGACCCTCTGCCTAGCCCAGGTGGTGGCTACCCCAAGGAACCCCCCCGTGCCTGCCTGCATCGTTGAAGAGACCCCTGGGTCTCCCCATTGATTCCTATTGAAAACCCGACGCCTGTTGGCACGCTCCACCAGGCCGCCCCTGTGTACTTTCTGTGCCTGCTTGTGTCCCCCCCCAGTGCCCTACAAAACCCCCCTGGTCTGCCCTCCGAAGTCACGGGTACTTACCTGCTGGCAGACTGGAACTGGGGCACCCCTATTTCCACTGAAGCCTATGTGTTTTGGGTACCACTTTGACCTCTGCACCTGACCGGCCCTGAGCTGCTGGTGTAGTAACTTTGAGGTTGCCTTGAACCCCCAACAGTGGGCTACCTTGGACCCAACTTTGAACCCTGTAAGTGTTTTACTTACCTGTGAACTTAACATTTACTTACCTCCCCCAGGAACTGTTGATTTTTGCAGTGTCCACTTTTAAAATAGCTTATTGCCACTATTGTCAAAACTGTACATGCTATTGTGATTATTCAAAGTTCCTAGAATACCTGAGTGAAATACCTTTCATTTAAAGTATTGTTTGTAACCTGTGGTTCTTAAAATAAACTAAGAAAATATTTTTTTCTATATAAAAACCTATTGGCCTGGAATAAGTCTGAGTGTGTTCCTCATTTATTGCCTGTGTGTGTACAACAAATGCTTAACACTACCCTCTGATAAGCCTACTGCTCGACCACACTACCACAAAGTAGAGCATTATAATTATCTCTTTTTGCCACTATCTTGCCTCTAAGGGGAACCCTTGGACTCTGTGCATGCTATTTCTTACTTTGAAATAGTACATGCAGAGCCAACTTCCTACAGGTAACAAGTCTGTATGCATTTAACTATCCATCTGGCTAAGTCCTGTTTGGATATAGGGTTATCAGCATGGGGTTTCTGGAATGCGATGAACAATTGTTTAGTTTTACAAACTGTTTTTGTTCTGTCTATATAGTACATTAGAGCTTTTTTTTATGTCTAATGTATGCAGTGCTCTTTCTGCTACTGAGTCTGGCTGTGGGAAGAAGACTGGGAGTTCCAACGGTTTGGTTTAATTGAAACAGTGAAGTGATCTTTGGTAGAAATGTTGGATTTGTGCGGAGAACCACTTTATGTTTGTGTACTTGTATAATAGGTTCCTCAATAGTGAAAGCCTGTATTTCACTAACTCTTCGTAGTGAAGTGATAAATGCCACTTTCCAAGTTAAGAATTGGATTTGACAAGAATGCATGGGTTCATAAGGTGGGCCCATGAGTCATGTAAGTACAATATTAAGATTCCACGAGGGTACTGGTGGAGGTCTTGGAGGTCCTTCCATGAAGGCTTTAATGACTGGTATTCTAAATAGTGATTTTGCATGTTTAATTTGCAAGTATGCTGAAATTGCAGTGAGGTGTATTTTGATGGATGAAAAAGCAAGATTTGCTTTTTGTAAGTGTAGTAAATAGCCTACGATGTACTGTATGGACACATCTAACGGTGTGATGTATTTTGCTTGGCAGTAGAAATCGAATCTTTTCCATTTATTAGCATAGCAATGTCTGGTGGTAGGTTTTCTTGCCTGTTTAATGACTTCCATACATTCGTTTGGAAGATTTAGATAGACTTCAGGAGCCAGATTGCTAGATTGAGCATTGCTGGATTGGGGTGTCTGATCTGCTGTGTGTGTTGCGTTAACAGGTCTGGTCTGTTTGGAAGTTTGATGTGGGGTACTACTGAGAGGTCCAACAGTGTGGTGTACCACGGTTGGCGTGCCCACGTTGGTGCTATGAGTATTAGTCTGAGTGTTTTGACGCAGTTTGTTGACTAGAAAAGGAATGAGTGGGAGAGGGGGAAAAGTGTAAGCAAATATCCCTGACCAATTGATCCATAGAGCATTGCCCTTGGACTGAGGGTGTGGGTACCTGGACGCGAAGTTTTGGCATTTTGCGTTTTGGTTTGTGGCAAACAGATCTATGTCTGGTGTCCCCCACTGGAGAAAGTAGTTTTGTAGTATCTGGGGATGTATTTCCCACTCGTGAGTTTGCTGGTGAACTCGACTGAGATTGTCCGCTAGTTGATTGTGAATGCGTGGAATGTATTGCGCTATTAGGCGAATATTGTTGTGAATTGCCCAATGCCAAATGTTTTGTGCTAGGAGGCAGAGTTGTGATGAGTGTGTTCCCCCCTGGTTGTTTAAGTAATACATTGTTGTCATATTGTCTGTTTTGACAAGAATGTGTTTGTGAGCTGGAAGAGGTTGAAAAGCTTTTAGTGCTAGAAAGACTGCTAGCAGCTCTAAGTGATTTATGTGTAGCTGTTTTTGCTCATTGTCCCACTGTCCTTGTATATTGTGATTGTCGAGGTGTGCTCCCCACCCAATCATTGATGCATCTGTTGTGAGAATGGCGTGAGGCACATGGTCTTGAAAAGGCCGCCCTTTGTTTAAATTTACAGGGCTCCACCACTGAAGCGAATAGTGTGTTTGGCCGTCTATCAACACTAGATCTTGGAGTTGACCCTGTGCCTGCGACCATTGTTTTGCGAGGCACTGCTGCAAGGGCCGCACGTGTTACCGTGCATTTGGCACAATTATGATGCATGATGCCATCATGCCTAGGAGTTTCATCACAAATCTGACTGTGTAATGTTGATTTGGTTGTATTTTTGGTACCATGGTGTGGAATGATTGTACCCTTTGTGGGCTTGGACTTGCTAAAGCTTTTTGAGTGTTGTGTAGCTCCCAAATATTGTTGAATTTGGGATGGTTGCAAGTTTGATTTTTGGTAATTTATAGAAAACCCTAGTGTGTGTAGGGTATCTATTACATAACAGGTGTAATTTTGACGCTGCTGTTGAGTGTTGGCCTTTATTAGCCAATCATTCAGATAAGGGAATACATGCATGTGTTGTGTCCTTATGTATGCCGCTACCACAGCAAGGCATTTTGTAAATACTCTGGGGGCTGTTATACCGAAAGGTAATACCTAGGAATGGGTAATGTTTTCCCTGTATCACGAACCTGAGGTATTTTCTGTGAGATGGATTGAAGGGTATATGAAAATACGAATCCTTTAAATCCAGTGTTGACATGTATTCTCCCTGTTTTAGTAATGGGACTACATCTTGTAGTGTCACCATGTGAAAGTGTTCTGATTTGATGAATAGGTTGAGAGTCCTGAGATCTAAAATTGGTCTTCGTGTTTTGTCCTTTTTGGGAATAAGGAAGTACAGGGAATATACTCCTGTTCCCTTTTGTTGATGAGGTACTAGTTCTATGGCTTGTTTTATCAATAGTGCCTGCACCTCTGTTTGTAACAATGTTAGATGTTGCGATGACAGTTTGTGCGCTCTTGGGGGAAATATCTGGAGGAAGATGTGTGAATTCTATGCAGTAACCATGTTGGATAATTGATAGGACCCATGTGTCCGTTGTTATGTTGTCCATTGATTGTGGAACATTCCCAGTCTTCCTCCTACTGGGGATGTGTGTTGGGGAAAGGTGATGGGCAAGTCACTGCTTGGTATTAGTGGCCTGCTTTGTGGCTTGGAATTTTCCCCTTGACCTTGGGAATTGTCCCCTGAATGACCTCAAAACCCCCCTCTCTGATACTGTGATTGGTAGGAGGGTTTTTCTTGAGAGGTGGATATTTCTGCTGACTGTGGTCTAAAACCTCCCTTATATTGCAGTTTTTTTTAATATCCCTCTGTATTGGGAGGAGTAGAGCGCACCCATTGCTTTGGCCGTATCCGTGTCCTTCACCTTTTCAATGGCCGTGTCTACTTGTGTGCCAAATAGCTGTTGCTGATTGAACGGCATATTAAGGACAGCCTGCTGAATCTCTGGTTTGAAGCCTGAGGATCTCAGCCAAGCATGGCGTCTAATGGTTACAGCAGTGTTCACTGTTCTTGCGGCAGTGTCTGCAGAATCTAAAGCAGATCATATCTGATAATTAGATATTGCTTGTCCATCCTCTACCACTTGCTGAGCTCTTTACTGTTATTCCTTGGGGAGATGTTGGATGATATCGCTCATTTCGTCCCAATGAGCTCGGTCATATCGTGCAAGAAGGGCCTGAGAGTTTGCTATGCGCCACTGATTGGCAGCTTGTGACGCTACTCTTTTTCCTGCCGCGTCGAACTTCCTACTCTCCTTATCTGGAGGTGGCGCATCTCCAGATGACTGCGAGTTGGCTCTCTTTCTCGCAGCTTCAACCACTACAGATTCCAGGGTCAGCTGTTGTGTGATGAACAGTGGGTCCGACGGTGGTGGCTTGTGTTTCTTTTCCCCCCGGGGTGTAATGGCTCTCCCTTTCACAGGCTCCTGAAAAATTTATTGGGCATGTTTAAGCATGCCTGGGAGCATAGGAAGTCTCTGATAGGAAGCATGCATAGTGGACAAAGTATTAAAGAGAAAATTGTCCTCCAATGGCTCTGTATGCATGCTCACATTGTGGAATGCAGCAGCCCTAGCCAAGACTTAAGTATATGAGGTGCTATCCTCGGGTGGAGAGGGTTTCGAAGGATAGTACTCAGGGCTATTGTCCGACACAGGGGGATCGTAGAGGTCCCAGGGGTCTGTATCCTCTTGCGACTGCACAGTGTGTGTGTGGGTGACTGTGCAGTGGGCACTGCAATAGGTGACACTGTTCTTTGCAGAGAATTTGGAGGAGAAAGTTCTGGTGAAAAATGGTATAACGAAGATTTTTCTCTGGGTACTTTAGCCTTTGGCTGTTCAGTGTCTGTCCGCCCTTGGAAAGCTAGTTTCCTTTTGAATTTGAGAGGAGGTGCAGTTTGGATCTTCCCAGTATCCTTATGGATCTGTATCCTTGCCTGTGTTTCATCAAACTCCTCCATTTTAAGTTCCTCCTCAAATCTGTGTCTCTCTTTTAGTTGTTTTGAGAGTCCAGGTTCCTCGGTGTACGAGGCATTTTTCGTCTCCGAACCCATTGTTTTCGGCACCGAAATGCCCATGCTGATGGTAGGCCTCGGCTCCGAAAGACTCTTTCGAGGCTTCGCCGACTCGACGAGTCGATGTCGAGTTTTCTCGGTGACGTGTTCTCGGCACGATTTTGGCCTTTTTCGGTGCCGAATGTGTTGCTTGGTCACCGCTTGATTTTTTATGTGGTCGAGCCATGGCCTTCCGGCAGTGGCGTCCCCGAGGTCTTATGTTTCTTAGACTGACTGTGGGCTTGGGTCAGGGCAGGCGTACTCACGTGTTGGCCTGCTGTAGGTGGTCGGTCTCGTCTGAGTCCGAACCTTGGATGGAGATAGCCATCTCCTCTTCTTCGACATCAAGGTGCTCTGAACTTTGACGCCATTTGCAGCTGCCTCGCCCTCCGATCCCTCAAGGTCTTCTTCGATCGAAAGGACTTGCAGGCCGTGCAAGTATCTTCTCTGTGGTCGGGTGACAAACAGATTACAGACCCGGTGTTGGTCTGTGTATGGATACCTGGCATGGCACTGTGGGCAGAAACGGAAAGGGGTCCGGTCCATTAGGCTTCGACATTTTCTGTGGTCGGGCTGACCAGGCCCCGGCTGGGCCCGGAAGCCCCGAAGGGCCACCGAAGCTGTGTTTCGCCGGTGTCGAGGCAAGATGTTTCCCGATCGAAAACAATACCGACGCTTTTGGGTGATTTTAGTTTTTTTCTGATTCAAATACACAGAGCGAAGAGGAACATGTCCGAACCCGATGGCGGAAAGAAAACAATCTAAGATGGAGTTGATGCCCATGCGCAATGGAGCCGAAAGGGAGGAGTCAGTTGGGAGCTAGTTTCATTTGGAAGAGTGTTTTTTGTTGTGCCAATTGATCCCCCCGCCTCCACCTCTCCAGCCCACCCTCCCCCAAAAATAAATATGTTTAGGACTGGCCCCAGGGGATCAGGTTCCCGGGGTCAAGAACGGCCTGAGAAGGGGGCTTGCGCATACCTTCCACCCAAAAAATAATATAAGAATGACAGCCCCGGGCTGAAATCGGACGGGAGCCGCGTGGCCCCCTCCTCCATTTATTGAAGGCTGAGCCCCGGGGGATGGGGTCCCCTGGGCCCAGATGGGCCTGAGGAGTGGGACCATGCGCATCTGCAGCCAACTTGCACTGCGCATGGTCAAAGGACGAGCGCTATGTGGGGTTGGATGGTTAAGGGCTGGCCACAGGCCTGGCTCTGTGGCCAACCCTGACTCACATGGCCAAAGGCCGTGCGCAGCACAGCATTGGGTGGTTATAGGTGATTGGCCACAGAGCCTCCCCACAGGCCAGGCCCTGCAACCAACTGCCACCCCACACGGCCTTTGGTTGGATTAACGTAGAGTAATGAAAACTACTTTACATTTTTAAAAAACCCATAAAAATTCACTGAAAAAAAGCAAAGGTTACAGGGACGTTATAGTGAGAAAACAGAATTTTTAAAAAAACAAATTCACTAAAAAAAATAAAAAAAACAAAAAAAAATGGTTACAGGGACTTTAGGCTCACATTTTAAACTGAAAAAAAACATATAATTCACCCTCTTATAGTGTTATCCCAAGCAACTTTAACTCATGCGCTAAGGTAACTTAACTATAACTCGCGCCCTCGCCGTGCACTGCTAATTACCCCACAAATTACGGGACTTATTACATTGATATTATCAAAGATAATCACATCTGCAGTAAAATTTGATGAAAAAACCTGGTATTGTACGTTTAAAAGGTGAGCCTAACTATAATGTGTAGGAAGCTGGCCCATTGTGTGGTGGACATTGATGGTGTTACACCTTATACTAGGCCCAAGCAAACCACAAGTAGTTAGTGTTACAGTGTCTAGACAACCAGTGCTGTCTAGGGTATTTGTGACTAGCAGCAAAGACTTATTTAGAAGGTATGTGAAGCACTTGCAATACCACAGTAGTTACACAGTAACTTATCACACATGAAACGAATCACACAGTGTTGCAAAAATAAAGGTACTTTATTTTAGGCACACAAAACTAGACTACCATTGGTACACCTCCCTCTGGAGATATGAACACACAAAATATACACAGTACTAAAGGAAACCATAAATTAGCAATGGCCCACATAGGTGGGACAAACTATACACTAAAAAAAAAAAAATGCGAATGGGTGTCCCCACCAGAGTGTATGGAGTAGTTAGACAAGGGCTGGGGGAGAGTGGAACCCCAAAAGGAAGGTACCTAGAAGATCCCCAGTGGCAGGGTGCAGAGGGGTAAGTTACAAATACAAAGAAGCTGCTGGAGGTTTCACAGAGCTGTGGAGGACCAGCAAGGTCCAGGGGACTCGACCTTTAGAGAGGAGTCCGGGTGACCCTCAGGATGCAGGAGAGCCAGCACAAGCAGTCCGCTGGCAGCAGGCACAGTAACTCGCAGTGAGGCCCAGTCTGCACACCTGAAGAGGAGTCCCACATCGCTGGAGCAGAAGAGAGGAGACTGTCCTTGCAGAGGTAAAGTTCTGGAGGACGGGGCTACATGGAGCCTGAAGATCCCTTGGAGCAGGAGTCAACAAGGCTTGGTTGGTTCAACAGTCGCGGTGCACAGAGATTCTGTCCCAGTTGCAAAGACTCGACGTCTCCCACGTTGGACAGAAGGCAGAGAGGCCCCAAGGTATTCTTCGGAACCACCACCTGTGTTGCAGAATCTGCGCAGATCCAGAGGACAGAAGATCCCACCAACCAGACGTCATTGTCTTAGGTGCCCGCAGATGCAAGGGAGTGACTCCTTCACTCCAAGAGAGATTCCTTCTTCCTGCAGCTGAGGTCTTGCTGACCCCAGGGGATGCATAGCTGTGGAAATGTTGGAGAGCGCTGACAGGAGTCACGGAAACAATGTTGCAAAGAGAGGTTATCTCAGGCGGTGCAGTCTTGTTCGGTTCCTGTGTAGCCCAGCAGCGGATCTAGAGGAAAGCAGATGTTTTTGCAGAGTGTTCCTGGTGGAGTCTTGCATGAAAAATGTGGGGACCCACCCACAAAGGAGTCCCTAAAATGACCAAAAAGGGGGTTTGGTCACTCTGAGGTGACCAACTATCAGGAGGGGTCACCGAGGTCAGCTACCTGCCTACCCAGTCAGATACTCCCAGATGCATCTGCCCATCTTGATTCCAAGATGGCAGAACCAAGCGGCTACCTAGAGGAGCTCTGGGCACCACCCTAGGAGTGGAGCTGGACAGGGGATTGGACACTCCCTTTTCTTTAGTGTGTTTCACACCAGAGCAGGGACCAGTGGTCCTAGGACAGGTGCAAACCGGATTATGCAAGGAAGGCACCAAACGTGCCTTTAAAGCAGCCCGTGGCACTGGAAGATTACCCCTCTCCAGCCCAGTAACACCTATTTCCAAAAGAGAGGAGGTTGCGCCCCTGTGACAGGAAATCCTTTGTCTGCTGTCCCCTGCTCGAGCTGGTCAAGCAGGAGGGCAGGATCGGGTCTGGGAGCTGCAGCAGTGCGGGCTGCCTGCAGACCCTGGAAGACTGGTAGGAGCAGAACTGGGGGATCCTCTAAAGAACCCCCCAAGAGTGCATGGAATCACGCCGCTAATACTGGAATCAGTATTGGGGTACGATTCTGACATGTTTTATACAAAACAAGCCCAGGCTTGGAATTACCATTATGTAGCTGGACCACAGGTAGTGGCGAGTACATAGCTAAAATGGCTTCCACGCACTCACAAAGTCGAGGGAATTGGAACTGGAGTTCTTAGGGGCACCTCCGCTCATATAGGGGTGCCCAAACACAGACCAACACCCTACCCTTTGGGCTGAAAGGGCCTACAAAAGGGGTGACTTGCAGTGACCTGGTGTAGTGACTAGCAGTAAAAGGCAGCATGCACCATTTCACACAGGTTGCAAAAGACAGGCCTGCAGACACGGTTTGCATGGACTCCCTTGGGTGGCATAATACATGCCGCGGCCCATGGGAGGCCTATGGTGTACCAATGTCCTGGATACCATCTACCAGGGACTTACAGGGATACACCAGTATGCTAATTGTGGGATGTAAGAAGTACCAAGACAACCAAATTTAGAGGAGGGAGCACAACACTGGGGGTCCTGATTAGCAGGATACCAGTGAAAAGCGTAACCACACTGACATCAGGCAAAAAGTGAGGGTAAGCATGCCAGAAAGAGAGGACTTTCCTACACTTCCCCCCCCCCCCCCCCCACCAACCGAAGGACAATAAGACTAACCTTGCGCAGTTGAGTCTTCACTGTCTAAGTGGAAATATCTGGAGAGTCCATCTGCATTGGAGTGGTTACTCCCAGGTCTATCCTTCCACTGACTAGTCCACTCCCTGTAGAAAGATGGACCACCTCAACAGTTTGGGATTTTCACCTTTCATTTGCTTAAGCCATAGGAGGTGATCTGTTTGAACAAGGAAGTGAGTGCCAAACAGGTATGGCATAAGCTTCTTCAAGGCCCAGACCACAGCAAAGACCTCCCTCTCAATGGCTGACCAACGCTTTTCTCGGGGGGGGGGGTCAGCTTTCAACTTATAAAAGCAACAGTTTCATCCTGGCTCTCTTCATTAAGTTGGGAAAGTACTGCCCACCTCTGAAGCATCTGTATGGACAATTAATTGTTTTGAGTAGTCAGTGCTTCTGAGAATTGGAGCAGAGCAGAGTCTATTTTAGGTCATCAAATGCTTTTTGGCAGCTAGCTGCCCATAAGACTTTTTTTGGCATCCTTTTGTATATGAGGTCATTCAAGGGGAATACAATAGAGCTATATCCCTTTCTGAATCTTCTGTAATACCCAGTCAGGCCTAAGAAGGGTCTGACTTGGGTTTGAGTGGTGTCGGCAACCCAATCCATTATGGTTTGGATTTTGCTCTGTAGTGGCTGAATTTGGCCTCCATCTACCAGGTGGCCCAAATAAATAACTTTGCCCTGCCCTATCTGGCATTTGGATGTCTTCATAGTGAGGCCTGCCTTTTCTAAGGCCTCAAGTACACTTCTAAGGTGGACTAGGTAAGCCTCCCAGGTGGAGCTAAAGACAGCTATGTCATCTTGATATGCTGCACCTAAGCTTTCCAGGCCTTGATGAATATGTTCACCAACCTTTGAAATGTTACAGGGGCATTCTTCAACCTAAAGGTCAGCACTGTTAAGTGATAGTGCCCACGAGGTGCTGATAATGCTGTTTTCAGCTTTGCAGCATCGGTTAACTTGATCTGCTAATACCCTGCAGTCAAGTCAAATGTGCTGAGATACTTGGCTGCAGCCAGAGTATCTATTAGTTCATCTGCTCTAGGAATTGGATGGCCACCAGACCTTGTGACTGCATTGAGGCCTCTGTAATCGACACAAAATTTCACCTCATTTTCCTTTTTCAGAGTGAGCCTTGGGTACCAAGACTACAGAACTAGCCCAAGGGCTGTCTGACGGCTCAATGATTCCTACCCCTAGCATATTTTGCACTTCTGCTTTGATGCATTCTCTGACATGGCCAGGCTGCCTACAGATTTTTCTTTTTACAGGCAGACTGTCTCCTGTGTCAATATCATTTTCACACCAGGGGTCAAATAAGAGTTCAGAGAACTGACTGAGGAGATTTTTACAGTCAGCTTGTTGCTGGTCAGAGGCAGTCAGCAAGAACAACTCCCTCCACTGAACCATCAACTGGGTTGTGGGAGAAGAGGTCAGGGAGAGGGTCACTCGCTTCTTTCTGACCTTCATCAGTGGCCATGAGCAAGGTCATGTCAGCCCTACTGTAATAAGGCTTTAGGCGATCCTCATAAAGCACCCCATGGAGGCTTCTTGGAGTATCCAGGTGAACTAAATAGGTGACCGCACTTTTTTTCTCTCCAATGGTGAGGGGGGCACTTCACTTGTCTGAGTGCCCTAGGAGCCACAGGCTCGAAGACCCACATTTTCTGTCCTGGCTGATAAACAGTCAGTACAGCCTTTTGGACATGCGATTGCTCTTGCAGTTCCCGGCTGGACTGAAGGTTTTTGGTTGCTGTCTTCATGTACTCTGCCATTCTACATCTCAGGCCCAGTACATAATCTACTATGTCTTGCTTGGAAGATTTGAGAGGTTGCTCCCAACCCTCCATTACAAGGGCAAGTGGATCCCTAACTGGATATTCCAACATAAGCTCAAATGGACTATAGCCCACTCCCTTCTGAGGAACTTCCTTGTAGGCGAAGGAGGCAAGGCAATAGGACATCTCATCTTCTGAGTTTTTCAGAGTGCCATGATAATGCCTGTTTAGGTTTTGTTGAACCTTTCAACTAAACCATTTCCTGGTGGATGGCAAGGGGTGGTGAACTGCTAGGTTACACCATACTCCTTCCACACTGCTTTTAGAAATGCAGACGTTAAGTCTGCATCTCTGTCTGACACCACCTCTTCAGGAAACCCACCCTTGAAAGATTCTTTTAAGGCCCTCGGCCACTACAGGGGCTGTAGTAATCCTAAGGGGAATCACCTCTGGGTACCTGGTGCATGGTCCACCACCACCAGTATAAATATTTTCCTAAATGCAGTTGGAGGGTCTAGGGGTCCAACAATATCAATCCCTACCCTGTGAAATTGTACCTCAACCACTGAAAGTGGAATTAAGGGGGCCTTTGAGGTTCTACCTGTCTTACCACTGGCTTGACAGGTGACATAGGAGCAACAAAACATTTTTGTGTCCTCAGACATATGGGGGGGGGAAGAGGGGGTCAGTAAAAGTGTGGGACAAGTATGTCCCAAGCCTTCCTTTGCCCCAAATTGCCTGCAAGGGGAATATCATGGACCAGTGTCAATAGGAACACCCTAATATTTTGAGGGAAGCACCAAGCTTGGGATCACTTGCCTCAGAGGAAAGGAGGCTATTGTCCCAGTAGACCTTATGGGTCCCACTGATACCCCCTGCTTCCCGATTGGCAGCTTGCTGTCTCAGGCTCTAAAGAGGGACATGACTTCTGTTCTATGCTTAGTTCCGCCCTAGTGGGTCCTCCTGCACCTAAGACCTCAGCTGTGTCAGCTTTCAGCTTCTGGTGCAGGTTCCACACAATGGGTAGATTCCTCTTCCTGAGGAGTTGGATCCTCACCTGAACTATGGACAGGGGGAAACTTCTTACCCTGCCCGGCCCTCCTTTTGGGAATCTCCTGGGCCATTTTTCCAGGCGCTAGTGTTACCTGCTCTCTCCGTTTCTTGGCCTGTGCTCTAGTAAGAGCAAAGATGTGCATTGCTGCATGGGCTTCCAACTCCACATAAGCCCAGGCTGAAGTATCAAAATTATTGCCCAGTAAACACTCTACAGGCAGGTCAGAGGATACCACAACTTGTAGGGCCAGTAACACCCCCAAAGCCCCAACTAAGGTCAACAGCAGCTACAGGCTGCCAGTTGTGAGCGCTAGTGACTCTGAACGTGTGTCCAAGTAGGTGTTCTTCAGGGGACACCAGTTTTTCAGTCACCACTGTGACACTGGTATCTGTGTCCCTGTAGGCCTCAGCCTCAACACAATTGATAAGGGGATGCTGCCTGTATTTACTCATATGAAGGGGACAAGCAGCTACGTTGGCAAGGTCAATACCACCCTCGGAGACAAAAACTGCCTCAGTAGTCTCCCTGACTAACCCAGAGCCCACTGCAGCTCCCACTACTACCAGTGCTATTGCTAGTAGTAGAAGTGGTAGTAGCAGGCTTGGTGCTCTTTTTAGGACAGGCGGTCACCTGCTCTGTGACATTTTTGTCTACTCAAGTAGCACCGAGATTTCTTATTGTTGGATGAGGAAGAAGAGGATATACACCCTCCCCCTGAAGAATTTTGTGGGCCTGATGAAAACTATTCCTTTTTATCTTTGGGTTTGTCCCCACCTTTCTCCAGATTTTTGGAAGAATCTTTCTTTTTCTGGTCACCCCCAGTGTTCTATTTCCTACCCAATCTGGTGCGAAACCATTTGTCTCCCATGTTTTATTTTACTAACTCTTCAAAGGAGGTGGTAGTCCATTTGCAAACGGGACGGTGTGCTCACGGGCCTTCCCCCTTTGAGAATATAAAAAAATATTTGTTAAGATTGGGTAGGGTCCTATGGACCACTGTCCACTCTTAAAAAATGAAAGTTAATAATTTATTTATTTTTAAACACATCCAGTTTTGCTTTAAGGAAAACATGGCTATATTAAAAAATGCTTTATCTAGAAGCAATCACAAAGTTGGTGGCCTGCTCACCCCAGCATGTCACCATCCCTGTAATGGCTAGCATTCCTAAAGAGTTGCTAACTGCAACCTACCTCATTAATATTCATGAAGTAGGGCGATTTGCGACCTACTAAAAACTAATTTAAAAAAAAAAAAAAAAGTTTCATGTTTTAGAAATAACAGTTTCTTAATTGTGATTCTGAGATTACTGCAATTAGGAAATCACTATCCCTAATGTTAGTACATCTAATCCTTGGTCACCATACACAGTACCATTGCAAAATGGACCCTCATGGCAATGTTCAATTTTGTTTTTATTTATTTATTCTTATTTTCAACCAAATGCCAGGCATGTTTATGCAGTATCATTTAATTTTGTTCTCAGTTTATTCTTGGGATTTATATTGCGAATGCTTGATGAGCTTCAGTGTGTTTTATTTTGGATGAATACAAGAAAGTCAGTGGATGGAGGAATGGATGCATTAGTGCAAGGATGAGTGAAGGAGTGCATATAATACGAGGTATTGGGTATCTACACTTGTGAGTAACTGAAGAGGAACTTCAGTTATAAGCTAAATTTATCAGCACAGTCAATGCTGGTTTCCAATAGTTTTCACATTTTTCCAAATTTATGGGCTGAAAGTTAACATTCTGTGTGGATATACTATTTCCCTCCTTGTTCTTCTCCAACATTTTAGGTGGAAGAGAGACACGTTGCCTCACGCAGATGAAGTGGCATGAGTAATAACATGTACTATGCGCCACTTATAGCCACCTGCCTTCTTTAATGGAAAACAAATCCACATAAAAACACAATCCTTAATTGTGCAAAGCATTCACCACAATCGGTAGTGATGAATGACAAGGACATGTTCAGTATTACATGACAATAACAGCAGCTGTTGAAATGTCTTCCCCTGCCCAGGCAGCTTATTTCGAGTCAGGGAGAGGAATGTATGGATCACAATTTTAAAGGTGGACAACCCTTGTACACTTGCAGGGGTTAACCTTGTCACGCAGACTGGGGTTAAAAACAAGGGATGTTAGGACATTCCTTCAAGCCTCTTTGGCACAATCATGGATGTCCTCCCATCTTGCTGTATAGCACAATTTAATCACGATTTGCTCTTAGAAACTCTCCTTGTGTGAAGGAAAGCAGTTGCATGCAGTTCAATCAGAGAATGAATTGTTAGACTACAAGGTAGCACGATGCCCTACAAACCTTTATTGGCGATGTACCGCTGAAAAAATATTCAGTGAACCATTAATAAAAAGCCTACAGCATATTTGGTCCCACCTGTCTTAAACACGGGGAATGCGAATTCAGGTTAAAAACAGGATTTAACTTTGAAAATACCATGGATGTACAGTTCCTTCAGAATAGACGTCAACTAAAATCTACAGAAAGTTCATGCAGCAGCACTCCAAGTGCCTGTTTCAAAAGTGAGCATCAATTTTCGCCTTTCAGAAATGGCAGTTCAAAGGGTTTCGCCACTGCGTGCTCCAAGGCTAATGCATACGTGTAAACTCTAGCATCCACCACAATGTGCTCCTTCGCCACTAGTGCTGAAAAAGAAGAAAATACTGCTTAACGCTAGTAAAGCATACAAAGGCACAGAAACTGAAGCAAAGCACAGTAAAAAGTGCAGCAAAAGAGACGTTAACCCTAATCGTTTTAAACACAGTATAAAAACACAAAAGGAATGTATGCAGTGAATGTAACAAATCTATGTATGTGTTACAGTTGTCCGAAACATTTATGGTTTAATCAACACCCCTTATTAGTCTATAAATAAAGATGTTAATTTTAACCTACATGTAACACTCATTACACACATCAATACGATTCAATAAATGGTTCAAAACATTAATTTAATGTCGGTCTCCTATTTGAAATATATCTCCTATTGCTTCATAAACACCTTTAAACATACCTAACCTAGGGCTGTGGCCTAACACTGCTCCAAGATGGTGTGTTCTGAATGAGCTCCGCCAGTCAGAGCGCCTATCGTGCTTGCCGCCCGCTTTGGCACGTTGTGCACACCGGCCCGGGGACCTAAATATGTTAAATAAGTAAACCAGCACCTACACCAGTGGGAGAGGTGGCCGCATCCCACTGCAGTGTCTGATGCGCATGCCCAGAGGAAGACTTCCCGCATCGGGCCTGCTCTGCGGACCCCCCGCGGGTTCCCGGAGTCCCGTGACGGTGCTTGACGCTGTATCGGGCGGAGAGGGTGGCAGGCGCTGCTGGCTGTGCTTCGTGGGCCTGGGCGGCCCTGGGGCGGGGGAGCTGCAGAGGTGCGCTGAACTGGGGACGGCAGGGGGGGGGGAACACGCTGGAACCTTATCGTGGCATAGGCCCAGCTGCGGCCCTCAAACATGCGGCTTCCAGGCCTGGCACCACCAAGAGATAATCAATTTTGGCTGCTGGTCTGGACTCCAGATAAACTGGACAGAGTCAATAATATTCCCATTAACAGCTGCCACCACTAAATCCAACACTCCATTTCAATTGCAGTGGAAAACGGACCAGGTCAGATACAAGGGCATAATCTATCACTCAGACATTCCCGCTATATGGGCAAACTATGGAACTTGTATGGAGACGTTACCAACATGTATTGATAGATGGATAACCCTTCTGATATTGATGGCTGGTAGAGTAGCTTTAATGAAAACTGTCACCCTTCCCAAATTGCTGTACTTATTCCAGAATATCCCAGGGCCTCCAAATAAAGCCTTCTTTACCCAACTGCATTCACTTCTGATCAGATTGGCATAGGCGGGCAAGCCAACTTTGTATTAGCTGGCGTACTTTACAACTTCCGTACCAGAAGGGTGGGTTTTCTGACCCTAACTTCAAAGACTACTATTTAGTAGCGCAAATACAATATATCCATCACTGGTTCCATAACAGCAGACATATCGCCCACAGGGTCATCGAAAGGGGCTTGATGGTGTCCCACCCCTCTCCTGGTAGTTCCTTTTTGGTCAACTCCCTAGACCAACCAAAGAAATGTACACTGTACGCTGCACCTTCTGGGCCCGGAACAGACTGGCCGCCTTATGTTGTGTTTTCTTGAAATACTTCAAAGATATGCCCATCAGGCATTGTCACGGGCTCCAGCTGGATAACGTATTGCAGTCATGGTGGAAGAGGCATCTTCTTACATTAGGAGACTTCTTTAATGCCAACACATTTAAGACCTAACAGGAATATGTTGGGGACTCCACGGCCAATATGGGAGATGTGCTCACTTATGATAAACGTGTCCACAAATCCAAACATCTTTTCTGTACATTCCCAAAAGAACCCCCGAGTGGTCACTCCTGACCATCCTCCTCACTAACCCACAGCCCTATAAACTTTTATCTCTTATTATACAATGCAGCGTTGGTCTACTGCAGTGGTTCCCAACCTTTTGATTTCTGTGGACCCCCACTTTAACATTAATGGAACCCAGGGACCCCCACTGTAACATCATGGGACTCCGGGGACCCCCGTCTGAGTCATTACTGGAAGCTGGGGACCGAATTTGTAAATATTTTGTAATTTTCCAGGCTCTCGCGGACCCCCTGAGAAGGCTTCGCGGACCCCCAGGGGTTCCCGGAACACAGGTTGGGAACCACTGGTCTACTGGGTTCCAGACCTCCCCTAAGACCCACCGGGCATGGAAGGGCAATCTGGGGCAGGACATAACAGAAGTGCAATGGAGTTTCTGTTGTAGTCAAACTAAGGAAATGTACTCCAATGGACTAGGTTTAGATTAATTCATTACAAACACCGGCATAGATATTTCCCCTATGTTGACACTAAATGTTTCCAATGTGGTGCGCCAGAGGCAACTTTTATATACCTAGCATGGACATGATCCGCGGTAGCCACATTTTGGTCTCGTATCCTTTTAGCATTATATGACCTGTCTGAACATGAATGTCAACTCACCCCCATTATAGTATTATTGGGGTATGTGAAAAAGATTTTAAAAAAGTACGGAAACTCACTGCCCTTGCCTTGCTTTTGTGGAAACAGAGTGGCGATGAGATGGGGAGGTAGACTCACTCCAACGTTAAGTGATTGGCTGAAAGACATGACGCTCTGTTTTATGCGGAAACATTGCCTCCAACAGGATGCCCACAAAGACGTCTGAGGCCCTTTTCGAACATACCACCCACAACTGAATCCAGATTAGACAGTGGGGTCCCAACTGTGGTGCTATAATATACTGACTCTTCCAGCTGGAGGGGTGTTTGTTGAATCTATGTCCTTGTGATGCAATATGCTCTTTTTGTAACATCCTTTGGTACAACTGTATAATGTCCTCCTTGTGCATCTACTGTACTTATTATAAAATGCCTCATAATTCTGTGTCGGAGAGATCCACACTGCTCAACCGAGGACACCTGCCTTCTGTTGCATTACAATATTATGCTGTTATGATTTGCCCACTTTTGCTGTTTTTCTGTAAAATGTCAAATCATTTTACAAACAAACAAACAAAAAAAAAATACCGATCCTAATCTAACAAGCACTGGCCAAGCCAAAACATTGGACGTTCGTTTCAGTCCTGATTTAAACTCTGAAAATACTTAAGTGCACCAGGAAAAATGAAACAAAAAAAAAATGTTGTCTTCGGTTTTCAATGCATTTATGTGATAAAGATTTTACTTGGTGATGATTTACAGTAGATCTAAAATAGCCACATGTTCATAGCAATGTGGGCACTCTATAGTAAGTGGAATGCTATGGAAACAGCCGTTCGCATGAAGTGAGAGAGAACTACTCTTTCAGAGGAGTAATAGACCAATCTATGTATTTTTTTTTTAAAGAAATGCTAACGTGCAGTGCAGACAGCTGCACTGTGAAGCTAGATCTAGAAACGTGAAAATACAACATTTTCAAAACTTATTGCATGAGAAATATATAACATTCCCCATTTTCAGTACCAAGACCCCTAAATCCCTCGCAGAAACCCCGCCATAACAGGTATCACTATGGGAGGGAGAGACCACAAACTTGCTCTTTATGCTGATGATGTCATGGTGGCCTTAACACAACCACTGAAATCCCTACCTCCCCTTATGAGTGAACTAGTGCGCTTTGGGAAAGCGTCAGGGTTCAAAGTTAACCTCCAGATCCTCAACCTCACGGTCCAGAAGGCTGACCAACTTACACTCAAGTGCCTCTTCCCCTTCACATGGGCTATGCAGGGAGTAGTATATCTGGGCCTCCATATCCACGCCACACCAGCGCAGATTGGCGAGAGTAACTATGCTATTGCCCTCAAGAAAATGTGATCGTATTTACAAACCTGGAAAAGCTACACTTTCATGGCTGGGGCGCCATGCAGCGGTCAAAATAAAAAATGCCTAAAATACTGTACATTACCTCTGCAACACCCGCCACGTGTTTTGAGCAAATTGCAACACCTTATAGATGATTATATTCGGGCACGCAAGATGGGCTGTATGCCTAAAAAGCAGGCAACCGTGTCTCTGGCAGAAGGTGGATTTGGGATACCCCATCTCACACATTACTATCAAGCTCCACAGCTTTGTTAATTGGTAGAATGGGCTACGCCTTACTCAGAGAAGCAGTGGTGTTTCATCAGTCAGGCAGTCACTGGCATCCAAATCTAGAAGGTTTCTTGGCTGCCCAAAACGCACCGACCTCTTGGACTATACACTTCCCCTGCCCTTAAGGCTACCATGGGTACTTGGGATAGGGTGCAGCTACCAAAGAAGTTATCCACTCGTATTTCCACGCAAACCCCAATTACTAGGCATCCTGCTTTTTTCCCCAGACTGACAGCGCAACGCATATGTCCAATGGCAGCTTCCCAATTGCAAAAGGAGACTTCTTCGACCACACAGGGCTTGTGGACTTCCCCCAGATAAGGCAGGATTATGGCTTACCCTCGACAGTGCACTGCCAGTATGTTGCTATCCCCACAGGGTCACACAGTCTTCTATTCGCCCCCATGCTTGCCGCTTCCTATTGCCTTTTGAAAAATGGCTCATTAGCTGAGACACAAAAAACACTGTTCTCAATACATCGCAAGCCCCCACCAAATCGACGGCGCAGCTATGCTGGGCAAAGGAATGCGAGTGCTCTTTTACGCCTAGAAAATGGTCAAATGTCCAGAAGCCGGCCAACACCTCGGCCTGCGGCACCTCAAGCAAAGAAACACTGCTTTGTTAGCACATTATTGGTATTATACTCCAGCACAAACAGCTCAGTGGAAGGAGGATGGAGATGCAGTGTTGAAGGGGCTGTGGGCAAGTGGGGACTGACCCATCGTCTTTGGCTGTACCTTAGGCTTCACTAATACTGGGTTGACGTTCTAGCTGCGACTGATCAAATGTACGACTTGGATCGTCCTAGATTCCCGAGCTATATTCTGCTGGGCCTCCCAAACTCCCTCACCTATGCCGTGAAATCTACAAAGGAGCGCGCCATCACTCTGACATTATGTGCTGCCAAACAATTCTTATTGGCATGCTGGGGCACTGCCAAAATGCCCACTCACCTACACTGGCTTTACAAACACTGCGAAGTCATCAGCATGGAAAAGGAGCCACAGACTACCCCACTTCAGCAAGACTTGGGAACCCTGTTAACGTTTCCTCTCTCAGGAATTCAGGAACTCGAGCTGCGCTGCGTATCTCCGCATACTCAATCTGACTTTGGCAGAACACAACAATGACTGAGCCTTTTAGGATAGATGACTCGTGCAAATTACAACCATGACCCCATCAACATCATTGGCACACCCCTTGGAGGTTTCCTACCACAACTAGATAGGTTAACCGCCCCCCCACCCCCCACTTTCTCCCTGGGGTGCTCCCCTTCTATCCTTTGTTACTTCCTCTCTCATCTCTCCCACGCCTACTGCTGTTCCTCAGCATTTGGTGGATGTAGTTGAGATGTTTTTGTGTTGTTTTCACTCACCATTAAAAACAATAAAACAGATTTAAACTTAAAATGAAAAAAATTTGGAGAGTTAACTTGCAAAACCCAACAATATTAATCAACGTTTCCATGATCTCTTCAGATTGTTGGTGAGACAGAACTGAAATCTGGCATCAGAAAATCTTTGGAAATAGAACACTTGCAATGAAATTCAGAATAGAGGAAACAAATAAATAAAAGTGAATTGCATTCTCTGCTTTTTTGTATTGCCAATGCGGTTCGGGAATTTACCTACTCTTTTTTTATCTTGAAAGTATTTAAACTGTAACATCCTTACCCTAGACCGCAAGTTAAAACAATGCAGATGTAGTGCAATTGGCCAATCAACATAAAGCTCCCTCCTGAAAACAGTTGGATTGAAAGCCGTCAAGACAAAGCAGACTAAAACCAGGTCTGGTTTGGTAATTATCTCTGGTTCAGCCAACAATTGCAAGTTGAGACCAAAGTAACTCATTGAAGAGCCTGATAAAAGTTTATAACAACTCATAGCTACTCGGGATTCAAATGTAGAGGGTGGATAACCCCACAGATAAACCAAAATATCAATGGGTCTCAATATCCACAATCTTCTTTTCCCCAAGTTATTCTTGCAATGCGAGTAGAAGCATCGATTCGGGGAGAATATTAATTTTCGTCATGAAACTGTTCTCTGGGGTTTGTAGAACTGCACCAGCTCACTTTCCTCAAAGCGATTTGATTTGTGCTTGAAATGGTGACGTGGGAGCTGAAGTTATGGAACATCTTTGCAGGAGGAGATACGGTGCAACTGTCAGATTTTCGGATTATGGAGCTGGGGAACCAGGTGCGAGTCTCCGCATAAGAGCAACATCCTGAGATTCGGGGCAAATGACTTAATCTACCCATACCTACCAAAAAAATATGAATGTGTCCTTGACCCACCGGAAAGCGTGATTTATCTGATAGACAACAGCACCAAGAGCAAAAGCGAGGGACCGGGGGCCACTTACTTGGGTCCTCATGACGCCTCCGACCTGCCCACAGACTCAAAAATTAAATGACTCTAGATATGCATTTGTGTTATGACTGGTGAGAGATCTTAACTTTTGAGGGACCATGGATATTTCATTGGTAAGGCCCTTGAGCACTTTAGCAGACGTCACACTCCCATAACTCAGCATGATCAGCTGTATACTAAGACTCGGAGTTCTGCAACCAGGCTTGGAACATTGCCTGGGCCACCTACCCCATATCATTTGGTTCTTAGGTTGGGGATGGGCGACAGATGCTTCATGTTTAGAAGTGTAGGGTGCATGGGTAGGGGAGTTTCTTCGGGATTTTCATAGTTTAGTAGTCTTTGTTGTGCAAGCCCTGGAATAAAACTGTCTATAGACACACAAAACTAAGCACAAAATTGCATGACAGACAACACACTTGAACTACTCTCTTTGAACCTAAATGGCCTTAATAATAACATTAAAATGGAAAAGTATATCTTAAATTACATGCCCTGCCTATACTACTCCAGGAAACACATCTGCTTGGAAATCACTGTCCGGTCCTATCTTGTGGCGGATACACCATGTCATACCACTCTGGATATGCCACTGCATCCTGAGGCACTGCCATCCTTCTTCACAAACATTTACCCCTACAAGGCACTGGAACATGGTATGATCATTTGGGCAGATTTGCGTTAATGGAGGGAAAACTGGGTGAGGAGTGTTGGACTATTGTTTCAGTCAATGTCACCCACTCTTCTAGAGGCTACACTCAAAGACTTAACCACAGGATTACTACACTCCCCAGCGGGGCACACTATCAAAGGTGATGATTTCAACGCAGTTATGGTGCCTAACTTAGACCGAGACATTGCACACCCTCATAAATCTGTGGTGCCGGGCAAATGGACAAAGTTCCTTGCCCTCGTAGTTACACGCCACCTACTCGACTTAATGACTAAGGAATTTGTGTTTTATTCACACTCTTACAAATCCTTTTCTAGGCTTCACTACTTTTCTATGCCCTCCAATGACACTAACTGGCAAATGCGCAGATCTTCTTTAGCCCTTTCGACCATTCCCTAACATGCATAAAACTGCAGCTGGCGGGTGTTCGGCAGCCTGGACAGTGAGGCATGAGCACCTGGTGGCCAAGATACCTTATTTAAGGAACATATGAGAGAACAGCTCATCAATTATCGCTCGTTATGGTCAACAAAAATATGGTGGATTCACCAATTACACTCTGAAAGGCCAGAAAGGTGGTCCTAAGGGGTAGGGCAATCTATTACCAGACTGCAGCTAAATGGAGGCAGCACCAAGAAATTGCAGTTCTGGAAACGGCGACAGACACAGCTGACAGGGATTTGGCTGGATCCACAGATGAGCAGCTACACCACCTAGTGGAGCTACTGTGACTGTCACTTTGAATACACTACTAGACTACGTGTCCTTGTCCTATACAGCACAGAGTAAAACATTTATGAACTTGGGGACAAGACCTGAGAACTACTCGGATTGGCTAATAGGAATATAGAACTCAGGTTGGTTTCCACTATCCGTTTCCCCATGGGACAGAGATACACTGATTCCAACTTGATAGCTCATGAGTTCGCTAGTTGTTATGCTCATCTATACGCACACCAGTTGCCGGTCACATCACAGCACAACCACCGGATAACTGAAGACCTAATAAACCCAGAATGATCAATGAGAACAGGCTGACGCTGGAGGAACCACTTCCAGAGGAAATAATTGTGCAATCCATTAACTCACTCTCCGTGAGAAAAACCCTGGGGTTTAATGGGTATCAACTGGAGCTCTTTAAGAAATAGGTCTCGCTCTAGACTACCTCACTGGCGGAGATGTATGTGACAGCCCTTGAACCCGGTGAGCTCCATCACAATCTGAAGGGGGCAGCAATTTCTATGATCCTGAAACCACAGAAACCAACTTACAGATGCAAATCATACAGACCTATACCTCTTATTAACTTGGAGGAGACCATTCTGGGGAAAAACCTGGCCAACAAATTTATGGCAGTGAATGGTACTGTCATAACCCATGATCAAAATAGGTTCATGCCAGGCTGCAGCATACATCACTGCCTACAACGCCTTCACACTTCCATTGTGCTCGTCAGTGCACTCGCCTGATTGCAGTGACCTGATGTCTACTGACTTCATGTTCCGCTTAGTTGAGCGCATGAACTTTGATCCCCTCTTCCGCAAGTATGTAACACTCATACTCTAAACCCTGGACACGGGTCGAGTGAAAGGGATGCTATTCCAAGCCTTTGCAAATAAAAGATACAAGACAGGGCTGTGGCCTCGCACCCATATGTTTTGCATTAGTAATGGAGCCCTTGATGGAGCCGATCAGATGAAATGCCAGTTGAGTGGCATCTGGTGTTCTACTCACACAGAAGATAGGGTATCACTTTATGAGGATGACGTCCTGCTGTACCCTGCCCATCCAGAAATTACCTTTCCCAAACTAATACAAATGCTCCAGATGGGGAATCCCTGTCCCTAGAAATCAGTTTGCAAGAGGGGAGGATGGGTGGGTCGGTAAGGAATCTGCAACTAGAATATGTCTACCAGATATTTTGTTATCGAAGGGAAGTAACTTGTACATCTGAGAGACTTCTAGTTGCAGATTCTTTACCTTAGAATAGATACCCAAGCAATGCCATCCTCGGCGGTGGGCTGCGAACCAATGTCATACTAGAAAGCCCTGCAGGATCAAACAACCAAAGTAGCCGTTCAGATGGACAGGACTGTCCAGGCAGTAATGTTTAGCAAACGTGTGCAGGGATGCCCAAGTAGCTGCCTGGCAGATATCCAGGACAGGCACTCCGTGTGCTAATGCAGTGGTAGCAGCAGTTGCTCTGGTGAAATAAGCGCACAATCCCTCAGGGGGTTGCATCTTGGCCAAGGCGTAGCACATCTTGATGCAAAGAAATACCCATTGAGAGATGATATGTTTTTGTATTGTCTTCCCTTTCTTCGCACCCACATACCTGACAGAGTCGATCATCCACCCGGAAATCTTTAGTACGATCATTTTAGGTCCAGACGGTGGAGTCTTTCCTCCTCATGAGAAGGATGTGGGGGTGCATAAAAAGTAGGAAATGTGATGGAATGGCCTACATGAAAAGGCGTAACAACATTGGGAAGGACCGAAGCCTTAGTGTGCAACCCCACTTTGTCAGGGTGCACAGACAAGAATGGCGGCTTGGAAGAAAGAGCTTTAAGCTCACTCACTGTATGAGCAGAAGTGTAGGCAACAAGAAAGACAGTCTTGAAAGTGAAAGTGAGGAGCTGTAAAGGGCAATTGTGCATCGGTTCAAAGGTAGTACAAGTTAAGTAAGGACAAGATCGAGTTCCCACTGAGGCACGATAAATGCAGTGGGAGGAAATAAAGGGATGAGACCTTTAAGGAATCTATTCACAATAGGAGATTTAAAGATTGAGGGCTGATCAGGTAGCCTAAGAAAGGCTGAAATGGCTGATAAATACCCGTTAAGGGTGCCCAAAGCAGAGCTCTGCTGGGCCAAAGAAAGAATGAACAAAAGAAGTGGTATAGGCGGAAAGGGGTAAAGGAGGCTGGAGTTCCACTCGAGATGAAAAGCATCTCCACGCGAGTGCCACCTTGGAAACTCCAACGCGCAAAACAGCTGACATTGTGCGTTCTCTGCGGAGGGGAGCAGATCTAACCAAGGCTCTCCCCACTGCTGAAAGAGACCCTGCATCACCACCGGATGGATATGCCATTCGTGATCGGATGTGCATCGACCGCGGAGTTCGTCCACTCTGGCGTTGAGAGAACCCGCCAGATGTTGAACCACCAGGGTAATGCCCTGATGTTCCAACCATGTCCAGAGGCGTAGTGCCTCCTGACAGAGTCCAGGACCCTACCCGCCCTGTTTGTTGCAGTACTACATGGCATAGTATTGTCTGTGAACACTTGCACTACTTTCCCTTTGAGAGAAGGAAGAAATGCTTTCAACGCGAGCCTGATCACCCAGAGCTCCAGAAGATTGATATGGAGGCCAAACTCCGCTGGAGACCAGAGGCCTCTGATCTCCACCTCTCCCATGTTGCCACCCCAACCCAGAAGCGACGCATCTGTCACTATGGATAGATCTGGATGGGGAAGGTAGAGGGATCTGCTGTGAACCCAATGCAGATTTGAAAGCCACCACTGCAGGTCTTTCACAGTCCCCTCCGAGATCTAGACCATGTTGGAGAGATTCCCCTGATGCTGCACCCACTTGCACTTCAAGTCCCACTGCAGAACCCACATATGCCATCTGGCATGTCTCACTAGCAGGATGCAGGAGGCCATGAGGCCTAGCAACCTGAGAGTAGGTCTCACCGAAACCCAAGCCAGAAGCTGAAAGATCAGAATCATAGCCTGAATATATTGGACTCACTTTTTGGGAGGATAAGCCCGAAACTACACTGTGTCCAGAACAGCTCCGATGAAAGGGAGAGGCTGAGAGGGAATCAGGTGTGACTTTGGCACGTTGATAGTGAACCCTCAGCGTGTGCAGGAGGCTCGCCGTAGTCTGAAGGTGGGAGACAACTTGCTGGGCCAAGTCCGCCTTCAACAGCCAGTTGTCAAGGTAGGGGAAGATTGAGACCCCTAACCTGCGCAGATGAGCTGGAACCATCGCCATCACTTTCATGAACACCCGAGGGGTGCTGGTAACGTCTGCGGGCAGGCAGGATGGAAATGTGGAAATAGGTGTCCTGCAAGTCCAACGCTACCATCCAGTCTACTGGGTCTAAGGCAGACAGGATCTGAGACAGGGTGAGCATTCTGAATTCCTACATCTTGAGGAAGTAGTTGAGGTCCCAAAGGTTTAGGATACAACGTAAGCCCTTGTCCTTTTTCAGAATGTAGCGGGAATAACAACCACAACCTACTTCTGGCACAGGGAACTTCTCTATGGCTCCCTTGGCCAAGAGAGCCGTGATTTCCTAGTGGAGAAGTGCCAAATGAACCTCCGGAAGTTGGCTGATTGATGATGGAGGCATGGCTGGTGCGGCAGATTTGAAGGGGGAGGGAATAGTCCTTTTGAACTATTTGCAAAACCCATCCGTCTGTAGTGATTGGAGTGGGTTGCCGATGACGAGGTCACTTGGGCGTGGGGGAGTGAGGAACACCCTGCTCCCCTCCTCCCTACTCAGTGATTGGAGCTGCCCAGGAGAGCAAAGGAACGAGGCATGCTCCCAGGAGGCTACAATGTGATTCAGCAAGGCTGAGAGCGAAGACTAGCTGTGGGCACAGGGGAGCCTGTGGAGGATAAGCGTTGCCCACATAGAGTCCAGTGGGCGGTGGTGCATTTGGACACTCTCCTGCCTGCCCCCCCTCTGCCATCGGCTATTATTGAGTGCGGGAGCCATAGCATGAGGGACTGGAGGACTGCATCCTGGGGGGCCCCGTCTCATTCTGGAATAAAGGGCTTCCCTTCCCCTCCGTCCAATATCTTCATTACATCCTCTGGAGAGCGGGCCGTGGCCCCCAGGGACAATACAGGTTGGCATCAGGAAACCCTGGGCCAGTAGGAGCTGGCTGGGCATGGGACACGCGAGCAGAGCAAGTAGCGACAGGAACACTGGGTCATGGTCAAGGGCAAGCAGCCCAAATCGTTGCATGCCAACAGACTGGACAGGTACGCAGTAAAGATGGCCTCTGGGGTACAGCTTGGGAACTCGAGGGACGAGACTCCGAAAGTTGCCCTAACACAGAGTTGTGAACCCTCTCTAAAATCCATTATGGCGGCCATTCAGGATCTTCAAGGCTCAATCTCGCCCACTAAACCTAAACTATATGCAGTGACCCTGGAGGTCAATGTGTTGAGAGCAGATTTCAGGAACATATCTGAAAAGGTCGCTGTTGCAGAGACACATCGAGGGCCTGCTCTCGACCACGAAGAGGCTAGTGGAGCAGGTTCCGTCCTTCACAAAGCAAAGTGTGGCTATGGTGGCCCACCAGTTGATGGACAGAATGCAGAACAAATTAAACATTCACCCTCCGTCACAGATCTGGGTTTAATCCATCAGTTGTTTTGCTCACCATGCCATTCCAGCTAAGACCCAGCCATATGCAAATCAGTCTTGACCCTGTTCCCCAGGGGAACAGTCCAACCTGAACTGCCAGACCAGGTCCTCAATGGACCAGAAACAAGCATCCTTGGACCGGTTTCGGAGTATCACCCCTTTTCAGCCAGGCTAGCTTGAATCTAGTGGCATAGTGAGCTTGGGACCCACATCTGAGCGTACCCTTCCCACTTAGGGCGAGAAATGCAAAAAGAACAGAAGATGGATGGAATGCAGAACAAATCAAACATTCACCCCCAGTCACAGATCTGGGTTTAATTAATCAGTTTTTCTGCTCACCAGATCTGTGACTGGGGTGAATGTTTGTTTGGTTTCGCATTCTGTCCATCATTTGTGTTCGTTTGCTTTTGGAGGACCAGGAGGGCAGGGTGAGACGCAGTAAGATTCTGATAGTAGGGGTATCAGAGGGCATGGAGGGCCCCCGTGTAGATCTCTTTGTTGAGGATCTTGTACTGAACAAGCTATAGCTAAAGAGTTTGTCAAACTTCTTCACAGTCAAGAGGGTGCATAGGATGCAGGCCTGCCTCCCAAGCCGGCAGCCCCACCACGAAAGATTAATGCCAGAATCCTGAACTACAGACACAGGGACGCAATACTGCTGGCAGCTAGGTTACATGGGGACTTGCTGGTTGACAATGCGGTGATCTGACTTTATCCCGACATCACCATCCAGGTGCAGCAGCAAAGAAAAGGCTTTAAGGAGGTCAAAAAGGCACTGCGAACCAACGAGGTGAAATATATGATGCTGTTCCTGGCAAGGATGCAAGTGGTGGCAGATGGTAAGAAGTGGCACTTTATTACAGGAGGAGGCTTAGGACTGGCTTGAGGGATGAAGAGGGGCAGGCAAGAGACAAATGGGAGAAATGAGCCCGCCTAGACCGGCTGGAAGGGGGCAAGAGGGCCCGATGCCATCTCGGGAAAGCAACAGACAAAAAATAACACCAGAGATCGTTGAGGGGTGACTTGATTGCAGAGAAAAAGTGGGCAGCATACACTGTGGACTAGCCTCCAGAGCAAGAGACAGAGTGGGAGAATGGACCACAGGCAAATGGGTCCAGAGATCAAAGGTGGTTGGGAGGATACTCTAGTTTTCTAGGGAAAGTAGCTTGGAAAATTATAGGCTTCAATATCCATGCTGTATCGAGCAGGCGAAGACTGGCACAGACTGGTCAGTCCTGCACTAGCAGTTTAGTTCACCTACAGGGGGCATCGCTACGATGCCCTCTGGGTGCATTTTGTAATAAATCCCACACTGGCATTGGTGTTAAATTTTTTTTTTTGCTGAGAAGTTTGATACCAAACTTCCCAGTATTTAGTGAAGCCATTATGGAGCTGTGGAGTTCGTAATTACAAACTCCCATACCATATACTCAATATGGCTTACACTGCACTTACGATGTCGAAGAATGGACTTGGACACTGTAGGGGCATATTGCTCATGCAGCTATGCCCTCACCTGTGGCACGGTGCACCATGCCTTCAGGCTGTAAGGCCTGCTAGAGGCGTGACTTATCTATACCACAGGCAGTAGTTTGTGGAAATGGCACCCTGAGAGGGGTGCCAGGTTGACTTTACCTTTTTCTCCTCACCAGCACACACAAGCTGCAAAGGCAAGATGCATGTGCTTGGTGAGGGGTCCCCAGGGTGGCAAGATTTATGCTGCAGCCCCTGGGGACCTTCCCTGGCCACAGGGCCTTCAGTACCAGCTGTACCTTTTACAAGGGACTTAACTGTGTGCAATGGGTGTGACAACTTTGGAAGCAAACGTAAAGATTTTGGGAAAACACGGTTGCTGTGGCCTGGTTAACAGGATCCCAGCACACTTTCAATCAAAATTGGCATCCCTATCAGGCAAAACTGAAGACGATGAAACTAACCTTTCCCAAGAGATTCTTCATTATCTAAGTGGAAGAACCCAGAAAGTCCATCTGCTTTGACATGGGCATGGGCAGTCCCAGGTTTGTGTTCCACTGAAAAGTCCATTCCCTGTAGGGATATGGACCACCTCAAAAGTTTAGGGTTCTCACCTTTCATTTGCATTAGCCATCTGAGAGGTCTATAGTCAGTTTGAACAGTAAACTGAGTACCAAACAAGTATGGTCTCAGCTTTTTCAGGGACCAAGCCACAGCAAAGGCCTCCTTCTCAATGGCACTCCAAAGCTGCTCCCTGGGGCGTAACCTCCTGCTAATGAAAGCAACAGGCTGCTGGTCAAGGCCATCATCATTGGCTTGGGACAAGACTGCTCCTGTCCTATGTTCAGAGGCATCTGCCTGCACAAAGACTGCCTAGAATAATCTGGAGCTTTAAGTACTGGTGCTGAGCACACTGAATCCTTCAGGGTGTCAAAGGCCTTTTGACAGTCAAGAGTCCAGTTTACCTTTTTGGGAATCTTTTTGGAGGTCAGTTCTGTGAGGGGAGTCACAATGGATCCATACCCCTTCCCAAACCTCCTGTAATAACCAGTCAAGCCAAGGAATGCCCTGAACTGAGTCTGGGTTTTTGGAGCTTCCCGTTCCAGAATAGTCTGGATCTTGGGTTTTAAGGGTTGCACTTGGCCTCCACTTACAAGGTGGCCCAAGTATACAACTGTGCCCTGCCCTATTTGGCGCTTTGATGCTTTAATAGTGAGGACTGCTGACTGCAAAACCTTCCCCAGGAGGATCAGGTGATCCTGCCAGGTGGAGCTTAAGACAGCAATATCATCTAGATTTGCTGCACTAATGCCGGCTAGGACTTGATACACCAACCTTTGGAAGGTGGCAGGGGCATTCTTTCAGCCAAAGGGCATAACAGTGAACTGATCATGCCCATCAGGTGTAGAGAATGCTCTTTTCTTTTGCTCCAAGTGCCATCCTAATTTGCCAGTACCCTGCAGTTAAGTCAAAGGTACTTAAGAATTTGGCTGCGCCTAACCTGTCAATCAATTCATTTGCTCTGGGTATAGACTGTGCATCTGTCTTGGTGACAGAGTTGAGACCGCTATAGTCCATGCAGAACCACATTTCTCTCTTGCCATCTTTGGTATGAGGTTTCGGGATTGAGACCACTTGGCTAGCCCATGGACTGTCAGAGTGCTCAATTACCCCTAACTCCAGAATCTTGTGGACATCCACTTTGATGCTCTCTGACTTGGTCAGACTGTCTGTATATTATGGTTTTGACAGGTAAAGTGTCTCCTGTGTCCACATCATGGGTACGCAGGTGTGTCTGTCCGGGGGTCAAGAGAGAAGAGAGGGTGTCTGAACAGACAACTCCATCTACTGACCCATCCTAATGGTCAGCTGAGAGGAGGTCAGGGAGAGGTTCACTCTCTGCTTCTTGATGCTCATCAGTAACCATCAGCATGTTTATGTCTCCCCTATCATTGTAAAGTTTCAGGCGATCAACGTGGATCACCCTCTTGTATGTCCTACTAGTGCCCAGGTCCACCTAGAAGGTGACTTGACTCTTCTTTTCCATGATTGGGTAAGGGCCACTACATCTGTCCTGAAGTGCCCTGGGAGCCCCAGGCTCCAGAACCCAAACTTTCTGCCCGGGCTAGAATTCTACCAGTAGTGTCTTTGGTCATACCTCAACTTCCAGAGTTGTTGGCTGGCCTCAAGGTTAGCAGGATCCCAGCACACTTTCAAAGTTGGCATCAATATCAGGCAAAAAAGTGTGGGAGGGAACCATGCCAACAGTGGCACTTTCCAACGGGAATCCGTATTAAGAAATCGGTGGCATATACCCCACATCGGGTTTGGCAAGATGCTGCAGGGCGATATGTGGCACTGTCAGGCACTTGGGAGGGCACAACACGGAACCTTTGTTCATTGTACGTTCCACCACGACTCCAGGATGCAACTTTCCAGGAGGTGGGAGATCTCTTGGTGAACCTCCCTATGGGCACTCTGGTATTGGGGGGGTGGGGGACATGAATTCACTTATGGATGTGCAGCTGGATTGATCTGGGTGACCGGAGGGGAGGAAGGTGAAAGATCCCCTATTACACTTTGCAAGAGCCTTTGATCTAGTAGATCTGTGGAGAGAATGCAACACTCAAATACAGGGCTATACTTACTTTTCTGTGGCACATGGGAGTTACTCCTGCATTGATTACATTTTTACCCGGGGGGCCCAGACCATGCAGTTTGGACCAGCAATCCACCAGGTGAGGGGGGATCTCGGATCATTCCCTGATTGAAGTCCAGTTAAGGGGTCATCCAGAGATTTCACGTTGCCACCTTGCTTGGATGCGTGGAGTCTGACAGACAAGGAGATCCAAGAGAAACTTGGGGACGGTACGGAGCTTTATTTTAAAGAAAATCAGGGCTCAGTTTCTTAGTGTCAGGAGTGGTATGGGAGGCCTTCAAGTTATAAGGGGGCAGGCACAAGCCATAAGTGGAGCACGATGGAAAGATACTCAACTAGAATATACAGTCATAGAAAGGGATATATCCCCGCTGCAGGAAGAGGTCCGAGGTTCCGGGAAACCAGACGAACACCATTAAAGTTGCGTCAGCAGGAGTTCAGTGTTGGCGGAGAATCAAGCGCACAAGCATGCCATGGCGACGCAGCGTAGGCTATATGATGTGGGGGGAAAAGGCAAGTAAATTAATGGCATGGTTGAAGTGGAGTGATAGGGAGCGGCCTTGTGTGCTCAGAGGATAGGATATTGCAAACAACGAGCGTGGCTATTGCAGGTACATTTGCAACGTATTATGAGGGCATATATGCATCCAGGACTACCTTGTCAGGGGAGCGCTGCACTGTACAAAACGATAAGTCTGCCCAGACAATTTCTATTTATTTCTGTTTAGGATTTTATTAAGTGCACGGCTGCCAAAAGGCTTCCCAGAGCTACTGCGGAACCAAACAGAAAAAACCCACCAAGGGCCCTATAAAAGGCAAAATAATGGTTTTCAGAGATTTCCAAAAGAAAGTTCAGAGTCTACGGATCGAACTTCGACCAGGACAGAATTCCACAGTTGGGCTGCCCTGAGGGCAAAGGATCTACCTCCCCATCTCAAACTTTTAAACCGAGGTACGCTAATTAGGTATGCAGAAGAGGATCTGAGGAGACGTTGGGGAGTATAGGGAGTTATAATTTGTTTAAGAGAGGCCGGACCTCTGTTGTGGAGGGTTCGATGAACCAGGCAGGCTGCTTTAAACTTTATACGCTGTTCTACAGGTAACCAATGAAGGGAGGCCAGGGCGGGTTTTGCCGAAGTATAGCTCGGGATTCCCAGCATAAGACGGGCAGCGGCATTCTGTATTACCTGTAGCCTCCTCAGGACATATTTAGGCGAGCTCATAAACAAGACATTGCCATAATCCAAATGTGAAAGAATTAAGGCCTGAACAATAAGCCTTACAGGCTTCCTACAGGTTCTCAGTGCACCAAAACAAGAGGAGACTAATTTCTTTGCATGGCATTCCATTGCAAGTTGAGTGTACAGCCAGAAACCCAAACTCTTAATATTATCTTTTGATGGAGGAAGAATATTTAGTCCTACTGACGCAAGTAAGGATAGAGAATGTCTCACCAGCAACACCTCTGTTTTTCAATCATTTAATTTCAATTTGCTGTCCAGCATTCAACCCGCAATAGACTACTGTTTGTTTTGCAGAATACGCCCTACAGGCTTTCCAGTGAGGAGCATAGACAAAAAAGGTATTCAGGCTGCTTTGGAATATTGTGGGGGGGGGGGCGGGCTGAGCAGCGATTCCAGATATTACAAAGTACTACTGGGCTGCTAAAATTCTGATAATTAATGACTGCATTTTTGTGGATCAACAAGCACCAGCCTACCGAGTGGACAGGAGTACAATTGGCAGGGGTAGCCCTGAGGCCCTATTGGGAGATGTATGACGAGAGAGACTCCTTGCGCAACACACATTGGTAGTGGAGCGTGGAAGGAGGCAAATGAGTTTCTGGGTTGGCTGGGAGGTGGGGGTGGAGTGAGGGGGGGCTAACAGGGTTTAAACAGTGGGAACTGATAGTAATTGAGCATCTGGGGGATGTGTGGAGGGGATCTGCCATTGTCACATTTGAAGAGCTCTGTAGGGATTTTGGCCTTAGCAAAACTGAGCGATTTAGATACCTTCGGTTGGACCATGTGCTTCAAAGGCATATGACAGAATGTGAACAATTGCTGGATTCTTCAGTGTGGAAGATAGGGTGCTCACCGAATCCATCCCGGAGAAAGGGATCTCAGTGATCTATAAGAAACTGGTCCTTAATGCTCCAGACTTAATGAAGGAGGCATGGTCCCTGGGTTTAGGGGCGCTAGAAGATGAGGAGTGGGAGGAGGCATTGAGGGAACCCAGGGAAATTGCAAGAAGGGTGTACTTTCGACTGATTCAACTTAGAATAATCCATAGATCTTACTACGCTCGGACCCTACTATATAAAATAGGGAGAGCAGATTCACCATTATGCATGTTGTGCTGAAGAGGGCAAATTTTTTCACACTTAATGGGGATGCCCCTTGATACAAGGGTACTGATCCAAATTAAGTCAGGTGATGCCCCGGGTCGTGGACGTAGAGATTCCCTTAGAAGCTAAGACATTGCCGTTGGGTATATAGGGGGATATACAGTGGCCAAGTTATCGAGGAATGTGGTTGAAACTAGCCTTAGGAATTGCAAAGCCAAATATCGCAAAGGCCTGGGGGCAAACAGTAGGTTCCAAGACTGTCAGAATGGGAAGGGGATTTGGACTGGTGCCAGAGGGCAGAATGGGTGATATACAAAGGAAAGGGCTGTACTAGAAAGTGGGAAAAGATCTGGGGGGCATGGAGGGCATATAGAGGCATGGACTTGGAGGACATATCATGAGGGCAAGAGGGGGAGGAGATGAAAGCCAGGCTCCGATGGACAATGTGTATAGTGTCTTGGTCGTACAAGCGCCACTTTGAATGATGGGATTTAAGTGAAGTTACTAGTCTAAGCAACCAGGCCAAGGAATGTACTGTATTCAATGAATAGTTATGATGTTGTACCCTTGTTCATTAAAATAAAAAGAAATAAAGAAAAAGAGAATCTGCATGTAGCTGTATCAATCAGAAGAGAAAGATTTGTCTGTAAGAATCTCTGGTGAATATGTTATCTAACTGCAGAATCTTCACCAATCACGCCCACCTCCTTGTTCTGAAGGACAGCCAAAGACTCCAGAAAATGAATAAGGTTTTAACTTGGTTTGGTTACTATGCACATCCACTTCACTCTCATACTTTCTTCATCTCTGCCCCTAAGGGCTCATGAAAACCTAGAAGAGGAACTGACATCAGGGTGCCAAGATAGGGGTATCTGGCTCCAGTGAAATCACACCTGCACTACTTCCGATGTTCAGCTTCAACGAGCACCACTTACAAGTGCAGGAGAGCTACTGAAAATGTTCCTGGATCAAGTCTGGCACCTGGAGATATTTAGAAGGTGAAGAACCTGCAGGTAGACCGAGTATCCACCACAATATTATGGAAAATAAGTAACCTTTTCATTGAAATGTTAGTTGACCTGTGCCTTAAAAGATTTTTCAGTCTTCGCTTGTTGTGGGCATTGCACCAAAGTATCTGGCCAACAGCCAAATAACTTGACAGTGGGTGAGCCTCTCAGCACCTTGACCTTTGAAACTTAATTCAGACACTACAGACAGTTGCTAGACATCCAGTTAGCTACTGCCCTGAAGCTAGAATGGAAAATAAGATGAAATAAGACAAGCCTCATCACCATTACCACCAAACCTAAGAAGAAATTGGGCATCATTTGTGCACCACATACATATTAAAGAAACACACTGGTAAGCCCAGTGCAGAGTCATAAAACAATTTGACTAGTGTGAGACTCAATGAGGAACTCTACAGACTAAGTGACTGGAAGATGACCTAAGATGAGTCAAAGACGGTCTGGCTATGATCTAACAGGAAAGAGCTAGTCCAGTCGAAGGTCATCCCTCTCAGTCAAACTCCATTGAGCCTGCCTGCCAGCATGACATGGCAAATGGTATTAAAGACAGAGGTTTAGGAGAGCGACAGCTGGGACCCCCACCGTGAACTAAGATCATACAAAGTTAATGTTCCTTCTAAACAGCTACCGGAGCCCCTTCTGTTACATGGCAGGGCCAAAGTACTGCTTGAACAGGGTTAAGCAAAGAATGATCCTGAAATAAATTCTTAGTATTATTTTATTCTTTCAGCCAACTTGCCCTAGAAAGGCATCAAAAACACAGGCTGATAATTCCTTCATGAGGAAGGGTTGAAACAAGGGCTATTAAGAAGCCTTCTTTGGTGGGGAGATTCCCCCGTTAATCCAGAGATCTTTGTATGGTAAAGTATCGGGAAAAGTTCTCCTCATTATATCATATGAGATCTCCACAGCCAGGGTATAGTTCTCCATATAGTAAAGTACAGAAAAAAGTTCCCTATAAATTTACCATAGGAAGATCTCCGCCCCCACAACAGAGATCTCTTCATGGTAAAGCACTGGGAAGCGTACATTTTTTTATTAAAATTGGAAAAAGTTTGTACAAATATTTCTATGTAATATGTAAATAGGAATTAATTTTGTACATAGATTTTAAATGTAGAACTAAAGAAAAATGCTAAAGCACTATTAGCTACATTTTGAATTAAAAACTAACTTTAAAATAAATTACATTAAAATTATTCTTCTCAAGTTTAAATTAAAGAGTAAACAGACCTAAAGTACAAACAAATATATTCTTTCTTGTGCATTAATAATTGACGTAAATTAAAAGAAATTTATTTCTATTTTATGATATATGGTTACATTTTTTTTTAAAAGTTACCAAACAATATAAAAAATAAATAAATATGTACTATTTTTTATCTAGGTTTTATTAACTTTAAATTGAATGTATTAACTATTTTAAATTATTTAATTTCAATTAACGTTATTCCCAATTGGGTTTACATTTAAGTCACTGCTTCCAGAATTGTCAAAGCAAGCGTGCTGCAGTGGCAGGGGTTGGTTCTGTGCAGTGCTAGCCTTACTACTTTACACTTAGCTTTTTTGAAAAGCCAAAATTAGTAAAAGTTACTCAAATGTTTAATAGGAAAGTTACAGTTTAACTTACCTTTCTGAATACCCGAAGTGTATTCACTAAATAAGGAAACCAGTCAAATTAAAATGTAGTTCTCTCACCCTGCGGCATCTAGGAATCCCACACAATAAAAACTGGGAACAAAGCCAATAGGTTTCGCCTATGAAAGATCTGTCGTAATTTCTTAAGACATATTGCACCAGCAACGGGGGCTGCTGTGCAAAACAGCTTAAACCTGGTTTAAGGGAAAAATAAAAAAAGCAATATGACGCGGCCAGACTTTAAAAAAGCCTAAGGTCTGCACGCAGGTCTGACAGCACTGTCCTCATACAAAAATGAAATTTTGGCATTTCACAGTAAGTACACTGCATTTAGGTGGTGGCAACCTTGTGCGTTTTCAAAAAAAGGCAACTAAATGGCTGCATTTCACAATTATATTTAAATGTGATATTTAAGGGATAATTTACGCAGACTACGGGAGGTTTGCTGATGATTTTATTTGGATGGCACCACAAGCTTCTAAGGCAAGATTTGTTTCGCAGCTTGTGCTTCTGAAGGCATTCCATCATCAACATTGACAAGACTGTGCTTTCAATGCTGTGGTCTGAGCATGTGCAATCTGTCTGCTTTAATCATGTAAGCTTCAACTTAACTGACAGGCAGCAATAGTTGTATGAGCAGGTAGAATTTGTAAAGCAGTGATTTCTATGGCTTATGACAGTCATGCAACGTTAACATTTTTCGTTTTTCTGATTCCAATGTGATTCCGAAAAACGATAGGTAACTGATGTTGCATAATGTTATTTTTAACTGCATGTAATACATATAAACCTTAAACCGGTTTTATGCTAACTATACTGAATAAAAACATTATTTTGCAATTACATTTCCAAAATCATCTTGTAGAAGGTAAAGCCCGATAACCACTGGGGAGAGTAAGGCTTGCCTGGCAGAACGCAAAAGTGTTGCAATATTTCATTCAGAATGCCTCAAGTTTCAGTCTATTTATGTATGTGAAAATGAAATTGTAAAATGCACCATTTAGTACTGTTTTTTTTTATTATTTACGGAAGGTCCCCACATTTACCCATGAAAGCGAGGTTCATCTACTCTACTTGCTCACACTAAGGTTATGTTTATTTGTATAATAATGCACAACTCACCCGGGTGGGCATAGAAGCAGGTGCTGTATCGGCCAAGTCGAGTGCTAGGTGAAGAGGTAAGTCTTTACTCTCTCGCAAAAATCAAGAACTGAGAAGGCAGCTCTGATGAACAGGGGCAGGTCGTTCCAGGCTTTAGGAGAGAGGTAGGAGAAGGTACGCCTACCAATGAAAATGTCACTTACCCAGTGTACATCTGTTCGTGGCATTAGTCGCTGCAGATTCACATGTTGAGCACAGTCCGCTGCCTGGTGTTGGGCTCGGAGTATTACAAGTTGTTTTTCTTCGAAGAAGTCTTTTTTGGTCACGGGACCGAAGGACTCCTCCCTCTTCGGCTCCATTGCGCATGGGCGTCGACTCCATCTTAGATTGTTTTCCCCGCAGAGGGTGAGGCTGGAGTTGTTTGCTATAAATAGTGCCCATGCAATGGAGTGAATACGTATGTACATAAAAAGTTTATAATAATTATTTACAAATGTACAAATGTTTAAGATTTAAGATTTACTTCTAAACGGCTACAGGCTTCCCGGGGAGGCGGGAGGGCACATGTGAATCTGCAGCGACTAATGCCACGAACAGATGTACACTGGGTAAGTGACATTTTCAGTTCGATGGCATATGTTGCTGCAGATACACATGTTGAGCATAGACTATAAAGCAGTTACCTCCCCTAAAAGCGGTGGTTTAGCCTGTAGGAGTTGAAGTAGTTTGGAATAATGTTCTTAGTACAGCTTGGCCCACTGTAGCTTGTTGTGCATTTAGTACATCTACACAGTAGTGTTTAGTAAATGTATGAGGCGTAGACCAGGTTGCAGCCTTACATATTTTGCTCATAGGAATGTTTCCTAGAAAGGCCATTGTAACACCTTTCTTTCTGGTTGAGTGTGCCTTTGGTGTAATAGGCAATTCTCTCTTGGCTTTAAGATAGCATGTTTGAATACATCTGACTATCCATCTAGCAATGCCTTGTTTAGAGATTGGATTTCCTATGTGTGGTTTTTGAAAAGCTATGAACAGTTGTTTTGTTTTCCTGATTAACTTTGTTCTGTCAATGTAGTACATTAGTGCTCTTTTGATGTCTAATGTATGTAGTGCCCTTTCAGCCACGGAATCTGGCTGTGGGAAGAACATTGGTAATTCTACTGTTTGATTTAAATGGAATGGTGAGATTACTTTTGGTAGAAATTTTGGATTTGTTCTTAGAACTATTTTATTTTTGTGTATTTGAATAAATGGTTCTTGTATGGTAAATGCCTGTATTTCACTTACTCTTCTGAGGGATGTGATTGCAATGAGAAATGCGACTTTCCACGTTAAATATTGCATTTCACAGGAATGCATGGGTTCAAAAGGTGGACCCATGAGTCTTGTTAAGACGATGTTAAGGTTCCATGAAGGAACTGGTGGTGTTCTTGGTGGTATAATTCTTTTTAGCCCTTCCATGAATGCTTTAATAACTGGTATTCTAAACAGAGACGATGAATGAGTAGTTTGTAGGTAAGCAGATATTGCTGCGAGGTGTATTTTTATAGATGAAAAAGCGAGGGTTGCTTTTTGCAAATGTAGTAAGTATCCCACTATGTCCTTTGTAGAGGCATGCAATGGTTGGATTTGATTGGTATGGCAGTAGCAAACAAATCTTTTCCACTTAGATGCATAGCAGTGTCTAGTGGAAGCTTTTCTAGCTTGTTTTATGACCTCCATACATTCTTGTGTGAGGTCTAAGTGTCCGAATTCTAGGATTTCAGGAGCCAAATTGCTAGATTCAATGATGCTGGGTTTGGATGCCTGATCTGTTGTTTGTGTTGTGTTAACAGATCTGGTCTGTTGGGTAGTTTGACATGCGGTACTAGTGAAAGGTCTAGTAGAGTTGTATACCAAGGTTGTCTTGCCCATGTGGGTGCTATCAGTATGAGTTTGAGTTGGTTTTGACTCAATTTGTTTACTAGATATGGAAGGAGAGGGAGAGGGGGAAAAGCGTATGCAAATATCCCTGACCAACTCATCCATAGCGCATTGCCTTGTGATTCGCGGTGTGGGTACCTGGATGCGAAGTTTTGGCATTTAGCGTTTTTTTTTGTTGCGAACAAATCTATCTGGGGTGTTCCCCAAATTTGAAAGTAATTGTTCAGAACTTGGGGGTGAATTTCCCATTCGTGGACTTGTTGGTGATCTCGCGAAAGGTTGTCTGCTTGTTGGTTTTGGATCCCTGGAATAAATTGTGCTATTAGGCGAATGTGGTTGTGAATCGCCCACTGCCATATTTTTTGTGTTAGGAGGCACAATTGTGTTGAGTGTGTTCCTCCTTGTTTGTTTAAATAATACATTGTTGTCATGTTGTCTGTTTTGACAAGAATGTATTTGTGTGTTATTATGGGTTGAAAGGCTTTTAACGCTAGAAATACTGCTAACAGTTCTAGGTAATTTATATGAAATTTTGTTTGGTGTACGTCCCATTGTCCTTGAATGCTGTGGTGATTGAGGTGTGCTCCCCACCCTGTCATGGAAGCATCTGTGATAACGTATTGAGGCACTGGGTCCTGAAATGTCCGCCCTTTGTTTAAATTGTTGCTGTTCCACCATAGAAGCGAGAGGTATGTTTGGCGGTCTACCAACACCAGATCTAGAAGTTGACCCTGTGCTTGTGACCATTGTGATGCTAGGCACTGTTGTAAGGGTCGCATGTGTAGTCTTGCGTTTGGGACAATGGCTATGCATGATGACATCATGCCTAGAAGTTTTAGCACAAATTTTGCTTGTATCTTTTGGTTTGGAAACATAGCACTTATTACCTTGTGGAATGCTTGAACTCTTTGTGGACTTGGAGTGGCAATTCCTTTTGATGTGTTGATGGTTGCCCCTAGATATTGTTGTGTCTGACACGGTTCGAGGTGTGACTTTGTATAGTTGATGGAGAAACCCAGTTTGTGAAGGGTTTGTATGACATATGTGGTGTTGTTTGTGCACTTTCTTACTGTGTTGGTCTTGATTAGCCAATCGTCTAGGTAAGGAAACACATGTATTTGTTGTCTCCTGATATGTGCTGCTACTACTGCTAGACATTTTGTGAATACTCTTGGTGCAGTTGTTATTCCGAATGGCAACACCTTGAATTGGTAATGTATTCCTTTGAATACGAACCTTAGGTACTTTCTGTGAGAAGGATGTATCGGTATATGAAAGTACGCATCTTTTAGGTCTAATGTGGTCATGTAATCTTGCTGTTTGAGCAGTGGAATGATGTCTTGTAGTGTGACCATGTGAAAGTGGTCCGATATGATGTAGGTATTTAGTATCCTGAGATCTAATATTGGTCTTAATGTTTTGTCTTTTTTTGGAATTAGAAAGTACAGGGAGTAAACTCCTGTGTTTTTTTGTTGTACTGGTACTAATTCTATTGCATCCTTTTGCAGTAGTGCTTGAACTTCTAGTCCTAAAAGTTCTAAATGTTGTAGTGACATTTTGCGTGTTTTTGGAGGGATGTTTGGTGGGAATTTGTGGAATTCTATGCAATAGCCATGTTGGATTATTGCTAGTACCCAATTGTCTGTTGTAATCTGCTGCCAAGATTGGTAGAATTGGCTTAGTCTTCCCCCCACTGGTGTTGAGTGAAGGGGTTGTGTGACTTGAAAGTCACTGTTTAGGTGGAGGTGTTTTTGGAGTTTGGAATTTTCCCCTACTCCTTGGGAATTGACCCCCTCTATGTCCCCTGAAACCTCCCCTTTGGAATGAACCCTGATAGGGTGTGGTTCTTGTTTGTTGGCTGGTGGTGTCTGTGGGTTGGCCACGAAACCCCCCTCTAAATGGAGTTTTTCTAAAAGAGCCTCTGCTCTGCGGGGAGTAGAGTGCGCCCATGGCTTTGGCCGTGTCTGTGTCCTTTTTAAGTTTTTCAATGGCTGTGTCCACTTCAAGGCCAAAAAGTTGTTTTTCGTTGAAGGGCATATTAAGGACAGCCTGCTGGATTTCAGGTTTGAACCCTGAAGTGCGGAGCCATGCGTGTCTCCTTATGGTGACAGCAGTGTTGACTGTTCTTGCTGCAGTATCGGCTGCGTCCATTGAAGAGCGGATTTGATTGTTCGAGATCGTTTGTCCCTCTTCAACTATTTGCTGCGCCCTTTTTTGGTATTCCTGGGGAAGATGGTCTATGAGAAGTTGCATCTCATCCCAGTGTGCGCGGTCATATCGGGCTAGCAGCGCTTGAGAATTTGCGATGCGCCATTGGTTGGCTGCCTGTGATGCGACTCTTTTTCCTGCTGCATCAAATTTTCTGCTTTCTTTGTCCGGAGGTGGGGCGTCGCCAGATGTATGGGAATTTGCTCTTTTGCGAGCTGCCCCTACTACTACGGAGTCAGGTGGTAACTGCGAAGTAATATACACTGGGTCGGTGGGTGGTGGTTTATATTTCTTATCCACCCTTGGGGTGATGGCTCTTGATTTTACGGGCTCTTCAAAAATTTGTTTTGCGTGCCGTAACATCCCTGGTAGCATTGGGAGACATTGATATTGGCTATGTGTAGCCGAGAGGGTGTTAAATAAGAAAATCATCCTCTATAGGATCGGAATGCAGTTGGACATTGTGGAATTCTGCTGCCCTAGCCACCAGTTGCGAGTATGAGGTACTGTCCTCTGGCGGTGACGGCTTTGTGGGGTATGAAATCGGGATCATTGTCCGGCACTGGGGTGTCGTATAAGTCCCAAGCGTCTTGATCCTGATTATCTTGACTTATAGTAGTTTGCGCTGGTGAGTGCATTTGTGGCGGAGTTTGTGCCGGCGATGCCGGTTGTGGTGGAGAGGGCGGAGGCGTGACTTTTTTAACCACTTTGGCTTGTGGTTGTGCGTCATCCTTGAGAAATCCGATCCTTCTTTTTCTCATTATTGGGGGAAGGGTTGATATCTTCCCTGTGTCTTGTTGGATGTACAGTCTCTTTTGTGTGTAGTCTGATTCTACACTTTGGAGCTCTTGTCCAAATCTGTGCATCTGGCCACTTATTCCTTGTTCCTTTGTGTAGGAAGGAGGTGTGGAACTTTTTGGCGCCGAGAGAGAATCTTTTTTCGGCTTCGGTACCAACTGAATTTTTGTGGCTTTCGGCAGTGTGTCTCGGTGCCGATGTTTTTCGGTGCCGGCATCTTGTTTTTGCTTCTCGGAGCCGCTATCTCGGCTCCGAGGTTGCTCCATGGCGGTCCCTCGACCGGAGTCGGGTGTCTTCGCTATGGGCGTGCCCTTTTTCGGCGCCTTCGACGGGTCGCCGGTTTTATGGGTCGAGCCATGGCCTGTTGGCAGTGGCGTCCCCTGGGCTTTTGTTTTTTCGATGGTCTTTATTTTCGACGTCTTACTCACTGTTTGTTGTTGTTGTTCGACGTCGGAGTCTCTGGATTCTGAGTCCGGAACCGAGAATGTTTCCTCTTCGTCGTTGAAACGTTGTTTTGTCGGCGTGGACGCCATTTGTAGACGCCTGGCTCTTCGGTCCCGGAGTGTTTTTCTGGACCGGAAGGCTCGACAGGCCTCACAGGTATCCTCCTTGTGCTCGGGGGACAAGCACAAGTTACAGACCAAGTGCTGATCTGTATAAGGATACTTACTGTGACATTTTGGGCAGAAACGGAACGGGGTCCGTTCCATCGGCTTCGGCGTCACACGCGGTCGGGCCGACCAGGCCCCGATGGGGGATCGAAGCTACCCCAAAGTCTTCCGATGATCGGTGTCGATGTACCTAACTATCCCGATACCGAACGGAACAATACCGACGCTTTCTTCCGAGATTCTGACTAACTTTCCGAACCGAAACACGGAGCGAAAAGGAACACGTCCGAACCAGACAGCGGAAAAAAACAATCTAAGATGGAGTCGACGCCCATGCGCAATGGAGCCGAAGAGGGAGGAGTCCTTCGGTCCCGTGACCAAAAAAGACTTCTTCGAAGAAAAACAACTTGTAATACTCCGAGCCCAACACCAGGCAGCGGACTGTGCTCAACATGTGTATCTGCAGCAACATATGCCATCGAACATCTAGTTCTTCATATGTGGGTATTTGCGGGTGAGAGTCTGGCTGAGCTGAGGTGTCTGGTAGGTTTGTGGAAGTGGCCAATACTGTGTAAGGCTTTGGGTCTGCATGAGGATTTTGAAGAGTCCTCACTTGTGGATTGGGAGCCAGAAAAGCTCTTTAAGGGATCAGGTGATGAGAGTGCAGGGTGGAAGGCTAAGGGTGCGCCTTGACACAGAGTTTTGCAAGGTCTGGAGTCTTCTGGTCAGCTGGTCGTTAATCCCAGCATTGAGTGTGTTGCCATAGAACAGCTTGATTTGTGATGAGGACGTGGGTGACAGTTCTGCGAGTATTTTTGGGAAGTAATTTGAAGATCTCCTTGAGCAGTGTGTGGAAGAAGGAGACTGAGACTGGATTCACTTGGCTGGCCATAGTAAGTTGGTTGTCAATTACAACTCCGAGCTTCTTTGCATGGGTGTAGAAAGCTGGGTTCTGGTTGCAGTACAGCCCTTCCCCAACCCAAAGTTAAAAAATAATAATTGCACACAGTCTGTATGCCATCTCTCCTAAACACTGCATGCAATATTTTTAAGTCACCTCTACAGCAGGCTGTACAGCCCTAAGGCAGGGTGCATTATAGTACATACATGGGCATATCTACAAGAGCCGCTATGCCCCTGCTAAGTCTTTGTTGATTCTTAGACATAGTAAGTGAGCAGTAAAGCCAATTTAAATACATGTGCGGGACACTGCTCAATACAAGTTCCCCAGCTACATGATGGCTGCACTGAAAATACGAATATTTGGTAGAATACGTCTTGTATTAATAAACCCTCACTGATTCCAGTGACAGATGTATTAATACATGCACCCAGAGGACATCTTAGAAGTGCCCACTCAAAACCTACTGGCTGCTGGTGAGCTCACCGACTAGTTCTAACCAGTCTGCCACTAACAGATGAGAAACTGACACCCAAGGGCAAGAGCCTTTGCGCTCTGGAGGTCAGAAAACAAAGCCTGCTCAGGCAGGTGCATTACACATCCCTCCGCATAGGATGACCTGCATTCCAAGGCAAGAGCTTCAAAGAAGCCCACCATCTTTGGTTTGCAGAACTGGCCTTCCTCAAAGGAAGATGCCGAACCCTCCTGCCCCAGGGCTCATCTGGTACCTTTACAGGCAGGAAAATTAGCTATGCAGGAGGCGTGTCGCATTTCTAGGCTGGACACAACCCTAGGGTGACCAGCCTGAAGTGTAAACAGCCGAGGAAATTCCGCTATCTTGTGTGTGGTGGAATTTAGGACCTCTGGACAGGGTGATGCCGACTTCCCACATGAAGTGGTCATCTAGGGGGTGTAGTGATACCCACTGGCTACGACCCTTAACTCCAGTTAACGCTCCTAAATTGAGTATTTTAAGGACCCCCGATACCAGATTTGATTTGCTGATGGTTGCGTTTGAGGGTGGATATGAAAGAGGGCATTGTCCAGGTTTGTCCGACTTTGTCCCCATCTACTTTCAAGGTGCTTACAGGGTCATTTGGTGAGCCTGAGCCTTCCGTGTCCCAGCTTGCTTGCAGTCTGTGGGTTTCTTGGCTTTGAGAGGAGCAGGGGTATCTGCCAAGCAGCAATCCAGAAGCTGAAGTTGGAGATGGGTTTGGGGAGGTTATTGTGTCAAGACCAGTGTGATAGGAGTTCGGAGAACAAGGCACTTTGGAGATCTTGTTCCTGTCCCATAGTGAAGATCTGGTGTTTCTGTGGTGGTGTAGGATAATATACTTGAGTTGATGAGGGTGTGGTTGGACCAGGTGATTGGACTGTGGCTGGTCTACTGTAATATTGTTGAATCTGGTGAAGGCAGGGTGTGAGAAAGTAGCCTCTTTCTAGCCTTGTTACCCCCACTTTTGGACTGTTTGTGAGTATATGTCAGGGTGTTTCCACTGTCTCACTGGGATCCTGCTAGCCAGGGCCCAGTGCTCATAGTGAAGACCCCATGTTGTCAGTATGTTTGTTATGTGTCACTGGGACCCTGCTAGCCAGGACCCCAGTGCTCATAAGTTTGTGGCCTATATGTATGTGTTTTTCCTATGTGATCCCTAATTGTCTCACTGAGGCTCTGCTAACCAGAACCTCAGAGGTTATGCTCTCTCTGCTTTCCAAATTTGTCACTAACAGGCTAGTGACTAAATTTACCAATTCACATTGGCATACTGGTACACCCATATAATTCCCTAGTATATGGTACTAAGGTACCCGGGGTATTGGGGTTTACAGGAGATCCCTATGGGCTGCAGCATTTATTTTGCCACCCATAGGGAGCTCTGACAATTCTTACACAGGCCTGCCACTGCAGCCTGCGTGAAATAACGTCCAAGTTATTTCACAGCCATTTACCACTGCACTTAAGTAACTTATAAGTCACCTATATGTCTAACCTTCACCTGGTGAAGGTTGGGTGCAAAGTTACTTAGTGTGAGTGCACCCTGGCACTAGCCAAGGTGCCCCCACATCGTTAAGGGCAAATTCCCCGGACTTTGTGAGTGCGGGAACACCATTACACGTGTGCACTGTACATAGGTCACTACCTATGTACAGCGTCACAATGGTAACTCCAAACATGGCCATGTAACATGTCTAAGATCATGGAATTGTCACCCCAATGCCATTCTGGCATTGGGGGGACAATTCTATGAACCCCCAGGTCTCTAGCATAGTACCAGAGTACTGCCAAACTGCCTTTCTGGGGTCTCCACTGCAGCTGCTGCCAACCCCTCAGACAGGTTTCTGCTCTCCTGGGGTCCAGGCAGCTCTGGCCCAGGAAGGCAGAACAAAGGACTTCCTCAGAGAGAGGGTGTAACACCCTCTCCCTTTGGAAATAGGTGTGAGGGCTGGGGAGGAGTAGCCTCCCCCAGCCTCTGGAAATGCTTTGATGGGCACAGATGGTGCCCATCTCTGCATAAGCCAGTCTACACCGGTTCAGGAATTCCCCCAGCCCTGGCGTGAAACTGGACAAAGGAAAGAGGAGGGACCACTCCCCTGACCTGCACCTCCCAGGGGAGGTACCCAGAGCTCCTCCAGTGTGTCCCAGACCTCTGCCATCTTGGAAACAGAGGTGTCTGTGGCATACTGGACTGCTCTGAGTGGCCAGTGCCAGCAGGTGACGTCAGAGGCTCCTTCTGATAGGCTCTTACCTCTCTTGGTAGCCAATCCTCCTTCCTAGGTAGCCAAACCTCCCTCTCTGGCTATTTAGGGTCTCTGCTTTGGGGATCTCACCAGATCACGAATGCAAGAGCTAACCAGAGTTCCTCTGCATCTCCCTCTTCACCTTCTGCCAAAGGATCGACCGCTGACTGCTCAGGACGCCTGCAAAACCACAACAAAGTAGCAAGACGACTACTAGCAACCTTGTATCGCTTCATTCTGCCGGCTTTCTCAACTGTTTCCAGGTGGTGCATGCTCTGGGGGTAGCCGGTTTCCTCTCTGCACCAGGAGCTCTGAAGAAATCTCCAGTGGATCGACGGAATCTTCCCCCTGCAACTGCAGACAACAAAAGACTGCATCACCGGTCCTCTGGGTCCCCTCTCAGCACGACAAGCGTGGTCCCTGGAAGTCAGCAACTCTGTCCAAGTGACTCCCACAGTCCAGTGACTCTTCAGTCCAAGTTTGGTGGAGGTAAGTCTTTGCCTCCCGACGCTAGACTGTATTGCTGGGTACCACGTGATTTGCAGCTGCTCCCGCGCCTGTGCACTCTTCCAGGATTTCCTTCGTACACAGCCAAGCCTGGGTCCCCGACACTCTAACCTGCAGTGCACAACCTTCTGAGTTGTCCTCCGGCGTCGTGGGACTCCCTTTTGTGACTTCGAGTGGACTCCGGTTCACTTTTCTTTTAAGTGCCTGTTCAGGTACTTCTGTGGGTGCTGCCTGCTTCTGTGAGGGCTCCCTACGTTGCTGGGCGCCCCATCTGTCTCCTCATCCAAGTGGCGACATCCTGGTCCCTCCTGGGCCACAGCAGCACCAAAAAACCCTAACCACGACCCTTGCAGCTAGCAAGGCTTGTTTGCGGTCTTTCTGCGTGGGAACACCTCTGCAAGCTTCTCCACGACGTGGGACATCCATCCTCCAAAGGGGAAGTTCCTAATCCTCTTCTTTCTTGCAGAATTCCAAGCTTCTTCCAACAGGTGGCAGCTTCCTTGCACCCTCAGCTGGCATTTCCTGGGCTCCTGCCCACTCTCGACACTGTCGCGACTGTTGGACTTGGTCCCCTTGCCTTACAGGTGCTCAGGTCCGGAAATCCACTGTTGTTGCATTGCTGGTGTTTGTGCTTCCTGCAGAATCTCCCTATCACGACTTCTGTGCTCTCTGGGGGTAGTAGGTGCATTTTACAGCTACCTTTCAGGGTCTTGGGGTGGGCTATTTTTCTAACCCTCACTGTTTTCTTACAGTCCCAGCGACCCTCTACAAGCTCACATAGGTTTGGGGTCAATTCGTGGTTCGCATTCCACTTTTGGAGTATATGGTTTGTGCTGCTCCATACCTATGTGCTCCTATTGCAATCTATTGTAACTTTACACTGCTTGCATTACATTTCTTGCTATTAACTGCATAATTTTTGTTTGTGTACATATATCTTGTGTATATATCTTATCCTCATACTGAGGGTACTCACTGAGATACTTTTGGCATATTGTCAAAAAAATAAAGTACCTTTATTTTTTAGTACTTCTGTGTATTGTGTTTTCTTATGATATTGTGCATATGACACCAGTGGTATAGTAGGGGCTTTACAGGTCTCCTAATTCAGCCTAAGCTGCTTTGCCATAGCTACCTTATATCAGCCTAAGCTGCTAGAAACACCTCTTCTACACTAATAAGGGATAACTGGACCTGGCACAAGGTGTAAGTATCTCTGGTACCCACTACAAGCCAGGCCAGCCTCCTACACAGGGTCCTGGGAATACAGGGTCCCAGTAGGTGGCCAGAACTATTCGTGAGGCCTTTCATTCGCTGGGTGGGATTGAGAACTGAGAGGTCTTGAAGGAGAATGGTCATGCTTGAAATCGGTGCAGTCCTCTAGATGGTAACTGAGCTTAACAAGCAAGCTTAAACTACTGGAGGAGTGGAGGGGCAGGGGGTTGATGGTGGTGGTGGGGGGCGGGGAGCAATGAAGTCTGCAATGGTCCTAGCAAAGATTGAGCGTTGTCCAGGACAATGGTAGATAAGGGTGTCCCTCAGGGTGCAGATGTTAGTAATGAGGAGTTCTAAGGTTAAGTATTCCATGTGCTGTGAGTGCAAGATGGTGAAGCAGTGGATTGATATGGATTACGCCTTCATGTCTGCTTTTCCTGTCCCGTCTTACGATCTTGTACTGGGAGGAACTGCCACGGCGATGACAGAGGCCAATAAGTGAATGTCAGGTTTTGGTTAGGAAGAGGTAGTCTGGTGAGCAGTTGTGTAGCAGATCTCAAATTTCGGAGGGGGTTGGGGGGGGTGTTTAGTGAGTGAGCGAAGATTTAAGAGTATGCAGTACAGAAAAGGTTGTGGTGTAGTGGGGGTCAGATGTGTGTTGATTGTGTTGGGTCTGTGAGGTGTGTGTGAGAGGGTGCATGTGAAATGGCAGATCGAGGAGAACACACCATCAGTGTTTGGTGGCGAAGCGCTGCAACAGTGCTTGGAGATTTGACAGGGGTTCAGGCCACGGAGGATCACAGTGGAGTAGCAAGGGAGGAGGGATTAGGAAGAGGAACAGGGGTCCTGGCACTGGGTGTGGATGGGATGCGGACAGATTGCCTTTGGCATGCCCACTGCATACATCAGCACTGCAGCCAAAGGTGTGATCGCCATTTACTTCACTGAGGTGGTAGCTTCTTTGTAGCTGGACCATATGTGGTAGTCATCCTGCTGGAGTTGACTACACCGCCAACAGTATCTTATTTCTTGGTCCATCCTAGGAACACTTCATACTTCCTAGCAGGGGGTAGTTGGTTGTCTTCAGGGACAACAACTATGGACAGTCAGGAAGGACTACAAGAAGTTTCAGCAACAAAGTGGTGACTTTCTAAAGTCACTTTTACCTTAAAAGTGACCTTAAATCAGACCTCAGCAATAATTAACACAACAATAAGGGAAATGTTAAGCATCTGTTTGTAGCATGCAGTGCTGCAGATTAACATGCTCTGCATTCTTCTACCATCTAGAGTTGGGCCTAGAAGGTTGCAAGCTGTTTTTGTTTGAAGTCTTTCGAGTCATGAGGCAGAGTGATTCCTCCTCTTGCTGGCAATGCACATGGTCCTCAACTCCATTTTCATATTGTTTTCCCACAGGAGGTTGTGAATGGAGTACAGAGTAAAGATAAGCAAGTTAAATGACAATGCATGTGAATGTATGTTAAGAAACTAAGGGCCACAGGTGTCCGGGAAGGCGCAGTAAATCTACAGCACTACATGCCACATTTTCTGTTTGATGGCATGTGTGGCTGTAGATACACATGCTCTGCATAGACTGTAATGCAGTGCCTCCTAAGAAGTGGTGGCTAACCTGTGGGTGTTACAGTACTTTGAAAAGAGGTACGCAACACTACCTGACCTACAATGGCTTGCTGTTGTGCTAAAATACCTGCACAATAGTGTTTAGTGAAAGTGTGTGGTGTTGACCAAGTAGCTGCCTTACAAACATCAGCTATAGGCATATTACCTAGAAACGCCATAGATGCACCTTTCTTGCAGGTTGAATGTGCTCTGGGGGTAATAATAGGCAGTGACCTATTGGCTTTTACATAACAAGTTTGGATACACTTATCTATCCATCTTGATATACTGGTTTTTAACAGGGTTCCCTTTCTGTGGTGGAGAAAAGGCAACAAAAAGTTGTTTCCTTTTTCTAAAGGTTTTACTTCTAGCACTATTTCAAGTCTAACATGTGGAGGGCTCTTTCAGCAACCAAATAAGGTGTAGGAAAAAAAACAGACAACTCAATAGTTTGGTTGAGATGGATCCTATAATGAACAAAGTGTTCCCTCTTTGCTGCATAACATGCTCTAGTGGTTGGCCTATGTGCTTCTTTAAGAATGTCCATACATTCTTGAGGTAGATACAATGTTTATACATTCTTGCGGTAGATTTAAACACCCGAATTCAGCTCTTTGGGATTCTGATCGGACCTTGGTTCTGAGTGAGAAGGCCTGGGTCGAGTGGAAGCTTCTAATGTGGTACTTCTGATGAGTCCAACAGAATGATGAACCATGGTTGTCTTGCCCATGCTGGTGCCACTAGAATTAGTGTGAGAGAAGTTTGTTTCCGAACCACATACGGAAGGAGAGGGAGAGGTGGAAAAGCATAAGCAAATATTCCTGACCAGTTCATTAATAAGTCATTGCATCTGGACTGGGGGTGTGGGAACCTGGAGGCGAAGTTTGGGCATTTTACGTTTTCCTTTGTTCCGAAAAGGTCTAGATCTGGAAATCTTCACTTTTGGAAGTGGGGTAGTAGGACTCTGGGGTGGAGTCCCACTTGTGGACTTGTTGCCTCATCCTGCTGATGAGGTCGGTAAAGTTGTTGTGTGTTCCTAGGAGGTGTTCTGCTAACAGGTAAACGTTGTGATGAATGGCCCAATGGCAAATTGTCTGTGCAAGGTGAGACAACTGTAGTGAACCCCCCGCTTCTGCAGATAAAACATGTTTGTCGTGGTGTCTGTGCGACTGAGGATGACTTTGTTGATGATATGCATCGCAAAGGCTTTGAGTGCTAGGTGAACAGCTAGCAGCTCTAGATAGCAGATGTGGAAAATCCTGTGTGTGTGTGTGGTCCCAAAGATCTTGGACTGTGAGGTTTTGGTGATAAACACTCAGCGTGACAGACATTCCTGCAATGGGCACATGTGGAGCCATCATTCCTTTAAGTTTCATGATTGACTTCACTGGGACGTGTTGATTGGGGTGAAAGTGAGAGCAGTGTCTGTAAATTCTGTATTCTTGCTGCTTTTGGGTAGGCTATTCCTAACTGTGTGTTGAGTATGGCCCTGAGATATGGCTGTATCTGGTGTGGAGTCAGAGGTGACTTATGGAAATTGATTGCGAAACCTAAATGGTGAAGCAAGTCTATTGTGGCTTGAATGTGACTGAGGCACTATTTGAGACAGTTGGCTTTGATGAGCCAGTCGTCTAGGTATGGGTGCACATGAATTTTCAGCCTACGCATGTGAGCTGCTACCATCGCTAGGCATTTTGTGAACACTCTCGTTTCTGTGGTGACCCCGGATGGGTCTGGTAACGTCGCCCTTTTATGACAAATCTGAAATATTTGCGATATGCTGGGTGTATAGGACTGTGGAAATAAGCATCTTTTAGATCTAATGCGGATAGAAAGTCACCCTGTTGTAGCAAGGGATTGTAAATCTTGGAGTGTGACCATATGAAAATGTTCTGATATAATGTAATGGTTTAAAGGTATGAGATCTAGGATGGGCCTTAATGAACCATCCTTCTTGAGTATGAGAAAGTAAAGAGAATACACACCTGTTCTTTGAAGCTGTATAGAAACTGGTTTTATTGCTCCGTTTGCTAGTAAACACTGTACTTATTGTTTTAGGGGAATTATGTGATCCAGTGAAAGTTTGTGACAACAAGGTGGGATGTTTGGAGGTGTGTAACTGAGCTCCAGACAATAACCATGTTGGATAATATCCAACACCCATTGATCTGTTGTAATTTGTTGCCAATTTTGAAAGAAGAACTGAAAGCTCCCTCCTACAAGTGTTTGGTAATCGAAGGGAAGCTGGAGTGAGTCACTGTTTAGGGACAGTGGCAGAGGCTCAAGTGGAGGGTGTTTAATCTCTTTAGTTGTTTCACCTATAGAAGCCCATGTAAAATCCTCTGCATGAGGATGATTGTGGTTGTCCTTTACTCCAGGACAGTGAAGTGTCTGCTGTAGAGGGTTTAGAGGCAGTTTTATTTTGGGGCCTATGAAAAGCGCCACAAGAGGCAGGGAGCTGGGACTGCCCCCATGGATTTTGCAACCTTGTTGTCTTTCTTCATCTTTTCTAGCGCCTGATATACTTGCAGACCGAAAACATGCTGCTTGTCGAATGATACATTCAAGATCATCTGTTATACCTCCTGTTTGAAACCGGATATTCGCAGCCGCGCATTGCTGCCATAAGAGAGCACTGGTGTTAATACCTGTTGCTGCTATATTAGCAGAGTCTAAAGCACAGCATATGTAACTGTTGGAAATTTGTTGCCCTTCATTAACAATTTCCTGTCCTCTTTTCCTGTGCTCCTCTGAGAGGTAATGGAGCAGTTCCATCTCATCCCAGTGGGCACAATCATATCTGGCAAGGAGTCTCTGTGTATTGCAAGTAAGCCAGTGATTTGCTGCTTGGTCAACAACACATTTGCCTGAAGCATCAATGAGCTCACTTTCCTCATTAGGAGGTGGAACATCACGAGCAGCTTGAGAATTTACTCTTTTTCTAGCATTTGATACAACTAAAAAGTGTTTGCTGGTATCTAACCCTTGATAAATTGGATCTGATGGAGAGGCCTTATATTTTTTATCCACTTGGAGTAATAACACAAGCTCTAGCAAGGTCTTGGAAAATATTGTCCACATGCCTTTTAGCATGGGTAGGTACTGAATTGATGTATGTGAGGAGGTAAGTGTCTCAAAAAGAAAATTTTCCTCAATGGGATCGATTTACAGTGGTACCTGATGGTATGCGGCTGCTCTTCCCACAGGTTCTTGAAAAGGTGTTTATCAGGTGGGGGAAGGTCTAGCTGGGTAGACCTCCATGTCAGTTTCAGTGTGTGTGTGTCCACAACATATTGAGACCAAAGGTCTGCGTCAGGCTGAAAGGGTGCCCTGTCATCCCGTGTCCTGAGTGTCATGAAAGGACTAAGGTGAACCCTGTGAAGAGATATCAAGAGGGTCACCATGAAAATGTGAAGGAGAAGAAGTTTGTGGGGGGGATGGAGTGGTTGGTGGTGGAGAGGTAGGTGGAAGTGGCTGCACCTTGTCCAAGTCCTTATCCTTTCCCCTCTGCTTGATGGGAGGTGTAGTTTTGAAAGTCCTCCTTAAAAGTAAGCTGTTTGGTAGTAGTGGTAACAACAGTCTAAACCAAAACTCTCTCCATTTGAGGCTGAATGTGTAGCTCTGACTGTGTGGCTTGAAGCTGTTGCTTCATCCTTTGAAGAACTGGCTCAGGTAGTGTTTTTGACCCCGAAACTGCTTTCAGTTTGAGTTTTTTTGGTGCCAAAGTTGTCAGAGCAGAGATGAGCAGTCTTTTCATTGCCAAAACAATCACTGCTGAGTGGGAAGAGGAAGCTTTTGATGCCGAAGCTGAGTCATTCAGCTCGTTGTAGAAGAGGCTCTTTTTGGTTTGGGTGCCAAGCCTGAGGGCCGGGCATCCTAAAACGTTTTTAGATGCCTGCCATGGTCAGAGGATACTTGTTCCCATGCCCAGGGAGGACCTGGCCTGGCAGTTCGAGCTGGACTGTTCCCATGGCTGATGGTCGCCTGGTGGGCAACAAAAAATGATGGATTAAACCCAGACCTCTGTGACTGGGGTGAATGTTTGCACTGTCCAGCATTCCGTCCATCATCTGTTCTTTTTGCCTTTGACATGCCCCAAAGGCAGTGGCAGCTGGATAGTCTACTTCCGATCTTGTAAGTTTTTCGGTCAGAGCAGGGCTTTTTTTTATTTTGAAAAACACTCACTGTTTGTTGACGTGGAGGTAATTGCCGCATCAAATCATTTTGGTTTCCGAGTCTGAATCTTGAATGGAAGACGCCTCCTCTTCAGCAGCTGAAGCTTCCTGAAGTTCCTGCTGTCGTTCAGTGTCCGACTTGGTGTCTTCAATACCGAACATATCTGGTGTCTCCTCAGCTTCTTGCCTTTGCATTTCTCGGTGACGGGCTCTTCTATCTCGCAATCTTTCAATCGGAAAGACTGGCATGCCTCGCAGTCTTTTTTTTTTTAATGTTCCAGCGACAGGCAGAGGTTGCAGACTTGATGCTGATCAGTCCAAGGAAATTTGGAGTGACACTTCGGACAGAAACAGAAAGGCATCTGTTCCCTCAGGATTTCATTTTCCGAGATGTGGGATGGAGAAAATGGCCATCTGAAGGGCACCGCCCAAAAGGCCTTGATCGAAACAATCTTAATCAATAAAATATTTCTTCTGTCTGGGGAGGAAAAGGGATAGAAAAGGGTGTTTGAAAACAATACCAATGGGTTTGGCAAGGTTTTCCCCAAACGGTCTCGAACTGGAGTTCAGAGAAAATGCTACCAGACCCAAAAGCAGAAGAAAAACTCAAAATGGAGTCGTGAGCCAATGCGCATTGCCAGCAAGAGAAGTTGTTACTCTACCTCGAGACTCAAAAGACTTTTCGAACAAAAACAACTTGCAACCTTCTGGACCTAACACTAAATGGCGGAAGTATGCAGAGCATGTGTATCTACAGCCACACATGCCAGCAAACACTGGATTCCTTGAAGTGCCATGTTTGGTGATCCCAAATGGAGGTTAGCTTGTGGTCTAGTGAGCCTCCATATTAGCCAATGGGGCAACTGGCCTTTCTACAGTAAAAGCAAACATTGTTTTTACAGACATGTAAAGTTTAATTTCAACATATCTCTTTTTTTTCATATCAATACCCTGCATTATAAGCTTATAACTCCTCATTTCGGGTGACGGCAGGTTTGACCTGGTAAAAGGTTATTTTGCCACCTCAAGTGGCCAGGCTGGAAGCAGCCCAACTAGTTTGCGATGGCAGACCTAAAGCCATGTTTTCCCTTTGTCCAAATGGTGGCTTCACTCCACCGGTGACACTTAACTTACTGGCCCTGGGCACCTAGTGTACCATATATTAGTGTCTTATAGTACATTAAGTAGGCTAATCAGGGACTAGCCAATCGTGCTTTCACTTTTGAGGGGTCTTTGCACATGCACTGGAGACTGGTCAGCAGGGAACGGGGAAAGGGAAAAATGCCGCAGTTTGCTCCCGTTTGAAGCATTATTATTCTGTCACATGTTCCACCATGTTGTCTCAGGGCCAATTAGACCTATGTGAGCAAAGATCCTTACAAAGTTTTGCCTTTCTTAGGGGCTGGACTGGAAGCTCATTTCTCCTTTGTAGGATCTTCAATGATTGTCATTAATGTTAGAATAATAAACTGTTGCTTATGGGGACACTGGAACGCTTAGACAATTTACTCATTTACAAGTCAGAGGCAAATTCAGTGCTAGAGAGCAATTTTATCTTTGGCTGATTTTTTTTTTAATTAAAATCATTTCAAAATATAATCTCTCTCAAAAATACAGTGCAGCACCTCAACCTAAATTGCTGCCTGAGCCGGTCTACGATGAAGGCAAAATGGTTGGTCACACTTCGCACTGGAAGAGATTTAAAAAAAAAAAAAGATTTTTTTTTAAAAACACTGATATGTTGAGTTATAGTCCCATGGTGACTTTTACTGGTAGATGCCTCGGAGTCCGTGCTTTTTTCTGGCACTGAAAAGTGAGACTTAGAACATTATGGGTATTGTAGGCTAGTGGATTATTATATGGGTGGGACAAGAGTCTACCTCAAAGAATAGGCCTCCACCTGCTAGATGTCATTCAAATGAAATAAAAAAAATTAAAACATAAAAAAATTAAAAAATAAATAACTTAAGCTCACACCCTGGTTTTCATGATACAAACCAGTCAGACCTAACTATAAAGCAGTATGCAAATAATTTAAGCAATGTATACAGATTAGAAGTCCTACAAAACACAATACAATTTCACAGCCAATATTAAAATAGAAAAAGGTTAAGAGTAACAAGACCAAAAGAACAAAAACCCAAGATGGAAAACTGGAGAAATTAGTTTTTTTAAAGATTTAAGTGAAAATACTGCCAAAAAGCCCAAACCGCTAATGATAGTCTGTAGAAGCCATAGTAGTGGCCCCAGGCACGATTTGAGGCCAAAAGTGATGAACCCCATGTCAGATAAAACAACTGGGAGGGTGCTGGTGGAAAGCTCCAAATCATGTAGTTTGAAACATTTTAGACTCCTCAGCCAAAAAGGGACTGTCAGTTTTATTTATTTTTTTAAAAACTTCCTATGGGACATATTTGAAATTGGTATCCGCTACCATGGAAATGCCGCTGGAATATCTGCTGCAGCTCGGTCCCGCTAAGGCTCTGAAGCTTTTGAGATTTTTGCATTAAAGTTTCCAAACTCCAAAACAGAAAGGGGCTGCCGTTTTCTCAGAACTGCTAGAACCTTTCAAGGGGGGAAATCTGAAATTCAGTCTGATGTCGCAGAGCTGCTGGTCAAGTACTTTTTCCACAGTAGGTCCCCCTGGCTCTTTCAAAAGTTTTCAAACTGTTTCCTGGTGCCCAAGCAACCAAATGAGTACATTTCTAAGCCCTCAGGACCTTAGGGTGGGGAAGGAGTTTAGTTAGGGACTCTGTCAGATAGAGGCCACCAGCAAAGTCCAGTCCAGTCGAGTCGAAGTCCCAGTTGCCACTTGTCAGGTGGGAACTGTAGAGAAAAGGCATCTTGCAGCAGCTGAATCCATGTAGCCACAGAAAATGTCAGCTATCTGACACAGTGGTGCTGCTGGGGGTTTTTCTAGGTCGAGTATAATGTCTGGGTAGTGTTCTGGGATGGGCAATCTGCAACTAAATAGTCTCTACTGGATAAGGTGTTACCAAAGATAAGGAACCTGCTTATTACACCAAAAGATCTGTATAAAAGATAGTGTCATAATTGCTGCCTCTATGTATATATAGGTGCATATATAGAGGAGCCTGCAACCACAACTTTAAGAAATATCATGAAATATTTGCATACTTCACGTGTGTGTGTGTGTATCTAAATATATATATATATACATACACACACACATATACATATATACACATACATATTATATATATATATATGTGTGTATATATATGTATGTGTGTGTGTGTATATATATATATATATATGTGTATATATGTATTTAGATACACACACACACCCACACACTAAGCATCCGTTTGAGGCATGTAGTACTGTAGATTCACATGCTGTGCATACTTCTTGCCATCTAGTGTTGGGTCCAGAAGGTTGCAAGTTGTTTTTCTTTAAAGTCTTTTGAGTCACGTGGTATAGTGACTCCTTCCTATTGGTAATGCACATGGGCACTGACTACATTGTTAGATTATCTTCCCGCAGGCAGGTGAAAATGGAGTGTAGTGTAAGAAATAAAAACCCTTGGTTGCTCCTTGCACCGCTACCCCGCGCTGCCTCCACTTGGCCGTTCCCTTTTGCTTAAAATCCCCGCCCTGTGGCCCCTCCCGCCTCCCCCACCTCCTCACCGTCAGTTTTCATTTTCTAGTCCATAAACCCCCACCGCTGCGCCCCGGCGGCCCCTCCTGCCTCCCCCCACCTCCTCACCGGCCAGTTTCATTTTCTAGTCCATAAACCCCCACCGCTGCGGCCCCTCCCGCCTCCCCCACCTCCTCACCGTCCGTTTTCATTTTCTAGTCCATAAACCCCCACCGCTGCGTCCCCGCGGCCCCTCCCGCCTCCCCCCACCTCCTCACCGTCCGTTTTCATTTTTCTTTTTCCTGCCGCTGCCGATCCCTGCGGCCCCACACCCCCAGCCTTCACATTCACCTAGCCCTCCCTCCTCCCAGCTGCCACTCCCTCCCTCTTCCCCATTTATGGCAGCCGCGGCAACAAGAAGCAACCCCTGGTCGCTCCTCGCACCGCTACCCCGCGCCGCCTCCACTTCACCGTTCCCTTTTGCTTAAAATCCCCGCCGCTGCACCACCTCCCTCCTCCCCCACCTCCTTACCGTCCGTCTTCATTTTCTAGTCCATAAACCCTGCCGCTGCGCCCCTGCAGCCGCTCCCACCTCCCCCCACCGTGTCACCATCCGTTTTCATTTTCTAGTCCATAAACCCTCATCGCTGTGCCCCTGCGGCCCCTTCCACCTCCCCCACCGTCAGTTTTCATTTTCTAGTCCATAAGCCCCCACCGCTGCGCCCTGGCGGCCCCTCCTGCCTCCCCCCCACCTCCTCACCGGCCGTTTTCATTTTCTAGTCTATAAATCCCCGCCGCTGCGTCCCCGCAGCCCCTCCCGCCTCCCCCCACCTCTGCACACCGCAGGCAAGCCCGTCTGTGCCAAGACCGCGCCCAGCGCCAGTCCCCCTGGCCCCTTCAGACAAATCTACTCCCCCCTCACCCTCCACTCACTTAAACTAGGCCCCCGCCCCACCTGCACCCTTTCCAGCCCCACACACACTCATGGCCCCTTCACCTGCTACACCTGTCATTTCTCCTGCTCCTCATCCCTCACACCACACACCAACCATAACCACCCCCCTACAACAAACACAACACCCCCAATGCAATACTAACCTGCATTGCCCCCACCCCCACCAACCAGCCCCGCCGCACACCACCCCACAACCAGAACACACCCCGCAACAACACCCTCATGCCCCACACCAACACCACCCACCACCCACCACAACCAACTCAACTATGGAACTCTGGGACCTCATCACATCACACTCACCTGACATCGCCTTCATCACGGAAACCTGGACCAACCCCTCCTCGGAACCAGACAGCCATCGTCACCCCCAAGGGATACAAACTCCAACGCAAGGACCGCCTCAACAGGCCAGGTGGTGGCATCGCCATCCTACACAGACACCATCAAAGTCACCACCAGCTCCCAAGGCACTATCGACAAAACAGAACACATGCACTTCCTAATCCACATTAACATCAACTCCACCCTCACAGGTACACTAATCCACAGACCCCCAGGACCACGCCCCGCCTTCTGCAACACCATCGCCGACATCAGCTCACACGCCCTCACCTCCACAGACTACATCCTCCTCTGTGATTTCAACTTTCACTTGGAGAACCTTCACGACCACAACTCCACCTCCCTCATAGACAACCTCACCAACCTCGGACTCACACATAGCCTACACAAACCTTACCGAACTCCACTGGACTGACCACCACTGCGTCCACTTCTTCACCAAACCCCCCGCACACCACCATCAACACCACACCCTACCGCATGTGGGACAAAATCCCCACAGAACGCCTGAACTCCCAACTGGCTCACAACCACCGCCCCCCCACCAACGACCCCAACACAGAAGCACACAACCTCTCTAAATGGATCAGTACCGGCGCAGACACACTAGGCCCCCTCAGAAAACACATCTCCACCCGCAACATCAAGAACGCCCCATGGTTCACCCCCGAACTCCAAGACTCCAAGCGCAAATGCTGCCAAGCGGAAAAAATATGGCGACAACAACCCTCTACAACCAACTTCTCCACCCTCAAAACCACCATTCGCACCCATCACCAACTCATACTCACCGCCAAAAGAGATCACTACAAGACACGCCTTGACAACAACTCTCCAAACAGCAAAGAACTCTTCACCATCATTAATGAGCTAGCCAAACCCAAAGCCAGCAACACAGACCCCACACACACACAGCCCCTATGTGACGCCCTCTCCAACCACTTCTACTACAAAATCCTGGACATCCACAACAGCTTCATACCACACACACCCACCACACACACCCCTCACTCACCCAACCCAGATTCATGTCCCCCCACCACACATGAAGAAACTGAAAAAACCATGAACTCCATCCACTCCGGATCCCCCTCTGACCCCTGTTCTCATCGCTTCTACAACAAAGCCAGTCCAACCATCGCCCCCATACTCCGCGACATAATCAACTCCTCTTTCGACTCCACCACCTACCAAGACCCCTGGAAGCACGCAGAAATCACTGCTCTCCTAAAAAACAAAAAACAAAAAAAAAAAAACAAAGCCGACCTGGAGGTCCTCTCCAACTATCGCCCCATCTCCCTCCTCCCTTTCCCCACCAAGGTTGCAGAGAAACTAGTCAACGCCCGCCTATCCCACTTTCTCAAAGAAAACAACACTCTTGACCCCTCACAATCTGGTTCCGCAAGAACCACAGCACGGAAACCGCCCTCATCGCATGCACGGACGACATCAGGACCAAAGTCGACAAAGGCGAGACCGTCGCACTCATCCTCCTAGACCTCTCCTCTGCCTTTGACACTGTCTGCCACCACACACGCCTCCACAACACAGGATTTCGCCACAAAGCCTTAGACTGGCTCACCTCCTTCCTCACCGACCGGACCCAAAGAGTCCGCCTTCCACCTTTCCACTCCACCGCTACCAAGATCATCTGCGGAGTCCCCCAAGGGTCCTCCCTCAGCCCCACACTCTTCAACATCTACATGATCCCCCTAGCCAACATCCTCCGACCACACGGAATCACTATCCTCTCCTACGCATACAACACCCAACTCATCCTCTCCCTCACCCGCAACCCCACCACCGCCAAAAACCAACCTACATGCTGCTCTCCTCGACACCGCCAACTGGATGACAACTAACCACCTCAAGCTTAACTCCAACAAAACCGAGATCATCTTCGGCCCCAACAAAACCATATGGGACAACTCCTGGTGGCCCACCGCCCTAGGCCTCACACCCACCCACCCCCGCAAACCATGCACTCAACCTCAGCATCATCCTAGACCCTCCCTCTCCATGACACAGCAAATCAATGCACTAACCTCCTCCTGCTTCCACACACTCCGCACTCTAAAAAAAAAAAAAAAAAATCCTTCAAATGGATTCCCCCAGAGACCAGGAAGTCAGTCACCCACGCACTCATCAGCAGCAGACTAGACTACGGTAACGCCCTCTACACCACCACCACACACAAACGCAAACTCCAGAGAATCCAAAACTCCCTCCCCCACCACGAACGAATGTCACCACACCTCAAATCCCTTCACTGGCTCCCCATAGACAAGAGAATCACTTTCAAGATCCTCATCCACGCACACAAATCCCTCCACAACACCGGCCCGACCTACCTCAACGAAAGAGTGAACTTCCACACTCCCACTCGCAACCTCCGATCTGCCAACCTTGCACTAGCTACAGTCCCCCACATCCAACAAACCACCACAGGAGGCAGGGCCTTCTCTTACCTTGCCCCCACAACCTGGAACTCCCTCCCCACCAACCTCCGCAACCTTCAGAAAAAACCTCAAGACATGGTTGTTCGAGCAGTAACTCCTCCCTCACCCCACAAGCGCCTTGAGACCCTCACGGGTGAATAGCGCGCTCTATAATTTTTTTTTATTGATTGACTGAAAGGAATTACCATGCAAATGATTGTATGACTATTTCGGAAATAAAACTGCAACAGCCACAGGGTGTCTGGGGAGGCAGGTGAGCACATGTGAATTTACAGCACTACATGCCACAAGCATAAGCTTACTAGGTAAGTAACATTTACTATTTGATGGCATGTATGGCTGTAGACACACATGCTCTGAATAAACTGTAAAGCAGTGCCTCTCCAAAGCAGTGGCTAACCGGAGGGTGTTTCAGTTGTTTAAATTAGTGTATGTAGCAATGTCTGACCTCTGTTAGCTTATTGGCATGCCAAAACATCCACACAATAATGCTTAGTAAAGGTGTGTGGTGTAGACCATGTAGCTGTCTTACATAAGTCAGCTATGGGGATGTTACCTAAAAAGGCTATAGTTGTTCACCCCTCCCCCCCCCCCCCATTTGTCCCTCCCCCAGGCAACAAAAAGTTGTTTAGTTTTCCTAAATGTTTTAGTTCTATCAATATCGAACAAACCGGCCCTCTTTAATATGTGGAGAGTTCTTTGAGCAACAGAATCTGGGTGCGTGGAAGATTGGGAATTCAACAGTTTGAGGTGAAATTGAGAAACGTTGTTTGTTAAGAATTTAGGATTGGTGCAAAGAACTACTTTTTCTGTGTATTTGGTAAAAGGGTTCTTCCAACATGTTAAGGCCTAGAGTGATCGCAACTAAAAATGCCATTTTTAACGATAGAAATTGAAAGGGATATGAATGTAGAGGTTCAAATCGTGTACCCACTAGTCTAGTGAGTACAATCTTAAGATTTTAAAAAAGCACTGCAGGTACCCTTGGCGGAATCACTCTTAAGTCTTTCCATAAAAGCTTTAATGACTGGGATTTTGAAAAGGGAAGAATGTGGTCTTTTTTTAAGGTAAGCTGCTATAGCTGCAAGATGTAATCTTATGGAAGTGTATGCTAAGTTTTCTTTCTGCAAATGAAGAAGGTACAAAAGAATACCCTGCACGGACACCTTGAAGGGGTCTCATTTTTGAATAGACAGTAGCAGACAAAATGTTTCCATTTTTCTTGGGCAACCAGTATCAACACAAGGGATGTTTGCCTTAGCTTGCAAACCAGAAACGTAAGGAGAAGGAAAGGCCGAAAAACACAGGCAAATATCCCTGACTACTTCATCCACAGAGCATTGTATTTTGACTGAGGGTGCGGTAACCTGGCAAGTGTTGCAATTTGAGTTTTCTTTTGTGGCGAATAGATCTATGCCTGGAAACCCCCAATTTTGGAAGTAGGGAAGCAGGACTCGAGGGTGAAGTTCTCACTCGTGGACTTGTTGCAGCATCCTGCTGAGGTCAGCAAAGTTGTTGTGTGACCCTGGGAGATGTTTCGTTAGCAGGTGAATGTTGTGGCAAATGGCCCACTGCCGGACTGTCTGCAATAGGAAAGATAGCTGTAGAAAGTGTGTCCCCTGCCTGTTTTTGCAAAAAGTACATGGTTGTCATGTTTGTGTGCATTAGATCAATTTTGAGGATGAGCCGAGTTGTGAATGCTTTCAATGCTAGTTGAACAGCTAGAAGCTCTAGATAATTGATGCGCATAGTGTGATGTTTGGGATCCCAGAGGCCCTGGACTGTGAGATCCTGGAGGTGACCACCTCACCCAGCCTGAGATACGTGCGTAGTCAAACTGATCTCTGGAACAGGGTCTAGAAAAAGCCACCCCTTTAACAGGTTGGTTCTGTCCCACCACTGCAGAGAGCAGTGGGTGCGATCTATACCAACTACAGATCCTCTAGACAACCCTGTGCCAGAGACCATTGGTGTGCTAGACATTCCTGCAATGGGCACATGTGGAGATGGGCATCTGGTACTATGTTTTTTCTGATGGGCAGAAATGCAAAAGTTTGTGTCCAAAAGTTTGTCACTGTTTGGGGGCAGTGGAGGAGCATCTAGGGGAGGGTGTCTTACCACAGCATCTGTTGTTTCCCCTGCAGGGACCTTTGTAAAAGCCTCTGTAGGAGGATTATTGGGGTTGTCCATTTTGATAAGTTGATGAATTGTTGGTAGCTGTTGTTTTGGAGGCTGTTTTACAAACTGGCCTATGAAAAGCCCCACAAGAACCAGTGGTTTGCAGAGCACTCATGGACTTACCCACCTCTTTCTTCATTTTTTCACGCACCTAATCTTCGTGAGGGCCTGTTCCTGGCCCCTCTTTTTGTGTTCCTCTGGGAGACATTGGAGGAGCTCCTCCATCTTGCCCCAAATGGCATGGTCATACCAAGTCAGCAGGCCTTGAGTGTTAGCGATGCACCAGTGGTTGGTGGCTTGAGTGGCAACCCGCTTTCCAGAGGCATCAATTAACTTGCTCTCCTTGTCAGGCGGCGAAGCATTGCTACCTGCTTGCAAATAGGCTCTCTGTCTTGCATTAGAGACCAGTAGAGAATCTACACAAATTTGGCCTCTAAAAGAAAAAAAAAAAAAAAAAAAAAAAAAACACAGGGTCTGAGGAGGAGGCTTTATATTTTTCCTCCACATGTGGGGTGACAATACGTGCCCTGGCAGGATCCTTAAAAATGTCCTCTGCATGTCTCATCATTCCTTTAAGCATTGGGAAGGTATTGGGTGGCCTTGTGAGATGTAGTGAGGGTTTGAAATAGGAAATCATCCTCTAATGGCTCTTTGTCTAGGGGCACCTGATAAGTGCCCGCCCTCGCAATGAGCTCCTGAAAGGAGGTAGTATCATATGGTGGGGAAGATCTGTCTGGACAGACATCTGTATCCATGTTGGTATGAGGGGCAACATCACTGTAGCCATGGGCCTGTGTCTTGTGGGAATGTGCAGTTTCGTCCTCTGCTCCCTGATCATGGAAAGGGGGGGAGGGAGCCTGAGGTGTAATGTAAAGGGGGTACCCCTGAGAATGAGGTGGTGAAAGGGAGGGTGGTGGTGGTGTAGGTGGTGGTTGAGAAAGAGGCAAAGGAAGGTGTAGGTCACCAGTCTCTAGCCATCCATTCATGCTTAGCAGGAGGTGTAGTAATGTCAATTAATGAAAGTAAGTTGTCTCTGAAGTTGTGAAAACGGCAGCCTTAACCAGAACATGTCCAGTTTAAGGTTGGATATGAAGCTGCACTTGTTTCAAATTCAACTGCTGCTTCATTTTGTCGAGGATTGGCTCAATTGAAGCACTCTGTTCTGAAGGTGGAGTGACTTAACGTTTTAGGCACCAAAGTGATTTTGTGTTTCTATCCCAAAGCTTTCGGAGCCAAAGGCAATGGTGTTCGGCTCGGGACTGAAATGGCATGCTTATGCTTAGGTTTCCAAGCCGAGCTCAGTAGCAGGGCTTCCGAATAAGTCTTTCAGTGCTGGCCATGGCCCGACAGCAGTGGGAGCCTAGCAGCCTTTTTCTTCAGTGTAAGTGGGTCGTCTTTTTTGTTGTGAGAAGGGGAGCCTATGCTCACGGTTGGTTGAACTGTAAGAAGGTCTTCCATTTCGAAGGCTGTGTCCACGTCCCACTCTGAATCATCAACTGAAAAGGCCTTCTCTTCAGCAGCCGAGGCCTCTTGTAGCTTCTGGTCAGGCTCCAACATGGTGTTGTGTAGCCTGAAGATGCCCAAGGTCTCCTTGATCTCTTGATTCTGCATTTCACAATGGGTCCCTCAGCCTCCAAGTCTCACAGTCCTCCTCTTTATGGTCTGGAGACAGGCAGAGGTTGCAAACCTGGTGCTGGTCGGTCCGTGGGAACTTCGCGTGGCACTTAGGGAAGAAACGGAAAGGAGTCTGTTCCATTAGAAGTTTATTTTCTTCGAGATGGGTCAGTTGATCCGACGGGTAGTTTCTTCAGTTCACAGAAAGAAAAGGATAAGAAATATGCGTTTGAAAGACAATACCAACAGTATGGAAGGTATCCTGAATGTAAGGGTCTGAAAAGCAGAGCTTGGAGAAAACAGGACTAGACCCAACGGAAGAAAAAAACAATCTAACAATAGAGTCGATGCCCAAGCACATTTCCAACAAAAAGAGCAGTTATTATACCTCGTGACTCGAGAGAATTTTAGAAGAAAAACAACTTGAAACCTTTTGGACCCAACACTAGATGCCAGAGGCATGCAGAGCATGTGTATCTACAGCCATACATGCAGACAAACAAATATACCCTCCTCTCAACATTTGTCCCAGCCTTCCTCTCTCTAACACAGTGTTCCCAACCTGTGGTCCAGGGACCCCCGGTGGTCCATGAAGCTACCTCAGGGGGTCCACGACTTAGAACATTTATTTTAACAAATTAGGTCCACAGCTTTCAGTAATGTCAAAGTGGGGAGGTGCCCGGATTCCAATAATGATTCAGTGGGGGTCCCAGGTTGTTACTGATAAAGTGGGAGCCTACAAAAGTCAAAGGGTAGGGAACCACTGCTCTAGCTCATCCCAAACTTTTCTGACTAATATGAACTCCCAAACATAATTCTCAAACTTTCCCCGTTTTTATGGGCAAGCGCAAAGCGCTCGGTCTCATTCTGTAATCTCTCTTTGGGCTTCCAACCACACCCATGTCACGTTAGTCACTTACATTGGTCCATGGGCTTGCCTTTTAAAATCCGCTTGTTTTCATTTGTGAAAGGCATGCATACGTCATGCCTTTTCCGGTGTTTAGCCCACCTACATAGCACCGGTAAACTACTTAAAACATACAAGGCTCGATGTTTCAGCATTGTGTCCCGACTAATTTATCTGTTTATGTTCCACGCACCGTGATCGCGCTGCATTTTACATAGTGCGATCGTGCTGTGTTTTTTTTCTTCATTACAACGCTAATAGCTCTAACTCGAGCAAATGCGAGACCCGTTGCTCACAGCTCTTCAACATTTGACCGTCGGGTGTGCCTTTATTTTGTGCGGTTATGTTCGAGGATGGTTATTTGTTTGCGTTGTTTTGTTTACTGCACGTATGTAAAAGTGAGAGCACTAGTTTTCCACTTCTGTTTCGGTCCGAGGCATTCTTCCCCAGCCTGCTCTCTATTCTACAGCATTAAGTGGTGGGTTGGGGGTGTCTTGCAGTTTATAGGATTTTGAATTCTGATTAGCGCTTTTCGGTCCACTGACTAGGTCCTTCCTAGGGGACGTGGCTAATTGCAACGAGGCCATGCAGGCAATTCTCTGGTTAAAAGCTCACTCTGTGGACCAAGGGTTAATTAAAAGCAGTGTCCAGTCATGCGAGGAGTCAAGGTGAATTCTAACTGGGACATGGTGTCCGGCCTGGCAGCGTGGGTCATCAGCTTGGCCCCATCCTGCACTGGTCCCTCAGAGACCTAAGTGCTGCATGGGGAGCCATTTATCATACATGAAAAGCTGATAGTTTAAAACGTGTTTGCTATTGTTTTGATTCACCTTACATGTTGTCCATCATACATGTTAGGTGCACAAATTGTCTTATGAAGCACTCCCCATTGATAGAACATGAATAATAATGGTTGTATCACACCTCATTTGCCCCAGTTCCTTTCTATAAATGTAAATGTGTATTTCTTCTTCACGGCATTTCCCAAGGAGTACGCGGATGACTTTAACAGCTTGTCATGGTAGGGGCTGGTGGAGGGAAGATGGGAGTGATGGAAGAGTTTTGTTGACACTTTCTTCGCGTTTCTCATAGTTATTATTTTCAGAGTTGGGCTTTAACAACTGTCACGTATGCCTAAGAAGATGCGTTTTTTTATGAGGGCCAATCAGCTTTTTGAGTTTATCCTGGAACTTCAAACCATAGTACTGACGTGTGTGTGTGTGTGTGAGATCTTGAAAAGCTTTTAATGTGGTGGCGATCGGTGAATCCATTTTATGATCCTTATGTACAGCTATGAGAAGAATGTGTTGGTTCTTTTAAAGAAGAAGCAGTTTTTTAAAGTCTTTAGCCTTCACAGTGAAGCTTACTGTGTAAGGAAGCTTTGTGAAGCGCTGATGGATGCCAAGAGATTACATGTGTCTGTAAAATGCATTCTGTAGGGGGAGACAACCAAGTAGGAGATTAATTCCAGGATATTAAAATTCCAGCCCATTCAGACATTTATGCAGGGAGCCAATAACACAGCCAAGCTCTAGCAGACCTCAGGATTTTACTGTCCGCCGAGCAGCAGCAGTTTGCCAAGATAGTTCATTCGGCCTTTGCATCAATAGTTTGTGGGTCCCCAATAAAAGACAGGCCCGTCCTATGGCAGTACTTCCTTTGTTTCTAAAGCACTTTATTCAGAGGGTAGATGTTTCTGATCCTGTGTGATACATTTATTGTAAATCTGGGACTTAAAGTGATGAGTAGGAAGCAGTCTTTACTCTGTCTAGTAAGTGCCGACATAGCCATTACAAATGTTTTAAAAGAGCACAGACACAGCTGATATAAAGCCCAAGGTATTATCTCGCTCCGGGCAGTTCGAACAAAGAATTTGAGGTAGGGTATGCTGATGTCAACTGTTTTACTTTTCACTTTCAATTTATGTGGCAAGAAAAGTCCAGTTAGGAATTTACAACATTAAAAGCTCTAACTCGAGCAAACGCGAGACCCACTGCATTGCAAATGCTTGTTCTATTATGTCACCCAACTAACAGGACAGGCACACTCAACCACTACTTATAAAAACAACTTACTGCTTCCCCTGACAAATCCATTCAAATCACCCTATCTCTACTAAACACAGGAGAAAGCATGAAAACAAACCTAACAACTAATGAAAAAAAAAACAACAAAAAAAACACCTCCACAAACCACACACACAAATTTTGCAAATCTGCTATTAACTTCTAATCTTGAGTTCCAGAGCAGCATGTTACTCGCTGCAAAATGTTTCAACGCCTCATCAGGGGTGACAAAAGCTTTATAAATACGGTTTACAATTACTTCCTGAGCAGATGGATGATAGGAAATCCTGTGATTTCACTATTTCACTTTCTGTGCAGATGGATGATGGCACATAAGTCCTCTTGCTGGGCTTCCTTTTTAAAGGAGAGTTTTGGCAGGAAACTGATGATGGGAAATTCAGTGACGTTAGTATATGCGCAGATAGATGATGGGAAATCATCCATGAATGATTGGAAATCTTTTCAACTTTGGGTTTTATGCCTCATCCATCCCATCAGGTTTCCCAGATCCATTGGTAAGGTGGTGCTCCAGTCCATTTTCTTTGAATTCTGGGACTTAGGGCCAGATGTAGCAAAGGTTTTTCCCCATTCTGTGTCTAAGGGAAAAAGTGTTCGTACATATGGCCCTTAGTCATTTATTCTATTATAAAACAGGACTACAAATCCCAGATTTCAAAGACAAAAACCTGAACTGAACCAGCATGTAATACATGGACATGAACAACTTGGCAGCTATGCCCATCACTTCAAAGTTTCACCAGGCATCGCTGGATTGTAATGAGTGATACTGCAAAAGATTGAGGGAGGGCATAACTGGTGGCAGTGGGTTGTACCAAAGGTGAAGCGTCTAAAGCCTCTTAAGAACATTCTTGGTTCCGGAACTTATTACGAATTAGGCCAATCTTGACAAATTCTACATGTTGGAAAAGGAAAATATTACTTATCCAGTAGACATCTGTTCATGGCATGTAGTGGCATGCCATGTAGTGCTGTAGATTCACATGCTTTGCGTAAGTCCGTCATCTGATGTTGGGCCTGGAGTGCTGCAAGTTGTTTTTGTTCGAAGAATCTTTTTGAGTCAAGGGATCGAGTGACTCTTCCTCTGGGTGATACTGCACATGGGCATCGCATCCTTTGTTGGGTTGTTTTCCCGCAGGCGGGAGAGGTAAGGAGTGTATGAAGAGTAAAGAAAAAGAGATGGCCCTGCAATGTATTTACATATATACAATATTTATATGCCAATGCAACTACAACTGCTACAGGCGTCCAGGGAGGAGGGAGGGCACACGTGAATCTACAGCACTACATGCCACAAACAGATGTCTACTGGGCAAGTACATTTTCAGTTCGATGGCAGGTGTGGCTGTAGATACACATGCTTTGCATAGTCTGTAATGCAGTCCCTCAAAAGAAGCAGTGGCTAGCCTTTATGAGTTGGAGTTGCTTGAAAAAGTGTTCTGAGCACTGCTTGGCCAACATTGGCTTGTTGGAGTGCTACACAATAGTGTATAGCAAAATGTATGTGGTGTAGACCAAGAAGCAGCTTTATATATGTCTGCTACTGGGATATTACTTGGAAAAGCCATAGAAGCACCTTTTTCCTAGCGGAGTGTAGGAGGTAGCAGGTAACTGTTTGGATTTACCATAGCAAGCATGAATACATGTTATTATCCATCTGGCTATACTATTTCCAGATATTGGGTTGCCTTTATGAGGCAATGAAAATGGTGCAAAAAGTTTAGATTTCCTAAACTGTTTGGTTCTGTGTAGGAAGTTGGCTCTGTATGTACTATTTCAAAGTAAGAAATAGCATGCACAGAGTCCAAGGGTTCCCCTTAGAGACAAGATAGTGGCAAAAAGAGATAATTCTAATGCTCTATTTTGTGGTACTGTGGTCGAGCAGTAGGCTTATCAGAGGGTAGTGTTAAGCATTTGTTGTACACACACAGGCAATAAATGAGGAACTTTTTTTTTTACTTAGGTAACTTAGGAACTTTGAATCAGCAAAATAGCGTGTACAGTTTTCACAAAAATGGCAATAAGCTATTTTAAAACTAGACAGTGCAATTTTCAACAGTTCCTGGGGGAGGTAAGTGTTTGTTAGTTTTGCAGGTAAGTAAACCACCTACAGGGTTCAAAGTTGGGTCCAAGGTAGCCCACCGTTGGGGGTTCAGGGCAACTCCAAAGTTACCACACCAGCAGCTCAGGCCCGGTCAGGTGCAGAGGTCAAAGTGGTGCCCAAAACACATAGGCTTCAATGGAGAAGGGGGTGCCCCGGTTCCAGTCTGCCAGCAGGTAAGTACCCGCGTCTTCGGAGGGCAGACCAGGGGGGTTTTGTAGGGCACTGGGGGAGGGGGGGGGATGCGGACAAGTCAGCACAAAAAGTACACCCTCAGCAGCACAGGGGCGGCCGGGTGCAGAGTGCAAACAGATGTCAGGTTTGTAATGGAGTTCAATGGGAGACCCAGTGGTCTCTTCAGCGAACAGGCAGGCAAGGGGGGGGGGGGGGGGTGAGGGGGGGGGGGGGGGGCTCCTCGGGGTAGCCACCACCTGGGCAAGGGAGAGGGCCACCTGGGGGTCGCTTCTGCACTGGAGGTCGGATCCTTCAGGTCCTGGGGGCTGCGGGTGCAGTGTGTTTACCAGGCGTCGGGTTTTTAGAAGCAGGCAGTTGCGGTCAGGGGAAGCCTCTGGATTCCCTCTGCAGTTGTCGCTTGGGGGGGGGGGGGAGGGGGTGCTCAACTCTGGCTACTCACAGGTCGCAGTCGCCGGGGAGTCCTCCCTGTAGTGTTGTTTCTCCGCAGGTCGAGCCGGGGGCGTCGGGTGCAGAGTGCAAAGTCTCACGCTTCCGGCGGGAAACGGGTTGTCTTTCAAAGTTGCTTCTTTGTTGCAAAGATGTTTCTTCTTTGGAGCAGAGCCGCTGTCCTCGGGAGTTCTTGGTCCTTTTAGATGCAGGGTAGTCCTCTGAGGCTTCAGAGGTCGCTGGACCCTGGGGAACGCGTCGCTGTTGCAGTTTTTCTTGAAGTGGGAAGACAGGCCGGTAGGGCTGGGGCCAAAGCAGTTGGTGTCTCCGTCTTCTCTGCAGGGTTTTCAGGTCAGCAGTCCTTCTTCGTCTTCAGGTTGCAGGAATCTATCTTGCTAGGTTCTGGGAGCCCCTAAATACTCAATTTAGGGGTGTGTTTAGGCCTGGGGGGTTAGTAGCCAATGGCTACTAGCCCAGAGGGTGGCTACACCCTCTTTGTGCCTCCTCCCTGAGGGGAGGGGGGCACATCCCTAATCCTATTGGGGGAATTCTCCATCTGCAAGATGGAGGATTTCTAAAAGTCATAGTCACCTCAGCTTAGGACACCTTAGGGGTTGTCCTGACTGGCCAGTGACGACTCCTTGTTTTTCTCATTATATCCTCCGGCCTTGCCGCCAAAAGTGGGGCCGTGGCCGGATGGGGCGGGCATCTCCACTAGCTGGAGTGCCCTGGGGCACTGTAGCAAAGGGGGTGAGCCTTTGAGTCTCACCGCCAGGTGTTACAGTTCCTGCAGGGGGAGGTGAGAAGCACCTCCAACCAGTACAGGCTTTGTTACTAGCCACAGAGTGACAAAGGCACTCTCCCCATGTGGCCAGCAACATGTCTGGTGTGTGGCAGGCTGGCAAAACTAGTCAGCCCACACTGGAAGTCTGGTATGTTTTCAGGGAGAATCTCTAAGATGCCCTCTGGGGTGTATTTCACAATAAAATTTACACTGGCATCAGTGTGCATTTATTGTGCTGAGAAGTTTGATACCAAACTTCCCAGTTTTCAGTGTAGCCATTATGGTGCTGTGGAGTTTGTGTATGACAGACTCCCAGACCATATACTCTTATGGCTACCCTGCACTTACAATGTCTAAGGTTTTGCTTAGACACTGTAGGGTCATAGTGCTCATGCACCTATGCCCTCACCTATGGTATAGTGCACCCTGCCTTAGGGCTGTAAGGCCTGCTAGAGGGGTGACTTATCTATGCCATAGGCAGTGTGAGGTTGGCATGGCACCCTGAGGGGAGTGCCATGTCGACTTAGTCATTTTCTCCCCACCAGCACACACAAGCTGGCAAGCAGTGTGTCTGTGCTGAGTCAGGGCCCTTGGTACCATGGGTACCAGTTACAAGGGACTTACCTGGATGCCAGGGTGTTCCAATTGTGGAAACAAAGGTACAGATTAGGGAAAGAACACTGGTGCTGGGGCCTGGTTAGCAGGCCTCAGCACACTTTCAAATCATAACTTGGCATCAGCAAAGGCAAAAAGTCAAGGGGTAACCATGCCAAGGAGGCATTTCCTTACATTCTGTCAATATAATACATGAGCCCTTTTAACATCTTGTGTGTGAAGAGCTCTTTCTGCAATCAAGTGTAATGCGATCTGTATTTAACCACCGACTATCTTGACCAGTGACTCCATTTTGTGCTTAGCTTAGCTTCAAATGGCGTCACACTGGTGGCGCAGGTATTTTTCCACACACAGCTTGTTAACACGTTTTCGCTTTTCTCACTAGGGAAGGGAACATAATGTGGGGGAGGCAATACTGGTAAGAATGTACAAGGCTGAGAATGTTTATGGTGGAGAAGGGTACAGCTCGGTCTTAGAAATACACCTTGGGATCTGACCAGTCTCTTGCGTGACCGAGTACAGACAGCGCTTCAAGTTCAAAAATACTCTAAGGGATGGGGGTTTCTAGAACCTTCCTCTTAAGTTTGTTTAAGGTATATAAGGTGGGGAAGCTTGACAATGAGGTAGAAGGAACTCATTCCTGAGGGTGGACGAATTGCTCAGGAAGATCAGTCCTACTGGGAAAAACTCCTCCTTTCTCGGCTGCTCCGGGTTCCACAGCCTGACGTTGGCAGACAAGGATGATGTTGGATTTGATCCCCAGGGTGATGCATTTTTAATTCTTAAAATCAAGCTTTACTGTGTGCATACATGGAAAATGTCACTTACCCAGTGTACATCTGTTCGTGGCATGTTCCGCTGCAGATTCACATGCTGTGCATTATACTTCTGCCATCTAGTGCTGGGCTCGGAGTGTTACAAGTTGTTTTCCTTTGAAGAAGTGTTTGAGTCACGAGATCGAGTGACTCCTCCTCTTCAGTTCCATTGCGCATGGGCATTGACTCCATGTTAGATTGTTTTCTTTCCGCCGTCATGTTCAGACGTGTTTCCTCTCGCTCCGAGATTTCGATTCAGAAAACTTTGAAAACGCTTTCTTTTCGTCTGTATTGTATCGATCGGGTTTACATCTTCCATCGACACATCAGTACCGTATGAGAAGACAACTCTACTCGCCCTTCGGGGCGCGCGCGCCCAACTCGGGCCTAGTCGGGCCGACTGCGTGGAAGTCTCATGGATCGGACTTCATTCCGGTTCTGTCCTCGTGCTACACAAAATATCCTTATACAGACCAACATTTGGTCTGTAATCTTTGCCTTTCCCCAGGTCATCAGGAAGAAAATTGTGAGGCCTGTCGATCCTTCCATTCCAAAAAGACTCTGAGACAGGAGGGCACGAAGACTCAAGATGGCGTCCAGAAGCACCGAGCATTTCGACATGGAGGAGGAAGAAATTATGCAGACAGTCTCCGTTTGAGGTTCCGACTCCGAACAAGAATCCGAGGAGGACAGACCGGTCTTGGCAGGACAACATGTGAGTACGCCTGCCCCTGTAGCCTCATAAAAACATAAGGCCTTGGGTACGCCACTGCCGGAAGGCCATGGCTCTGCATGAAAAAAGACTCCCGGTGACCAAACTACCATTTTTCGGAGTCGAAAATTCGGAAATCCATTTCAGAGCCAAGATCGTCCACTGCATCATCTTTTTCGATCCCGAAAAAGCCTGCTTCGGAGCAGAGAAGGCCAGCATATACAGAGGAGCATGGACTTTCAAAGAGACTAAAAGAAAGCCACAAAACCTCTGAAAAGGAGTATCAAGTACAGACAATTCTTGAAGTTATGGACAAAATGCAAGTCAGGATTCATATCCATAATGAAACAGGCATGATCCTAACAGCACCTCCTCTAAAGCCAAAGAGAAAGCTAGCCTTCCAGGAGGAATTGGACACTATGCAGCTTCCAGTTAAAGTGCCAAAGCCGAAGGAGAAACCACCACCTCCTCAATTTTCTCCTCATTCTCCACACCTGCATACCTCTCCTCCTAGAAGTCCTACACCAGTGCAATCACCCATACACACCTTTGATTCACAGCAGGACAATATCGATTCCTAGCAATGACCCAGACAGCTATCCCTCTAAGCCTTCACCACCTGAGGACAGCACTGTGTACAATCAGATGTTAGCTAGGGCGGCAGCATACCATCGGGTCACCATGCACACAACCACTGGAAGAGGATTTTTGTTTAATACCCTATCCTTGAACACATTCAAAATACCAGTGCCTCCCCATGCTCCCAGGCATGTTAAAACACGCCGATCAAATATTCAATGAGCCAGTTAAAGCACGTATAATTACCCCCAGGATACAGAAAAAGTACAAACCTTCTCCCTCTGATCCTGATTACATAAGATTCGGTAGTGGTCAGCGCTGCCAGAAAAAGGGCAAACTCCTAGTCATCAGGAGATGCTCCCCCACCCCACAAAGAAAGCAGAAAGTTTGATGCGGCAGGGAAGAGAGTTGCATCCGAGGCAGCGAATCAGTGGAGGATAGCTAACTCATAGCATCTCCCCAAAGAACACCAGAAGAGGGCACAACAAGTAGTGGAAGAAGGGCAAGCCATTACAAATAATCAAATTTGATCTGCCCTACATGCAGCAGACACCGCTGCTAGAAGTGTCAACACTGCAGTAACAATACGTAGGCATGCATGTCTCAGATCTTCGGGTTTTAAACACGAAATACAGAAAGCTGTATTAAATATGCCATTCAATAAGAAACAACTTTTTGGCCCAGAAGTTGACAGCCATTAAAAAATTACACAAAGATTCAGACACCGCTAAAGCAATGGGTGCACTATACTCCACATCATATAGGGGATCCTTTCGGAAACCACAGTTTCGAAATGGATTTGGACCACAGACAACAGAAGCATCCACATCGCAATCAAAACCAACCTACCAACCACAATACCAACGAGGTGGTTTTAGGGGCACATATAGGTGGCAGTATCCCAGAAATAGAGGGAAATTTCAGAGATCTAAGCAACCTCCACAGCACCCTAAGCAGTGACATCTCATCTCCTTCCACTCCACACCTCTCCTGTGAGGGGAAGACTACAATAGTTCCACACAAATTGGCAAAACATTACCACAGACAATTGGGTGCTATCAATTATCCGCAATGGCTATTGCCTAGAATTGATACAAACTCCCCCAATCATTCTACCAAGGTCACACAAACTATCTACAGAACACATCAATCTGAAAGAAGAAGTCCTATCTCTATTACTCAAACAAGCAATAGAATCCGTACCCCAAACTCAAATAGGGACAGGAGTTTATTCGCCATACTTCCTGATTTCCCAAAAAGATGGCACCCTCAGACCAATATTAGATCTCAGGACCCTCAATCTTTACATCCTGTCAGAACATTTTCACATGGTAACTCTACAAGATGTTATCCCACTACTCCAAAAACACGATTTCATGGCAACATTAGTCCTCAAGGATGCGTATTTTCACATACCCATCCACCCTCCACACAGAAAATATCTCAGATTTGTCATTCAAGAGAAGCACTATGAGTTAAAAGTGTTACTCTGTGGAATAACCGCTCCAAGGGTATTCACAAAGTGCCTAGCGGTAGTCGCAGCCTACCTAAGAAGACAACATATACATGTCTTTCCATATCTAGACGATTGGCTAATAAAATCAAACAGTCATACGCAGTGTCAAAACCATACAGATTATGTAATACAAACCCTGCACACTCTAGGTTTCTCAATAAATTACCAAAAGTTGTATCTACAACCAGCACAAATACAACAGTAATTGGGTGCAATACTAAATTCTCAAAAAGCGCTAGCATGTCCAAATACTCAAAGAATACAGGCATTTCAAAATATAGTCACACAAATGCAAACAAATCAACAGTACACGGTCAGATTTGTCATGAAGATTTTAGGGATGATGGCATCATGTATTGCAATTGTTCCACACGCAAGACTAAACATGCGGCCCCTACAACAGTGCCTTGCACAACAGTGGTCACAGGCACACGGTCAACTTCAAGATCTAATGTTGATAGCCCGCCAAACATGCATGTCCCTTCAGTGGTGGAATTCCACAAATCTAAACAAAGGGCAGCCATTTCAACACCCTGTGCCTCAGAACATAATTACAGCAGATGCATCAATGATTGGTTGGGGAGCTCACCTCAACAATCACAACATTTAAGGTCAGTGGGATGCCAAGCACAAACAGCTACACATACATCACTTAGAGTTGTTAGCTGTCTTCCTAGCACCCAAAGCTTTTCAGCCTCTTCTCACTCAGAAAAATTTCCTTATCAAAACAGACAACATGACAAACATGTATTACCTAAACAAACAAGGAGGGACACATTCGTCCCAACTCTCCCTTTTAGCCCAAAAAAATCTGGAAATGGGCAATCCACAACCAAATTCACCTGTTAGCACAATACATTCCAGGGATACACAACCAACTGGCAGATGTTCTCAGCAGAAATCACCAACAAACACACGAATGGGAGATTCACCCTCAAGTACTTCACAAGTACTTTCAGCAATGAGGAACACCAAACATAGATCTGTTTGCCACAAGCGAAAACACAAAATGCCAAAACTTCGCATCCACACCCCCACATCCTCGATCCAAGGGCAATGCTCTATGGATCAATTGGTCAGGGATATTTGCTTACGGTTTTCCCCCTCTCCCACTCATTCCGTTTCTAGTCAACAAGTTGCGTCAAAACTCACTAAATATGATATTCTTACCACCAACATGGGCCTGCCAACCGTGGTACACAACACTGTTAGATCTGTCAGTAGTACCAAACTCCAAACTCCCAGACCGATCAGATCTGTTGACACAAAACACAGGACAAATCGGGCACCCAAAACACTCAATCTAGCGATTTGGCTCCTGAGGTCATAGAATTTGGATATTTACAACTTCCATCAGAATGTATAGAGGTTATTAAGCAAGCAAGAAAACCACTACTAGACAGTGCTAACTAACAAATGGAAAAGATTTGTATATTACTGTCAATCTAAACAGACTGCCCCTCTTACAGCATCAATACAAGATATTGTATGCTATTTACTTCATTTACAAAAAAATAAAATTTAGCATTCTCTTCCATAAAAATACATCTTACTGCAATTTCAGCATATTTACAAAATATACAGCACAGCTTCTTATTTAGAGTTCCTGTTATTAAAGCTTTCATGGAAGGTTTAAAACGCATTATTCCGCCCAGGACACCTTCAGTTCCCTCTTGGAATTTAAACATAGTGCTTACACTCCGAGCCCAACACTAGATGGCAGAAGTATAATGCACAGCATATATATAGAAAATTTCACTTACCCAGTGTACATCTGTTCGTGGCATGTAGTGCTGCAGATTCACATGCTATGCATATCCCTTCCGACATCTAGTGTTGGGCTCTGAGTGTTACAAGTTGTTTTTCTTAGAATAAGTCGTTTCAGAGACACAGGATCAAGTGGTGACTCCTCTCGGTTCCATGGCGCATGGGCAGCAACTCCATTGTTAGATTGTTTTCCCACAGGGGTTGAAGAAAGTATTGACAGAGTATAGAAATATAAGAAGATGTCCATGCAAACGTAAATGTATATAAATTTGTACAAATGTTAGAAACCTAAACGACTACAGGCTTCTGGGGAGGAGGGAGGGTGCATGTGAATCTGCAGCACTACATGCCACGGACAGATGTACACTGGGTAAGTGACATTTTCCGTTCGATGGCATGTGTAGCTGCAGATACACATGCTATGCATGGACTACAAAGCAGCTAGTCCACCCAAAAAGCGGTGGCTAGCCTGTAGGAGTTGAAGTTGTTTGGAATAACGTCTTTAAGACAGCTTAGCCCACAGTGGCTTGTTGCTGTGAGAACACATCTACACAGTAGTGTTTTGTAAATGTATGAGGGGTTGACCATGTAGCTGCTTTACATATGTCAACCATTGGTATGCTTCCTAAGAAAGCTATTGTTGCACCTTTCTTTCTTGTAGAATGTGCCTTAGGAGTGATCAAAAGTTGTCTCTTTGCTTTGATATAACATGTTTGTATACATCAGACAATCCACCTTGCTAAACCTTTTTTTGATATAGGATTGCTTGTATGTGGTTGTTGGAAAGCAACAAAAAGTTGCTTTGTTTTCCTAAAATCTTTATTTCTATCTATGTAGTACATAAGAGCTTTTTTGAGATCTAGGGTATGAAGAGCTCTTTCTGCCACAGAATCTGGCTGTGGAAAGAAGACTGTCAATTCCACTGTTTGATGTGAAAAGGAGATATTACTCTTGGTAGAAATTTTGGATTTGTTCTTAGTTCAACTTTGTGTTTGTGCACTTGGAAAAAAGGTTCTTCAAGAGTGCATGCTTGTATTTCACTAACTCTTCTTAAAGAAGTAATAGCCACAAGGAAGGCGACCTTCCATGTTAAAAATTGAATTTGGCAAGAGTGCATGGGTTCAAAAGGTGGTCCCATGAGTCTGGTAAGTACAATATTTAAATTCCATGATGGAACAGGTGGTGTTCTGGGTGGAATGATGCATTTTAATCCTTCCAGGAAGGCTTTGATAACCGGAACTCTGAAAAGAGAAGTATGTTGAATAGTTTGTAAGTATGCAGATATTGCAGTAAGGTGTATTTTAATGGATGAAAAAGCCACATTTGATTTCTGTAAATGAAGTAAATAGCACACAATATCTTATATAGATGCTGTAAGTGGATCTATGGTTTTAGATGGACAATAGTAGACAAATCCTTTCCACTTGTTTGCGTAGCACTGTCTAGTAGTAGGTTTTCGTGCTTGTTTAATTACTTCCATACATTCTGATGGAAGATGTAAATAACCAAATTCTATGCCTTCAGAAGCCAAAACGCTAGATTGAGAGCATTGGGGTTTGGATGCCTGATTTGACCTTTGTTTTGTGTTAGCAAATCTGGTCTGTTTGGGAGTTTGGAGTGAGGTACTACAGACAGTATTAATAGTGCTGTGAACCAAGGATGGCATGCCCATGTTGGTGCTTTGAGTATCATGTTGAGTGACGTTTGACGTAATTTGTTGACTAGAAATGGAAGGAGTGGGAGAGGGGAAAAAGCGTAAGGAAATATCCCTGACCAATTGATCCATAGAGCATTGCCCCTGAATAGGGGATGTAGGTGTCTGGATGCGAAGTTTTGGCATTTTGTGTTTGCTTGTTGCGAATAGATCTATGTCTGGTGTTCCTCACCTTTGAAAGTACCTTTGAAGTACTTGGTAGTGAATCTCCCATTCGTGTGTCTGTTGGCGATTTCTGCTGAGGAGATCTGCCAACTGATTGTCTATTCCTGGAATGTATTGTGCTAGTAGATGAATGTGATTGTGAATTGCCCATTTCCAAAGTGTTTGGGCTGGAAGGGACAGCTGAGATTAATGTGTCCCTCCCTCTTTCTTGAGATAATACATGGTTGTCATGTTGTCTGTTTTTATGAGAACATTCTTCTGTTTGAGAAGAGGTTGAAATGGTTTTAGGGCAAGGAAAACAGCTAATAATTCTGAGTTGTTTATGTGTAGGTGTTTCTGTTTGACACCCCATTACCCTTGAATGGTCCGATTGTTTAGGTGAGCTCCCCAACCGATCATTGATGCATCTGTTGTAATTATGGTGTGAGGCACAGGGTCTTGAAATGACCGCCCCTTCATTAAATTGCTGCAATTCCACCATTGAAGGGACGTGTGTTTGGCGGTCTATCAACACTAGATCTTGAAGTTGACAGTGTGCTTGTGACCATTGTTGTGAAAGGAACTGTTGTAAGGGCCTCGTGTTTAATCTTGCATGTGGGGCTATTGCTATGCAAGATGCCATCATTCTTAGAATCTTCATGATAAATCTTACAGTGTATTTTTGATTTGGCTGCATGAGTGGTATTCAATTTTGGAAAGTTTGTATCCTTTGTATATTTGGATACTCTAGAGCTAGTTGAGTATTTAGGATAGCACCTAGATACGGTTGTACTTGTGCTGGTTGAAAGTGTGACTTTTGGTAGTTTATAGAAAACCCTAGTATGTGCAGAGTTTCCATCACATAACGAGTATGTTTTTGGCATTGTGTAAGATTGCTTGATTTTATTAGCCAATCGTCTAGATATGGAAAGACAAGGATGTGTTGTCTTCTCATGTATGCCGCTACTGCTGCTAGACACTTTGTGAACACACTTGGAGCTGTTGTTATGCCAAATGGCAATACGTTTTCCTGCTATGACCAACCTGAGGTATTTTCTTTGAGCTGGGTGGATGGGTATATGGAAATACGCATCCTTGAGGTCTAGAGCAGTCATAAAATCTTGCTTTTGCAGTAGTGGAATAACATCTTCCAGAGTTACCATGTGAAAATGCTCTGACAAGATGTATAGATTGAAGGGCCTGAGGTCTAGTATGGGCCTTAGGGTACCATGTTTTTTTGGGAATTAGGAAGTATAGTGAGTATACTCCTGTTACTTGTTGAGACTGGAACTAATTCTATGGCTTGTTTGAACAGTAGAGACTGTACCTCTTATAAAAGAACTGTATATTCGGGGGACAACCTGTGATATCTTGGTGGAATGGTTGGAGGGGTGGTTATCAATTCTAGGCAATAGCCATTGCGGATAATTGTCAAAATATCACCACAGACAACTGGGTATTATCAATGAGAGTGGAACTGCTGTAGTCTTCCCCCTCACAAGAGATATGTGGAGTGGAAGGGAGGGAAGGAAGTCACTGTTTAGGTTGTGTTGTTTGTTTAGAGGTTTGGAATTTACCTCTATTTCTAAAGTATTGACCGCAATGTGATCCTCTAAACCCACCTTGTTGATACGGAGTTTGTTGTGGTTGCTTTGTTTGGGAGGTGAAAGCCTCTGAGGTTTGTGGTTTAAAACCTCCTCGAAACTGTGGCCTGCGAAATGAACCTCTATATGGGGTGGTGTACAAAGCGCCCATTGCTTTCGCAGTATCCAAGTCCTTTCTCAGTTTTGCAATAGTGGTGTCCACGTCTGGGCCAAAGAGGTGCTTTTTATCAAAAGGCATGTTAAGTACTGCCTGTAAAATTTCTGGTTTAAAACCAAAGGAACGCATCCATTCATGTCTTCTGATTGTGATGGCAGTGTTTACGCTCCTCGCAGCTGTATCGGCAGCATCAAGGGCAGATCTTATTTGATTACTAATCACTTGCCCCTCTTCTACTACTTGCTGTGCCCTCTTCGGGTGTTCTTTTGGGAGATTCTGTATAATATTCTGCACTTCATCCCAATGGGCCCTATCATAGCGGGCTAGAAGTGCCTGAGAATTTGCAATTCTCCACTGATTTGCTGCCTGTGTAGCAACTCTTTTCCCCGCTGTGTCAGATTTTCTGCTCTCCTTATCAAGAGGAGGTGCATCTCCTGAAGACTGGCTATTTGCCCTCTTTCTTGCTGCACTGACCACTACTGAATCTGCAGGGACCTGATGAGTAATATAATCTGGGTCAGAGGGTGCAGGCTTATACTTTTTAATCGATTCTAGGTGTGATAATCCTAGATTTTACAGGCTCGCTAAAAATTTGGTCTGCGTGTTTTACCATGCCTGGTAACCCTGGGAGACACTGGAACTTGGAATGTGTATTAAATAAGAAATCTTCTTTCTTCTTCCAGTGGCTCTGAATGCATGGTTACCCCATGATAAGCTGCTGCCCTGGATATGAACTGGTTGTATGCAGTGGTATCTTCTGGTGGAGATGGTTTTGATAAGTAAGAATCTGGGATGGGATCAGGGTCATAAAGATCCCATTGGTCTGCCGTATCTCCCTGTGAATATAATGAATGTGTTGGAGAAGGCATTGGTGGTGGGCTGGTGTGAGGTGAGACAGATAATTGTGGAGAGTAAGGAGAAGCATGAAGAGGTATTCGATTTTCCTTTTGTTTTTGCACCTTTGCCGCTGGCTGTCCAGAGTCCAGTTCCTCTTGGAAAGATCGCTTTCTATTTGTTTTTAAAGGAGGTGCATTGACAATTCTTCCTGTCTCTTTATGGATGTTGTAAGAAAATGCCTCTGTGGCATGGTTTCCCCCTGACATTTTGCCTTTGCTGATGCTAAGTTATGATTTGAAAGTGTGCTGAGGCCTGCTAATCAGGCCCCAGCACCAGTGTATTCCCTAACCTGTACTTTTGTTTCCACAATTGGCACACCCTGGCATCCAGGTAAGTCCCTTGTAACTGGTACCCCTGGTACCAAGGGCCCTGATGCCAGGGAAGGTCACTAAGGGCTGCAGCATATCTTATGCCACCCTGGGGACCCCTCACTCAGCACAGACACACTGCTTGCCAGCTTGTGTGTGCTAGGGGGGATAAAAAGACTAAGTCGACATGGCACTCCCCTCAGGGTGCCATGTCAACCTCACACTGCCTACAGGTATAGATAAGTCACCCCTCTAGCAGGCCTTACAGCCCTAAGGCAGGGTGCACTATACCATAGGTGAGGGCATAAGTGCATGAGCACTATGCCCCTACAGTGTCTAAGCAAAACCTTAGACATTGTAAGTGCAGGGTAGCCATAAGAGTATATGGTCTGGGAGTCTGTCATACACAAACTCCACAGCACCATAATGGCTACACTGAAAACTGGAAAGTTTGGTATCAAACTTCTCAGCACAATAAATGCACACTGATGCCAGTGTACATTTTATTGTAACATACACCCCAGAGGGCACCTTAGAGGTGCCCCCTGAAACCTTAACCGACTATCTGTGTAGGCTGACTAGTTTTAGCAGCCTGCCACACACCAGACATGTTGCTGGCAACAGGGGGAGAGTGCCTTTGTCACTCTGTGGCTAGTAACAAAGCCTGTACTTGGTGGAGGTGCTTCTCACCTCCCCCTGCAGGAACTGTAACACCTGCCGGTGAGCCTCAAAGGCTCACCCCCTTTGTTACAGCACCCCAGGGCACTCCAGCTAGTGGAGTTGCCCGCCCCCTCCGGGCACGGCCCCACTTTTGGCGGCAGGGCCGGAGGAGATAATGAGAAAAACAAGGAGGAGTCACTGACCAGTCAGGACAGCCCTTAAGGCATCCTGAGCTGAGGTGACTCTGACTTTTAGGAATCCTCCATCTTGCAGATGGCGGATTCCCCCAATAGGGATAGGAATGTGCCCCCTCCCCTCAGGGAGTAGACACAAAGAGGGTGTAGCCACCCTCAGGGCTAGTAGCCATTGGCTACTAGCCCCCAAGACCTAAACACACCCCTAAATTCTGTATTTAGGGGCTCCCCAGAACCTAGGAACTTGGATTCCTGCAACCTAAGAAGAGGACTGCTGAACTGAAAACCTGCAGAGAAGACGGAGACACAAACTGCTTTGGCCCCAGCTCTACCGGCCTGTCTCCCCACTTCTAAAGACACTGCTCCAGCGACGCGTTCCACAGGGTCCAGCGACCTCTGAAGCCTCAGAGGACTACCCTGCATCTAGAAGGACCAAGAATTCCCGAGGACAGCGGCTCTGCTCCACAAAGACTGCAATTTTGCAACAAAGAAGCAACTTTGAAACAACACACGTTTCCCGCCGGAAGCGTGAGACTTTGCACTCTGCACCCGACGCCCCCGGCTCGACTTGTGGAGAACAAACACCACAGGGAGGACTCCCCGGCGACTACGAGACCGTGAGTAGCCAGAGTTGGCCCCCCTGAGCCCCCACAGCGATGCCTGCAGAGGGAATCCCGAGGCTCCCCCTGACCGCGACTGCCTGCTTCAAAGACCTGACACCTGGTAAAGGGCACTGCATCCGCAGCCCCAGGGACCTGAAGGATCCGACCTCCAGTGCAGGAGCGACCCCCAGATGGCCCTCTCCCTTGCCCAGGTGGTGGCTACCCCGAGGAGCCCCCCCCGCATCGCTGAAGAGACCCCTTGGTCTCCCATTGATTTCTATTGCGAACCCGACGCTTGTTTGCACACTGCACCCGGCCGCCCCCGTGCCGCTGAGGGTGTACTTTCTGTGTGGACTTGTGTCCCCCCCCCCCCCCCCCCCCGGTGCCCTACAAAACCCCCCTGGTCTGCCCTCCGAAGACACGGGTACTTACCTGCTGGCAGACTGGAACCGGGGCACCCCCTTCTCCATTGAAGCCTATGCGTTTTGGGCACCACTTTGACCTCTGCACCTGACCGGCCCTGAGCTGCTGGTGTGGTAACTTTGGGGTTGCCCTGAACCCCCAACGGTGGGCTACCTTGGACCCAAACTTGAACCCCGTAGGTGGTTTACTTACCTGCAAAAACTAACAAACACTTACCTGCCCCAGGAACTGTTGAAAATTGCACTGTCTAGTTTTAAAATAGCTACATGTCATTTATGTGAAAACTGTATATGCTATTTTGCTAATTCAAAGTTCCTAAAGTTCCTAAGTGAAGTACCTTTCATTTAAAGTATTGTTTGTGAATCTTGAACCTGTGGTTCTTAAAATAAACTAAGAAAATATATTTTTCTATACAAAAACCTATTGGCCTGGAATTGTCTTTGAGTGTGTGTTCCTCATTTATTGCCTGTGTGTGTACAACAAATGCTTAACACTACCCTCTGATAAGCCTACTGCTCGACCACACTACCACAAAATAGAGCATTAGAATTATCTCTTTTTGCCACTATCTTACCTCTAAGGGGAACCCTTGGACTCTGTGCATACTATTCCTTACTTTGAAATAGTGCATACAGAGCCAACTTCTTACAGATGTGTATTCTAGATTGAGCCCATATTACAAATCATGGATGAGAGACAATGTCAGGCTCTTCCTCAGAGGTTTTAGGGGTTTCTTCCAATTTTTTTGAAAGTCCTTGTTCCTCTGAATGAGGATTTTTTTCAGCTCCAAAGTTTGTTGTTTTTTTTCGGCCCCGAAAAGGTAGTGGAAGGTCTTGGCTCTGAAGCAGACTGTCAAATTTTCGACTCCGAAGAATAGGCTTTTTTACCGGAGTCCGAAACGGGGCCTTTGATAGATTTACTCAACTCCGAAGTAGATGGGAGTGGCCTTTTTTGGCACCGACCCCGAAGGACGGTCGCTGACAGTCTTTTCGGGCCGAACATGGCCTTGTGCAGGGGTGTAGGGGCAGATGTACACATACTGACCAGCTGTGATGGGTCTGTCGTCCTCCGATTCCTGTTTGGAGTTTGTGTCTCGGATGGAGATTGCTGTCTGCGCCTGCTCTTCTTCAGCGAAGTTGAGATGTTCACTGCTTTTCGATGCCATTTCGAGTCTTCTAGCTCTGCGATCTCCGAGAGTCTTCTTTGAACAAAATGATCGACAGGCCTCACAATTTTCATCCCGATGGTCTGGAGAAAGGCACAAATTACAAACCAAGTGCTGTTCTGTATAGGGGTACTTCGTGTGGCACAGAGGGCAGAATCGGAATGGCGTCCGATCCATCAGGCTTTCCACACCGTAGACCCGAATAGGCCCGAGTTGGGCACCAGTGCCCCGAAGGATGAAAAAGAAGGTTCCGATAGTACTACTGGTTCGATGCTAGATGGGAAAAGCGATCAAAACAATACAGACGAATAAGAAGGTTTTCTAAGGTTTTCCAAATCGAAATCTCAGAACAAGATAAAACACGTCCGAACCAGACGGCGGAAGGAAAACAATCAAACAATGGAGTTGATGCCCATGCGCAATGGAACCGAGAGGAGGAGTCACTCGATCCCATGACTCCGAAAATACTTCATGTCGGAAGGGATAGAAATAGCATGTGTATCTGCAGCTACACATGCCATCGAACATATATATATATGTATATTCATTGTTGATGTATTGCATTTTCTTTGATTATCATTATCCAATAGCTGTGATTATTTTAGCAGCTGCACTCAAGTTAAAGGCTCAGGTTATTCTTTTTGTATAGGGAACCTGGGAAGTGCCTTAATACATTTATTACTCAAACTAAGAGTGCTGCATTCTTCAGCTTTGTTCCCTCTCAGTCTGAAGCAATGCAGAACAATAAGTCTTTTGACCACCAGGGTTAATGTGGCGGTATTACTGCCAACAGGTTGGCTGTGTATACTGCCACATTATGAGTGTGACGGGTTTGCCGCTGCCAACCCGCCATATCTCCACTCATACCGTCATTGTGGTATGAACTGCCGGGCCGGAGATTTTCATCAATGACCCAGTGGTCCACAGAAGACCGCCAGCGGCATTATGAGCCGGCCTACCACCATGGTTTTTGCGGCGGTAGCACCGCCATGAAAATCATGGTGGTAGGGCTACCCGTGGCAGGGAATTCCTTCCCTATCACCGGTAGATGGCTCCCCACCCCCCCAGCAATCACCGGATCCCCCCCATCCACCCTACAGGCACAGCACCCCCACCACCTACAGGCATAGCATCCCCCCACCCCGCATACATGCGCACACACACACCCGCACGCACCCCGCATACACCCAGTCAGCTTCACTTCCATACACGCATCCACTCACACGCATTCACTCACACACTCATCTATACATGCATTCATCACATACTCACACGCATTCAGGCATGCATCCACACTAACATGCTCACACGAATACACACTGACATGCAGACACACACTCACTAACATTCATACACGCATTCACACAGGCATACAACCACTCATACACCACAACACTCACAGATGCATTCACACACACACACACACACACACACAAAACCCCTCACCCCCCCTCCACTGTCGGATCACCGACTTGCCTTGTCCGTTGAGGAGGTTGTCCGGCAGGTAACAGGAAGGGGTACTGCCACCACCGCCAGTGCCCCACCAGCAGGACACCGCCAGGCCGTATTAATGGTCTTAATACGGCTGGCAGCATCCTTGTGGTGGGGCAGGTGGTATCACCGCCCAGGTGCCTCTGTCCACCAGCATAGCTACTGCCAGATATCTTCCCAAAGTTTAGCGGAAATCCGGCAGGATCCATAATATGGCGGGCGGGAGACAGCCAGCACTGGTGGTCTCCTGGCGCTCTGGGCTTTGGCGATCTTGCTCAGAGACTGCCAAAAGTCATAATGAGGGCCTAAGTCTGGTTGTGGGAAAAAGACTGGTAATTCAACTGTTTGGTTGATATGGAATTGTGAAACTACATTTGGAAGAAATTTACGGTTTGTTCGAAGAATTACTCCATCTCTGTATTTGGAAGAATGGTTCTAACAGTAGAGCCTGGAGCTCACTTACATGTGTGATGGAAGTGATAGCTTCCAGAAAAGCCACTTTCCCTGAAAGGAACTGTAAAGGGCAAGTATGCATTGAGTCAAAAGGTGGACCCATAAGCCTAGTGAGAACAACATTAAGGTTCCATGATGGTGCTGGAGGTACCCTGGGGAAATGACTCGAGACCTTCTCTGAAGGCTTTAATAACTGGAATTCTGAATAAAGAGATGGGTTGTCTGCTTTGGACGTAAGCAGCTATACCTGCTAAATTAAGACAAATAGACAAGTATGCCAAGATTGCTTTCTGCAAATGTAGCAGGTAACAAAAAATGTCTTGGACTGAAGCTTTGAGTGAGTCACTATGTGTAGGTTGACAGTAGCATAAAAAACAGCTTCCATTTTGCAGCATAACACTGTAGGAAGCTGGCTCTGTATATACTATTTCAAAATGAGATATAGTATGCCCAGTGTCTAGGGGTTCCCCAGAGGCTTAACAGAGGCTAAAGTACATAATACTAATGCTCTCTTTTGTGGCAGTGTAGTCGAGCGGTTAGGCTTATCAGAGGTTAGTGCAAAGTATTTGTTGTACACGCACAGGCAATAAATGAAGGCACACATTCAATGACTAACTCCAGGCCAATTGTTTTTATATAGCAAAGCTATATTTTGTTACTTTATTTCTAGAACCAAAAGGATCCTGTTGCAGGTAAGTACATTAGCAAGAAAGTATCAAGCATGTGTATCAACACCACTTTTAGATTTGGTAAAGAAAACAATTTGCAAGTAGCAATTCTCGGTTTCAAAAGTTGACAGTGCAATTTTCAACACAGTCCTGGGGGGAAAACAATCAGTGTTGTTTTGTGGTAAGTACTCAACTTACAGTTCCAGTCTCTGGGTATTAGGATGTCCTCTGGTCGGGGTTCAAGATGGCCCCAAACATATACCACCAGCAACACAGGGCCAGCAGGTAAGTACCCGCAGCTTCGAAGGGCAGAACTGAGTGGTTTAGGTGAGCACTGCGCCAGGGGCGGGGGGGCAGGTTGCGGCACAGGTCAGCACCAAACATACACCCTCAGCGGCACATGGGTGGCCGGATGCAGGGTGTTGGGTGGCCGGATGCAGGGTGTAAACGCAGCATCAGGCTCCCAATGCTTTTCAATAGGGGGGCCCTGGGGGTCCCTATTGATGTAGATTTTAACTGGAAGTTTTTAGTTAATACACGCTCAATACAATTCCAAAAAAACATTGAAGCTGTTTTTAGATTTGCAAGAAGACTACGACATAAACCTGTTAAGGAAATGATGACTGTCTACACTTCTAAATGCCTCTCCGTCGCAACATTTGGAGCTGGGGGCATGCAGACTGCACAGGGCTCCAGATTATAGAAAACAAATTTTTAAGAAGACTACTATCAGTCCCCCAATCTACACCAATAAAGTTCTGTCACAAAGAAGTAGGTCTAAGATACATATCCAGCTATATAAAACTTCAACCTCTCATATTGTGGATAAAAATCTGAACTAAGCCTGAAACGCTTCTATGTAGAAAGGTGATACAGGACTCCCTTCATCTGTCACGATTTCTAGATATACCCTGGCTTAGATATGTTTACCTTTCTCTCCTATCATTAGGACTAGGAGATTTTTTCCTTAAACCACATACCTTAACAAAACATGACATTAAGAAGGTCAAAGACATATTCTGCCAGAAAAATCAGGATTTGAACCCGGTCTCTTGCTTAATGAGCCAACGGACAAGATTAGAGACACAACAACTTCAACCAAAGCTGTACTTGACCATCATTAATCATGAGCGACAAAGGTTTTTACTCACAAGACTACGCCTAAATACCCTACATTATCTGGTAGCATTCCCAGCTGTTGGTACCTGGTTTAAGATCCTCCTTCCCTGTTGCTGCGATGGAAAGACAACTCAAAGTACATTACATTTTATGCTTTTTTGCACTTTATACACTACTCCAAGAAAAAGGTTTTTACATCCGCTATTTCAGTCTAATAGTATTAGAACTAGCCAACTTGCTTACTCCCACTTACATGATTTGGGAACTATGGACATAATCCAGGCTGTGCTAAATTTTATACATGCTGCTTTTGGTGCTCGGAAAATGTATTAACAGTGTTTTTTAGAAATTTTTATGACTGGAAATTCTGTATGTTATTTATTTATTTTATGTCTTTTATGGTCTTTTTGCACCGAATAAAGTAAATTAAAGAAAGAAAAAAGAAAGTACCCGCAGCTTCGAAGGGCAGAACGGAGTGGTTTAGGTGAGCACTGCGCCAGGGCCGGGAGGTGGGGGGGGGGGGGAAGGAGGGGGGACAGGTTTGCGGCACAGGTCAGCACCAAACATACACCCTCAGCGGCACATGGGTGGCCGGATGCAGGGTGTAAACGCAGCATCAGGCTCCCAATGCTTTTCAATAGGGGGGCCCTGGGGGGCACAAAGATGCTGCAGGCTGGGTCAAGGGGCCTATTTCCAGAAAACCACAGGCTGGACAAGGAGGGCTGTCTGCTGAACATTGCTAGACAGGTGGTCGGATTCCCCAAAGTCAGGGGGCTGCGGGTGCAGGGGTACCTTGAAGCATTGGGAATCTTCATCCGGTTCTCTCTCAGTTGTTTCACAGTTGGGGGGGGAGAAGGGGGGGGGGGGGGGATTTAGGCTACAGATGTCATAGTGTTGGCCAGGAGGGGTCAACCCAGGGTGGACACTAGGTCGGAATTGCTTGGGAGGAGCTGCTGCGGACCAGTGGGCTACTTGGACTCAGGCCTTGGGTGCAGAGTGGGCAGGACTCAGGGATATGGGGCAGTTCTGGAGTTCTTGTTAGAGTTCCTTATGGACAAAGCCGCTGTCCTCAAGAGTTCTTGGTCCTATTGTGTGCAGACAGTCCTCTGGGGGTTTGGAGGGGGTGCTGGTCCTGCAGAATGTATCGCCATTTTGTAGTAGGGCTTCTGAAGCTGCAGACAGGCCAGTAGGGCTGGGGACAAGTCAGTTGTGGGTGTAGTCTTCTCTGCTGGGAGTAGGGGGTGGGGACGGCTTAGCAGTCCTTGCTTCTGGTCTTGAGGTCGCCAGGAATGTGCTGAACTAGGTTCAAGGGAGCCCTTAAATCCTGGATTTAGGGGAGTTACAGGGGTCAGAGAGCAGTAGCCAATGGGTATTGTCCAGGAGGGTGACTACACCCTTCTGGTGTCCACTTCCTTTGGGGAAGGCGACAAAGATCAAACCGTATTGGTCCCTGTCCTCCAAACCAAGATGGAGGATTCTGCAGGGAGGGGGGTCACTTCAGCTCTGGACACCTCAGGGGTGTTCCTAGCTTGAGTGGTCACTCATACTTGTTTTACCTAATTTTCCATCCAGCCTGACTTGCTGCCAAAAGTGTAGCCTTGTCCGGCAGGCGGACACCTCCACTAGCTGTAGTGCCCTGGGGCACTGTAACAGGAGGCCTGAGCCTTTGAGGCTCACCGCCAAGTGTTACAGTTCCTGCAGGAGGGAGGTGTGAAGCACCTCAACCCAGAGCAGGCTTTGTTTCTGGCCTCAGAAAGCACAAAGACTCTCACCCCATTAGGTCAGAAACATGTCTGTTAGTGGCAGGCTGGCACAGACTGGTCAGTCCTGCACTAAAGGGTTGGGTATATAGTACAGGGGTATCTCTAAGTTGCCCTCTGGGTGCATTTTACAATAAATCCAACACTGTGTGGGTTTATTGTGCGGAGACGTTTGATACTAAACTTACCATACTTGATTGAAGCCATCATGGAGCTGTGGAGTTTGTAGTGAAACTCCTAGCCCATGTACTCAATATGGCCACACTGCACTTACAATGTCTAAGAATGGACTTAGACATTGTAGGGGCATATTGCTCATGCAGCTATGCCCTCACCCTGGTAGAGTGCATCCTGCCTTAGGGCTGTAAGGCCTGCTAGAGGGGTGACTTACCTATGCCACAGGCAGTGGTTTGTGGGCAAGGCACCCTGAGAGGAATGCCATGTTGACTGACTTTCTCCCCACCAACACACACATGTTGCAATAGCAGTGCGCATGTGCTTCGTGAGGGGTCCCTTAGGGTGACACAATACATGCTGCAGCCCTTGGGGACCCTCCCTGGCCACAGAGCCCTTGGTGCCATGGGTATCTTTTACAAGGGACTTAACTGTGTGCCAGGGATGGATCATTTGTGGAAACACTGGTACAGTTTTGGGAAAGAACACTAGTGTTGGAGCCTGGTTAGCAGGATCCCAGCACACAGTCAAGTCAGCATCAATATCAGGCAAAAGTGGGGGTGTAACCATGCCAAAAGGTACACTCTTCTAGAAACACGGTCTGGTTGTACGTTTATGTGCCTCTTTTAGAATGTCCATGTATTGTGGCGGTAGATTTAATTAATTAAACTATGACTTCAGGAGCCATATCGCACGGTTGAGAGATTTGGGGGTCTGGATGCCTTATTTGTCCTTGATTTTGAGTGAGAAGGTACGGACTGTTGGGGAGCTTCTCGTGTGAACTACTGACAGATCCAGAAGTGTTGTGAACCAAGTTTGTCGTGCCCATGTGGGAGCTACAAGGATCATAGTTGAGAGGTTTGCCTCAAATTGCGAACTAGATACGGAATGAGAGGGAGAGGCAAACAAATATCCCTGACCAATTCATCCATAGAGCATTGCTCTTGGACTGAGGATGTGGGTATCTGGGTGCAAAGGTTTTGCATTTTGTATTTTCTGCTGTGGCAAAGAGGTCTATTTGGAGTGCCCCCCACCTAATAAAGCACTGTTGAAGGACTTGTGGGTGGAGTTCCCATTCGTGGACTTGTTGATGCATCCTGCTGAGGAGGTCTGCAAATTGGTTGTCCATGCATGGAAGACACTCTGCCACTAAGTGAATGTGGTGGTGAATTGCCCGTTTCTATATTGTCTGAGCAAGATAGAACAACTGAGAACATGCCCCTCCCCCCTCCCCGTTTTTGCAGATAATACATGGTTGTCATTTTGTCTGTACGGACTAAAGCCACTTTGTGGGAGAGTTGTGGAAGAAAAGCCTTCATTGCTAGGAAAACTGCTTGAAGCACCAGGTAATGGATATGTGAAACTTGTTGAATGGGATCCCATAGACCTTGTATTGTGAGGTTGTTGCGGTGCGCTGCCCCACTTATCTGTGATGCATCTGTAGTCCGAGTGATCTGCGGCACAGGGTCCAGAAAGGGCTGCCCCTTGGAGAGGTTGGTGGGGTTCCATCATTGCAGAGAGTGGTGCGTCTGGCGGTCCAACACTAGATCTTGGAGATGACCGTGTGACTGAGACCACTGATGAGACTGACTTTGCTGTAGGGGACGCATGTGCAGTCTAGCATGAGGTACGATGGCAACGTAAGATGCCATCATCCCGAATAGCTGTATCACTGTCTTTACTGTGTAAGCGTAGTCTTCCTGTAACTGGGAAATTGAGAGTTTGAATTTGAGCTTTACTTGGATATGCCAACCCTATCTGGGCATTGAGCACTGTACCTAGATAAGGCTGTATCTGCAAAGGTTGGAGATGGGATTTGAGAAAGTTGAATGTGAATCCCAGAGTGTGAAGGAGATCCACTGTGATCTGAGTGTGACAGTGCTGTAACATACTAGCGCTGATGAGCCAATTGTCCAAGCAAGGGAAAGCATGAATATGATGATGTATAAGATACGCAGAAACTACTGCTAAGCATTTTGTGAGGACCCTAGGAGCAGTTGTAACCCTGAAAGGTAAAACCGTTAACTGCTGGGTGAATGGCAATATGAAAGTAAGCATCCTTTAGATCAATTTGCATACAAGATTCAGCACATAATACTATCCTTATTTAGTGCATATAATATATTGGCATCCCATTGTCTTGTTTCAGTATTCAAATCCAAAGCACTCCATTAATCCAAACATCTTCAAATTTTATAAATTTTTATTGCTTTATCTTGATGATTCTTTTCCATTTAAAACAGCCACTAGCCGACGTGTTTCATCCGCATGGACTTCATCAGGGCCAGCATACCATCTGTTCATTTTTCTTTCCTGTGCAGAATGGATCCAAGGAATGAAGGGAGCTTCTCCTGCTTGGTTGGGGTGGCTGCCGGGGGGGTTTCTGCCACTCCTCCTGTGGGGAGGAGGGCAGCTTTGCTGTCACACTTCCCTCAACCTGCTGGGCTTGCTCAGAGCCTCATTGTTCCTGAGGCAGGGTGGGGCCGCTGGTTGGACTGGTTACTGCCCTGTTGCTCGTCTCCCCTCTTCCTTTAGATCAATAACTGTCATAAAGTTGCCTTGCTGCAACAGTGGAATGGTATCTTGCAGAGTGACCATATGGAAATGCTCTGAGAGAATGTAGACATTTAATGGTCTGAGATCTAGAATTACCCTGAGTGACCGGTCCTTCTTTGGTAGAAGGAAGTATAGGGAGTATATTCCTGACTCTTGCTGTGACAAGGGGACAGGTTCTACTGCCCATTTGAGAAGAAGTGATTGCACCTCTTCTTTGAGAAGAGTAGGACGTTTCTGCGAGAATTTGTGAGGGGCAAAGTTTGGAGGAGTGTAAGTGGGTTGGATAATTGAGAGAACCTACTGGACTGTGGTGATATCGGACCATTGTGAGTAGACGTTTCTGAGCCTTCCCCCCTATTTAAGAAGTGTGAGGTGGTGGAAGGTGTAGGTAATCACTGGTGTACTGTGGAGGCAGATCCTTAGAGGTGGATGCCTTCCTTCTGCCTTTGTTGTTTGAACGGATCCCCTAAAAAGAACCTCGGTTGTAGGAGAGGGAGCCTTGTCTGTTGTGAGAGGTGGAAGGTTTTAAGCCTCCCTTGAATAGTGGGTGGTGAGGAATTCCCCCATTGCTTTTGCTGTTCCAGTCTTTTTTTGTTTTTTTAAAAGTTTTTCTATTGTGGTATCCGCTTGTTGGCCAAATAAGTGCTCTCTATCAAATGGCATGTTAAGGACTGCCTGCTGTATTTCTGGTTTGAAGCCTGAACACCTAAGCCAAGCATGCCTGCGTATTATACTTGTATTAATACCACTTGCTGCAGTATCTGCAGCATAAGGTGCACACCGAATGGAATTACTGGAGATAGTATGAACCTCTGATACTATCTCTTGTGCCCTTTTGCGATGCTTCTCTGGGAGGTATTGAAGGAGGTCCTCCATTTCATACCATGCCAAAAGTACCCGTGAGTCGGCAATACACCAATGATTGGCAGCCAGCTTGTGCAGTTACACTGCATCTAATTGTTTGCTTATCTTGTCAGGAGGGGGCGAATCCCCTGTGGACTGACCATTAGCAAGTTTTCATGCTGTACTGACCACCATTAAGTCTGGAGGGATCTGAGCCCGTCTAAATAGAGGGTCTATATGTGCCATTTTGTATTTCATATCCACCCTAGGGGTGATAACTCAAGGCCTTACGGGTTCTTTAAAATATAATTAGCATGGGGAGTAAGGGCGTCAAGGAGAAAATCCTCTTCAACAGGGTCAGTGTGCAGCCGGACATTGTAGTATGTGGTGGAGAAGGCTGAGGTCCAACTTGAGCCTTCGGAGGCTCTCCCTTACGGGGAGGAGCAGTGCCCAAGGCCTCTTCAAAAGTTAGTTTCCTTTTGATTGGAATAGGGGGGGGTATTCAATATCCTTTTTTTAACATGGAGCCGGTGCCAACGAGCATCCATAATTTCTGAAATGGACTCCCCTGGTGAAGCTGTTTTGGAAGAATTATTGAAGCCTTGTGTTCCACCGACGTCTTTGGTTGGGTCGAAGCTGTTAGCACCGAAGGGGCTGTGGAGGCTTTTTTTTGCTTGGTGGCAAAGTGTTTTTTTGATGGCTCTGCTCGAGCCTGAAGGTGGTTGTGATGTTGCCAAGCCGAAGGTCGATAATGAAGACGTCGTGGTCTTGTCTGTTTACAGTGCCGAGCTGGAAGGCGGGGCATCTGAAGGAGATATTCAGATCAGATTATGGCCCGCAGGCAGTGGCAGTCCGGCGACCTGTTTCTGGGAATTTTTAGAGTCTTTGTTTGGGGAGGGGGAAGGGATTATTCTACTTGCTGGCTGTGCAGCGGTGACTGGTTGGATCTCAATGTCAGATCGGACGTCTGACTCTTCGATGGAGAAGGCCTCCTCCTGTTCTGGCTCATCCCGAGCGTGCTCTTCCCCAAAGATAACTGAAAGGTCGTTTTGGACGCCATCTCCAACAAATGAGTTCTTTGGTCCCAAAGCATCATCTTGGATCGAAAGGAACAACAAGCATCTCAACTCTGTTTGTTGTTGCAGATACACAAATTACACACCAGATGTTGGCCAGTGTGGGGAATTTTAGAGTGGCATCAAGGGCAGAACCGAAATTGAGTATGTTTCATTAGCCCTGCAAAGTTTTACGCCACATGGAGGAGTAGGCCTGAGACTGATGCAGATGCCCTGAAGGGCAGTGAGCCGGTTCCCGGTGTGGAAATTCAGACCTACCGGGAAATATATAGAAAACTTCAATTGAAATATAGTACTGTAGCTGAAAGAAAGATGGAAGAGAACAGTTCAGAATAGACCAAGCTGAGGAAATACCGGAGCGAGGGGAACACCCAATGCCAGAGAGAAAACAATCTAACAAAGGACGCTATGCCCATGTGCAGTACCACTGAGAGGAGGAGTCACTCGATCCTGTGAGTCGAAAAGATTTTTCGAACAAAAACAACTTGCAACACTCGGGACCCAACACTAGATGCACGACTTATGGAAAGCACGTGTATCTATAACCACATATGCCATCGAACATAAATGAATAAATGGCACAACTAACTGCAAACCAGAAACTTTATGGAATATTAATCACACAGTCTAATTAGAAAGTATGATGCAGAACAAGTTTTTAGGGAATGTATGATGGAACAACGAATGCTGCAGCCACGCATGTGTGAACAACGCGGTCGGAACAACAACCACGTTGTTCCCACAAATGCCTTTACAACACATGCCTTTACAATGATTTTTTGTTGTAAAAGCATGCCTATTAAAGTCATGTGTGGGAACGGCAAGCGTGGTTCTAGCATGCGACCCCCCCATCTGCCCTAAGGCCCTGAGGTACCACACCCCCAATACTGAAACCACCCCAGATACCTCCCACCCACCCTGAGCCCTAAACCCTTCCCCGACCTCCCCCACCCACCCTAAAAACAACTGGGCCCCTATCCCGCCCTTAAAACTACCCTGATCCTCCCACCCCCAAAAAATAAACCACACCGATCCCCCCAACCCCACAAACCAAACTACCCCGATCCCTGCTCCCCCAGAAACCAAACTACCCTACCCCCAAAAACTAAACCACATCGATCCCCCCCACCCCACTCCCAAAAACCAAACTACCCCGATAACTCAACCCCAGAAACCAAACTACCCTGTCCCTCACCCCCAAAAACCAAAGTATCCCGATCCCCCACCCCTAAAAACCAGAACTAGTCCGATCCCTCCACCCTGCCCTAAAAAACCGAAACTACTCTGACCCCTCCCACCCCCAAGTCCTTAATCCACCCCTAAAAATTACCCCAAAACTCTGCCACAGCCCCATTTACCTGACCGCGTCCTCTCCCGAAGCACTCTTCCTTTTTCTCTGCCTTAACCACGCATGTGCGTTGTTCAGCACATGCGTGGTTAAGGGAGAGAAAAAGGAAGTCGTCAACGCAATCATGGTTCGGCTTGCGTTAACAACGTAATTGTTGTTCCTGCATTTCCAGTTTCTAGTATTTTAGAAGTCCTCTTTTTCTAGGGAGCTTCTGATCTTCCAGAGAGCTGGAATTTTTACAGCCTTAGTGGCAAGAATCCAGCTGAATTACTGTACCATAGTAGCAGTACTCAGTTAAAAAAAAATATTTGAGAGGTTGTAGTATGATCAAAAGATTCCAGACAAGAATGGATGATGGATAAATGTTATTGATAAACAGAAATCAATACAGTGAACAATATTTTTTTAATCTGACCTGACTAAAGCAACGCTACTGTCATATGTGGAGTTTGTCAAGTATTTCTCAGTTGATAGTGTAGGTGAACCCAGTTTGGCAATGGACTGTTTGCAGATTTGGCGACACTTTCATACCTTCAGCTTAGTCATGAAAGAACAACAAATATTTTCTGAAGAACTATTTTGATTTTCATGTTTTAAGTAACGTATTCTAGCTTTGCTATTTGCATTTCTCCTCTTATTTCCCGCCTTGTCATATGAAGCCAAACACTCCTTTTATAAATTTGAAAAACTGGGTACTTTATTTTTACAGTCTCTAACAAAGGAGACAAGAAATGTCATAATGGCCCGTGTATGGAATATAAAATGCATTAAGCAGAGGTTGCCTTCAGATAACATTCTTACCTTTAATTCTCTTTAGTAATTCATTTCGTGGTAACAACATTACTTCCACGAATTCTAAAACAAAAATACACATACATTCAGAATGTTAACCAATACAGTGTTGCTACAAATAAGAAAATTATTAAAACCATACTTAGCTTTTCCCCAGGTACAGTGATGTTAAGTGAACATACCTCCATCCTCTAAAAGTACAAAAAGATGCACTTGCATTAACAAAGGGGTGAGTCAAATGATGTGCAGTAACAATTTCAAATAAAGTATATACGTAGTAAAAAGTCCTATCGAGATTAGAACCACCTAGTTAACCAGTGGAACTCATGTCACAAACATTCTTTAAGTTTCAAATCCATTCAGACATTTTGGTAACAAATGTGTCTGCTAGGTGACTTGTATACATTGGTTAATTAATGGTGTAGTGACTTTGCACTCTAGTTTGAGATAGTAGCAATATTTTTATGTAGTTTTATGTACTCTTGCAAATGCCGAATAGTTGGTTGCGAATATTTAGCCTCTCCATCTTTTCTTTAATGCTATAACCTCCTGTTCTAGTAAGTGTGTTTCTTGCAGTATAGCTATGTGTGCCCCTCTCCGTTTGAGGTAGTTATACACCTTATATCGCTTGGATATGTTATTTAATCCCCTGACATTCCAGGTTGTTCATTTATATTTTGAGGCCATAGTTTAGATTTAATGGTTGTTGGGGATTATTATGGGAGGGTCTTAAGGGGCATTTGCTGTTGCAACTACTAATCGAGTGTCTGAATCGAGAATCTAATATCGCTCTTGGACTCAGTGCACGATGTTCCCCTAAAACTAACTGAATGAACGGGTGTCCCAACTCCCAAACCCCAGGACCGGCTGCTGAAACTCTTCCCGTCCAAACCGTGAACATTCTTATTATAATATCCTATAGGTGGGTGGCGCAACAGGGCCGAGAGCACATGCCCGAGCCGCTCTCATGGCCCGGCCACTTCATGATTTGTTCTTAGTAATATCTGCTTTTGATGCTAATTTTCAGCAATTTTCCGGGGCGGTAGCTGTCCCGGGATCACAGTCAGGTTTACTTACTTTCGCTTAAGTACTCATGGACAGTTTAGACTGTTTAACGTAGGATCATATGATTTCTTCAGAGGTTCCAGGTGTTATTTTGGGTAAGCTAGTAGTCGGTCCCGAGAAGATAATCGATGAGCCCCCGCAGCTAGAATCAAGGTCCGAGAGACTGCCCGAAGCCCGAGGGTCAAGGCCGGTTCCCCCGCTCATGGCAGCGGCCGCAACGACGGCATCCTGCATCTCCCCGAGGGATTGGTGTTTTGGGGGGGGGGGGGCGGCCTCCGTTGCCCTTCTAGAGGATCTGCTGTGTTTCTTTCCGCGCTTGCTGGGGGATCTGTGAGGAGGGGCCAAGGCGGACAGGTTCAGAGATTCCAGCCACTCCCCTACCGCCTGCGGCGATAAGAAGAAATGCGTTTTCCCTTCAAATTCTATTCTGAGCTTGGCGGGGAAGAGCATTGCATATTTTATCCCATTTTCTTCGCAACGTACGTTTATGTTCAAGAAAGGAGGCTCTTTGTGCCTGGGTTTCTTTTGTGAAGTCAGGGAACATCATAACCCGCTGGTCATTACATAGAGGTTCGCCTAGTTGCCGTGATTGTGAGAGTATATAGTCTATCTTTGTAATGCAGCAGTTTTGCAATGATAGGGCGTGCTCTAGCTCCCAGCCGTGGTGCCTTACTGGGTATCCTATGTGGTCTCTCTATTGCAAAGTAGGCAGAGAGGCCCTCAGAGGCCACTGTGTTCCTAATCCAATTTTCCAAAAAGGATTCTATGCTGTCTGCTGAGGACTCCGAACCTTCCGGTACCCCGAAAAGTCTGATGTTGTTCCTGCGAGCACGATTTTCTGCATCTTCTGCTCCAGTTTCTAATGTTTTAATTCGGGAGGTGATATGTGCTATTTCTTTAGTTGTTGTTTGCTGTGCAAGGGAAACTGTGGAAAGAGATTTTTCATTCGTCCCCACTCTCTCTTTCAGTTTACGGTGGTCATCTCGCAACAATGAGAGGTCCGACGACAGCTTGTCAATTTTTTCTTCAAGTGCTTCACGGGATTCTTTAATGGCTAGGAGGACCGTGTCCAGCGTTGTTTCTTGAGGAGTCACATGTTCTGTGCTGGCTAGGTTAGTGGGTTGAGAGGGGTGTTTCGCATTTGTAGCCTCCGTTTGGCTGTGATCTTCGCGTTTTTTAGGTGTCACCATGTTTCATTAAGTGCTGTAATTGGGAGGGATGAGTTGTATGCCCCAATTACTGGAGGGGTCCGAGGCACCTGGCTTCGCTCAGCTGATTCCTTTTGTCCTCCCCGGGTCTCCTCCTCTCCCAGGGTTCAAACTGGGTGTGTGTGTGTGTGGGGGGGGGGGGGGGGGGGGGGGGAGGGGGGGGGGGAATTCTCCCACCCCACTCTGGGTCCCCCGTCACACACCCGGGCGAGAAGGCGGCACCCGGATCACAGAGCACCGTCAATGGCCCACTTTCCTTCAGAACAGCACCGCACAGGTGCTGCGGTATCGTCTCCCGGATGCAGGTTCACACGGTTCATGTGCCTCTTAGTCCAGGGTTGCGTATTTTTCACGGCCCGCCTGCGGGTCAACCCCAGTTCTCAAGACTGCACATTTGGGCTTCCCTGGTTCTTCAGTGTTTATTCTCCGTTTGTTGGTTTGTCCTCGCCCTAGCAGGTTGGTGAGCTCTTCGCAGCAGGTTATGTCCGATTTCAACGAAGAACAGCCAGCCGTGTAGGCAGGGGGAGCAATTTGCCTTTCTTCTTGCGATAGCGGTACTCTGGGCCCAAAAATGTACAATCCAGGGTTTGGAGCCTCCTCCACTAGTTCGCTCCCCCCCTGTTCACCGTACTGGGGCCTGCTGGGGTGGATATCTGGGTCAGGTCAGAGGGGGGGTCTGGATCGGGAGCGTCTCCATGGCCCCGGTCCGCCGGAGCCCCTGGTACCAGGAGGTCCCCCACCTCGCGATCCCCAAGGCGGCGTCCCTTCGCAGCACTCTGTTCTCCAGCCGGGAGCGCGTTCAACCGGCGGACAGGAGAGGGCCCCCCGCTCCCCAGCAGGTGCGTTTTACTGACCCCGGAGGACTCGCGGGCCGGCTGGCTCGAATGCCCAGCCCTCCGGGCGGCCGCTCTCCACCTCCCGCTCCGCGCCCGGGCGGGGGTCCACAACCCCTCCCCACCCAAGCATCCCACACTCACCGGGCTTCTCCGATCCGCCCAGGGGACCGGGCGCCTCCCTCGAGCCCCTCAGGTCCCGACGCTCCGCTCTCAGCCGCCACGGAGGCTCCAGGCTCCCATCTCTCTGTTCCTCTCTCAGTCGACCACCCTGGTAGATGCAGGGGCCATTTGGTTTTCCCTTAAAAGCGACTGTTACGTGGGTGGAATCCCCATAGTCGCGGTCTCCTCTGCTGCCAGCCGGTATCAATTCCAGCGGTCATCTGGAGGTTCAGTAAGCTTTATGCAGTGATATTAAAGGCCGGGCCCCGATCCCAGCCCCGGAGCTCCGCGTTAAGCTTGCAGCCTCATCGGCTGCCGGCCACGACCCCTTGATGATGGCAATACAGGATGCTATCATACCTAAGAGGCGCATAACTGTCCTGACTGTGTAAGTGCAATTCTCCCGTAACAGAGATTGTATACTTGAAGTTGGAAATATGGGTTGGGTTAGGGTAAGCCAACCCCAATTCTGCGTTGAGAATGTCCCCTAGGCATGGTTGAACTTAGAGGTTCTAGGTGTGATTTGAGGATATTGACCATAAATCCTAACTTGAGAGTGAGATTGACATTGGTGTAGGGTGCTGGCTTTGAATAGCCAGTCGCCTAGATAAGTGGGAACAAGCATCTTTTTTTCTGAGATATGCTGAGACAACGGCTAGGTCCGTGGTGAGGACTCTGGGAGTGGTTGTGACCCCCAAAAGGCAGAACCATGAATTGATAATGTTGTTCCACGACCACAAATCATAGGTATTTGTGGTGTGCAGGTGAATGGGAAAGTGGACGTAGTGTCCTTCAGGTTTAGGGCAGTTATGAAACAGCCATGTTGAAGTGGGATGAATTCCTGGAGAGTGACCATATGAAAATGTTCTGACAGGATGTACTGGTTTAAAGCTTTGAGTGTCATGTCTCTTTTGGGAATGAGGCAGTAGAGGGAGTATACCCCTGTTCCTTGGTATTAAATAGGAACTGGCTCTATTGCCCCTTTCAAAAGTAAAGATTGGACCTCGTCCCTCATGAAAGCAAGGTGTTCTATTGAGTGTGCATCTGTGAGGTGGAATGTTTGGAGATGTTGAGGTTATCTTCAGACAATAACCATATTTGATAATGGAGGACCCAAAGGTCCGATGTTATATGTTCCATTGAGTGTGATAAAGTTGGAGGTGGCCCCCTTCCAGAGTGGAATGAGGAGTTGGAGGCAGTCCGTGTTTAGCAGACAAGGATGAGCCACAGGTGGTGGTGGCCTTTTCCCTCCCTCTAGAATTGTTTCCTCTAAAAGGGACTCTGGAATAGGAGAATGAGGCTTAATGTGTTGTGAGGCAGATTGGTCAGATGTTGTGGTTGACCTGTAACAACCCCTGTACAATGGGTGGCGAAAACACTGTGTGTGCTTGGGACTGTAGGGCTCCCATAGCCTTTACGGTGTCTGTATCCTTTTTTCAGTTTGTCAGGGGCGGAGTCAGCTTGGAGATCAAAGAGGTGCTCTGTATCAAAAAGGCATATTAAGTACAGCTTGCTGAACCTCTGGTTCGAAGGTTGGAGTCCTGAATCGAGAAAGCCTCCTGCTCTGGCTCCTCCTATGCACATTCTTCCTCAAAAATATCAGGGGTCTGCTCTTGGGAATGAGTGCACCATTTCCAGCCTGCAAACCTCTTGGTCCCGAAGGGTCTATTTGGATCTAAATGATTGTAACATGTCTCAGGTAGTCTTGTGGTAATCTGGGGAGAGGCAGAGATTACAGACCTGGTGGTGATCAGTGTGTGGAAACTTGGCATGGCACATGGGGCAGAATCAAAACAGCGTTCGTTCCATCACGGTATCATGTTCTTCTATGCCACGTGGAGGTACGCCCAAGGCCGGGCTAGGTCCACCCTGAAGGGCGCATGGTGGAAGTTCGATTCAGATGGACTGAGAAGATTGAGTGTAGAATGGAAAAACATAATTGGAAATACAATTATGTCGATGTAGAGGAAAGACGGAAAGAGAATCTCGAACTGGAGCAAGTGAGATACGGAGTGTCTAAAACACATCCGAACTCAACGGCAGAGAGAACACAATCCAACAAAGAACACGATGCCCATGCTCAGCATCACCAAGAAGGAGGAGACACTCGATCCGTTGACTCGCAAATGCTTCTCTAACAAAAACAAGTAGCAACTCTCTGAACCCAACACTAGATGGCAGGATTATGCAAAGCATGTGTATCTACAGTCAAAACATGCCATTGAATATGGAGTTTTATTGCTCAGCTAATAAGATTCAGCTGCCACTACCCCAAGATCTTTGGCCTCTCCCAACGTAAGTGGAAATTTACTCTTTGGAAGCTGTGCTCAACCTGGAGGCTGTCTTATGTTCAGCTCTTACTGGAAAAACATGTGAACAATGTGACTGGTGTATGCTCTGTGGAACTTTGTGACCTCAGGAAACTATTTTCAGTGTTGTGGCATCACACCAAATCTCTAATTGCACGTCGCGGCATACTTAGTCGGCTTGATTACTGCAATGCCATCCTCCTTGGAGCTCCTGATTTATTTATTTTTTTAAAAAGAAACTTCAAAGAGTGCAGCCAGCTGCTGCAAAACTAACGCTGAATTTGCCTAGAATAACCTCTGCCTCCTAAGCTTTGAGGAAACTTCGCTGGATCACGAGGATTCATTTTCAGTCTCTGTGCATTGTATTTCAAGCTTTGCAGGGGTCAAGACAGTTACTATGGCAGCGTAGATTTATTCTATATGTTCCCAAGAGGCACCTGAGATCTGCCACTGCCAACCTTGCGCAGGTACACAGGTTAAGTAAAACTAGACAACGAGGCAGAGCATTTTCTGTTGCTGCCGCCCAGCTATGGAACAAGCTCCCTGCCACCCGGAGAACACATACAGATTAACTTAAATTGAGGAAAGCCCTGAAAACTTAGCTTTTCCCAAAATATTGACTTTAGGTGCTTTTACTGTGTTTTCCCCATGCTGAGATGGCTTGTGTTAGCGCCAGGATACCAGTTTTTGATCACAGTGCACTCTATAAGTGCAATATAATAGTAATCATAATACAGTCATAAAAAGAATGAAACTCACAATATACCAGTATGAAAAGGAATTATGTAAGTAATTCATGCATACTCACCAAGCCTAGTCTTCGGTTTGATATTGGCAGCATCATCTCCGTTAATGGTTACGGTTACTATATAGGTTGCACAGTTTGACAAGCCAGGATCTAGACAGACCACTGTGAAGAAAGAAAACAGATGACATTTCAATGAAGTTTTAGTGGGAACTGAAACTGACTGCCCATCCAGCTACAACTTCATACCAGACATCAATCAAATCTGTCAGGCTCACAGAAATATAATTTGTAATGCCCATGTGACTATCTAGTTCCGCATACAGCACTAGACGAAAGGCTATTTCCGCACTCATGGATCAAAAGATAAAGGAACAGGAAAGAGATAGGGGCTGTAAACAAAAAGAACATCTTGATCCCCTAGCAATGCAAACCATTTTCATAATCTGGTTCTTCCCCAGTACCAGAAAATCGTAATCAGGATGCATGGCACAGCCACTAGCATCTCTATGAATAAAGATATTGGTCAACAATATCAAGATCACGTCAAACCTTCCAACAGTGATTACGCCACCTCTATTTCCATGAATAATAAAGTCTTGGTTCTACCATGGAAACTCTACCAACTTTATTTCTACTGAATCACCACATTTTTATCAGGGACCAAAACTATTATCTTATTTTCATACTGGAGTCCCTGTTTTGAAGTAGAAGCCATCTTAAGTACTGGTTTACACCACTCCGAATCTGATTAACAACTTACTTACGCTCCGTAAGTCTCTTTTTGCTGGATACTGTAAATAACTCACCTTTTGAATATTCCCCAGCTGTCGGATAGAATCCAGAAACTTTTCAGCAATACACCTGCTTGAAGAAAGGTAGTGTTGTGTGGCTCCACAGCAATGTTGTTCCACTTTTTAAGTCCTGCGCACAGCTGCATGTGTGTCACTCATGCATGCAGGCGTTAGTTGCTGTCTAGCCTGTCCACACCTCCAGACGTAGAGTCCAACAGCAGGCTGGCTTTGGCAAGTGTGCAAATCTCTAGACTCCAGACATTACTAGGTGGAAAAGATTTCAGTTCCCAAAATGGGGAGGTGGGAGGGATTCTGATGAATTTCAGGCTAGATAAAGTATCCACCAGAAAGAGCATTACCAAAGGTATTTAACTTGTTCTTCTGATAGACACTTCCACCCACAGATTCCTTACCTTTTGAATAGATACCAAAGCAATGCCTCCCAGTAGGTGGGTCTGTGAGTGGACTCAAAACAAAAAGTCCTGGTGGACAAACTACCCCTCTCGTCAGACCTGGCTGTCCACACAGTAGTGCTTCATTAACGTATGAATTGAATTAATACCAATGCATCAGCCTGGCAAATGTCCTGAATAGTAACTCGGTATGCTAATGCACTGGTAGTAGTCCTAGCTCTGGTGGTATAAGCCTGCAAGCCTTCAAAATGCTGCTCCAGTACAATTAGCAAAGAGAACGATCCAGTGAGAAATGGTCCTTTTCTGCACTGTTTTGCCCTACTTGATCCCAGTGTATCCAACACCGAGTTGATCGTCCACAAAATCTTCCCTGGTACAACCAATGCAGAAGGTTAGAGCTCTTTTCGGATCCAGCGGATTAAGTCTCTCCTCCTCCTTAGAGAGGCAAGGTTTAGCAAAGAATGCTGGGTGAAGAGGAGTTACCACTTTCAGGAGAAAGGATGACTTGGTCCTCAACACCAGTTTGTCTGGGAAGAACGTTGTGTACAGCAGCCTGAAACTCACTCACTCGGTGCATCAATGTTCTGGTGATACGGAAGACTGTCTTTATAATGAGGAGCCGCAAAGGACAGCTGTGTAGCCGTTCAAAGGGAGTACGCATTAGGAATTTGAAGACTAACTTCAGGTTCCACTGAGGCATGATAAAAGGTGTGGCTAGAAACATATGCTGCAAATCTTTCCAAAAAAGACTAACAAAAGATACTTAAATAAATGATGGCTGGTTCAGCATCCCCCCCCAAAAAAAGCCAAAAGAACCAACAATTAACCTTTAACTGTGCACACAGGAAGTCCTTGCTGGGCTATTGACAACACAAAAAGCAACACATGAGACAGTTTGCTTGAATTGAGTCAATCTGCCTACTACTGACTTTGTGGCCTGTTGAATCCAATTTTCTACTCTCCTCATCTGTAGGTGAAGAGGATGAGGGAGAGGTGGAATGGACCTTTTTCGCAACCAATATCAGAACAGAGTCGGGTGAAGGCTTAGAGTGAAAAGAAAGAAAAAAAAAAAAAAAAAAAAATAATAGTCTTGATCCGGAGACAAATATTTCTTTTGAAGCCTAGATGGGGCATGCTTAGCAACAGCTGGAGTTGAAAACAAATCCATGACTGGCTTGAGGAGACCCAGGACCAGGGGAAAAAACAGCCTTGAAGCGGTATGGTGATGTAGCGTCTTGAAGACTATCGATGGGGACAGTGTGGGTAATAACATCTGTATATTTAGTTTGGCAGCCCCTTGGACTATAACCTCTTGAAAGGTGGTGATAACTACAGGGGAGACACGAGGTGGTGGAGAATCCAATATAGTCTCTTGTAGAAAAAAAGAGGAGTGATCAGTATGTCGATGAGAGCATGACCTAGATCTGTTGTGAGATCCATGACGGCGATGGGAATTCCTTGAAGTAGTGGAAGAGCGCCCTGGTGTGTGATGATCATGACATGAGTGGTGGCGTGATCGGAAGGGCGTTCCAGGCCTGGGAGCTAGAGTGCCTGTAGGTACTGGAGGAGGCGGTAAAGGACGAAGCAGTGATGGTAGAGGAAGCACCGGTGGTAGAGGTGGAGGCACTGGAGGAGGCGAAACCGGTGGAGGAGGTTTAGATGGAGGAGGAGCTGGAGAGGATGGTAACACAACCAGATGATGTGATTAATCAGATGAAGACTAAATTCTTCTCCTCTCTCTCCTTACAGGCAACCTTTTTCTTTGATGTTTAGCTCTGTATGTTGACTGTCCACGCCATCTCAATGGCGAACCAGCACTTAGATGACAAGACACTTCTCAAAGTCGTACACCGGTGATGGATGAATGGAGTTTAGTTCATCGACATCAACTGGTGTATTGATGGCGAACGGCGACACTTCCTCAAAGTCGAATCAACCCTTGCTGGCAGACAAGTGGGCACCATACCATGCCTCGACGTTTATCTTCTCAACGTCAACCGGGACCAAAGTCTTTTCTGGACTGAAACACGCTTCTCAGACCTTCCCTGTCAACTGGATGCTAGGGAACAGCCCTGGTGGAAGACTGACCTTCCTCTCATTTTGAAGTCCCACTGGCAGGCTGTGTTTGCTGGAGCAGTCTTCTCCCCCCATGAAGGCTAATCTTTTCACGGTCGTGCATAGTGCACCTGGACAACGTCCTACAGATGTCACAGGCACAGAAAGATGATACAGACCTCATGAAGGTCTGTTTTGCCTTTTTTTCATGCCACAGCCAGGACACTTGTCAAACAATGCAGGTATTTTATTTGACAAATGTTTTCGAAAACTAACAGACAAAAAGCAGGAAAAACTAAAAGACATCGTGGAAAGGTGTTGTCACCAATTTCTGACAAACCTTTCCATGAGGAAAAACCTATAAAAGTCAATGCTTAAAGGTCCTGTCAGCAGGAGGCAGAAAAAAGAACTGCAGCAACTGCCACCAGCTCAGAATGATGGGATACTGGTGATCCCTGGGTTCTTAAAAGCACCGCCTCCATTATAGCCATATAATGACAGCCTATGAGGCTACTCTGCCCTGCCCCCCCTCATCTCTATCATACAAAATGGGATCGTGAAGGAGATTTATACTGTTTGCAAAACATCTTAAATTATACTCATTTTTAATTTACTGGCCCTTTTTTTTTTTACTTTGTGTCGAAGAATCAGGCCATTGTAGCCTAGATAGATAGGCTGCATTATCTGTCTCTTTCTTAAGTGTCTTTACAGGCCCTCCTGAAGAAAGGCGAAAATCTCCACTTAAGTTATACTGAAGAACTGCTCCAGGGTCCCTGCACCTGGGCGGGACTATTCAGCACTTATGACTATTATTGGAAATACCCTACAAGAGAAATATATTCATCAATGATTCATTGCTCATACATACTATTGTGGCTGTAATTAATCAATTTTCTATTTATTTGTTTGAAGAACCAACCTTTAATGTACTATGCAGGAAAGTAGAATATTTCTGACATGGTTAACCCTACTTTTTGCCTGGTGTCAGTGTGTTTAGACTGTAGTGCACTAGGATCCTGCTAATCAGGACCTCAGTATCTGTGCTCTTTCCTCTAAATTTAGTTGCTGGTAAACGTTTACACCCCACAATTAGCACACTGGTGCACTCACGCAAGTCCCTATTATATGGCACTTAGGTAACCAGGGCACTGGTACACCTGGAATCTCTCATGGGCTGGAGCATGCATTATGCCACCCATGGGGGCCATGTAAACGGTGTCTGCAGGCCTACCATTGCTGCCTGCGTGAAATGGTGCATCCACCAAACCCAGTCACTGCACTGAATAATAAGTCTCCCCACTGGTAGGTCCTTCAGACCAAGGGCAGGGTGCATGTCTCCAAGAATGAGGGTACCCACCTGGATGACCAGGGTGCCCCTATAGACCCCAGGCCAATTCCAGTACTCTGTCAGTACAGGGAAGCCTTCTTGAGATTTGTAGTGGACATTGGTCAACACAAGTGGCCCAACTACATAATGGATTCTCCGAACCTAGGCATGTTTGGTATCAAACATGTTGGAATTGCACAATTACACAGATTCTAGTGTTTGCTGCATGATACCATGTACTCAGGGAGTTCATTAGAGGATCCCCCAGTTCTACCTGCCTGTGCAGCCTTACGGGCTCTAGGTGCCAGCCCATGCTGCTGCTGACCCCAGACACTGCTCTGCCCTCCTGCTGGTGAGCCAGACTCAGGCCAAAGAGGCAGAACAAACGATTTCCTACAAGGGAGAGGTGTGACCACTCCCCCCGAGTATTAAGTGTCTAAGGGCTGGGGTGGCCTCTGAGCACCACCAGACTGCACATTTGGTGACCTCCTAGCATAATATGGTTTGCACCAGTTCAGGAACCCCCAGTTCCTGTTCTGGTGTAACAATGCACAAAGGACAGAGGAGAAGCCACCCCTCTGTCAAGTTCCTCCCCCAGGGAGGTGCACAGAGCTCTGCCAGATGGTCACTTGATTCTGCCATCTTGGAAACAAGATGGGCAGAGGCCCCTGGGAGCATCTGACTGGTCAGGCCAGGTAAATGATGTCCCTGATCCCCTCTGATAGCTGGGTCACTTCAGAAAGTGATCAACCTCCTTTTAGAGTTACTGAAGGGCTTCCCCCATAGGTGGATCCTCTGATTCACCGAGCAAGACTCTCCAAGGAACTCTACGCAAGACATCTTCTGCTCCTGGCCTCTGGAACCACTGCCGGTCTGCTTTGGAACTGAAACAAATCTGCTTCTGGTGGGAAGGCTCCCATTGCAACATTGTTTCTCCGAATCCTGCAAGAATTCTGAAACATCCAAGGCTGTGCACCCTCCAGGGTCACAAAGACTCGGTTTGCACCATGAAGCACGAAGGACTCTCCCTCGGAGAGAAGGAGTCACTACCCTGAAACTGCAGGCACCTCAAGACAACGTCGACCGGCTGGTGGACTTTGCTGTCCCATGGACATCCAACGGCTCTGCAACACAGGTGGTGAGTCTGTGGAAACCTCTGGGTCCTGCTGGTCTTCTAACCAAAATTGGGCGACTGTGGGCCCCTGCTCCTACCACTGGACTGGAACCCCTGTGCACCGCAACTGTTGCACTTGCCAAGGCTTGTTGACTCTTCCTCCTGGAGATCTTCAGGTGCCAAGAAGCCCTGGCCTCCAGCACTCTGCAACTCGAAGATCAGCCCCTGCTCTGCAACTTCAGCGACGTGGGGCTTTTGTTTTGCCATGCTGCTGAGGCCTCCTGGTGACACCCTGTGTCCATCGTAGGGGCTCCATCGACTTATGCGGACATTCCAGCGTGCTGAGGGGCAGCCCCGACTCCCCCCTCAAGGGTAGAGTCTCCTGGACCTAGCTAGTCCCCAAAACTTTGCTAACAGTTCTTCAGCTCTTGCTTGCATTTGCCAGTGCTTGTTGGTGACCTGGCTGGTCACAGACCCTCCTGCAATCCGGCGACCATCGAGGGACAGCTGGTAGACCACTCCTGGGATCTTATGCAGCTCCTGGACTCCGCAGCTGGACTTCTTCCACCGACTTGCAAGAACATCACCTTCAGGAAGGTGGGCATGGTCACCAGCACCACCTGGGCACCTCCAAAGGTGCTGGACTCTGTCCCCTTCCTTTACACGTCCTCCACTTCCGGAATACGTTCCTGGGTTCCACTGGCCTGCTCCATGGTTTGTGACAGCAGCTGGGCAATCCAAGGCATCCACAGACTCCAGAGCGTGTCCCTTCTCCCCTCTGCATCCAGGTCCCTGGTGTAGGAACTCCTGTCTTCTGGGTATCCTGGGGTAGGGACACTCTCCCTCCAACCTCTTGTCTGCTAGATTCCTGGGGGTCCATGGGGAAGGGTACTAATTCCACAAACTCCAACCACTACTCTCCGTGTTAGCTTATGGGACAATTGGGTGGTTAACTACCTCGCATCTGGTTGCTGGGGACACTTACTGTACTTAACTCTGGTGTTTCTATCTGCCCCCAGCTAACTACCACAGTTAACTCGGTTGGGGTCACTATGTCACATTCCACCTTTTTAGTATATAGTTTGTTACTCCCATAGGACCCTGTGTATTTTTATGCTATTTCTAATGCTTACTTTGTGTACACATTGTGTGAAGATATCTCCAAAGGGAGATATAGCAATGCTAGTCTAGTAGTACTTCTGTAATAAAGTATCCTTTATTTTTGCAACACCTGTGTGGGTCTAACTTGCCAGTGAGTTGCTGTCTGACTACTGTGGTATTGCATGTGCTTTTCATTGCTCCTAGATAAGCTTTAGCTGTTCACCTCAGCTACTCCTAGAGAACTTTTGCTATCTGGCCACCTATTCACCACAGCTGTACACAACAAACTAAGCCAGCCTCATACATTGTTGGTAAGACACCTGCATTGCCTTACCACTTGGTCAGCAGTGACTTTCCATAAGAACAATCTCTACTAACTATTGGTTATACCCTACACTAATAAAACTTTAGATACTTCTATATGTTTGCCTGGATAGTCAGGGGTCTAGCATAGCCCTTTCTCCAAGCCTTTCAAAAGTTCAGAAACTTAGAGTAGGTGGGTGCATCACATACGCTACTCTAACGCCATGCTTTAAGATGAGGGAGCTGACCAGACTCCGGGGTCTAGGTATGGAGGTCTTACATTCAAGGAGGTTAGGGCCCTGCGTACAGCTAGAAAACTCAAGACAGGTACTAACCCTAACAAAAATATTCTCTTAAATATCTGAAATATACTTATTCATGATGACACTTAGAATCCTAATAGGGAGAGGGAATTAGATGAAGAGGGTGAACCCCCAGTGTTGGAAAAGGAGGTACCAGGTACTTCGTCTGACCTCAATGGGCAAGACCATGAAGACTCTGGGGAGAACCTTGAGCCTGCATGGAGCTGTGTTGGTAGCACAAGAGAGGGTCCTAGTAGAAGACCAACGTTTACTCTTCCCGGGTACTCTTTTTACCGACTCTAGGGGAGTGTATCTGCCTCATCCTCAGTTTTCCTTGCCACAGCTTCTGCTGCTGACACTATCCACTCTAGCTCAGATGAGGGATCCCTAGATAGGGGGTTCAGTTTGCTGAGACCTGAGCAGGCCAAATTCAACTTGAAACAGCAGCAGCTGGCTCTAGAGAGAGGTCCCGGAGATCGAGAGGGAAAAATAATTTGGGGTTAGAAACCCCTTAGTGGCAGCATTAGAGACCAGGCCCAGGGAAAATACCTTTGATTAAAGCAGGATAGTCCAGCCTTACAAGGCTGGTGAATCACTGCTTTAGAGAAGGCCTGTAAAGTACAGTACAGAAGGTCCCCCAGAGGCAGTGGGCAGCTATCCTGTGGCTCTCCTTTTCCGACAAAGGCAGACACAAGCCTTTGACTGTAAGGGAGGAAGATGCAGATAACTTCCAGGTCTTGAAAGTGGCTCTAATTGATAGGTTTGGGCTCACAACTGAGGAGTACAGGATTAAGTTCAGAGAGGAGTCCTCTCAAGACTGGGTAGATTTTGTGGACTGTTCAGTTTAGGCTCTGAAAGGCTAGTTACAAGGTAGTAATGTGCATGACTATGAAGGGCTGTACAATCTTATAAGAGAACACATCCTTAATAACTGCCTGAAAAGCTGCATCAGTGCCTGGTGGACTCAGATCTGACCCCTCCCCAAGAACTGGGAAAGAAGGCAGACAAATGGTTTTGCACTACGGTGTGTCATTAATCTCACACAGACAGAAAGAAGGGTTCTTCTAAAAACCCAGGAGAAAGATGGAGAAAAAGCTACTGAAAAGAATAAAGAGTCTTCATCAGGCCCACAAAATTCTTCTGGGATGGGTCAAAATCCTCTTCCTCCTCCTACAAAAAAAAACGAAAAAAAAAAAAACACCTTTGTGCTGCTTGTATAGGGAAAAGGCCATAGGACATGTGACAGCACTTGCCCTACGAAAACGAAAAGCACCAAGAGTACTACCACCACTCCTCCTAGTGCCCCTAGCAACAGCACTAGTGGTGGTACTTCAATAAAGGGTATCACTGGGTTCACTTTGGGGAATGCAATGCACTCTGGCTTAGTCGGAGAGACCACTGAGGCTGTCTTAGTATCAAAGGGTGGCACTTACCTTGCCACTTTGGCTGCCTGGCCTCCTAATATGAGGAAATACAGGCAGTACCCCCTCATAAATAGCATTGAGGCAGAAGCTTACAGGGACACAGGTGTCTGTCACTATTGTGATTGAAAAACTGGTGTCTCCTGAGCAAATCTTACTTGGTCACAATTACCAAGTACCCAACATCACTAAGCGCCACCCCACGGCAGTCGTTAACCTTAGCTTGGGGAGGTATTAGTGGCTCTAAAAGAGTTGTAGTGTCCTCTTCTATTCCTGTAGATTGTCTAATTGGCAATGATTTGGAGACCCCAGCCTGTACTGAAGTGGAGTTATAGACCCGTGCAGCAGAGCTACTTATCCCTCTAATGTCTTTGTGGCAACTAAAGCACAGGCCAGGAAACCGGGAGAATCAGGAGCACTGGAGCCTAAAAGTATGGACCTGTCAGCTCACAAGAAGAGGGGTAGGAAGGGTAAGAAATTACCTCCTGCCCAGGACTCAGGCTCATGGGAGGATCAGTCTCCTCAGGGAGAGGATTGTACTCCCTGTGAGGAACCTGCACCAGAGGAGATAGATTGAAGCTGACACAGCAGAGATCTTGGGTGCAGGGGGGCCCTCCAGGGAAGAACTGAGTTTGGAGCAGAATTCCTGACCCTCTCTTGAAGGCCTCAGGCAGCAAGCTGCGGAGTAGGAGACTCGGGACGTCAGTGGACCCCACAGGGTCTACTGGGAAAATTTGTGCTCAATACTCCACAGCTAGAGACTCCAAACCTGGTGCACCAGGAGGTTGGTCAAACCTCATAAGTTTAGGAAGTTCTTATTGACCTTGGCCCATGACATTGCCCTTGCAGGATACCTTGGGCAAAGCAAGACTTGGGACAGACTTGTCCCACACTTTCACTGGCCCCATATGTCTGAAGACACAAAGGAGTTTTGTCACTCCTGTGTCACTAGCCAAGCCAGTGGCAAGACAGGTGGCACTAAAAAAGCCCCCTTAATTCCACTTCCAGTGATTGGGGTACCCTTTGAGAGGGTAGGGATTGACATTGTTGGTCCCCTTGACTCTCCTACAGCATCTGAGAGCAGATCTATTCTAGTGGACCATGCCACCAGGTACCCAAAGGCCACTCCCCTTAGGTCCACTACAGCTCCTACTGTGGCCAAGGGCCTCCTGGGAATCTTTTCCAGGGTGGGCTTTCCTAAGGAGGTTGTATCCAACAGTGGTGCACAATTCATGCCTGGATACCTTAAAGCAATGTGGAAGGAATGTGGTGTAACCTATAAAATTCACCACTCCTTATCCCCAGGGAAATGGGTTGGTTGAGAGAATCAACAAAACCATAAAAGTTATGATTATGGGACTCTCAGATAAACTTAGGAGAAAATGGGTTGTCCTAGTACCATGCCTTCTGTTTGCCGACAGAGAGGTTCCATAGAAGGGAGTTGGTTACAGTCCATTTGAACTTCTGTTTGAACATCCAGTTAGGGGCCCTCTTGCTCTTGTGAAGGAGGGTTGGGAGCAACCTCTCAAACCTCCTAAACAGACATAGTTGACTATGTGCTAGGCCTGCACTCTAGCAAGGCAGAGTGCATGAAGAAGGCTTCCAAAATCCTTGATGCCAGCCATAAGCTTCAAAGGCAGTGGCATGACCAAAAGGCTGTACTGACTGTTTACCAGCCAGGACAGAAAGTGTTGTCTTCGAGCGGGTGGGCTCAAGAGTACTTCAAGACAAGTGAAGTGGCCCCCACACAATAGTAGAGCAGAAAGGTGAGATCACCTATTTGGTTGACCTAGGTCCTCCAAGAAGCCCCCCCAGGGTGCTTCATGTGAACCACCTCAGATTTTATTATGACAGGGTTGACATGAGCTTGCACATAGCCAATGATGAAGAGCAGGAACCAGAGAATGACCCTCTCCCTGACCTTCTCTCCCACAGCCCTGTTGATGGTTCAGTGGATGGGGAGTCTTCGACGACTGCCTTTCTGAACAACAACAAGCTGACTGCAGACAAGTTCACAGTCAGTTTTCGGAGCACTTTTCCCTGAACCCTAGTCAGACCACCTGGTGTGCCCATGATTGGGAAAAAGGTGACAGACTACCTGTAAGGAGCAAAATCTACAGGCAGCCTGACCATGTTAGAGATTACATCAGGGCAGAAGTCCAAAAGATGCTGGACTTGGGGCAACGGAGCCTTCAGATAGCCCTTGGGGTAGGCCAGTAGTCCTTGTGCCAAAAACTCACTCCCAGGGCGGAAAAAGAGTAATTGGGTTTTGTGTAGACTACAGAGGCCTCAATGCAATCACTAAGACTGATGCCCATCCACTTCCTACGGCAGATGATCTAACCGATACTCTGGCTTCAGCCAAGTACCTCAGCACATTGAACCCGACAGCAGGCTACTGGCAGATCAAGCTAACTGATGCTACCAAGCTTAAAACCGCGTTTTCCACTTCTGGTGGGCATTATCATTTCACAGTGATTCACTTTGGTCTGAAAAAAAGCACCTGCCACATTCTAGAAGTTGGGGAATCTTTCTGGCAAGCCTAGAAGACGTTAGTTCAGCATATCTAGAGGATATTGTCGTCTTTAGATCCACATGGAAGACTCACCTGGGCCACCTCAGTAGTGTACTTCAGGCCTTAACAAAAAGCAGACCTCACCAGCAAGGCTACAAAATGCCAGATAGAGGACAGTGAAGTGATTTAATTTGGTCACCTGGTAGGTGGAGTCCAAGTTCAGCCCCTGCAGTGCAAAATCCAAACCATCAAGGATTGGGTTACTTCAAATACTCAGACCTAGGTCAGAGCTTGTCTGGGTCTGACTGGGTACTACAGGAGATTTATTAAAGGGTATGGCTCCATTGCAGCCCCCTAGAATGATCTCACTTTTAAAAAGATGCCTAAGAAGGTACAATGGACAGTTAGCTGTCAAGAGGCCTTAGATACCCTGAAAAAACACCATGTGTTTAGCTCCAATTCTCAAAAGTCCAGACTATTCCAAACAATTCATTGTCCAGACTGATGCTTCTGAAGTAGGACTAGGAGCAGTGATATCACAACTAAATGAAGAGGGCCAGGATCAACCTGTGGCTTTTATCAGCGGGGGGGGGGGAAATCGGGGAGGTGAAATGAAGGCTAAGTCATTGTTTGGAGGTGGAGGCTTCCTTTGAAGGAGTTCTTCTACCTTTCCCTCTTTGCTTGAACCATCGCCCCAAAGGACCTTTTGACTGTTTGTTGGTGATATTGCTGCTGCTGTTTCTGATAGTTTTGGGTGTCAAGAGCAGTGTTCTCGAGAGCCTATCTTCCCTAATGAATCCAAAAGGACAGTTTTTGTGTACTAGACTGTAAGGCTCCAATAGACTTTGCGGTCTCAGTGTCTTTTTTCTAGATGGGCCCAAAGAAGTACTCTATCAAGTAGGTGCTGTACCTCTGGCTTAAATCCTGAGATACCTAACTATGCATGTCTTCGTAGTGGTATAGAGGAATGTATTCCTCTTGCTGCAGTGTCGCACTATCTAGGGCGCAACATATGGTTGCATTAGATATTCATCTTGCCGCTGCAACTAGGTCTTACCTTTTATTCCTGTACTGTTCTGGAAGATGCTGTATGACATTCTTCCCATGTTGCCCTTTTATATCTGGACAGAAATCCTACAGAATTTGCTATATGCAAATGATTGGAGAGTCCAGGTGCCATCCTCTTCCCTGCTGCATCAATGTGCTTACTCTCTTTATCTGGAGGTGGCGCATCTCCAGCACTTTGGGAATCTGCCCTCTTCCCTTACTTGTTACTAGGGAATCAGCTGCTGAGTGCCCCCTCATATAAAGAGGATCATTGAGAGAATATTTCTACTTCCTTATAGTCTTGGCATAAGGAGAATGAACTTTATTGGGTCTTGGAAAACTTCTTTGGAGACCTTGTTAATGGATCCTAACATTAGGCGGTATTGTACTGATAACTCTGTTTTGGAATGTGTCTCTACAAGAAACACTGTTTCCTCCTCTGTGTTGTGCATTTCTACCTTGTGGTATTCAGCTGCACGTTGGATAACACTGTGTAAGATAAGGCATCATCAGGAGGTGATGCCTTTGGGGGCTCCACGTCAGCATCTGATAACAGGAGTCGATAGATTATTTGGCATTGAGCACTGCTGCTTGTCGGCTCCATGTCTATTCCTAAGGCCGGTAGCCCAATCTGATTGAGTATAGAGTTGTTTTGTCTTGGCTCTGAGGTACGGTCTCAGTGTCGACCAGAATCTGAGGGCAGGCGCAGTTGGGATGGGTGCGAAATGGTCTTTTTGTGTGGGATTGATATTCTGTATTCACAGCCCTTTGGGTTGTCTTCGTCATGGGACCCAACCCCGATACACTCAGGTTGCATTGTGGTTCCAATACCAGTAGGGCTAGCTCCTATTTGTCTTCTTGCTGGCTACAGTCGGAGTTGACATAGTGCGCCTCCTTCTGTTGGAGCCTTGCCTTCTTCGCCTCTGAAAATGTGAAGTGGTTGTTCCTCTTTTAGGGAACAATCTACTTCTGCCTACATTCCTAAGTCATGGGCTATCAGTCGATCCAGTCTGCAAAGGAGTGTCTTATTATTCTTGAAATCTTATGTTCTGGCAACAGGTATAAATTGCAGACATACAAAGTGTCTGAATAGGCATACTTCACTCCCCTCACTGAGGGCATTTATGGAAAAGTCTGTCTTTTTTACACTCCATACCTGGAGCTCAACAGTCTCAACAGGTCCTAGAAAGGAGTGCGCTTGATGAGATCAACAGCTGATCCTACAGCAACTGACCAAAATGAAAGACTGCCTCTTGTCATTTCCGATGAGGCAATTCCAAGCCACTAGGCATCCGTAGGCACCGAAGCTGCAAGGTGAACCGGTGCTATCCAGCTGAAACTGATGGCGGGAGAGAGGGAGGGGGTGATCAGGGGAACGACAAAAAAACTAGATCAATATAAAAAAAGGGCATGCACATTGCCTTGAAGAGGTGGAGACTGAACAACATATCACAAGATATCATCAACTGAAAGTCTTCCTTGAGAAAAACTTGTAAAGTCTGAGCCCAAACCTAGATGGCAGGAGTGTGCATAGCATGTGTATCTTAAGCCAACACATACTACGAATACTTACTTTTTTTTTTTTTTTTAAACACTAGAATAAATATTGTTCAACATGGATGTGTATGCCACTACTCAGGAAATGGGTTCCAAGCTTTTGTTCCTTTTACATGTTCTCTCATGTCAAAGGATAGTCTACATCAAGAAGGTTTTAGTTATTGAACATTCTCGGTTCTTCTGCAAAGAATTTTGAGCCAACTTTAGCAATGCTTTTCATGGTAAGGAGATTGTATGTACTCTTCCTTCAACCTTTCAACTTTTACAGTGGAGCTTGAAGAAAGGCCTATTTTTCGGGGAGTTTTCCTCACAGTAATAGATCACCTGGCAATTCTTGAGTAGTGTGATCTAGAGGTTTTCAGTGCCACTGCACTACCAAACTAAAGGACTTACAAGTTTAGAAGTTCCTGTCATGGTTGGCACAGTTCAAGGGTTAAAAACGTATCTGCTGTTGGAGCCACCCCTCCCCCCGTCATTACTTAACACAATGCAACACAGTATACAGGACTTTAGTATTGTTTTAAAAAATATATACTACAGTTAAGATTGTGCACTTGTCACTATTAGCAGACTGTTGAAGTAGGAGCAGGGACCTACCTCAGGTTTGTTCGATTTTTCTTCTGAACTGCTGAGGTAAATTTAGATGCTAATAATACAAGCCAAACTCATGAAAGGCCTTAAATAAAAAAATAATAATAATAAAGAAAAAAAAAAAAATATCAACATCTCTATTTCATGGCCTTAATGATAGTTATTTCACGAGCGGTAATAATGGCATGACTATAAATAACTTGTGAACTTCCAAAAGCTTGAGTTTTCCTGACAAAAATGTTTATCCATTTCGTTCTGAAATTGTTGTGAGCTTTTGGGTCGACTACGTTATTCAGAAGGTATATGGTTGACAAGGATCAACATGATGCTGTACTGGCTTGATAACCACTTTGTACAATAAATTCCCATTACTGTGCACACAAAAGTCTACCTTTGGCTACCAAGACTAGAACTTTGCTCACTCATGTTTTAAGAAAGTAGTTCTGTACTGAAATCCAATTTTCCCACCACCTCGGATGGCTTTCTTTGTCACAGCTGTGAGATTTATTCCATGACAGTGGTTAACAACCTTTTGACTTCTGTGGACCCCACTTTATCATCACTGGAACCTGAAGACCTCCACTGAGTCATTATTGGAAACCGGGAGACCCAGGCCTAAAAATTGTCGATGATCTGAACCACAAAACACCACACTAAATTTACAGAAATGAGCATTCCATCAAAACACATACACAAATGATAACACATTTTATTTAATTTGCAAACAAATATTTTCTTTAAAAAAAAAAAAAAACATTTTATTAGAAAGTTGGAGCTTTTCTAAATTCAGCTGAAGCCACACATAATCCATACTATATTCTGTTTGATGCACTTGCACTGCTCCCACAAATCAATCTGAGGATACTAATTTAATTTCTATCCTCCAATTTTAAATTCCTTGACATTTACAGTACGTTTTGAAATTTTCAAATGTACATTTAGCCACTTTATTTACCCACACTTTATTAATCTGTTAATATTGGTTAATTTTCTAAGCAGTCACTGACAACACCACCCTCCCCCCGAAGAGGCTTTGCCGACCAACCCCACCCCCACACACCCCCAGGGGGCCCCAGACAACAGGCTGGTAACCACTATACTAAGTTAAAGAATCTAGTAGCTGGAAATAGTTATTCACCAGTCTGCAATAGTTCTCCAACTAGAGTATTCTCCACAGAATGATTACCAACAAAACCACCCAACCAGTCAGCCCTCATCTGAGGTCGAATGGATGCTACTTTTCTGAACATATAACAGGAATTTAGGGCTTTTGGGAAGAGCTCTGAGAATACAAGTCAGCTTCTCAGATCTTAGAAACACAATCTAAAAAGCACAATCACTTTTGTTCTAAGAACTGCTGTTTTGAAAGTTTTGTTAGGTTTCCATTTCAGTAATTCTTTTGAGAGTGGAAACGGGGAAACAAATAAATATGCAGTTACATGTTGCAAAACTATTCCTCTGATTCTGGGACTATACACTGCCTTGACAAAGGAGAGGCCCCAAACTAGAGTTCCACAAACACATTCTGAAACTCTTAGCCTGTACAGTACCTGGTTTAGAAATACATAAAAACCTACACATTTGAAGAAACTACACATTTATGAGACCCAGGCAAATACATATCTTTACAACTCCAGGATAGACTTGTCAGTTCTTTATACATATAATTCAGAAAGGTACACTTTGAAAAATGTAATGCATAAAATACAGAACAGCGACATTTCTTTTCTGCGTCTCAAGCATGTGATTATGCTCTTCCATCAGACCACAAGGATACCTGAACTGCAAAAGAAAACTCCAAGATTCTGATGTGTGTTCTAATACCCCCTTTAATACTATTATGTTGGCTATCGGTCCCAAAAATGAAACCAGTGGTAGTCAAACTAAATATTGGCTTCAGTTCACTGCAATAAATATAGTAGTGGGTGAAGAATGGGCGGACAATGGAATAGAGAAGAGCTAGGGTTTGTCAAATGGTGAAATGTGGTATTTGACTGTACTGGAGTTCTCAAAATAAGACATCTCTACTTTGACCCAAAATTACATATATACATTTTTGCTTCCCCTAATGTGTACATAAAAGGAACACTGTTGCTGTACTCAAAGATGTGTGCAAGGAACTGCAGGCATGCTTAGCGACAGATGGAAGGTGTATGCTTTGTGATTCTCACCCCCTGCTCCAAATTTGCATAATCCCATTGCAGTTCATGATGGAGTCAGAATAAGAAAGTCAGTGTGTATGTGAACGTCTCACTTGTTCCCACCACAACAATCTAGGTGCAATCATAAGCAGAAGTATAACAACTAATAGCTGAATACAAATAGCATTTTTTCCAACTGTCCACATCCAATAAAATTGAAAAGGAAGCAAAAGATCACCTTCAACCCACAGGAAAATGCCTCAATCTACTTAGAAGAAGCAATTATGTTCGAAATGATTCACAATTCAGAATACTGGAAAGGAATAGTTTAATAGCAACCTGGAGAACACTCTGCAATCTCTCCTTTGTACCCAGTTTCCTCCTCAAGCTCCCGTAAAGCAGCAGTTTGTGGACTTTCATTGGAATCAATAAGTCCTATAAATTAAATAGGAAATATATAATTAGTCCCTCTGATGATCTTCGGTTACAGATTCTAAAATTAATAGGATATTCACTTGCTGGCATAAACCAAAACATTTTTTTATATAAAATATGTCAAAAGACCAAATTAGACCAGCATCTGATATGAACAGTGCAGCCTAAATGCATTATCACTACAAATGTCAGTTCATTTGTTAGGTCTTGCCTACAGACAATGTATTTGTCTTAAGGCTAACAGTGTACCAAAAAAGGAAAAAAAAAAAAAATCAATATTTAGGGTAAGGGTTTTGGGTCAGCCAATTGCGAATGACTGGTTTGCTTTCTTGCCTACATATTTTGCTTGCTTCTTATTTGATGGCTTTCTTTCCTCTTCTTGTTTTTGTCTCTCCCTGGAGCATAACTGGAGTTGTATACTTCTACTGCTATTTTCAGGGAACTACTTTTTATTGCATGGAGTGCATACATTTTCTTGCTCTCTCCTATGTGTTACCCCTGACCACATATCCTTACCCAAATGGACTCTCGCTGTTGGTTTCCCCTCTGCTACAAAGCTCAACACTGCCCTCCACATCGCAATCAGCTTTATATATATATATTTTTAAAATAAATATGACTCCCTTCTCAGCTCCTCCACTGTCATGCTTGATCTTAATAATCCCTGCCATTTCCTTTTCACGTACTTTTTAATTTACCACCTTAGAACAGTAAATACAATAAATAAAATGGCCACAATGTTTTAAAGGGTGCATGCATGTGTGGCGACATGCACACACGTCATGACGCAGGACATTTAGTCCCCCCCCCCCCAACATCAGCAACAAGAATTGGCAAAGTTAAAGGCCAGCTAATGCCTTTGAAGTAAAAGACCTATTGGCTTTTGCCAAAGATTCTTAGTTTAATATGAGCTAGCTTAAAGAACAGAATTTAGTATATGCCAGAAAACCAATATTATTTCACGTCTCAGAAGCCTAGTTCACTTACTTTAAATAGTTCATTAAAAAAAAGTAAAGGTGGAAGCCAAGCTTATTGGGATTGTTCTAGAACTAGCCATTTCTCCTTTTAAATCCCACAAGAATGTTTGCTACTCGCAATTAATTAAAAGAATTGCACTAAACAGCCTGAAGACAAAACTTTACTAACAACCTTTTTGTAACTTATTGGAAATCCCTTCGGTAGTTTTAAATAAATTACAAACAAATATGGGTCAAGAGGGTATTGAAGGGTTGAATTTATGTGTATTTCTATCACAGGTCCAACAATGCTGGTTCTAAAATCTTAAGCCTGTGCTGATGAAAAATTTTTGTGGTGGGGGGATCGTTTTGTTGGGGCGGGGAGAAAGTCGGTGAAGAATGGGGTCATCCAAGAAAGGAGACAAATTCCCTGCATTTGCAAAAATAAGTTAGGCTCATTATACTGGGCTGGGGTGCAGGGTACCAGTTATTAGTTATTTTCCATATTATTTTCATGCAGTTCGATTAAAAAAGGTTCCTTTTTTCCCCAAACGGGGAAATGTTTCTACAAAACCAAAAGTAAAATACTGAGTATCTTTGGTAGTCTGTAGAAAAAGGGAAAAAATAATTATGTTCTTTAGACAGTACAAGTTTAGCAAGGAAAATGATACTTACTCTGAAAGCATCCAGCCCGATGTAGAATCCAAACACTGTCCTTACAAGACATATGGGTCCCCTTTTTGAGCTCCTTCAATCATGTCCTCTACAATTTCCCTCCTGGAAAGTAGCCTTCCTGGTAGCTATCACACCATTGAGACATGCCAGTGAGCTCCAAGCTTTAACTTTGGAGGAAGCCTTCTTTCAGGTTTTTAATGGTATGGTTGTCCTTCGCAATAACCCTACATTTCTTCCTAAGGTGGCCTCTTCGTTCCACCTTATCCAGCCTATAGAACTCCTAGCCTTCCTCCTGCAATCTGATTCAGTTGCAGACCAGGCTCTTCATACCTCAGATTTTAAACGAGCCTTAATATACTTGGGGATAAAACAAAGCCCTTTAGAAGAAATAAATAAATAAATAAATAAAATCAACCAACAACTGTCTATTGCTTTTTTTAACCTCATAAGTGGAAGGCCTTATCAAATTCAGGCACCTTTGGATGCATGTAAATAAATGTAGGAAGCTACTAAGTGTTTTGCCTGCTCCTCCTAGAGCCCAATGTACTAGGAAGAAAGGGCTTGAATGGCCTTTCTTGGGAAAATCCCCATAACAGAAATGTGTAAAGCACCCACTTGGTCTACGCCCTATATATTCATTAAATACCACTGTGTAGACATGTTAGCCCGCAAATAGGCCAATGTTAGCCAAGCTGTACTTTGTAACCTTTTTCAGCCTTTTGCAATATCCACAGGCAAGCCATCGCTTTGCGGATGTCTGCTTTACAGTCCATGCACAGCATGTGTACCTACAGCTACACATGCCTCAAACAAAAAATGTTACTTACCATGTAAGCATCTGTTTGTGGCATATTGTGCCATAGATTCACATGCACCCACACTCTTGCCCGGACACATATGGCTGATGCAGTTATTCCTTCTTACTTCACCTACATGATCATTTCTCTCTCTTTCTCTCTCCTGTAATGCTTTGCTCCAGCTCCATCCTTTCCCGCCATGCGAAAAACAAACAAACAATGTAGCCAATGACCATGCTCATTGCAATCAAGAGGTGGAGTCACAGTATCTCGTGACTCAGGGAAGAATTCTTCGAAGAAACACAACTTGCAGACATCCGGGCCCAACCCTAGATGGCAGGAGTATGCACAGCATGTGAATCTTGAGCCACACATGCCTCGATATTGGGGATCTTGTATCTTTTTTCTAAAAAGTGCTGTAGGAAGCTGGCTCTGTGTATACTATATCAAAATGAGATATAGTGTGCACAGAGTTCAGGGGTTCCCCAGAGGCTTAACAGAGGCGAAAGTAGATAATACTAATGCTCTCTTTTTGTGGTAGTGTGGTCTAGCAGTTAGGCTTATCAAAGGGTACTGCAAAGCATTTGAAAAAGCACACACTCAATGACTTGACTCCAGACCAATGGTTTGCATATAGCAAAATATCCTTTTAGTTTATTTTTAGAACCACAAGATTCAAGTTGCAGATAAGTACTTCAATAGATTCATATTTCACACATCAACAGTGCTGTAATAATAGTATCCTTTATTTTTGCAACACTTGTATGGTTCTTTCTTGTGACCCAGTTATTGCGCGACTACTGCGGTATTGCAAGTGCTTTACATTCCTCCTGGATAAGCTTTAGCTGCTCACCTCATGTACCCCTAAATAACTTCTGCTATCTGGATACCTATTCACCATAACTACGGGTTGCCTGTACTCTGTATAGGGTACCACACTATAGATAAATACCATGAACAGAACCAGCCTCCTACAGTAGGAAAGTATCACCTTTCTGGCATAGTTGCCGCTAATTTTTTGCCTGGTTTCAAACGCTTATACTGCAGGGCACTGGGATCCTGCTCACTAGGACTCCAGTGTCAATGTTCTCGCCCCTAAATTGAGCTGGTAAGTAACTTTTACACCCCACAAGTGGCACACTGGTGTACCCCTGCAAGTCCCTACTATATAGTACTTAGGTACCCAAGGCATTGGTACTCCAGGGGTCCCCCATGGGCTGCAGCATGTATTGTGCCACCCAGGGGGGCCCATGCACACCGACTACAGGCCTGCCATTGCAGCCTGTAGGAAATGGTGCATGCAAATTTCAACCCAGATATAAGGTTTGCCTTATATCACGGTCACTGCACCGTGACCCAATAAGTCACCCCTGAGATAGGCCCTTCAGCCTAAGGGCAGGGTGCATGGTTCTCAGAGTGAGGGCACCCCTGCGTCAGCAGAGGTTCCCTTTCAAACACCAGAACCCATTTTCTGGGCTTTGGAAGTGAAGGGAAGCCATCTTAAGGTATGTAGTGGACATTGGTCAACACAAGTTGTCCAATTACATAATGGCTTCACCGAACATAGACATGTTTGGAATCAAACATGTTGGACTCATGCAACTACAATGATTCCAGTTCAAGTTGCATGATACTATGTACTCTGGGAGTTCCCTAGGGGATCCCCCAAAGTCTGCCCGTACAGCCTTGCAGGGTCTGTATGCCTCTGACACTGTTCTGCCCTCCTGCTGCTGAGCCTAACGCGGGCAGAGGAAGGCAGAACACAGGATTTCCTTCAAGACAGAGGAGTGACCACCTCTTTAGAAATAGCAGTCTCTGGGCTGGGGGTGTTTCCAAGTGCCACCAGACTCCTTTGAAGGGCACATTTGGGGACCTCCTTGCATAAACCGGTTTGCACCAGTGCACAGGCCCCCTGGATCCCGCTCTGGTGTGAAAGCACATAAAAGACAGTGGAGTGACCCTCCTCCCCACCCCCCCCCGTCCAGCTGCACAGAGCACTGCAAAGGGGCTACTTGATTGTGCCATCTTGAAAATTAGATGACCAGATGCCCCTGGGAACATCCGCCTGGTTAGTCCACCTGGGTGATGTCCCTGTCCCCTCCGGATAGGTGAGTCACTGCAGTAAATGTCCACCTCCTTCCTTGGTTACTTAAGGGCACCCCTGAGGATAGGACCCCCAGATTCATCTGCAAGACTGCCAGATCCATCTCAAAGTCTCCTCTGCAAGACACTTCTGCAACCTGGACATCAAAACCACTGCTGTTCTTCACTGGAACCAAGAGCAAGACTGTAACCAGTAGTAGGGCTCTTACAGCAACCTTGTTTCCAAGCTCTGCAAGACTTCTGCAACCCACATGGCCATGCATCCTCCACAATCACAGGGACTCTGCTGGGAATTAGTAAGGCAAGACAGAATCTCCATAGGAATCAAGGAACCACTCCCCTGCATTAGCAGGCACCTCAACGACGACAACCGGGTCGTGGACCCAGCTGTCCCACAGATTTCCCAAGGCTCTATAACACAGATGGTGGTTCTGTGGCTCTCCAGAGTTGGCCTATCTTCCCTGGAAGTCTGTGGTCCCTCGCTACAGCTGCTTGGCTGGAACCCCTGTGCACTGCGTCTGTCATTGACAAGGCTCTACAGTTTGGAGACCTCCTAGCTCCAAGTAGCCCAAGCCTCAAGCACTATACAGCTCCAAGAATTGTTTTCCCCTGCAACTCCTGCGACATGGACATCCCTCTTTGCTGTGCTGCTGAGGCCTCCATGCCACTCCTGGTGCTGGCTGCCAGAGGGTCCACTGGGGGCTTCAAAGATTCCTGCTGGCTCTCCTGATTGCTAAGGGGTGTTCCCGACCTACCTGCCGAGGTTGGGTCACCTAGATCTTGCTGGTCCCCACAAATCCTGCAAACTCTGTGCAATGCTTCCCTGCATTTGCCAAGGATTGTTGGTGGTCCCACTGACCCCGCTGAAATTTGACGACCGGCATGGGACAACTCGTGGATGACTCCTTGGATCTTCCTGCATTGCCTGGACTCCACAGCTGCACTTCTTCGTCCAACAGTAAAGCACCTCAGAGAAGGGTGGACATTGCCCTCCTGGGCACCTCCGAGTGGTCTGGACTCTGTCCCTTCTTTTCTCAGGTCCTCTTCTTCAGGAATACATGCCTTGTTCTCACTGACCTGGTCCACAGGTCACAACAGCAGTTGGACAACTGAGGTACCCATTGACTTCAACAGGAGGTTGGCACAACTTAACCCCTATGCACCTGGGCTCCCTGGTGTAGGTACTCCACTTTTCTGGGTATCCATGGGTGGGAGCACAAGCTAACCTTCCTTGCCCCAACGGGTTTCCTCTGGGTCCTCTAGCAAGGCTCCTGAAACCCAAAAACCTCAACCGTGACTTCCAACCGTGATGCCTTCGGGTCGCCATGCGCTTTACAAATCTTATAAACTAAACTAAACTAAACTATGGACACTGACCTGGGGTTACAACTCTGCACACGGGTGACTGGGGAATCCTACCTACTTACCTCTGGGGTTCTAGTACTTCCCCAGTCCAACGGGTCCTTGGGTGGCAGTGTGGATTAAGAGTGATTTTTGCATTCCATGTTTTTAGTATATGGTTTGCCCCCTCCACCCCCTATAGGGGCCCATGTTACTTTATCCTTTTCCTTACCTGCTGCTATGTCATTTTTTAAATGTTTCAAAGGGCCCATTCAGGTTGCTGATGAGGGTGCACAGGTGGCATTCTCTTTTTCTTAGAATTTGTTGCATCCTAAGGTCCTCTGGCCTGGGAATCACCTGTCCACGGATGCCTTTGCTTCCAACCACTTCACTGCACCACTGAAAGTGACTGTTTATTTCTTTTTGCAGAGGGGTGGCAGGAGAGTCCGTGGATGGACTTTTATTTAATGGTTGCCGTGCCATGGTTAAGCAATTTAATTGCACTGTAATTTTTACTGCCCTCTTGCATTGCTCACTCTTGCTTCTTGTAAGAAAGTGCCTATTTGTATCGTCACCCCTCCACTATTTGTCTGGTTTCTGGTGCAATTTCGGCTGAAAGTTCCCTGGGTCCAAAGTGCAAATTCACTTCCCCACAAAACTGCACAGTCGTTTTTTCCCCCAATTGGCAAATCTTTACTACCTCTTTAAGTTCCTCCAGATGGTGGAGATGACCAAACCCACTGTCCTGACCTCACTTTTGATGGTAGCACAGGCGTAAAAATTAGTTAAATGAGGAGGAGTGCCCACTTCATGCCAGTCCCACCCCTAAAGTGGACGAGCTTATGTGGACACTACTTTTTAAATTCCTGCAACTTGTTTGGAAAGAATTAGTCCAGTAGGGTTAGGGTTATGCACCCCCCCCCCCCCAAAAGACGTGGTCATAAAAAAGGGTTTAGTCACTCTAAACCTATTTAGATGGCACCCCTGAACCCTAGAACTCAGATTCCCGATGACCTAACAAGAGCCGGACACTACAGAGTCGCACCAGCAGAAAAGACTACAGACACCAACTGATTTGGCCCCAGCCCTATTCGCCTGTCTGAATCCCTGGACGATCCTGCACCAAAAGAAAACCTGTCCCGCCCAGCGAACTGCAAAGCTTTGGGAGGACTGCCTTAGACAAAGATCAAGCTCTTCCAAAAATAGCAGACCTGTTCAAGAAGAAACCAACTTCTAAAGTAAACAACTGTGCCCTGGGTAACCGCGAAACCACCTCCAAAATCACCTCTGCACCGGACACCCAAAGCCCACGTCCAATTGGCCCAACGGTCCTGCAAAGGCTCCCCAGCAATACGGAGTCCGAATCAAAAGTGGGCTGGCCCTACCAGACTCTGCCTCAAAGCCTTAAGCCTCAAACAAAAAACTCCCCTTAATTGCGACCTGCCTGGTACACTGTTCCCAACTCCAAATGACACCCCTGCACCTGGAGCCCCTGGGCCTTTGGGAGCTTGACCGTCGGTGTCCCTAGCATTAGAACTTACCTGCGGAGGTATGGGTTTTCTTCCTCCATCCTCCTGGCCCAAGCCTGCAGCGTTTTTCCAAAATGGAGCTCCCTCGTTGACTTGCATTGGGCATCCGACGCTGTGTTGTAACTCTGCACACAGCGGCCCTGTGCCACTGAGGGTGTAAGTTTGCTACTGCCTTGTGCCACTCCCCCTCCCCCTTATACTTACCTTAACCCCAGAGTATCAACCCCTGACACCGCTTTACTCACTCATGAGCAGTGCATCTTCTTTCACCCCGTCTCTATTCGAGAATATTGGGCATTTAGAACCGAATTTTACCCTCTTGGCATTTTTGGAACGGATTTGAACCTCCCTGGTGTGGACCTAAAACGCCAAAGACTGGATTTTTAAGTGGTGTCCTTACCTGCAAAACTATTAGTTTTCCTCCCATAGGTGAACTCTGCTAAACTGAAAAGTAGCATTGTTTATTTTTGAAACTGCAAAGTATTTATGCTTGAATCTACTTAATTGATTACAAAGTTCTTGGGTTAGAAATAACATTTATTTTTATATGTATTTTTTTTAATTGGTCTCAGATTTATTCTTTGATTGTGTGTCTCATTTATTGCCTCTGTGAGTACAACAAATGCTTAGCACTACCCTTTGATAAGCCTACATGCTCATCCACGCAGTAGGAGGCTGGCTCAGTTTATGGTGTACACCTATGATGTTGCACTCTATACAGAGTCCAGGCAAACCTTAAAGTGTTTAGGTGTCCACATAGAAAAAGCTCTCTAGGGGTAGATGTGGTAAGCAGCTAAATCATACCCAGGAGGAGTGTAAAGCACTTGAAATACCACAATAGTCAGTCAGTGATTGTCACACAAGAAAGAACCACACCACGTGTTGCAAAAATAAAGTACTATTTATTACAACACTACTACTATACTAACTTCAGTATATCTCCACTTGGAGATATCTACACACATAATATACAGTTAGCAACAAACAGGAAGAGCATAGAAATACATGGGACCCTATGGGAGGGCCAAAACATATACTAAGAAAGTGGTATAAGAATGGAGGTGCCCAACCAAGGTAAGTATGTTAGAATCCCAGGGGCTAGGGGAGTAAGGAATTACCAGAGGTAAGTATCAGAAATCCCACAGGCGTCTGGATGCATTGTTGTTATTGAGCCAGGTTTAATACAGGCTAACACAGGACCATCGCTGGCACAAATACCCACAACAGTGGATACCCAGAAGACTGGAGTACCAACACCAGGGGGCCCAGGTGCAATGGAAGGGAAGGGATGTTGGAAACCCTCATTGGGGTCAATGGGAGATTTGGTTGTGCAGCTGCTGTCGCCACCCGTGGACCAGATCGGTGGAACCCAAAGGTGGTTTCTGGACATGAAGAACCTGAAAAAGTAAGGGTCAATGTCCAGACCACTCCGAGTTGTCCAGGCGTTGCAGTCAGGCAATGCTCACACCCTTAGAAATGAAGTTCCTGGAGGTCGGTGATGGGTGAAGTCTATCTGTGGAGTCTAGGGAATGCAGGAAGATCCTTGGAGTCGCCCATGAGCTGTTGCACATCAGTCGCCGTACTGCAGGAGGGTCAGTGGTCAGCAGGATTATCAACAAGCATTGGCGAATGCTAAAGTCGTCACAGAGAAGACTGCAGGTTTTTGGGGACCAGCAGGTCCGTACGACCTGACCCATAGAGTAGAGTCAGGTCTGGCCCTCAGCAGGAAGCGAAGCCAGCAGGAATAGTTGGAGCCCCCACGCAGGAGCTGCAGAGTGGAAGCTGAACTTCGAGTTGCAGAGTGCTGGAGGCTTCTTGGTGCTCAAAGATCTCTTGGAGGAAGATCCAACAAGCCTTGGTAAGAGCAACAGTTGCGGTGCACAGGGGTTCCATTCCTGTGGCTGTAGCAAGAGCCCACCGTTGGACCTGCAGAGGACCACAGAACCACCACCTGTGTTGCAGAGCCTTTTCGTGACCATGGAAAAGCGGGATCCACCAGCTGGTTGTTGTCATCTTAAAGTGCCTGCGGGTGCAGGGGAGGGACTCCTTCACTCCAAAGAAGATTCCTTCTTGCTGCAAACAGAATTCTTGTGACCCAGGAGGATGCACAGCCATGGATGTTGCAGAAATCATGCAGGAGCTGGAGAAACAATTTGCAGTGTGAGCACTCTTAACTGGATACAGTCTTGTTTTAGTTCCAAAAGCAGACCAGCAGCGGTTCGGGAGGCCAGGAGCAGAAGATATCTTGGAGAGTTCCTTGTAGAGTCTTGCTTGAAGAATCCGAGGTCTCACCCTCCAGGGAGCCCTTAAGTAACCATAAAAGGGTGTTGGTCACTATCTGCAGTGACCTGCCTATCAGAGGGGGTCAGGCACATCCATCTACCTGGCCTAATCAGTCAGATGCTTACGGGGGCCTATGCACATCCTATTTTCAAAAAGGCAGAATCAACCGGCCACATTGCAGAGCTTTGTGCACCTTTCTAGGGGAGGAGCTGGAAGGGGGTTGTCACTCCCCTTTGTGTGGTTTCACGCCAGAGCGGGAACCATGGGGGAGGGGTCCTGATCTGGTGCAAACTGGTTTATGTAAGGAAGACACCAAATGTGCCCTTCAAAGCAGTCTGGTAGTGCTGGGAGGCCTCCCCACCCCAGTCCAGAGACACCTAGTTCTAAGGAAGAGGTCCCACCTCCCTCCTACAGGAAACCCTTTGGTCTGCCTTCCCCCTGCTCAAATTAGGCTCACCAGCAGACAGCAGAACAGTATCTAGAGTACTGCAGCAGTGCAAGCTGGCAGGCAGGCGCTGTAAGGCAGATCTAGGGGATCCTCTAATGAACCTAGAGTGTACATGATATTATGCAACTAACACTGGAATTGGTGTTGCATGATTCCAACATTTGATTTCAACATGTTTGACTCCAAACATGCCTAGGTTCAGAGAAGCCATTATGTAGTTGGACTACTCATGTTGACCAGTGTCCACTACATACTTGGATTTCCCACACTTACAACGCCCAGGGAATGGAGCCTGGGGATTGCTCATGCAGGGGTGCCTCACACCCAGGACCATGCACCCTACCCTTGAGCTCAAGGGCCTACCATAGAAGTGACTTACAGTGTCCAAGTGCAGTGACAGCGATATAAGGCAAACATTATATCTAGAGTGAAGGTTAATGCACCATTTTCACCCAGGCCTGCAAACCCAGTGTGCATGGACTTCCGTGGGTGGCATAATGCATGCTGCAGTCCATGGGAGATCCCTGGTGTGCCAATGCCCCGAGTACCTGAGTACCAAAACTAGAGACTTACATGTGTGTATACCAATTGTGGGGTTTAAAAGTTACCAAAGAAATACATTTAGAGCAAAGAGCACAGGCACTGGGGATCCGGTTAGCAGGATACCAGTGTACTACAGACTACTTTAAACTCAGACACCAAGCAAAATGTGGGGGTACCTATGCCATAAAGATGCTCCTTTTATACACAACACCACCACAAATAGAGCATTAGTCTCATCTACTTTGGCTTCTGCAATACCAATTGAGGATCCACTGGAATCTCTTCACAGTGTCCTTAATTTTAGTGCACTATATAGAGAGCCACCTTCCTACACTCCTAATGTCAACTATTTATTTGGTCACAGGCGACATCACTGATCACATGTTCGATGCCATCACTGAAGGTACTCAACCATCCTAAAACTCAGAAATCACTAGGCTAAAACCTCAGCAAATCCAACCTGTTCTGAGTGCAGGATCAGTTGAGTGAGAAAGGTTGCAAATCCCAATGCCTCTTTGAGCATTGACCAGCATGTTACAAGTCTACAATTGTGTCCTGCACTCACAGCACCACTGATCCCAGACCTCCCTGTAGGTAACTTTCAATCATGTTCTGTTGTCTCTGGATAAAGTCCCTTCCCCAGAGAGCATTCTTCTGGACCAAACCTGTATGCACACTATAAAAAGAATCCTAGTGCTCAAAACTTGAGGGACCACCAGCAGGTGTGACCCATTTGGTCCATGTTGGGCTGGTAAATATGCCTCGAAATTAAGCCATTCCTTGTCTCAAACCTACCAGTGGTTTATTCTAACCTCAAGTAACAGCTGTGTGTTGTTTATGGCTTTCCAACATGAGATGTGAAGGACACATATGGTACAGTACAGGTTACAGGCATCTATGGTCAGCAGAGAAAGGAACCAATGTGTAAGAACTGCAGGAGATTAAAGGCTAGACCTGTGCATGCGTCCAAGTGTGTCAAGGGGCTTACAGCCGACTTGTAAAAGCTGGCAATACCATCACCTCATAATGCAATGCAGATAGAGGAGCACTACAATAGGCTCAAGAGAAGAACATGTCGCTCTACACAACCAATAAAAAAGTGAAAAAATATTGATAGTATTTTACCAACTAAGTCCCTGTTAAATGTCAGGAAAAGAATGCAATAAAATGGGTACATTAATAAAGCTTTTTGATGCACAAAAGGAGAACTAAACATGCATTAAACTGCAGAATTTTGTTTTTGCCACCATCTGAATACTTACCAGCAGGAAATTCTAAGCAGTAGCAACCCATTGGCGGTCTAAACTGTTTCACCAGCACAATGCATTCATAATGAAGGGTTCTTTGAAGGACTGGAATTATGGCTACACCTTGCACAATAAGAGAAAATATTGTTAATCTCAACTGCTGATTAAAATCAACTGCTAATTAAAGGGCTGACAATGGATCCAATTCACAAAACCTTTTATAGGAGTAGTTGTATCATACACCTCTCTTAGATGAGTTACATCTTTAAAAAAATTGGTTCACTGGAATATAATGGGTTGCCGCAAGAAACAGATTGTCACAGTTGGAGGAATGTGTCCCCTCGCTGCACTTCATAACGTTTACAAAAATATTAAACAGTGTATCAAGAATGTTAGAAAGATGAGGGAAGGAAACTAAAAGCTATGCTACAGTTTATTTTGAGAACAACAAGTTGTAACCCGCATTGCTATTTCTTCCAATTAAAGTGGTATTTACACAAGGTTCTTTCATTTCTGTCTATTTATATTCAATCAAAACTACTGAACCAGAGTGCACTTCAACCAAATGCATTCAAATTATTTGCCTAGGTTCTCCAATAACATATGCCAAAATACTGGTCAATAGATATTATTCTCATGGGCTAGGTTTGCCATTGTGGCACGGTCAAAACTCAGAAGGGGGCAGTTTCCACGGGGATCAATATCAGCTGTACCTAGACCGAATGTAAAAGAAGGTCTGCTACTCAAGAAAAGCATTGGCTTCGACTAGAAATCCTGTGCATTAGCTAGAGTAGCTGCTATTCTGCCAATGTAGCACAGAATCATAAAATAGTTTCCCTAGGACCAGTCCATGCAAAAAACAAATGTCCCTTGAGGCGAAGGGTGTCCATCACTTTCATACTTCCACTACAGATGTAATTTATCACATTGATTTGGTTCATAGTTGCACCCGACAAACAGTACCAAGCGCTCCATAGAAGTAGCAATCATCATCATTACAAGTTTTACAACTAGGACCAGAAACGTTAACATCCCAAGATGCACTTTCACTTTCTTTTCTGATTGCACCATACAATAACTCAAACTGAGACAAAGACCTTAAAATGTACAACACGTAGGCACTTAACGATTTAAACTTTACTGTACTATGGATAAGCAATTTTGGACCCATACCAGCTCATAAGGATGCATGTTTTAGGTGAATATACACAATAAAACCGCCTGCATCGTAAGCAAAGATTTTCACAGTACTTGGTGGCATACGCTGTCAGCACTAACATTTCAACATATATTGAGTACTTTAAAGTACCTGCCCTTGATCTTCCAGTTGGTGGTCAGGTCATTTGAGACCTAAAGAAGCTGCACTTCTCTACATCCATTCCACAGTATGTAAATAAGTGCAGATGAAAAGGCAATTCCACATTAAAGTAACAAGTCCCTTAAACTTCAATTCTAACAAAAACCTTTGTTTTATAGTTACCATCAGCTGGGCTTCCTTCTTTCCTGGTGGTGCGTTTTACAGTTTCCCAGTTTCTGAAAGAAAAATTGTGATGAACAAAGTATATCAAAAGCACAGTGACTTTTACAGCGGTGCTACCGTGGTTAGTTGAGTACATTATTATAGCATTGCTTATCCATTTGCTCCTTAAACCTACAACTAAAAAGTCTAACCCCGTCCGTGGGGCTCCTTGGCATACATCTAATTTACTAATTCTCTATATCCAAAGCCGCCAGAACAGTAAACAAATCCATGCAGCAACTAAGCATTGTCATTGTACTCTTCTACTCTTCCCAACAAGGTATCAGCAGTAGGCATATAAGGTTTCCCGAGGTTCACTCTAGGTGGAACGCGTCTCCTAGTGAGAGGTGCCTTGAAAACGCCAACACACATAAATGCTGACATTGCATGTTCTCAGCGATGGCAAATAAACTGAGCTAAGACTCTCCGTTCACGGAAGAGACCTTGTGCCTGCTTGGGGTGTAACTGGCACTCATGATCCACTGGGCATAGACAGTTGTGTTTGTCCGCCCTGGCATTCAAGGATCCTGCCAGGTGGTTCATCACCAGGAAGACCCTGTGGTGGTCCAGCCATTTCCAGAGGCTAAGGGCCATATGTACGAAAGCTTTTTCCCCATAGATATAGAATGGGTAAAATCCTTTGGCACATCTGGCCCATAGTAGCTTCTACCCTGCTTGTTTCAGTACTACATGGTAGTGGTTTTGTTTGTAAGCACCTGTACCAGTCGCCCCGCCTTGACGAATGGAAGGAAGGCTTTAAAGGCCAAGCACCAGACCAGGCCAGAGGCCTCTAATTTGCACCTCTCCCAGATGGTTGCCCCACCCCAGACAGGGCACATCTGTCACAACTAAGAACTCTGGGTGGGGTAGGGAGAGAGGTCTACCGCTGCCCCAATTGCAGTCCAGTAACCACTACTGCAGATCTTTCGCAGTCTCCTCCAAAATATGGACGTGGCTGGAGAGGTCCCCTTTACTATGGGCCAACTGAGACTTCAGATTCGACTGCAGAGCCTGCATGCCACTCTGCATGTTTGACCAGCAAGACGCAGGAGGCTATCAGCTTACGGTTCTTATTCAGTGCTCATGAACAAAAACGAAGATCCCCGATAAAGAACTATAAAAAAAACTTACATAACCTATAGAAAGGAGCTGTGTCAATAAAAGAAATAGTGTAACAAAAAAAAAACAACAAAAAAAACACGCAAACATAAAACAAAAAAATGAATGAAACCAAATTGTCCACCTGGTTTGCCAAGAAGCAGGTAGCATAACCGAGCTGATGGAGTAATTGTACAAGGTCTGGTCAGCTAGTGTAACTGATAGGTGGCCCAATTATTGCTTAGAGAACAGAATTCAACAAAGTAGGCTAATGAAAGATGGTTTTACTACCAGTAAAGGGCATCACTTCCTTTATAAAAACCAAGGTTGCACGTTTCTTTCATGGGGCATATTTAATCTTCAGCAACTAAAAATTGTAAACTGATGACTTAAAGTGAAGTGCTGCAACAAATCAAGACAACATTCTCAAGTAAAAGGATAGAAAAAATACATTTTCAAGTTATTTTATAGGATTCTCATACCAAGGAGAGGTCCAGGTGTTGCACATAGGATAGCTAATAACGAACAATTGCATTAGTGTGCGATGACAGATTGCCTAGGAGGGAACGCTCTCTGTGAAGGTCAGCAGCTTTCAATGCTCCTCCCACCCCCGTTTGATAGTTTTCTTTGATGCTACTTAATAAAATCATCCAAACACACAGTACTGGTGCATACAAAATACAGTCAATGCCTAGTAAGACACTCGTCTTTTAAAAATACAGTGAAAAATGTCATGTTCTCGCAACAGCATCCATAGGCAAAAAAAAAAAAAATACTTGACCTGGTTTTACCAGTGGGATCTATATATGTTGTGTGCTGCAGCTTCACCCACTTTCCTTCTGAAATGGTCTAAAAATAAATAAGAAAAACATTTAAAAATAAGCATTGCTAAAGGAATATTTTAACTCTTAGGTACAGAACAAAGAAAAGTTCCGGGTTATGCAAAGACTATGTCGACCAAAGTGTTACAGGGAGCACTGGCCTTTTCTTGTTTTTCAATGCTAGAAGTCACCACCACCAAACCAGAGTTGTTCACAAGCCCGAGTAAGATATTCAAAGCACAAGGAAAGTGGCTTTGAACCTCACACATGTTCAAATAATAAAATCCTCCAGGTTCATCATTTGAGGGCTCATCTAGAATAGTACTACCCTGTGTTAACACAAATGTTTTGATTAGAAATTATTAGTCAATGTTTATATATTCTGAATAATGAAAATTGTAGAAAATGATTAACGTAGAAAAATAATGTGCACGTTTGAAATTGTGACTGAGGAGTGTCCACCACATTTCATGTATAATATTAAAAGAGTAATTATCACATGTGAAATATTGAAAATGTATTAAAATAATGTAGTAGTAGGTCATATTGAGAGATATAAAACTTATGTTTTGCATCATATTGTAGACCTTAACTTAGCCAAAGTCGTGGCCTAGTTTCACCAGGCCTTGTGCAGAAGCTGAATATTAACGTTCAATGAAAGATGCCGACGGCTGATCTAAAGGTGAACTGCTCATTGTTTTATAAAATCTGCTTAGCTGAAAACCTTTGCATGAACCGATGGACAGGAGATGATGGAATCAGAATTGTAGCAAAAAGTGTGTAAAGCACTCAGTGTACTTTCCCAGGACTCGAACAATAGAGACAGTGACTGGAGAAGAAGATGCAACATTTTTGATACCTGACAAGCAGGATGATGAGAACATTGTACAGAGAACCAATAAAAAACAAATCTGAGAATTGTGTAATATTAGAATTATGAAATGTATTGGTTAGAGTAAAATCGTGGATTAATTGACCAATCAGGAATTGGGGGATAGTCTAGGTGACATTCATATAACAACGAGACAGAGGGAAAAGACCTCAGACCTTATTCTGAAACTGATGCGAGATAGAAGATTCGAGATTCTGACATTGGGCTCATGCTCTCGAGAGCCTGATGTGATGCTGATCGACTGATGACCTGAAGACGAAGACTGATTTTGTTTCTGATCCATACCGAGGATAAGTAGATATGACAATGTGATTGAATTATCTTCGTGCCTTTTCTTTCTAGGTACCAACTGTGCTCTCTAATAGCTTTCTCTTAGCTAGATGTTTTTCCAAATTCATGTTCTAAACTGGTTTCACATGACGTTCCACAAGCTAATGCTAATCTGGGTTAGATGAGGTTTTCTACCTTATGACATTGACAACCACAGAGACAGTTGATTGACAGACTGATTTGCTGAACTCTGCTACTTATGTTGACATTCATCTTTGATTCATTTGTTGACTTGTGCTAATGCTTTAGAATGTATTCTGATGGAAATCTGGATTAGATTATGTTTTTGGCATGATATAATGAATTAAAACGATTTATTTGATTCAAATAAAGTTTGAACTAATGATTAGTATTGTAACTAATAGGGAATAAAAAACTATCTTGGGTTGTGGTTATCCATGGCCGAAGGGTCATGGTGTGATGTTTACTAACTATTGATTAGTGACTAGCTTAATGGTAATTGATTTCCGTGTATTGATTATTGAGAACACTGGTTACAGCATAGTAGGATACTCCATGTGAATCAAAAGGTTCATTGACCTATGCGCCCCCTCTTGTAAGTTTACTTATTAAGGACCAGACGCGCAAACACCTGGATGGTTGTTTAGAATATGTCTAAGGGTGGAAAATTCAGTTAGTGCTCTAGATTCCTCAGTAAAAAGAATAGGTGAGTAAATGACAAGCAGCTCAGCAAACTATGGTGCATCAATGAACGTCAGCATTTGTAATGGTCTGAAACAAGGGCCATTCGTCTTTTTGATCTGTGTGGAAAGAGAGGTGTATGAAGCTGGCTTTGTATATACTATACCAAAATGGGTTATGGTGTGTACAGAGTACAGGAGGAAGAAAGTGGTGGGGAGGGGAGAGAAGGGGAGGAGTGTTAGCATACTTAACAGGTAAATACACAACTTACGATTCCAGTCTACAAGGGTTAGGATGTCCACAGGTAAATGTTTAAGTTCACCTCAAAAGTGCACCACCAGCAATACGGGGTCACTGGGTGTAGAGGTCCAAGCTGGCGTCGGGTTTGTAACGGAATCCAATGAGGACTCGGGGACTTGGTAGAAAACAAATTGCAGGTAAGTACCAGAGGTTTCAGCACACAGGCCTGGGGGGGGGGGGGGGGGGGTTTAGGTCAGCACCAGGGGGCTACAGGTCAGTACCCAATACCCACCCTCAGCAGCACATGGGCAGCCGGGTGCAGCGTTGGGGGCCCAATGCTTTTCAATGAGGGAACCCCTGGGGTTACAAAGATGCTGCAGGCTGAGTCCAGGGGGTCAGTTCCAGAAAATCAAAGGCTGGACAGGCAGGAGAGGTCCCTGCTGTGTGCTGCTGGACCGTTGGTCAGATTACCCAAGGCCAGGGGGCTGCGGATGCTGGGGTACCTTTAGGCATCGTAAGTCTTCAATGGATCTGGTTGCGGTCAGGGGGCTCTCTGGATTCAGGCTGCAAGTGCCATTTCTGTTGGAAACAAGGGGTCAACCCAGGATGGACTCAAGGTCAGAATCTTCTGGGGATCTTCTCTGGACTGGTGGACCACCCGGACTTGGGTTGTGGGCGTCCGGTGTAGAGTGGACAGGGCTCGCGGATCCGGGCCAATTCTGGAGTCCTTTTGAATATTTCTTCAGGACAGGGCCGCTAGCCTCTGGAGTTCTTGGCCCACTGGCCAGGCAGTCCTCTGAGGCTTTGAGGTCGCTGGTCCTGCAGGACGCATCGCCTTCTTGGAGCAGGGGTCTTTGAAGCTGCAGACAGGCCAATAGGGCTGGGGCCAAGTCAGTTGTCATCTGGAGTCTTCACTGCTGGGGGTCAGCTTTGCAGTCCTTTCTTCTTGAGGTTGTCGCGTAGGCTCTCATTATCCTAATGAGACTACTGGATTTTGAGCAGCAAGATCGTTCACAGTGTGGGGGACTAAGTCTGACACATGGTGGAGGACCCTTGTCACTCTAAATCCAGGTTTTGCTCCAGCTAACTAACAGTGCCTCATCTCTCCCGAATGGAAGAGACAACTGGGCAGCCGAGCGCATGACATCTTGGCACTTCCCAGGGAAGTCCTGGTCACTCCGGTCACAACCGATTCTCTCATGCACAGTATGGTCTCATATATAAATGACAGAGGCAGTTTAAGTTTTTAAAGATTGGTTCAATAAAACAACTGCATTTTAGATAGCAAAGCGTGAGCTGCAATAACCAGAACTACACAACACAGTAGGATTAAAATAGTAACGATGAGAGTGAAACACAAGAATAAGGCTATCATAGTGCCGCTAGATTATTTTCTCTAAGTTATATTTTGAGCACAGCATGTGAAGCTCTAAGCCTGCCTTTCAGGTTCCCACGGGAGGACATCGACCCTCATACCTGAGCAAAGGCCGGTCATCTGCATCAGCATCTGCAATGGGGCAGTCAGCATCTAGTTGTAGGTTCCTGGCCGGAATCGCTCTCTGACCTGTACTAGGACTAGGAAGTGTTTTTATAACTAACACACAGATGTTCTAAGAAAATGTCCCTACGTAAGGATGTGTATTTTCTATGAATACTGGAGACTAAACTTCTACCACGTTTAACGGCAATGTACCAGACTGTAGCCTTGGCTGAAGCACAGGGCGATCAAGAATGCATTGAGAACACAGTGCTGAACTAAGCTAAACAGCGTGATAGAAGGAAATTAAAACAAGACCGTAAAACTGGTTATTGTAAAATAACAGTGCGAGACTGAATAAAATGTATCTAGGGCAAAGTGCACAGCGGCCTAGTATGTTAAACTAACGTGCATAAAGCTATATTAAAAGTGGCTATACTACAAGGTTACCAGGAATCTGGTAAGGTTCAGGGATGCCCCTAAATACTAGCTTTAGGGACTTTACAGGGGTCAGAAGGCCAATGGCTATTGTCCCCGAGGGTGGCTACACCCTTTCAGTGCAAACTCCCATTGGAAAAGGGGGCACATTCCTAAAATTACTAGTTCCTATCTTCCAATACAAGATGGGTGATTCTGCAAGTTGGGGGTCACTCCAGATGTGGATCCCTTGGGGATGGTCTTAGCTTCAGTGGTCGCTCCTCCCGGTTTCACCTAATTTTCCAGCAGGACCTACAGCAAAAAGTGTGTTGGGGGTGGGAGAGGGGAGGGATGCATGTCCACTAGTTGGGAAACTAACAGGAGGCCTGAGCCAGTGCAGGCTTTATTTCTGACCCCCAGAGAAAACAAAGACTATCACCCAATGGGGTCAGAAACTTGCCTGTTAGAAGCAGGCTGGCACAGACCGGTCAACTTTACACTAGAGGGTTGGGTGAAATGCAGGGGTCATCTCCAAGATGCCCTGTGTACATTTTACAATTAATCAAACACTGGCATCAGTGTGTTTTTTGTGTGCTGATAAGTTTGACACCAAACATAACCAGTCTTCAGTGAAGCCTTCATGGAAATGTGGAGTGTGTAATGAAAAACTCAGAGCCCTTCAACTCAGTATGGCCACACTGCACTTACGATGTCTAAGAATTGACTTGGACACTGTAGGGGCATATTGCTCATGCAGCTATGCCCTCACCTGTGGTATAGTGCACACTGCCTTAGGGTTGCAAATTCCTTCTAGAGGGGTGACTTACCTATGTCAAGGGCAGTGGTTTGTGGGCAATGCACCCTGAGAGAATGCCATGTCGGCTTTACCTTTTTCTCCCCACCAACACACAAGCTGCAAAGGCAGTGTGCATGTGTTTGGTCCCTTAGGGTGGCACAATGGTGCTGCAGCCCTTAGGGACCCTCCGTGGTCACAGAACCCTTGTACCACTAATACCTTTTACAAGGGACTTAGCTATGTGCCAACTGTGGAAACAATTGAAGTTTAGGGAATTAACACTGGTGCTGGGGCCTGGTTAGCACCATCCCAGCATACACACTGTCAGGTTAGCATCAATATTAGGCAAAAAGTAGAGGGGGGTGTAACCATGCCAAAAAGGGGCACTTTCCTACAAAGTGGAAGTCAGATAATCTCTCCGGCCTTTGCATGCAGCTTAACCACTGGAATGTGTGGGAACTGGGTGTAGTTGAAGTGGCATTAGTATTGGAAGTTTGCTTCATATCCATCAACGAAGAACTGATTTTTGTGTCTATAATTCAGAGCTGTTATCCAACATTTGTTGCTTGAAGGCCCATACAGGACATCAACGGCTCCTACCACTGATATGATTGATAAACCACATTTGTGAAATATGAATATCAATTTATTACTATTAACTATGAAAGAGAGGGCCCACTTGCTACATAACAGCTAGAGAATGGACCGAGGGCCCTGCCGACTACTTTTCTGCATGAATGATGATGATGATGCAGTTGCTGTGTTTTCAACTAGAGTAATTACTACAATAATTTCATATAAGAGGTACCAGTAGAAGGGAGTATAGGTAACGTTTAAACACTGCTATTCATTCTCACTGATTCCCTAAAAATTGGGAATCTGCAAACAGGAACTGTACCAGGAATTCTAGGTTGTCTGGTCACCAGATCACAGACATGCATCCACTATCTTGGTCAGTCCCATCATTGGAAATTTTTGATTTTCATCCTTAGTTTGGATACTAAGTAAGCCAAACTCACTACGCTCACTGTTATGGTAAAGTGATGCCTACCCTTTCATTCTCAATGGTGCTGCCAACTCTTTTTAGCGATGTTGTACAGCAGCCCCACTGCTGTGCAGTAGGGCTATAAAAGATGAAAAGGTGCTATCATGCATATCCAGAGATACTGAAGGCAAGAGCGTGCAGCACTACTTGTGCCTACAAAATTGTGTGAGTGCCTTTATTTTTTTGTGATTTACCGAACCAAGCTGGTTTGCTACATTTTGCAAAAAGTATTGTTTTTTCCCCCCCAAAAGAGGATTGGGGAAGCAACATGGAGGGTCAGGTGGGGGAAGCTTCACAGGGTTGGAAGCAAAATGGAGCATGGGGAAAGCAGCATAGAGGGTGGGGGATAAGGATATGGGAGAGAGAGAAAAGTGGCGACGTGGAGAAAAGGACATTCGCGAGAGCACAGGCGGGGGAGGGAAGCACATGAGGGAGACTGCTAGAAAACACATGCACTCTTGTGGAGTGTTTAAGTAAAACAAAAAAAAGTAGTTCAATGAAAGTGAGCAGTGGACAGACAAGTAAAGAGGCTATGTAGATACAAGATGATCAAGGAAACCATTGAATAAAAAGCAAATCAGAGTAACAATAACGGCAGCCAGTAGGAAACAATGCATAACTTTAAGCCCATTGTAAGACCTGGTAAACTGCCCTACTCTAAACTTATAAAAACCTCGGTCTGCGAGTTTCCTGATGTTGAGGACTTTCATCCCTTCAAGATTATCGGAGGGCATCATAATAATGTATTTGGTTTTAATGAAGGTTTCAATGGCAGGCTTAAAATACCAGTGATTATTCACAATGTATCCGTCATGCCTTCATAGTACAAAAGCTTTTTGCTACATGACAGACAATATTAGACTGCAATGCGATTAATGTACTCGCACTGTATGAATAAGTACTCCTTTCAGCAAACTTCTTGGTCTTTCATTACAAAGAAAGAATGCTCAGATAACTTATCATACTGGGGTGAAGTGTCTGTGTGTCTTGCGCAGGCCCACTGCCCTTAAATACTTTGGGACCCAGGGAATTGGGAGGGGGTGTTCAGTCTAGTGTACTGCCAAATTTGGAATAAGTCTTAAAGAAGTCTAATCGAAAATGCGTGGGGATTTTGGTTTGTGACCCCTTTTTAAGGGTCCCTGCTTGACAGATCATCCAGAAACGTTCCATGCACAAACTAGGCAAAAAAAAAAAAAAAAAGCACTTTTTTGGGAAAGTTTTCTGAAGATTCGACAGACTATGCCAAAGTTATTAGCAAAACAAAAAATGCATTTCGTAGGGAAATGCTGACATAACTAACTACCCAGTGACAACCACCACTGTGTAATATATATCAATATCCCCTGCATGCAGTTGTTGTACAGCTATTTTAGCCACATTATTGTAGCAAACTCGGTCTGCTGTTGTGCATTTTAGCCCAGTTACATTCGATTCAGCATCGCTTTATTTTTCTAATAGCGACATTCGTGGTGTTTTATTTTTTTCTATGTAATTGTTCTTTCACCTAGGAAAGCATTACATTCTCAGTAGGACATTCATTTCACTTTGTGCTTTCCTCAAGGCTGCAGTCAGATACGGTTACTGGCAAAAGTGGTACACTGTCTCCAACATTCACACAAACATTCCTACGTGGGGCCCTTTCTTAGAAGGTCAACAGTTTTAGTATAAAAACACTCCTTTGTCCCATACACGTTAGAGGGAGATTCCAGCCAGATGACGACTGCATGCCAATTGCCTTGCTACAGCTGCTTGCTTAGACTGCCGAATCCCTGGCCTACATGGGGACGGGTGTCTCTCTAGATACAGGCTTCCTTACTTAGGTATGAGGGATGATGTCTTCCCAGGGGGGAAAGCTGAAGGGCGGATTAGGGTTTATTATGCTGTACTCTAACACAGCTTAGGAAGGAGAACTATATATCACTCCTAGTGACAGTATGGTGGGGCTGTTTTTGTGTTTCACTCTCCTTGCCACAACTTTGCTTCTATTGTGTTTTATCATCCTAGTTATTGTAATACATGCCATTTTATCTAAAATGCAGTTACTTCAATAAATCCTTACTGAACTAAATGCTGCCTCTGTTTGTCCTTGCCTGTGTGAGACTAACATAACTGAGAGAAAGGGATGAGATCTGATTGACCACGATTCCCCTGAGGAGTCTTTGTCATGCGCCCGGTTGCCACAATCATCCCCGTTCTTGGGCAGAGCTGAGGTGCTGCTAGTTAGTCAGAAAACAAGATTAGGCCGATAGGTGTCACAACACGTTGTGGAACTGTACTTAGTACCCCACAATCCATGTGATCCTATGGCCCAAATCCAGTAGCCTCATTAGGATAATGAGAACCTACACGGGCCAGAATAAAAGCCTATAATATCTATCTATGTCAGAGGCCCAGGATGAGAAAGTTAGTCTTTTTTTGAATGCTCAGACAGCATGTGGGTAATCTTCCAGATCCATCTATTTTAGTACTGGGTAGCTTCTGGTATTTAATTAAGATGGGAGACACAAAACACTGTGTAACAGAGGTCACTTTAACAGTTCTATCTAACAAATCTTTTAAAGAGATTGGCCTAGTATAGAGGGGAGTCTGGATTCATATGGCAGTCGAATAGAATTCTGGGGGCAAAAGAAGTGCCATAATATAAGACCAACTGTTCAAGGCAGAGTAACACTATAAGAGTCACCTCTGAAAGCAGGTGTCACATGCCTTTACTTTCAGACTTCGAGTGGGCCCGGTTGAAGAAGCCAACTGCAAAACCCCCAAAACCAAAGAAAGATCCCAAGGTCAGGTACATGAACAAAACATTACATTAGCAAGTTAAACAAGGAATAATTGATGTAAAGGATTCCACCAAATGATGCTCTTGAATGATTCCTCAGAGATACACCCCTTCTCGTAAGAACTCAAGAATTCTAAGGGGACTGAAAGAAAAAATCCAAAGGATGGTATCCAAAGAAGGAAATGATGATACAAAGATGTAGTGCAAAGATAAAAATCAGAGGATCCAGGAATGAACTCTGTGGGATGCCAACTGACAAAGCATTTGGTGAAGTGAGTGAAGACTGAAAAGACCGGAGAAGTTCATCCCTTTGTCAACGATACTAACAGTAATAAGGATAGATGGCAAGGTAGAATGGTCAAAGGTAACAAGAGCAACTGAAAGGTCTGAATTATCAGGCTAGAAGAAATGATACTATGGACAGACAAAGAAATTGAATTGTTTAAATAGTAGAATGCAGTTGAAGGAGTGGAGACTTGAAACCTAATTATAGGGGATATAATAGGCTGTCAGCGGTGCCAAAAGAATTTGATACTTACCTGTAACTCTCGTTCTTCAGTATTGGTAAATTTCATAGATACACATGCTTGACTCATTCCCCATTGTCAAAGTTGGAGTCTCACGGTATCATAGTAAGCAGTATAATAGGCTGAAAAGGGAATGCAAAGTTCTGCTTAATAGCCTATATCCTTTTTTTAAAAAGGACTAAAGTCAACTATTGACCAATCAGGCAACAGCACCCTTAGCACACTCCCAACAGAGACATGTTCCCTGAGATTTTCCAAGCACTAGTGGGATAAACCTCACTGGCCAAGGAGAGCCTCTAAAAGGAGAAGGGTGGGTCGCATGTGAGACTATGAAAGATACCAATACTGGAGAACAGGAGTTACAAGTAACAAATTCTTTCTCCAGTATTGGGCTATCATTCTTATATTCACATGCTTGAATCAGAATAGTTAGCAGTGCAATACGTTAGCAACAAATATACTTGATTATAACAGCGGATGGTGGTTACAACATTATATAACATATGGTAACAGGCTCATCTTATAGGAAATGATACCGAAGTACCGAATGACCCCCACAGCTGTATCAGAAGTCTGTGCTGCATCCAGACAGTAGTGTTGGGTAAAAGTGTGCATGCTCATCCAGGTAGAGCACAGCATATATTTTTAATGTACACCTAGCTAATAAGGTTGCTGTCGTGGCAGCTGCTTTGGTAGAGTGTGCTCTAGTCTTTTGTCTTAAAGGCCTGCCTGCCTTAGACTGGCAGAACTGAACAGCGATTAAATCCACCTTACTATGGTACAATTAGAGACTGGTCCACCTTGTTTTTACCACAGGACACAAAGAGTTGATCAGTAGTGCGAATGTGCATGGTTCATTGTAAATAAAATTTTAAACATCTCTTGACATCAAGAGAATGAAGACTGTGTTCCACTAGTGGATGAGGATTAGGGAAGAAAGTCTTAAACTTAACCTGTTGATTCAGATGAAAATCAGTAGGAACCTTTGGTATGAACTTGGTATTAGTTAAAAGAATCACCGTGGTATCTTTGAAATTGTAAGAACGGTTTTCTAATAGTGAACGCTTGGAGTTTGCTTATTCTCCTAGCAGAGGAAAGGGCTAATAACAATGCCACCTTCCAAGTAAGGAACTTTAGTTTAGGTCTGTGAATTGGTTGAAATGGAGCTATAATCAGTTGGGATAGCACAGTGTTATGCTGCCATCCAGGTGTCCGTGATTTTAATGGGACGGTGGTGGTGGTGGTGGTTTGGTTGGGAGGGGGGCGCTTTAAGAAACTGGACAATTAATCGGTGCCACCATAAAGGAAGGAGATCCCAAAGTCCATCTATAGCTGGAAATAGCAGCCAGATGCACTTTGACAGAGGAGTATGCTAGACCAGATTTGTCTAGAGACAGTAAATATGGTAACACTTGTTCAGGAAGAGATGTGGTAGGATGCACTTTAACTGTTTTGCCCAAAAGACAAACTCTTTTCCATTTGAAACAATAAGTTTTGTTGGTTGAATCAGCTCTGGGATTTGCAAGGATACTCTGGCAATCCTCTAGAGTGTCTAGGTGCTGTAGTTCATGGTGCTCAGGAGCCAAGCTTATAAATACAGAGAAATCTGGTCTGGATGAAGGATCTGGTGACTGTTTACCGACAACAAGTCTAATTGGGGCTTGAGTAGAATGTGCTTGTCTACTGACAGCATGGGGCTCTCGGTGAACCAGTGTTGTCTGGGCTACCGTGGAGCAATGAGCAATCAACTGGCATGGTTCCGATTTGATTTTTAGAGGAACCCTGGGTGTATGTGGGATCCAGACTGGGCTTGTCCAATCATTGAAATATGGCATCCAGGTTTAGTTGGTTCAAATCCCATTTGTGACAGCTTTGGGATGTTCTGCGCAAGGTATCTGCTACAGAGTTGTATACTCCTGGGAAATGTACTGCCCTTAAGGTCACTTGATGTCATAGTGCCCAGCGCCGGATAGTTTGAGGTTCCCGAGATGGAATTCTGGATTGTGCACCTCCCTGTTTGCTGAGGTAATGCATACTCATTGAGGCACAGAGGCACCTTGGACTCTCAGCAAGAAAGCTTAAAGAGCCTTTGAGATTGCTCTGAGCTTGTGGAAGTTGATCTGCAGTTTGGACTGTTCTGGAGTCCACCTGCCTTGAATCTGTAGATCTTGTAAATGAGTTCTCTATCCTTCCAGAGAAGAGTCTGTTGTAATGAAGTATTCCAAAATGGGGTAGGGGGTGAGGTGAGAAGATCAGTCCTGCAGAGAGATTGGAGCTTGTCCACCAGGGAAGAGCTGCTTTCTTGACAGATGTGATCTGTATGATCTAGTCGAATTGTCCTTCCGATTGGAGCCACTGTGCATCCAATTGCTCCTGGAAAGGTCACATTTTGAGATGAGCATGAGGTATTAAGAAAATGCATTTAGACCATGCCTAGTATAGACTTGGATCAGGTGAACTGAAGTGCACTTTCTTCTTGAAAGGGAGCGAGGCAGAATGGAAAGTTTCTGATGTCTGTCTACTGACCAGAATGCCTTGTTGCGCAATTGTTCGGCCTGACAGCCTTAGGGTGGTCACCCCTAACTTTTTGCCTGCCTCCCTCCACTTTTTGCACATTGTTTTTGCTGGCTTTTAGACTCTAAGACTTTACCACTGCTAACCAGTGCTAAAGTGCATATGGTCTCTCCCTTAAAAACATGGTAACCTTGAATCATACCTGATTGGACTATTTAATTTACTTAGAAGTCCCTAGTAATGTGCACTCTATGTGCCTAGGGCCTGTAGATTAAATGCTACTAGTGGGCCTGCAGCGCTGGTTGTGCCAACCACTTAAGTAGCCCCTTTTTCCTTGTCTCAGGCCTGCCACTGCAAGGCCTGTGTGTGCAGTTTCACGGTCACCTCGACTTGGCATTTGAAAGTACTTGCCAAGCCTAAACCTCCCCTTTCTCCACATATAAGTCACCTCTAATGTGTGCCCTAGGTAACCCCTAGAGCAGGGTGCTGTGTGGATGAAAGGCAGGACATGTACCTGTGTAGTTTACATGCCCTGGTAGTGTAAAACTCCTAAATTCGTTTTTGCTCTACTGTGAGGCCTGCTCCCTTCATAGGCTAACATTGGCGCTGCCCTCATACAATATTGAAGTGGTAGCTGCTGATCTGAAAGGAGTAGGAAGGTCATATTTAGTATGGCCAGAATGGTAATGTAAAATCCTGCTGACTGGTGAAGTTGGATTTAATATTACTATTCTAGAAATGCCACTTTTAGAAAGTGAGCATTTCTTTGCACTTAAATCTTTCTGTGCCTTACAATCCACATCTGGCTGGGCTTAGTTGACAGCTCCTTGTGCATTCACTCAGACACACCCCAAACACAGGGAACTCAGCCTCACTTGCATACATCTGCATTTTGAATGGGTCTTCCTGGGCTGGGAGGGTGGAGGGCCTGCTCTCACACAAAGGACTGCCACACCCCCTACTGTGACCCTGGCAGAACTGAAAGGGGACCTGGTGCACTTCTTAGCCACTCTTTGAAGTCTCCCCCACTTCAAAGGCACATTTGGGTATAAAACAGGGCCTCTGCCCTACCTCAGACAGTTGCTGGAGAATAAACCTGAACCAGAACCTGCATCCTGCCAAGAAGAACTGCCTGGCTGCCTAAAGGACTCACCTGACTGCTTTCTACAAAGGACTGCTGCCTTGCTGTTGCCCTGCTGCCTTGCTGAACTCTTGTCTGGCTGTAAAAGTGCTCTCCAAGGGCTTGGATAGAGCTTGCCTCCTGTTCCCTGAAGTCTCAGGACCAAAAAGACTTCTCTTTTTCACTTGGACGCTTCGTGCGCCGAAATTTTTATCGCACAGCTTGTTCCTTGGCGAGAAAACCGCCGCACACCAACGCTGATCGACACGACGCCTTCGGGACGACCGGAACTTCGACGGACGGCCTCGCAAGGACAACGCCGCCCGACCTCCAGAGGAGAAATCGATGCGACGCCTGCCGTGAGAGCGAAACTTCGACGCACAGCCCCGCAGAACGACGCGCAGCCGGTAAACAAGCAGGAGAATCCATGCACAGACCCGGGACATCTGGTAATCCCCGCGATCCACAGAAAGAGACTGTCCGCGTGCCGGAAAACGATGCACGACTTCCCCGCGTGAAAAATAAAGACGCAAGTCTGTGTGTGCTGGGGAGAAAATCGACGCACACACCCTATTTCCACGTATCTCTTCTTTTGTGGCCCTCTGAGATTTTCCACTCACAACCAGGTACTTTGTGCTTGAAAGAGAATTTGTTTGCTTTCTAAAGACTTAAGACACTTTATATCACTTTTCAGTGATATCCCTACAAATTCACATTGCAACTTTATTCGTTTTGACCTACAATTATCCTGATAAATATTATATATTTTTCTAAACACTGTGTGGTGTATTTTTGTGGTGCTATATGGTGGTATTGTATGATTTATTGAACAAATACTTTACACATTGCCTCCTAAGTTAAGCCTGACTGCTCGCGCCAAGCTGCCAGAGGGTGGGCACAGGATAATCTTGGATTGTGTGTGACTTACCCTGACTAGAGTGAGGGCTTTTGCTTGGACAGGGGGTAACCGGACTGCCAACCCAAAACCCCATTTCTAACAGTAATGTATTGAGAGTTGCTCCCCAAAAAGTTATCCTTGTCAAAAGCGAAAAGATAGACTTCTGGAAATTGACCGAGGCCCAGGGTTTGAAAGAGATGAAGACACTTGGCAGTATACCTGGATGCCTGTTGGAAAGATGGAGCCTGTAGGAAAGTTTCCCTTTTGGTATGGTTGCCCCCACCCCCTTCCCACTTTTTGCCTGATATCTGATGCTAACTTGACTGAGTGTGTGCTGGGATCCTGCTAATCAGACCCCAGCACCTGTGATCTTTCAATTAATTGTACCACTGCTTCCACAATTGGCACACTTCTGGCACACAGCTAAGTCCCTTGTAAAAGGTACCAGTGGTACCAAGTGCCCTGTGGTCAGGGAGGATCCTAAAGGGCTGCAGCATGTATTATGCCACCCTAAGGGATCCCTCACCAAACACATGCACACTGCCCCTGCAGATTGAGTGTGTTAGTGGGGAGAAAAAGGTAAAGTCGACACAGCATCCCTCCCTGGGTGCCATGCCCACAAACCACTGTCTGTGACATAAGTAAGTCACACCTCTAGCAGGCCTTACAGCCATAAGCAGGGTGCACTATACCACAGGTGAGGGCATAGCTGCATGAGCAATATGCCCCTACAGTGTCTAAATCCATTTTAGACCCTGTAGCGTCTAGAGGAGCCATATTAAGTACATGGGTTAGGAGCCTCATTACGAACTCCAGAACTCCATGGTGGCTTCACTGAAGACTGAGAAGTTTGGTATCTAACATCTCAGCTCAATAAACCCACACTGGTGCCAGTGTTGGATTTATTATAAAATGCACACAGAGGGAATCTTAGAGATGACCCCTGAAATTCTTGCAACTCTCTAGTGGGTGGCTGACCGGTCTATGTGAGCCTGCCACTACCAGAAGAGTTTCTCACCCCGTGAAGTGAGAGCCTTAGGGCTCTCGGGAGTCAGGGACAAAGCCTGCTCTTCGTGGAGCTGCTTCACACCTCCCCACAGGAACAGAAACACTTGGTGGTGAGCCTCAAAGGCTCCACCCTTTTGTTCTGCTTGCTCAAGGCACTCCAGCTAGTGGAGATGACCCCCACCCTCGACCAAGCCCCTTTTGGCGGCAGGTCGAGCAGGAAAATTAGTAGACACCGGGAAGAGTGTCCACCCCAGTTGGAACCACCCCTAGGGTCCAGAATGGAGGTGAACCCCTCCTGGCATACTCCCCCATCTTGTTTTGGAGGTTTCTAGCCAATAGGGTTAAGTATGTGCCAACCTCCCCAAAGGGAGTAGACACAGGAAGGCTGTAGACACCCTCAGGGTCAGTAGTCAATAGCTACTGCCCTCTGACCCCTGTAACGCCCCTAAATCTAGTGTTTAGGGGCGTCCCTGAACCTTGCTCTTCAGATAATTGATGACCTAAAGAAAACGAAGGACTGAAGAGCCGCACCCACAGTGAAAATTCCAGATGACAACTGAATTGGGCCCCAGCACTACCGGCCTACCTGTAGCTTAAAGACTTCTGCTACAAAAAGACAATTCATCCTGTAGGACCAACGACCTGTACAAACCCCCAGAGGACTGGCTGTCTTCCATAAAGAAGAAGATTATCTGAGGACAGCAGCTCTGTCCACAAAAAAAACTTCCACAAGGACTCCAGAGCCTCCAGATTCCCGAGTCCTGCCAAATCTGCTCACAACCACACCTGCAGCCTGAATCCAGAGGACCCGCCAACTGCGACCAGATCTGGGGAGGCTAGCTGACCCCTAAAGGTACCCCAGACCCTTCAGCTGCCTGGCCTTGGAGAACCCAGCTGATGGTCCATCAATGTCCGGAGGAGCCTCATTTTACCTGCCCAGCCGTTGGTAGTCTTCAGCAAACCCCTTGGACCAAGCCTGCAGCCTAATTGTGAACCCAGAGCCCTGGGAAAGTACTGGGCGCCCAATGCTGTGTTTGCACCCTGCCACGGGCCAACCCTGTGCACCGCCCCACACCCAGAGCCTGCAGATTCTTGCCTGCAAACCATTCACTTCCGAGTGCCCCCAGTCTCCATAGGATTTTGACCTCTGCACCCAGTTGGCCCTGGATGGTTGTTGGGGCAGCCTTGGTGTCTAGCTGAACTTTTCCCTGTGAACACCTTAACCCACAAAGAATGGGAACGAAAGTTGAATACTTACCTGTAAACTCTGTGTGCACTTTCACCCCCAGGACTGCATTACTTGTGACTTTGAGAAGTATTACTTACCTGAAAACTGATATAACTGAATTACAAACAAAGTGCAATTGATACTTGAAAGTGATATATGCTTGAAACTGCACTTACCTGCAACAAAGATCCTTTTGGTTCTAGAAATAGGGTAACAATATATCATTTTTGATACATAAAACATGGGACTGGAGTTAGTCATTTAGTGTGTACCGTATTTCCTGGCTGTGTGTGTACAACTAATAATAACTGATAAGCGTAACTGCTCGCCCACACTACCATAAAAGAGCATTAGTATTAGCTACTTTAGTTTCTGTAAAGCCTCTGGGAAACCACTGGACTTCGTACACACTAAACCTTACTTTGGTGTAGTATACACAGAGCCAGCTTCTTACAAAGCCTTTATCAACCAGTCAAGGTAAAGGAATGCCTTGTTGTTGCAGATGGGCTGCCACTGGGGCATAACATTTCGTAAATATACAGGGAGCAGATCGGAGACCAAGGAGAAGGACTTTGAACTGGTAATGAGTACCAGCTACTGTAAACCGGAGGAATTTGCAATGGCTGAAAAGGATGGGAATGTGGAACTAGGCATCCTGGAGATCCATGCTTGCTAGGAAATCTCTGTGGTTGAAAAGCTGGCATATTTCCTGGAGGGAAACCATACAGAAAGTTTGTTTCTTCAGGTACTTGTTGAGTTTCCAGAGGTTGAGAATGGGACTCCACTCCCCCGATTTCTTCCTCACAAGGCATAAACAGGAGTAAAATCCCTTTCCTTTTTGGTAATGTGGGACCGGTCTATGGCCTTTTGACAACATGGCCAAAACCACCTTGCAAAGAAGATGAATACGAGCTGGGAGGAATTTTTTGAATGAACTTCAGAGCATGGCCATGCTTGACGAGATCCAGGACCCATTTGTCCATAGTTATTTATCTCCACTGATTTAAGTAGTGGGAAATTCTGGCACCCACATAAGGATGTGTTGGGATTATAGCCGGTACCTTAAGGTGTCACTGCTTCCTAGTGGTATCTCTAGTGGAAGCAGCCTGTCGTCTTCTTGGTTGCTTAGAGTAGGCTGCCAATGGTGGTGCTCAATAGGGGTGAAGTTGATAGGTGGGTCAAAAGGACTGCTGATAAGATCTTTGGTATTCAACAGTACGAGTAAGATCTGCGGACACGTATGCTGGGAAAAGGGGTCTTACGAAACGGGAGAGTTCCGAGGGATTGAGCTGTTTCTGTACAGGGAGTGCAGAATTATTAGGCAAGTTGTATTTTTGAGGATTAATTTTATTATTGAACAACAACCATGTTCTCAATGAACCCAAAAAACTCATTAATATCAAAACTGAATATTTTTGGAAGTAGTTTTTAGTTTGTTTTTAGTTTTAGCTATGTTAGGGGGATATCTGTGTGTGCAGGTGACTATCACTGTGCATAATTATTAGGCAACTTAACAAAAAGAAATATATACCCATTTCAATTATTTATCATTACCAGTGAAACCAATATAACATCTCAACATTCACAAATATACATGTCTGACAGTGACCAATATAGCCACCTTTCTTTGCAAGGACACTCAAAAGCCTGCCATCCATGGATTCTGTCAGTGTTTTGATCTGTTCACCATCAACATTGCGTGCAGCAGCAACCACAGCCTCCCAGACACTGTTCAGAGAGGTGTACTGTTTTCCCTCCTTGTAAATCTCACATTTGATGATGGACCACAGGTTCTCAATGGGGTTCAGATCAGGTGAACAAGGAGGCCATGTCATTAGATTTCCTTCTTTTATACCCTTTCTTGCCAGTCACGCTGTGGAGTACTTGGACGCGTGTGATGGAGCATTGTCCTGCATGAAAATCATGTTTTTCTTGAAGGATGCAGACTTCTTCCTGTACCACTGCTTGAAGAAGGTGTCTTCCAGGAACTGGCAGTAGGACTGGGAGTTGAGCTTGACTCCATCCTCAACCCGAAAAGGCCCCACAAGCTCATCTTTGATGATACCAGCCCAAACCAGTACTCCACCTCCACCTTGCTGGCGTCTGAGTCGGACTGGAGCTCTCTGCCCTTTACCAATCCAGCCACGGGCCCATCCATCTGGCCCATCAAGACTCACTCTCATTTCATCAGTCCATAAAACCTTAGAAAAATCAGTCTTGAGATATTTCTTGGCCCAGTCTTGACGTTTCAGCTTGTGTGTCTTGTTCAGTGGTGGTCGTCTTTCAGCCTTTCTTACCTTGGCCATGTCTCTGAGTATTGCACACCTTGTGCTTTTGGGCACTCCAGTGATGTTGCAGCTCTGAAATATGGCCAAACTGGTGGCAAGTGGCATCGTGGCAGCTGCACGCTTGACTTTTCTCAGTTCATGGGCAGTTATTTTGCGCCTTGGTTTTTCCACACGCTTCTTGCGACCCTGTTGACTATTTTGAATGAAACGCTTGATTGTTCGATGATCACGCTTCAGAAGCTTTGCAATTTTAAGAGTGCTGCATCCCTCTGCAAGATATCTCACTATTTTTGACTTTTCTCAGCCTGTCAAGTCCTTCTTTTGACCCATTTTGCCAAAGGAAAGGAAGTTGCCTAATAATTATGCACATCTGATATAGGGTGTTGATGTCATTAGACCACACCCCTTCTCATTACAGAGATGCACATCACCTAATATGCTTAATTGGTAGTAGGCTTTCGAGCCTATACAGCTTGGAGTAAGACAACATGCATAAAGAGGATGATGTGGTCAAAATACTCATTTGCCTAATAATTCTGCACTCCCTGTATAAGGAGTAATTAGCCATGGGCTGGGAGAGTGGAACCCCAAGAGGTAAGTATCTAGAAGACCCCCAGCAATCAGGAGAGCAAAGGTAAGTTACCTGGTCGTCCCATAGGCTAACATGGGGACTTAAACGGAATATATTTGCAAAAATAGGACCAGGCCAGGGGAACCGAATTGTGGATTCTGGATGAAGAGGACCTGCAAAAGAAGGAGACAGAGTCCAGTCCACGCAGGACTGTCCAGGTGAGGCAGGAGGCAATGCCCACCCTTTTGTGAGTGAAGATCCAGGTAGACGGTGGTGGGTGAAATCAAGCTGCGGAGTCCAGAAGTTGCAGAGGAGTCCCTGAAGTCACCTAGGAGCTGTCCTTCACTGGTCGCAGGATTGCAGACGTGTCAGTGGTCAGGAGGACCACCAACAAGCAAAAGCAATTGGAGTTGTTGGAGATGTGCAGAGTTGAAGAGCACCAGCAAGGTCCTGGGGACCCCACCCTTGGAGGGGAGTCCAGGCTGACACACAGAAGACAGGAGAGCCAGCAGAAGCAATCGGAGACCCCACAAGCAACCCACTGGCAGCAGACACAGTAAGTCACAGTGAGGCCCAGGCAGCACACCGGAAGAGGAGTCCCACGTCACTGGAACAGCAGAGGAGACTGTCCTTGCAGACGTAGAGTGCTAGGGACTACTTGGAGACTGAAGATCCCTTGGAGTCAACAAGCCCTGGTTGCTGCAACAGTCGTGGTACAAAGGAGTTCTGTCTTTGGAGGAACATGCAAGGACTCACTGTCCCCCAAGTTGGATAGAGAGGACCCCTGAGAACCACCACCTGTGTTGAAGAAGCTTTGCAGGTCCAGAGGGCAGCAGATCCCAGCAGCCGGAAGTCGCTGCCTTAGGTGCCTGCAAATGCAGGGGAGTGACTCCTTCACTCCAAGGGAGATTCCTTCTTGCTTCTTTGGAGCAGCTGAAGTCTTGCAGACCACAGATGATGCACAGCAGTGGAAATGTTGCAAGTTGCTGACAGGAGCCACAGAAACAATGTTGCAATGAGAGGTTGCCTTTGTGTTGCAGTCTAGTTTGGTTCCTGTGAACTCCAGCAGTGGTCCCAGTGGCCAGGAGCAGAAGAGGTTGTTGCAGAGGAGTCCTGGTGGGGTCATGCATGCCAAATCTGGGGTCCCATCCACCAGGGATATCCTAAATAGCCCAAAAAGAGGCTTGGTCACTCACTGACGTCATCTGCCTAACCTGATCAGTCAGATGCTCACAGGGGACTCTGCACATCTTATTTTCAAGATGGCAGAATCAAGCGGCCAACTGGAGGAGCTCTGGGCATCACCCCTGGGGCAGTGATTAACAGGGACAATGGTCACTCCCCTTTCCTTTGTGCAGTTCCGCACCAGACCTGGGACCAGGGGGTCCCTGGACTGGTGCAAACCAGATTAAGCAAGGAGGGCTCTAAATGTGCCCTTCAAAGCAAATCAGTGGCGTGCGGAGGCTACCCCGCCCCAGCCCAGCAAAGGAGAGGAGGTGGCACCCCTCTCCCACAGGAAATTTTTTGTTCTGCCTTCCTCTGTTTGAGCCTGTCAAGCGGGAGAAAGGCAGAATCGTGTCTGAGGGGCTGCAGCAGCGTTGGCTGCTCGCAGACCCTGGAAAACCGATAGAAGCAATCTAGGGGCCCTCTAAGGAGCCCTCAGAGTGCATGGATTCATGCCACCAATACCGGCATCGGTATTGGGGTAGGATTGACATGTTTGACACCAAACATGCCTAGGTTCAGAGTTACCATTATGTAGCTGACCTATGGCCAGTACATAGCTAAAATGACTTCCCCGCACTTACGAAGTTCAGGGAATTAGAACTGGAGTTGGTAGGGGCACCTCTGCTCCTGCAGGGGTGCCCACGCACACAGGGACCTGCAACCCGCCCTTTGGGCTGGAAGGGCTTAACATAGGGGTGACTTACAGTGGCTTGGTGTAGTGACCAGCAGTGAAAGGGCTCATGCACCTTTTCACGCAGGATGAAAATGGTAGGCCTGCAGACAGTTTGAATTGACTCCCATGGGTGTCATAATACATGCTGCAGCCCATGGGGGCCCCCTGTTGTACCAATGTCCTTGGTACCTAAGTACCATATACTAAGGACTTACAGGGGTACACCAGTATGCTATTTGTGGGGTGTAAAGAGTACCAAGATAACCAACGTTGGATGAGAGCACACAATCACTGGGGTCCTGGTTAGCAGGATGCCAGTGAAAACAGTCTAAGCAGACTGACAACAGAGATGGCCATGCCAGAAATAGGGACTTTCCTAGAATGTGCTTCCTAAATAAAGAATCGCCGTCAAAGGGCATATCCAGGATTTTGGTTTGCACTTCTGGGCGGGACGACGTAGTCTTAACCCAACCTTGGTGTCAAAGTACAGCCGATCCTACCAACTGCCGGAAGCCTAGGGATGCAAAACACATTGGACAGTCAATTTCAGATGCCACTTTTTCACTCTCCTATAAATTGGGAGTGGCTTTAGATTTATTATCATCATCTGGTAGGAAATCCAGGTATGTGGCGATGTCAGACTACGTCTGGTGCTTTGCCTTTCTTATCTATTCTAGGAAGAACAACAGTGAAGGTCGCTGGTCTCGTCATGATCTTTACTCCTTTCTCCCATATATAGCCTACAATTGGTATTGCTCCAACTGTCTTTCTAGACCAAGCCTTGAAATCGTAGAGAAAAGAGTCAGTCTTTTTAGTAGTGATGGGCAATTGGAATCGCTTGGCCGCTCTCTCCATTAGCATGTAAAAACCACCAATATCTCACGGTGGAGTATTCACAAGTTGTGGCACTAGAGGAGAAGGGTGAGGAATAAGATAATCATCCCATTCACTGGTGATAGTGCGATTGTCTGTTATCTCACATTCCTCCCCTTCTCCATCATCGTCAACATCATGGTCAGATGAAGAAGGATTTTCTTGAGGATGCTTTGCAATACAGGACTGCAAAGTAATTCTTGGAGTAGGTGATGGAAGTAGATGTTCTGGCGATCTACTTGCCGGCACAGCTGACTGTTGCGCTTCAGCTGGTGCTGGGAAAACACAGGTAATATATAGTCTGCAAGCATACTTTGCAGTTCTTACAAAAGAGCAGCTGAAACCTGGACCATGCCTGGTGGAGGAGGAGGCGCATAATTATGGTATTGCTTTGCATACTGATGGCTTTGTTAAACAGGCTCACAATGATCTAGTTCTTCTTTATCCTGATAATCAACATGTAATTCAGATGGGACTGTAAGCCGTACCAAACATCTCCTTATCGTCGGAGTCCTGAACATCTAATAAATGGCTGGGTATAAGTGGGACACTTCAGCATGCAATGCGAATTCAGGAAGAAAACCTTGAGGTGATAAAACAGTCACTGACAGGGTCTTAGACAGTAGTGTCAACTACATGGAAAACAATAAGGTGGTTGGTCTCTAAGTTTCACCAATGAAGAGGAGGATTTTTCTAACATCTGCATTGTCAAAGGAGGCACTGATGACTATGTGGCCAATGGTGTTGGCACTGTCTTGGTCGACGCAATTGATTTCACAGATGGTCTGGTGGTGGTCGTCAACGAGGTACTCTTTGTCGATGCAGATACCGTCATCGACGATAGATATGATGGTAAAATAGTTGGGCTTCTCATCACTGCCATTGGCGATGGTTTTGATGTCTTTGGCGGCGTCGACAATAATTTAGCCGTGATTTCGATTTCAACAGAAGGGTTGTAGATGGAGTTGGGGGCTCAGATTTAGAGTCTGAAGGGGCCCTTTTTTGTTTTTCCTCATCAGAGCAGCTCTCTGCAGACCAATTGTGGGTCTTTTTCAAGTTTTTTTTTTTACTGTAATGAAGGGAATCATGGCAAGACCTTTCCCTCTTTCAGGAAGTCTGTGAGGAGATGGAACAGTCACTACTTTCTTCCTCAAACTATGGCATTCTTGGTTTTAGGTTTCTGTAGCCACAATACAAGCCTTCGCTCAGGGAGACTACCTCACACACAATGTGCATTGAAATTCTGAGGGAAAATGCCTCTGTTGGGAGTGTTCTAAGGGTGATGTCGCTGACTGGTCATTGGTCAACTCTGGTCTATTTAATAAGGGGGGAAGGAAAAAAAAAAAAAAAAAGGGGACATTGGCTATTAAGCTGAACTTTGCCTTCCCTTTACAGTCTATTATACGGATATATACTACTTACTATGGTAATGTGGGGAATGATTCAAACATGTGAATCTATGAAAGATACCCCAATACTGGAGAATAAGAGGATACAAATAAAAATTGACACATCAAGACTTTGGAGAAGAAAGGAAGTTGGGAAACTGAACAAATCTTAGCAAAGGTTGATGGGTCAACAAGAGTTTTTTTTTTTTTTTTTTCTTAGTAGAACTCATATGATTGATGATTTGAAGCTGAGCCTATAGTTGAAGAAAAAAGTCAAGCAGGACAAAACGCAAGAGCCAGGGTTTTGTCAATCAGATGGTGCAGAAAAGATTACCCGTTTTTAAAATGGGGATCAGTTCTATGGAGGATGTGGTCTGCAAGGTCAATAGTTTAGGGTCATTAGTTCGAAATACAGGATAGAAGTAGGGTTTGGTCTGAGAGGAGTATAATTAAGCTAGCCAAGACAACACCAAATTCAGAAGAGAAGTAAAATCCAAAGTCTGACGCAGAGAGACAAGAGAGCCAAGGCAGAGATTAGGGGAGTAATGTGGAGGATGTTAAGTAACAGATGTATGTCTGACCTAACAAGTGTAACATATTTAAGATCCTCTTATCATGAAATACCGGCTATAAAAGAATACCTCTTCTTTGATGATTTTCTCTTTTGTCCCGACAGAATGCTCTTCACAAGCTTCATGTTCCATTTTCAGATCTAATCCTCAACCTGTGTACACCAAAAGTGAGGAAAACCAATTTGGTTCAATAAAAATAAAGGTGTTGTTGATGCACTACAATGAAATTGCTGTACAATTCATAATATCAGCTGTATAAAGCCTTCTTTGGTTGGACATTTCATTCAGACTACTAACACTCGCTGTGTAGAAAGAACTTCAAGCCAGACTCCTTAATCTGAACAACAGAACAATCTATTTGCTAAAGGAGTAGTATGACACCTGTGTGCCTTCAATAACTTACCCAGTGGTGGAATCAATGTGCAAGCATCTAAAGACACAACAAAAATACTGCTCGCCAATGTATATCTTATCCAACACTGGAGGAAAAAAAAAAAAAATCTCTGAACTTATTTTCTTCCGTTATGTACAAAGGGTTCAATATCCACTACAGTTAAAGGGAATACTAATAGCAATAATGTAATGTAATGTGAGGTAAGGTGGATTTGTAAAGCTCTGCTCGTTGCCAGTGAGGGTATCAAGGTGCTGAACAATATACAATGACGCAACTGAGCTCTAGGTTCTTTAACTCTAGTCATAGTATTTCTGCAGAGTGGTTAGTAACATCTGACAAATATCTGAATAAACCCCTTAATACTATCACAGCCGTGACTTTTAACAGGTCTTGATTACTTTGTCAATTTCCTGGTTAGTGTCCATTGGAAGCAACACACCAGTATTTTCAGTCTGTTTTGTTTGTTTCCCCCTTTATTCAGAGTTTTTTCTTTTCATATTTTATCTGTAAGAGCAAACTGGCTACATGAAGAGGGCACAAAATCAAAAAGATAATATACTGCTCATGTCTAAATACATTTCAACATTACCTTCTATGCCTGTACAAAAAATATTTTATTTTGTTTTATGGAAAAAAAAAAAAAAAAAGGTGGTGGAAAAGGAAAGAAGCTGAGAAATAAAGGTTTTAGCTCTAGAGAAGAATACTTTGGGGATCAGGAGGGTTGCCAGTCCTGGCCGTCCATGATGGTGGCGGTCATTCCGATAGCTACGTAGTTCAGCCCCATAATCCGAAATCTGGGCTTCACAGAAGTTTCTCTATGCCACCTAAATTCCACAAAGCAACAGCTATCTGGTGCGGTGGGCGTCACTGTAGCCGGGCAGCCAACAGAGCTAAGGTAAGGCCCAACTCCTGTAGCAGGCTCAACTGGTGCCAGGCCTTGAATGAGTGCAATAATGAGGCAGTGGTGAAGGTGTGAGGGGTGAACCGGCCTGAGCATCTGCCTCCGAGAGTCGTGTTCCACCTCCCAGCACCTGGAGATGATGAATTGCGGGGAGACCTTTGAGTCAGATGTGTGGAGGAAGAACCAAACTACAGCTTTCCCGCCATCTGCACCTGCAGTAGGGGAGGAGGAGAGAGGAGAGTTGACAAGTCCTGTAGGCTTGGGTAGGATTGCCAGGCCTCATACTGGAGGCACACCCCAGTGGACCTGAAGATCTTGACATCTGGGGCAGCGCTATGGGAGTCTCTACCTTGGGTAATATAGGCCTCAAGAAACAGAGGTTGCGTGCCATGCAATGGGCCGCAGGAGACAAATTCCATTGCGAAGCAGCTGTTGGAGGTGGGGGAGGGCTGTAATTTCCTCCTTCCTCTGGCGTTTCTCTCCCCATTGTGTTACATTCATCTTCTCTCCCCTCTGCACTGATAGTTTAATTCTCCTTGCATCATTTACTGAGTTCATCACTGGGAAGGGCCATTCATACGCTCCTGCCCAAACAGGTGCCAGACAAACGCATGATGTTTCTCCTGTGGTCAACTTTATGAGCATATAACTCAACCACTCACCGTGCTTCCCACTGAGCATGCCACAGAAAATCTGCATGCATTGCCTTGCCACAAAGAAGATGGCAGGGCGTCCGCTCAGGTTTACTTACTCACATCTGCTAACAGCCTTGATGGATTAAAAAAAAAAACAATCCTTAAAGTACCTAGTACAATCATTAAAGTGACCTCTGAGTCATCCAAAGTATTTATTTTTTTCCCGGATTACAAATTCAGCATCCAACAACCTCTCCGATCCTATGCGGCAGTGATGCAAAGACTATGTGCCATGCATGTAAAATATATGTTCCTGTTTCCCGCCAGACTGAAAGTAATAAACCCAGGGAAATTGATCTTCAATGCACTACAGAGTGCCTGGCTATGGGATGGACGAGACGTGCACCACGCTCTATAGTCAGGAGAACTCTGCCCCTCGTGAATAAGGAACTACACAAAGTTCAACAGACCTTAAACTATGGTACTGGAGAAGGTGGAACCAAACCCACCAGGCAAGCCAAGATAAACATGAAACATCAGCAGTAAAAGAAGAATCGACTGATGGCACAGACACCTAATAGTGCCCTACCTGTATCACAACCTGCAAAGTTGACCACGCCACCCTTGAACTTTGCAAGATGTCACAAAGCTGAAGGGCATATTGGGGCGAATGTTTGCTTCTCATATATTTTGTTTCTGAACTAAACAAAATATTCCATAATGTATACATTTGTTCCAGGTATACTTGATTCTGTATTTATATGTATAGTTTTGAGGTTCAAGTAGCTTAAGCAGGGGTCCCCAGCTTCCAGTAATGATGCAGTGTGGGCCCAGAGAAGCCAAGACATTAAGAACCATTGCCTTAGGTAAGTAGATTGCCCATAGCAAGTAGGCAATCATGTACTGATTATTATTATGTTCAGTTATCTATTTTAACTGTTTATTTTTTCCCAAACACAGGACAGAATTAGAAAATTTGAAGACCATTGCTCTATTACAATAACACATCATATATGAAAACTTGACATCTTAGAACCCTTGCACACATTCCCCTTCCACAAGGCCCCATTTAAATGTATAATATTTTCTAAAAATTAGCTCCTGCTAAAGAAAAATCTGTAACAAAAATTCAGGGCCAATATCATTCAGTCAGATGAAGACACAGGTCACAAGACAAAGCAGCACACTTTTATATGTGAATAATTGAGGTTTATCTTTTCAGAAAATGTGTGTAAAGTCATAGGGGATTACTTCTAAGGAGATGGGCAGCCAGGAAGACTGAACACCAAAAGTATGCACGAAGGAAGGACCTAAAAGAAAAATAATAAAGACAAAACATCGTGGGCTAGTGTAAGGATTCTGAATTTGTCCTTTCGGAGCAATACATTGAGATGGCCAAGATCCAAAATATGATGAAGACCTCAGTCTTTTTCCAGACCAAGAACGTAGCAGGCATTACATCCAGTTCCTACTTATGATGCTGGAATCCTCTCTATGGCCCCTTTAGCCAAAAGGGCATGAGCCTCCTGCTGTAAGACTGACAGATGGTCAGCAATCGTAAGGGTGGTAGAAGATGCAGTGAGGTAGAAAGACCTGGGAGGGTGTAGTTACCCTGGATAGTTTGGAGGACTCACTTGTCTGAAGTGATGACCTGCCACCCTTTGAGGAAATGTCAGATCCTCCCTCGGACAGGGTGGCTGTGTGCCACCAAGGACACACTAAAGCAGTTTTGTGGCTGAAAATACTGGAGCAGCAGGGTACAGAGCTGCAAGTTGTCTTTGTTGTTCTGAGTGTTCTCAGAACTGTGGTTTCCGCCACAAAAGAGCTGAAGGCCTTGCTTGGCTGGTTCGGGGGTGATGAGTTGGCAAACTCAAACGAAACCACAGAGAGACCAAAACTGTTGGTGGAAATGTCTGGTGGGAGCAGAAAGACCCCAGGAACGTGCTATGGTTCTACTCTTCTTAAACTAACTCATGGTTGAATATACTTTTTCATGAAAGAGGTGGGAGCCATCAAATGGCATGTCAGGAATGGACACCCCACCAAGAAGCCCATAGAAGTCATCCAGAAATGCATAAGTGCCCATTACTCAGCCCAAGCAGGTCGGTCATGTTCTGGCCAGAAGGTATTACAAATTTTACTGCACCGTGACCCTACTGAATAGCTTTAGTAGGTGATGCCCGAACATCAGCCAAACAGCTGGAAAAACGTAGGCCACTATGTCCCAAAAGGCATGGGAATTGTAGCCAAGAAGACAGTTTGTGTTTACTGACCTTAGAGCAAGGCTTGCAGAGGAGAAAATTCAGTTGTCAAATATCACTATCCTCTTTGACTTACTATCAGGCACAGTGAGCCTTACATACGGCTCCGCTCATTACTTCTGGAGCAGAGCTGCACGAAACCACCTACCAGCATGTGGGAGTACTGCTTTAAAATTTCCGGATCCAGTCTGACTCTTAGGGATATTCACTAGGTGAGGAACCTGACATTACAAGTATCCATCAGAAGTAGGACTTTATAAGCATCAGCATTCTTTCTTCCCCACCCAATGTGGTTTAGAAAAAAAAAATGCCAGATTTTAGGTACAATATACCAGCTATGTTCATCATAAGGTACTAGTATAAAACCTGTATATTTATGTCAAAGTATCAAATGCTGCACCTGACCATTAAACGCCTAATTTTTCATGATGCTATTTCGTACAACTTCTTGACAGAGGGAATGTTACTATTTATTTCATATTTAGTTGATTACAGGTATCTCCAAACTTCTGCTTTTTGGAACCGCCAACCCTCCTATTTTAAATTTATACATTAAAATTAAAAAAAAAATGTTTTAAAAAACCCTCTTACATCCCTTTACACCTACCCGAGCCTGAACCCTGAGCAACCTTTTACCCGTACCCACCCCAGTAGCAAAAAAAAAAAAGTGTATATATATATATATATATATATATATACACACACACACCTTGTTATCTTCCCTTTACCTCTAACCACCCATGAATGCTAAAGAGCCCCCCCTTCTTTTACCTCTGCCCACTCAACCCTCAATACCCCATTTCTTTACCCTAAGCCCTCCCTTTTTTAAGTGACATAAAAATTGTCATTTACAAAAAATAAAAACCTGCGTTGTAAAGGCCTGCATTGCAAAACGCTTAAAAAAAAAAAAATGACCTCGTAATTATCTGAGGTGTAATGTGCATCGCAGTAATCACCACTTTCTAAACATTACATACCTTATAGCCAATATTGGATATATTTAAGCTAGCTGGTTTGACAGAGGATTGAGTTGAGGCAAGCTCTAAATGTTGCATGAAGCCAGATTGTTTTCCCCTACTTAACCACATGTTACTGCACTAGGCCAGCTGTAGCTGGTACTGTACCCTACCACTACTAGTCAAAATTGAATTAATCCTATCTAACACCCCACCTTGACAAGTGTAAACCACTTTTAATTGGAAATCTAACCAAAGAAGTTCTCAAACATTTTCAGGGACAGTTTCATACACATCAGATACACTCTTAGGATTTTTGGCTAGAAGAGTCAGGACCAAAGTTGCAACTAGCTTGCAGTAACCACCAAACCAGGCCAATGAGAAACAAAGAACACATAATCTTCAATGTCCGAGGAACACAAACTGCAAAACTTTGAAGAAGTAAGCAATAGCCACCACTGACCCTGCAGTAAAAAAAAAAAAAAAAAAAACACAACAGGACACCAGGCCATCATGACTGCTGTGAACAAGAAAATCTAGTCCCATGAGTAAAAGGCGCTCAACTTCTGAAAGTGCTACGAGACAGTATAAATGTGATTTTGAAATGCTGGTAGCATACATAACATTAGGAATCAACTTCTAACTCACAAACCTTTTAGAGCTGTTCAGCCTTGCTAAAAAGTGTAGTAATGGTTCCTACTGGACACTAACTGCCTGAGACGCTATGTACCATACAGGGTTCCTGGCAGATGGCAACACAGATAGGGTAGAATTAAAAAGTGGAGCCAAATATGGGATAAGGCAGGGAGCTAACAGCTAAACAAGAAGCAGATCATAAACAGATATGAAATCTGTAGAAGAAACTAAAATACCACCCACAAATTTTCCATAATGTCATTTCATGTTTCAGAAAAGAAAAAAAAAAACATTGAAAAACATCCTTTCACATGCCGGTTTGTGGTTTGGAATTTAATAAGGAACTCCACTGATAGCAATCCATCTAGAGAAACAAGTCACGCATTCGAAGGTCATTGCTAGTTGAACACCTAGAGTCAATGTATGTACCGAGATGTAAATACAGTGCAGCACCTATGTGCTCTTCAGTCTAGACATCAGCCTCACAACTGTTGTAGTATCCCGGTTTGGTGGAACGGTGTGGCTTGCACCTGGCAAGATGTCAGATTGCCTCGAAGATCTGCTATGCAATCAGTCACTAAATAATTATACTGCAGCAATTTAACTTAGAAAAGTGCAGAGAAACTATACCCAAAACAGAGAAAATTATTTGGCATGATAACACTGGTGAAGCTGCTTCAGGTTTTACTGGGCTTCGACATCCTACAGCAGTGTTAACTTGTGGTCCGAGGATCCCTGGTGGTCTGCAAATTCTACTCAGGTGTCCGAGTGTTACAAAATTAAATAAAATTAATAACACACAGAAATAGAAGTAACTGAATATTTTCTGTATTGGATTGTGATTTAAACAAAATATTTAAATACTTGAGCATTTGTATTGTGTAAGATCGCTTTTGTATTTCTGTGTATTGTTCTAAGGACCAAGGAATAAAAATTGGTTAGTCTGGGGTTCCTAAGCAGATAAAAATTACTTAGTGTGAGGCCCCTAAATTCCACTAAAGATTCAGTGAGAGTTCATAGAAGTCAAAAGATTAAGAATCACTGTCCTGTAGCATCAGCGGAGAGGGCTGTTAGATGCCACTCTTTCATGAAGACATCATTCACTACCACGACTGTTCACACTCCTCTAGGTCTCGATCTAAAATGTCCAACCAGGCCGTGTCAAAGACTACAGTTGCTAAATCTACCAACATTGGTGTATCCTGTGTTATCTTTCATGAGCACAGTGAGACATTGTAGTCAAAGGTCCACCACATTTTTTTGATGGCCACACAACAGGACACCATACTACTAGGTATGGAGTCCCGACCTAACAGGGCAAAGACCTGCTGAATGTCCGAGACTACTGGACAGGTAACTGCAGAAAGTGTTGAGCTGAGAAAAAAAAAAGCAGCGAGTCCTTCTTTGTATTTTTATTCTTGTGTATGCATTCCAAAATAATGTTAATTAGGCTATAGTAATTAAACAAATTTAGCCTTCAGTACACTGGGAAAGACACCAATACATGTCCCAGGAAACTCATATAGATTATGTACTAGCCCTTTAGCTTCCATTGGCCCCCCCTTTCCTCAGCATCAGGTCAGATGGTGTAACAGAGCTGGTGTATGTATGTATTAGGAAGTTGCAACCAAGCTCCAAAATCCCTCTCTTTCACCATCTGGGTCACATAAGTATAAAAGCTGTATACGCCCTGATGATTCTCGTAATAAAGAGATGTGCGACTATCTGTGACACTCTAGACTTGTAGAACGCTGAAAAATCACGTCAAGTAGAGAATTAAAAAAAAATTAAAAACCTCTGCGAATGTCAAAAACACTGAAACAGTTGACAAAGATTAGCAAAGTCAATATGTCTCGCCAATGTGAGATGTATTGGCTTTGCCAAAGTCTTTTAGACATGTACAACGTTGTGGCTGCTGTTCAGTATGGCTAAAGTTAATGGCCTGGCGTAGAGTAGAGGTGCATGATATGATAGTGTGGAGATGAGTGGTGTAGAATGCTTTAGAGTGGCATTGTGTAGAGTATAGGGGAATGGAGGAGCATAGAATATTATAGTTGTGGGTGTAAGAAACTTAAACAAGGAACCAAGCTTAAAATCAATACAAAAGTATGAGGAATAAAGGGGATGAATTGCCAAAAGCCCAAGAAAATAGGCATGTAGTGGCAAGTATCATGGAGTGTGGAATTTATACATTATAACGGCTTAATCCACACAAATGAAATGTAATTTTATTTTGTTGTACAAGTAAGCCAAAAGACGCAGGCATAGCTAAACAACGTCCAAAAATGCATTTGAAAACAGAACAAAATGAAGATTCAAGCAGAAGATATGGAGACAGAGGAGGTGTCCTGAAGCATGTACCTCAATCACAGCACGATCAAAGGAAGGACTCCTATTAAGTTTAAATCAAATCTGTGCTTGGTCCATGCTCCAGAGAAAGGAAAGGAAGTAATGCCAACATGCGCTGACCTATTAGGACACAGCAAAGAAGACGGACAATAAAGCAAACCAATGAGCAGGCTCCAAGTTCTTTATTGTAAACAATACCTAGTATTCATTGCCCCAGCAAGACCTAAAACTCTGAACTAACTCTATAAAGATGTAAGTTTGCCATTAACAGGTGTTACACTACCACTGCCCAAATCCATTTTGCACTCTTCTTGCTCAGCTGAACTACTGGGAATGAAAGATTCCTTCCACCAGGACTCCTCGTTAAAATCGGACATGAATTAGTCTCATATTGGGGTGCCAAAAACCTTTTACAAAAGATAGTCTTCTCTTCCCCAAAAAAATATACACATATTCTATACAAAAGCATATCTGAAGGCTACACTAAGAATTTTCTTTCCTCTGTCTTAAAAAAAAAAACATTGACACTTATCTAAAGGTTGCAACATGATTTTTTGTTTCTGCCTTAAAGGGTGTTAGAAAAAATGTAAGTACAAAAATAGTGCTAGAAAGCAATCACTTTATGAAGCTTCAAATAGTACCCTATTCCTGTAAGTGAGCCGGCAGTTCCACTATGCTCCACGCTGGCAGGCGTTTCACATCACTTAGAGGGAACAATGGCCTCATGATCCTAAAAAACCTGCCAAACATATGTCACTGCATAGTAAGGAGGGTGGGTGGTTTATGAACGTTCTGCAAAGGGGAACTAGTATCACAAGTAACATTTCTTCCTCCATCATGGCCACTTCATAGTTAGTCAAACCAATCCACTGTGACAAGCAAAGGCAAGACCACTGTGGCTGCTGTGCAACATGGTTAAAAAAAAAAAAAAAGTGCAGAGGGCACATCATTTTGTAGGCCCATTCATGTGTTCAACCTGAATGCGCCTATTAAATGAGGCAACTTTAAAAAAAAAAAAAAAAAAAAAAATTAAGTTTACTTGTTGCATCGCCAAATTAAAAAAAAAAAAAAAAACACACACACCACACAGGTAACCCAAAGGCACTCAAATATAGAGCAAAACAGATTTAAAAAGAAGGTCAAAGGGTGAGTGGGTTGGGGGAGGAGGTCGGGTGTGAAGCAACACGGCAGGCAGGGAGAGAAGCAACAAGAAAGAAAGAACACATGCAAAAAGAGGAAAGAGGAAAGTTGAAGGCGTGGGAGCAGCTCACAGGTTAAGGACAGCAAAATGAGTGCAGGTGGGTTGAGAGAAGCACATGGGCAAGATACAACAATGTGTAAGGAGAGTAAATCGCACACAGGGGACAGCTAGAAAGAACATGCACTCTTATGGGGGTTACTTAAACCAAAAAAGTAGTAATCGTAACACAACTAGAGGAAGCATAGCCAGCCAATCAAACAGGTGGTAAAGAGGCTACGTTCCACTGAAGGGCAAAAAAACAAGATGGACAAGTCTAAGGAAGAAAAGCCATCCAAAAGAAAGGTAGCAAATGGAGTTATAGTAAAGCAAACCACTTGTATGCAATGAGCAGACTGCAAACTCTTGGTAAGCCCTCAACTTTCATGGCACATTAGAATTTGTCACATATAAATTGGTAATTCTAGGTCAGGACCAAAGGCAAGGTTTATGCTTTCTTTCCTCACTTTACTATAACAACAGTGGAGTCTGCTGAATCCAGAAAATGTAGTACAGTGCCTAGGTAGAATGTTGGGGGTAGGAGGCTCAAATATCCCTCCTCCACAGCTAAATGCAGCAGGTAGGGGTTGGGGCTAAACCAATATATAGCTAATGAGCTTGTGCACAGTGGTAATATAAATTCAAAGTTCGGCGCCTCAATTCCACCTTGGGAGAAGGGGAGGGTACAGACATCCCATCCAATACGAGCCTGCCCTTCCGCCCATGCTCATCCGACCATTTGAGTGCGGAGAGCATGAAAAAAAAAGGCACACCTGGGCCGATATGGTATATTCGAAAAGAGGTATAGTAGCTTAGGAAGTACGACCATCTTCATTAGGCTTATATGGCCAGCCAAGGACAAAGGTAGAGATATTCACCTATTGACGCTATCCGTAACAGTTGATAGGGCAACACTGTAGTTAGCGCTGAGTGTTTCCTCTCTGTTTAGAGTAATCCTCACTCCTAAGTATTTGAACTCAGTGGAGCACCATTGCAATGGATAATCTGGGGTGAAGGGTTGCATGGAGGGGGTGGGGGGAAGGAGTCGTCAATGGGAAAATATGAGATTTCCCCCAATTAATTGTTATGCCTGATATTTCTCCAAAATGAACAAATTCCCAAAGCACACTATTCAAGCTAATCTGCAGTTCCTTCAGGTATGGAGTGATGTCATCCGCATAGTGACACCAGCAGATGTATAGCAGATAGATATGCCTGGTGTTTGTGCCGTAGTTTGGCAGCCCAAAGCTCCACTGCCAATGCAAAAAAGAAGTGGTGACAGGCGACACCCCTGTCTGGTGCCCCTAACAATGCGTACTGTATCTGAGAGCATGCCATTTATGCGCACTCTTGCTGTGGGCTGTGTGTATAAGAGTATTATCTAGTCCAAGAAGCCATCCGGGAGGTCCATGCAATGCAGCATCACCATTAAGAAATCCCACTCAAGGAAAACAAAGGCCCTGGTAGCATCTATAAAGATAGCCACTGTGGCCAAATCAGGATCTATATCCTACATGACTACGAACAAGGTTCTCAACTTACGTGAGGTTGATCTTCCTGGGACAAATCCAGAGTGGTCTGGTCTAGCCAGAAACAGGAGGAGCATGGAGAGTCAATTTGCAAGCCCTTTTGCTAGAATTTTAGCATCACAATTGATAAGAGACAGATCTGTATGAATTGCATTCATCAGCGGGTTTGCCAGGCTTCAGTAGGGCTAAGATCAGCACCTCCTGCATAGTGCAGGACAGGACACCCATTTCTTTTGATTCATTGTACACCTTATTTAGTATGGGTAACAATAACTCTGCATATGCTTTATAAAAGTCCACCAGGAGGCAATTGGCCCCGGGGCTTTTCCTTTTGCAACTGCGCAACCACCTCTTCCATTTCATCCTCTGTAAAATACACCGCCAGGAATTCACACTTTGTATCACTAACCTAACCTAGCACTATATCCTCAAAGTGGAGAAAATCAGGCTGCAACACCCTGCGAGAACCATAAAGACCATCATAGAAGCATGAAAATGTTAGGAGTAGGTCTGCTGTGTCTCTACAAATAGTTCCCGCTAGTGTCCTGATTTCAAGAACATAATTGGCTGCCAGCGTTTTACTAGTCATGATAGCCAAGGGGTGGCCTGGTGTTTCTCCTTCCCCATAGGCATGGGCCCCAGCATATATACCTTAGCATAGGCACTCCCTCGCTGCCACCTCCTTGTACTCCAAGAGAGCTTCCCAAATGGTGGCCAGGGTTGCAGGGTCAGTAGTGGCATTAGAAGAATTGAGGCATTTAAGCTTTACCTCTAATTTTTGGTGGTGAATGCAAAGTGCGCATAGCACCCCACAACTCTTTGCGAGGCAAAAACCTCCGATGGTAACCTTATAGGCCTCCCAAACTGTACTAATGTATGGGACAGAATCAATGTTTCCAATTAGGAAATCTGCAATTTCGCGTTTCAGTTCCTCTCGGAATATTGTGTCCAGGAGTATTTTGGGGTTTAATCTCCATGTATAAGAGCTGCCAGAACTGGCAGGCACATTCAGCACCAGCAGAGCAAGTGAGTGATCAGAATACGCATCAAGTAGGTAATTTTCCTTCAGGATGTCCGCAACATTATTTGACGCCACACTACGCATTAAGTTGGGTGGCCTCGATCTATCAACCGCAGCGTTTAGTGCTGAATTAAAAGTCCCCACCCCACAGTATAAAGAGAGGGAACAATGTCAGTGATTAGCCCCCATACCCTGTCAAAAAAATATGATCATCCATGTTAGGGCCATACAATTGGCTATTATTACGGCATGGGATCTCAGCTTGCCCCAAACTACACTGTATTGACCCTGATCGTCACACAGCAAGCCCTGTAGTTGGAAAGGCACCCCCCCTTGCGGATAATCGTAACTGTCCCACGTACGTATGAGGGATGTAGAATACTGTAGACATGCAGCCCATCTCGCAGCAAATGTCGTTCTTTGGTGCAAAACACGTTTCCTTAAACAGGGCAATGTGGATTTCATGTCTATCTAGGTAGGCTAATGAGTGTCCACACTTACGTGGCCATAGGGAGCAGCCGCTCATCATATTAGTTCATAACAGCAGTCCGTAACGCTAAGCGGACCAAGATGTCCGTCAATATCTGATGTGGGAGAGTTCAAACCAGATAGAGTTCCCCCAGCGTCTTTGTGGTGGACCAGTATTGTTTTTGCATAGAAATTCCTGGACCTGTTGGTGGTTCGTGAAAACCTGCTCCTTCTAAGTCATTCCCAATCGGGCTAGATAGAGCATTGCATTCCGGATCTTCGCCTGGCATAGATAGCATTACCATCAAAATTTAGGGGTTGCTGTTCCTTGGCCAGCCGAAGCGCAGTGTCACCGTTTTTATAGTTTAGAACCTGGGCTATAATCGGACGTGCAAGAGTGCCTGGCAGAGTCATGAGAGATCTGTGGGCTCTTTCAAAAACGAAATACTTTGGAGAAGGATTCAGCCCCCAAAAAGCGTGAGGGGGAGTTTTTCTACGTAGTCCTCTATAGGAGGCTGCCTCAATTTAAGGTGTACACCTATGGTGTGGCACCCTTTACGGAGTTCAGGCAACCCTTAGTGACAGTGAAAAGGTGTCAAGATAGCAAAAGCTTTCTAGGGTTTGCTGAGGTGAGTAGCTGAAGCTTATCCGGGAGGAATGAAAAGCACTTGTAATACCACAGTAGTCATACAGTAGCTCTTACACAAAGAAGAACCACATAAGAGTGCTGCAATAAAGAATATTTTATTTTTGTAACAAACTACTAGACTAGCATTAATATATCTCCCTTTGGACATATCTACACATAATGTATACACAAAAGAACAAGCAGAAATAGCATAAAATATATAGGGCCCTATGGGGCAAACCATACACTAAGTAAGCGGAATGCAAAATAGTAAACCCAACCAAGGTAAGTGTGGTTGTTAGTTAGGGGCTTGGGGGTAGATGAAAACACCCGAGTTAAGTACAGTAAGTGCACCCAGCTACCAAGTGGTTACCTACTGTATCGTCCCATAGAATAACACAGGAAGTAGTGGTTGGAGTTTGTGTGTTTCAGGACCCTTCGCAGTGAATCTTGAGGAACCCAACAGACAAAAGGAAGGTTGGGAGTGTCCCAACCCAAGGACAGCCAGAAGACAAGAGTCCTTACACCAGGGGACCCAGATACATAGGGGTGAAAGGACATAAGAAACCCTCACTGAAGTCAATGGAAGCCTCGGATTGTCCAGCTGCAGTTGCGACCCATGGACAAGGCTGGTGAAAGCAAGGAACGGATTCTGGAGGTGGAGGGCCTGAAAAGAAAGGGGGCAGAGTCTAGCACCCTTGGAAGTGCCCAGGTGGCAATTCCCACCTTCCTAGAGGTGAAGTTCCTGCAAGTTGTGGAGGAAGAAGTTCAGCTGCAGGGTTCAGGAGCTGCAGAAGACCCCAGAAGTCGCACACGAGCTGTCTCTCGATGGTCGCCGAATTGCAGGAGGGTGCATGGCCAGGAAGGCCACCAACAAGCACTGGCAAATGCAAACAGGGGCTGTAGATGTATTTGCAAAGTTTGAGGACCAGCGAAGTCCAGGATACTCTACCCAAACATGCTTAGGTTCAGAGAAGCCATTATGTAGTTGGACCCCTCATGTTAACCAATGTCCACTACATACCTTATGATGGCTTCCCCGCACTTACAGAGTTCATGGAATGGAGTCTGAAGTTTGTAGGGGTACCCCACTCATGCACGGGTACCCTTTCACTTAGGGACATCCATCCTGCCCTTGGGCTGAAGGGCCTACCAGAGGGGTGACTTACAGTGTCTAAGTGCAGTGACCAGGATATAAGACACGCCTTATATCTGTGGTCAAAGTGTGCATGCACCATTTCACACAGACTGCCTGCAGAAACAGTTTGCATGGGCTCCCATCAGTGGCACAATACATGTTGCAGCCCATGGGAGACCCATGGTGTACCAATGCTCTGGGCACCGCAGTACCATATACTAGGGACTTCCATAGGTATGCCAATTGTGGGTGTAAGATTTTACCAGCAACCAAATTTTGGGGAGAGCACAGACCCTGGGGTTCTGGTTAGCAGAATCCAAATGAACTACAGTGTAAACACACCGACAGGCTAAATGTGCGGGTAAACATGCTAGAAAGAGGTACTTTTCTACATCCATCTTTCCTGTGTTGGTCATCTCAGGCACTCCTAGGATACGCAAGTTACTGCTCCATGACCATGTCTCCAAGTCTTCATTTTTTGCCGCTACAAGTTTCAGCACTTTATCCATGTAAAGAAGCTTTTGCCCATCTTCAACTGTAGAAAACAGTTTTCCTACTTCCTGGATCCACCCATCATGGTTCTCCAGTTTGTGTGCCATTGTGTCAAATCTGGTATATATGGTGTCCATCTTTGCTACTATGGATGTTAAACTACATTTCATAGCCACTAGTAGCATTTTCATGCCCATGTCCTCTTGTGGAATTTCCGATGATTGCTCTACCATCCTCACATTGCCAGAGTTGTCGCTAGGCTGGTTGTCTGGTCGCTTGAGTCAAACTGCAGCTTAGATTGTCTACCCTCAGTTTTGCCCGCATTTTTAGTGCAATGTGGTGCTGCAGTGGTGACACAGGTCCTACAACACATAATTGTACCTATTGTCCCCAATGTGACCCAACCTAGCAGGCATATCTAGAATGGTTGAGGGTACATGGTCTTCTGAGTTGGCAAGAGCAGCGCAGTCATTCTCTCAGACCCAACGAGTGGCACCCATACAGCATGCTATATGTTCTGCAGTGGCACAGGACCTCAATATCAAAAGGCGACTAAGCCACAGCACGCGCCTCTCCATTACGCTGCCAATATTATTGTGGTTCAGTTCTGCCATTCCGAACGTTAATGCAAGTGGGGAGGCCCGGGCAGGCTAGGCCAACAAAGGCTGCAGGATATATAAGGGCACAGATAGGCATCCATGTGTATTGTGGGTAGGTAATGGCACAGTGGGATGGCCCAAAGGCTAATGGTGTCCCCCTTTCCTCACACACTTCAGAGTCACGCCGGTATATTAAGTTTGTTCTGCCCTGTCCGTAAGGGCCTAGTTTGAAGTACTTACCAGGACGGGTGAACAGTCACTACAATGGTAACTTGGGTGCGGAAGTGGCAGATCCAAAATTCAGTGCACACTTATTATTCTGCTGAGTTGGCCTTCGTGGCTGTGCAGTCAGTGCCCCCCCCACCTTCTCACTCACTGCCTTACGGTTCATCCGCCTAGAAACAGAGCGGTATGTGCAATGAGCTGCGCCGAGCTCGCGGCCCCGCAGCCACCACATCTCTGCCAACTTTGTCTCTCACCTCTCAAAGTAATGCAGATACATCACAATCTGAGGTGGGCAGATGGTTGTGGGTGCCAATAGCTAGTGAGGTTCGTAGGGAGAGCTTAGGGCGTGGCAAGGGGCAGTCCACAGTCTCTGCAGGTTATGGCGACTTGCAGGGCAGCGATGGGAGCATGCTGCATGATGATCGCAGAAGCAGCAGGGTCCAGTTGGCCAAGTTTGGAGAAACTAGGGAAAACCGGCAAGAAGTGAGGGAAAGGTTCAGAGTAACCATCCTGACATTGAGGGAGCAGCAAGTGATTTTGCCTGTAGTACAACAAAAGAATATTGACTTGAAGAATTTTGACGGGGTGGGAGATGGGGGACCGCCCGGGAGTAAGCTGAACGGCTCATGATGAGATGGAGGTTTGTGAGCTTGTGAGATGAAGGAAGTGAGGATTTGGAAGAAGGGGAGATACCACACTGGAAAAATGACGGGGAAGAAAATGAGTGTGTGCAAAACAAAGGGTGTTGGGGGGGGGGGTGGAAACGCTAAATTTGTGTCAAAAGATTGTACTTTACAGGTTCCTAATGATACTGAATTCGCAAAAAAGAGTCAGGTGTTAAGAGAGGGCTAGGGAAGGATGAAAGGGCAAGATGGTATCAGACACAAGAAGCAATTTGAGTACAGGTGAGACAATGGTGGTGCAGTTGTGGGGGAGGTGCAAAATGCAGGATGGATTTGGGGGACGGCATAAAAGGCTTTTTAAAAGAAGTTCAGTTGATAAGAGTGTCGGAACAGTATCTGGAGTTGAAGAAGGAGCAATGGGTAAGAAAGTGTCTGAGACAGAGAATAAGGAGGAATCTAAAGACAAGTGTGGCGAGAAAATTGGGGACCAAGTTTTGGGGGAGGGGTAATACGTTAAGGAAAGCGGATGAAGAAGGAACAAAAAAACAGAAGGTTTGAAAAGGTTACCTTATGTGGGCTTATCTGCACCTTTGGGATCACATTTGAGTGCGGGGACGAAAGAAAAGATTTGGAAGGGTGAATTTATGGATGTTTATAAGCTTTTGCATAGGGAGATACAGTCAAAAGAAGGATCTGGGGAAGAAGCATGGGAGATGGCAAGAAGACCTAGAGTGCCGACCACATTTGATACGTGGACGTCAGCATTTTTTATATTCGCGAGCGTTTATTGCAAAACAATTCCCCGATAAGGCCGTGGCTTTATTCAAATACATTGACACAATCAGGAAGGCCAGCTCAGAATTGGAGGTTTCTCATGGTTACATTATGATGAAGAGTTCAGGGCTAGAATGGTCCTGTTACCTGAGAAACCATAGGGGTTCAGGAGGGGGGGGGGGTAATTCTATAATTAACTATGGGTCCAGTGGATGAAGCCACAGAGGTCACCACCTACAATGCATACAGCCAAATGTATGGCAGTGCAGTTGCGGCCTTTCTCTGGAAACCCACCCTGGGAGGGGTGGGTACATGGGGACATGGGCAGCACACCAATTCAGGAGCATGCTGAAGTTTCAATAGGTGGTATTGTCTGAAAAACCCATGCAGATACAAACATGAATGCTCAAAGTGCGGAGGCAGACATGCAATTTTACAATGTTTTGGGGAGCAATGAGGTTTTAACACATGGGGTCAAGGATCCGCTCAATTTGGACAAAAGGGCTTTAACTCCAATTAAATTGGATGTCTTGAGTTATTGGTTAAAATATTATCCCAACAGAGAAGTAGCAGTGAAATTGGAATGTTTTCAAAGAAGGTTTTCGGTTGGGTTACCAGGGTCCAAGAGCTAGGAGATTTGCAGATAACTTGAAATCAGCAAAAGAACACCACTACATTATAAAAGAAAAACTGGACAAAGAAGTGGCAGAGGGCAGGATGGCAGGACCTTTTGATTATTGGCCTTTACAGGATTTGATAGTATCTCCGTTAGGCATTGTACCAAAAAAGAACAAGGGAGAGTTTAGGATGATGCTTCATCTTTCTTGGCCAGAAGGTTCTTCTGTCAATGATTTGATAGCAAGGGAGGAAGCTGCTGTTCAATTTGCATCAGTGGATGTGGCCATGGCTCGTGTTCGAGCAGTGGGCCCTGGGGCCGAGCTGGCGAAATGTGATGTTAAAGCAGCCTTTAGACTATTGCCAGTACATCCTTTGGATTTTTCTTTACTGGGAATCCAGTTTGAGAATCGCTTATATGTTGACAAGGTGTTACCAATGGGTTGTGCTATTTCTTGTAATCTGTTTGAATGCTTCAGCACTTTTTTGCAGTGGTGCCTTACTTATTTAACTGGTAATGAGTTGATAACACACTATTTGGATGATTTTTTGTTAGCAGGTGTGGGGGTGAGGGGAACAAAGTATGTGCAGCTGCGCTGCAACAATTTTAGGGCATGGCAGGGGAGTTAGGGGTACCTTTAGCCCAGGAGAAAACCAAAGGTCCTAGCACTTGTTAAGTCTACATGGGGATTGAATGGGATATGGTAAAGATGGAAGCCAGGCTACCTCAAGAGAAAACAAGGGAGATTATGGAGGCTTTGGGCGAAGCAATTTATGCAACTAAATTGCAATTGATTCAAATACAACGACTGTTGGGCTTCCTCAATTTTGCCTGTAAAGTTGCGAGAGCAGGTAGATCCTTCTGCAGGAGGCATGGTTTTGCGATGTCAGGAGTCAGTTTGCCACACAACAGAGTAAGACTCACGGTAGCCTTAAGATCGAATTTTGTAGTTTGGTTAACTCTTTTGAAAGCTTTTAATGGAATAACAATTTGGTTACCAGATTTAGATTTTGTTTAGACAGTACAAATTTCTTCATATGTAGCAGTGGCGAAAGGATTCGGGGTGTTTTGGGATGGAAGATGGGGTGCAGAAGAGTGGCCCGAAGGATGGTTAAAAGAGAAAAGTATTGCTTTCTTTGAATTTTTCCCTTTGTTAGTTGCTTTAGCAGTGTGGGGAATAAAACTGTTTTTGCGATGAATAAAACTGTTACTTTTAATGTAGATAAGACAGTGGTGGATTTGGTAAACGGTCAGAGGGTCAAAGACAGGTTTCTTTTAAAAATGCTCCAAAGATTTATGGTGGGTTGCCTGATGTTTAATATCGTATTCAGAGCCAAGCATGTGCCAGGTGTGAACAATAATATAGCAGACACATTATCTTGTTCGCAGTGGCTGAGATTCCGTGGTTTGGCGCCCGGAGCAGACTTACTGAGAACACAGGTACTGAAGGAGGTATGGGAGCTTGCAGACTGAGGATGCTAACTTTGATTGAGCAGTCTTTAGCAGAGAGCACTACAAGGGCTTACAGGAGAGCGTGGGAGGAGTTCTTGAGCACAGGGGCTGTGTATAGGCTTCATGATGAACAAGGCTGTTTACAAAGGAGAAATGATGTGTTATCTTTCATAATGAGGAACATTGAAAAGAAAATGACGGCAAAACAACTATTTCTGGTAAACTGACTGGTCTGAGTTTCTACAGCAAGTTCTTCTAGGAATATGAGCCCTCAACTGGGGAAATAGGTCAGAGATTATTACAGGGATGGGCAAAAGAAAAGCAATCAAATCGCCTAAATAGGGATCCTATTTCCATGAGGTTGTTGGTAAAGTTATTAAGAAGTTTGGGGCAAGTATGTTTTTCATATTTTGAGCAAACATTGTTCAAGTTATGTATGTCATGGTTATTTTTTGGAGCTTTTAGAGTATATGAGTTAGTGGGAATGAACCAAGATTCTGGACTGGGGGAAGAAAGTGTTAAAGTGTCTGATGAGTGCGTGCGAATATTTCTTGTACAATCAAAGACAGATCAAAAAAGAAAAAAGGCACAACTGTGTCATTGGGGAGGATTGACGATATAGTATGCCCGGTAGAGAACTGGCTTCGTTTTAAAGAACTTAAGGGAGGGGAGTTAGGTTTTGTATTCAGTCATCAAGATTGTAAAAGACTTACAGCAGTACAATTGTTGGGGGGTTTGAGGAAAGCACTCTGTTATGTAGGTTTGGATCTTTTTTTGCTTTGGAACACACTCTTTTCGCATAGGCGCAGCATCAGAAGCAGCACGATTGGGGTTTTCAATCAAAGATGACCACCTCCCCATTTTTCTTCACCTCGGATTGTTGTTTTCGTTATATTAGGGATCTTGAAGAAGCCTAACATACAGCATAGCTAACAATTTTTTCTCATTTCAGGTTGTGTAGCCGGTCCGGGTGTATCATTCATGTCAATTTGGATAGTTGGACATTCAGTTGTTTATAGGGCAGCAAAGCAAGCGAGCAAACCGCAGTTCGGAAAGAATTTAGTATTCAGAAATGATGAAGTACAAATTGACTGGTGGGGTAGGGGTGGTATGAGATGGGGACAGTTGCTTCCTTATTTATCAGATCAGATCTGATCTCTGTCAGGGTCTGTCCAGATGTCCTTATTATCCATTTAGGAGAAAATGACCTAGTACAACTGTCAGGCTTGAGTTTAATTAAAGAAACAAAGAAGGATCTACATGTCATTGGAAAATCATTGTCGGAGACAAAAGTGGTGGTAACTGCTCTAATGCCTAGAAGAGTGTGAGGGAGAGGGGGAGGGCGATGAAATATACAGCGGTAGAAAAGGTAAGAAGGAAAGTGAATAGAGAAATGGTACGTTTTTGCAATAGGTTGGTTAGAGCATCATGACATTCAAAAAGGTAGGTTTTCAGTTTTTTTTTTTTTTTTTTTAAGACAGGATGGGGTGCATCTTTCTTTCATAGGAACTGAGCTATATCTTCTTGAACGGAGGGAAAAGTTAGCATCCACGTTGGGTATCCAGAGATGGTGCTGGTAATTTGAAGTGGGTATTTTTGTTCACTATTTTTCTTAAAATAACAGCAAGGCATTTTGGCGATGCCTAACCGCTATGGCAGCAGCTTTTAAAAAAAAGTGGGGGGTGGGTTAGGAAATAACTCCTTATCGGGGTTTTTCCTGGTGGCGCAGGAAGGATTGAGGTCATTAGAGAGGAGGGGTTAGCAGAGGGGACACCGGGGAGCGATGGGGGAAGTCACGGGGAAGGTCAGTGGAAGAAAGAAAAGGAATTGGGGAAGATTGAAGCCTTGAAGACTGCTCTGACATTTTGAGTTGTGGGGGGGGGGGGGGGGGGGGGGAGGGGGGTGCGGGGAGGGTTTGGGAAGAGAAGGTTTAAGGATGGGGTGTTAGTATTGGTTTTGTATTAGAGAGGCCAAAGATTATATTTTGTAAAATGTGTTAAAAGGTTTCAGAACTGCTTACCTGTCCAATAAAGCGGTCTTTTACTCTCTTGAACAGAGTACTTTATTTGCACTGTTTTCCTTCACGTAAATCTGCATTTGACTTTTCAAGCTCAGTTTCCTTTAGTCTAAAATCTTTATAGAATATAGGCATTACGACTATGGAAGTCGTTAAACTGCATGACAGTGTTAAATTATTTTGGAGCACAGGAAAAAGTGCCTGTAAAAGGGGAGGGCGAATACCTTGTTTTCTGCGACACCGGAGGTCAGTCTTTTAATTATCTTTCAGTTCTCTCATTAAACGTTTGCCCGAACAATGGCTGCACCTACATTCTAACTTGCATAATTGCATGTTTTGAAATGGCTCTTCAGCTGTAAATTGCCAGATATAACGGCCCGTTACTCTATTTAGGTTTTTATAAGTTGTGAGAACTGTGGCTTATGGGTTGTTCTCAAACTACCCACATGATGGTAACAGTACAAATGAACACAAATATTGCTGAAATAAAAAAAGAAAAAAAGCCAGCTTTTGTTTGTTGCCAGTGAGGCAGGAGTGACGACGTGGAGAGGAACATGCAGGAAGCAAGATATTTATTTGTAGGGGCAAAAGGACAGAGGGGTGGGAGTAAAGCGCTGTGACATTTCCAGTGCTGAAGACGACCAGGAGGGAGCTTGCTGAGAAAGGTGCACTCTTGGATAGTGCTTGAGCCCAAAGAACAAAAGTAGTTCCCATAAGAGCAGTGGAAGGACACAAGTAATGCAGCCATGCTCCAGGGCATGGACAAACACAGGAAGAGGAATGGAGTTCAGTCAGCTGATCTATAAGAAGCGAGTAAAAAAGTGTCAATGCAGCCAAGTAATGGGTGGACTCCAAGCCCAATGACAGAAAACAAAATGTCTTGAAGGAGACCTAAAAAGGTGAAGAACTAACTTAATGGTCTTCAGGATTCCATCAGAAAGCAAAAGGACTTCACGTTCATCCTTCTAACAAATAAATGTACAATCTAAGGAGCCCACAGGCTACCCTCTAAACCACAAATGAGACCAAAGCCCAATGTATTAAGAATTCAACATATAACTTAAATTATGTGTGGTCTCCAGGACACTCCTCAATCAAATGGAAAGCGAACGCTATCCACATTTCTATAGATTTTAAGGAGAACAGAATCGAAGTAAAAAAAATAATAATAATTACTTGGCCCTTTACCCAACACTTAAAGAAGCGAGCCTTACTTTCTTCCTGGGTGACCAACACTAACAAAACACACAGAAAAGGAAAATACTACTTTCCCCAAAGGCCAGACTGCGTTAAAATACCATATAAAGCTAAAAAGGGCACAAAGTCACATCCATCTCAGCAATGGAACCCTTAATCCAAAGACAGAAACTGCCAGCAAACAATAATAAACCACTGTTAGATCCCTGAACACTGGGCTGCGCCAACAAATGGAGTCATGTCCCAAAAAACATTCTCAACATCTCCTAATGTAATATTGGGAGCACACATATAGACACAAACGAAGCACAACATCAATGTTTGAGGACTAATTGTTAATGCTCAGTATTTACTGACAAAAACAATTAAATTGGCCAACATGGCGTCTGAGCCCAAGTGAATTTTCCGAGCTTTGCAGTCGGATGACAGAATCCACTGGAGATCGTGCCTCGCTGGACCAGAAAGGCGACCCGAAGCATCACTGGGCACGGGGAGAGTGAGAAGAACAGATTGAGTGTCACAGGCTCATTTAGCGGACCGACTGAAAAGGTGCTTCAAGTCGCGCCTGATCCCAAGATGGCAGCTGACTGGCGGTAAACGCGATTGGAGGCCTGATAACTCCACTGCCATGCAACGCTTTACCTAAACAACTATTTCTACTTTCTATGCTCACCACAGCTCTAACCCTCAGTGAAGCAGTCCACAAGCAGAGGGCAAGGCGACCTCACCAAGAACAAGCCCCGGGATGGTCACCTGGCGGATTTGAGGCTTATGCTGGGAAAAGAAGAGGAAGCGCGGCATGACTAGCAATCAAGCAGAAAGGCAGACATGACCACTGCTAGATAGCCCCATGAACTTTTAGGGACAGACATGCTTACTGTGCACTGGGGCTATCCACCAGCACTTGGTGACGGGCCACCTGTATGAGGATTTGCGGAGGAATAATAGAATGGGGAGGTACAGCTGGAAACACCCATGGTTGATGTACGGGCATCCTAAATGAATCAGCCAGGGCCACCACCCACAAAACCCCCCATACACCAGAAATAGCGACGGTAACATGACAGTATTATGCTATTGGGGGTGAACTATTAATCAGCAAATCGGTGAAGACATCCTGCAAGGCTGTGGTGGGGAGAACATGGCAGGTCTGCGATCACACAAGAAAGATGCCTCAATTAGAGACTTACTCATGAAGGCGCCAGGAAAAAGGAAAAGCACAGACCGACGACGACACCCAACCGGGGCAATCCAGAGCAATAAGCGATTCTATCACCTCAAATGACGACACTGAACCGGTTACACGGACCTTCCTGGAATCTCTCTTTCAAGCATTACTCACAGATATAGCTACACTTAAACAGGACCTTCACAGAGATTTTAAAGGCCTCACAAAGGACATGAACGAACTAGGGGATCGTGTAGACACTCTCGAACGCTCCTCTGACACGCAAGGAGAAGTACTGGACGCTCAATAGTGTGAAATATTAAACTAACTAACTAACTAACTGCAAGATAGGAATGCGGACCTCTGATACCAGGTGGAAGGCCTGGAGAAAAAAAAAAAAGAGAGAAATACAAAATAATCAGTCTAGGAGAGCCAACATAAGGATTTAAGGGTTCCGCTGCAAGGAACCTGAGGGAATCTGGAGGAATACACACGCAGACTATTCCACCAGATCTCGCACCACAAGAGATTGTTTTAGACAGAGTTCACAAAGCAGTGAGACCGGCTACATCCCCAGGGCAACCACAAGACATTTTAACTTGCGCATCATTATTACAGACAAAAGGAAATCATCATGGCTGCAGCATGAGATCGCAATTGCATCGCCTTTGAAGGTAATAAACTCTGGCTATATCAGGACCTTTCACCCATAACACTACAGAGACATTGCCAATTATGACCAGCTACAGAATTCCTACAAAAGAGAACAGTGAGCTATCGCTGGGGTCAACCTTTCAGATTCACATTTGTATGGGAGGCAGAGACCCACAGTGTATGCGCCCTGGAATAAGCGCAAATAGTGTTACCCTTAACTAAACCCCAAAATGAAGAAGAACTACATCCATTGCAACTAAGTTCAACGGACTCACTGGCACCTCGCAAACGTCCAAAACCAAGGAAGAAGAGAAAAGTAGTGGACCTACTACAATGGAAAGCCGTAGTGGAAGGGCGGCACTTCTCCAATGGTTGAAGCCTCAGGAGCACACCTCTGATATGGACAATGAGAGATACATATTTAGCATAGACACTACACTGACTCCACATATACACACTCCACTTCTCTGATGGCGTTACATGACAATGCGCTGGAGAGGCCAAACTCCGATCATGGAGAAGGCAGAATCGGACAGCGGGGTCCTTGACCTCGTGGAAGGGAATCACGTACAGACTGGGATGCCTGGCCATGGACCACATCCTACTGGTTTGAAGCATTAATGGGGTAAACCGCAATGGTTCTTGTTTTGGTTTACATGTTCGTCTCTTCATGTTATCTAATTCTTTCTACCTTTCCCTCTACAACCTACGCAGTACAAGCCATAAGTCACATGAAATGGCTACATGTGGGACATTCAGTGGCTTCCCGCAAACATACAGGGACACGATTCACAGATACGGAATTACACCCCAAACCCCCAATGGTACGCATTTTCATTTATAACATCCGGGGGTTTAATGCACCCGCAAAGCGGTTGGCATTCCTATCCTCAATCCGAGACCTGGGGTGCGACATATGTTTAGTACAAGAAACACACTTGGTCCAAACAGACTGGAAACGTCTACGTTCTAAGTGGTTTGACAGGCAATACTTCTCCACAGGTAAAGGAAAAAAAGCAGGGGTGGCTATTCTATTAGCTACCCATTTTCCAAACAGGGTGACACAGATTCAGACTGACATCCTGGTAGATTATTATCACTTCACATTACACTACATTTGCATACATTCAAACTGGCTACCCTATATGTACCTAATGAACATCAGGAGGTTTTTATACTAGAAGCCCTAAATAAAGTGATGGCCACAGTAGGCAGGGCTGTGCTCATGGGACGGGACATTAATTTGGTGCCAGATACTGGACTTGATCGGTCAGTGCAGCGAGTGGGACAGACCGGGGCATTCTCAATGCAGAGCCTGGAGAAATTAGCAGAGTATGGGCTTACAGATGTTTGGCGACATCGTCACCCTACAGAGAGAGATTCAATTTTACTCAGCAGCTCGGAAAACATAGGCACACACTGACCTCTATCTAGCTACACCTCACTTTCTACAATATATCATGCAGGTAGATATAGGCACAGCTGCACTTTCAGATCATACCCCACTCTATGTGACAATCTCTTCCCAAAACCTGGCCACACAGCAGCGTACCTGGTGTCTTAACCTTTGACTTCTCACCAGTGAAACACACATCTCTGAAATTACAGATCCAATTAAAGATTATTTAGAACACAATGACCGGCCGGATACACCGGTAGCGGTGCTCTGGGATGCATTAAAGTGTGTACTTTGAGGCCGACTAATTGCATTGGCAACCCGACTCAGAGATCGAAGGGATAAGAGGGCTGCCCTCGAAAGACAAAGTGAAAGGGGCAGAAGTGGAACACAAACGTACAGGATCCCACAAAACTTGCAGAACACTGAACACAGCACGTAAGCAATTATGTGCACTAAACATGGATAGGGCAACACGTGCCCCGCTTTGCTCTAAACATAAGTACTATGCAGGCAGCAACAAAGCGGACCATTTATTAGCACATCGCCTACGGCCCAGAAACCAAACAGAGAGTAGAGGCACTAAAAGGCCAGCAGGGGGAAACTGATTGACCAAGATGAACAAATAGTTCAAACTTTCAAACTATTTTATGCCCAAATCTACACTGCTGAACCCTTGCTAGAGGGGGACCATACATCCTACCTGGAAGGCATACCAATAGAGAGTCTGCCTACAGCAGATGCAGGAACTGGACATACAGTTAGATGTGGAACTTTCAGCCATCTCTCAGCTCGAACCTGGCAAAGCTCCGGAGAGGCATGGCTATCCCATTGAATTTTATAATTTATTCATTAAGCACATGCCCCCAATCCTAACGCCTGTACAATTCATATGGGGATACGGGCTCACCTACACCCTCACTTACACCCTCTATGAAACTCACCTCCATTACAGTCCTGCCTAAGCCGGGTAAAGACCCATTATATTGCTCGTCATACATACACTTAATCAAGGAGGGCGCCAAGATCTTCACATCTATATTGGCAAATAGACTTGCCCCTTATATGCAAGGCATCATAGACCCGGATCAGGCCGGGTTCATCCCTGAAGGCAATTGTAGCAACAACACAAGACGCATATGCCACTTACTGGATAAATCCCAACGCTCTCAACTACAGGCATTGATGCTGTCTATATCTGCTTAAAAGGCATTAGACTGGGTACACTGGCCATACTTGTTTGCAGTATTGTGGAGGGTGGGACTGGGCAAGAGATTTATTAAATGGATACAAGGAGTTTACAATGGACCGCAGGCGATTGTTGGGGTGAACGGGTTAATGCCATCTCCTTCCCCAGTGACTAGAGGCACTAGACAGGGCTACCCGCAGTCTCCATTACTTTTTGCACTGTATATGGCACCCATGTCAGAGCGCATTAGATGAAACCCCCGGATAACAGGTATTACAATGAGGGGGAGGGGGGGGGGGGGCGAGATCATAAACTTGCACTATATGCGGATGATGTTATGGTGAGGCTAACACATCCCATCCGTTCCTTGCCTCCACTGATGGACGAGCTAGAGCTTTTTGGGAAAGTTTTTGGATTGAAAGTGAATTTACAAAAATCCCAGATTCTAAATTTAACAATTTCAACATCAACACAGACTATTCTGCAACAACAATTACATTTCCATTTGACTGGAGTACAAGAGAGGGGGTGGTGCTTGGGACTTAAACATCCAACCTCCTACTGTTCAAACTATAACTTCCAACTACAGTGCTTTATTAACAAATACAAGGGTGGACTTACAAAAATGGATGAACCACACACTTTCCTGGTTGGGCTGTATCGCAGCAGTAAAAATTACTTTACTACTTAAAATTCTATATTTTATGCAGACGCTGCCTCTAGCTCCCAGTCTACAGATTTTAGTTAAGTTACAGCGACACAATGAGGAGATCGTTTGGGAGTGAAAGAAACCACATATTGCCAAGATACAGGCTTACTTACCGATAAAGATGAAGGGAGGTGGTGGGGGGGGAGTGGGGGGGGGGGGGAATTGGGGATCCCTCTTCTTATCCACTATTACCAAGCAGCTCAATTGCGATATTTAGTGGAGTGAAGCAGGTCACACATGGAAACACATTGGTGCTTCATAGACCAGGCCATTGCAGGCAACCGTATATTGAAGATACCATGGCTTCCTAGATTATACAGACCATCATGAGTGTATATCTCTCCTATTCTGAAAGCCACAATGTGGGTGTAAGGTAAAATAGGGACAAATCAGAAGCTCTCCACTCGAATTCCCCCCCCCCCCCCAACTCCCATTATTAATAATCCAGACTTCACCCCCAAGCTCACCAGTGCCCTGGTTATTTAGCATGGCAGCAAGCAAACTGTAAAAGGATTGTCAATTTCTTTGCTGAATCTGACTTGCTGACCTTGCCTCAAATCCAGCAGCACTATGGTCTACCCAAAACTGCCTGGTGGCAGTATCTAGCTATTAGTCATTCGGTCACACAGCCCTCAATTAAGCCCACGCAAGCTGACCTCTGCTCCCATTTGAGAAATGGCTCCTGACAAGAGGCACTGATAAACGCATTCTCTCGGATAGCTATGCCTTTCTCAATAATATACAGCCTCTCTGTAAATCCTCAGCACAGCATCGGTGGGAAAAGGAATGCGAGAGCTCCTTTACACCTCGGGAGTGGTCAGATATCCTTAAGCTGGCAACCTCCTCAGCCTGTAGCGTAACAGAGAAAGAAACCCTATTAAAAGTTATGCATTATTGGTACTATACACCGGCCAGAGTAGCTAAGTGTAGAGGTGATGAGAAGGCACATTGCTGGTGGGGTTGCACACAGGAAAGGATTTTGACCCACCTTCTTTGGAAATGTCCAAAACTCCTTTGGTACTGGTCTGAGGTCATAGATGCCCTTGATAAGATGTATAATATATAGATAACAGAGTTATGTCCTCCTGGGCTTACCGGATGTTCTACATCATCCACTGACATCCTTACTGGGACGGGCTATTACGTTAGCTATCTATGCAGCTAAGCAAGTGTTATTGGCTCGTTGGGGCACAGACACAGTACCGAATCATTTAGACTAGCTCCATAAACTATGGGACCTGGTCAGCATGGAAAAACTGACTGCTACAGAGGAACAAAGATTCCCCCAATTGGACAGAACTTGGGGGCACTGTCTGACGTACCTTTTACAGGAATTCATAGAACTTACATGCCAGACATACTTACGACTACTCTGTCTTACTCCCAAAGACCTGAAATTAACCTCGTTCCCCACACTATAGAGAAGGATCCTGGAGGACTTTACGATGTGAATCCCGCAATAGCTGTACCACTGTACTCAGCCACTCAATAATATGGGCATGTCTTGCTCTTTTCTACCTTCACCTATTGTTACCTCTTTCTATTGTTCCTCACCCGTCTGTGGTTGTAGGTGAGAGTTTTGTATGACTTTATAAATCTTGATAAAACTCAATAAAAAGATTTGAACCTAAAAACAATACAATTATTGAATGCTTACTCGATTTTTACTGTCAACCCCTAGTAGGTTAGCTGCAGTAATACAACATTCTGATGTGCTTTCTATATTAACATACAATGTCTCAAGGTTAGTATTCTGTCTAGCACAATTGCCACAACATACTCTGAACATTTAAAATACCAAATAAACAATACCCTAAATAGTCAGCGATCTTGCTCTATGCTAAATGCTCAATGTATAGAGTTCGAATCCCAAACTTTATTACCAATAAATGTAGAACCTGTCTAAGTGCCAGCTTTCAACAAGGTTAATCGTGAATCTAGTACATAGCTTTAAAAAAAAAAAAAAAAAAAAAAAAACACAAGCTTGAAAGTGTTGACATGAAATTATAGGACATTAAACAGGGAAAGTGTGAATTAATTCTCGAATGCTGTTGTATAATATTCTTTCAAGTAACTGGTTTGTATAAGCCCAATGGGAGCTGAAACTAGTTTCCCTTGATGCCAACAAGGCATCATGTTATTTTATCAACAACTGTATTATTGTATACTGGTGGTGTGCGACAGATCTCCAAGACTCTGCTGGATAAGTTCCAGGAATGTTTCAAAGAGGTGAAGTTTGGCATGCCGCAGCTGCACGTATTCTTAGAATTGCCTTTTATGCTTTGAGTAAGTAGTGATCCATAAAACAGAGTAATTACCCACTTGGCCCATGCCGTCCCATCTCTTAAATTTGGGACAGCAATTCTGTTTAGCATGAGAAGGTCTCAAGGTTAGACTGAGCCACGTGTCAATCCATAACTTTGTGTCCTTAGTCAGGTGTGTCTTTCCTGACTGGGGCCGTCCAGCCGCAAGGGCTGCCTGTGATGTATGCGAACCATAATGAATTGTGAAAAATCGCTGTACCCTCTAATAGTGTATATATACACTTCCCATACTTAGGGCCTGGTTACGATCTTTGCGGATGGAATACTCTGTCACAAACGTGACAGGTATTCTGTCTGTCGTATTACGATCTTCATAGGAAATAATGGTATTGTAATACGGCGGCCAGGATACCCGTCATATTTGTGATGGAGTAACCCCCGTCTGCCAAGATCATTATCAGGCCCTTAGTCTTTTTTACTTTGTACAAATTCCAGGAATGACACGTTTTAAAACAGAAATCCTTCTCACTTTGCGATCATTTTTACGCCTATATGGTGTACTGCAAACACATCCACTCAGCATCTGTTTATGCTGAAAAACTATTTTAATGTCAAAAAAATGTTTCTTTTGGGCACAAACCATAAAACAGAAATAGAAAAAAAATAATAATAATAATAAATAAATAAATAAATCAAACACACACATGATGAAACAGTAGCACTTGAGACAAGCTAACTACTCGTCACGTGGTAAGCCAGGCTGAGAGAAGGTAAAGGGCTAAAGCAGTCACCATTTCACTATGCGTGATAAATTGTTAGCTTTAAGACATGTGGCTCTTAATTGGGGAAGCAGTCATTTACATCTTGGGGCGGCGTATGCCTTATAACAGAATGAAAAATGTGCCTTGTCTTCAATGAAGGGTATATATGGAGACAAATGTCCATTTTAAGACTCTGAGGGTTCCTTCTACTACTGTAAACCTGCTCCCATTATCAGTGTGAACTTTCTGGACATGGGATGGTTAGTGTTGTTGAACAAGAACGACAGTCCCATGTGAAATAAGATTACAGGAAGCATGAAAATAAACTAGCACTGGCAAAGCCAACCGATCCGACATTCTCAGTGAATCTTTTAGTTGTGTCAATGCATGTCTTGTTTTGACATGGCTTTTATAACACTTTATGGTTGTGGGAGCCGACAGGCCCTCACCATTGTAACAAACACGGGCAGAAAAAAAAAAAAAAAAAAAGAACATTTTTGGTCTCAAAAAGCACACATTGCCACCAGTGGCGTAACAAAGCCCCTGCAGGCCCCGTCAAGGGAGCCCCTCAGCACAGCACTTGCTCTGAGTGATTCTGGAGGGAGTAACCCAGTTTTGTTACAACACTGATTGCCACAGAAGTTCCTGGCACTAAATAAAACAACTTTGTGTGGCAATATGCTCCTTGTGGAAGAGCAGAATGCGATCATACACAGCAAAGCCAGACAATAGAGAGAGAAATAGTAGTTTAATAAAAACAAAATGTCTAAACGCCAGACCTAGTTAGGGACCCACTTCTAAAAGAAAGTCACAAAAGTGCACCTATGGTATATGTCTTTGAATTAGTGGCTTCCATAAATTCACAAGAGCTTACAGAAGTAGACCATGAAATCGTACTCCTAGAAAATATTTGTGAACTGTACTTTAGCATGAGCAAATGTGCATGTGTAGATTTGCTAACGTGAAAATCTATTGAGCATTTGCACATTAATTTTCCCTCCAACCACTTTTTCCCAATCCTGGAAGAACTTCTACTTCTGCCATTGTCAGGAGTAAATGTCCAACCTTTCTCATTAGGGAAAGAGATTAGAGAAGAGCTGGTGAAAACCCTTAAAAACATGCAAATTAGTAGGTTTGCAGACTCAAAGGCATTCCGGCCCTGGAACTACTGCTTACTGCTTTCTCCAGCCCCAGTATGTAGATCTGCGGAAAGGTGGCAAAATAAGGAAATTGCTATATTAGGGATTGAAATTGCAAGTATTCAAGCCCTACTATAGTAGTAGCCCTGGCATAATCAGAGAGGCTATTGTCAGAGCTCTTACATAATGACATTGCTGCCATAATTTGTAACCACACTACATGGCACCTAAGGGACAAGTAGATTTTTTTTTACAGGACAAGTGGGTTTAAGAAGCAACCTGTCCCACGGACAAGTAGACATTTTATTAAATTCCACACCCCTGAGGACATCTACTGCCTAAAAGGTGAGCTTCTTGAAGGAGGAATATTAAGGCCCACTTCCTTGACCTCTGATGTAGCAGAAATGTTAGTACTGTCCCGCATGTTACAGAGACCATCGATACGTGACTGTTTATGCATTATGATAATCAAAGTACCAACAGTTTTGCTTGTAATGAGAAGCCATGTTAGTGTGCATTCACCGTAGACTAGTTATTGAAACCTAAGCAGAATTTAGATTAAATTACGTTTGAAGTGTGGTATCTGCCACAATATATTTTAGAGTCAAAAGTAATAGTCTGCATTAAAAGGATACTAGATTTCAGATGATAAGTGTTTTAAATTTGCATGCAAAAATAGAGAAATGCAATTCTGCACCACATTAACGGAAATGTATTCATAGAGTTCTTTTAAAGTAACTGTAACATGAATGCTAATGAAAGTTTATTAATGCTGAAGTTATACTTTGTGTATTAAAATGTGTATTTGAATGATTAAGGTGTTGTTTTAATTCACTTCCATTAGCCTAAGTAGGTCTGCTAGGCCCTGTATTCGTGACTTGACATTTTCTGCACAGTCATCTTGCTAACATGTTACTTTCTTCCAGATTTCATTCCTATGAGAATGCTGCCTATTGTTTTACTGTTTAGGAAGTTATCATTGAGGATGGAACATTTAGGACTGAGGAAAGACAAATTATAAAATTGTTGCAACCTTGCCTGGAACAGTATACAGATGGACAACGTTCTAATGACAAACCATACCAATGTTTCAAATTGGAGTTGTATGATCACTTTCTATTGGATATTACCCTTCCACATCAGGTCAGCTAATGAGCAGACGTATCATCTTGCCCTATGAACTTTAAAATATTGTTCCCCAACTGGACACGAGTCCAATGCCAAACCTGCACTTCCCCAAGCAGAATCCTTTCTGCCATTTTTTGCTGCATAATGAACCTCATGGACTGAGAGGTATAATCCTCTTTGCCCTTGCCACTTTGAAATGCCTTGTTGAGACTTAGAGATTTTCCCCTGATCCAGAGATGAAGACTCTTGACCGAGCTTCTGAAATGCTGATGCTTTATCTTTTACTTATTTTTTGCCTATCTTAGTTAGTGACCCATTAGCCAAGATTACCTTTTTCCAAATTCTTTTTGTCCTTTTTGCTGTTTTTCTTTTATCCCTGCATGTGTTCCACCTAGCACGTTATTACGCTATTAACTAATATGTAAGGTTTCCCCTGTCCAAACTAGCTAAACCTTAATGATTTGAATTGCCTTAATGCATATTAAAACTAAGCAACGCTTGTTTATCAGATAATTCTGCACTGTATTTGTTGCATGCCTAGTTCTCCTAATGTTAGCACGCATTAATCTATTTCATAGCTTTGGTCAACCCTGGTGATACTATATCTTTACAACTTTGTCTTGAAAATTGCCTATATGACTGAGATAAAATTTGTAATAAAACCCCTTAACTTTATTCCCAACTGGAGCTTTCCTTGTATGGCCACATTGACCATACTTGTAGTTGAAATGGCTTGTATTGAAATGTGTTGTCTGGTTTTCCACACCCTTATGCTGGGTCCAAAGATCCATTTCCTTTGTCGGGCATGGATTCCTGCAAAGGAAGGAAATGCTCCAGCAACTTCATTGCACTGCAATTTCTTTTTTTTTGTATTTAACGTTTGTAGGTTGGTTTGCTTGTTGCAAACATTCTGATTAGTAATTATACACCATGTAGTTTTCTCAACACTTTGTCTTCTTCTAAACATGTTAGGTAGCCCAAGGAGAAAATGTATTACACAAGCTGTAGTTTATTTTTCCTTAGAGTGCTAATAAGTGCCGAAAGCCATAGGTAAGATTGACAAAGAGCCTTAGCCAGCAGTGGCTTCTTCCTCAAAGGACTTTATCAACGCTAATAATGACTTGTAGTCCTGTTTTGTAAAGGAATGTGCAATAGTACAAGTCCAAGAATTCAAAGAAAGCACGTAGACTGGATCAGCACGTCACACACCGACTAAAGAAACTTGGCAGGGCTGCTGTCGTCTTTTTACTTACATTAAAATGACTCTTTGTCCACCTCAGATGGGTCAGTGTAAGGGACCATTTCTCCTGCGATTCTGTCCAGAATTTTAACAATGTTTCCACAGTCACTGCCAAGACTTTTCCTCCACGATTCACTTAATTGTAAGGCACTCCAGCCCGCAACAATAATAATAAAAAAAACATTCTCAAGTTGGGTGGGCTTCTCAAGTCAGTCTAGCCAGTGCTTGAAATGGAAAAATTGAAGTGCAGGTACTCTGTGCCAGAGTACCTGCTTGTTTCCGAGAAGTGCCGGTACTCTCCAATTAAAAGTATTGCGTTTTTCTTGAGATGAGCCGGTTCTCTCCCTCTCAAAATAAAAAAGTGCCGGTACTCAGTACCGGACAGTACCGGCCCATTTAAAGCACTGAGTCTAGCCACTCTAAACAAGCAGTACAACTCACCTCCACCATAGGAAAATGGGAACTGAACCTATGGGCACAGAGCTGGTGGCAGAAGCAGTTTGGACAAGATACGGAATAAATTAGACCGGAGGAAAGTGGGCAGCGTTCAGTGCCCGCAGGGCAGCTGGCCCCACCCCGCGGAGTAGAGGGGGAGGAGCCAGGGCAGCCTGTAAGGGGCACTGTACGGGCAGTGGTACGGAAGAACGACGGAACAGGCGCGCGGGGCAAAAATCCACTTACCAACACAGATCCTTTTCACGCGGTTCAATTTAGTCTTCCGCTGCCTCTAGCGCAGGCTCAAACAGTAAGTAGATGCGATGACGTCACCTGAGCCCGCGTACGGATGGGAGGAGGGACGTGCAGCAGCTACATGCTACGCCACTAGACCGACCCCTCCCTACAGCCAATTGCAGCGATGAGTGGTTTTTTTCTACACGTTTCAGCTTCCTCTACCGTGCTCTTATCCCATGTATCTAACCAACTGTTTCCCCATCCATAGTAAAATACGTTACTGCCAGTGTAGGAATGGATAAATGAACTCTGGTGTTGTGCAATATTGTGTATCCTTTTCCCCACTAAAACGTGTTACAGCCTTCTTTTCGCTGTCTTCAAAGTTCTGCTGTATTTGCCAGCTCAAAGGGCTGCCCCATACGGCCGCCCAGTGGAGGACAGGCGCACCTCAATCCTGCCCCACGAATGAAAGACGGAAGGAGCAAGGCTCATAACTCCCGCACCTGGTCAACTACAGGCCCCTTCTTTACGTTTACCCTTGCAATAAAATGATTACACCAGACATAATATTGTTCAGAGTATGGGAAACGAGGCCACACTTCTTTATTTGCATGCATTATCACAAGTGTTGGAGCATACAATTTTAGTAATGCTTTCGTGTTTCAGACATCGGCATTAGGTGGCATTTATATTAACGTTTTGAAAACCTAACATAAAGAAAAAGCTGCACTGACACATATAAAAAAAGTGTTTAAGTTTTTATATTGATGATGGACATGGTGCCTACCAGAACTAACAACAAGATAAAAATAATGTTAAAGTATATTTTTAATCATTAGAGTGACTGTAGTAGATATGAATTTGATTTATAATGATTGTTTCAAATTAGGTCTCTAGTTGGCAGAGGTATGCACCCTTTTTCCAAGTAGGGACTTCAATCCTAGTCAGGGTAAATCCTAATACAATCCAGTTTATCCTGTGCTCACCCTCTGGTAGCTTGGCACAGAGCAGGCAGGCTTAATTTAAAAGGCAATGTGTAAAGTATTTGTGCAATAACTCATTCCATAAAACAGTGAAAACACCACAGAAAGTACTCCACACCAGTTTAGGAAAATAGATAATATTTATCTGAATAAAATAAGAACAAAATGCCAAAAGTCCAATATGTACAAGTTGAGATATCACTTTTTAAAGATTTAAAACAGTCTCAATCCTTTAGAATCAGTGGTTGTATCCTTTTAACAAACAGTACCTGGGATGCATCAAAAATAATGACGCACGGTGGCCGCAGAGGAGGAGATGCGTTGAAAAATAAGATGCTGCATCGGATTTTCTGGTGCAGCACAGACAATGGGTAATTTCTCTCCATGCTGCAAGGTGATGTGTTGATTTCCAGGAGGACAGCCTTCGTTCCTCACTGCAATGCGAGGATATTTTGATGCCCAGGGACAATGTATTGAAAATCCTGGATGCACTGGTGTGAAGGAGCAGATGCTGCATTGATCCGATAGGCGGTGCAGCGAATTTTCAGTTGCAAGGCAAGCGCTGCGTTGATTTCTGCAGGTGTTGCATCAATTTTCCGACACACAGGGATTTTCTTCTCTCGGCTGAAGTCGTTTGGGTCCTGAGACTTCATAACAGGAGGCAAGCTCAAACCAAATCCTTGGAGAGCACTTGTAGGGAAGGCAGAGTCATTCCAGCAGAGTCAGAGGCCAGCTGACAGCAGGGCAACAAGCAGGACAGCAGTCCTTCTCAGCAAAGCAGTCAAGGTGAGTCCTTTGGGCACCCAGGCAATCCCTCTGACAGAGTCCAGGTGTATCCGGAAGTGTCTGATTTGGTGGGGTCAGAGACCCAGTATATATACACCCAAAAGTGCCTTTGAAGTGTGGGAAACTTCAAAGAGTGGTTTTGAAGTGTACAAGTTCCCCTTTTAGCCCAGTCCTGTCTGCCAGGATCCCTGTGGGCAGTTAGCAGTCCTATGTGTGAGGGCAGACCACTGGCCTTTGAAGTGTAAGAGAGAGTCCCTCCACCCTTCCTGCCCAGGGAGACCCATTCAGTATGCAGATGAATGTAAAAGTGTCCTGTGTTTATGGCTGTCTGGGTGGAATGCCCAAGGGGAGCTGTCAACCAGCACAGGCTAGAAGTGGAGTGGAGACAGGCTGTAAGGCACAGATGACAGTAACTGCAGAGAAATGCCCACTTTCACAAAGACTTACAATTAGTCCCTCCGCGCCTTTCTGCTCTTTAAGGAGGAGCCTTAAAATTTTACAAATGAGTTAGGCTCTGAGTTCCCTCTCTTTCAAGTTGGTGCAGAAACTGAATTTGAGGTTGATTTTTTTGTGTTTTTTTTTTTGTTCTTGAATTTGTATTATTGTCATATGTTTTTGATGTAAGTAATGTGTGTGCAGTGCCATTTTTTTTAAATATGAGGTAATTGCTCACTTTTGTATTTGTTCTTCCGTGTGCGATAAATGTTATTCAATTATAATTGTTCGGGATAAATGTTATGTATTAATGCAAGGGAAAGGTAATACACATAAGTACATGTCCTGCCTTTTATTTACATAGCACCTTGCCCTTTGGATTACCGAGGGCCTATCTTAAGGGTTTATATGTAGAAAAAAGGGGAGTTTAAGGCTTGGCAAGTAGTTGTAAATGTCAAGTCGAAGTGGCAGTGAAACTGCACACACAGGCCTTGCACTGACAGGCCTGAGACAACATGGTTAAGGGGCTACTTATGTGGGTGGCAAAACCAGTGCTGCAGACCCACTAGTAGCATTTAATTTATAGGCCCTGGGCATCTCTAGTGCACTTTACTAGAGTCTTACAAGTAAAATAAATATACCAATTGGGTAGGAACCAATGTTACTATGTTTAGGGGAGAGAGCACATGCACTTTAGCACTGGTCAGCAGTCCTAAAGTGCACATAGTCCTAAAACCAGCAGAAACTGCATCAGAAAAATAAAGGGAGGCAAGCAAAAAGTTGGGGATGACCACCCAAGTCTGTCAGGTCTAACAATGATTTATGATTTATTAGTATAAAGTTATAAGTGTAGAAGGGGCGTTGCACTTATTTCATCCACTCCCACACGTGTCAATGCCGAAACAACTATTCCTCAAAGTGGCGTATAGCTGTTTTCCTAGGTCCCTCCGTCTCACTGGGCGTGTGGTCCCATTCGCTCCAGCCTTGGCACTGTTGGGCACTCCGCGAGGCCCCAGGATCAGGTCGAGCTCGGAGCTACGCGCGTGGCATGAAGCAGAGTTGTGTACGCTAGGTGATCTCTATGAGGATGGCCAGCTGCTCTAGTTTTCTAGGCTTCAGGAATTGGGGCTGCTGTCAGGGCAGTTTTTGCTCTATAATTCGTTGTTGAGGGCTCTGAGATCCAAGTGGGGTGATGTGTCAGTGGCTCCCCCCACACACTTGCTGATACAATACCTGCAGGTGATGGGGCGGGGTGGCGATTGATCAGCTGGTTTACAGACGCGCTGCGGCTACATACATTTATCGAATGCGATGCGCTGCGAGCGGCCTGGGAGGAAGATGCAGGCAGTTCAATTATAGAAACGCGGTGGAGGATAGCTCTTTCTGGCCACCTTAACATACCCCGCAACTCTAGATTTCGTTTAATTCAATTCTACATCGTTCACAGGGCCTACCTCACTCCAGCCCGAGTGAACAGATATTTTGCTCGTCAGGATGCAGCTTGTCCCCGCTGCTTTTGCATAAATGCAGACTTGTTCCATATGCTATGGTCCTGCCCATTCTTGAGCTGCTTCTGGAAGGCAATGGTGGGCTGCCTGTCGGAGTGCACGACGCGGCGGGTTCCGTTCACTTGGGAGGCGTATGTGCTGGTACTTTTTCCCAGAGGTGAGTGGCATAGAGCTGCGGTGCGATTTACGGACCTGGGCCTGATCACTGCTAAGCGTCTGGTGACTCGTAGGTGGAAGTCGTCGGGTCCTCCATCTGTGCAGACCTGGAAATACTCCTTTGAGGTGTGGGCGGGAGCAGAGGGAGTGGCGTTGAAAAGAGAAGATGTGTTGGGGCTGCGCAAATATCCGTTGTCAGATAGCTGGGAGGAGATGCTACTGCATCTGCGGAATGTGAGTAGGGGTCCTGCTGTGGAGAAATCGGTCTAGGGCTGATGTATGCCCACTGGGGAGGGGAGCGATGCGACGTGGTGGTGTATGCCTGATGGCTTGATTTGATGCAGAATTAGTGTGCTGAATGGTGATGTTGATCTGGAGCCACTATGGGGTTCTGCACCTCCGCTGGTATGTTGGGTTGATGCAGTTTGGTTCCCATGCCGAATAAAGCGCGCTTGAATTGCAATTTGCTGTCTGTATAAATAGTATTCAGCAGTTGTTATTGTTCGTACTGTTTGTTTGTAATCTGTTTACAGTATCTGCCTACCAGCAAGAAATACCCATGTTCAATTATGGGTGGGGATGAACTGATATTTCAGACTGAATTGTTGAACCATGCAATTGATTGTCATCCCTCCAAGGACGTCTAAGCTTCAAGCCTCTGGCGTATGCATAGCCTATCTATGAATTTCATAACTGTCAATGGTGGGCCGTGGGAGCTTGGGTTAATCACGGTTTAATATGTGGGTTGGAGGCTTGGCTATATCTTGTTTTGACGCCTGCCTTTTTTCGCACGTGGGTGCGCAAACGAATTGTAATTGCACAATGGTGATTATCCAAATGTTATTGGTCTTTCGGTGTTATGATGAGATAAAATGGTAATAAACAGATTTATGAAAAAAATAAAGTTATAAGTGTAGAAAAAAATGCACATCTATGTCATACTTAATGTGATGCTTTAACAAAGACTGCAAGTACTAATGAAATGCTTTTACATATTTTGATGATACATTATGAATTCTGAATTTATAATTTTGCATAATATGTGTGTTTTATCAGCAATCATATTAATGCATGATATTTCTTGTGTTAGCATAACTAAGCCTGAAGTCTTCATATCTGCCGCCACATAAAAGTGTTGAATCATTTTTTTCTTCTAGCATGAATTATGTTGTTTCCCACTAATAGTAATGATCCCTATTGTCATATGTGTAAGATTTGTTTCCCAGTGACCGTCATTCTGGTACACTGAGACCCGAAAATTGAAAGCTAAAGTAGCGCCATTGTTCAACTGAACTTTTCTCATGTGAACTGTGGAAATCATCTTGTACCATGAGAAGGAATGCGGATTGCAACAAGTAATGTACAAAATTGTTAAACTATTGGATTTGCACGGAAAGGAGAGACGACTTCTCACCAAACCTGGGAAAGTAAAGTGATGTTGCAAACTCGATTTGTGCTAATAATCCAATTTGTATGTTGCCCCTTTTGCGTAATATGGACTAATCGAACTGACCAATAGAACTGTTTTGAGAATTCATAAATAGGGAAAGACTTTCTAAGTTTGAGGCAGACCCCTTTAGAATCTTGCTCTGTTAACTTCCCCCTTTGATGTTTCCTGATTTCCACGTGCAGCCACGTTCTGCACTTCCACCTGGCCGTGCTTCTAATGGACTTTGTTGATAATATACATGCTTTGCTGACAAAACTGAATTGAATGTTGATCCTAGGAGAGGTATATTCTAATGCAAATGTTAATTCCCCGTGATCTTCTTTACTTTAGTAGAAGTTAGCATGCTGACACCTGCCTATTTGTTTTTAGTTAGTTTAACTTAGCCGAAGATAGATGCTTTTCCAAATTATTTTTGTCTTTTCTTTTTGACTATTGCCTGCATGTGTTAGCCCATTCCCACACATGCATGTCCTAATTTGGCTAGTGGTAGGGAGAACCTATGTCCAAATCCTGATTTCTAAATCTTTGAAATCTGATTTGACTAATGTATTCACAGTCTGATTTGAATCATGTTTCTGTCTCACAAGTGTTTGCTTTGTTAATATGTATTCTTCTTCTAGAATGTTTAATAGTGTTGACATTGAGTAGATTAAACTTATTTCATAGATTTGGTCAACCTATGGTGTTTATTTACCTTTACAATTCGATTTTGCGCGCTACTTACGTGACTTTGGCTATGTGGTTATAAAATAAAGCTTTAAAACTTTCTATTGATTGGAGTATTCTTCCGTAGCCACATGGGTCATGGTGTTTAAATTTGTTGTTTGGCTTTGAATTGATTGTGTATGGTTACCACACTCTTTACTGGGTTAAACAATCCCATTGACCTCGGGGAAGCGTTTCGAATCCTGTGAAGGAAAAAAAAAACGTGTTAGCAAATCTGGTAGCAGAGTGACGATTTTTGTCTCATAAATAGGGGAACCCTATGTTTGTGGAATGTTAAGAATGACAAATCTGGTGACAGACTGAAGTAGAGTTGTTCTAAGGTAAGTTGAGAGGTTTATGAAATTCCAACGTTGTGTTACAAGTGCATGGTGTATGTTTAAGTAGGAGTTTGCGCTTGCTGTGCTTTTGCTATAAATTGTGAAGTGTGATGTTGTGAGGTGATTGTGGAGATGTCATACAAAAAATGATTGTGGCACTTTGTGCTGAACAATGGCCACAGTTGTTGTTGAAGGGTCCGTCGCGGCCTAAGACCTTGCAGTAAGGCACAAGTTAATGGAGACACTTGTTAAATTTATTGTCTGCAGTGAGGTATTGGTCATGAGGCGCCATTGGCTGTACCAGTAGTTTTTCTTGAGTGAGTGTGAGTTGTTGGTTGATATTAGGTGAATCCTGGGTGCACATGGAGGTTCCATATCAACCAGGGTGAGATTTGCTGGTTAAGTCTTACCTTTGTAATTGTGGAAGCCACAGTCAGAAGTGTAGCTGGCATAGTTTCAAAAGTGTTTAAGTTCTACCCGTCGTGAGCAGACAGGTTTTTTCTTTTTTTTCTTAGTGCTCGCAATATTTTGCATTTATTTTGTGTGCATAGTAGTGTAAAAGACAGTTGTGAAGTGATTCCAGCTGCTGAGTAAAGTGAGTGTGACGTCAGTTGTACTGCTCTGAGATAGGTTGGTTAGGGAGAAGCTGCATACGTATTGGTGGACAATACTGCATTGCCATTGATTGGGAACAGCTTGCGAAAAGAATTGGGGGATTTAATTTACTTCCTGATTTCATTGAAATACATATTATTGATTGAAATTAGTGGAAAAATGACATTTTTCAAAGTTTTAAGAAGTGGGCTGAGAGGAGATATGTTTATTCCAGTTATGGAGGATCTACTGACAGCACCCGAAGGAAAACAAGTATATGTAGTGGCAGAGGCAAGAGGAGTTTCAGCATGCATTTGGGTTAAAAAGTGATGTAAAATCACAGAGAAAGAGGGTTCATTGGCCTTTTCATGCTACAGAACCTTTAATTTGAGGATTTTAGATAATTTGAGGAGAATATTGTGTAAATTAAAGCCTCTTCCAGAACCCGCACAATTTGAAGCTCTTGCTACTTAGGAACTTCCGTGTTTACTTTATATAAGCGCGAAGCTCGTTCGGGCACTCCCACTAGATATTCTCAACAGGTACACGCAGATGATTTGAAACTAAGACTTTCTATTCAACTGGTTTTGGATTTCTTTTGCATTTGGATATTTCTGGGCATTGCGTTTTCTATCGGAGGTTTATGGTTTACATACAGTTCGTTACTGGATTAAAGCCCTGAAGAAGTCGTTTGGGTGAATGCCCTAAGACGAAACACGTGTTGGCTGCTTATGGCTGCATATGTCGACAATTTTACATCTACTAACTAAAATTTACGGAGTACTGAAACACGCATTGAGTTGTTCCTCTACACATTACGGAATACGGTTTATTGCCCAGTGGAATTGGAAGTTTCCATGAATAAACCCTAAAGGACTGAATGCCACTATTGGACTGTTTTTGTGATGATTTTTAGATCCATGATACTATAACCTATGAGATTATATTAAGAAGATTATAGATGATTGACTTGTAAGTGATTATTAATGAGTGCATCACAATTGTTTCTGTGTCTTTATGTGTTTACTGTGTAAACCAGTTGGGGGACTTGGGGTGTTCCCTTGTGATTGCACCATTTATATACATTACAACACTATCATCCTTGAGCGCCGGTTCTTTCCCCCAATCTGCACCCTATTAGATCACTTAGGAACTGGTTGCTAATCTAAAAGAAATAGCAAGATTTCAGAATAGGATGAGGAGAGCAGAAAATACACTAGTGGAAGCTAGATGGTATGAGGAACAGAAAATGTGGAGAAAAGAGACGTTAGATGGGGTAAAAATGTTTTCAGCTATTACAGAAGAAGGGAATGGGAGCACAAAACCTAAGATGAAAAAGAAGCAGACAGAAAAGACAGAGCAGACAGCAGATGAGGGTAAAAAGACAGCTACACGTGAGAGTGATTCAGAAGACAAGTTTATAAATCAGCTTTTACTAAACGATCCCCACCATATCATTCATTTGAGAGAGTAGTGCAGAATGTAGTCCAAAGGGTGCCAACAGCTCCAGTTTCATAAAGCCTGATTCAGTTAGCCCCAAGTACACCTGTCAGTTCAGTGATGCAGGTGCCCGCAATTTATCCACCAGTTCCTGTTGTTAGTACAGCACAACACATTACAAGCCCAGTTGTGAAGCAGGTAGTGCCAAGTACAAAAATGATTCAGAGGGAATCTACACATAATGTGACAGTACCTGTGTAAAATGTTAATTAGAACCGGACTCTGCCCATGTATACTCCAGTACAGACAACCCCGGGTATTACACCGAATCAATCAGAATAGACTTTCTGTACAGTATTAACAGGTCAAAGTACAGGGATGTCAATTCCACAAAGTCAGACACATTTCACAGAACCTGATGCACTGACGGTCCCTGTAACCATAGGTCCAATTGTTCCATTGTATGCTTTAGGTTGTTCTGGAAGTAATCTTCAGATTCCAAATCCCGTATCTGCAGGAGTGCCACCATATGATATGCAGCGATCAGTATACCCAATTTAATTTGGAGATGGAGAAATTAGCTTTGTTCACTCCAACTTTAACCCCTTCACAAATTGAAAATTCTAGCCAGTTGTTAAATCAAACAGCACTAATAGTAGATGTGAGATGTCCGCATGGAACTCCAGTTCCACACATGCCCACACCAGATCAGACTGCCAGTATGCATTACAATACCTCACAACAAATGACACAGAGGAGTAATATTAGTTTGCTAGGTTTTTTAGCAGAGCAGGTGACTGAGTGGTTGACTAGTTTGCCAGAGAGAAGCAACAGATGCAGTAAACAAAAGTGTCAGAACAGAAGAGACCCTAGAAAGAGACAGGACAGTGAATGTGCCCAGATTAAAATTAGAATAAAATGAATTAATTGAGGGAACACTTGAGCTGGAAAGATTGGATATAGACAAAGAAAAGAATTGTGCTTCACGTGTAAAGATGTTACAATCGCGTAGGATTGGCTTATGAGAAATAAGTAGAATTGGCTGAAAAATACGATGTGGATTTAGAGAAGTCAAAGCCCCTAAGAAGGAGTTACAGGTTAGTATTTAGTTCCAAAGACATTGCAAACATGATATCACCCAGCATGAGAATGCACATCGAAGAATTAATTATAAACATTCAAATATAGGGAGCATTAGATAAATGGGAAGGCAGATGGTAAATGAAAACAGGTTGAAAGAAAGCAAAGCAGAATTTGCCTCCGGCTGGAGCAAATCAAGCTGATGAAAGTGTAAGAATGCTGCCAATGAGGGAGATTCCAGGTGGGGGTTATGTACATGTCCCGTGGAGCAGAAGTGACATATTGTCATTCACAAATGATTACCCGAGATTGAGGTAGAAACCAGTAGAATGGTACCAGCAAACTTTCAAAATGCCTGTGAGAAGATTTGAATACATTCATTGACATTGTGGTGCCAGTCGATTTATGGGTCGAGTGCAAGCGGAGTATTGATTGACCAGCTTGTGAACCGCAGAGAGAGGCGCTAACAGGTGTGCCGTCTGAAGAGACAATGAAAGGGTGTTACAAAATGATTGAATTTCTGAAAAAATAAATTACCCAAAAGATGTTGATTGGCATAAGATTGACAGGACAGCACAGGAAACCAAGGAGTCGATTCATGTTTATTATGAGAAATTGCTGTACACTTTTAAACAGCATAGTGGCTTTGAAGTTATTGAGTCGAAAGACATGAGTAATTTTATGTTTAGATTCGTGCAAGGATCCGAAATTGGAAACATGATTCGGAATCATTTGATTTGTTGACAGAATAAACCGATTGATGAACCCTCCCACCTCCCCTTCTTAATGGCGGTCGCTGCGCAGTGCACAGAGTGACACCGGACCTGTCTTAAGGTCAGGCCTCACTCTATACAAGCTGTGTTTGACTCTGCTTATTGCCTTTTTGTCTTTCTGACTGTCTTTGCAGTTTTTTTCCTCTTTCCAATTCTCGCCTCTGCATCCCCTGTGGCCTCGCCCCCCTCGCGCCTCCATTTGCCACCGCTCCCCGCCTCCCAGCTGCTCCTCCCTCCCACCTTCTCTTCTTAATGGTAGCCGCACGCAGCAGGCGTGGCAGAGGCAAGCCTGTTGGTGCCCGTCCGAGCCTGCACCGCGCCTAGCGCCAGTCCCCCTGTCCCAGGCATCCTCCACCCCGCCACATGCCGCTACACCGCAGAAGAACTCCACGCGCTTAACCCTGGGCACCCCACCGCCTGCGTCCAGACCTCCACAAGGCACACCCAGGGACCCTTCTTGTGCCGAACATGCAACTTCACCTGCGCTAAACTCACCAAGCACCACAACAACGCCACCCACAATAACCACCTCAGCTGCATCCTCCTCAACACCCGCCCCGTCCACAAGCACACAGTCGAACTATGGGACTTGCTCACATCTACCTCCCCAGACATCGCCGCCTTCCTCACTGAAATCTGGATGAACCCCTCCTCGGAACCCGACATCGCCATATCCATCCCCGAGTGCTACAAAATCACCCGAAGAGACCGCACCAACAAACCAGGAGGCGGAATAGCCATAGTCCACTGAAGCTCCATTAGGATCTCAACCGACACCCACAACGCCCTGCCGCTGAACACCTGAACTTCCAGATCTACGCCAACGCCAACACCACCCTGAGAGGAACCCTCGTCTACAGACCCCCGGGTCCCCGCCCACAATTCTGCGACGCCATTGCCGACACAATCAGCACCCACGCCCTCGTCTCCACGGACTACATGCTCCTCGGCCACCTGAATTTTCACCTGGAGAGCACCAGCGACAACAACTCCTCAGCCCTACTGGACAACCTTGACAACCTCAGCCTCAAGCAACTCGTTACAATGCCCACCCACTGAGCCGGCCACACACTCAACACCATCTTCTCCACCAGCAGCCACATCACCTTCACCCACACCATCGAACTCCACTGGACCGACCACCGCTGTGTCCATTTCTCCTTTCAGAAACCCACCGTCCGCCACCAACAGCATCGGACCCCTCACTGCAAGTGGAACAAGATCTCCAAGGACCAACTGATCTCCACCCTCGCCCACGCCCTGCCACCCAACACCAGCGACCCCAATACCGCCGCCCCCAACCTCAAGCAATGGCTTGAGGACTATGCCAACACCTTCGCTCCCCTCAGAAAAGCCACCAACATCTGGACCAGCAAGAAGGCTCCCTGGTTCACAACAGACCTTCAGGCCTCCAAGCAGGAAAGCCGAGAAGATCTGGCGCCAAGAACAAACAGAAAGCAACCACGCTGCCCTCAAATCCGCCCGCCATCCACAAACATGAACAGCTCATACGCACCACCAAAAGATCTTTCTACAAAGAATGAATTGACAACAACGCACACAACAGCAATGAGCTCTTCAGCATCATCAAGGAACTCACCAACCCCAAGTCCTGCTCTGCCGACCCCCCTCACTCGCAAGACCTCTGAGACTCCCTCGCCACGTTTTTTCACCGCAAGATCACCGCCGCCCCCCACCACCACCACTGCCAACGCCGACCCCAGCGCACCCATCTGCACCAACATCCTAAGTGCCTGGACCCACACCAACGATGAAGAAACTACCAAGACCATGAGCACCATCCACTCCAGATCACCCGCTGACCCCTGCCCTCACCACGTCTTCAATAAAGCCAGCCAAATCATCACCCCCCAGCTCCGGACCATCATCAACAACTCCTTCAAGACTGCCATCTTCCCGGAGAGCTGGAAACACGCCGAAGTCAACGCCCTGCTAAAAAAAAACAAAGCCGACCACGAAGACCTCAAAAACTACCGGCCCATCTCCCTACTCCCCTTCCCTGTGAAGGTCATTGAGAAGATAGTCAACAGCCAACTATCTCGCTTCCTGGAGGACAGCAACCTACTCGACATCTTCCAGTCCGGCTTCCGCAAGAACCACAGAACTGAGACTGCCCTTATCACTGCCATCGACGACATCAGGAGCAGGCTCGACAAAGGTGAAACCGTTGCCCTCATCCTCCTTGACCTTTCCGCAGCCTTCGACACCGTCTGTCACCACATACTTCGTACACGCCTCCACGATGCTGGAATCCACCATGGAGCCCTGAACTGGCTCACATCCTTCCTCTCTGGCAGAACCCAAAGAGTCCGCCTCCCACTGTTCCTGTCAAAAGCCACCAAGACCATCTGCGGAGTCCCCCAGGTATCCTCACTCAGCCCCACCCTCTTTAATGTCTACATGGCACCGCTCACCAACATCGTCCGATCCCATGGCCTCAACATCATCTCCTACGCAGATGACACTCAGCTGCTCCTCTCTCTCACGGAGGACCCTGCAACCACCACGACCAACCTCCACACCGGACTTCACGCCATTGCCAGCTGAATGGAGGCAAGCCGCCTCAAACTGAACTTGGAGAAGACCGAGATCATCATCTTCGGCTCCAACAAAGCAGCATGGGACGATTCCTGGTGGCCTGCCACTCTGGGAGCCACCCTAACGCCCACCACCCACACACACAATCTTGGCTTCATACTGGAATCATCGCTCACTATGACCCAGCAAGTCAACGCCATCTCATCCTCATGCTTTAACACCCTTCGCATGCTTCGCAAGACCTTCAGATGGATCCCCATTGACACAAGAAGAACGGTCACCCACGCCCTTGTCAGCAGCAGACTGGACTACGGTAACGCACTCTACGTGGGAACAACGACCAAACTCCAGAGAAAACTCCAGCGTATCCAGAACGCCTCAGCACGACTCATCCTCAACCTCCCTCACCACGAACACATCTCAGCCCACCTCAGAGACCTCCACTGGCTCCCCATCAACAAAAGGATCATCTTTAAACTCCTGATCCACGCTCACAAGGCTCTCCACGACGCCAGACCTGCCTACCTCAATGAGCATCTCAACTTCTACATCTCAACACGCCAGCTCCGCTCTGCCAACCTCGCCACTGCCCTGCGTACACCTAACCACAGCCGGCGGCAGATCCTTCTCCCACCTTGCTGTCAAAACCTGGAACTCCCTCCCTGTCAACCTACGTCTGACCCAGGATCTCCTGACCTTCAGGAAGCACCTCCGAACCTGGCTCTTTGAGCAGTAGCACCCCCCACCCCACCCCTAGCGCCCTGAGACCCTACCGAGTGAGTAGCACGCTTAACAAATTACTGATTATTGATTGATTGATTGATGAAGTACTACAGTATACTAGGTACTGTAGTGATGACATTAAATTGAAGCAGAAAAGGCTGAAGGAGAAATTGATGGTGCTTAAAATTAAATCTGTCCAGACAGGAACACAGAGTCCACAAATGATGGTGAACACTAGTGGGATGCAAGGGGCGTGGCCAACAGCGGGAGATGGCGCACGCTTAATCTGCTCGCTCCGGAGGGGCCGCTTTAACTTATACTTGTAGGCGTGCCGCCCCCGAGCGGGCCAACTCCTAAAGACTGCTGCCGATCCCCGGACCGAGCCTGGAAGCGGGTGGGTTCCCTGCTCGGGACCCAGGACGTTTGAGAGAGCGGGATCGGCTCGCTGGCATCGGAGCGGGCCTACGGCCTCTCCTCCCGCGGCGGGCCGCGGCCTCAGGTGAGGCGGGGTGCTGCGGACTGGCGCGCGCGGCCAGCCCGGGCCGGAGAGGCGGTCCCGCCTGATGGGGCCCTTGTGCGGGGGATGGGGGGCCGGGAACCCCCTCTGAGAAGAAGTGAAGCCGAGGTTGAGCCGCGCTTGGTCTGGGGTGACGCGGCGCGAGCTGGAAGCCCCTGGTGGAGGAGGCTCGGAGCCGCCATCGTGCTGAGAGAGTGACCGGGGTTCGAGGGACGCTCCCGCGGGAGCGCGGAAACGACACTGAGTGGCAGAAGGCCCTCCAACAAGACACTACCTACGGGGGCAAGTACACCGCCGGGGAAAAAAAAAAAATATATATATATATACATGTGAAAGAATCCTGCGGAAAAGAAATAAAAAAAAAAAAAAAGAAGACAGTGGGAAGAAGGAAAAAAAAAAAAAAAAAAAAAGGGTAATAGAAGAGTGACAGGACCCAGAAAGAAAATAATAAAGAAAAAAGACGCCGCCCCAGCAAGAGAGAACGATTGGCCCTGAGACTAGAGCCACCCAGGGGCGATTGCCATAATAGACGAAAACAGAGCCCAACAAAGTACAGAGGGGGTGGGCACACAGGCCCTCTCTGACGCCCATCCGGGGACTGAGACTGGGCCTGCGCCTGCCAGAGCGCGGAATCACAGTGGAGAGAGAGCCTGTGAAGAGGCTCGGGTCTACGCCTTGGCAGTGCGGTCTCCCCCACGCGGGTTGGCTGATGCCCCCTAGAACCCGTCACAGAAAGAAGGTCACTGACATGGCGCCCCCTCCAGCACGCAAAGAAGTGGAAGAACAGTCCAACTCACAAACCAACGTACAGGAAACCCTGGACAGAATACTGGGGGCGATTGAAGACACAAAGACAACGCTACAACACGAAATCAGCCAAGTAGCAGTTGAAGTAGGCCTCCTAAGAACAGAACACCACAAACTGGCAGACAGAGTCAAGGAAACGGAATCCATATTGGCAATAGTTGAACCGAAACAAAAGGATCTAGCAGCTGAAGTGACCTCCCTGACTGCTAGAGTAACGCGACTAGAACGAAGAGCTGAGGATGCGGAGGGCAGAAACAGAAGAAACAACGTGCGCGTGGTGGGCCTTCCAGAGGGAGTCGAGGGAACTAACATAGTGGAATTCTTGGAGAAGTGGTTTAGTACAACGGTGGCACCTGGATGCCTAACGCCCTTTTACACGCTGGAGTGAGCGCACCGAATGCCGTCAAGGCCTCTCGCCCCCGGTAGGCCTCCTCGTGTGGTAATTGCCAAATTACTGCACTACAAGGACAGAGACACTCTCATACAGAAGGCCAGAGAGATGGGCCCATTTAAGATAGCGAATGGGGAGGTGACGCTATACCCGGACTACACTTTGGATGTTCAGAACAAGCGAACCTCGTTCCTGGCAGTCAAAAGGGCCCTTAGGGACGAAGGGATTCAATATTCATTGCTGTATCCGGCCAAACTGAGAGTGATACTAGAGGGGAAAACCACCTTCCTCCAAACTCCGGAGGAGGCATGGGAATGGCTCGAGAAACAAGGGCTCCAGGGGGGGCGACCCAGTGGTGAGAACATGACTGCAGGCAGAGCTCGCCGAGCTCCAAGGGCGCGAAAACCCGGGATCCGGTCGAAGTTAGAGCCAACACAAACGCAAAAGGAAAAAGATAAGAGGGCGGCTCTGGAGGCGGCGGCCCGAGTTGGTGGTGGGGCCTCTCCTCCGGAGGACTCAGGAGAAGACTCGGAAGGTACAATGGTGTCTTCGGCTGGAGACTCGTGCTCCCAGGGTGACGCCGCGGTCCGCTGATGAACTTGGATAAACACTGCACAAGTTGGCCTGGCTTAGCGGTACAACAGAAGAATATGTGGCCCCTCCGGATCTGACCGCCCCCCCCGAACCAGTAACTCGCTGGTCTAAGCTAACCTGGCGAGAACTGTAGCTATATGTTTAAATATGTTGCACTGTTGCGTGATTTTCTGGGCTGCCTGCAGGTTGGTAGGCGCCCTGGGGTGTGGGAGTTGGGTTTTACAGTTATTAATTAACTTGGTTAAGTGGGTGACGATATATGATAGCAGTAAAGGTTTGAACATGGGTGGGAGTGGAGTTGTACTCTGGGGGTGCCAGGAACGCTATTATAAAATTAACTTATCAATATGGCAAACTATAATCTTTTAACATGGAATGTCAGGGGGATGAGCACTCCGGCCAAAAGACACAGAGTCCTCTCCTACTTGAAGAGAAGAGGGGTGCAGGTGGCAATGCTACAAGAGACCCACTTGATAGCTGGAGAGGTTGAGAAACTGAGACGCAGATGGAGGGGACAGGTATTTGCAACAGAGTATTGCATATGCGAGGGGAGCATTGATATGGGTCAGAGCTGGAGTCCCACTGATAATAGACTCAACTGACATAGATCAAGAGGGCAGATTTGTGGTCCTAGAAGGGAGACTACACGTATCCCAGTTTTTATGAGTTGTATTTATGCTCCCAATCAGGACCAAGTCCCCTTCCTGACCAAATTATCAAGCCACCTCACCCGCCAAAGCACAGGAGAATTAATAGTGGGAGGGGACTTCAATGCAGTAATGGACATTACCAAGGACAGATCGACCCCGCCACTACAGGGCGCAGGGTCTACTAGAATAGCTAAAAAACTCTGTGAATGGCTGGACTCCTGGGGGCTGGTGGATGTATGGCGGGAACAGCACCCAAAAGACAGTGACTATTCTTATTATTCAGGCCTCCACCGACTACACACTAGAATCGACAGAATGACATGCACAGCGGGCCTTGCGCGTTATGTAACCCACTCAGAGTATCTTGGCCGTACACTATCAGACCATAACCCCTTGCTGATCACATTGAGTATTATAGAGGACAGACCCCCAATCCCATCGTGGAGACTATCCCCCACTGCGTTAGAGGATCAGTCGTATAGAGAGGCCCTTCGATGCCACTTGACAGAACATATCAAAATTAATAGTGGATCCGCCACAACCAGAGCCACAGAATGGGAAACACTTAAGGTAGTAACGAGAGGATTCTGCCTGGGTCAAACAGCGGGGGTGAAACGCACACTTGAAAGGGATCTGATCTCCTTAGAGAAGAAAATACACGAATGGGAAGTGAGACAAGATATTGGACCCCAGGAGGATGAGGAATATAAGCGGGCCCGCAGAGAACATTCCCAGATCGAGGCACAACTTAGGTGCCACAACACACAAAAATACCTGGCATCAGTGCAATCAGAGGAGGGTAGATCGGGAAGGCTCCTAGCTTGGCTGACACGCCCGGGCGGGGGGGGGAGAGCCCATCACAAGTGTACAAGACAAAAAGGGAATATGCAGGCGAAGCCCAGGCCCAATCAACGAAGCTTTTAAGGGATACTACATGCACTTGTATAGGAAACCCCATGACCTGGGGGTGGAGGCCTTCCAAGACTCCCTACAGCGGATCGCTCTCCCAACCCTGGACCATGTGGGGAGGGATAGCCTGGGGGGACCTGTAACAGCGGAGGAGATAAGTGAGGCTATATTGCAGCTGGCTCCTGGAAAGACTCCCGGTACCGATGGCCTTCCAATGGACTTTTACAAAAAATATAGGACATTGCTAGTACCCCAGCTGGCTGAGGTATACGCGGAGGCATTACGCCGAGGAGAGCTACCGGGCACACTACGGGAGGCTTTGGTGATACCACTACCTAAAACAAAAAACAGGGAAGCACCAGTAACTGACTTCCGCCCATTATCAATGCTAAATAGTGACTTTAAGATCCTCAGTAAGATCATGGCTAACAGGCTGATCCCCCTAATGACCACACTGGTGCACACTGACCAGAATGGTTTCGTCCCTGGTCGCAGCACTTCATTGAACCTAAGGAGGGTCTTTGCCATCTTACACATGCCAGCAACAGAGAAGCCTCCGACAGGGGTATTATTAGCGGTGGACTTCGAAAAGGCCTTCGACTCGATCAGGTGGGACTACCTTAGGGCTGTGATGCTAAAGATGGGACTAGGTGAAAGCTGGGTGAAGTGGGTGGATCTACTGTACTCCTCCCCATTGGCTAGGGTGAAGACGGGCAGAACGATATCCGACACTTACCCGGTGTACCGAGGTACCAGACAGGGATGTCCTCTATCACCGCTGCTGTTTGCCCTGGCAATTGAACCTCTAGCGGCCCAAATGCGACAGGAAGGAATCGGTAGGGGAATTAACTGGGGACCAAGCGAGCATATTATCTCCCTATATGCGGACGATATTCTGGTGTATTTGAGAGACGGAACCAGTGGCCTCCCGTGGGTTTTAAGGATACTGGAGAGCTACGGGGAATTGTCGGGACTTCATCTTAACCGCGGCAAAACATTTGTCTTCCCCATACTACCAAACATCGTGCGCCCGGAAACATGTCCGAAAAATATGAACTGGGCCCGCGGACTATCAAATATCTAGGGATCCAAATATTCCATGAACTGGCCGACCTTCGAGATAGCAAACTGGGTGGGGCGCTCCGATCCCTACGCGCCTCAGTTGGGTTTTGGCGGTCGCTTAAACTACCAACAATGGCCAGAGTGGCATTGTCTAAGATGGTGATGCTGCCCCGTCTCCTCTACTTCTTTGCTAACCTACCGGCATGGGTCCCCCCTGCATGGTTCCGTGAACTGAACACTCTGCTCCGGGAATTAGTATGGGATGAGGGCCGGAGACGTACAGCGTTGACTACCATGTGCAGACCGATGCGAGCGGGTGGATTAGGGGCTCCTGACTTTGAGGCATATTACTTGGCATCCCAACTGCAGTGGGTGGCTGGATGGATGGTGGGCAAGGGGCAGCTGGACCTAATTAACCTCCACGGTTCGATGGACATAGACCGAATAATAGCACGTATGATAGAGAAGAAGCTGTCCCCCATTGGAGACAACCTAATGACTACCACCGCGAAGTTGTGCTGGAAAAGATGCGCGAGCAGGACTGGAGTTGGTCCACCCTACTCTCCGGCACTACCGACGTCGGTATTGCTCATGGAACTGAAGGGAATCGGGGCTGGGGGCCGGGGATTGGGCCCATGAAGGGATGCGGGAGTGGTGACGGTGGGGGAGCTCTTCAGGGAAGGTACACTACAGAGCTTCAACGAATTAGTAGGGAAGGGGGTACCTCAGGGTCAATTTCTGATGTACAGGAGGCTGGTGCACGCTCTGAAAGGCCACTGGGATACGATTAATGCAGAGCCCGGGACCCACGGAGTGTTGCACCTCCTGCTGACCTCGGGAGAAGAATCCCACTTAATCACGAAAATATATCGAGCCCAGATAGAAGCTGCATTGGATCCCCTGCACTCACTCAGGGAGAAGTGGGAGAAAACGATCGGACATACACTGTCTGAGACAGACTGGAACAGAGCTCTGGCTTATCCCCGGAGGATATCGCGTAATACTCGACTACAGTATATCCAATATAACTACCTGCATAGAACTTATCTTACTCCTCACCGACTGTTCCGAATATATGGGGGACCCCCTAAAATATGTCCCAGATGTGGTGAGGGCGAAGCAGACTTTGACCACATGATGTGGAAATGCGCAGTGTTACAAACGGGCTGGAGGGCTGTGATAGAGAGCATATCAAGACTATATGACACGGAACTGCCGATCGCCCCCGATGTCTGTCTGTTGGGCCTAAAGACAGATATCCAACTAGGGAAGATTAGGAGTCGCTTCCTGGATCTTGCCCTGGCCCTCTACAAAAGATTAACTATGAGGGGTTGGAAGGCTGCTAACCCCCCCCCCATTAGCTGAATGGAAAAATGACGTCAAGAGGTGGGCTGGGGCAGAATTGCAGGTCCTAAAAACCGAAGAAGCAAAGGGTATCCGGCAGACCCCCGTGGCCCCAGGGTGGGAAGAACTACTGTTGGGCTGGAATAGCACAGGGGAAGAACCATTAAATCCCAATATAGCACCAGCGTAAATGGAAACCTAAACAAATACTGTAAGGAGATAAGGGATAAACCTAGGAACACCGCTGGCGAGGCTGAGAAAACATAACAATGAAATAGCTAATAGAGAACACTGACAACTCATGATAAACTGCAAGGTGCAGAACTGAGCTGAGTACAATCACACATAAGGAGCAATAAGAGAACACATATAGTAGATGACTATCCCTCCAGATATAGCCCCCACAAGGAGCGACTCTCACCGCCTAACACCAAAACCACCCACAAATAACTACTTAGCCATTGAGTATGTACATAGTTAAGTTCAAATTGAAGCTGTTAAGTGAGCATGTAAAACAATTGGGCAACAAAAGGATAAGAAATTAGACACTCAAGGAAACAAATATAGAATCCTAGAGCTAACAGGCAACAGAAATTGGATACAGACATAGTTATGCGTTAAAACATGACATGAAACATCTGTGAACGCATGCAAAGTGAAATATCCTCTTAAGTGTTGTAAATAACGTGGATCATATGTTCCCATAAATGTAACCGTGAAAAGTAAACAGCGAACAATTAATAAAAATATATTTAAAAAAAACAAAAACAAAAAACACTAGTGGGATGCAAAGTGTGCAACAGCAGACTAACAACATGCCTCAGTTTAGAGGGAGAGGACATGGTGTTCAGATAAATCAGAGTAGTACTGTGGTTGATGTTCATTCAGGTAAGAAACTGAGTCCATGTCATGCTTACAGTAGTTTCAGGCACTGGAAGGTTGAGTGTCCATACAGTAATGTGAATGATGGTGTTGTTCAGACTATGGACAACAGTCAAGTTCAAATTCAGAGACCCTAAAGACCCCAAATTCAAAATAAATGTGACTGTTACAATACATGCAGGTTGTCCAACAGATTCAAGTTCCTCAGCAAATGCAGGATCCTCAAGCCCCGATGCAACAGCAGCAAGTGATGGTTCCTCAGAGACACATTAATCAGAGAGCAAATGTAAATCAATGGGTAGCACAATACCCATTAAGTGATTTAAGTGGTGAGGAAGTTTCAGAAACATACAACAGTGACAGTTTTGATGAGGATGATTGCATGTTAGCAGCGTCTTTAGAGGTGGATCAATGCAGTCCCATATGTAAACACCAACGTTATGGGACACAACATTTCATTCCTGGTTGACAATAGAGCAACACATTCCACTGTGAGAACCGTAGAAGTGCCAACTGTGCCCCTGTCAGGAAGAAGAGCTTAGGTAGTTGGAGTAGAAAATCAGCAGTTAACCAACCTTATTACATAACATACTCCAGTTAAAATAGGGTCATTTAAGGACCAGCACCAATTTGTGGTTTGCAATTTAAGTCCTGTGAGCTTGTTGGGACGTGATCTATTGTGCAAGCTAAATGTTCCATTACCTGCTCCAACAAGGGTGAAGCCATTCTGACAAATGTTGATGATGAAATGTCCAGCACAATTGATGAAATGTACCCTCTTATTTCATTGTTCCCAATGATGACAGTTAAGGATTTGACAGAAGAGTTGCAAAAGACAGCTATGGTAAAAGTTTGGGATTTTTCAGGAAAAGATATTGGACTCATAAGGAGTTCAGCCAGTTAGAATCACAGTAAAGCCAAATGCAGTGTTTCCCAGGATACCGCCTTATAATATAGCTCCAGAAGTAATTGCTGGAATTACCCCCGTAATCAACACATTTGTGGAGCAAGGTGACCTGAAAGAGATAACGGGAAGTTCTTGTAATTCCCCTATTTTGGGACTGCGGAAGCCCAATGGAAAATACTGCATAGTCCAGTATTTTAGAAAGGTGAATGAGATTGTTGTTCCATGTTGTCCAGATGTAAGGAATCCTGCAGTGAATTTGTTCCAGATTCCTTCTGAGGCGATGTGGTTCTCTGTTACTGACCTGTGACAGGCATTCTTTTCCATTTCACTTCATGAGGAAAGCCAATACTATGTCACCTTTAAATTCGGAAGCAAGGTTTATTCATGGTGCTCTATGCCTCAGGGGTATACAGAGTCACCATCCATTTTTAATCATATTTTGAAAAATAATTTATAGCCCCTGAACATGCCATTTTAATCAGTCCTAGTTCAGTACATAGATGATTTGATGTTCTCCTGAACCCTGTAGGAGAGATACCATTGCCCTGTTGAATCACCTTGGAAAAAATGGCCATAAAGTGTCCCCCCACAAAATTACAGTACTGTCAAAGAGAGGTGAGATTCTTAGGTCACCATATAGAGAAAGATACGAGAAAGGTGTCCCAAAGGAGAATCTCAACAATCATGCAAATGAATCCCCCTGTAAAACACAGAGAAGAGTAGTATGTTCTTGGGACTGGCCGGCTACTGCCGCCCATGGATTCCAAAATGTTCACTGTTGTCCAAACCTTTGTGGAAACTGACACACACGGAGGTGTCGGATCTGGTACAATTTGATGACACCTTTATGAAAACCTTCTCTGAGCTGCGAGAACGCCTGTGCCGAGCCCCAGCTCTGGGAATGCCTGATGACAACAAATGTTTTTCTTTGTTTTGTTGTAAAAGAGATGGTTGTGCACTTTCTGTTTTGACACAGTTATACGGAGGGGTCAACAGACCAGAGGCTTATTTTTCTGCCACACTGGACCCTGTAGCTGCTGCTTTGCCCGTTTGTTTAAAGTTGGTTGCTGCTATAGGTGTCAGCATAGCCCCGTGCGAAAGCATTGTTATAGGCCACCACCTGAACGTTTTTGTGCCCCATGCAGTTGAAGTCCTTTAGACACAGATTAAAACTCATCATTTGACCAATGCCTGTCTGATCCTTTATGAGCTGTTGATCCTAGGATCACAGAATGTGAATATTAGACGATGCAGTTTGTTGAATCCTGCAAAACTTCTGCCCAGTAATATTGAAAACGGTAAGGATCAAGATGAGGTGGAGCTTGGCTGTCTCGCTGTGAATGAGCTGTGCACGAACCCAAGATCTTATATTCAAGATACTCACTTAGACGAAAATTACTACGTCATATTCATTGATGACTCCTGTTTAAGAGATATTGATGGAACTCTGAGAGCTGGTTGTGTAGTTTGCACAATCTCGGGAGTGAAAGATGCTTCATGGCTTCATGGAGTCTTTTCCACCCAAGTAGCCTAATTGGTGGCTCTTACTAAAGCATGCTGTGTTTATGAACAGCTTAAAGTGACAATTTTCCGGGACAGTCAGTATGGTTTTGGTGTTGTTCATAATTTCAGACAGTTATGGTCTCAGAGAGGGTTTATGACATCTTCTGGATCGCCTATCCAAAATGGTGACAGAGTTGTTGAAAGCAATAAAGTCACCTATGAAAATTGCAGTTGTGAAATGTGTAGCACATCAAAAGTCAAGTGATTGCATCTCATTAGGCAATGCCTATGCTGATCAAGCGGCCGGATACTGTGCACTCCATAGCACATTCTTAAATGAGGAATGGAGCAATGGAACTAGCACCAGTAAGACACACCAAAGTTTCTTGATGGCTGCAATTGATACCTGGGAAAAGGTTAAGAGATTGAAGGAAGAAGTGAATGAAGAGGAACGTAGAGGTTGAGATACAGCAGGCTGTGTTCAGAGAGATGAAGATGATGTTTGGGCTTCCAGTGAAGGAAAAGCAGTGTTGCCAAATAGTTTGTTGCTGTCATTGGCAAAGTATTACCATGGTCAGGCACATATTGGCAAAGATGCCATGATCAGAACATTCAGGCAAACATGGTGCAACCACAGATTCAGAGTGGTTGCAGAAGCTGTTTGTCACAGATGTGTAACATGCCAACAGATGAATGTAGGGAAACACACTATGGTTAATCTGAACCACATAGGCAGATCAGGAGATCCTTTCAACCGCATGCAACTTGATTTCATTGAGGTGCCTGTTTGCAGTGGTTTGAGATATGGGTTGGTGGTCGTGTTCGTGTTTTCACATTGGGTTAAGGCTTACTCAACCCACAGGAATGATAGCCTCACTGTTGCAAAGCTGCTTTTAAGTGAAAACGTGATTTGGAATTTCAGCTTCTTTAGAATCAGACCAAGGATCTCCTTTTAATTATGAGATCAGAAAACTGTTGTGAGCGGCATTACAAACTGAGCAAAGCTTGCACTACAGTTACAGACCAGAAGCCTCTGGTTTGGTTGAGCAGATGAAAGGAACTCTAAAGTCTCAATTGGCTAACGTGTGTGCATCTACAACTTTGAAATGGCTGGATGCATTGCCACTTGTTCCAGTGAGCATGTGTAGCACAACTGACGGGAAGACAGGACTATCCCCTCATGAAATACTTATAGGTCATGCTATGAGGTTACCAGCTGTGCCTGCAAATACACTTGTGAACATTTCAGATGACTTAGTGCTAGATTACTGCAAAAGACTAGCAGATGTGATTGGCTCTTTGTCTCGCCAGGATGAAGGAGCAACTGTTCAACCAGCACAAGAGCAGTGTCATGACTTGAGTCCAGGAACTTGGGTTCTGGTGAAGAAACATGTAAGAAAGTCATGCTGAGAGACGCACTGGAAAGGGCCATTCAGGTTGTCTTGGTGACAACAACAGCTGTCGAAGGCAATCAAAGGGCAATCAAAGGTGTAGGAGGGTCAAGTAGGAATCAGTTGACTTCTGCTAGCTCAGTAAATGTTGAAAATCCAGTTGTGCCTGAAATGGGAACTGTAGGAGGAGACCAGTGGCCTGCAAAATGTCCAGACCCAATAACAGATGTGCTTCTAATTATAGCTGAAGTAACTGAAGAGTCTGATCAAAGTGACATTAAAAGTTGCGCAGCAAGGAGATCAAAAAGGAAAAGAGTGCCAAGTCGCAGGTACTCAGCACCTGAATGGACATACTTTGCTGCTAATGAATGGGGGAAGGAATTCATTGCCTTTTGTGTTGACAATTCAGATTCAACTGAATATTTTGGAACTTGAAATTGCTCTAGAACTGAACTTTGAAATGTCATTGCCGCTTGTTGAGCAGAGACACTATGGGGGTCATTCCAACCCTGGCGGTCGGTGTTAAAGCGGCGGCCAACCCGCCAACAGGCAGGCGGTAAAAAAAATGGAATTCTGACCCTGGCGGGAACCGCCAACACAGCCCGCCACTTTAACACTCCGACCGCCACGGCGGGACAAACAAACAGCGTGGCGGTCACCGCCAACAGACAGGCGGCAGACAATGTACCGCCCACACTATCACGACTCACCAATCCGCCACCTTTTCCGGGGCGGGAGCCCCGCCGATAAAAACACGGCGGAAACAGACTACGAATGGGAAAACGCTAACCTCTATACACTCCACGAGGAATCTGGACAGCATGGAACCCGAATTAAACATCCTACCACCTATTGTCTACCTGCTCCTCTACCAGGAGCACGAACGCCGGCGCAGACGACAATGGTGAGTACTGCACCTACGACACAGGGGAGGGGGGAGGAGAAAAGGTTACGGGCACACACATATGCGACACACCCCCCCCCACCCCCCCCCCCCCGCCCACCCCAAATCCCTAGACACCAATGCAGAGCAACAAGTCAGATTGACACCCCCCAAACCCCCCGGAATAATGCAAAGACAAAATAAATTGATCATTAAAATTGAAGTATATTATAGCATATTTGAAGTTAAGTGAAATATGAAATATCTAAATAAAATATATTACAACATGAACAATATATACATAGCCCAAAAGTCCGGCACATATTGGCTACCTTCCATTGTTCGTGGGCCAATGTGCATAAACACATGGGCAAAGCCCACACACGAGACGCGATTCCATTGGAGAGAACACTGCTGGGGCATCAGATAATAAAACTACAGGCACCTCAGGGGGAAGGGAAGGGGGGGCACCCCAGCCACATGAGTCCACGACGCCAGATCCACGAGGGGCCTCCATGCCCACTGTACCATCCTGGGGAGTGCAAAGCCACAGTCTCTCAAGTCTCTACAGTGGGTGGATTGCCCACTGTACCATCCTGGGGAGTGCAAAGCCACAGTCTCTCAAGTCTCTACAGTGGGTGGGTTGACCACTGTCACATCCTGGGAAGTGCAAAGCCACAGTCCATCAGGTGGATTACAGACTCCACTGGTTATGGAGGAGGCATGGTGCCCAGAGTGCTTCGTGAAGCCCTGGCCGACACAGATCCGGCCCTGCCAATGGGCCAGCGGTGCTTGAGATGAAGGGCCCAGCGGAGCGGTGCTTGACAGGAAGGGCCCAGCGGAGCAGTTCAGAGACGGCGGTGCCCAGCGGAGCGGTGCTTGAGATGAAGGGCCCAGCGGAGAGGTGCTTGAGATGAAGGGCCCTGTTCAGCGGTGCTTGTCTTGGCGGGGCCCTGTTCAGCGGTGCTTGTCTTGGCGGGGCCCTGTTCAGCGGTGCTTGTCACGGCGGGGCCCTGTTCAGCGGTGCTTGTCACGGCGGGGCCCTGTTCAGCGGTGCTTGTCACGGCGGGGCCCTGTTCAGCGGTGCTTGTCTTGGCGGGGCCCTGTTCAGTGGTGTATGTCTTGGCGGGGCCCTGTTCAGCGGTGCTTGTCACGGCGGGGCCCTGTTCAGCGGTGCTTGTCACGGCGGGGCCCTGTTCAGCGGTGCTTGTCACGGCGGGGCCCTGTTCAGCGGTGCTTGTCACGGCGGGGCCCTGTTCAGCGGTGCTTGTCTTGGCGGGGCCCTGTCAGCGGTGCTTGTCACTGCGGGGCCCTGTTCAGCGGTGCTTGTCTTGGCGGGGCCCTGTTCAGCGGTGCATGTCTTGGCGGGGCCCTGTTCAGCGGAGCTTGTCACGGCGGGGCCCTGTTCAGCGGTGCTTGTCACGGCGGGGCCCTGTTCAGCGGTGCTTGTCTTGGCGGGGCCCTGTTCAGCGGTGCATGTCTTGGCGGGGCCCTGTTCAGCGGTGCTTGTCACGGCGGGTCCTGTTCAGCGGTGCTTGTCTTGGCGGGGCCCTGTTCAGCAGTGCATGTCTTGGCGGGGCCCTGTTCAGCGGTGCTTGTCACAGCGGGGCCCTGTTCAGCGGTGCTTGTCACGGCAGGGCCCTGTTCAGCGGTGCTTGTCACGGCGGGGCCCTGTTCAGCGGTGCTTGTCTTGGCGGGGCCCTGTTCAGCGGTGCTTGTCACGGCGGGGCCCTGTTCAGCGGTGCTTGTCTTGGCGGGGCCCTGTTCAGCGGTGCTTGTCACAGCGGGGCCCTGTTCAGCGGTGCTTGTCACAGCGGGGCCCTGTTCAGCGGTGCTTGTCTTGTGTTCCTAGGGAACCAGATCTGCCCAATAATTCCCGCTCAGTCGCCATCCGACCTTTCGCTAGCGGGGCCCTCCTGTGCTGGAGTCCTGGGCCCGTGGGTGTCCTCCGTCACACCCGAAATGGGGCTGGTGGGGCCCTCCTGGGCAGCTCGCCTGCTGCCGGACTTGTCCGCCCTGCTGCCCTTGCCCTCCTTCGCCGAATCTCTGGGGCCCTTGCCTCCCTTTGTGGATGTGCCAGGTGACGGTGCAAGGGTAGTGTCCTTGGGGGCAGCCGTCTCAGGCCTGTCGCGCCGGCCTTTCCCTTTTTTGGTTCTTTTCCCAGGGGGTGGGCTGGCTGTCCCCTTGCTGCTGGCCGATGTTCCGGCCCTAGGAGCTGGTGGACTCCAATAGCCCTGAACTATGGTCCTAGTAGGTGCAGGGCTTGTGGTGGCTGAGGTGCTGTTTGGACTCTTATGAGATGGAGGGGGTGGGTCAGGTGATGCAAAGAGGTTAATTTTGGAGAGGAAAAACTTTTTAGGAGCAATGGGAAGGGTAGGTGCAGTGGGTATGGGAGTGGAGGAAGAGGATGTGGTTGTAGGAGAGTCAAGTGTGCTGTCTTTGGGTGCAGGTGCTTGTGACGGAGGCTGTCGTGAGGTGGATGGCTGTTGGGTGGGTGGCTGCCTGCGTTTGTGTGGTTTGGAAGAGGGGGTGACAGACACACTGGGAGAGGACACAGGGGACGTGTAAATGGCAGTGGGGGTGGTGACTGCACGTGTGCGGAGTGCTCTGGTGGGTGTGCTGGTGATGGACGTACTGGCTGATGGTGGTGTGTATGCAGGTGTGAGTGGAGACGTCACAGGGAGGGAGGAGGGAGACGAGGAGGAGGGGGACACAGAGGAGGCAGTGGCTGTTGGCATGTCTGCATGTGGATGTTGCTTGTGTGAATGCTTGTGTGATCTGTGGTGCTTATGTCTGGATGAGCTGCCCTTGGGTGTTGATGTGTGTGCAGGCTGGTCTGTAGGTGTGTCTGGGATAGGCAGAGGAACAGGGGAGTGGGACTGGGTGGAGGGAGTTGGAGGAGGGAGGCTGGAGACAGGGACAATGGCTGCCGTCAGTGCTGAGGCCAGAGCGTTGAACGATCGCTGATGGGCAGCCTGACCCGAATGAATGCCCTCCAGGTATGCATTGCTCCGATGCACCTCCCTTTCTACCCCCTGGATGGCATTCAAAAGGGTAGACTGCCCAACAATGAGCGTCTGGAGGAGGTCAATGATCTCCGCACTGAGGGCAGCAGGGGTAACTGGGGCAGGGCCTGAGGTGCCTGGGGCGAAGGAGATGCCCGGCTTCCTGCCCGAGCGGGTACGGGGCGAACGCTGAGGGGCTGCTGGGAGGGCGGAGCTGGTGCGCTGGGTGGCGGCTGTACCTGTTGTTGCGGTGGGCACGGATGTTGCCGCCACCACAAGGGAGCTCCCTTCCGAGGACGTGTCGGTGTCGCTGACGTCTCCACGGGTCCCCGTTGTGGAGCTCCCCTCGCCCTCCGTCTCACTGGTGAACTCGGAGTCGGTTGCAGGGCCCTCCGGGGCCATGTGAGATGCAGCTCCCTCGTGCGCCGATGCCACTTCTCCTCCGCCTGATGATGCTAATGCACACATGAACAGGAAAACCAAAAAAAAGGGGGGGGAGAAGAAAGAAAGACATGTTGAGTGCATGCATTGGCGGCACCGTTGGCGGAGAGGACAGACACAGAAGCCCCCTGCACTACGCTGCGCACTCGGGGTACACTACTCAATTATTGTGACTTGGCCTACAAGTCTATGGAGGACAACTGCACACATAGGTGAGCCCGGGCCATGGATAGCTATACTTAGCACCCCACAGAGGTGGGGGGCGGGGGCACAGGGCCATGCCTAATGGAGGGGCCTAGCCTACAGAAACCGCCCTGGCCTAGAGATAGCCACAGCCCTCCTCCCCCACCCAGACACCTCCACTGTGCGCTAATATAGCAGAATGTGCTGAGACTCACCCCCTTGTGTCTGCTGTGATGTCCTCACGCGCCCATCCAAATCGGGGTAGGCCACCGCCAGGATCCGGGACATCAGGGGGGTCAATTGCCGTGTGGCACCCCTCCTAGGTTGGGAGGCCATCCCCAGCAGAGCCTCGACGGTCTTCAAGCTCCCGCGGCAGATGTGCTCCCACCTCTTGCGGCAGTGGGTGCCCCGTCTGTTGTGGACCCCCAGGGCCCGGACGTCCTTGGCGATGGCACGCCAAATGTCGATCTTCTGATGGGCGCTGACCTATGTGACATGTACAGGGTGGGAAAAGAAATATCATCACTTTTCTGCATGGTCGATGTGAGTGCCCCCCCCTCCCCAACCTTGCCATGTGGCACATGTTCTCATCTGTCGTGCGTTGCATTCCTCATTCGCTCCCCTCCCCACCATCTTACATCCACCCCACTCAACACAGGCATAGCCCATACAACGTGCTCCCTGTGTACTTACCTGTTGGTCTGGAGGACCGTAGAGTAGCGCATACTGGGGGAGGACCCCATCAACAAGTTTCTCCAATTCCTCAGATGTGAAGGCAGGGGCCCTTTCCCCAGTCGCAGCAGCCATTGTCTCTTCCAGACCGAGGTCACAGCAGCACTTGCAGTATAGGTCCTCTCCTGTGGATGATCAGGTCTCGAGTGATTAAGCAGATAGAAAATGGCGGTCACGCCCGCGGCGGTGCGTACCGCGGCGGTGCGTACCGCGACCGCCGCGCACATCGTCATTGGCTCATGAGACCCATAGGGTTCAATGTTAACCAATGCTGCTTTGCGCCGCGGTCTTCGACTGCCTACCGCCACGGTGTGCCACGCCAGCGCATTGACCTCACATCCCATTGTCACACTTCACAGGTCAGGCAGCCGCCATTTCAAGGGCCCACATGGCTTAATTTCTACAGCGTCACACAGGCCTAGGCCTTGCATTGCCAATCATACAAGCCATTCAATGCATAGCGAATCGTGTACTGTGCAAGCTGTGGTTACGTACCTGTGGGTTGCTTGACTCTGTGCTCCATGTTGTCCTTCCTAGGCACCGTCCGCTGGGACTTGTGAGGAGATGGAGGAATGTTCCCGTGTACAGACTGCTGGTGGACCTGTCGACAATGGAAGAAAGACATGTCATACTGACATACAGACTTGACCGAGCCACTATACAGGAACTGTGTGCCCAGCTGGAGCCAGACCTGATGTCCCCCATTCGCCAACCCACAGGGATTCCCCCTCTGGTGCAGGTTCTGTCAGTACTCCATTTTTTGGCAAGTGGATCATTCCAAACAACAGTGGCCATATCATCAGGGATGTCCCAGCCTATGTTTTCTAAGGTTTTGTCCAGAGTGTTGTCTGCCCTGATGAAATACATGCAGAGCTACATTGTTTTCCCTGAGGTGGGCGATTTGGCTACAGTGAAGGGTGATTTCTATGCCCTTGGACATATCCCCAACATCATTGGTGCCATTGATGGGACTCATGTGGCTTTGGTTCCCCCCAGTGAAAGTGAGCAGGTGTACAGAAACAGAAAAAGTTATCTGAATGTCCAGGTGGTCTGTTTGGCTGACCAGTACATCTCCCATGTAAATGCCAAGTTCCCTGGGTCAGTGCATGACGCGTAAATCATGCGAAATAGCAGCATCCCTTATGTGATGGAACAGCTACAGAGACACCGTGTGTGGCTAATAGGTGACTCTGGTTACCCCAACCTGTCGTGGCTACTTACCCCAGTGAGGAATCCCAGGACAAGGGCAGAGTAACGCTACAATGAGGCCCATGGGCGAACTAGGAGGATTATAGAAAGAACCTTCGGCCTCCTGAAGGCCAGGTTTAGGTGCCTGCATATGACAGGTGGATCCCTAATGTACTCACCAAAGAAGGTGTGCCATATCATCGTGGCCTGCTGTATGCTTCACAACCTGGCTTTGCGACGCCAGGGGCCTTTCCTGCAGGAGGATGGTCCAGATGGTGGTGTTGTAGCAGCTGTGGAGCCTGTGGAGAGTGAAGAGGAGGAAGACGACGGGGACGACACAGACAACAGGGACACAGTGATACAACAGTATTTTCAGTAGCACACAGGTACGAATCAACCACGCCATTTTACATTTACTTAAAGTCTCCTGCCTCTCTACTGTCTGAGTTTCCCCCCAGTTCCTGTTAACTGAGTTGTGACTTTCCCTTCCGTTTTCAGAGCTGTGGGCCCCACTGCGTGACCTCTGCTTTGTTTGCCCATGGACTACAGCTGTGTGACAGTGGTATGTTGTCATCACAATGTAACTGAACATTTTTGCACCGTTATGTCTAATACATTTGTTCAAAATACAAGCAGACTCCAGATTTTTTAAGTGCAATAAGTGATTTTATTAAAGTGCTACATTTAGGAACATGATTGTAAAACGGTGATGGGTGATGGTGGAGTAATGTCCATGGCAGAGTCCAGTTTTCAGTCTCACAGGTGCATTGTCCATATGCCTGTGGAAGGATGGAGCAGGGGCAGTTCAAGGTTGGACAGGGTGACAATGTGGGACAGTGGGATGACATCAGGGGGTATCCTTTGCTGGCGGGGGTCTTGGCATCCTACTCTGTCTTCTTGTGAGATCTCAGGGACCGCTTGCAGGGTGGTTCTTCTTCTGCAGGAGGTGGGGTTCTGGTGGCCTGTCGTTGTGTGGGGGCCTCCTGTCCACTAGCGCCGGCGGAGGTGGTAGGCTGTTCCTGGTCCATGCTAGTGACAGGGGCCCTTTGTGGTGCCACATGGTCCCGCAATGTGGTGACTATCTGGTTAAGGGCCACGACGATGGTCCCCATTGCGGAACTAATGTTTCTCAGTTCCTCTCTGAACCCCATGTACTGTTCCTCCTGCAGTACCTGGATCTCCTGGAACCTGGCCAGTATCGTAGCCATCGTCTCCTGGGAGCGGTGGTATGCTCCCATGATGGAGGAGAGGGCCCCTTGGAGAGTCGGTTCCCTGGGCCTGTCCCCCCCCTGTCGCAGAGCAGCCCTCCCAGTTCCCCTGTTTCCCTGGGCCTCTGTCCCCTGGACGGTGTGCCCACTACCACTGCCCCCAGGTCCCTGTTGTTGTTGGGGTGGTGGGTCAACCTGGGTGCCCTGTAGTGGTGGACACACCGCTGATTGACGTGTCCTGGAGACAGAGGCATGGGCCCGCTGGGTGGGAGCTGTGCTGGTGTTCCCAGAGGGGATTAGGTCTGGTGTAGCCTGTGGCTGTCTGTGGGGAACCGACTGTCCCGAGGTCCCCGATGGGCCGGACTGGTCATCTGGGTCCAGGGAGACAGAGCTGCTGTCATCACTGGGGGCCTCTTCTGGGGGTGGGATGGACATCTCTGGACCCTCCGTGGCGGTGTGGTGGCGTTTGGGTCCTGCAGGGGTATAAGAGTATGGTTATTGCTTCTGTGTGTGCCATTTCGTGTAATGGGTGGGTGGCGGTGTACCCCAGTGCTGGCATTCCCTTGTGGGGGCTTTTGTGACGGTGGCTTGTGGGGGTGATGGGTGTGTGCAGTGGGCATGCTTTGGTGATGGGTGTCCATGCTTTGGGAACGCATGCAGGGCTAGGTTTTGGGATGGGTGGGTTGTGATGGTGAGCCATTTGCAAGGAGTTGGTGTGATGGGTGTCGTGGTGAGGGTGGGGATATGATTTGGCATGCAGGTGGGGTGGGGGGAATGAAGTAGTGGAGATTTGACTTACTAGAGTCCATTCCTCCGCCTACTCCTGCGAGGCCCTCAGGATGCAGGATGTGCAAGACTTCCTCCTCCCATGCTGTGAATTCTGGGGGAGTAGGTGGGGGTCCGCCGCCAGTCCGCTGTACCGCGATGTTGTGCCTTGATACCATGGAACGCACCTTCCCCCGTAGGTCGTTCCACCGCTTCCTGATGTCGTCCCGATTGCGTGGATGCTGTCCCACAGCGTTGACCCTGTCCACTATTCTTTGCCATAGCTCCATCTTCCTGGCAATGGTGGTGTGCTGCACCTGTGCCCCGAAGAGCTGGGGCTCTACACAAACTATTTCCTCCACCATGACCCTGAGTTCTGCGTCAGAGAACCTGGGGTGTCTTTGGGGTGCCATGGGGTGGTGTGGATGAGGTGAGGGGTGGTGTATGTGTTGTAGAGTGTGGGTAGTGTGGTGGTGTATGGTGTTTTGTGCGTGGAAATTGTGTGGGTGATGTTGTGATTTGCCTCTGTGTAATGGTCTACTCCATGCTGTGCTGTCTCTCTCTGTCCTGCAGTCGCAATTGTGGTTGTAAGGGTTTGTGGGTGATGTGGGTGTGTGTTTTATATTTAATTGGGTGTGTGGGAGTGGTGTGTGTATGTGTCTCAGGTGTGTGTATTTTGATTTGTCCTATGTGGTAGTGTTTTGTAAAGGTGTGTGTATTTTGACCGCGGCGGTGTGTACCGCCAATGGAATACCGCGGTTGAAAGACCGCTGCGGGGATTTGTGGGTCAGAATGGCATGGGCGTATTTCTGTTGGCGTGACGGTAGAGGTTTGGTCATCGCCAGTTTTGCGCTGGCCGTTGCTGTGGCGGACTTTTGTTGATGTCGGGTTTTTGGCGGTTTGCCAGTTGCGGGTCAGAATTACCGTGGCGGTTTACCGCGACCGCGGCGGTGTTATGGCGGTCTTCTGACCGGCGGTAAGCGCCTTTTACCGCCAAGGTCAGAATGACCCCCTATATGCTGGAAGTGCTGATAAGTGATTGATTACCAGATGGTTTATTACTAAAGACTCTTAGTAGTGATTTTGAACATTTTCAAGTAGAGAAAAACTTGAGGAATTTTCTAGACCATCAAAACTGTTGTAAATAAGTGCAAAAAGACTGTGAAGAGAAAATATTTGATTTTGTTTTTGCTTTGCTCACTTAAAAGAAAAAAAAAGTTTTTTTGAAAGTCGTTTTACATTTTGATTTCGATTTTTGAATTTGATATCTTGCTCTGACTCTAGACAATCAATACGTTTGGATCAAGGTAAACAGAGTAAACGTAAGTATGTGTGTGTAGGATTAACAATAATATTTGTGATTGTGAGCATTTTATTGATTGCTGGTTTGAGTGTGTCTGTGAAAGACAAAGTTGAGAGTACAATTACACCAGCGTTGCGAGAATCACATACAAAATGAGATCCCCATATCAGAGATTTCTTCATCTTGACGACTCAAAGGGAGATTTGTCTTCATATGTATAATACAGGTTAGTGTATGAATACATTGAAACCATGACTGTGCATGATTGTTATGTTTGCACACAGATCCCTTCATCAGTGCAGAAAGGAATCCCATACCATAGCTTATCTTTACCGTACAGCATTACTTGCAGTCTTTTACTAACTCAATTGTATAACCAAGAGTATATGCCATATTTCTATGCTAATATAGCTCTAGTGTTTTCCTTTGTTCCTATTACTCAGCATCTGAGTAATATTGTTAAAGCAAAAAACACTGACATCGTGGGAGGTTTCTTTGAACCGGCCCTAACCCTTGGAACCGCTTTTGCATATAAAAATAATTTAACCTGCATTCTCACACAAGTTGAGATGGAATTCATTAATCAAGCTGATGACAGGAGAAAAGCAATGAAAACCAAAATAGTTAAAAGAGTTTTGCCTTACTGCTGACCAAGCTGAACTACACACACACTGAAAAGAATCTCTGGAATGCAACTCTTAGTCTCAGAAATAGATTTAATAAATCACTCTGCAAGGCTCGTAAAGGAAGGTCAGTACAACCAAAATGTGCGTAATAATGAAATTAAAACATGTACAAAGAATCTTCAATCTATAAACAGCAAATATATGTGCAAAGGTACAGATACATTTTATTCAGACACAATACAAAGCAAATACTTAGTAAAAATTCATCACCATGGAGCACAGTTGCTCCTTTCGTCTTTCTCCCAGCAGCTTCAAATCGTAGGCCCCAGATCAACTGTAAGGAGAGAAAGAGAGATCTATCCTCACGGGATGACAGGCATCAGTGTCCGATCCTCCGCTGATTCTCCAAAACCCTCACTTTCAATCTTTGGTCTCTTATATACCTTAAACAAGCCAGAGAGGAGATTTCTAGAAACCTCACTCCACCCACCCCCTCTCTGCGCAGTTTGTTGATCAAAAATGCTGTCTGCTTTAGGTCAGTTTTGAAAGGAACAGGTTGGAACTGGCCAAGACCCCAAGGTGCTCTCTCAAAACAAAACCATTCCCTGCTGTACCATAAACATCATCCTAGGACACTCTTATATTTCTAAGCCCTCGGTGAGAAAGAACACGCAGACACGCAGAATAAAAACATGAGCAAAAAGCACATCGCATAACATGGGCACAGAAAAATACTTAAAGCTTCTGCACTTCTAACAGCTGCACCTCTAACGTGGCAGTGGTTAATGTTAAAATAAAGTCAATAGGCAAAATGAAGCTGGTGGTCACTAAAGGTACGGTGTGCTGCTAAGCTAAGTGCAACGTGGAGTCAGTGGTCCAAACACAAATATCATTACAAGTGGTTTTACAGAATTAGCAAAAGGAGCCTACCCATCTTGCAGATTGTGATACACAAGGACGCTTAGCTTTAGATTGGCAACATGTAGAGAAGCTATGTATACATAGGCCACAGTCAAAGACTGTAACTAAATTTGTAGGGGCTAGTGAATGTAGACGTGTTTTTGTTTAGAAGTGTTTTGGATTTTATATTAATTGGACAGGACCCTGCCGTACCAGGCGTTTATTTCCTTTGTGGGAAAAATGCCTATTACAAATTGATGAAATGCTGGTATGGTACACATTACCTAGGGGGAGTTTTTCTAAAAATCTACAAAGTGGACAATTATGACAATCCAGTCTGGAAAGAGAAGCCAAATTACAGAACAAATTACAGGCAATATATTTGGTGCCATTATTCCATTAGTTGGTGTGATCTTCAATGATATCAAAATTAGAAAGTTGTCAACAATAGTGGACTAGCTATTTACTAATTGTGCTGGAACAATGCTGCTCATGGATAGGGGAAGGGTTGCTGTGAGATCAATGGTTTTGCAAAATCTTCTTTCCTTAGACATCTTATTGGCGTAGGAAGGCGGAGTCTGCAAACTTTTACAGGCGCAACATTGTTGCACATTTATACCAGAATACCAAAATAATAAGGAGATAAGGACATTTATCTAAAAAATCACTCATTTGAAAAATGACCTGAAAGACTTAAAGGAGACAGGTGTCTGGGAGGAGGTATTTAAAGGATTTGCAAATATTGGATCACGGTGTGGGAACTTGGGAAAGGGAATTGTGAGGATGACCCTGAGACGTTTGTTGTATGTGAATTTGTGTGCTTTAGTTGTACTTGAATTCTACAAGAGTTAGTAAAGTACAAAGAGCTAGGAGTAAACAGAGGAGGGAAGAGATTGAAATGGAAAAAATGAGAAGTGCTTATTACAAAACCCTGAAGTGAATTGAGATATTCAGTAGACCAAGGCCTATATGTTATCCAACCACAAGGCGTTGAGTTGTCTCATTGAAATGAGAGTGTACTTTTTTGTGACAGCATAAATTGCCGTCAGAGGAGGGTCTGTTGGAGCGTAAAAGTTTAGTAATGCTTTAGTGAACCAGATATCAGCATTAGGTGACATTTATATTAATGTTTTAAAAGTCTAACATAGAGAAAAAGCTGCACTAACACGTATGTTGAATAGTGTTCACGTTTTTATAATTTATGGTGGACATTATGTGTACCAGAACTGACAATGTTCTAACAAGATTAATACAATGTTGTATATTTTTAAACATTAGCGTGACTGCTAGTAGAAATTAATTTGATTTATAATGATTTATGATTTATTAGTACAAAGTTATATGTGTAGAAAAATAAATGCAGATCTCTGTCATACTTAATGTGATGCCTTAACAAAGATTGCAATTATTAATGAAATTCGTTTACATTTTTTGATTATATATTATTATTGCTGAATTTATAAGTTTGCATATAATGTGTGTTTTATTAGAGACAATATTAATGCATTTTATTTCTTGTGTTAGCATAACTAGGCCTTAAGTCTTCATATTTCCAGCCATATAAAAGTGTTGAATCATTTATTATCCTCTAACATGAATTTTTCTACTAGGTTGTTTCTCATGAATAGCATAGAGCTCTATTGTCTCATGGGTAAGATTGGTTTCCCAATAACATTCATTCTGGAACACTGAGACCTGAAGACTGAAAGCTAAAGTAGTGCCATTGTTCAATGGAACTTTTCTCATGTGAACTATAGAAATCACCTTTTACCATGACAAGGAATGTGGATTGCAACAAGTGATGTACAAAACTGTTTAACTATTGAATTCATACAGAAAGGAGAGACGACTTCGCACCAAACCTGGGAAAGTAAAGTGATGCTGCAAACTCGATTTGTGCTAATAATCCAATTGGAAATTGCCCATTTGTGTATTCCTAACTAGGGAAAGACTTTCTAAGTGTGAGACAGGCCCCCGGAGAATCTTGCCCTGTTAACTTGCCCCTTGGATGTTTCTTGATTTGCATGTGCAGCCTGTGTTCTGCACTTCCCCCTGATAGTGCCTCTAACAGACTTTTCTGATGATCTCCCTGCTTTGCTGACAAAACTGAATTGCATGTTTACCCTAGGAAAGGTATATTCCATTGCAAATGTTATTTTCCCCTAAACTGCTTTACATCAGAAGAAGTTAACATGCTGACATCTGCCTATTTTTTTTTTTTTTTTAATTAGTTTTACTTAGCCTGAGATAGATACTTTTCCAAATTAATTTTGTCCTTTCTTTTTGATTTCTGCCTGCATGTATTAGCCAGTTCCTACACATGCTTGTTCTCATTTGGCTAGTAGTAGGGGAGAACCTGTGTCCAAATCCTGATTTCTAAATCTTTGCAATCTGATTTGACTAATGTATTTCCAGTCTGATTTGAAGCACGTTTCTGTCTCACAAGTGATTGCTTTATTAATATGTATCATTCTTCTAGAATGTTTAATGGTGTTGATGTTGAGTAGATTCAACTTATTTCATAGATTCAGTCAACTTATGGTGTTAACATTTACAATTTGATTTTGCGCACTATTTACATGACCTTGGCTTTGTGGTTTTAAAATAAAGCTTTGAAACTTTTTATTGATTGGAGTATTCCTCCGTGGCCACATGGGTCATGGTGTTTAAATTTGTTTTTTGGCTTTGAATTGATTATGTTTGGCTACCACACTCTTCAGTGAGTCAAAAGGTCCCATCAACCTCAGGGAAAAGTTTTTGAATCCTGCAAAGGATGAGAAAAACGCATTAGCACAGGAACCCAGTCACCCCTCATCCGGTGACGGGTCATCAAACCATCAACATGTCATAAATCACAGAGGCATCATAAATCATCTCAACCTGGTCATAAATCAATCATGAGTGACAGGCTATTCATAAATCATATATTGCTGTTAGGTAATAGATCAGGGTTGTCACGTCTTGTCCTGTCCTGTCATCTGCTTGGCCTCCTTTCTGGCACTTTCCTTGTTAGGCAATCATACATGCCATTTTGAGGGTCTTCAGAATAATGTTAGTTTACCATGCTTCTGAGGAGGATAGCCTCTTATTTCTGCTTAGGCCCAACTCACTACCTTGTGTGTTTTTGTGCCCTGCTTTCTTCTCCTGTCGGCACCATTCACCCTGCCATAAGGCATCTTCAGGTAAGTGGCCTTTTCTTGGCACACCGCCATACTGGGTGAGCTGCATTACAAACAATTATCCCCTTTTCCGCCACACCGCCTGTGAGGCTCACGTCTCCAGGTGGCTCCCCCCTTGTGTTATTGTCAGGCGTCTTCTCTATATGTGTGGCCCACCAGAACCATGGCTGCCCATACAAACAACCAAAACACATCCATCCATTCCTTGGACAGGTGCACCCCATAAAGGGCATATAACTTTGGGCGTCTCAGGTTGATTAACCTATGTCAGATGCTCTCCAGACCATTCACCCTGCAGTGCTTACGGACGGCAATATTGAGTTTTTACCTGGAGTTGTCCACTGCACTATTACATATGGCCTGCACCACGAGATAATGGTGTTGTTGCCATATGATCTTGCCACCTCTGTTAAACCCAATCAAATGTCGTTAAGGAGATTCTTTCTGCCTAATTGAGCCAGGTCATTGCCCCCCAGGTGTATGAGCAAAACCTCTGGGTGTTTGGGGGTTGCTGCACGCGACCTGTCCATTGTCGCAGAAAGCTGACCCCATTTCATTCCTGCGTAGCCCCACCATTTGGTATCTATAGCTTCTGGGCCTTCTGTTGGTCTGCTGTGGTTCGACCAACCTAGCATTCTATGGATAAACAAGTGCCCGCCCACCCATACTGTTCTGGGCTGAGCTCCTGTCACAGTAACCAAAACATCTCTGTCAATTATAATTGCAATGGGACGTGACCTGCTCATAGCAACTGTAGTCGTATATACCTTTTGTAAGAGTTGGAGTGCCACCTGCCCACCTCTTTGATGCCAGCATCAGGCAACCTTTGTTGTACTGCTGTTGTGGCTGCCCCTGTATTAAATGAATGGGACCCAAACAAGGAGGGGGTATATTGTGCATGACCCACGACTTTGCCAATGACTGCCAAGAAATGGTGTTTGCTCAGCATCTCCCTGCTATTGTGTCCGAAGAGGGGGGCTGCTCCGTTGGGTCGTATCACCAAGTAATGTCGTAGGCAGCACACTGGGCAGTACCTTGTGTCCTCTATGCAACTGAGCTGTACCCAAGCACCCTTACCCAGCTGGTCTGTTTGATCTCCTGAGCAACAAATGGCCCATCTCCGCATCCAGCCTAATACCTACGGCCTGCAGGCAAGCTGATCCTGCATCCCTCTTCGCTGGGGCCACCAGTTCACTCATCTTAAATGCCCAAAAAATGCTGTTGTAAAGGGCGCCCTGAATAATGAGAATTCATATGGGTTGTCTGCCACCATCTCCAGGACGTTGATTATCCTGATCAGCTTTTCAAAATATATAGGGTGCCTTGAATCGTGCTTTTTTTACATCAAGTTGTTTTCAACCCTTCCAACCCTTCCAACCCTTCAGTGGGGGCCCTACCCATTCTTATCTTTGAAAACTGGTCCTCTGACACTAAATGGGCTTGCGCCCAGGACTTTGTCATCTTCTGTTGGTATGCCCATTCGATGAAGCAATCCACTGCCACAGCTGTGGCTTCTGGGTCCCCTAGTGACTGTAACCCCCCCACCTGCATCACTGTGTTGATACATTTGTTGTAGCTGGTAGCTGTGCTGGGTGTGTGGGCACAGTCAACTAGTACGGACAAGTCCACCCCCTCCACCCCACCCATCCCATCGTTCTCTTAGAAAGGGTGTGATTGCCTGAAGGGCCTCGGTGCTATCCTTCTGATCCTGTCCATCTGCGAACAAGAGAGTGCGTCCGTCAGCGAGTTCTATATGCCTGGGACATGTCTTGCCTTACTGTCAAGGTTCCCCTCGAGCTGAAGTCTAACCAAACGCCTCATAATCCTCAATAGATCCGGACATGTGGCTGTTCCCCTATTAATGGCCTGTATCACACCCTGGTTGTCCGACCACAGTGTGATCTTCATATCCGGCAGTCTTGTTTTCCACTCTGTTAGGGCCACCACTATGGGGAATAGCTTGAGAAAGGTGATGTTGCCTGTGATGCCCAAATCATGCCACCTATTGGGCCACTGCCCCTCGCACCAATCCTAACCCAGTATAGCCCCGAAACTGTGGCTGCCCGCCGCATCCGTGAATAGGGCTATCTTTTTTGGATGTCACCCATCCCTCTCTCCAGATGAGGAGCCCATTGAAGTGGGTCAGGAAAGAATCCCCCATGGCTAAGTCTCTTTTAACTCCTGCCCCCAATCTGACGTGGTGGTGTTTTTCCCGTAGGCCTGCTGTCAATCTAGTTAAATGCCTTGCAAACACCTGCCCTGCGGGTATAACCCTTGCTGCAAAGTTAAGCTTGCCGATCATTTTTTGTAGTTCTCTAAGGGTTGCCTTCTCTTTGCAGCGTAGGGTCTTGATCTCCTCTTTCAACTCTGTGACCTTGACTTCTGGTAACCTGGATGTCCCGGCCACAGAGTCTAACTAGATGCCCAGGAAAAATAAAGATGTGGCTGGCTCCACCATCTTCTCAGCCATCAGGGGGACTCCTAGCTCCATTGCTAGTTCCTGAAACCCCCTCAATGAACTTGCACATTCCTCATACCCTGCCTTCCCTATGAACATGAAATCTTCCAGGTAGTGCAGTTTGCCACCCTGCGCATGCCTTCTGTTTAATGAGCATTCTAAGAACGTGCTGAAGCTTTTGAAATACGAGCAAGATATGGAGCAGACCATAGGCATAGCTTTGGCAAAGTATACCTGGCTATCATGTTTGAAGTCCAGCAGTTGGAAGCTACCCAGGTGAACTGGGAGGAGTCAGAAGGTGGACTCAATGTCCACCTTCTGGCCTGCTGCCTTCACCATGTCAATGGCATCCTCCACTGTGGAGTATACCACTGAGCATGCTTCCAGGTCAATCCCATCATTGACCGACGACTCCCCCCGGGAAAGAAAGGTGATGAATGAGTCTGTATTGTCCTGGCTCTTTTTGGTGACTACCCGGGGGGCTGGGTTATTAAGTCCCTGAGGTAAAGGGGGGACAGTGGACCTGCTATGCGTTACACATCTTTCTCTTTCTTTATCTTTTGTTAAACCACTTCAGGGAGTTCTTTTGCTGATTTTAAATTCCTCTCCGCTCCTCCAGTGGTGCTGACAGTAAATAGTATTACAAATCCTTCCTCAAAACCCCTTACTAACATTCTCCCATCTTCTTTGTTGTTGTACTCATTGGCTAATCTTCTCAGGAAATGAATGTTGATGGGGTATCTGGCTAGCCAAAACCTTTCCCACTACCTGGGGCCCGCGCACACAAATGTTTCTTTCTTCTCTCTTTCGTGTATGTGTGATGCTTGCTTCACTTGCATCCTGAAGCTGGGTGATCGCACCAGCAGGAGGAGCAGGGGTGTCTAAATTTGAATCCTGCCCCCCACGCGCATTCATCCGTGTCATATTTCCAGCATATCGCTGGTGGTCCAGCTTTGGCCTGATTTGTGCCTATGTGTTAACCTATACTTCTCCTGCTTCCCCCTGACATGGGTGGCCCGAAAGGGTTGCTCACTCTTCCGTGCCCAAACCTTGACCTCCTTGGCTACCATAATTTTAGGGATGTATCCGGAAAACATACTTTTCATTCCACTCCATCTCTGGGTGGGCCTGCTTTTTTAACCTGAATCTTTTAACATACTCAAGCCAAGTGTCACCTGAAAATTGTCTATGCACCTCATGTATCTTGAACTAGTAAAGCCAGAGGTCAGCTGCACAGTGGGGGAATTTTTCAACTATAACAAACACCATTACCCTTAATGCATCCAACCAGTTGTCAAAGTTCCTTTCCTTCTTCACTCTCTTCCTTTCCCGCCTGTCCTCTTCCTTCTTATCACACAAGGTGAGGTCTAGACCTTCCAGCTGTATTTCTGGGAGGGTAAATATGTAAATGAACTCTTTCCTCCAAATTCTGTCTTTCTATGCTAGGGGGAATCAAGCATGCCAACCATGTAGCCTTTGTGATCATGGAGTGTTTACCTAGTGAAGGTCTTACATAAGCTTCTGACCTGTTGCTATCAGGATTGTAGTTGTGGTTGTTTTACTAACCCTTGCATTATCCCTTGCTGCTGTGGGTGATGCCAAACTACCCTGCTCGTACCTAATTGTTTGCCATTCTGTCTCCCTCCCACCAGTGTGCCTCGAGATTTTAAGCATTCTTTAACTATTGCACTGATATTTGACTTTGCTTTGTCCCCGTTGCTGTATCCCGCCGTGATAACTGCAGGCACCGGGCCTGCTTGCCCTTGCCCCTTCTTGTTGCTGCCCTTCTTAGGAGCTTTCCAGTTTATCCTCTGTCATTTCTTTGGTTTTGGCAGAGCCTCTTGTTCGGTGCTTGCATCTCCAGGTTCCTCTTGGGTGCTTGGGCATTCGCCTGCCTGTCATTTGCTGAGGCCTTTATCTAGCTCTCCTGTGATCTTTTGGTGCATCCAATGTTTTCTGCGCCTCACTGCTGCCATCCTCATCTGGCTCACAATCTCCTCCACCTCATCAGGCTGCTTGATATGGCCCTGATCCTCCATGCCTGGTAGTGCTGCCAAGTGCCACTAGGCTGCTTTGCTGGACAGGGGCTGGGTTGTGTCCCTTTGACAAGCTCTCCCTTGTCCCAATTAGTATCGCCGTCTGCACTCCCTCCCAAGACCTTACAAACAGCTGTGGCAATAACAAAACATAAGCGAATAATAGGGGCAAATTAAGGTAAGGGGGCCAAATTGAGGGCAAGTAAAAAAGGCACCCCAACAGCAACCTGGGTGCAGCCACTGGGGTGTCCTGTGCGAAAGTCTTATCTTGACTTGCCGCACCACTATTATGCCAAAATCTAACCTTAAACGAGTCAAGACAGGCTGGACAGCCCATGCAGGAATCCAAACGCTGGCCCTTTTTAGAGCCCTCTCCCCTTTCAAATGTGAAACTCGACCCGCCTCCAAAGCTCAAACATGTGTGCTGGTTCAGGCTGCAGAGTCACATCCCTGGCAGTGCAGCGGTCCTCTGAGCCCTGGCCTCTCGGGCCGCTGCGGTGATCTTGGGGACAGTGCGAGGCCCTTGGTAGCCGCTCAGCACCTCAGTCCACACAGCCCTATACAGAGTCATGTAGCTGATGAGGAGGCAGTCTTCTGCTTTTGCAGGGGCCCCTGGGCCGTGGTGGTGGCAAGAATGCATCTTGCGGAGTTGCGTCACCGAAAAAGGTTGCCCTCTGCTTTCATGGGGCCCAGGCTGTGGTGGAAACAAAATTGCATCCCACAGTCGCGTCGCAGAGAAAGGCGGTGGAGGAAGTTGGCTCTGTATATACTATCTCAAAGTGAGAGATAGTGTGCACAGAGTCCAAGGGTTCCCATTAGAGGTTGATAAGGAAAAATTAGATAATACTAATTCTCTATTTTGTGGTAGTGTGATCGAGCAGTAGGCTTATCAGAGGGTAGTGTTAAGCATTTGTTGTACACACAAAGGCAATAAATGAGGAACACACACTCAAAGACTTAAACTCCAGTCCAATAGGTTTTATATATAAAAATATATTTTCTTAATTAATTTTAGAACCACAAGATTCAAGATTTGAGTTAAGTACATAAAATGTAAGGAACTTCACACAGGTAAGTATAGAAATTTGATTTCAACAGTAGTACACACAGTTTTGGTTAAAATGGCAATAAGCTATTTTAAAAGTGGAACTGCAAAAATCAACAGTTCCTGGGGGAGGTAGGCTTGGTTAGTTTTCTCAGGTAAGTAAAGCACTTACACAGTCAGTCTCCTGGGCATAGGCAGCCCATCTTTGGGGGTTCAAGGCAACCCCAAAGCCACCACACCAGCAACACAGGGCAGGTCAGGTGCAGAGGTCAAAGGAGGGCCCAAAACACATAGTCACCTATGAAGAACAGGTGTGTTCTGGTTCCAGTCTGCTAGCAGGTAAGTACCTGTGTCCTCGGGGAGCCGACCAGAGGGGTTTTGTAGAGCACTGGGGGGGGGGGGGGACACACAAGCACACAAAACACACCCTCAGCGGCACAGGGGCGGCCAGGTGGAGTGTGCAAAGTTGGTGTCGGGTTTGCTATAGAAAGCAATGGGGGACCCGGGGGTCACTCTGGCGATTCAGGCAGGGCACAGGGGGGCTTCTCAGGCCAGCCACCGACTGGGCTAGGATGAGGGCCGCCTAATGGTCACTCCTGCACTGGTAGGTGGTTCCTCTCGGTCCTGGGGGCTGCGGGTGCAGTGCTTGGTCCAGGCGTCGGGTTCCTTTGTTACCAGGCAGTAGCGGTCAGGGGGAGCCTCTGGATCCTCTATGAAGGCGTAGCCGTGGGGGTGCAGGGAGGTCGACTCAGGGTGTCCACGTCATTGGAGTCACCTGGGAGTCCTCTCTGCGGTGTTTGTTGTCCTGAACTCGAGCCGGCATTCAGGTCAGCACTCCTTCTTCTTGTTGTAGTTTGCAGGAATCTCATTTCCAGGGTTCAAGGTCACCCCTAAATACTGAATTTAGGGGTGTGTTTAGGTCTGGGGACAGTAGCCAATGGCTTCTGTGCTTGAGGGTGGCTACACCCTCCTTGTGCCTCCTCCCTGAGGGCAGGGGGGCACATCCCTATTCCTATTGGGGTAATCCTCCAAAACCAATATGAAGGATTTCTAAAGGCAGGGGGTCAACTCAGCTTAGGGCACCTTAGGGGCTGTCGTGACTGGTAGGTGACGCCTCCTTGATTTCCTCATTATCTCCTCTGGACTTGCCGCCAAAAGTGGGGTCTGTGTCCAGGGGCTGGCATCTCCACTAGCTGGAGTGCCCTGGGGCATTGTAACATGCAGCCTGAGCCTTTGAGGCTCACTGCTAGGTGTTACAGTTCCTGCAGGGGGGAGGTGTTAAGCACCTCCACCCAGTGCAGGCTTTGTTTCTGGGCTCAGAGAGCACAAAGGCTCTCACCCCAGTAGGTCAGAAACTCATCTCAGTGGCAGGCTGGCACACACCAGTCAGTCCTGCACTGAAGAATTGGGTAAAATACAGGGGTGTGTGCATTTTGTAATAAATCCAACACTGGCATTAGTGTGGGTTTATTATTCTGAGAAGTTTGATACCAAACTTCCCAGTATTCAGTGTAGCCATTATGGAGCTGTGGAGTTTGTTTTGACAATCTCCCAGACCATATACCTAATATGGCCACACTGTACTTACAATGTCTAAGAATAGACTTAGACACTGTAGGGGAATATTGCTTATGCAGCTATGCCCTTACCTGTGGTATAGTGCACCCTACCTTAGGTCTGTAAGGCCTGCTAGAGCGGTGATTTACCGATGCCACAGGCAGTATTTTGTGTGCATGGCATTCTTAGGGGGATGCAATGTCGACTTTGCCTTTTTCTCCCCACCTACACACACAATCTGCAATGGCAGTGTGCGTGTATTGGGTGAGAGGTCCCTCAGGGTGGCAAAACACATGCTGCCACCCTTAGGGACCTTCCCTGGTCACAGGGCCCTTGGTACCACTGGTACCTTTTACAAGGGACTTATCTGTGTGCCAGGGATGTGCCAATTGTGGAAACAATGGTAAATTTTTAGTGAAAGAACACTGGTGCTGGGGCCTGGTTAGCAGGGTCCCAGCACACTTCTTAGTCAAGTCAGCATCAATATCAGGCAAAAACTGGGGGGTAACTGCAACAGGGAGCCATTTTCCTACACAAGCCCCTCCACCCCAGCCCACAGGCCAGCAGACTCAGGCAAAGCTGGGAGAGTCTTCCTAGTCTGTCAGGCGAGGAAGAGTAGGGAAAACAGGCTGGTTTGTAGCAGGGCCTACTCTGCCTTACGTCCTCCTGTTCAGGCAATTCCCTCCGGATAACTGACCCACTTCCACAGTGATAGGACCTAGTCTGAATTTCCTCTTGTCTGTGTGTTTAATGTCTTCATCCATTCTCTCTATTTTGGGGTTAGAGGTATTCACCTCTGCTAATCTTATCTTAGCCAGGGTCACCCCTAGCTTACCCAAAGAGGTTACCCATAGCTGGACTAACCCCACCATGACCAACAGGCTCATGGGGCCCAACTTGCTATTTGGCAAGGGGTCAGACCACCAGGCCAAGGACAGTGCAGCCATAAAGGCTAACACACAGCAGAGGCAGAACCACACCTTTACCGCTTCACCATCAAGGAAAGGGGCTAAGTTACAGGCTTTTTTGGGTTCAGGGTACCTGTCTACTGTGGTAGAATGGGGGATTACTACATCTTGTAGTAAACACCCTTCTCTCACTCTTTCTTCTGTTAGCTGAGGAGCCACCCACTCATGCTCAACAGTTGCCTGAGTAGTCAGGACTTCTTGTGGGTCAGGTTGGACTGTACCAGTGCCACTTTTGGAGTTCTCCCCTACTATAACAGAAACTAATTGGCTTGCTGGAACCTGGGCTAAAGGTTGTCCACCCTTGCTGCACTGCTTTCCCTGCACTGCCTTCTTTTCTTTTCTTCTGGGGCCTACTTGCAGTTACTGCAGGGGCAGCACCTCCAGAATGCTTGGGAGAGGACTGGCACTGGACCAGTTCCTCTCTTGGGCTCTGACTAACCTCTGGGTGGTTTGAGAACACCAGCCTGTCATGCACAATAGTGTGACTGGCACGAGTGTCTCTCGGGGCAGTGGCTGGGATTCCATTCACCAGTAGGTGGTGGAAGTGTCTACTTCCCTCTGGAATCTCCAACTCACCTATTGGGCCCTTTTTCCAGTTGAAGGCTATGAAGACCTCCTCATCTGAGGAGTCATCCCCAATGGCTACACTGGTCACCCCTGGGATTTTGCTAGGGGGTTTGTTTTTGGGACAAGAAGTATCCTTGGTGTGGTGCCCTGTCTATCTACAGTTTTGGCACTATGCCTTAGTGGCATCCCAGTTCTTACCCTGGTACCCACCTTTGTTTTGGGTCGTGTCTTGGGGCCCACCCACCTGGTCTGGTTTTTGAGGGCCTACAGAGGACTCTTTTTCTTTATTTCTAGTGTCACCCACTTTCTTCTGGGGAGGCTTTGTAACCCCTTTCTTCTGGTTACCCCCAGTGGAAGTTTGGTTACCCTAGTCTTGACCCAGTGGTCTGCCTTCTTTCCCAATTCTTGGGGAGAAATTGGACCTAGGTCTAACAGAGATTGATGAAACTTTTCATTGAAGCAGTTACTTAAAACGTGTTCCTTCATAAACAAATAATAAAGCCTATTATAGTCATGCACTTCATTTCCAGTTACCCAAACATCCAGTGTTTTCACTGAGTAGTCTACAAAATCAACCCAGGTCTCACTCGCAGTTTTCTGAGCCCCCCTGAACCTAATCCTGGTCTCCTCAGTTGAGAATCCAAAGCCCTCAATCAGGGTAGCCTTCATGAGGTCATAGGATTCTGCATCTTTACCAGAGAGTGTGAGGAGTCTATCTCTACACTTTCCAGTGAACATTTCCCAAAGGAGAGCTCCCCAGTGAGATCTGCTTACTTTTCTGGTTGCACAAGCCCTCTCAGAAGCTGGGAACCACTTTGTGATGTCCTCACCTTCTTCATATTTAGTTACAATCCCTTTGGGAATTTGTAGGATATTAGTATTCTCTCTGACCCTATATAGTTTAGTTTAGTTTAGTTTAGTTTATAGATTTGTAGAGCGCATCGCTACCCGGGGGCATCCCAGCACTAAAGTACACCATGAATGTCGGAAGAGCCAGGGGAAGCAGATTAACTGGGAAAGAGAATGGTTTTCAACTTCCTCCTAAAGAGAAGTTCAGAGGATTCCTGACGGCATTCAAAGGGCAGGGCATCCCAGAGCCGAGCAGCCTTGATGGAGAACGAATTACCTCCCCATGCTCTCTTGACCGAAATGATGTAAACCTGTCGAGAAGAACGAGATCTAAGAGGTCTAAGGGGCGAATAAAGAAAGATCCGTTTTCTAAGGGAAAGGGGACCCTTATTGTGTAAGGCTCTGTGAACAAGACACAGAGCTTTAAACTGAATGCGCTGCTTAATCGGAAGCCAATGAAGAGCTGCAAGTCCTGGTTTAGCGGAAAGATGCCTTGGGGTATTCATGAGAAGTCTAGCTGCCGCGTTCTGCGTAACCTGCAGCCTCTTTATTACATAATCTGGAGAACTAAGATATAGAGAGTTCCTGTAGTCCAGGCGGGAGAGGACTAGGGCTTGTACAAGAATTCTTCTGGCAGCGAATGGCAGAAGTCCAAGAATCTTCCTGACACTTCTAATTAAGACGAAGCAGATCGAGGAGATTCTTTTCGCTTATGGCTCCATAGTTAAGCGTGGGTCAAGCAGAAAGCCAAGGCTTTTTACTTGTGTTATTGGAGGAGGCAGGCTGTTAAAAGCCTCAGAGTACATAGCCAGAGGGGCAGTAGGGGCGCCATTACCTATAATCATCACCTCTGATTTGCTGTCATTAAATTTCAGTTTTGACAGGGTCATCCAGTCCCCAATATCTTTCATGCAGTCGGCCAGGTTGGCAGAGGGGTAGTCCCTACTACTAGCGAGGGAAACCACCAATTGTGTGTCATTTAAGTTCCTGCCACACTTTATGGGAGTTAAACCCATCTCTTTTCTTTCCCTTTCTATGGCTAGGTGCTGCTTCTACAAAGCCAATCTTTTGGCCATCCTGGCTACAGGAGGTCCTCTTCATTGAGGCTACCCTCAATGCTTCTAGAGGCATGTGTCTCGCCGGTGGAAGAACCAGGCTCTCTGACTATGATTTTTGGAGTTCTTCCTCCTGTTCACTAATTTTCCCATCTGAAGGAGTATCCTCCAACTCAGAGGGGTGGTCCCTTGTAAACTCTGCCAAGAGCTCCTGGAGCTTTACCTTGGTAGGGTTGGGCCCAGTCTTTATTTTTTTTAGCTTACAGAGAGACCTTAACTCTGCCATCCCTAGATGCAGGTAAGGGGTGAGGTTGAGTTCCACCACCATCTCATCTGTGCCAGATATTATCACTCTAAAAGTTGAGATTACTTTTTAAGAATCTAAAAACTACTTCTAGAACTTAAATCCAAACTTTTACAAACTTTTAAACTCTAAAAGAAATGCTAACAGGGACTTACACAAGGCCCTAGCAGGACTTTTAAAAATTTAGAAAAATAGTCAAATAGCAAAAATCTATTTCTAATGACAATTTTGGGAATTTAGTTGTGTGATCAGGTATTGGCTGAGTAGTCCAGCACATGCAAAGTCTTAGACCCCACCGCTGATCCACCAATGTAGGAAGTTGGCTCTGTATATACTATCTCAAAGTGAGAGATAGTGTGCACAGAGTCCAAGGGTTCCCCTTAGAGGTTGATAGTGGCAAAATTAGATAATACTAATGCTCTATTTTGTGGTAGTGTGGTCGAGCAGTAGGCTTATCAGAGGGTAGTGTTAAGCATTTGTTGTACACACACAGGCAATAAATGAGGAACACACACTCAAAGACTTAAACTCCAGGCCAATAGGTTTTATATAGAAAAATATATTTTCTTAATTTATTTTAGAACCACAAGATTCAAGATTTGAGGTAAGTACATAAAATGCAAGGTACTTCACACAGGTAAGTATAGAACTTCGATTTAAAACAGTAGTACACACAGTTTTTGTTAAAATGTCAATAAGCTATTTTAAAAGTGGACACTGCAAAAATCAACAGTTCCTGGGGAGGTAAGTTTGGTTAGTTTTCTCAGGTAAGTAAAGCACTTACACAGTCAGTTTCCTGGGTATAGGCAGCCCACCGTTGGGGGTTCAAGGCAACCCCAAAGCCACTGCTCCAGCAACACAGGGCCGGTCCGGTGCAGAGGTCAAAGGAGGGTCCAAAACGCATGGGCGCCTATGAACAATAGGGATGCTCCGGTTCCATTATGCTAGCAGGTAAGTACCTGCCTCCTCAGGGAGCAGACCAGGGGTTTTAGTAGAGCACTGGGGGACAAACACACAAGCACACAAAACACACCCTCAGTGGCACAGGGGCGGCCGGGTGCAGTGTGCAAAGTAGGCTTCGGGTTTGCTATAGAAAGCAATTGAGGGACCCGGGGGTCACTCTGGCGATGCAGGCAGGGCAGAGGGGGGCTTCTCGGGCCAGCCACTGACTGGGCTAGGATGAGGTCCGCCTGCTGGTCACTTCTGCACTGGTAGGTGGTTCCTCTCGGTCCTGGGGGCTGCGGGTGCAGTGCTTGGTCAAGGCGTTGGGTTCCTTTTTTACCAGGCAGTCGCGGTCAGGGGGAGCCTCTGGATCCTCTATGCAGGCATCGCCGTAGGGGTACAGGGAGGTCGACTCAGGGTGTCCACGTCGTTGGAGTCGCCTGGGATTTCTCTCTGCGGTGTTGGTTGTCCTGGGCTCGAGCCGGGGTTGTCGGATGCAGAGTGTGAAGACTCACGCTTCTGGCGGGAAGTGAGAGTCTCTTTAAAGTTGTTTCAAAGTTGTAAGTTTATTGCAGTTTCTGAACAGTGTAGGTGTTCTCGGGAGGTTCGTGGTCTTTTAGGTACAGGGCAGTCCTCTGAGTCCTCAGAGGTCGCTGCTCCCGCTGGATGCTTCGCTGTGCAGGTTCTTTGAGTCTGGAGAGAGGCCGGTAGGGCTGGGGCCAAGTCAGTTGTCGTCTCCGTCCTTCCCCTTACAGGCTGTGGGTGTGGGATCCTTCCCCTTCCTGGCTGTTGGTGTGGGATCCTTCCCCTTCCTGGCTGATGGAGTGGGATCCTTCCCCTTCCTGGCTGATGGAGTGGGATCCTTCCCCTTCCTGGCTGGTGGAGTGGGATACTTCACTGTCTTGCCTCCACGACTAGGAGGTGCCTCCACTGTCGCCGTGGACTGTTTGGCTGAGGTGCTGGGCTGGTTCGTTGGGACCCTGATCTTATGGGCAGGAGAGGGGAGGGTGCGGGAGGGAAGAGGTTAAGCTGGGCAAGGAAAAGCTTCTTAGGGACGGTGGGGCGGGATGAGGGAGGAGAGATGGGAGTGGAGGTTGGAGGAGTACGTCTGCTGAACATGGGTGCAGGTGCATGAGCAGTGTGCTGATGTGAGGTGGATGGCTGTTGGGTGTTGAGTGCCTGTGTTTGCGTCCTTTGGGGGGACAGACAGGGTGGGAGACGCGTGGATGGATGTTGTGGAGGTGTCTGCAAGTGAGGTGTGTGTACTGCTTGGTGTGGTGATGCTGGTGGTGGATGTTGAAGCAGTGCATGTAGGTGTGAGTGTGGATGTGACTGTGGGAGAGAAGGAGGAGGGGGAGACAGCGGAGACAGTGGATGTGGTTGTGTGCAACTGTCTGGTGTTTGCATGAGTGCTTGTGTATGGTGCCTGTGTTTGACTGTGCCACTCTTATGTGATGTTTTGTGTGCATGCTCGTCCGTATGTGAGCATGGGATGGGGTTGAGGAGACTGGTACTGGGAAGCCGTAGTTTGGGTGGGGACGGTAGGAACAGGGACAATGGCTGCCATCAGAGAGGAGGCCAGAGCCTGAGTCGATCTCTGTTGGGTCGCCAATACACTGTGAATGCCCTCCAGGAATGCATTGCATTCCTGCATCTGGGATGCCAGCCCCTGGATGGCATTCTCAATGGCTGACTGCCCTACAGAGATGGATCTGAGGAAGTCAATAGCCTCCTCACTCAGGGCAGCAGGGCTCACTTGGGCAGGGCTTGAGGTGCCTGGGGCGAAGGAGATGCCCACCCTCCTCGGTGAGCGGGCACTGGCAACTCACTTAGGGGCTACTGGGAGGGCAGTGCTGGTACAGGGGGGTGGTGGCTGTACCTGCAGCTGGGGTGTTCGCAGAGGTGTCCGCCACCACCAGGGAGCTGCCATTGGAGGAGGTATCTGAGTCTGTGTTGTCACCTCCTGTCTCCTCCGTGGTGCTCCCCTCGCCCTCCATTGACGCACTGGTTCCCTTGGCGTTGGTGGACTCTGCCTCTTGGGTCCTGTGGGATGCAGCTTCCTCTGTTGCCAGTGCCCCTGCTCCTCTGCCAGATGATGCTAATGCACACATGTACAGGATGACAGAAGGAGAAAGAGGGGGAGGGAGAGTAAGGGAGCACTAGGTCAATTACAGCACCAACACCACAGTTAGCATGCACAGCACCGTCACACACAGGGATCAGGCTTGAGCACTATGCATTGCACTGCATTCAACTGGCTATATGCCACAGCAAAATGAGGGCCAAACACAGCCAACTGCACCCCTCCTGGAACCCACAAAGGCCTGACTGACATGGAATGCAACCAAGCTAGGTTACCTGCATTTACCATACACCCATTACCCTTGAGCTGGATCACGCTGCAATGTCTGGCCTTGCATTAAGGGGCACCCACTAACTCACACGCAGCACCAGGATCCCATGCCACCTACCAATTATTGTAGTAATGTCCACTGTACTCATCCCCTTGTGGCTGCTGTGATGCCATCAAGTCCCCATCCAGCTCTGGGTAGGCCACCGCCAGTATGCGGGCCATTGGGGGGGGGTCAGGTACCGACAGGCACCACTTCCTCATTGGGAGGCCATCCCCCTCTGGGCATCCGTGGCCTTCCGTGCCCAGCGTCCCAGGTCCTCCCACTGTTTCCTGCAGTGGGTGCTCCGCCTGCTGTAAACCCACAGGGTCTGCACGTCCTTGGCAATGGCAGGCCACAATCCCTTCTTCTGATGGGCGCTGACCTGCAGGGGAAACACAGACAGGAGGACACCATTAACTATACAATCCAGCCTGTCACACATATGGCCCACCAATCCCATTTCCATCACCATTGGCACACACATCGTCCGGCGCCTACCATGTACACTACCACCAGACATCCCCCCATGACACAATGCTTGCACACACATCCTCATGCATCCTTCCCACATGCATTGTGCCCATGGTGTACTCACCTGTTGGTCTGGAGGTAGGACGCCATCCACCAGTTGCTCCAACTCCTCCAAAGTGAAGGCAGGGCCCTTTCCCCGGTCACACGGGCCATGGTAGGTTCCAGACACAGGTCACAGCAGCATATGCGGTGTAGGTGTCGTCCTTTGGAAAGTCAGAAAACAAGTGAGGATTTGGATATAAAATGGCGGTCACATCCGCGGTGGTGTATACCATCACCGCCGGCGCAGATCCCCATTGGCCACTGTACTCCATAGAGCCCCATATTATCCAATGAAGAATTGCACGGCGGTGCAAGACCGCCTTCTGCCACGACACCTAACGTTAGCGGAGTTACCTCACTTCCACCTGTCCCAAGATACAGGACAGGAGGTCGCCATTTCATGGTGGTGGACAACTATCAGATAAACCGTAACTGCGTCATGGCCTAAAATGGCACATACATTGTGTGAGGAAATGCCTCCTTGGCATGGTTACCCCCTAACTTTTTGCCTTTGCTGATGCTAAGTTATGATTTGAAAGTGTGCTGGGACCCTGCTAACCAGGCCCCAGCACCATTGTTCTTTCCCTAAACTGTACCTTTGTCTCCACAATTGGCACAACCCTGGCACTCAGGTAAGTCCCTTGTAACTGGTACCCCTGGTACCAAGGGCCCTGATGCCAGGGAAGGTCTCTAAGGGCTGCAGCATGTCTTATGCCACGCTAGGGACCCCTCACTCAGCACATGCACACTGCTTCACAGCTTGTGTGTGCTGGTGGAGAGAAAATGACTAAGTCGACATGGCACTCCCTTCAGAGTGCCATGCCAACCTCACACTGCCTGTGGCATAGGTAAGTCACCCCTCTAGCAGGCCTTACAGCCCTAAGGAAGGGTGCACTATACCACAGGTGAGGGCATATGTGCATGAGCAAAACCTTAGACATTGTAAGTGCAGGGTAGCCATAAGAGTATATGGTATGGGAGTTTGTCAAACACAAACTCCACAGTTCCATAATGGCTACACTGAAAACTGGGAAGTTTGGTATCAAACTTCTCAGCACAATAAATGCACACTGATGCCAGGGTGCAATTTATTGTAAAATACACCCATCTTAGAGATGCCCCCTGAATACATACCCAACTTCTAGTGTAGGCTGACCAGTTCCTGCCAGCCTGCCACACACTAGACATGTTGCTGGCCACATGGGGAGAGTGCCTTTGTCACTCTGTGGCCAGGAACAAAGCCTATACTGTGTGGAGGTGCTTCTCACCTCCCCCTGCAGGAACTGTAACACCTGGCGGTGAGCCTCAAAGGCAAACCCCTTTTGTTACAGCGCCCCAGGGCATCCCAGCTAGTGGAGATGCCCGCCCCTCCAGCCACTGCCCCCACTTTGGCGGCAAAGCTGGAGGTGATAATGAGAAATACAAGGAGGAGTCACACACAAGTCAGGACAGCCCCTAAGGTTTCCTGAGCTGAGGTGACCCCTACCTTGAGAAATCCTCCATCTTGAGTTTGGAGGATTCCCCCAATAGGATTAGGGATGTGCCCCCCTCCCCTCACGGAGGAGGCACAAAGAGGGTGTAGCCACCCTCAAGGACAGTAGCCATTGGCTACTGCCCTCCCAAACCTAAACACACCCCTAAATTCAGTATTTAGGGGCTCCCCAGATCCCAGGAAATCAGATTCCTGGAACCTGAAGAAAGAAGAAGAACTGCTGACCTACAAGCCTGCAGAGAAGGAGGAAGACAACACTGATTTGGCCCCAGCCCTACTGGCCTGTCTCCAACTTCGAAAACCTGCTCCAGCGACGCATCTGACAGGGACCAGCGACCTCTGACGCCCTGGACTACAGGACCAAGAAACTCCAGTGAACAGAGGCCCTGTTCAAAACCAGCTACTTCTTTGCAACAAAGAAGCAACTTCCAAGGACTTCACATTTCCCGCCGGAAGCGTGAGACTTTACACTCTGCACCCGATGCCCCCGGTTCGACCTGCAGAAAACCAACACCTCAGGGAGGACTCCCTGGCGACTGCTAGCCCGTGAGTAACCAGAGATGACCACCCTGAGTCCCCACAGCGACGCCTGCAGAGAGAATCCAGAGGCTCCCCCGGACCGCGACTGCCTGTAACAAGGGACCCGACACCTGGAACCAACTGTCAACACCAGAACAGTACGCGCTCTATTGGCGTAAAAAAATGCAAAAAAACATCACTTTTAAAATAACATGATTCATGCATTGTGCTGATATGTTGTATTTTACCCTTTTGCATTGCAGAGTTCAATCCTAAACACTTATTCTTAATATGTTTACAAATACTGTTTCTTTGCAAGGTATTGCTACAGGTTTTCAGAGTGGGTTAGGGTATGGCCTCTTTCCAGGGCCTTCCAGAGACTTTCCCTGCAACATGCCTGGGCGCGGTTCTGGGCTGGGCCAAGACTCTATATAAGGAGAGTCAGCCCAACTCCCAGTGCTCACTATTCAGAGGTTCCAGTGCAGAAGAGCAGCTATTTCCAGAACTTCAGTTCCAGTGGCCTTTTTGATCTCCCAGTTCTGCTTTGAAATCTTCATTGGTGCATTTTGTTCCTGGGTGGTAAGACGGTAGTTGGGTTTATTCCCAATACCGTTTATTTTATCGAGAATTATCTCATTCTAAGATCTGATCGTTTAGTTATGTTAACAATTTGTTTTAAGGTCATAGTCATAAAAAGTGCACTCGAGTATTTTTGTTAAAGTGTGTACATGAATGTTTATGAATCGGCAAGAAGCGCGATTCGTTTATAGTTTTGAAACTCATGTTACATTGCGCGCCAGCATTTATTGACATACGCGTTGAGGTTTACAAATCAGCAGGGGGCGCGATTCGTTTGAAAAGCTTTGAAATCTTGAGTTGCATTGCGCGCTGGCATTTATTGACACATATATGATTGATCACGAATCGGCAAGAGGCGCGGTTTGTTTATGAAGCTTTAAAAGCTTGTGGTACATTGTGTGTTACTATTTATTGACATTTAAAAGAAGGTTTTGAAGTGGCACGATGTATAATTAAATGTAAAATAATTTCAAAACCTGTTGCTATTTATTGTGCAACCATTTCTTGACTTTGCATGGTGGCATTCGAGTCAGGAGGACATGCAATTTTTTACTAGAGTTTATTTATGTTGTGAACTGCATATTACCATTCCAGGATAATTGCTTGGTACAATTCGAGTTGACGAGTATGGGAAATATTTCTTGAACTATTGAACCCATTGAAAAATATTTCTTCTCTAGTGTTTTAAGAGTGTAATCTGTGTTGAAAACATTTCAAGGGAAATATATATAGGATCAGAAGTTCTAGATGCAATATTATATGCTCCTATTATGCATATTCTTGTTATTCTAATTCATGCTTAAATAAGAAAAGTTTTATGTCAAATTAATCTTGATTCCATTACAGGTATCTGATCATCACAAAATCTGTTCATTTTTAAAACTGCAATTCAAGATTGCTCATATTTTCAGAAAGACTATGTTTATTAATATTTACTTCAGGTTATATTGTGTGTTCTAACCTTTTTTCCCATTAAAGGTCTCCTTCCCAGCAGTAACCTTCCTAATCCCCTCTTCCCCTCTTGAACTCTCACTGTCTCTGTGAATTGTCTATCAGAGTCTTGGAGTTGTTCATTAGAGGACGTGTTGGGAACGTGCGCAAACCCCGAGGATCTGGTGACTCTGACACCAACACTGCACCGCAGCCCCCAGGACCTGAAGGAACCGAACTTCTATGCAGGAGTGACCCCCAGGCGACCCTCTGCCTAGCCCAGGTGGTGGCTGTTCCGAGAAGCCCCCCGTGCCTGCCTGCACTGCTGAAGTGACCCTGAAATGTCCATCCTGTCTGGGAGAGGAGGTCACACCTCCGCCCAGAGCAGGGTTTTGTTCTAGCTGGCCCCGTGTTGCTGGTGATGCATTTCTGAGGTCAACTTGAACTTTGACCTATGGACATCCTAACCCCTGAAGACTGGAATTGTAAGCCGTGTTTTTTACCTGTTAAATGTGGTATCCCTTTCCCCCAGGACTCTATTGACTCCTATAAAGAAATTGCAGTGTCAACTTTTAAATTGAAAAGTGTTACTTATTTGTGACCTGCTTTATCTACACCCCCCAAAGAAAGTACATTTGAAACATATGCTTGATACTTACTTACATCTGTACTTACTTGCAAAAAAGATCTTTTGATTCTAGTATTAAATAACAAAATATATTTTTGCTATATAAAAACAATCGGCCTGGAGTTAGTCATTGAGTGTGTGCCTCATTTATTTACTGTGTGTGTACAACAAATGCTTTGCACTACCCTCTGGTAAGCCTAATTGCTCGACCACACAACCACAAAAGAGAGCATTAGTATTTTCTACTTTAGCCTCTCTTAAATCTCCGGGGAACCCCTGAACTCTGTATACACCATACCTCATTTGGTATAGTCTATACAGAACCAGCTTCATACGTCTTTAATGTGGAATACAAAATGCTATAGAACAAGGGAAGCATGTGCTGTAACAAGTGGTGTCCTAGACTAGCTGTCAGTAACTGGTACCCTAAGCATACCAAGCAGACAGTGCCTCCACTAATTGATCTAGGTTAAAGATTTTTTTAATCTTCTTTTTCTAATTATGGACGTTTTTTTCCTTGCATTTGTCCCCCACTAAATAAACCTCTGTCTGTAACACCTGAATGTAAGTATTCTGCATATGAGTGAAGCTTTGGCTGCTTCTGCCTGGGAGCTATTGATTCACTCTAAGTTAGTTACTTTTGCACTGGTGATGTCCACACTTCACCCTGAACGTCGCCAAGTCAGCCAGCCTTTGCTTATTAGCCTCAACAATACATTGCTTGGTACAGTTTTTCAGCCATAATTTCAATCTTAAGAGAAACTACACATCCCAAAATGCAGTATGGTTAGGGTAAAAAAATGAAAACTCGGCTCACACATAGCCTATAGTTACTAGGGTTTCCACCAGAAATAAATATCATTTGGTTGTGTTTTGTTATTCTGGAAGGGTCAAGTAGATGATAGATAAAAAAAAGATTTGGGGTTACATTCTCAGTAATTATTTAAAAATGAGAGCCCTCTCAATTTTTTTAACGATTTCTTCATGTGTTTGCAGTTTTAGGGTTATGTTTCAAAATTAATAAAATACAGAACTTCATTGCTTTTCTGTTTTTTTCAGTGGGAATGGGCATAAAAATAAAGACAGGCTGGTACGAATAACAGTAAGGTGGAACCTTACTTTTGTGTGTATTTAATGAAACATATGTTTATTGCATTCACTATAGCAGTTCCATGTCTGTTAATGACGCTTTGTTAAATGTTCATTATATAAGAACCCACATTTTATTTATTTCTCTGTTTCCCTCTTTTGCTTTTTCTGATAGCCTTTTACTTCCTTCAGTCTTTAGTATTTCTCCCTTCTTAATGTTGCTCTTTCCCTTTTGCCTTTTATTTTGACCCTGTCATTGTTTCCCTTCTCTTTGAGTATTGCTTCCTGGACTGTGATCTGCCACGATTGTCTGTTCTTGCCAGGGCAGAGGTTTTTTCTGAAATCAGTGGAAGGGCAGGGGATAACACATAACCAAGGGGACACCATATAGAAGGTCAGGTGTTTGATGTTTCTGCTGCACCGAATAGTGTTAGAAATGGGGGTTCCTAGTCGGCTAGGGTAGACACCTCAGGCAGGGACCGCCACTCTAGTCAGGACAATAGAAGTACATACCCAAGTTAACCCCGGCTCACCCCCTTGGTAGGTTGGCACATGTAGTCAGGCTTATCCAAAAGGCAATATGTAAAGTGTTTGACCAACACACACAACTCTAGTGACACAAAAAATACACCGCAAAGAAAACTTCACAAGTTATATAAAAATAAATTGTATTGCACAAAACATCATTAGACCAAAAATGACATGAAACAGTAGTACTTTGCTACATAAGCAGTTGTCAGATCATCACATAGATTACTAGTATTCTGTAAAACAAGCAGCAAGTAGATGCAGAGTGTGCAAGGGTTACTGGAATATCACAAAAGGAGCACTATTGTGCATATCACCCCTCTCCTGAGATCGTGCTTGTTATCCTGGCCAACCTAAGGAGTAAAACAACATATATCAGGGCACGATATGGAGCAGGCAAAGAATCCCATGGACTCCTCCTTCACCAGAGTTTCTGCGCACTGGCACTTCCTTTAGAGTGCGCACGGTAATTGGCAAAACATTCTCCCTAAGTGTAGGAGCTTCTGTGCTCCTATTCTCAACAGCGGCGGTACTCTCTCTGGGTCCCTCGAGTAGCAACCCCGCTCCTCTGATGGGGGCCGCTACGACGCAGAATGTTGGGGGAAACCCTCCTCAGCTTCCCCACGTAGAGATCCTGGTTGAGGCTGCTGCCCTCAGGAATACAGCACTGTGAGGGAGAGAGCAGCGGTTCATGCCGTCTCCGTCTCCACCTCTGTCACTATCAAGCTGCCCAGCCCGGGAAAGCCTCACTGCGACTCTGGGGCTAGCTGGCTTCTCCTCTTTCCATGCTCAGGTTGTGGCAATGAATGCTCAGAAGTTGGTGCCTGCTTGGGCCCCAGTGGCACTGCAGGGAGCGCGCTCATCCACGCTGAACACAGGGTCTCCTCTTAACCACTCCTGATCTTGAAGGGGGGCACCAACAAGGGGACACCGGGGCACTTCCTTGCGCCTGGAGTAGGCAAAATAAAAATAAAGTGCTCTTTACATTCTATGATCTAACGATGAGGAAGAAATAAAGAGCTCTTCATGCGCTGAGGCCCCTAGAGCTCTCTCCACGTGCTCCATAAGAGCAAGGGGGTACTCCACTCACGCACAGCTGAAGACAGTACCAAAGCAACAGGAATGAAGGGGAGACAGGGGGCACATCACGCAGCCCCTGGAGAAAGCTTTGGAGGCACAAGTTTGCAGTGCCCAGGCAAGCAGGGCAGCATAAAAGGTCCTGGTGAACGATGTGACAGTTCTCCTAGTGACCTAGCAGGTACAGGTCAGCACAACAGCAGGACAGTCACAAGATGGTTCCTGGCGAGTCCTTCCAACAGCATCTAGTTTCCAGGCCATACAGTATCCATCAGTGTCTAACAACATGGAGGACAACCCCCTGCACTTATATTCCAAAAGTCTTTGATATAAGGGGGCACTTCAAAGGATCCTCAGAAGTGCACAACTCCCCCTTTCAGCCTCAGCCCTGGCTCCTGACATCAGTAGGGGGTAATCAGACCATTGTGTGAGGGCAGGAAACAGCCTATTCACATGTAAGGGGTGAACTATCCTCCCTCTCCCCAGCCCAGGAAGACTATCAGTATGCAGATGCCTCCTCTGTGACACCCAGACCCTTCTTTTTGATGGGTGTCTGGAAAATATGCACCAAGTAGAGATTCCACTATACCCCAGATGTGAATTTGAGTCGGGCTGCAAAAGCACAAAAGTCATAAGCACAGAGAAATGCCCACTTTCTAACAGTACTGTAATAGAAAAGGGGTATGGCCTATAAAACAGCAGGGCTAGACCAATCAACCTACACAAAAGAAATAAAAGCCAACACTGTGATTAACTTGGAAAAAGTTATTATTTACAATGAGAAGGCAAAACCAATTACATCTCCTTAGCATTAATACATAACATCTATCCAGAAGAATTGTAATTGAATAACATTTATCGCATACAGGAGAACAAATACAAAAGTGAGCGATTACCTCATATTAAAAATAAATGGGCACTGCACACACATTGCTTACATCAAAAACACATGACAATAGTACAAATTCAAGAACAAAAAACTACACAAAAAATCAACCTGAAATTCAGGTACTGCACCAACTTGAAAGAGAGGGAATTCTGAGCCTAACTCATTCACAAAACTTTGAGGCTCCTCCTTAAAGACCAGAAAGGAGCGGAGGCACTCATTGTAAGTCTTTGTGGTAGCTCAAACAGGAATGATGTGCATTACAAGACAATGTTTTAAATTCTCCCTGAAGGCCTAATCTTCTTTAATAGTGCTCACCGCTGCTCCCTATTAGTGACGCGTTTCGAACCCACTGGATTCAAGGGTTCTTTTCAGGACATAGAACACCAAAACACAACTGTTAACAAAAAAATGAAAATCACATACACTACTAAAAGAAAAACGTAAATCACATATACTACTAAAAAAAAAGTGCCAACAGATCTCATCACTCTACCCATAACACATTCCATTATAAATACCTTGTCAGAAGGAACTGCCATTTTGTGAATGGCTAACCACCAAAGCATGGTTCTCACGATTCTGTGAAAAAAATGGATGGCCTCATGGTTATTCATTGCAACACAATACTAATATTGTAGTCAACCATGTGTGTTTTCAACAGAATTCACTCGATTGAAAACACCATTTCAAAACATAACTTGCTAAAATGTCACCAGTTACATGTGAATTCCATTTACCATCAATCCAATACCGAAGCCACAGTGAAAACATGAACAGTGATAAAATAAATTACAGCCAAGGAGCCTTAAGGCATCATTTTAAACCTAGCTGGATTAAAAACTAAATCACAAACATATGTCACTTGCCATAAATCAAACAACTAAATCCATAATATTAATCCAGCCTGGAAAGCAAAAGAAAAACCATTTTAATTTTAAAATGCATTCCTTCTGCTTATAAACATGTAACCTCAATCTACTTTACCAAGTAGAGAAAGAAACACTCCTCGACTTGCTGCACTGAAGTAGAAATCACTTTAATTGCTTATCCTGAAACGAGCAGATTAACAAAAGCAGATCAGAATAAAGGATCCTTGAAATCTCCAGACAAATGTGATAACACCATCTGACAATGACGGACATTACCTTCTGCTTGCTCACAATGCATTCAGACCAATGTTAATCCAGCAAAAGACACCTTTAGTTTGGGGGAGGGTTAAATAGTGTGTGACCCTGACTTATGACGTGAAACTCCTGCGCCTTAACTTCCCACTGAAGAAAGTTTCAACAGAAAGGATAATAACCAAGATAAACTCAAGCATCAAATTGCATCAATATTAATGCCAGCAAATAAAATGTACTTTCATGGAAAAAAACTTTAAAGAAAATAATAGAAATGCATTTCTCAATTCAGACCAATTCAATCCCTGAACAAATTAGGTGGTTCTGGGAGCTGAAGTCCAATTACCCAACAGTACTCTTTACTACAAAAGTAAACCGAAATAAACATTATTGAAAAAGCACTTACTACGCTGTACTGGTAAACACTGCAAACCAGTAAAATACAGATTTAAGAGAGCTGGAAAACATTTATCCAACATCTGCTCATGCCACACACAGCTATCCATAGCTACCCTACACAACTTCATAGTTGACAACAACTACCCTCTGGTGCCTATGTATTCCAACACTATTATGCCAAAATGTACACACTGGATTGCCAAGAGGGGACCCACATTGCTATACTATAGCTGGCAAGTTTGTGGAATTGCAAGCAAATTATTAAAAAACACTATAGTTAACAATTAACAGTTACAATAAATTCTGTAATTCATTGAATTCAATCAGCCCCTCTGTAGCAGCCTTAAATTTCAAAGTCAAATTGCCTTCTCGTTCTCATGAGCCAAGGAGTTTAAATCACCACCTCTATGTCCAACCTTGACCACAGCCAGCACTGTCCATGGCACATCATTCCCTGAGTGATGATTATCTAAAAAATGGCTCACAATTGGTGCTGTAGTGACCCTGCGTCTAATTCTGGACTTATGTTGAATGATACGCTGCCTTACTTCTTGGTTAGTCTTTCCAATATACAATTTGTTGCAAGGACAAACAATGCCATAAATAACATTTTTGGTTTTGCAATTGGAAAATTCAAGACAACTCCATTTAATTATTTTATGCTCAAATTCCTTCCCTTGAATAGTGGAATCACAACACACGCAAGAACCACACTTGTGATGCCCCTCAACTGGAGATAAATTCCATGTTTGGTACAAATCACTTCTAACAGAAACTGGTGACACACAAGCTCAAACATTTTGACTTCCAATGCTCTGATCTTTCTTAAAAGCAAACAGCGGTCTCACAAATGATTTGTCTTTTTTTTTTAACTGTTTTTATTAAGTTTTAAAAACTGCAAACCAACAAAAACATACAGTACAGTGCAGGCTACAGCAAAGCAAAGCATATTCATTACACAAGGGTGCCCGAGGGCATACACACCAGAGTTCCAGTCAATAGAGAGTTATAAACACTGCACTGATCTTATCCTCTATTCCACCTTCCTGACCCATAGCCTTATGAGACCAGGCTTTAAACAACTTATGCATGTAGGAGTATATCGAAACCACAGTTGGTCGCCACCTGTTCATGGGGGGAGATGTGTGTCCCCACCTCCCACTATCTCACCGCTGCTTACAGCGCTTACGTCCTCCGTAGTAGTGAACTGCTCCAGCTGTGCAGCCCAAGCCACCACATCAGCAAGTGCCCTCTCATCACTTAGTGTCAAGCGCATATCCTGCTCCTCTGCTGCCCCCCACTCTAGCAGATCTTGCAGCCAGCTGGGAGTCGTCAGATTCCGCGTACTCATCCAACCAATTGCTACTCTATGCTTGGCCAGTACCAACGCTAGCTGCACCAATTTATACACAACTCCCCTATCCCGCAACTTATGCACCACTCCCAGGATACAAGTCATCGGGTTGCCTTCAAATCCAGTCCCGTAGCCTCCTCAATCACTACTATCACTTCCTGCCAGAAGACATAAACCGCCCGACAGGTCCAGGCCAGGTGTAGGAATGAAGCACCAAACTCACTGCAACGAGGGCAGCACCGTCCATGGCCTGGGTCAATCCTATTTAGTCTACTGGGTGTGAGATATGTTCTGTTTACAAAGTTGAAATGCAACAGCTTGAACCTGTGATTACACGACACCGTTCGGACCAACTACAAGGCCGCAATCCAATCAGCATCCTCCATGGGCTGCCCCAAGTCCCATGCTCTACGTCCCGCACTTATCACTCCCGGTTGATCTTCCCATAGGGCTTTATAAAACTGAGTAATCAGGTGCGTCCTCTCACCCCAGTTAATCAATCCTAGGGCGACCGGAAAACCGTCCCAGATCTCACGTGCCACGCTCTCAATTTTGGCATATTGCAGAAACTGGCCAGAACCCAATTCAAACAGATCCTGAGCGTCGGTAAATGATAAAAATTCACCATTAGGGTATAGATCACCAGCCACCTCACAACCTCCCAATCTCCAGGCCTCTACAGACATTGTCCTCGCCATATCCCGAAATTGGGCCAGATCCCATATCTTTAACTCCCTGTCAAAAGGGGCTTGTCTGAGCACATGCTTCACCACCTGCTCCCAGATCCCAGTGGTTGCCGGTATTAGATATGGCGGGGTGGGATCAGACCTACCCCGACATCAGAATATGCACCAATGACCGCCCATCACACATACCAGCATACAACCTCTTTTCCTAGCTATCAGCCTCTGTCATCCATTTGGCCGCACATTGCAAGTGTGCTGCATAGTAGTAGTATCTAATGTTGGGGAATCGCTAATCCTCCCTCTTCTAGATCCCCCTGCAGCACGGACAACACCACCCTGCTCTGCCAACCGGCCCATACTAAGGAAATCAGCAAAGTGTCCAAGCGATGAAAAAGCTACGCTGCCAACAGATACAAAGAGTTCTGTACCAGATATAAGCACCGGAGCAAGAACACCATCTTTGCCATTGCTGCCTGACCCATAACAGAGGGGCAACCTATTTCAAAAGGAAACCGAGCGTTCCAGGCCCGTCACTACTCTCTCAACATTGTGTTTATTATATGCATCCACAGAGTTAGTGACCCAGATACCCAAGTACCTGAAACTCTCCACTTCCCACTGAAGCCCAGCCCCAGGAAGCTCAGCCTGTGGAACCCCAAAGAGGGACCCCAAGGGGAACAGAAGTGATTTTTTCATGTTTATCTTGAGACCAGAGACAGCCCCAAAAGCATTCAACCTCTGCAGCAGCGTTCGTACCGAGACACGGGGATCCCGTACATACACCAATGCATCATCAGCATACATGGAAATTACGTGTGTGGCTCGTCCCACCAAAGTCCACCACTGCACCATCTCCTCACGAAGCCAGATCGCCAGAGGCTCCACAGCTAGAGCAAACAAGAGAGGCGAGAGCGGGCATCCCTGTTGTGTACCCCTGCCTACCTCCCAGGTGTTCGATATCTCTCCCCCCACATGTACTTGTGCAGTTGGAGCAGTATACAGCAGTCAAACCCAAGCACAAAAACCGGGGCCAAACCCCATGCCCTGCAATACCTCCAATAGATATCCCCACTCTACTGTGTCAAAGGCTTTTTCAAAGTCAAGAGACACCAGCATCAATTCTGTCTCCACTCCTATGGTCTCATGCAGGATATGTGCCAAGTGACACAAATTATAGAACGTACTACGACCAGGGATGAGCCTGCATTGGTCCTTATGTACCAAACCCTGAATCCCGCACCGGAGCCGAGTGGCTAAAATCTTACAGAGTATCTTGACATCACTATTTAACATGGTAAGCGGGCGATACGAGGAAGGGTCCGCGGCATCCCCCCTGGCTTAAGCAACAAACACACTATACCCTGGCGCATGGTGTCCGGCAAGATACCACACCACGCACCTCCTCAAAGACCTCCAGGAGTTTCTCCCGTAATGTGAAAGAAAATGCTTGATACAACTCAACAGGAAAACCGTCACTACTAGGAGATTTTGATTTTGCCATTGCCGCCACTGCCTCTCCCACCTCCTCCACAGTGATCGGGAGCTCAAGATCATCCCTACTCTCCGGGTCCAAGCTCGGGAGCCGCATCTGCCGCAGAAACTCCCCCACTCCTTCCTCCACCAATACAGCAGCAGCCCTCGAGACCCTCTGGAGGTGGGATGCTAATTCCCGTAGAATGTCTGTTGAATTGTTCTGGATAAATGTTATGTATTAATGCTAGGGAGAGGTAATTGGTTTTGCCTTCTAATTGTAAATAATGACTTTTTCCAAGTTAGTCACAGATTTGGCTCTTGTTTCTTTCGTGCACTTTCTGAAAGTGGCATTTCTATAATGGTAATACAAAATCCACCTATACCAGTAAGCAGCATTTCTCTCTACCATTCCAACCATACCAAACATGCCCACGCCACCCCTCAAAGATCAGAAAATACCACTAATCCATATGAAAGGGCATTTCCAATGTTTGTCACGACTAGGACCGGCCACACAACTAGTCACATGTCCTACCTCTTGCCTACACGGCACCCTGCCCATCGGGGTACCTAGGGCCTACCTTAGCGGTGACTTATATGTGGCAAATGGGGCGTTCCAGGCCAGGCAACTAAATTTTGTTGCCAGGTCCGTGTGGCAGTAACTGTGCACGCAGGCCCTAAAGTGGCAGGCCTGAGACAAGTTTTGAAAGGCTACTACTGTCGGTGGTGTAAGCGACGCTGCAGGCTCACTAGTAGCATTTAATTTACAGGCCCTGGTTATAAGGGATACCACTGTACAAGGGAGTTACGGGTAGATTAAATAAGCCAATCAGGTGTAAGCTAATCATACCAAGTTTAGAAGGGAGAACACATGCACTTTAGCACTGATCAGCAGTAAGGAAGTGCCCAGCGTCCTAGAGCCAACAAAAAGAGGTCAGAAAAATAGCAGGAGGAGGGCAAAACGTTTAGGGATGACCCTGCAAAAACGGCCAGGTACAACAAATAGTGTACGTTTTATCTTTGTAAACAATGTGTCAGGGGGTTACTGTTTTGTTGCAGAGAATCTTGGTCTGCCTGAAGGTCATCAATTATAAACCTGACAAACCAGCTTGTTGTGTTACAGCACAATTTCTACTGCAAGATGTACGCATGAAACCTTTCAGGTTTTTTCTAAATCTTTCTTATTCAAAGGTTGGTAAAAAGTAAAGACCAGAAACCGCCATTGTTTCACTTCTCAGTTCTATAACAAGCTGTGTTACAATTTGTAAAAGTAAAAATAGTATTTTTTAATCTTTAGTTCTCATTTTTCATAATTAAAAACAACATGGCAATGGAAGATAATTTGCAATAGTCTGTACAGTATAGCTAATATGCATGACAGGCTTCAAACCACTTTTAATTCCCAGATTTACATTTCTAGAAGTAAAACAGCATTAAGGTAAATAAGTGATCTAATTATTTCTTCTCAATGAATCTTCGTGCCAAATCACCTCTCTAACTTTGTGTGTGCTGATTGGCTGGTGCCATCATTGTACTGTGGTGCCCGTGTGTGGCAGGCCTTACTGGGCCTCAAAGAATGACACAGGACACACGGTACTGTATGTTCCGGCGAAGGCCTCAGGGGTATGGCCCTTTATTTATACCCTTTGGCCGAGCCCACCCCTCGGGTGCGTTGGAAACACATTATTGCAGAGGCTGGGTGGCTCTCTACATCTCTACCTTCTTTTAGGGAACTGGAACATCAAACACAAACATGCTTCATACTTGACAAACAAAGTTTCTTAGCCTTTGACTGGAAGCAGGGTTTGGACAAAGCCATACTTCTGGGTCCGGGGTATCTGTTCGCTTCGATCTTCATCGAAGCTGCTCCCTTGAGGACTTAGACCCAGTGATTGTAGCAAATCAGAGGTGGTATCTGAACATAGATCCCCTTCACGCCTGGAAGGTTCGGGTTGTTGCCTTGTTGTAGAATCATCTTTCGACTTCGTCATACCCTCCGAGGAACCTCCTGCTCGTTCCTCCCACTCGTCTACTGAGCACTCTCATCCTTGGTCTGCAGCCTGGACCACCCATTTGAACCACAATACATTCCGCAACGTAGTTTGGCCTCCCCGCTGCACTGTAACCATGGTACCATCTATTTTGGTAATGTCTCATACCTCAGGCTCATATGGAGTTTGAAACTTCCATCCCGGGTGTCGTCTCTCACAAGGACCCAGTCCCCCATGCCAAAGTCAGGGTTCTGCACATGTCTTCTCAGGCTTGCCTTTTCGTTGGTGGTCCTCCGTTTCTGCAGAATCCCCTCCACATTTAATTTTGCAGGCTGCCAACTGGCATTGGCGGGAATGCAGTCCCAAGGAGGGTGTCTGAACAAGAGTGCAGTCGGGCACAACCAGTGTTGCTGTGTGGTGTTTGATGGTAGGCTCTCAGGAATTTGTGCAGACACCACTCAGCATCTTCCCCTTTATCTACGCCAATGCTCAGGGCTCTGCTCAGAGTTTGCATGAACCTTTCAACATCTCCATTGGCCTGCAGCCATTTCAGGGTGAGTTTTCGGTGTCAGATCACTAGGGAGATAATCTTGAAACTGCTGACCTTAGAACGGAGTCCATGATCGGTTCTGAGTTCATCAGGCAGGCCCGGCATGACCAATGTTTTCTCCAACACAGGTTTAACATGCATGAATGCCGTTGACATCACCAGCTCCACCACCGGAAACCGAGTGCAGAAGTAAATAAGTACTGCAGTCAGACGACCGTCGGGAAAACTTCTGAAGTCCATACTCAGTTTTTCCCACGGCTTGGTGCTTGGTTCTTCCATCAGCACTGGAGCGGGATGTTGGTCCCTTGCCATTATCGCACACGGGTGGCATCTTCTCACTCATTCATCCACCATGGCATCCATTCCTGGGAACCACAGCTTACTGTGCAGACAAGCCTTGGTTTTCACTTCCCATTGGTGCCCATGGTGAGCCAGATCAACAATCCCATCCCAGAGACTGCTGGGTATGACTATTTTTCACCTCCAAAGCAGTAATTCACTTTGGCTCTCTGACAACTCACTCCATACTCACCACAGCATCTGTCTTGTTGTTCGTTCCTCAAGGGTGAGGATCTTGGATCCATCAAGGAAATTTTGCCACTGCCTCCTAGTCAATGCTTCTTTCACTTTTTTGAGACTGGTGTCACCCCGGGTGGACGCTTTGATTTCTGCTACTGTGAGCCCTGTGGGGCATGCCATCTTTCATGGAACACTCAGTGTTTTCTATGTCTTCCTCAGTCCTCTTTGATCTCTCTTGCTGAGGATGTCTCAACAGATAATCAGCCGGGTTATTGACACCCAGGATGTAAACGACGTGAAATTTGTATGGCTGCATTTGCACTCCCCACCTCTCAATGCTAGGTAGTGGAAGCCAAACGGTGCTGGTAAAGAGAGGGACCAGCGGTTTGTGGGAGGTGACCACTCAAAATTAATGTCCACACACGTAAAAATGGAAGTGATGACAAGTCCACCTGATGGCGAGGGCCTCCCTCTTGATCTGGGACTAATGTGTTTCTGTGCTGAAAGTGCATGGCTTGCTTATGCTGCGGGCATCCACTCATGGTTCTGTCACTTCTGAAATAGCACTGCTCCCTACCGGACCGAGCTGCCTTCCACAACCAACACAGTTCTCCTCTGTGGGTGAAAGTAGGCCATGGTGGCTTTGTCCAGCAGCACTTCCTTGATAGATCAAAATGCCTCCTCCGCCTCTGAGCTCCATTCCCACAGCTCACCATCCCAAGTGATATGCCTGAAAGGCTCTGCCATCATTGCCAGGTTTGGGATGAACCTACCACAGTGAGTGGCCATCCCCAGAAAGCTCTGCACTTCAGTGGGCTTTTGAGGAACTGGTGCACTTTGGATCGCCTCAGCCTTCTTGGGATCGACTTGTAGAGGAATATTTCTTGTTTAGGGTTAGCCCCACCTCTGACAGTCTCTGAAGTGTTGCCCTTCGCCTTACGTGATGGTCTTCCAGGCTTTCAGAGAAGATGAGTATGTCATCGCACAGGTTAATGACGCCAATGAGGCCAGAGAGTGTTTCGCGGATGGCATTATGGAAAACTTTGGCGGCTGAGGATATGCAAAGCATCTAAGGCCAACGTGTGTAGAGAAAGTGGTGATGGTTCGGCTTTCTGGCGCTAGCTCTATTTGATTGTAGCCGCAGTTGAGGTCTAACTTTGAAAAACATTTGGCTCCATTGTAGTCGGCCACGGTGTATTCCATAATGGGGGTTACATGTCTTTCATGCTTGATGGCCTTATTCGATAGCCTCATGTCCACATACGGGCGAATGGCGCCAGGCTGCTTCGGTTTCAGGCCGATGACGAGGGGAAAGACCCATGGGTGGGGCCGGTCATCTTCTCTATCACATCTTGCTCTTCCAACACCTACAGCTCATGTTCCATCAGCGGCCACAGGAGGAAAGGTACTCACCAGTGCCGTAAAGCGGTTGGCTTCACTCAGTGATCAAGTTGGAACTGCTTCCCCTTTAGCTTTCCAAGCCCGGTGAAGAGGTGTGGGAATTCCTATAGCAGTGTGTTGGTGTGTGAGTTGTGGACTTGTCTGGCAAAGAAAACCAGCTCTAAATCATCTTCAGTGTGACACCCCAGAAGAGTTCCTTTGCCACCCTCTGTAATGTAGAATTTGGCCTTCATCGAGCAGACCTCGCAGGCTACTGTTACATCTATCATGCCTTGGAGGGGTAGTGGTTCTGTTCCGCTGTATGTGTAGATTCTTGCTGTACTTGGAAATCGCATTGGGGGAGGTATCAGCTTCTCAAACTGCTTTGAGTTCATGACATTTATGGAGGCGCCTGTGTCGATGAGAGCTGGTACCGGGACACCATTGATGTCCACCGTGCACCGGGGGGGTGGTCTCTTCTATTTCCCTAGCCACCCTGCAAATGAGATAACAAAATTGTCCTTTTCTTCCTCATCATCATATTGGGCCCCTGCTAGACCAGCTTCTGGGACAGTGCTCTCTGTGTTGTCATCAAGAGATAGCTGGCGTAGCGCAGCAGTATCCTTCTTCGGCGGTCCAGCAGATCTTCTCAAAATGGTTGATCTTTCCGCATCTTGAACAAGTCTTCCCTTTTGCCAGGCACACTCCCTGCGTTTTGTGTTCAAGGCTACAAATTTTTCAGCTGCTGTTCCCTGGTTGTGGGTTGCCATTTGGACGTGGGGGACTGCAGCACCCTTAAATGGCATCGACATGCTCTTCTTTCACTGCAGCCGCCTTAGACGATCCAGTTGCTGCTGTGGATCAACCCAGAGCTGCGGCCATGTCCGCTGCGCAGCTGGTAGACAGTTCATGGTAGACAGACCTGGTGAGTAGGTAGAGCAACACCCTTGAATGATCTGGACTCACAACTCCTCGTGTTGGTTTAGACTGATATACGTGCTAGCCAACTTTTGCATTCTTGCATAGAACATGTCAACTGATCCGGTATTGGTTTGCTTGGCTTGGCGCAATTTAAAGCGTCCGTAGTCGGGATTTAGTTGTGGGACAAAGTACATGTTGGCGGCGGCCACCGCAGCGTCAAAGTCATCGCCTGTGTCAGGCAGTCTTGAAAAGTTTGTACAGCTTGTCGCCCCCAAAGTACATCAACAGCGACCTCTTCACCGCATCATCCATTTCTCTTCTTGCATGAAAGTAGTGGAGCCGCCTGCCCAACCAATGGTGCCACAGCTGCACCACTGTGATGGGGTGCAACAATTGACTGAAGGGAGGTAGAGGTGTGATTGATACATGGAATCCTGGGGCGTGAGCAGGATTTGGCTGGTCGCGTTTGATGGTGAACTCATGGTGGCGCCCAATGAATTTCGAGCACAAGCAATAGGTACTGGGACAGATGCTTTGTGCACTTTCACCGCATGAGTCCACCAACAGTGCCAAGGTTAGTAGGTAACATGCCCGGGCTGCCCTCCAGGAGGTTGGTGGTGCAATGTGAGTGTGGGTGAGGGTAGGTACACTCCTGTTGCGACTTGCCACCTTGAATGAGCAAAAGTTCATGCTTGTTGCCCCAAGCACAACAGCAGAGAGCAGGAGCCCTTCCTTATACACCCCAGGCACATGTGGCCGTAGATCATCACAGGGGGAATACGTTGGCTGGGCGAGGCTGAGGGGTGCTGTATAGTTGAGTTTCAGGCTCGCATGAGGAAGATTGGGCGTACCCAGCAAAGAGCTAGCAGCAGTGGTGACCATGCACTTAAGGGGAGAGAGTCGCAGGGGCCTTGTGTCCTTACTGGGCGTGGCAGCACAGCACTCAGATGGCACCTGAGACCCCAGGTGGTCGGAGGTTGAAGCACCTCAGTCTTCTGTTGGAAAGCAGTGGCAGGCTTCCTTTCGGCCTCTTCTGGCCCATTGTTATGAGCTTCAGGTGTGTTGCACTGAAGCAGCAGCAGGGTGTTTGGCTTGAGCCATGGGTTGGGCGCTGCGGGCCTGGATGTCCTATTCTGCACGCAGACGGGTGTAAGCACAAAGCAGGCCTGGGCATACCGCTCTTGCAACGTGCTCACTGATTGTTGTAGTGGGGCAAGCAGTGGGGGTGAGCCGCACGACAGGTCGAGCCTCTTCTCAGTCACCAATGCAGAGTGGTGCCCCGTGTGTGCAGAGACCTCGTGCCAGGCCTTGCTGGGCCTCAAACAATGACACAGAGCACACGCTGACCATATATTCTGGCAAAGGCCTCGAGGGACCTCCCGCCCCTTTTAGTTATTTCATTAGGCAGGGCACGGCCCTTGGGATGAGTGTGGAAACAAATTATTGTACAGGCCGGGTGGCTCTCTACAATCGTGTCGCTGCTCTTGTTTATTATATATGTTGAGGTAGGAGTGGCCTGGGATTGGGAGTAATTTAAAGAGTACTTCATATTGGTGTGTAAATTGTATTTCCTTTCACTGTGGGGTACTGCACTGTAGGAAACCTTACATCTGCAAATGCATCAAGGGTTTCCGATTAAACCAAATTAAACCTGTTTGAAACCCATGGGAGGCAAAATCTTCGTTTGTAATGGAAACATAAAAGCACTGATTCTTAATCAATTTATAATGTTTTGGCGCTCTCTGCTGCCAAAGCTGTATAAACGCAGCCTTCATGGTCTGAAAGAATTAGTTATTGATTGTCTCAACTGCAGTTTGTCCACCGGTGTCCAGAGTACAAAGACGCTAAGTAAGCAGAGGCGTAAGTTGGTCAGTTTGATTGGAGCGAGGGGTATTAGCTTCAGATTTCCTGACAATCACGTTGCTATATAATCTTAGAATGCACTGTACAACAAGCAAGGCGCACGAGAGGGGCTTAAGAGGCAGTAGAATGGGAGAGGAATGCGGATTCATAGGTGTATTGAGAAAAAGCGTATTTCGGGAAACAGCAAACATTTTGTAGTATTTCCAAACTGATGGAGAGTGTGTATGTGTGTGTTTGTCTACGTTTATGTTAAAAAGTCCTCATGAAATCCGACAGACGCCTCACCATACCCAGCTTGAGAGCACCTGCACCCAACTGCTTATCACTAAATACATTTATGGGCGGGGACGGGGGGAACTGGTGTAACCGCCCAGACAATCCCCTTGAAGCTACGCCCCTGTAAGTAAGCTTTATTTATGACACACTAAATGCAAAAAAATGTGACTAGAGAGAATACAAGAGCGCCATTTAACTCATATGCCAGGAGTGGGTTTCTATCCTTACTGTAATTACAGGTATCTCAGTCTGTGAGTGGCGTAACAAAACGTCAGGAGGGCCATTGCGAGACATGCGGAACCCCCTCCTCTCACACAAGTTGTGTGACACAACAGTAGGGGTGAGGAGGTCCCCTCCGGTATGGATAAGCCTGCTGCTCCCTCCCCTGCGCGACCCCTATTACGCCCGCCCGTGCCAGATGTTGCGAGACTGAACTAAGCCTATGTAGAAAGATTGAAACAAAAGGGGAATTCTTCGACTGATACTAGAAAATACTTCATTATTTTGTGTTCCTATAATGAAATATGAAAAGTAGCATTCAGTGTGGTGTAGATGTCTCGGCATGGCCCATGTGCAAATAGGGTGACCACCTGGCATTGAGGCAAATTCTGGACAGGAATGTAAAAAATTCAGGACAAAGGGTCAAAAATCAGGACACAAATTCAGGACAAAGAGTCAAAATTCAGGACAAAAATTCGAGAACAAACGTCAGTTTTACAGACACACGCAAGAGAGGCCATGCTTCACTATGTTGTCAGTGCATTTATTGACTCTTTTTTAACAGAACTATTTATTCACTGTGGTCTTTTTGTGATTACCTCCTGGTATGCTACATTCAAGTGTCACAGTACGTCCTTATTCAGTAGTAAATTAATGCCCTTCAGTACTGCGGCAAGGCCATCATCCCTACCCAAATCTACCCAATCTTTCATGAAGAGAAAGAAACAGCAACATTTTGATTATGTTTCTGAACATTTTAAAACCCCTGGCAAACAGTTTGGGAAACATTAAGGTAATTAACCTTATGCTAGTTTAAACAAATTGAACAAAAACATCCGGCTTACCCCATCCGCCCATGGACTTTCCACCTTAAAAAAAATGAAAGAGGCAGGGCAGATGGTGTGGGCGACAATCTCACACCTAATGTCAGGGTGTGAGGTACCCACAACTTGTCTGTAGTCTCACAGCACTACAGTGTATGTCTGGGACTCTACATTTATCTCAGAAATGGGAACCCGGACTACCAATCAAAAATATTAAAAGAGGAGGATGAAATCGAGATCAAATGGGAGATCTATGGCAAGTGATTCAAAGGGTTGCTGCTAAGAACTGGTTAAATAAGGAAGAGAAGAACAAGATGGGACAATTCTTAAAATCAGACAAGATGGGTCCGCCAAAACTAACAGAAGGTATTGGGTATCTGGGGAGTTGTCTCTGCACACATAAGAGAAACAGAAGAGGCAATGTCAAGAGATTGAACAAGAAACACCCATCCACCTTGGCAAACTCTTCTGGTGCAATGGTACGCTGTTTGTGCTTGTGAAGGGTGAGCAGGGGCCAGATCTCTTGCAAGGTTGTGCAAGACAATTGCCTGCTTTGTCCATGTCTTTAAATGGTTTTGAAATTGAGCAAAAGCCAAACTAGTGATCTGGGTTATCCCTAAGTGTCAAGTACACATAGAATCTTCAAAATATTTGGGATGTAAATTGCACAAATAAAATGTAAGAATTTAAAAATGTAATAAGTGTTTCTTTAACATATGGCACTGATTTCACCTTTATATACAATTAGATCTAAGGTTGAACTGGGAACCAGTTACCTTTTGATACCTAGTGAATAATATCTACCATTCTCCCACTGATTTGCAGGATGGAAATCTCGACAGAACGTCACGGTCCCTCCAAGTCCAGTTTGCTTTTTGGTCTTCTCTTCTGCTTTCTATAGTGGGCCACGTGGCACAAGTGAATGATAGTATTATTTTGCAAACCTTCCCCTGCTCATCCTTCATTTCTTCTTCAGCCATGCCACACATCTGATTTGGTCGCTGCGGCGCCGTCGGGTGGCTCCTTACACTCTAAAGCTACCAGTGACTGCGGGTGGATTAGGTCTTCTGGACTTAGAATGCTTTTATTCAGCTGCACAGGCCCACTGGGTGGCTCACTGGCTTTCTGTCCACCTCCCTGCATGAGATGGGGCTTACCAGTAAAGACTTTTAAGTAAGGCTTAATGCACTGCTCATTGTTTCCTACTGACCATTCTATGGGTCACCATCTGGGGTTACCATGCACAGCTTTCTCTTGCCTTGCTAGAGCCTGTACACTCACTGACACGAAGAAACCATATGCACCTGCACTACATTTGCTAAGCCTTCCCACTCGCACAGGATGGCTGTGCTCAGAGCAACTCCATCAGTGGCATGCTGCAGGTATCTTAACATTGGGGATTTGTTTCTGGACGGCAAGCTACTAAATTTCCAAACCCTTGTGGCAGACCACCATATTCACCCCGGTCAACTCCTTACTTACAACCACCTTAAATAATCTTTAAATGCCCTATTTCATGCCTGCCACCTACCACTAACCCTACATGAGGTGTGCCAGAAGCTCAACACCATAAGAACTGGTGGCAAACCGATAGAATGGGTGTAGAGACCTTTCCTGCAACATGGAACCCACTCCAGGCCTTCTTGTCATACTACCTGGGTGATTGATGTGGCCAAACCTCTGCAAGATATGGAGTGGACTAGATAATGGACTTTCCCCACAAAGTGTCCCACGGCTGTCACTTTAAGTACATTCATAGTGCTTCCTTGTGAATGCATTCCGCCCGTTGATTGCCATTGACCTTGTGGTTTGTAACTCACATTTTGTTGCTTTTAATTTGCTGGCTTTATTTGTTTTAGGCTATGCAGCTTGAGTTTGTCTCTTCCCTTGCTAAAACCTTATTTACAGTATCCTTTTGAGTGCCCTCTTTCTGTAAACAGGCCTGTAAATCTTGCTCTTATCTCATCACATTAGCTGTGCATTCAAAGAACAAAATCAAATTTCAGGCTCTGTCTTTGGTGGGAACTCAGTGTTTACTTTTCTTTCTCTGACTTGATTTATGCAACAATCTTGCTGGATATTGTGGTTATAAAAGAGTTTTTTCTACCACATGACAAAATTTAAATAAACTTTAGAATATATCAGAATTAGGAGTACAAATGAAGCACATTTTTGTTAATTTTTAACTGTGCTGGAAACAAATACCTTTATATGATTAAAACAAATCATTGCATTAGGTGATGCAATTTCCACACATCATCGTCTGTGCACAGTATAGTTTGATTTGAAAAACTGTATATCTGTGCAAATGTAATGGTCATTTCAATCACAAATGTGTTGTCTGTAATGGCAGTGTGTTACCACACCATGCATATTCCACTCTGCACCACTCGATACCACTGCACCCTACTCTGTATCACTCCACTTTACGCAACTCCATTCCACTGCACTGCACTCTTCTCCATTCCGAACCACTCCATATTATGCCACTGCACTGTATGCTACTTCACACTATGCCTCTCTACTCTACTCTGTACCACTCTACTCTATGCCAATGCACTTTACGCCTCTCTACGCCACTGCACTCTGCTCTTCTGTAGGCTATACCACTCCAGCCTAAGCAACACCAATCTAGTCTACACAACTCCACTCTATGCCACTCTGCAACACTGCACTGTATGCCACTGCACTCTAAGCTAATACACTCTATGCTAGTGCACTTTACTCTGTAACACTCAACTCTATGCTCCTGCACTCTACATCAATACACTGTATGTCACTCTAATCTACTCTGCACCTCTCCACTGTATGCCACGGCACTCTACACCACTTTACTTTATTCCATCATATTCTGTGCCACTCTATGCAACTCCACTCTACCCTGTACCTCTCCACTCTAAGCCACTTCACTCTACTGTGAAACAATCTACTTTATGCCACTGCACTCTGTGCCACTACATTCTGTTCCACTGCACTCAACCCTGCACCTCTCCACTCTATGCAACTGCACTCTACTCCGAAACAATCTATTCTACGCCACTGCACTCTATGCCACTCTGACCACTGAACTCTAATTCAATGCATTCTACACCACTGCACTGGCCGCCACTATACTCTACACAGCTCTACTCTGCACTACTACATTCTGCACAAATACATTATATTCCACTGCACTCTATGCCACTCTACTCTGCCCCATGCCACTCTATGCCACTGCACTCTAAACAACTGCACTGTATGCCACTGCCTTTGCTCTGCACCACTGAACTCTATGCCACTGTTCTCTGTACCACTCTACACCACTGCACTGACACTCTACTCTTCAACACTGCACTCTACACCACTCTACTCTGTACTACTGCATTCTATGCCACTGCACTCTATGCCACTGCAGTCTAGGCACTATACTCTACTCTGCACTGCACCACTCTACAATACTCCACTCTGCACCACTCTACGCCACTGCACTCTATGCCACATGAGTCTACTCTGCACTCTATGACACTGCACCACTCTGCATTACTGCACTCTCTGCCTCTCTATTGTATGCCACTCTACTCACTGCACTCTATGCTACTCTACCCCATGCCACTCTATGCCACTGCACTCTGCGACAATGCACTCTAAACAACTGCACTGTATGCCACTGCCCTCTACTCTGCACCACTGTACTCTACGCCACTGCTCTCTGTGCCACTCTACTCCACTCTACATCACTGCACTGACATTCTACTCTGCAACATTGCACTCTACGCCACTGTACTGTACACCAATCTACTCTGTACTACTGCATTCTATGCCACTCTACTCTGCATCACTCCACTCTACGTGACTGCACTTTAAAGCAAAACACTCTACTCTGCACTACTCTACACTATTCCACTGCACTCTGTGCCACTGCACCACTCTACACTACTGCACTCTCTGCCATTCTATTCTATGCCTCTCTACTCAACTTGCACTCTATGCCAATCTACTCTGTCCCACGCCACTCCATGCCACTGCACTCTACACCAATGCACTCTAAACAACTTCACTGTACCCCACTGCACTGTACTCTGCACCACTGGGCTCTATGCCACTGCTCCTATGCCACTCTACTCCACTCCACACCACTATGCCATTAACGTTTAGACATGCTGAACAGCAGCCACTCTGGTGTATAACATGGCCAAAACACATTGGTAAAGCCAATAACTTTTGAGTAGACTAGATCTATTGGCTTTGCCAATGTTTGTTAGTAGTATGAGGTACTGAGGTCCCTGAAAGAACTGTAAATGTGTAAGTCCTTATTTTAAACATGCATTTGATGCCTCGTTAGGGGTAGTAAGCGCTATATAAATACAATTACATCATAATATAGGCTGCTACAAAATGCGCAAATACATTTCGGTTAAATAAAAAAAAGTGCTTCTCAAATACAGATTTGAATAATATACAGTTTATACCTAGCACTAACATTTTTTTATAACATTCCATTAAGACCATACACTTCACAGCTCACCTTCGAACACCCTAACAGTACCTCTCTGAAAGAAAATATCTTTGCCACCAGAAGGCTTCAAGTGACTCCTTTGTTAAATTCAATACATGTTTTCAAGTTCCTTTGCATTTGGAGATTTACCAGTTGCCCACATTTGCATTTCTTTAGTGGAGGAGACCCCCTGGCAAGAAGGTCTGTTTCTTAATCTGTCTGCCCCTCCCTCCCTCAGAGCACAGGAGTCTCCCTGCTCTTCAATCCAGCTGGGTAAACTAATCTGCCCATAATTTCATCCTGCTGTCCGTTGTCCTTTTGGTGAAAGGCTAAAATTACGGACAAATGCAGTCCGTTAGGCCTTTCATCACGGACAACAGGCGGCAGGGCGAAATTACGAGCAGGCCGTGAAATTTACGGACTGGTGGTCACCCGATGTGCAAATATCTCACTTAGATAAAAAACACACACTTCCAATAAGCCTTTATCTCCGTAGAAATGCATGTTTATTGTGACAACAGATGTTGTATGCTTTTATTGTGACAACGGATGTCGGCTTCCAATTTTTCATTTTAAGACGTGGACATAGGCGCAATTGCTTTCTTTATGTGATAGGAGTTTTTGCCAAATGGCATCTTTTTTTTCTATTCTGGATACCACCTGATTTCCTCAGAATCACAGGGATAGTGTGCCAAGACCAAACAAGCATTGGCAAACCCAATAGGTCTCAACTTTGAGACTATTGCCACCATAGCCTTTTGTGTATGTTGTACAGAATGGGCATTCCAGACTTTTGCAATGATTTCTAGCCATAATATATAGATGTGTAGCTGCTGTGTAGCATGGCTAAAAATAATTTTAAAAAGACTGTGATACATCCAGTGCCAATGCACTTTAAAACAAGCATTTGCAATTCAATGGGTCTCACGTTTGCTCGAGTTAGAGCTATTAGCGTTGCAAACTCCTCTTGCCACATAAACTGAAAATGAAAAGTAATACAATTTCACATAACGGAGCCGATTTAAAGCGCCACGCCATGAGCATGAAGATGACTAATCAGAACAACAGAACCAGTCCGATTTCGACTTTGCCTAAGAAATTAAAACAAAAACAAATGAGCGCATTCGCGCTGTGTAAAACCTTGAATTTGCAAAGGAGTGCTAGGATAAACAATAGAATTAAACTGGTAGTCATGAAAAGCCTTCGATTACTACCCAGCGAGATCTCGCTGCCTATGAAATAAAGAGAAAACGTAGTCCAGAAACCATACGGAAAACATGGAGCCTCGTATATTTTCAGCAGTTCGCTGGTGCACTCGAGGAGGGCTAAACGCCAGAAAAGGCATGAGGTATGTATGCCTTTCACTAATTAAATCAAGCGAATATAAAAGGCGCGCCCACAAACCAATGGAAGTGATGGGCGTAACATTGGCGTAGTAAAAAAAACCACAGAGAGATTACCACAGGAATAGAGCGCTTGCGCACTTGACCTTAAAAAGTGCCTTAGCCCTGGCTCTGTCATAGCTGTTTCTTAAATTAGTTTTAGCCACACTGCAGAGCATCCGCCCTGCTGTGCAACATGGCTACAATGCATTGCCAAAGCCAGTAGCTCTCATAAAGTAGCCATATCGGCTTCACTAATGCCTGTTCTTTACATGGAGAGATCACTGACAGGTTAGTTGTATTTAGCAGCAAGCACTTTGGTTATTATTGCAACTATAGGCAAACATGCTAAGACGTCAAAGTATGTGGAGGAGTTCACATCTTATATACCTGACTTGTGCCCTAGTTCCCTTTCTCCGCCTAGAAAGAGATCTAAGAGATTGAGGGACACCCGGAAAAGGAAATCTTTGAAGACAGTCAGAAAATGATTCTTGCTAACGTTGTATGGCATGCAGCATGGGGACAACATGAAGTCTGCAGGGGCGTAACGCAAGGCCTTGCAGCCCTGCGTCCCTGTAGTGCATGGGGAACCCCAGATTTTCCTATCCCGAGGGGAAACTTTATTGTACTCTGTTGTTTTAAGATGAGGTGCCTTGGAAAAAATACAATTAGGCGCTGCAGGAAATACACCTTGCAGCTCTGCCCTTAGTCTCACATAATGAAAGAAATAAAACATTTTGTTATTTTCATTTTTAACAACTTTCCTTCTATTTTTATGTATCTCTCCCAAGTCTCATTTTCTCTCCTCCTTCTCTCGCTCCATTTCCTTCTATCTGGATACCTTACCACCCATAAGTTTTTTTTTCTTTGCCTTCCATCTCTCGTTTTCTCTCTAAAACTGCTCTCTGAATCTTTCTCCATCTTCAGCAGTACTCTCTGACGATTTCTTTTCTGTGTAATCATTCCTCTTTAGTTCTTATTCAATACTGTTCAGTGATTCTCTTTGTCTGTCTGACCCATCCATCTAAGCACCCTTCAAACTATCCATTCAACCATTTGACCAAGCATTAATACACTCACCCATTCATCTGAAGTTAACACTAATCGACGGTAGAGCATGTGCGTAGGTACAGCTGGGGCTCCCATCAAGGTTTCTCGCAACTTGGGGACCTCCGATTCGTCACACCTGAATCCAAGAGAGTGTATGGTTCCTCCTCTGACAGTGAAAAGGAGGAGGTTGTCCTCACAGCCGTACAGTTGTACAGGAAAAATATTGATAACAGCTTGTTACATAAAGCACACTATGGGATCAGTTTGAATATGGGTTTTGCTATTGAAGAGATGGCCATTACATCATTTGACGCTGTATTATGACTGCTATAAAGACACAGACTCCTGGATTACTAGTCCATCAACATCTTCTTGATGTGATTCTAAGGAAATGTAACGATCCAGATAAAATCACAGATCCATGGATTATGTCTAAACAATATCTATTTTAAGAAATTGATGAGATCATCTCTGAATCTGCAAGCCTTATGGGGCGAACACCCATAGCTGAAGAAACTTGATTAAATAGCATACTTAATCAAATAAAACAAGATTCTGCTTTGAAGAAGCATATGTAGCTGCCAACCTGACTGTGAGAACTGATATCTATGTTGCATATGCTATCAAATCTAAGCTTTCTGATTTCAAGGACCTATTTAAAGCGGTCCAGGAGGGTGACGATTGCTCATATCTAGTGGAAGTTCTGGACAAATAAGTTCAATTCCTGTCAGACATTTCATTTGATGATTTTATGTTATAAGTGCTGCTGCATCAGCAGAAGGAGAAGTCACTGCAGCAAGGAGAAATGTCCTCCTACGGTATTGGCATACAGATTCTTCACAGAAGAATGAAGCCATTTGTGTGCCTTTTGAGGCAGTTAGCTGTTTGGCCCTGAACTGGAGGAGAAACTTAATAGACCCTTCAAGGAAAAAACATTCTTTCTCCTTTACACAGATTTAGAGCTCCCCTTTAACCCTCATATCATATTACCAATAAGTCTCCTTTCAAACAACCTTCCAGATGTCAGTCCAGTCAATATGAAAAAAAGCAGAAGGGAAAATCTTTCAAAGCTCAGTTTGATCAATGGCGAATCATCCACTCTAGGAAAGATGTAGAGGTCCTGACTATGCTAGAAGTGCCCAAGAAAGATTTGCTGAAGGCAGGATGCCACATTGTCTGGAAGAATGGGTTCAATCTATTTCCAACTCCTGCTCCTGAAGGTATTGAAGGAAGGCTACCTCACAGAGTTTCTTTTGACCCCTCAGGAAACTGGGACCATTCTTAAGCAAATTCTAGCCAGCAAATAAAAAATTAGAGTCCAGGAGTTGTGCCGTACTTGAGAAGAGGACAATAAAATTAGTGCCTGAAGATGGAGCAAGCCAGGGGCATAATCTCCAGAATGTTCCTGATGCTGAAACCAGCTGTTGATGGTTTCCTGTCTTCAATCAATCAGTCAATCAATTAAGTGGATTCATATAGTGCAATTCATCACCAAAGAATGTATCGAACATCCAGGTCTTGAGTGCTTTCTGGAATTCCAGTAGAGAGGTGGAGGTCTGTAATGCAGTGGGAGGTCATTCCAGAATTTTGCTGTGAGGCAGGAGGCGTGTCCTCAACTGTTGCTTTGGTGGATGCAGGGGGTGCGGGCAAGTCCGAGGGAGGTGGAGTAGAGTTGTCTGGTCGAAGTTCAGACGACATTTGATGTAGGCTGGTTCTTGGTTGTGCAGTGCTTTATAGGCACGGATCATCAGCTTGAATTGTCATCTCAACTATATGGGGAGTTAGTGGAGTTTTCTGAGGTGGGGAGTGATGTGGATCCTCCTAGGGAGGCCAAGGATGAGTCTGACAGTGGGGTTCTGTATGGTCTAAAGTCTCTGCAGAAGGTTTGTAGTGATCCCAGTGTATAGTGCATTGCCGTAGTCTAATTGTCTGGTGATTAGAGACTGAGTGACGGTACGTCTGGTGTTCAGGGGGGGCCACTTGAAAACTTTTGGTAACATAAAGTGTGCAAAAAACAGGCAAAGGTGACTGTGTTGATCTGAGACTTCATGGCCAGTTTGCTATCTGGGATTATGCCAAGGTTTCTGGCGTGGTCAGTCAGTTTGAGTGATTATCCTAGTTCAGAGGGCCACCAGGAGCTGTCCCAAGGGGTGGTGTTGTTGCAGAAGGTCAGCACTTCCATTTTGTCTGTGTTAAGCTTCAGGCAGTTGTCCTTCATCCAACGCTCATCATGCACCTTTGGAAGTTGGTTCTTGTGTTGACAGAATTGTCTGCGAGTGAGAGGATGAGCTGGGTGCTGTCTGCGTAGGATATGATGTTTAATCTGTGGGATCTGAGAACTGGCCAAGGAGGTTGTGTAGGTATTGATGAGGGTGCGTCTGATGGAGGATCCTTGAGGGAAACTGGAGATGATGTCCTTGGGTTCGGAGGTGAATGGAGGTAGGCGCACCTTCTGTGTTCTTCTAGTGAGGTAAGAGGCAGTCCAACTGAGAGTGTTTGTTTGGATACCGATGTGATGCAGTCTTCTGATCAGGGAGTGATGAGAATTGGTGTCAAAGACTGCTGAGGGATCGAGGTCTTCACTTCAGCTTCAAGGCCTGCATGTGTTTGCATTCTAATTCGACAACTAGCTCTTGGTAGCTGCTTCAAAATAGAGACATTGAAGTGATTAAACATAAAGGAAAGGAATAATGATCAATCGGTCCAAGTCTATTATTTTTCCTCTGACACAGGACACAGGCAGAGATAATACTGAGTATCCATTGTGTTGGGCTGATGCAGCTGTTAAATAATTGGGCATATGGATCAGTAGGAACCTGGATAAGGTGTGGAATTTACGTGACAATGCTGTCCTGGCTGAAGGACAGAGATTCATTTTGGAATAAACTGCCACTATCTCTGGTGGACAAAATTGCTATTACCAAGATGTTCATTCTGCCCAAATGTCTGTATCTTTTCATGAACATCCCCATTCCACTCACCAAATGCTTCTTTACCCATCTCTGGGCCACCCTTACTGCCTTGGCATGGGAGGGTCAATAACCGGAGTCTCCGGGGAGCTACTTACGCTACCATTTGAGCAGGGGGCTCTGAGCACCTGACATGGAGCTGTATTATTACTGTGCTCATGCTCAGTTTGCATATTATTGGCACCACCCCACTCCTTTTAAGCCTGATGTGGCTGTTGAGTTGGATAATATATTGCCCTGCCCGCTGATGACAACAATATTTCTTTTACAGAAAAGGTCCAGAGCCGAGGTTGATCTGGCCGTGGCACTGTCTCAGAAGATAAGCAGCTTTGGCAACTCTCTATGCCTTACATTGGATCATGGGGCGTGTGCCAGAAGGCTACGGCTGATGACAATGGAGCGACTGTTCACACGGGCTACATTTATTACTATCCACGATATACAGGCTGACTCGACCAGAACTTCACTGGATGCCTTTTTGATCAATAAACCCTGTGCCACTGGCTGGGAGGTGTTCCCAACATTCTTTGCTGCTCCACTGGAGCTTCAGGCACTTGAAATTCTGCTGGCTGTCACCTTCCCAAGGCATCTAATCACAAAGTTATGTGCAGCAATGCAGGAGAAAGTGCCACTCTGTATCCTTGAACGATATACAGTACAATGCGCAAAACCTTGCGACTTGGACCGCATATCCATTTCCCATTGACACAAAATCTTGCAATTTCAGATGTGCAATGCATTTCAACACGGCAATCTTTTCAGGCATTTGGATGGCTTGCAACAACTTTTGAATTCTCTCACCATTTCTTACTGGTGAACCAGAAGAGGTCAAGAAACCTCTCTGTGACCTCAACTAGCCAAAGTCGTGCACTATCTCAAACCCATATTGGCTATCCGTATAGATAGTAACTTTAAGCTGCGCTGCAACATGGCATGCTCTAGTAAGGGCTACCAGTTCCGCTACTTGTGCAGAATATACTCCTCGAAGCCAAGAAGCTTCATGTATACCAGAAATTGTGCACACAGCATATCCTGCTCTCAATATTCCCGTATTGTCCTTTAGACAAGAACCATCAACAAACATAATTTGGTCATTCTCTTCCAATCGGGTGTCTCTGATATTGTGTTACAGTTTTGTGCACAGATCAGTTACTTCAAGACAATCATGCTCAATATCTCCCAATTTTTCAATGTCAATGTTTTCATTGGGGAGTAAGATTGTCGGGTTAAGCACTGTACGTCTTTTCAATGACACATTAGGTGACCCCAAGATGCTCGTCTCGTAGCGAATCAATCTGGCACCTGCCAGGCATTGCATCTTGGTCCTGGAGAGTAAAACTTCAATGGAGTGAGGGACCATAATAGTCAGGGGATGTCCCATCACGATGCCTTCACACTGTGCGAGGCTCTGTCCAACCGCTGCGACTGAACGCAAACAGCCTGGTAAAGCTGCTGCAACTGGGTCCAAAGTAGCTGAAAAATATGCTACTGGGCGGTTTGCACCTCTGTGGACTTGAGCCAAAGACAGACAAAGAACATGCAATCACGCTTGTGACAAAACAACGTGAAGGGCTTTGTGTAGTCAGGCATTCCCAAAGCCGGAGCTTTGCACAAACTCTCTCTCAATTCAGGAAATTCTTTCATAGAGACCTGATCTAACACTAGGGGATCAGTGACTCCTTTGTGAATCAGCTTCTGCAATGGCTTTGAAATGACTGAAAAGTTGGGAATACATTGGCAACTGTAGCCTACCATCCACAAAAACATCCTGACATCTCTCTGTGTGGCTGGGGGGCTCATCTGCAATATGGCTGTGACCCTTTCTCTGGATATTTTCCTTATTCCCTTCTCAATCTGTTGACCCACATACTTCACTTCATTCTGACAGTATTGCAGTTTAAGTGGGGACACTTTATGACCATTCTTTCCTAAATGGTTCAGTAAGGCAATCATGTCATACTTGCACTCTTCCTTCGTTTTGGATGCAATCAACAAGTCATCAATGTACTGTACCAATGTCGATTGGAAAGGCATTTCCAATGACTCCAGGTTATCTTTCAAGATCTGATTGAATATGGAAGGAGATTCTGAAAACCCTTGAGGGATTCTACACCAACAGTAAACTTGATCTAAAAATTTGAAACAGAAGAGAAATTGACTATCCTCATGAAGAGGCACAGAAAAGAAGGCCTGTGACAAGTCTATGACGGTGAACCATTCAGCATCACATGGAATCTGAAACAGAATCATGGCTGGATTTGGTACTACGGGACAACATTTGATTACAATGTATCTTTCTCACATCCTGGACAATCCGAAATTTCCCACAGGCCTTTCGCAATCCCATTATTGGCGAATTACATGGACTGCTCAACACTTCTTTCAAGACTCCTTGGTTCACAAATTCTGCAAATTATGAGAGCAACCTTCTCACTGATGTCCTGTGGCATGTGGTACTGGGGAATCTGGGGAAAAATTGTGTTCGGCTTTACCGGAACCTTAACTGGCTCAAGTTCCTTTATCAGGCCAATCTCTTTCCCTGACAAATCCCACACTCTCTTTTTGACTGTTCCCTGTAAGTCAGGAGGAAGATCCTTTACTATAAAACTGGTAAGAAACTAATCAAAGGGTACTCCTCACTTATTATTTCACACTCTGTCTCTGGAGCTCTGTCATCCTCATCATCACTGTTCATCTGTATCTCGATGCCATCATTTGAGCAAGTAATCGAGCACCTTGTTTTACACAGCAAGACCCTTCCCAATAGGGATACTGGACTTGAATCACAGACTACGAATTTGCGTAATCCTTTAAAGTTGCCAATTTTAACCTGAACTGGTTCTGTAATTGGGTTGGTCATGTACTGATTAGCTATTCCTACCATCTGGACTGTTTTTCCTGAAAGGGGCAGGTTTGGAACTTCTGCAGTTCTCACTGTAGAGCGTGTAGCTCCTGTGTCAACCAAGAAGTAAACTTTATGACCCATTACTTTTCCCTTCACATATGGACCTTTCTGATCTACTTCTAAGGAAGCTGCATTCTCCTCTTCATCATAACTCTTGCTCACCCAATCATCGTTTACTCCATTCTCACTGTGTAACGTGAATTGGTGTACTGTGTTATTACTCTGGTTAAACTTCTGACCTGTGACCTGTTGAGGAAGCATTACCTGCTGCTGTTCCATTGGGGCTTGAGGTATTTAGATTTGCAGTCTATGTACCATTTGAACCTGCTATTACATTGGCTGCAACTGTGCCATTTGCACACGTGGCATTTTCACCTGCTGCATGGGTTGAAAATTCTTCATCTGATTCACATTGCTTTACAAATTTTGATTTTGACCTCTCATTGTCGGTCTTCTCATATTTTGGAACAAATTGGTGTCATTTGTTTGCTGAACAACACCTTCGTGTACTATCATCGGACACTCCTGCTTCCAATGTCCGATTGCTCCGCAAGTGTGAGAAGGCAACAATCTCTTCATTCCCTGCACATCATTCTGAATCACTACAGTACCCAAATCAGGACTACGGTTTCCATTTCCAATTCCTCTGTGACCTCTGCCTCTCGACTGATTTTGAAATACCACATTCCCCTGCTGTTGCTGCTGCTGTGGAAAATTTCCCTGCATCCCTGTCTGTGACGCTCTAATGTGCATCACCCTCGCCTTTTCTTTCAACTTTCTCTGCTTCAACTCAATCTCGTCACTACAGTACTTTGCATACTGCAATACTTCATCAATTGACTTTGCTTGCCAGCAAATCCAATGACTTTTAATCATCTGGCTAATTTCAGGTAACTATCCTTCCACAAATCTAAACACAAAATGATTCATGTCTTTCGGATCAATTGTTTCTGTACCACTGTAATGCTTAAATGCCTGCAACGTTCTCTCAAGCATGTATTGACTCTTTTGCTTCCTGAGCTGTCCTGTCTATTCTCTGACAGTCAATGTTTTGGGGCGAAATTCTTGTTTTAAAAAATTCAATCACTTTGTAGTAGTATTTCATTACCTCAGGAGATGGTGCACCTGTAATCAGATCTCTCTCTCGTTCTTTTGTGGGCCAATCTATACTCCTCTTGCACTCCATCCATAAATCAGCTGGAACTACTATCTCTAATAGAGGTTTCAAGTCCACCCACAGGCATTTTGCAAGTTTCACAAACCTGTCTGTCTGCTGGTACCATTCTACTGGTTTCTCTCTCAACCTGCGATAGTCATTTGTAAAGGACAGAATGTCACTTCTGCTCCAAGGGACATGAATAAAATTCCCTCCTGGAGTCTCTCTCATTTGTAAAACCTTTACTGGATCATCGCCCTGCTGCACATTTGCAGTAAGATTTGCAGAATCCCTTTTCCTTTTATCTTACTTTTTTACCCATCTGCCTTCCCACTTATCTAATGCTCCCCATGTCTGTACACTTTGAAGCAACTCCCGAAAGGTGTGCCTTCATTCCTGCAGATCTCATGTGTTCAAAACCCTTTGAGTCAAAATCTAACCTGTAACTCCTCTTCAAATATTTTGTTTTCTCTAATTCTATTCCGTATTTCTCAGCTACATCTGCTAGCTTTTGATGCACATTGCTTGCTTCCCTTGTTATTTTCGGACACAAGTATCTCAATTCCGCTTCGGTGTAAGATTCGAGTCTGTTCACACCCATAGTTCCTTCAATGAGCTAACCTGCTCCCAGTCCTAATCTCATATAGCTCAAGTACTCTTCTCCCCTAGGAGCGGTCTGAAGGGTATTCAGCTTATCTAACCATTCCGTCAACTGCTGGACAGTCAAATCTTGTAGCAAAATGTTGTTGGGCTGAGTACTTTGCAACGGTTGCACAGTTAGCTTTGGGGACTGTGGTGTCAGTAATTTCAGGCTATGACTGGTATTTGACCCTGCTACAGTATCCAGAGGAATTCTGAAGGGACTAAGGTCTAGCAATGATCTGGTTCTATCAAAGGGCTGTCCCACACGAGAGACTACTCTGGCACCTCCATTGAGTTCTCCCCTCATTGTATCCTAACTCAGGACTACCTGTCCATTTGTACTGGTATTTTCCTGTGCAAATAAAGGTATGACAGGACCAATGGTGACAGGCACAGATACAGCGTCTGGGATTGGTCTGACATTCGGGTTCTGTCACGTATTCTGGCTCATCAGCACAGACATGTCTGTCTGTATCCCTGTATTAGGAGTGTACTTTGGAACTGCTTGTGACTGCATTTAAGGCAGTAAGAGTGGGGTTGGTTCTGCCTGAACCAATGTTGGTTTTGAAAAAAACCTGTCCTGTTGGCACTATTAGGTTTGTGGCAGTTTCCACAATGGGTACATCAGGGTATATTATTGGGACATTCGGCTGTGTCATCTGATTTTGTGGTGCCACTGTAGTAGGCGATTAAGACTGCTCTGCATTGGGCTCTGTCATGCCAGGATTAATCTGTACTGGACTCGTCATCATTTTAACTGGTGTTGGTGCTGAAGGGTTTACACTGTTGTTCAGACCGCACTCTTGTGCTGCATATAGTGGGGGACGATTTCTCAATAACTGCAAAAAAAACTCATCATCGTCTGACTCTTCCTCAAGTGTTAAAGATCTCCTAGACTCTTTTGATCTCCGCTCCCTACTCTCGGAAGGGCTTCTATTTGTCTTTATTGTGGCTTTCCTTCCTTCTCTCTCACTGTACTGCGGAATTTCAGGAAACAATTTAATCCCCTGTAAAGTTTTGGTTCTCCAAAATTTCTAATTGCTGTCCCATATAGCCTCTGCTAGTGTCTTTTCTGCCTTTCTCATTCTCCACTCGAACTTCTGTTGCTGTTGCAGTCTGGCTACTAATTCCCAGATTGCTAATGCCTCGAACTGTGCTGGTCTCGGAGGAGGTTTCAAGTCATATGGCACCCTCCTCAAATTCTCTAAGCTACTCAAATTGAATGTTCCATGGGCAGGAAACGCTAAGCTCCCATCTTTCTCTGTCACTTTGCACCACTGTTTCAGCCAAAGACATGACGCAGCACCCTTTTCCTCAATTACAATGTAAGCTGGTGTACCTTCTGGCGGTGCGATATTTCCTATACTCGTTGTAATGTACGTATCTCCCCTTAGTGCACTCTTTAAAGTTTTGAAAAATGTCATTTCTATGAACTTTTTGTTATTCTAAATCAAATCAGGAAGTGACTTTTAATCCTAGAATCCTTTTCACCGACCTTCTCAACCAATTGCGCTTCATGGTTGTCCGCCAATCCGTGCGCGACCCTTCTCACTAACCAACCTATCCCAGCGTGGCTCCAATGACGTCACTCTCACACGTACTGCGGCTGACAAAGTCTTGCGGCTTGTCCTCCTAACCTCAGATTCACACTAGACTAATGCAAAATTATTGCGAGCACTAAACAAAATCAAAAACCAATTTGTCTGTTTACTACAGGTAGGGTACCACAATTGCTTCAGAAACCTTACAGATTTTTCACTAACGGCTTTCGCTCTAACAGCTACTCTCTTTCTCAGTTTCCCTGATTCGCAAGCAAATTTCGACCTGCAAATTTTACTCTCAACTGATCAGTGGGTATGTCCTGGTGCACATAGGACTCACCTGAGCTCAGTAGAAAATCCTTTCACACACTTTGGACTCACACTCTGATTTGTCGACCAGGCCCGATCAACTTATCAACCAGACAAATGACAACAAAAACCAAGTGTCTCATACACTTTTCAATATACACCAGAGTCTTAAGCCACGGAGGGTCTGTATACCAACAATCATGTGGACAATTTTTGACCACAAAGCGCCACACACACATGTTCGACGACTTCCCTACTCTCACACTTCGGAGTGCGCACACTCCTTCTACAACTCCATTTGGAGTACGCAAACTCCCTAAACCCTTACAGACATCACTATTCACCTGCGATTTGCATAACCTGTGCAAGCACAAAACCTATTTCTTTCACACTGTCACTAGAACGCTGGGTACATCCTCAAACAATCATTAGCAAGCTCCAAGGTTCTGGGAAAGTCATTCTAAGGACATAGGGGCACAATTTCTCTCCACTTTGTATCATCGAATCTGAAAATCCAAACTTTCACCAATTTCTCTCACCAAATCTGTGAATTACTTTGCTCTTTGTATGAGACTAACCATTACCCCACTGCCATCTCTGGGAAAACCTGCTATTTCTTGCTTACTATCTCTGGGGCCAAATACTCTTCTACCTATCTCTAAACTTTATGATGGGCTTTTAAAGAGACAAACCATGTACCAGGCCTTTATGATGGGCTCTTAAGGAGTCTAACCATCCTCTGCTATCACCTCTGCTAACGCACCTGACCTTATTTGGTTATTTATCATTAGTTTATAGGCGGACATGTTGGAGGTTCGATGGACCTTTTGACTGCGCTTAGAGTAGTTCCCACCATAAGACTCTGTACTGATACAAATCAATAGCAATGACAATCAATAACATCAATACAGGGAGTGCAGAATTATTAGGCAAGTTGTATTTTTGAGGATTAATTTTATTATTGAACAACAACCATGTTCTCAATGAACCCAAAAAACTTATTAATATCAAAGCTGAATATTTTTGGAAGTAGTTTTTAGTGTGTTTTTAGTTTTAGCTATGTTAGGGGGATATCTGTGTGTGCAGGTGACTATTACTGTGCATAATTATTAGGCAACTTAACAAAAAAAAAAAATATACCCATTTCAATTATTTATTATTACCAGTGAAACCAATATAACATCTCAACATTCACAAATATACATTTCTGACATTCAAAAACAAAACAAAAACAAATCAGTGACCAATATAGCCACCTTTCTTTGCAAGGACACTCAAAAGCCTGCCATCCATGGATGCTGTCAGTGTTTTGATCTGTTCACCATCAACATTGCGTGCAGCAGCAACCACAGCCTCCCAGACACTGTTCAGAGAGGTGTACTGTTTTCCCTCCTGGTAAATCTCACATTTGATGATGGACCACAGGTTCTCATTGGGGTTCAGATCAGGTGAACAAGGAGGCCATGTCATTAGATTTCCTTCTTTTATACCCTTTCTTGCCAGCCACACTGTGGAGTACTTGGACGCGTGTGATGGAGCATTGTCCTGCATGAAAATCATGTTTTTCTTGAAGGATGCAGACTTCTTCCTGTACCACTGCTTGAAGAAGGTGTCTTCCAGGAACTGGCAGTAGGACTGGGAGTTGAGCTTGACTCCATCCTCAACCCGAAAAGGCCCCACAAGCTCATCCTTGATGATACCAGCCCAAACCAGTACTCCACCTCCACCTTGCTGGCGTCTGAGTCTGACTGGAGCTCTCTGCCCTTTACCAATCCAGCCACGGGCCCATCCATCTGGCCCATCAAGACTCACTCTCATTTCATCAGTCCATAAAACCTTAGAAAAATTAGTCTTGAGATATTTCTTGGCCCAGTCTTGACGTTTCAGCTTGTGTGTCTTGTTCAGTGGTGGTCGTCTTTCAGCCTTTCTTACCTTGGCCATGTCTCTGAGTATTGCACACCTTGTGCTTTTGGGCACTCCAGTGATGTTGCAGCTCTGAAATATGGCCAAACTGGTGGCAAGTGGCATCGTGGCAGCTGCACGCTTGACTTTTCTCAGTTCATGGGCAGTTATTTTGCGCCTTGGTTTTTCCACACGCTTCTTGCGACCTTGTTGACTATTTTGAATGAAACGCTTGATTGTTCGATGATCACGCTTCAGAAGCTTTGCAATTTTAAGAGTGCTGCATCCCTCTGCAAGATATCTCACTATTTTTGACTTTTCTGAGCCTGTCAAGTCCTTCTTTTGACCCATTTTGCCAAAGGAAAGGAAGTTGCCTAATAATTATGCACACCTGATATAGGGTGTTGATGTCATTAGACCACACCCCTTCTCATTACAGAGATGCACATCACCTAATATGCTTAATTGGTAGTAGGCTTTCGAGCCTATACAGCTTGGAGTAAGACAACATGCATAAAGAGGATGATGTGGTCAAAATACTCATTTGCCTAATAATTCTGCACTCCCTGTAGTCATAGGAGTCAGTAATTCCCATGCACCATGACCTCTAGGCTAATCACACCTTATGTAAAGGTTAAAATGTTTATTTCCCTATATTAACAATGCTAATATCACATAACTTAGTCTCAAAATCAAATGATAAGGATACAGAAACAATACTAGCTGCCCAAACCTCCTAAAGAATTGCAATTTAACCAAGGCTTGGACCACTACAGTCTAAGGTAACAGTACACATCAATAGCAAGAATAACTGTGCAATAGAAATGGCATACATTTAGATTCAGCAAAGAAAAGACATCAACTGTTATTACATGTAGCGAGCATCATCAGTGAGTATCCTAACTAACCTTCAGATTAAATTAGCATGTTTGGGCTTCATGCAAAACAATTAAGTCAACACAAATTTGAAGAACATCTAACTATGGCTCTGTCAAAATGGGTGGTTGTGGTACCTGGGGACACAAGCAAATATACATAACAATCAGTAACATCTTCTTATACCTTGCCTCAGTATGGTTTAGCAAGCTGTGACAGTCTTTGTCAACTGGACATCTGTTCGGTCAGCAAAGCATCAGAATTCAGCATTAAAGTTCAGGAAAGTAAAGTCTCTTCATGCATTTCGGAAAGATAATATCTAAACACTCAAGAAGAACGGGGAGAATGGCGTATCTCCTCTCGGTGAAGTCTGGCTAAGTTAGATTCCCTAAAACTACTTCCCACATTGCTATTGGTCAAAGAATTGTACGTTTACGCTTAGTCCAATGAAAGTAGAACTTCAAATCTAAGAATTTACTAGACCGCTGTTCACATGGTGATGATTGGCTCCTCTTCTCCTGTTCCCGTCGTTGGGCTCGTCAGGTAACAAATTTGCATAGGTTTATACTCCAGTCTGTGCATCCATTGTCTGCTCCTGGGAACGTCATCTTTACACACACTAAGTTATACAATGTATCCTTAGCTAGTACAGCATTTTCTAGCAAGAAGTTCTCATGGGAAAGAATTTCAGCTACTAGCATTTGGTCAACGCAGTGGAAAATCACAGTTTAATTCTCTAAACAGCCATTTTATAGTGTGCCTGAGAAATGCAGCATGACATGAGTCCGTGCAACTAGGCCCAAGACCTTGCTAAATTAAGGCCTATGATTAATAAAGCAAATACATAATACATAACGTTTAATATGACATGCTACTTCATTAATCCAAACATGAGCTCAACATTTTACATGAATAAGCTATTAATAAGTATACTTCGTGATCATTGGTGGCCATTGAAGTAGGCACTATTTCAAATGCGTGTATTATTTTTCTACTTTAACTTATTTCTACACAGATTCAACATTCAGAATACTTGAATATTCATTAGTAAAAATTCAGTGTTAACACAAGTTGCAAGTAAATAGGCAAAAGGGTAAATGCCCCACCAGGAGCTGCATCCTACTGTTCAGCCTATTCTCACCAACTGATAGTCTCTGCACTCAAGCACTCATCAGTATTGCATTACATCACACACACTGGCTAAGTAGCAGGGAACTACATAACCATTGAGTGGGGGCATCACAACAACATCAGGTTACAACACAAAGGTCATCAGAATTTTGTAAATCTTCACTATCCTACTCCGAACTATGTAACGCTTGACAACTATGTAGTCTTATATATGTAACATAGACCAAAACATTTATACCATTCGAGTACCTCCTGTTATAGCCGTCGCCACGTAATTCACTTACCTGCGCTCTAGAGATAATTAGGCTTGCAGCGTGTGGCGCTACATAAACAAAACATGTGAGTGAACCATTCCATTCCAAGATGGCCGCCCTGTTCGATATGCCCGGGTTTGTCATCAGCTATCCCCTTGCTGCTCAGATCACTGTCCTCCGCATTCGTGGGCGTTCCGTGATTTCCAGTACATCAGTGCGTTTTTTTAGTGCACGACGTGATGTTTCTGCAAGAAGATAGTGAAACAGGCATTAGTGATTCCGATTGCCAAAGCGGGGACGTAAATACAGCTGAGTAAAGCAGGTCTAGAGGGGAGGTGTAGTGTCCATGGTGCACCGGGCGTACTTGAAGCGGTCGCTTCCGGTGCTATTTCAGCATTAGCAGCATGAAGAAGGAGCAAGTGTTACACTGCCAGTTCTCGGTGTGGTATCCACTGTTCCGGAAGCTCAGCATTCGCAGGTACCGGAGGCTTCTTAATACAGGATGCGTGCACCTGCTGTGCTGAGAATTGGACTGGCGCAGTTTCGGGATTGGGCATGGGATGGTGCCCTAAAGAGTAATACAGCTTAAACACTGTTTCTTGGGGGCAGAGCTGCCAGCGGGGCTCTCGCTTCCCTGCTACCCGTATTCTCTCCAATGAGTCTAGCCTGCGCCGGTGTACTCAACGAATTAATTCCATAGCTTTCTATCATGTATAAGTAGCTCACCCAGTTCAGCACTTTTCTGTGGATATTGGTACTTGTCCTAGTTTAGTAAAGGAAATAAAGAAATACAAATCTCAAAATACAAAGTAAAGGCACTGGGCTATGTAAGCTATTTATGTATCAGTTTGGGAAACTATTGAGCCCTGTCCATCACTGGGAAGACTAAAGTTGCCCAAGACTACGCTCCATTACTTGTCATCCAGCATCATGTGTCCCATCCAGTTCGTTCCATGCCTTCTCGGCTTTCCTCAGAATTTTTCAGCGTTCGTTGCAATTGATGTTCATAATCACTCTATTAGGGTACTCGCCCCATTCCTCTTTAATTATGTGTACACATTCTCACCGGGGTCCAGCCATGCACCGTGTTAACTCACCCTCGTCTCTGTAGTGCACACTTACCAATTTTCCGTGACCAAAAAGAGGTAGTCTTTTCCCAGTTCTAAGACCAATTAGTTTAATAATGAAATCACAAGAAATTACATCACACAGAGATAGAAATCGATTTACTTGCTACGAAACCCGGATCAGAGAAAAGGACAGTATGGCTCTGAGGCAAGATGACATCATATGCCATACACGTTGTTTGCTCTCTTAATAATGTTAAACATTTACAATAATCCTCGTTTAAAACTGCAGTGGCCTATTTTACAGAAACAACCAGTTAGCTAAATTTTGCAGAAATTTGGAAATACCATTTTTGATTTATTTTACTTTTTATAAATTACCTGTAGATTTCTCATGTCAATGTGTAATTGAGCTCAGACATGGCTGACAATTGGCGCTATTTTTTAAACCGACACGTGAAACTTGGTATTACGTTTTTAAACTGCATTTAGAGTATTAAATGAGATATGCTGAGTGTATTATTTTTTTGTTATCAAAGAAAGCTGCTGTTAATGTAGGCATGTGTTCTGCTGTTGCTCTTCATCCAGCTTTAAAGCATAAACGCTCTGCACAGTTGGACGTCATTAGAAGATAGAAGGGTAATGGTGTGAAGTACTCCATCAATTCCTCAGTTCAGACGTAATCTTCCATAGGGCCTCTTTCACACATAAAGGGAATCATACTGGTGTGAAGGTGGGTTTGAACACTTTATTAGATCCTCTTTCACACATAAAGGGGATCATACTGGTATAAAGGAGGGTATGAATGCTTTATGAGACCAGATGACACGCTTATAGTAGTTGTAAATGCAAACAGCTACATGCTTGGATGCAAGGTGACATCTTTCAGCCTCCTTCTGCCTTGGGTAAGTGAAACGGAGTCCCCGCTCTAAAATTAGTCCGGGGTGCTCTGTACACCCTGGCTTTATTAGTGGTCTCTAGTGACCACAATATCTCTTCTTTTGCATGCAAAAGGCTGAAGCATTTCTAAATATTCTGTGTTTTTCTTTTCTAGTGTCGTAGACACGTTAGCTGTGTTCCTGTGGTTAAGGGAACTACTTATTTTGATACATTCTTAGTTTGTTTAATATTTTATTTAAAAGTGTGCTATGTGTAATATTAACATTGCTTAGTTGTGTTGTGCACTCTAAGAGCATTGGGAAGGACAACCTCCTTTAAAGGTCCTACATTTAGCATCATGTATGATTGATCATGCTCAGTCACTCTTTCTCTTGGGGTCTCCAGGTCCCTCAGCACTTTTTCAGTCAATCAGTATTTGTATAGCACAGTACTGTCAGCCCTAGGGGTATCTGGGCGCTGTGGGTGTGAGATCTGTGTCGAAGAGCCAGGTCTTTAGTTTCTTCCTGAAATCCGCCAGAGATGGTGCTGTTTGAAGATGGAGTGGTAGGTCGTTCCAGGTCTTGGTCGGCAATGTCTGTGAAGGAGCGACCTCTGCTGCGGGTGTGAAGGATGCAGATGCGACAAATGTGGAGGGTGTGTGTGCATGGAATAGTGAGGCAGAGCACAGGTATCTTGCGGGTAGGTGGAAGTTCAGTCGATTGATTGATTGATTGATTGATGTAGGCGTTCCTTGATCTTGCAGAGCTGTGTAGGTGTTGGTGAGGATTTTGAACACTTAAAGAAAGAAGGGGGATTTGGAGGATTGATGGTCCAGTGTATGCCCTCCTGTGGATACTACTATATAATGAAATACACTGTTCCAAAAAGAAAGACAGGGTGAACACTATGGAGTCCTAATTGTTAGGAGCAAGAGTCCTCACACACCCTATTGGGTGTTATGCTTCATCATCGGACGTGCTCCTCGTCAGACCGGCGCTGCAATGTCTGACGGGCACCCCCCCATAGGGGGGTTCTTTGCCGGAGATCTTTTCTCGATGATGCCACAAACCCCAAAAGTGAGTAAGGAGAAAAAGCGGAGAGAACAACAGAAAAACTAAAATTAGCTCAAGACCCTCTGAATACTAAATTTATTTGTCTGTGTAGGGTGATGGCCAAGATTAAAAACGGAACAAGGGAGTGGAATAGAGATAATGCTCAACCACTCTGTATCAGCTTGTTAAGGAAGGGAGGAGGCCAGGAACTACCAGACCTACCTCAAAATGAGGTCGACATGTTTCGCGTCTCTGTGGTCCAAAAAGGATCCTATGACGCTTCTTCAGGACCTAGTGCATCTTAAACCTCTCCTACTATAAACTAAATAGACTCCTGCAATCTGTAACTGTCCGAAAAAAAAGTATACCAGTCACTTACACAAGTCCAATCTGACCCGAACTTGCTGTTCCTATTAGTCACCCTGAGGATGTAAAAAACAGTTAACAACATGTAGCTTAATTTCCAGATAATCATTGTCAGGATAAATACAAAATGACGTCAATAAAACAAGAAACAAGTGACAAACCGTGCACCACAAAGTGATGGTGTTGGAGATGGCAAACCCATGCAAATTAAATAAAGATGGGCTAACCCTCCCAAGTAGGGACAGGGCTTCATGGGACCACACAGGCCAATAGCCAGGCTTGCAAAAACTCTAATCGTCATAAAAAGACACAAAAGCAAGAAAACACACACCTCCATTACAGTATAGATAGAGACTAAATCCATCAAATGACATAGTGTGTTTAACTTGTACAATAATTATATGCAAAATTTCATTCATATGAGAGCACATATATCACCCACTCGTATGATGTTACTTGAGCTGGTCTCAATTAAAAGAAAAGACAGGCAGTGAAAGTGACATGTTCGCAATACGGACATTCTGCCGAGAGCAAAAAGAAATGTGTCAAAAATAAGTGGAGGGTTCTCTGATTCAGTAACCAGACCCGGGAATACACCCACAGGGGAACACTGGCTCGGAATACGAACCCTCGTAGCTTCCCCTTCCATTAAGGTAATAGCACACTCGGAGACAACGTGCTCTGATGACGACTCCCGAACTGAGGGGGCCGCCACACCGTTTCCCATCCATAAATGAAAAAACGAGCGAACGAACGTCCGGGGCACTTTCTTGTCCTGGATTTATGCGGGTCACCTACCCCTGCCCGCGCTCCCGAATGATAGAGGGAGCCGCAGGCCGAGGGGCATAAGTAGTCCGTAGCCCGGAAACGGGAGCGTAATGCTGACGCTCTCGTTGCCAGGCAACGCGGCTTAGCGCGTTCAGGCAACTCGTCTGTCATGATGGTCAAAATAAAAGGACAGCAGTCCCGGCTCGTATTAGTCAGAGCCTACAGGCGGCGGCCATACCAGAACATGTGTAGTAACATTAAAAGCTGCCACGCAAATCAGCAGAAATATCACTCTAGGGACTACGCTAAATTGCTAATTCATTTAAAAAGCCGGCACAAAAGCAGTAGATGTCTATTATCCAAAATACTGTCAGTTGGAACTAGAAAGACTAGTTAACTAACAAAGTGATTTTCAATAATGTATGTAAGAGGTGCAGGCTCGAGTTATATAAAGGCCATACTCTGGAGGCAGATGAATTCCAACAAGTGTAAAGTAAACAATATAGGTTAATGTTCCTACAATACAATGGTGCTTCAATGTGAAAAATTAATCCAAGGAATATCATCATTTAACCCTTGGAGATGTGTGTTAAGTTTATACACCCAACGTTGCTCCAATTCAAAGAGAAGTCTCGTCCCCTTCTGAGCGCAAGTCTGCAGTACGACCCACCACATGTCATCTGGACTGTGGTTTGTTTCTATGTAGTGAACACTTAATTTAGTCGTGGTTTGACCGCAACAAATATTGCTACGGTGTTCATTAATCCTCAATTTCACTGCTCTAGTAGTCATTCCTACATAACGTAGATTGCAAGGGCAGGTGATCAAATAAACACAGTTGCGGGTATTGCAATTGGTATGTTTCAACAACCGCCACTTCCCTATTGGTTCTAATTCAAGGGACTCTACGCGTTTAGTGAGTGAACATACATTGCAGTTACCACATGGAAAATGACCTATGACTGGTGGGAGATCCCAGAGAGACCTTTGTCTGGTAGAGACAATACGGTGTCTGGGCTGAGTATGGACCAACATGTCCTTGATATTGGTGGTTCTTTTAAAAGCGAACAACGGTTTAGGAATATTCTCTCCTCCGCAACAGAGGATATCCCATCTCTTGTTGATTACTTTCTTGATAGTATTGGACAGTGGCGTAAATGTAGACACACAAGTCAATTTGATTTCTGAAGGTCTAGGGGTCATCTGAAGTAATGAGTCCCTATCACTATACCTTGCTCGTTTATAGGCAGTATTGACCACTCTGTAGGGATAGTGCCGATCACCTAATTTACTCCGCAAGTCTGAAGCTTGCGTGTCAAATGAATGCATATTACTGCAATTACGACGAAGACGCAGAAACTGGCCATAAGGCAAATTATCTCTGAGCGCTTTAGGATGATGGCTCTCATACAACAACAAACTATTGCGATCTGTCGTTTTTTGATATGTACATGTCGTAAGTTTGCCACCATCAATGCTAACACCAAATCCAGGAATGGAATATTGGTGGTTGCGACCGAAGAGGTGAATTTCAAAAAAGGATCCAAACCATTGACCCATGTTGTAAACACGTCTACCTCGGTGATAGGACCCTGCCAGACAACCAAAATGTCGTCTATATACCGATGCCATAATTTGATATTGTCAAAGAAAGGATTGGAATTTTATTGCCACACAAATTGAAAGGAAAAAAAATGAGCGCAATTGTGCTATGTAAAACCCAGAGCGATCGCGCTGCTTGGAAAATAAAAAGATAAAGTAGTGTATAAACCAGGCTGAAAATATCGAGGCTCGTAACTTTTCAGTAGTTGGCTGGTGCGCTCGAGTAGGGTTAAACACCGGAAAAAGCACGACGTATGCATGCCATTCACTAATGAAAGCAAGCAGATTTTAAAAGGCAAGCCCACAAACCAATAAAAGTGACAGGCGTGACATGGGTGTGGTTACAAGCCCAAAGAGAGATTTCAACAGGGACGTAGCGCTTGTGCGCTTGACCCTAAAAAGGCTCAGAATGGCTGAATGGCCCATTCAAGACCTAATGCGACGTGCATCACTGTAGGTACAGGTCAGGATCATCTCTGAAAGATTGATTTTGATGCTGTCATTCAAAGGCTGGAATTATCCTGAAAGTCAGTAAGAAGTGAGTAATAATCAATCACACATCAAGATCAACAGTAAAAGGGCAGTAGGGTTGGTTAATTTTTTTTCAGTTCCATGACTGTTTTATATTGAAAGGCTGATAGGGTATTTTCGGAATTTAGTTACCCATCAGACTGGTGACAGGAGTAACAGTGCTTTGTGCGGTTAAGTTACATGTCCGAATCCCTCCAAAATGCTAACTGGTCAGCATCAGAATCAACTATATGTCCGTCTCAAATTGAAAAGGTAGGATAGTATGTCATGTAACCAACTATCTCCCACCATTGTTGCATTGCATGATGAAAATTAAGTATGCAGTAATTTTGACAAATGTTAAAAATCTGTACAGTAAATATTCTGCTCCTAAGTTATAAGATAGTGTATATAGCAGCCATAGTTTGAGAATACAAAGCTGAGCAGGTATCTCAACCTTCACTTGTGGGTCTAGTGGCAGTTTGTTGATTGTTCAGCCTATTTCTATTTTATAATCCTATAAAGCGCATGACTACCCTGAGAGGGTTTCCCAGTGTTGGGCAGACCTAGGCAGACCATCCAGGGCCAAAGTGTGCTTAAAAGAGCCAGGATTTGAGTATGTTCCTGAAGCTTTCTTCATGGGGCAACTCCATAACTGCATAGTTTTTAGATCTAAGTATTTGAACGAATGTCTGACCGATCTGGCCCTGTTGTAGCTAGGAACCTGTGCCATCAGGAGGTTGGAAGACCAAAGCAACATGGTAGGACAGTAGAGGCTGATTAAGCATCTAAGATACATAGGACCTGAGTTTGACAGGGCTCTGTACGTAAGCAGAGCACTTTGAACTGAAAGTGCTTTGCAACTGAGAGCCAGTTGAGGTTCTGTAACACATCTAAGATATGAGCTTGCCCAGGGAGGTGTCCAGGGGTGTGTGCTGCTGTGTTCTGAATAATCTGAAGTCTATAACGGAGGGACTTATTGGCTCCACGATACAGCACATTGCAGTAGTCCTGGCATGGCATGATTAAGACCTGAACTATTATTTTACGCATGACCACAAGTTATGTGTGGAATCCTTGAATTAATCTCTGCCATTGATAATTAATCTGGGCCACATTCCAGTTCATCATGTCTGCTCTCTCTGCCACTCCAGAAACAGACAATGTTATGCAAATCAGCCTTGTTCCTGCCAAGGGTAGGATTAGTATGCCCCAAAATCCAAAGTAACACCTGTTCTGAACAGAAACAAATAACCCCAACCAATTTCATCCTTGGTGAATATCATCAGCAAATTGGAGCTTGAATCCTGTGACACATTGAGCATGGGAACCATGTCTGGACAAACTTGCATACAATGAAAAATGAAAGTGATTGGTGACATGCTTGAATTAACCTCAGTGTCAGGATTGCATATTTTAAGTGCCGGCCGTCTTACATTCCTTGAGCGAAACTATGAAGAAGGAATAGGAAAAGTAGAAACAGCAACTCCACTAGTGTTCCTTAATCCTCAAAAGCAAGCTCACCACCTATTGAAGAACATAGCACGCTTAATATAACTGACTAGATTGTATATTAAACAATCACAAATAGTGCACGTGAACATGTGTATTCCCCCTGTACCCTTAGCAGGAGTATGGTGGACCTAAATGAGAAGAGGAATGATGGTGCACAGGGCTCCATGTAGTGGAATAACTAGAAGAAGGTTGAATGAGTCAGGAGGTAAGTTGAGACACAACCAAACGGAGCATCCAAAAAATAACAAACTGAGAGAATCCTGCTTCAAAGTTTTGTGATAATGAATGAGCCCAACAAAATGCATGGTTGCGACGCAAAGACAATCTGGTTTGACCCAGAAGGAATACACCATAGCCATTTTGGTAGGAAAACCCATTATCCAAATCTCCTGAGCAATCAAGATGGAACAGGAAAGACGCCAACTAGTGTTATAGGTATTCTGTCGGTGCAGTTTCCAGCGTGAGGCTGAATTTGATATTCTCCAGGTCTGTGAGTAGTACCATGTATAATTCAGCCTTAGATGTTTCCTTCTGATGACCGATTTCATGAATTCTTTCAGTAGTGAGGGTGAACTCAAAGAGGGTAATTACAATCAGAATTATTATCCAAAAGGCTTCTTGCGGCTTGGTAGGGAATCATTGATCAAAGGAACCTGCAGGTCGTGAGAACACAAAAGATGCAGATACACAAGGGATTGCCTCGTCCTTATGCTTTCCATTCAGGAAGGTATTGCAATTGATCTCTCAGTATCCTAGAGTCAACAATCATCTCTGCTTCATACTCCGGTTCTTCGCTGTCCTACAGGAAGTTGAGGAGGTAAAGTACGTAAAGGTAATTTGGATAAAGGTGTCAGCAGGGAGACTTGAAGCACAGGATATATGTCCAAGCTAGCAGCTAGGTGTAATCGTATAGCTACAGGATTGACCAAATTTGAGATAACAAGTAGAACAACAAATCGCTGCTTGAAATTACCAGAGTAAGCAGAAAGGTCCAAGAAGTGCGTGGCTCACCTCATAGCGGGGTACAGGAACGCTACGGGAGTCTGCAAAGTTCTTATACTCAGCCTCAACCATTTGTAGGTGTTGCACAATCGTCTTGTGTATCTGTCTTAATTGTAGTTGGGCTTTAGTTGAGGGAATGCAAATCAAGGCAACTTTAGTCAAAGCATTCGCACATGAAATCCATACGTGCAATAAAATGATGACGTCTATTGGTATTCCATACATACCATTGGGAATGTATAATGTGTCTTACTTTTTGATCTAAGTTATCGTGCTGTGTGATTCATACTAAGTGGTCATTCTGTTCTTTCTTGCAATTGTTGAACATAGCATCTCTATTTTAATACTTGGCTCTCTTGAATGAATTGCTGACCAGTCATTAAGAATATCCTATCTTTATCAACTTTTGTTTTAATAACTAAGCATTTTGTGCGGAGAGCTGAATGTTGGACCTGTTCCTTCTGATACAAAGACATTGGGTAAAAGGAATACCTTGCTTTTAGCAGCTAGGATGGAAATTCTTGTAGTGAAGCTGGGAGTTGTGATCACGATGCTGTATCCAAAACTTTAAAAAGCCTCAACTTTCTCCATACTAATAGTAGGCGAGAATTTCAAATTATCATCACACTGGTTAATCTACAAGAAAAACTCTAGAAGCTGTTCTTCTTGGCTTTGCCAAACAAAAAATATATCATTGATCAATCGCCACCAGTGTTTTATTTTTTCTAAAAATGAGGCAATCTCACTGTATATGTATTTTTCTTCATAGAGACCCATATAAATACTAGCTACACTGTGGGTGCAGACCACTTCCATACTGATCCTTTTCACCTGTTTATACCGTTAATTATCAAATTCAAAGAAATTCTCTCCCAATACAATTTCAAGACATTTTGGAATAAATGCATTGGGACCATCTTGACATTGTTGTTCCAATAAGTTCAAAAGCCTCCCTTTGATTAACATTAGTACAAAGGGCCTCAATATATCTCTATCCTGATGAAACTTAGGCCCTCATTATAAACTTGGCAGTGTGGGCCGCCATGCCGGCGGTGGCGGGAAATCCCACCATTCGGCATGGCAGCCCACACCGCCACATAATGAAGCCATGGCCCCTCACCCACCGCCAGGCTGCCTCCGACAGGCAGCCGGTGGTGGATGGCATCATTATCCGACAGGGCAGCGCTGCTGCCCCTCAGATAATGATCCCAATTCCCCCAGCCTTTCCCTGGCGGGGAAACCCGCCAGGGAAAAGCAGGCGGAAGGGGTGCACAGGTCACTGCTGCACGACGGGTGCAGCTGCACCGGCTGCACAGAGGCATTGACGGCGGCTCCATGTGGAGCCGCTGGCAATGTCCCGGCCAGGCATTCTGCTGGGCAGGCGGGCAGAAACAATGTTTCCGCCGGCCGGCCCAGCAGAATGTTTGTAATACGGTCGGAGGGATTCAAGGGGGGCTGGCGGTCGATAGAAAGACTGCCAGCCTGAACACTGCAGTGAAAACCGCCGTGTTCATAATGAGGGCCTTAGTCTCTTCAGGTCTTGTGATAATATGCCCAGTGTCTTTAGCATTCAATTGAGGCAAAACTACTAACCAAAGGCTCTGAAAATTAGTCAATATATTTAGATAGCAGTTCACTGGCTGCTCCAGTAGTTAATACAATGGCGCGAAGTGGGGGATTCTCAACATCCTTAAGAGTTTTGGGCACTCCATACATTACTAGTATGCAAGTATTAGACTGGTTCAAATACTCAAACTCCCATTTGCTGATGATGCTGGCTTTTTAGGCCTCTTCACCTATTATCCTGGATTTTATTACTCACTCCCTTTTCTGGATCACATTTAATCTTTTGATAATGTTCTGGTATAGCAAAAATAGCCTCCATCTTTTGTTTGTACTGGTAAGTGTCCTAAAGCACAATCCCTCGTTCTTTGTTACATGTTTAACTCTAATCTGCTTATTGTGTTGATGTTTTTTCAAGGCCAAAAAATATCGTATGAGGTTTTTCACAGTATACTTAGTAAATGTCTGTAGTTCTGATAAATAAGACAGATTTTTCAAATATTTCAACTTCCAGCCCTAGTTTGTTCAGACTGGGAATAAATATAGATGGCAATCTCAATCCTGATTTGTTGTTCTTAACAATAGTGTCATTACCCTAAAAGACTTTTTTTTTAGCCATATCCTGCAAAAAAGGCATGGAAATTCCCTGACCACTTCGAACTTGTCCACTTGTGTGCTAGGTACAAATGCTAGGCCTTTAGAAAGTAATCTTTCAGTATATTCATCTATTTCCATAATGGAAGGATTACATATGGGGATGCTGTCTGTTTCCTCCAGTAGTACATCTTGTTTAACTTTGAAATCTTCCCCTGAAATCTCCCTTCTGGGTTCTAAAAAACGTTTTCTGGGGTTTTGCCCATTGTAGTGCACACCATATTAATCAAACTGCTTTGAGCTTCTGATTCGGATGATTCTGAAAATATTCTTACTTTCCTGTTGCTCCAGCCTTGATTTACTGATTCCCCTTTGCGTTATTCCACTCACCAGCTCTCGCCCGCTTGACCCCTGGGGCACCCTATATAATATTGGCAGCCATGAGGACTAGAGTGTTCCCATCTGGACGAATAAGGCAAACCAGAGAAGTTTGATGGGTGGCCACTACAGATTGTTTAGTCCCAGCGTACATCTATTTGAGACTGCAGTGTGAAAGTGCAGCCGTTATACATGCCTGTGGCAAAGATTGACTTCTCAGAAGACTTATCAAGGTCTACTACCTGTTATAATTTATATTGCACCTGTTACAATTTTTTCAGTCATTGGCAGTTTTATCTTTGCTGTCTTGCACAGTTCCTGTAAGGGACATTGTTATCAGATCCTACATGGATCTTTACATTAATTTGGGGATCACCTGTGGAAGGCATTATTAGGACAATAAGCAATGGACTTTAAACTATTCTGATTTGAAACTTGGATTGATGTTCTTTATGGACTCATGGTCGATATCCGGTTCACATAATGACTCGTGTTTGATACTGTTTGGTTCGTGTGGAGCCTTGTAGAAGTCCCTGGGTAGGGACGAAACACGTGTTGGCTGAACTCTTCATTTGACCAAGTTCATCAGTGCATTCAAAAGTTTATGGATCAATCAAATTATTCGGATTTGTGCTTTGGGAAGTCAAGTAAAGGATGTTCTTCTGACTTAATTTTTCAACTATTTGATTCATATGCATTTTATAGTGATTGTGTTGCTACATGTTCCTGGACCATTATATATGAATTATACTTGATTACAGTTAGGAGTGCTCCGCTAGTTTCTGCATTAATTGGTCTTGGCAGGGTTCTCTCTGTTCAAAACATACACATCTGGGCAACAGGTGTGTTGTAGCTTATTGTGCACCATTGCTACAGTAATATTGGTATGAAGCGAGATGTGCAGCAAATAGACCATTGTTGCCATGTTTGAAGCTTAGCTTTCTTCACGTATCTGTTAGTCCCTCTGCTCCAGTCGTCAGAAGGTTTGTTGAAGAAAACTTCAACCCTTTCCTTTATGTTGAATCTGCAAAACGTTGATTAATGTGAAGTGATTACAAAAATGGGCAGGGGTACAGAAATGAGTGCACAGAAGTTTCAAAGGGATAATGAAAGTTGGACCCACACCTGGTTATAACTAACAGTATTTTGTTATCAGTGCTGGAAATGGAAGAACTGTATACTGGAAGCTCACAATCGCAGAGAGGCAATGCTGAAAATGTGCTAATTTACAAGGGGCATGGTCATTTGCAGGGTGGAGGGAGTTTGTTTTTTTAATACTATGAAAAGATATGATAGGGCCAGCAACAAATTCTAGGCATGCTTCAAATTTTCCTCATTTTTTTAGCTGCATTAATAGTTTCTTCTTGTCGCTTGTAAGCAGGTTAATGAAAAACATTTCTTTTTAGTGCTTCCCAGAATCATTGTTTTTTTTCCTTCTTTTTCTTCATAGCCAATACAATGTAATGGCTTTAGTATGTCAAAGTTTTAACTAAAAAGTTAAAATGGTTGAGACAACAGATAGTGGCCTTGTGAGTTCCACAGGATGGCGGCCTTAGTACAATATAGATGACCGTCATACTACAAAATTCAAAGTCAAAACTCTAAAGGTTTATTCAAACTTAAGAGTCTTTACAGAAGTCAAACATAGTTAGTTTCAAATTTTCAAATCCTTTTCAACAATGCATCAAAGCCAATTGCAAGGGGTCATAACACAAAGGTCCCCTCCAAAGCAAGTAAATAGCCAGAACCAAAATACAATTCAGCAAAGAACTAGCATAGATCTGCTCGGTTCAAGGAAAGTCTTAAGTATACATCAGTAGCAGAATGACTTAGAGACTGCTTGATTCACGAGGTAAGAAAAAGTTGTAAGTATAAATGAAATAGACATACTAACATGGAATCTTCACAGTTCAAAAAGTGAGAAAAGTATGCCACACATTGCGAAAATGGCACCTGGCACACTCACAACATGGGGCAGATGTACACATTTTAATAATTGCAAATCTTTGTGAATCACAATTAGGAAATCACAATTCCTAATGAGTGAAACCCATTGACTTACATTTAGTGATTCCTAATGGGATCACAATCGAACATGAGGTAGGTGGCAATTTGCGACCCATTAGGAATCACTGTCATCACGTGGATGGTTGCCTACGGGGGTCAGCAGACCAACATGTCGTTGATTGCTTTTTAATATAGCCAATTATTATTTTTTTTTTTTAAATGCAACACCTTTTCCTCAAAGGAAAACAGGATGCCTTTAAAGAGTAAAAAAATAAACTTTGAAGTTTCTTTTTTTTTTTTTTAAAGAGAATGGCAGTGGTCCTTTGATTCAACATTCACAAAGGGGAAGGGGTCCCTTTGAGACTCTTTCCCCTTTGTGAATGGTTACCACCACTGTTGAGGTGTCTGTTAAAAATGAATGTTTTGTGACCGTTATTTGGTCGTAAAACGTTCATACATGCCACTGCGATTTGGTATTGGGAAGGGACGCCCTAAACGGCCCCTTTCCAAATACCGAATTGCTGAACACAAACTGTGATTCAGTAACATTTTACCCAGTCGCAATTTGTGCTCTGTACATATGGAAAAGGATTTTGCAGTCATTAACTGTCAGACCTCAAAAATGCCTTTGCATATATGGCTTTAAGTGTGAAGTGAGATCATAGGACTATCAACAAATAGTCATTCGTATAAAGATATACAAAGAAGCATTTAGGAACAGTTGCACAGTTATTTATATGAAATAAAAAATAATGTGACATTTGTACAAAAAGTGAAAACAATACACCCTGCACTGCTTAGAGAAGATCCAGACAATGGACCTTAACTATGATGCAGATAGAGGAATACTTACTGTATGGCTTCATTCTTGAGGAACACAAATTGATACATTTCAGCTTAGCAAAGTAAACACCACCACAGTATGAACACTATTTCACTTTTTTCTGCAAAGGAAAAACACAAGAAAGAAAACACACACAAAGGAAAGCACTTTCACACAAAATAATGAATTGTTAGTTCATCGTCAGCAATTTTAAAATAAATCTCAGTGAGAACAGGCTGAGACCTACTCATGCCAACCTGAGGTCTAGTTAACTTAATTATGACCTACTGATGTTAACCTGAACAAACCAAACTAAATATTATTTATAAATCATCAAAGCGCTCTAACAACTGCAACATGCATTATAAGCTGACCTGTTATTTTCAGTATATTTCCTTGCATTAAATTAATAAACTGTATCCTTTCTAACCTGAAAAACAATAAACTGTATGTTCGCCCTCTAACGTCTTTTTCTACATTTTTCTTTTGTACAGTGTTATCCTCCCACTACCAGAGAATGTGAGAGATTACTTACTGGATGACGGTACTTTGGTTGTTTCTGGAAGGTAAATTATTTTATTATTAAAATAGGGCAGTTCTTACCTAATTATGTCTTTGCTTCTTGTACTCCACACATCCTCCTTCTAAATGCTCAATATTCAGTGCTGGAAAATTAATTGATAGAAATACTTGTTGTCCCATCCAGGTTGCTGAGTTGCAGCAACTCTTTCAGCAATAGGAAAGTGGTTGATAAGTACAATAGCTCTTGTGCAGATTTTGTTGGTCTCATACTTCTTACCCATGTATACATGTGTCTTATCACTCCAGAGTCCTTTGGGCTTGTTGTGTGCCTTTTTCTTCTGTGTAACCTAATGAGACCCCCACAATTGTTTTGGGCCAGCCTAGATACATTGACATGTTGTCAAGTGTAGCTTCATAATACCTTAAAAAATAAAATAAAGACCCCCTGGGCTAAGCAGATACAGTTCCATGTCTTACAACGGGAATGTGGGTTAATGATGAACATTTCATTGATTAGAAATGGAGAATAGCCCTATCCAAATGGGTTTTCAGGTTTCATGTTACCAAAGATATAATAGGCAGTTGTGATCTATCCATACATTGTCCAGTTTAGATGTTCTGTTCTTAAAATTGCCCCCTAGGTAAGATAAATTGAGACATCCTACGCTACTTACAGTGGCAATGTTAGAGATCGAACATGTTTTTTTCATTTGTATATATTTTTTTTTATCAACCACTATCCAAAGAGTCCCTAGAGCTATTATTAGTGGCTGCTGTGGGATATATGTTGTATATGTAAACCATGACTGTTTGTGTGACGAATTGTAGCATGAAATGGTGATCAGTGTGTATATAAAGGCTGCGAAAAGGGGGTGTAGCCAATATTTACACTTACTAGTATAAAAGGAGCAGAACTATTTCATGACTTGCGCCATCACATTTACACATTAATGCTTGCCCAACAAAGCTACCTGACCAGGAGTGATAATGTTCTCAGCCTATGCCTCCTCAATGGTACTCTTATGTTTACAAACCACCTAAGATAAAAAGCTGGTCTGTCTATTATGTATACTTTCTTCAGGTTGACCTTTTAAGTACTCACACTTGGTGCACCAGCTTATTCATAGCATTAGTGCAACTATGCCATACATGTTTTATAAGTAATTGAGTAAAAAAAAAAAAAAGACATGCATGCTCTTGGACACAAAGCAAGCAGTTTCCGCAAAAATACATTTTGAAAACGTCAGTTTTGCAACACCCCAGATTTTAGCCCTTTGCAACACACTTTATGTTGCATTCACTCAGTACATCTCCAAATGGGCCAAACCCAGTAATTGGCAGTCTTCCTGGAAAACCTAGCCATGATATGTGGACTTGGGAAATGTCCTATTGTTTTGGGGAATCTCCAGATTTACTTGATTAATGACACATTTCACCTGCAGCTGGTATTTATAACCTAGAACAATGACTTAATTATTAGCAGCATTAGTGGAGAGCTTTTAAGTTGCTCAATCCCCCACAAAGTCTTGTGCGAGAATAGTATGGTATCTTCCACAGACAGGAGTATTGGAAGAGGCTGATGGGGAACCCGGCCCATGTCTGCTTTACAGTACTTGGAAAAACAAAGAGATTGGTTAGAAATAAATTAAGAACAAGTAGGGCCAAAATGTAGCCCCATCTAACTCTTTGGAGCACTGGGAAGATTTGCTACTTCAGGCCAAAGTGAACCTGTGCATAATTTCTCTGATGAAAGTTTTCAATGAGGTTCACCACAGTGATCTCCATGGCACTTTATAAGAATGCCAAAAGAGTTCTACCATGCTGACCGAAGATTAACAAAACCTAGAAATTGTTTTTACCTCCTTATGGCAACATCAAAACTACAAACATGCCTTGTTTGTGATTCTTGTCTAAATATTTAAGGAAAAGTCTACTGCAGTGAAGAAATTGATAAAAAAACTATTGCTTTCAATATACATTGCATCTGTAAGATAAATAACTTAATGTATGTTGAAGCAGTATTCTTTTGCAATGTAAATGGTCCCCCATGATTTGCAACACTTGTAATCCTTGGGGGGAGGGGAATGATGCACCAAATAAACAACAGCATGAGGTGTTCTTAAAGTATTCTTAAAGTGAGGAATCTGCAGTTAGAAGTGAAGTAGCCATCAAAAGAATAAGTTACTTACCTTTTGCTAATGCCCTTCTGGTGAATACTCTAACTTCAGGTTCCTCACCGACTATCCCACCTTCCCGTTCTACTGCATAGAGTCTTTGCTTCTTGCTAAAATGGTTCCAGTTTAGAGGTCTGAATGCTGCCAACCTGATCAGCCACTGGATCGGGGTCCGATGGCGTGGAAAAGTTTCAGAAAGAAAATGTCAGTGTGCAGGGGTGGTGATTATATGTGACTCTGGCATTACATCTGGGTGAGACAGAGTCTACTTGGAGCCGCAAGATGCCACCTAACAGCGTGAATGTGAAATTACTGAAACAGTTCTCCAGATCCAGTCTTGCACCTGGAGGCATTCACAAGGTAGAGTATCCTCCAGAAGTAGTGTTTTTACCAAAGGTGAGTAACTTGTTCTTTTAGTATTATATCTTATCTTGGCAGACTATTCCATTAGGCGTATTTTGAAACTGACATCCTTATAAACTACATGTGTGTTGTTATGTAAGTAAAATAAAGTGTAGTACAAGTCGGACAAAAGTGTATTTCTTTGGGTTGTATGGTTTATAAAGCATAGATTTTCAAATGAAATAAACAACACACATACTAATAGTAATTTGCTTATTACGAAAATGTGACATTGTTCCCTTCAATTATTTTTTAAAATATTCATTGTTTCCCTTTATTGTTGCAATTTTTCATGTGATGCTTTTGCTTATTACGAAAATGTGACATTGTTCCCTTCAATTATTTTTTCAAATATTCATTGTTTCCCTTTATTGTTGCAATTTTTCATGTGATGCTTGCTTGAACATATGTTCTTCATTCCCTAAATAATGTTTTTCCGAGGAGTTTAAGTATTTACGCTCTTTCTGAAATCATCATTTCCAGGATATCTAGAGGACAGAAGTTAGTATACTATTTTATCATTTTCTGATTATGTGATTTGTTTTGACTTTAGGCAGGATTCTCCACAGTGTTCCCAAGTAGACAATAACAGTAATGAAGATGACGAAGCACAGGTCGGTATAGCATTTAATGCTATTCTATATGGCTGCATGTGATTGAATGCTCCTGCATGATGTACTTGTCTAGCTCTCTTCTAAGCAAAAATGAAGTGTGAGATATGAGTGTCTCCTTTTGACAGTGGAGCTTATGCATATTTGTAAGCTGCATTGATTGGTTTCAAATTAATCCCTCTTAGGTTCAGAATACATTTAGAATGAACTATTATTTTTGCGATTTAATTGAGCTCCCTGGGAGTAAACAGAAAATGCATATTCCTAATGTTAATATGTTTGAGAGAAAATGTGTTTTCAGTTTTAAGCCACAGGTATGTTATGTGTTTTGCTATGAGATTTCTTGTGTAGTTGGTAATGCATAAAAATGGAAAGGTTTGTAGTTTTCTTCATCTTAAATGTCTCTGATCAGGTGGGAACATAAGTATTGTTATGGAAATCCCAGAAATGACCATAGAAGTAGGAGACCGCAGGTGGCAACTTGGGCTGTTAATCTTTACACTCTTTTTCCTGTGTAGGGTGTTTACCTGATCTTTGAGAGTCAAACTGTTGGCTTCTGGTATGCTACGGATCACTAGGCCTATTGCCTGTAATCACACACCATGAAAATGACACCTACTAAGTTAAATCTTATCTACATCTAGAGTAACAATGTCAGTTAATCTCTTGATATAAAATGGCCCCTCATAACAATATTCACTCCTATCACCATGGACAAACTCGTCCTGCACGCTTTTACCCTTTGCTCCCAATAACAGCAACTGCACAAGTTTTAACCGTATCTCAAATTGTGAATTATGTGGCCATTAATTAAAAAGCAAGTCCGGCTCCACTCGTACCACCTGCACATTTTAAAGCTTAAATAACCCTCTTCTCCAGTCAGCTACAACACCTCATCAGCTCCTTCTCCTCACCTGAACCCATGTCTTTATCCTTCTAACAGTTGGACGTCATCCTTCTAGAATGCTCTTTATCCCTCTGGCCTTAAGAACTATCCACCTAATCCCAACCCAACTCACGTTCCAAACTCCCTGAACTCATTCTGACCCCTTGCTTTTAAGTTTGAGCTTCTGATCATTGCAGAGCAGTGAGGCAGTGACACTTAAGTACTTTGACACATAAATGCTCACAGGTGATACGTTTTCTCCCCTTATTCTCCTGCCCTTATTGCCATCCATCACAATTGACCACATCATCATTCTTTAAAACTGTAAAACTGTGAGCTTCTGTTGCTCTGCTCTATTCTTTATCTTCTTTCCTTACTGACCAAAACCGTGTAGTCCATACCCCACCTTCCATTTTTTTAGTCTGTGTCTTGAAACATATTTGATGGTGTTTAACAGGACTCTGCGCTTTCCACCAACATCTTTACATATGTCTTCGTGGCTTCCTGATATACTCATTGAGCTTCATTTAAAACGCCTATTGCGACCTTCCCCTGTAAGAAGGCCCATCAGGTCTTGACGGTGTTCCAGAGTTGGATGCATCATTACCAGCTGAATCAAACCACTTAGTCGGATTGTAGTATTTGTGTTGCACAAATGTAGCCAAAAGGCAGTGGACATGATCAAAGATGAAGTAGACTATTACTGTCTGACGGTGTAGTGTTCTTTAAATGTCTGTCTTCATCTCTTATCTAAATTGGAGAGGGTTGAGGCAGATACAGGGATATGCTGTTTGATCATGTGTGCAAAGATAGAGAAGGCATATTGTCATTTTCCTACCTTTTTGCATTTCTTCATCTCCAAATTGGTGGTGTCTGGCTGCTAATTTGCTGAGAGCCACTGGAGAGGTGAGGTTGTCCAACAACTAGTCAGGGTTGCGGGTTGTATTGACTTTGTAGATGGTGCAGCTGATTTTGAAGGAGATGCAGACCATCAAGGGGAACCTGTGGAGTTCCATCAGGATAGGGCGATGTGGTCCTATTTCTGATTTATTTCAATGCAGTCTATCTCTTTAGTGGAAAATAAAGTAGTTCCAGCAGCAGATTGATAATAGCAAGCATGTTTCTTCTTTTATACCCATATCTGCTCATAGAATCCCACGATTATCCTTCAAAGCACTATGTTTTGCAAATCTCCCTGTCCTACTCAGCACCGCTTCCTATGAAAGTTTTTTATATCTAACCCTCCTTCATCAAACCTCTGTCTAGAGAAGCTCTCATCCATTTTCACCATTGACCGTGCCTCCCTCACTAACGGCATTTTCCCAGAAGCTCTCAATACAGGCCAGATTCTCCTACTTCTGGAGAAATTCACTCCACCCTGATACCTCCTCAGCTACTGACCCATCACTCGCCTGCCCTTCATTGATTGACCTGATTATTGAAAAACCAGTCTACGCTCAATTCTGGGAATTTATTAGGAACAACAAGTAAGAAACAAAACATACCTGGCCATGAATCTTCATGGCTTCGAACCCCAACTTTCACTGAAATTTGTGAAATTTGTCAATTAAATTTAACCTGGACTCTAGCCTTACCATCATAGCAACCATTGGCAACAAAAATAAAGATTGGCTTAGTACCAGCTCTCTCTTCTTAAGAAAGTTGTTGGACCTGGCCCTTTTTGCAGGGTCATCCCCAAACATTTTTCTTCCTTCCTCCCATTTTTTCTGACCAGTTTTTGTTGGCTTTAGGACTCTGGCACTTTACCACTGCTAACCAGTACAAAAGTGCATATGCTCTCTAAATAAATTGTGTTGGTGATTTGGTTTATCCCTGATTGGAATATTTGAATTACTAGTAAGTCCCTAGTAAAGTGCACTAGAGATGCCGAAGGCCTGTTAATCAAATGCTACTTGTGGGCCTGCAGCACTGGTTGTGTAACCCACATGAGTAGCCCTGTAAACTTGGCTCAGACTTGCTACTGCAGTCAGTGTGTGCAGTTTTAAACTTCCAATTCGACCTGGCAAGTGTACCCACTTGCCATGCCTAAATGATCCCCTTTTTATACATGTAAGACACCCCTAAGTTAGGCCCTAGGTAGCCCCATGGGCAGGGTGCAGTGTGTGTTAAAGGTGGGACATGTATTGATGTGTTTTACTAACATGATGTCCTAATAGGGAAATACTGCCAAATTCAGTTTTCACTGTTGCAAGGCCTATCCCTCTCATTGGTTAACATAGGGGGCTGCCTTTAAATATATTTTAAGTGCAGTTTCCCTTTGGGAGCAGATGAAAAAATTGAGTTTGGTGTCTCTGAACTCACAATTTAAAAATATATCTTTTGGTAAAGTTGGTTTATAAATTGTCAGTTTGAGAATGCCACTTTTAGAAAGTGGTCATTTTCTTGCTTAAACGATTCTGTGACTCTGCCTGCTTGTCTATTCCCTGTTTGGTTCACACTGACAGTTGGGCTGATTGTGAATCCCCTCTAGACAGTGACAAAAAGGGAGCTGGGGTCTAGCCTTCATATCCTGATGGGCCATCTGAGCTAGAGTTGGGGGGAGGAGAGGTCACTTACACCTGAATGTGGTGCGCCTGCCCTCACACAATGCAGTCTCCAACCCCTTGGTGCAAGTCTGGAGCCAGGCCTCGGCAAAGCAGAATCTTGTGAACAACTGAGACTTTCTTTTGAAGTCTGCCTGTTTCAAAGGCAGAAAGGAGTTTAAGTAGTGGACCCAAAACCCCAGATTTTTTAGATTACTTCTGGAATCAAGAGAAACCTCTGCCACGGAGAAGAGCTGGAGGAAGACTACTGCCCCTTTGCCTGTGACTGTGCTTTGCTGCTTCTGCCTGAAAGAGGACAAAGACTGGACTTTGTGGTATATTCCTGCTTGTGAAGAATCTCCAAGGGCTTGTACTGAGCTTGCCTCCTGTTTCAAAGTCTCAGGGCCATCCAAGACTTCCTCTGCCAACACCTGGGGACTCTGCTGAGACTCCTGCCCTGCCAAGTGGTGCCCCTTTCAGTCCCTGGGCCCTTGAAGGGTGAAGTTGGCAGAACAAGGTCTGAAATCCACGCACAGAACACTGTGCGGGGAAACTTTAGACGAACCAGCTTCAACGTGGCTCAAAAATGCCAAGCCACCTGCTTTGCGGCTAAAATCGCCTTCCACCTGTATCACGGATGGGGGTTCGATGCATCGCGGCTGGAGCAATTACGCAACACCCCCTGGTGGTTGCTGATAACGAGACAAACCCAATGCAGCTCGGTTTTCTGACATTGTGCTACTGGATTTCTCGCACATCATCGCTTGGTGTCAAAAATCACCGCAATCCTGCTCGGATCTGAAGTGCCCGTCCGTAAATTGACACATCGCTCTCTTGCAGGAGAGAAAAACGACACGTCGCTGACCCAACCGGCGAAGAAACAACGCACTGCCTCACTTGCGAGTAAGGAATCAAAGCATTGCTGACTTTTCTGATGTGCACACACCCGTGTGGCTTTATTCTTGATGCAAACCAGGTACGTTGTGTAAAATCAACGTTTCATTGTTTTCTATAGAGTAAGACTTTTCTTCTGAAAAGTCATATCTTGACTTGTCTATGTTGGATTTTTTTTGTTGCTTTTGTCTGGTTTGATTTAGATAAATTCTGCCTATTTTTCTAAACTGTAGTGTTTTCACTGTATTACTGTATGTGTTGGTACAACTAATTTACACATTGCCTTTGAGATAAGCCTGACTGCTTGTACCAAGCTACCAAGGGGATGAGCAGGGGTTATCTTAAATATGTATCTCCATTGCCCTGACTAGAGTGAGGGTCCCTGCTTGGACAGAGTGCAAACTGACTGCCAACCAGAGACCCCATTTCTAACAAAGGTGAAACCTTTTATTCCAGAAAGCAGCTTCAGAATCACTGGTCGTGACCTCATGTCCTTGCGTCTGGATTGTAGTTATGCTGTGCTTAAAGCCTCCCAGACTCCGTATTGGCCCTCTTAAGAGCATCCTACTTGCCACAGCACGTCTTATACAGGGAATGAAGAAATATTATCACATCACTCCCATTCTGATGAAATTCCTTTGGCTTACTCTCTTTGGTGGCTCTCTGCACACTTGCAGCCAGGACACCATCAGATTGGAAACTAAGAAGCAACAAAACAATCAAGGCAGCAGGCTTTTCCATTTATGCATGCAAGATCATGATGGCCATATCCATCAAGGCTATCCCAGTGCTGGTCCAATATAGGATAAAGTTGAATACAAACTTTAAAGACAACTACATCACAGTTCAGTAACAGTACAGTAGTATTCCCAGAACCCAGCTAACTCTTCTCTCACTCAACTGTATTCTTTTGTTTGGCCAAAACAGCGCTCTGCCTATTTTTGGTGAGGCCCTGGTATACACCTACCACATTGAAACGTTTCCTGGATGCGATGTACTTTGGTGTTTAATGTGTCCTTGAGGTGAGGGGGAAGCTGAGGATAGGAGCTTTGTGTCCATCCAAATTTTAAATTAGAAGTGGTTGAACGAAGCCACTTTCTGGTAGGAAAAGTTTTACTTTCTTTCTGTGAAGTAAGTAATCAGTTGACCAACCAGAAAACTATAAGACCTGGAATACTTTTATTACAGACACCACATACTAGGGTTATGAGTGAGTGAGAGAGAGAGAGAGCTGGTACCTGGTGACCTTGGTTTTCTTGGTGATGTTCTGTCAGAGGGGGAGACTAGTGCCCAAGAGGAATACAAGTGTCTTGGTGTTGGATGAAAATTAAGGTTTACAACTATCGAGGTTCCTGTAGTTGAACCCAGTTGGCCTAATTGTTGCCACATGTTCTTCACAAATAGCAAGAATTCTGTTTTGGTGAAGTTGAGCTTTATAAGTGCTGTAAATCAGATCTTAATTAGTTGTTGGCAATGTTTCAGACATTGAGGGCCTGATTATGAGTTTGGCGGACAGTTTTACCCATCCGACAGGGAGGTTGCTGCCATAGTTACGAGTTTCCCGCTAGGTCGGCGGGCGGAAACCTGAGTTTCCACCCGCCGGTCTAGTCGGAAACACCCTACATCATTGTCTCCTGCTTGTAATCGAGCTGACGGCAATGCTGTAGGATGCAGGGTGCACCAGCACCCTTGCAATGTTCATTGTCTGCAAAGCTGACAGTGAACATTGCAAACGTGTTGGCCAGGGGGGCCCCTGCACTGCCCATGTCAAGTGCTTGGGCAGTGCAGGGACCCCCTGGGGCCCCCTGCACTTGTTCTCTGCCAGTCTTTTTATGGCAGTGTTACCACCATGAAATCGCTGGCAGAGAACGAAGTCGTAATCTGATTAGGACCTCCAGACCACCAGGGCAACTAATCCTGGCAGCGTTGGCGGTCCGACCGCGGCACAACTACCCTGGTCATAATGTGGCGCTCGGACAGCCACCGCAAGTCTGGTAGTCAAGTGACCGCCAGACTCCTAATGAGGGGCTGAATGTCTAGAGCAAAGATGACCTTCAACTAGAGTTGTGTGTCATAAGAATTCTAGTGTATTAGTCCCATTATTGGGGAGGAGAGTCCCAAAAGTAGAGGTTGAAGTGGAATAGTACAAGATGAAATCCCCTGGGACTCCGCAGATGTTGACGGTGGCCGTGCAAATTAACTGGTACCATTTAGATAGATAGGTGAACAATTGAAGTTTGTTGCCATTGAAGCCTATTCAAGACTTAGGGGTGCGGATAAGAGTGTAATGACCAGTGGTAATAAAGATAGCTGAGAGGGCCAGGAGTATATTTAACTGTGGTCAAGAGAGTGACCTTGATGAGTGGTAGATAGTTGTCTCCAAACTGCACTGTGATCTTAGGCCCAAAATGTATTTGTGAAGGAGGTGGTTGGTGCAAATGTGAATTTGGAGCCGAGTATAGACCCATAACTCTGAGCCTTTCAACAAACACTTCCCTCAGTGGAAAATCTTTGGCATCTGAGTGGATGCGGACTTCTTATTGGCTTCTCGTATGATTAAATGATTTGCTCTTACTCTATGCATCTGTACATGTTCTAAAGAACAATTTGAAGAAACAGGAACTCAGAATTATAATCTTCATTCCCACTGTACTCTCCTTTCTCTTTCTCCTTTGACTACTGCTCTTTGGATAGAAAAGCATTTTTTGTTTAAGATATTTGTTAGGTGTTGTTTAAAATGTGTTTGTAAGTGTGTGTCAGATGATGTGTTGTTTAGGCATAAAACGTTTGTTTTTCTTCCAGGTGAGTTGAAGTAAGTATTCTGTTTCTGTCCCTAGTCTGTTTGTATTTTTCTTAAAGATTACGATGAGGTAATGGGGGTACCTTTCTCCACATATATGCATGGACAGTTTTTTTTCTTTTCAGATGGATCATACTTGCAGTTAGTCATAGTCATTGGTGAGCGGGTTGTGCATTGAGCAAGGCAGGAGAAAGCATGCCAGAAGGACATTTCATTTCTTGTGAGAGACATTTTTAATAGGGCAGTTCTTAATTGAAATGCGTGGATGACCATAATTGTCTGAGAAAAATAATTTCAAACAACAGTAGCAGCCCAAATGTCCAAATGAACATGGGCATGAAGCATAACCTTATGACATTAAACTCATTTAGACATATATTGACATGAACCAGGGGAATCCAGTATAGAGTCAATCAAATCAATAAAATCATTAGTTGAACAGAATAATTCTATTATGAGCAAATCCCAACGCAAATAACTTGAAAAGTCAGCCACTATGCATAACTTTTCATCCAAACCAAAAATCACAACAGGAACTATGGAAATATCCACAGTCGAGTGAATAGTGGAAGAGGTGTTCAACAGAATCCCAAGTGAAAGAAACCATAACCAAGAAAAATAAAAGGAGTGACAGATTGTGGATGAAACTGTATTTTGGTATAAGTCAAAGGACCACCAAATCAAATAAATACAATTTGAAGCACCAGAGGAATTTTCTGGAATGTTTCTACTATCTTAGGTCTGTCTTTGAATTGTGCCACTGATGCTTCGACCCTGTGTTGGATGTTAGAATCTAATCAGGACTAGGAATGTCTTGGGCATGGTCAAGGTCTGTGGAGGGCCTAGAAACCAAATAGGATGCAAGGCCAAGCTCCTGGTGTTATGAGATAAGGAGGGGTATCAAGGGAAGTGTGAGATGTATATCTAAAGATCTAAAGTGTAACTCTGCCTTCCTGGGTTCAGTGATGTGCAGTGATTATTTAGAAATTTCCTTGGAAGTGACCCAGGATGGCAGATAGTCTTGTTTTGTTTTACATTGTAGATGAGCTGCATGCTCCATTGATATTAAGATGTAAAGAGTTTTTGAGCATTGAAAAGGAGGATGTGAGTGAACATAGAAGCTTTTAACAGAACAACATTATTATTCAGAGTTCTTTAAAAGAATGCTTCTCTGGATTAGAAATTATAAAAAAATAAAAAAAGGTCATAAGTAATGCCATCCTCTGTTGCTGTGTTAAAATCCAGATTCTCTTAAAATGCCCTTGGAGAAATGGAATTTATTGCAGATGTTATGGAACATCACAGAATACTTTAGTAGGTTGTCACTCGTTTGGGTGCATCATTTATTTATACATTGGATATACCTCGTACATTACTTATTGAATGATTGGGGAGTTGTTGGCACTTTAGATGAAATGTGATGGGAAGGTCATGTGGGTGAAACAAGCGCTTATTGGATGTCCTGCACACACTAACCTTGCAAAATATTAATGCAGTATTTTCAGAGTTGCAAAATAAGTTGTCCGCTATTCACAAACATCTTTCCTTTTTTTAATTTAGTGGTCAGATGATGAAAACACTACCACACTCACGGTAAGGCTACTTTGAACTCTTGGTATTCTATCAAGTAAATGACTCCATTCCCCTCTAATTAACATTTGATATTGTGATCCTTTTCGCATAGAACTGCAAGTGTTCCCTACAGTATTTTTGAAAATGTAACAGTTTGTATTTATCTTTCTTTAATTTAACTTTTTTTCTTTTTTTGAGAGGTGTAATGAATCACAATATAGGTCCCTATTATATATTATAAAAACTACTGGCTGTTATCAGTAGGTAATTATAGTTAGGAACTAGTTTCCATAGAAAAAGTGTTTTTTGACTTGACTGTATCTTTGGCGCCATTTGACCAATCCTCATGAAATTGTCCAAAGAAAGTGTCAAGTTGGGTCTTGTTGTGCATAGAAAGTTTTGGAGTGATCCGACAAGCGGGCTGAGAAAAAGGGAGGCGGGGGGGGGTTAAATAAAAAAAAGTGTGTCTCATGTTAATTTCCATAGACTCTTTAGACATGCCTGCAGCCCAAACTGCTGGACGGAATTACACCAAATTTGGCAGAAAGGTAGCTTTTGGTCTGCAGATCATGCTTTTTTTTTATTGGTTGTAAATCTGTTCAGTAGTTTTTGAAATATTAAAGGAAATCCAAAATTGAAGCGCAACTATTTTGCGAATAGTCCCAGTCTTGTGCTGAGATTTGATTGGCTGTTAACATTTCAACCAAGAAGTGTTGGCAGCCATTTTGGGGCTATGCTTCAGGCGAATCCCAAAAAGAAAATGGGAAAAAAAAGGGCAAAATACGGTTACCCTAGCCTTGGTCCAGGGGGTCTCCCGGGTCCCTGCCAGGAGAAAAAAGGATATTCTCAAATTTTGCCATGAATTTAAGTAAAATAGCAAGTGCGGCCTTCTGTGCTTTCTTTTAATATTGCACCTGGGTGGGCCAGGTCTCAGGGGCATTCTCATCATATAAAGAAGGGGGTGGTGCATGGGGCCCCTCTCCCATGGCTCATTAAAGCCCCAGGGAGGACCACCACCACCCTGGAGCTACAGAATACAAAGAAAAGGGGGGGGAATCCCATCCCCCAGTGCCACATTTAGTTTTTTTTTAAAAGGCAAGGGCACCCCTCCCTGAGCCTGTGAAGGCCCTTAGATCCCCATCCACCAGGGCCAGCTCAAATACTGTCCCGGGAGCCCACCCCCGAGACACAGTAGTTTCTCTGCCCACAAGAGCACGGGAAGGGAAACATGTCTACTCCTATCGGACAGGAGCAGACTTTTGTTTCCCTGCCAGTACTCCTGCAGGCTGAGAATAGCAGTTTGCTTACGCCTGGCGGGAGCAAATTTAAACAGCTGCTCCAGCTGGACTGGAGCAATGCTGACTCCGGCAGTGCCCAAGATGGGTGCATGCTGGGACTGTGGAGCCCTGAGTCTACCCCCATGAACCCCAGTGTATCGTTTAGTGGGTGTCTGCGGTGGGCACTAAGGCACTCACCCAGAAGCATTTCAGGCCTGTAGAGATGGGGTCCCCATGGCCACTGTAGGGCTCCCCTTTATTAAAATATAATATGCCTGTTGGGATGGGGTCCATAGTGGATCAGGAGAGGGGTCTTGCGCCCCTCCCCTTAACATTGTTTTGGCCCTAGGGAGTTGTGATCCCCAAGGCTTTTAGTGGCTTGGGAGGGGGGCTGCTGCCCCTCCTCTTAATTTAAAGATAAAGAAAAAAAAGCCCTAGAGGATGGGGATAACTGAGGCCTCTATAGGCTTGGGGGGAGGCTTTTTTTCTTTTTCTTTTTTTTTTTTTCCCAGTAAGTATAAACCTTGGAGGAGTAGCTGAGACCAAGAGACACCTGTGATTAAAAACCACAGAATGGCTGTAAAAAAAAAAAAAAGAGGGTGGAAAATAAGATTCAAGAGGGTACAAAGAGGAACACTTACGGTTGGTCCTCCACAGTTCAACAGAACTGATGGCACAAGTAGCAGGGATCGCCACTGTAGCGGTGTATGGCATGCAGTACAGTGCATAACATGGGTGACAATCTCAGTCTCAGTTATTATAGGCACGGTTTCCGGTATTATCAGTTTAATGAATTCAACACAAGTCTGCATCAACAATGCATTAATTGAACATATGAAAGTTCAGGACCAGAAACTGTCTGTGATAAGATGGAAGGAGGTGGTCACTCTACGCACAATCCAGGAAACTCCAAGGTAAAACAGCAGCATCTAACATGCTTTGTATTACGGAATCAGAAGTAGATGATCACGTTGTAAAAGGTGTGGATGCCAAGGGGATGGATGGAATCTGGCATGAAAGGGACAAGTGGCAAACCTGCTGGGTCTGGTAAGATGTACAGAAGCATAGGCTGTGCCTGTCCATAGCAAAGAGGGGATGGTGTTGGTCTCCCATTCATCTGACTGCACAAGGCCTTTCTATGTACCTCACATATGATTGACATTGCCCTAGTAATAATGGCTTACCAGAGGTTACCTTATATGTACCGGACTCCTTTACCTCTGCTGATTCTTCGGAAGTCCTCCTGACATCTAACTGCCTCTGTTCCAGTCCAGTGACCTGTAAGAAGTTCACCTGGCATGTGACTGGCTCTTCCCTACCAGCCTTACAGAGATGCTGTGCCTGCCTCTCAGAGGCATACCTTGCCTGTGTTTGGCTTTCTCCAGTTCTGCCGGCCTTTCAGATAAATGCCTGACATGTAACTGTGTGTTATTATACCTTTCAGGCTTTTAAATGCATGTTTGACATATGTAGGATGAATACTGACTTTTTAGAGACCTGTGTGATGTATGGCACAGGTCATACCCCTGTTGGTCTTTGAAAAGGGTCTTCTGAATGCGAGGCGCGCTTTTCCACTTGTCGGAGTCCTACCTGACATATGATTGACTCAGCCTGTTGACTTTTCAGAGGCACAGGCTTGTCTGGTAATCTCCCACTCACCCGAAGACAAATCAACAAACTATAAGGGCAGATGCACAAAACACACTCAAGCTTACCTGAGTGGACTTGGTTTCACTACTAGTGCTTTAGTGAAATCTCAACATGCCTAGTACAATTGCAACCCTTCATACCGTATATGTCAATCTTCAGCAACTGGTTGATTGCAACGGTAATTTATAACACAACCAATTGAATGTCCATCTGGATGTCCTTTATTGTGCAGTGTATATCTGCCAGTTAGTCTTTTTTTTGCATATCATTTGAATATGATATAGTAGTGTCTTATAATCATCCTGAAAAGCACATGTATGTTGCCACATAATTGAAAAGCCTCTGACTTCCCATGCAAGCCAGTGTTTTATTAAAGAGTTTGTGCCTAAGATACAAGTGGCAGGTGGAGTGTGGACCTATACACCATTTACAAAGCCATCACAATAGATACCCTACACAAATTAGGGTTCACATTCAATTACCAGAAATCTCACCTTCAACCAGCACAAATTCAACCTTATCTAGGAGCAATTTTGAACACTCAGTCAGCATTAGCCTATCCAAATCCAAGCATTTCACAATCTCATATCCCAATTGCAGGTCAATGAAAATGACACAGTAAGGTTTGTCATGAGAATATTGGGAATGATAGCATCATGCATAGCAATAATGCCCAATGCACGTCTAAACATGAGACCACTGCAAAAATGTCTCTCGCAACAATGGTCTCAGGCACAGGGTCAATTACAGGATCTATTGTTGTTGGACAGCCAAACTTAAAAATCTCTGCAGTGGTGGAATCATACCAACTTATCAAAAGGGCGGCCATTTAATGACCCTGTGCTACAGACCATAATCACCACAGATGCATCAGTGACAGGTTGGGGAGCCCATCTCCACAATCTTACACTACAGGGTGAATGTGACTCAATCCAGCAAACTTAACACATAATCCACTTGGAATTGCTGGCAGTGTTCTTAGCCATTAAAGCATTCCAACCACAGATCATACACAAAACAGTCTTAATAAGGGCAGACAACATGACAACAATGTAATATCTGCTTAAACAGGGGGACACACTCATCCCAATTTTCTCTTCTAGCACAAACAATTTGGAAATGGGCAATTCACAATCACATTCACCTGCTGGCGGAATACATCGCAGGGATACACAACCAGCTGGCGAACCTCTTAAGCAGGACGCAGCAATAAATACACAAACGGGAGATTCACCCACAAGTAATTCAATATTACTTTCAGATGTGAGGAACACCAAACATAGACCTTTTAGCAACAAGCCAAAACGCAAAATGCCAAAACTTTGTGTCCAGATACCCACACCCTCAATCCACGGGCAATGGTCTATGGATCAAGTTGGTCAGGGATATTTGCTTACACTTTTCCCCCTCTCCCATTAATTCCATTTCTGGTAAACATCTGTCACTCTTCCCTCGCTATGATACTCATAGCTCCCACATGGGCACGTTTACATTGGTACACAACACTAGTGGATCTGTCGGTAGTACCACATCACAAGCTCCCAAACAAACCAGACCTATTAACTCAAAACAAGGGTCAGATCAGGCATCCCAATCCTAGCATGCTCAACCTGGCGATTTGGCTCCTTAGGTCATAGAATTTGGATATCTACAGCTTCCATCAGAATGTATGGACATTCTAAAACAAGCACATAAACCTACAACTAGGCAGTGCAACGCAAATAACTGAAAACGTTTTGTATATTACTGCCACCCTAAAAACATTGATGCACTTTAAGCATCAGTACAGGATATTGTATGTTATTTGCTTCATTTACAGAAAGCAAATCTTGCATATTCATCTATTAAAATTCATTTAAAAGCAATATCAGCCTACCTCCAAAACAGACAACATACCTTTCTGTTTAGAATTCCTGTCATAAAAACTTTTATGGAAGGTCTTAAAGTTATTCCACCTACAGCATAGAATCTTAACATGGTGCTCACAAGACTTATGGGTCCACCATTTGAACTCCTGTATTGTTGCGCTCTTCAGCTTCTCTCATGGAAGGTTGCTTTCCTGGTAGCAATTACTTCATTAAGAAGAGTAAGTGAAATTCAAGCATTCACTTTAGAAGAACCCTTCTTCCAAGTACACAAACACAAAATAGTACTTGGGACAAATCAATTTTTTTTACCCAAAGTGGTTTCACCATTTCACATTAATCAGTCAGTGGAATTGGCAGTCTTCTTTCCACAGCCAGATTCAGTTGCTGAAAGAGCTCTCCACACTCTTGATCTCGAAGAGCTCTCATGTATTATATAGACAGAACGAAAGACTTTAGAAAATCTAAACAACTTTTTGTGACTTTCCAAAGCCTCATAAGGGTAATCCTATTTCCAAACAAGGATTGGCCAGATGGCTAGTAAAGTGTATTCAAACTTGCTATCTTGAAGCTAAAAGGCAACTATTAGCAACTCCTAAAGCACATTCTACTAGAAAGAAAGGAGCTTCAATAGCATTTTTGGGAAATATACCAATGGCAGTCATATGCAAAGCAGCCTCATGGTTCACACCACACACATTTACTCGACAAAAAACAAATGTTGGTCAAGCAGCACTTATTTAGGAGAAGGACTGCTTTTCGGCCTATGCACAGCATGTGTATCTGCAGCTGCACATGGCATTGTACGGAAAATGTCTCTTACCCAGTGTACATATGTTAGTGGCATGTAGTGCTGCAGATTCACATGCACCCGCCCTCCTCCCAGGAAGCCTGTAGCCGTTGTAGTGCTTTATGATGTGGATATGTATATACGTTGCATGGACATCTTCTTTACTTTATATATATATATATATATATATATGTATATATATTTATTTGTACATATACAATTCTTCACTCCTTACTTCACCCTTCTGTGGGAAAACAATCTAACAAAGGACTCGCTGCCCATGCGCACTATCACTGAGAGGAGGAGACACTCTATCTTGTGACTCGAAAAAACTTTCTTTGAAAAAAAACAACTTGTAACTCCGAGCCCAACACTAGATGGCGATATATACACTGCATATGAATCTGCAGCACTACATGCCACAAACAGATGTACACTGGGTAAGTGACATTCCAGGATAAGATTTAACAGTACCAAATCTTGGCCTAACTCTGCTCTGACCATCCTCCAGCAGTTCCCACAGTCAAAAGTAGGAACAGCAGTGACTAGAGATGGGTGAAATATTCTGTTCCGCCTTACCTTAATTTTGGCAACTCCGCATTTCTCTTGCAACGTGGAGATCCGGCCAAAGGCCACTAATCGCCACATGGTGGAAATTGTTTCTCATACGTGGCTCCAGAACGGTAAGTTGGTGAGCGCGAGTGAGATTTAATATCTCTAAGTGAGCTTTCTGGTCGCTAGGAGAACATCCTGCAAGATTTTTCTAACACGGGTGGTCACCACTTTTCTCAGTTAGAAGGCTGCTGCTAGAGTAGAAAATCGAGTAGTTGAGCCCTTTGGTGCTGTGTGGTGCCGTTCCCACACATTTTGCAGCACGCAGCTCCACGGAATCTTGCTGAGTTTTTATGTAACTCTACAGAGTCAGATTCCGCAAATTCTGCCCACCCCTAGTAGTGACAGAAGCTTAGCAGATTTAGTCCCACATCCAGCTTCTTCTATATCCTTCCACAGGACATCCCTACCAGGTTCATGCTGGTATGAAAAAAACTGAAGATGTACATACTCTGGAGTCTTTACTTGCCTCTGCTGGCATAGTCCTTCGGCCTTCTGAAATGTATGACTTCTATGCAGTAATTTAATGTTTAGGACCTGCAGGCACCCATGTTAAGGTGTCACAATACATCCATCTACCCGACTGATGCCTGTTACAGGTTTGCGGTGTGTGATGTGGAAGCGGTTTAAACTGAAACATATGTTGGTGTCAAAGGTATTGTGGATTTTCTGTGCTTGACAGATTATAGCAAAACTATCTTGCGTCATTTCAAGGACAATATTTAATTTTAGCCTAGAATATAGCTAGGTGACTTCCCACCCAGTTCCTGTTATATCTATGGGTTACAATATTTGCCATGTGGCTAGAATGATAGTAACAGCAAAGCTGTATCCACCATCTCAGCCTGGATGCAACAGGTTTATTAAAAAAAACAAAAAAAACACTGCAGAATGTTATAAAAATCAAATTAACATAAAAAGTATTCAACAGAAGACTGCAATTTAGAGCAAAAAATACATTGTACAAAGGAATCTGAAAAAAATCGATGTGTCTAGAGCTTGCTCTATCAGTCTTTCATTAATGAAATACCCCAGCCCGCCTTCTCTGATGATGCATTTTTCTGTACATTAGCCCACTTGTCTCTTGAGGCCAGAAGAAAACTCCACATTCTATCTTGACGCTTGAGTGAGCAGAATAGAAGCCAACATGTCATTAAGGAAACTGCAGTATAATTTGTTCTCTAATCGGTTGTGGCTGAATAGTACCCTTGATATGGAGAAGAACTTGTAGGTATCCAATTGTATACCATCTGAACAGACCAAAAAGCCAAGTAGTTGAGGAAGCATCCTATGGCCTTTCAGTCAGTGGAAGCCTAATCAAAATTGAAGTGGTACTATGCACCAGAATGGTAACTTGCAATAAACCATAATTACATTATTGCCCTGCATAAGTTAACAAAGTAATGCACACTTTTATAATAAATGTTTGCTGTTTAAGATGGTTGGTTAACTAATGTGTCAAAAACTGTCATAAATACATTTTCTATTTTTTTTAAGGCTGTTATGAATGTTTCTAATTCTGTCTTTACGTTATTGGCTTTTTATCAGGTAGCTATTTAGGAGTTTGTTTTTTGTCTACCTTCACCTTTGCTCTAGTGACAAAGGGTTGACACATTTGAAAAGCCTGATACTTGTAAAAGATAAGATGGAAAGTTAAAGTGTCTCTCGAATAACAGCAAAAGTCCTCAAACTTTCTACTACTATAACACCAAGTAAGAAAACACAACCTGCCCACCGACCTCTTTTTCCAATCTACATATAAACAAAAAAACGCTTTAAAAATACAACAGTTGCTTGGAGTCTCGATTACCTCTTTCACACCCTGTCCTCATCTTTCACCAGCACTTGAATCCGAGTCACCCCCTTTCTCACCAGTGTGTGATTAGATACCCAAGCCACTCATTGTCCCAGACACCAAGTCTACTGGAAATACATGGAAACGCCCATGCTGCACCCATACTTTTCACTGCATTCCTTTCTCCAATGTGGGTTAGAGATGCAACTTTACTTCGTCCTGAAGTCTGCCATAGAGAAAGTTTGCAAATGTCACCCACAACTTTCACCATGAAGAATTTTCCTTTAAGCCGTAACTGGGTCTGAAAAGGTAGATCTTGAATTGTGCAATTTAAAGCATCCCATGAGGAGTAGACTACCTCGTTCAGTTCTACAACATACTCCATTGAGTGCCTTAAAGCTAAGAGTGAATAGATGCAGTCTTTCAGCTTTTCTTTTGTTATGCCCTTCTCTCTAACCAGCACAGGTTATTGTGTCTGCTATTTTACCTAAGATTTGAATTAAAAATTGAGTGGTCCAAAAAGTTGTATTTAAAGAACATAGCATTTTTTTTATATCAGTGAATATGTTTGTGTTATTTTCACAGGCTCCAGAATTTCCTGATTTTGCCCTGAAGGTCCAAGAAGCAATCAACTCTCTCGGAGGCAGCGTTTTTCCTAAACTTAATTGGAGTTCTCCAAGGGTAGGGCTTCATATTCCATGATTAATGTTTGTGCTGTAATTCCATCTATTGTGTAGATGTAAGGTGCATATACGTTTTAAATTACAAATAATTAAAAAGAATGTACAGTTCTTCTAGAACTTTGTATTCATCTATGTTAGTTCAGCATAACATGAATGAAAGTCCTTATTTCTGCTTGGGAACTGTGGGATATAGAATGCTGAGGTACGATGAGACCCAGCAGGAGTTTTCATTGCTATTACATACACTTCTCTTATTTCCTTTCTGAAGAAAAACCTATCCTGCCAAGCCTGTGTGCTATTTGTGCTCTGGTACTGAAAAATACTATTTTGATCCATACAAAGATGACATTTCTGACCAGGCATCGACGTCATGTTTGCCTTCTAGACAGACCCAGAAACATACAGGATAACAGATATCACACATATTCCTCCTGTTCAGATATGCAACCAGGCAGACAAAACTTCACACCTCTTAGAACACCCTATTATGCTATGCACAAGATACTCTGTGAGAGGTGGAGCTTGGCTTGAGAAAAATGCAGTTATGATGTGAGCAAGGTAAGCCCCTGAAAAGTATTGTGTGTGTTGAGGAGATTGCTCTTCTTTTGTTTGTAAGGTACCTCATCAAAGAGGTTGAATTGGGGGGCAGTTAAGCAAATGTGTTTGGTTGTATTGGTTGCTATGTTGTGTGTGCAAAATATCCTGTGACTGGGCTTAAGTAAAGGGTATTTTTATGGCCTTTTCAGTTGAGTTTTGGCTACAAAATATCCTGCATGAGTTTAAGTTGAGCCAGTGTGTGAAATATCTGTTTATGTATGAATACAAAAAACTTGGGGTGTATGGTTTGAGCACATGGAGTGTTCTCTATTGAGTTGAGTTCTCAGTTTTCATTGATGAAGCAAGAGCTATCTTATTCTGTTGGTTGAGCATGGGTTGATGGTTACCTTCTTTATGGCCGTATTCACACAGTACCTTGTGGTTTGGGTGAGCGTTGGTTGATGGACTTTGGTTGGAACACACCCTTTTTTGTGAGTTAAATATAGGGTTGGAAATTATACTCCTGGTTAGGAAGTAGGTTGTCCCTCCTTGTGAAGTATGTAGTTAACAACGAACTGTTTTAAAGGAAGCCAAGTTGCCTGACTGGGTTGTAGTTTTCTTCATTAATAACATAAGCATGTTAATAAGATGTAAGTTCTGTGATGTTCAATGTATAGATAACATTATCAATATTGGTTGGAGTGGTCAGTCATAAAGTCTGCCCCTTGTTTTCTTTCCCTGTGGAAAGGGTGGATGTGCTTCTTGTTGTATGTCTTATGTTCTGTAAAGGGTATGCATTGTATTGTTTGTTTTCTAAAATATGGTGATTTTTCCTCTTGTGTGCTCCTTGTTGCATCTTTTCAACCTAGCAGCCATGATATCCTCTTAAACTTTGCAGTTAAGATGCCTAGGACTTGGTGGTGTCACTATGAGTAGGATAAGCAGAGAGGTTGTCCTTCTCCTGGCTTTGTGTCCTTATCCTGATCTGTAATTAATAAATTAGAAGATATTTTATACTTCCTGCGTCCTTACTTGAAAATATTGAGATTAACTTCCCTCCCTAAATCCTTTGTAGTAAAATTCTTTGTGGTGTCCTCTTATTGATTTTGTAATGTTAACCTTTGCTGTGACTATTCTACCTGATAGTCTCATCAGACATTGCGCGTGCCATTGACATCTTTAAATTATTTTAGTCCCTGTCCCTCTACTTCCCTCTGCCAAGAGGAAGGTAAAATGAAGATTCTGTCAAGGCAGGTGAAAATGGTAATACTTAATCCAAGGAAGCTAATTTTAAAAATGCTCAAACCAGAATCTAACCCATCAACTGCCTTGCATGACATTCTCTTGACATTCTAACTTATCATTTAAAGATTCTTCAGAAATGGCACACCCCTTCTTAAAGCATCTACATGTTTTTGTTAATTTGATATGGAACGAAACAAATGGGTTTTGAACATAAATGCTTTTTCATGATACATAGTTTATTTTGATGGTTGGGGAGAACACACATAATCTGCAGTTTTTGCAAATTGTGATTACTTAGAACAAAGAAAAAGCAGAGGAAACTGCTTAGTCATATGTTGTACATTCAAAGAAATAATTTACATTTGAAAGTCCTCATTTGAGGATAGGTGGGAAATTATTTCCAGTTTGATTCATTCCTGTTCTGAAGGCTACTGTTTTAGGGGTAGGCTTTAAAAGTGGACTTAAAATCCTCTACATATGGTTTAGAACGGTGGTTTTTAACCTTTTGACTTATGTGTACCCCCGCCTCACTGAATCATAACTGTGAACCAGGAACCTCACTTAGTTATTATTGGAAGCTGGGGGATCCCTGGCCTAAGCAATGTTTGATTTGAACCTCAGAACTATACCCAAAAATACAAAAACAAGCTTAAACCATACAAATTCTTAAATATCGAAATCATGTGTTAAAGTCACAGTTACACGTAGAAAACATTTTCACAGTTACAACTTTCCTTCTTTATTTTATATACTTAATACATTTAAATTTTTGTAATATTCTTCAATTGTGTAAAACTGTTGGGGACCCCTGTGCAGGCCTTGTGTACCGCCAGGGATCCTCCTCAGACCGCAGGGTAAGAACCACTGGTTCGTACATATATACATATATTTTCTTTGCTGGTCACGGAAGTGTGGGGGAGTTGAGTGGGAATATAATAGAGGGGGGGGGACTTTACAGGGGTCTTTCATACTATGTTGGAAATATTGATAATGTCAATGCTTTTAATCAATAAATGGGTTGAGATTTAGGATAAGGCCCATGTGAGTCTCAATAGATGGCTGCCCTGTGCAAATAAATAAAACCTTCACCGGGCAAATCTCAGTGTCAAAACCATAAACATTTGTTCAAATTTAAGTCATTATATAAGACACAAAGTAGTTAGATGCAAATTGGCATCGAACAGTGCAAATACTAGAGCAATCAACCTCTGAAGCAAGTAAACAGCCAGAACCCTCATATAGTTCAACATCCGAACTAACATAAATCTGCTCAAAATATTTGTCTTCTGTCATTTGACGGACTAGTAAGTAAGCAAAAAGTCTAAGTACAAATTAACAGACAGATTAGCATGGAGTCTGTGCATTTCAGTAAGCAAGAAATATCTCTCTCCCCCTCCCCTGAAAAAAGGGTATGTTTTATTGGTTTCAGGCAGTGAACATGACACACTTGAGATGGTGAGATCTGACTTCATAGGGATGTACTAATAATGTTTCATTCACAGGACCAATAGTAAAACAAGAAATGATGATACATCAAATAAGAAACATTTAGGAACACCTGCTTTGATGTTTAATACAAAAGAAATGAAGGAAATAACATGATATCTGTGCAGCAACCACAAACAATAGATCGTACAAATGATGGGAGCATCTGGGAGAAGAAAGCTTTGAATTTGTTGGGACTATAGGAACCCATAGTTTCCTTATCGAGGAGTTCAAATTAATACATTTCAACTTGACAAAGAGTACCATGAAATTAATATTATTTTGCATATGTTCTGAAATAGAAAAACACAGATGAGAAACATGCATGTGGGAAGCTCACTCATGTAATTTAAAAGCACTTTTCTTGCTGTCACTGCAAAACAAATGTCAGTGCAGGCTGACTTTGGCTTAGTCATGTCAAATGATGCCTGGTTATGCTAAGTAAAACACATATAAATTCTGCGTTATTTTCTTTTAATTAAGAAAACGTACACTCACCTCACCCACTTCTTTGAGGATTTCTGAATCATCACCAAACTATTCTCCACTATACGACAAAAGTTAATCAGTCATTCTCGGCTACTTCAATTCTGTCTTATCCAGGACCATACATTTTATCATAAACTCTGGCTTTGAGATCATCAGGGTTGATATGTCCCTCCTTCTTTTTCTGATCATCTTTCTTTCACAATTGCATTTCAAACCTCCCTTAAGATGAATAACTCCCAAAAATGTTAATATTAGAATTAGACAAATTATGCTCCCGGTTGATATAATAAATTATGTTAGTATTTTCCTAAACAAGCCACCACTTACAATACCAAACTATTCACAAATCTTTCCAGTTCCCCATCAGACCTCGAAAAATATTACTAGACCTGCAAGTCGAGTAGCTGGAATAACGCACTCGACCTAACTGTAATGTACTTGACCCGTAAATGGGTCTCAAATTGTGTGATCCTAGGCAAATATTGTATTTTACAGTTGCCTTTTTCTTCATTCGCACATGAATCCACCTTCAAATATGTGGGTTCAGCATTTCTGCTGTAAAAAACTCTTTTGTTTGATTAAATACATTAAATGTTTGCTCCATGTATAATAAATCTAGCCCACGTGTAGGGTACACATGATCCATGCATGACCTACTTCTTAGATTACTAATAGCTTTGCTATCAGAGCAGTAGTGTTTCTCAGTTTATGTTTGAACACTCACTTTTAATAAATATATTACTAATGCATGATGTGGTAGCGCACTGTCATTTACAGACAGTACATTTCCAGGAAATTTCCAAACACCTTCCCACTAACTTGCAGCTTTACTGATAAAACTATATAGTGTATTAGCAATAATCTGTGAAAATTGGGTTTCAGAAAACATTTATCATTTGCACATCATCAAGTAAAGTGTTCTGACTTATTTTTTTCCATCCTATTAAAATATTTGTTTCATGACCCAGAAGTACAAAAAAAATGGTCTTTCACAGCTAATGAAATATATTTTGAAATGATTGTAAAGTTGACTTAGTTATATAAATGTGTGTTAGGAAAAACCTGATACCAACAGCCTTTCATTTCGCATAGATCAACACGCTGAAGTCACAAGGAAAAGTATTTGCATTTGAAGAAGACAAACTGACTTTTGACCCCTGGCTCTGAGCACAGAGCAAATGTGACAAGAATAAGATTTAAAGGCGTCTTAATTGCTAATTCAGTTTCTGACTGAACAGAACATCTGTTCTTTTTCCACTTGCCAGAAGGAGCAAGTAGGATCTAAAAATAGCTCGACCTCACAAAATAAAACTGCCATAGGGAATAGTCCAGTAGATTTTTTTTGAGCCCTGACTTTCTAATCTTTCTAAGCCATGAACCAACTGTTTCCCACACACCAGTTACTTCCAAAGTTTTAGCTTTACTCACTATTCTAATTGTATTGTTAATATATTAATTCCATGCTATTATCAGGCACAAAGGTACAACACTGCTGGACCTTAATTGCACAGCACACTCCACCTTCATTTGCCAACACAATATATAAAACTAATCTATTTTGTATCGGTATTGCACGAATAGTAACTACTTCCCCATTCATTTTAGTTAATACACCTGCAGAATTAGTAGCTAAGCTCTCTTAAATTAGACAGTTATCTGGGCATGATCCTGGAGTAACAACTACCTTATCCGGAAATTGTGTTATGTGTGCTGAAGTAATAATGTCCCATCCTAAGGTAAGCATGCCATCATCCTGGAGTAATCAAACCTCATCCTGATGTTCTCATGGAATCATCCTGGTGTAATATTACCTCATCCTTCAGTCTTCCTGTGATCATCCTATAGTAATAAAACCTCATCCTGAGCATCCTTCTGTTATAATCCTATAGTAACACTGCATTGCACTGAACTCATCAGGAGATTATCCTGAAGTAGTAAAAGATCATCACACATTTTCACTGAAGTAATCAGATGACCAACCTGCAGTAGTAAACGATCTTCATTTTCTTTCTATAACAAATGTAATTGTTTTTTTCTCACATGAACTAGCCGAGACTGGCAGGAGATACGACATTTACAATGACAAACTTTTGACTAGAACACAAACTAAGCACATATAACCATTACACCACCTCCCAATGTTCATCATTCTTAAGTAATCCCAACACCATCCGACAGTAGCTTTTAGAAAGACTCTGTAGTAACCTCATCTATATATTTTGTGAACACATACTTCAGGGTAGCTTGGGATGACTTCACCAGCTCATGACAGGAATAGCCCAGCTAAAGTAATCAGATGGGTTTCAGAATGACTCAAGGAAGATCTTCCTTTTTTGTCTTGCGTCTGCCACCAACTCAGCCTAGAGTCACTGGTCCATGCCCAGGCTGTGCCAGTAGAATTCCACCATGGAGGCTGATGTCCTGGGGAAAGTGGGCCAACCACCTTCTTCGATGAGTCCAGGCATCTCCCTGCTCTCGAATTTCACTGGTCTGGTGGAACAGTGCGGGATGCAGCCACTGACACCTCTTTGGCACATTTGGCGGGCTGCCATTTTGTTGCTTATGCCTGTCTTTCTCACCCTGAAGTAGGGCCTATCCAAACACATTTGTGTCATATGGCTTAGTCAGTCATCCCCGCTGGTGTCTGATATAATTTGCCCTTCAGGACCTAGGCTGGGGCTCGTGGGAATCCAATCAGGTATTTGCTGCTTCTCCTGCAGCAGACATGGAGCTTGAGATCATGTGCCTGCCACCATCATGTACTCTGCTTTGCAGCCCTCTAGCTTTGTATTCCTTAAGAGAATATTTATTTTTATTTCTAACATTGAAGGATAGGTCACTGTCCTATTTATGCAAAAACAAAGTCTGGAAGGGCAATAAATAGCTTTAACATCTTAGCAATGTGAAATCGTGTGAGAATACCATGAACAAAATAGGGCTGCAGTTTAGATGTGTGTAGGAAAAATGGACATATAAACTTTACTGTATCACTTTGCGCTATGTATATAGCTGAATTTTCGACAAGTCAACGAGGTGAAGAAAGCATAGTCCAAAAAGTAGCTATGTTGCGGTTCGCATAAGCCCAATGAAAACCAAAGGCACTGAACAGAAATATAGGTTGTGTTGTCTTCAGCTGATCATAATACTTAATTTCAGGAAAACATTTATGTATGACTCTCATAGAGAGAGTTTCAGTTTCTGAATCTCATAATCCACTGCTATGACATCACACCAGTTGATACCAAAACTGGTTACTTACTGCTGTAATGTCATAGAAGCCTTCCGGGCCAGGCTGACAGCGCTCTCTGAGAGCCTGTCAGCAATGCTCTGCTTGTCTGCATTCATTGAATGAAAGCAGAAAGCATAGCTGCAGGAGGTGGAAGGAAGGCCGGAAAGGTAGCCGTGGTTGGTTGGGGGGAGGGAGGGAGGGAGAGATATGATTTTAAAAAATCTCTCTCTCTATATATATATATATATATATATATATATATATATATATATACACACACACACATACATATACTGGCTCCCTGATTACTCCCCTATACCTACATAGCAGGTGAAGATGAGTTTGGAGCCATACATAACATAAAAGTATAGATGGGTAAAAAGTGAATTATGAGGATGTTTTCCAACTCTAAGTGACATCATGGACAACTCAGGTTTCACACTCGTTGTCTATTTCATGTTATTCTGAACCCCTTGGTGAAAAACATCCCCATAATCCACTGTTATCCAACTATAATTCCATATGTTATGTATGGTTCTCATAGAGAGCCTCTATTGTTTAATTCAGTGTCTAAATCTTATCGCTCACTGCTATGACGTAGCAATAGGTGATAACAAAATTCACTATCCATTGTTGCTATGTCACAAAGGCCAGGCTGACAGGACTCTTTTAAAGATTGCCAGTGCAATGCTGCTTATCTGCTTTAATGAAATCAGAAAGTGCAGCTACAGGACGGGGAAGGAAGTCATGGAGGGTGCTGGAGGTTGGTCATGGATGGTGGGTAAGGTATTTTTTATTTAGTTATTTTTTTACCTTAAGGACAGGGATACACAACTGAGCCATGTTACATAAAGTTCCACTATTACGTTTCTGCCACTGGATAGCAATTGAAAGTAGGGGCATATGATTTTGTGGCCATATATAACATAAAATTATAGATGAATAGTGTTGGAAATGGCCCTTTTTGCAGGGTTATCCCCCAACTTTTTGCCTTCTTCCTCCGTGTTTTTTTTTTAGGTCTGTTTTTGCTGGTTTATTGTCTCTGCACACGTTACCACTGCTAATCAGTGCTAAAGTGCATGTGCTCCCTATAGAAATTGTACTGTTGATTGGTTTATCCATGATTGGCATATTTGATTTACTAGTAATCCCTAGTAAAGTGCACAAGAGGTGCCCAGCGCTTGTAAATCAAATGCTACTAGTGGGCCTGCAGCACTGGTTGTGCCACCCACATAAGTAGCTCTGTAATCATGTCTCAGACCTGCCACTGCAGTGTCTGTGTGTGCAGTTTTTACTGTAACTTCGACTTAGCAAGTGTACACACACATGCCAGGTCTAAACATTCCCTTTTCTTACATGTAAGGCACCCCTAAGGTAGGCCCTAGGTAGCCCCAAGGGCAGGGTGCAGTGTATGGTTAAGGTAGGACATATAGTAATGTGTTTTATATGTCCTGACAGTGAAATATTGCTACATTCGTTTTTCACTGTTGCAAGGCCTGTCCCTTTCATAGGTTAACATGGGGGCTACCTTTAAATCTGATTAAAGTGTAGATTCCCTTTGGGAGCGGATGGACATTTGCAGTTTGGGGTCTCTGAGCTCACAATTTAAAAATACATATTTTAGTAAAGTTGATTTTAAGATTGTGCGTTTGAAAATGCCACTTTTAGAAAGTAGGCATTTTCTTGCTTAATCCATTCTGTGACTCTGCCTGTTTGTGGATTCCCTGTCTGGGTCAGTTTGACAGTTGGGCTGTTCACACCTCTCCTCTAGACAGTAATCCAGATATGCAGGCTACACCCCAGCCCCCTTTGTGTCAGCCATCTGTGCTGGAGAGGAGAGGAGGGGAGGAGTAGTCGCTCACACCTGAAAGGACTGTGCCTGCCCTCACACAATGCCGTCTCCGACCCCCTGGTGAGTGTCTGGGGCCTGGCCTGGACAAGGAAGGATCTTGCAAACACTTGAGACTTTGCTTTGAAGTTTGCAAACTTCAAAGGCAGAACTGGGTATAAGAAGCAGACCCAAAACCCCAGACTTTTAGAATCTTTCTGGAATCAAGAGGAACCTCTGCCCAGGAGAAGAGCTGAAGGAGGAGTACTGTCCCTTTGCTGTATTGCTTTGCTGGACTGGCCTGCAGTTGCTGCTTCTGCCTGAAAAGAGTGCAAAGGGTGAACTTTGCTGTGTGTCCTGCTTGTGAAAATTCTCCAAGAGCTTGCCTCCTGTTGGAAGTCTCAGGGACACCAAAGCCTTCAGTTTTCCCGACCTGCAGCACTGGGAACTGTGTGTTTTGTGCTGTTCAAGAGGAGAAACATCTGCGCCGCCGCCAACAACGCCGCTGGCCTGCACCGTGACCTGCCGACACCACACGGAGTCGCATTGCCCCACTTCGCACCGCAACCCTGGTCTCCCTGACACCGTAATCGGACGACTTCACTGAGCCGCTGCTCGCACCGCGACCTGTGGGCCCTGCACTATGGCATCGCCTGCTAACACTGCAGCCTGGGCATCCCCGACAACGCCGCTCCTGCAGACACCGGCGCCGCTGCCTCCACCGTGGCCTGTGGACACTGCTCGTGAGGTACACAAAGCACCGTCCTGTCCCGCGCCGCAGCCCCGGTCCACCGACGCCAGCAGCATCGGTGTCGTCACCAGGCATCCTGCCTGCACCCTGGCCTGTGGTCACCGCTCGTGATGGTCCCGTCCTGCACCGCTGGCTTGGGCCTACCAACGACCGCGCTTCAGCAACGACGATGCCGCTGCCTGCCCCGTGACCTGTTGGCACCGCATGTCGCATTGTCCCACTTTGCACCGCAGCCCCGACGCCATCCATGCCGGCGCACCTGACTTCATCAGCCTGGAGTTCGATCTGCAATGCGTGTGACCTCAAGGGCCCGACGAGTCCTGCACCGACTCCGGACCCGACATCCCAACATCAGTGACGCCACCCTCCGGAGCTCACCGCGAAGGTCATGATGCCCTGCAAATCCAAGGTACTGTTTGCGGGTCTTCCCGACACCGTAGCTGGCCCGCAACGCCACGGCTGGTCTGAACTGTTGTTTTTTTTTTTTTATCACGACGCCGTGATACTCCTTGGTGGAGCTATCGACTTCAAGGAACTGTAGTTTTGAGTAAATCTTGCATAATTCATATTTTTCTTACTGTATGTTGGATTCTTATCGTATTTGGTCTTGTTTTATATAGATAAATATTGGCTATTTTTCTAAAACTGGTGTGGTGTCCTTTTGTAGTGTTTTCACTTATTACTGTGTGTTATGTGCAAATGCTTTACACATTGCTTCTGAGATAAGCCTGACTGCTCGTCCCAAGCTACCAAGGGGGTGAGCAGGGGTTATCTGAGCGGGTATCTCCCTTCCCCTGACTAGAGTGAGGGTCCCTACTTGGACAGGGTGCAAACCAACTGCCATCTAGAGTCCCCATTTCTAAAAAATAGAAAGTGAATTATGGGAATGTTTTTCACCACTGTGTTGTAAGTGACATCATAGTCAACTCAAGCTTCACTCTGTCGCATGGGCTCTCATTATCCTAAATGAGACTACTGGATTTCTAGGCAGCAGGATCGTTCACGGTGTGGGGGACTGAGTCTGACCCACTTCGAAGGACCTCTGTCACCCTAAACCCGGTTTTGCTCCGGCTAACTAGCAGTGCCTCATTTCTCCAGTAAGGAAGAGATGATTGGGCAGCCGAGCGCATGACATCTTTGGAACTTCTCAGGGAAGTCGTGGTCACTCAGATCCACACCAATTCTCTCATTTACAGTATGATCTCATATACAAATGACAAAGGCAGTATAAGTTTTATATAATGTTTTAATAAAACGACTGCATTTTAGATAATAAGGCGTGAGCCGCAATAACCAGAACCATACAACACAGTAGGATTGAAATAGTCACGAGGAGAGTGAAACATAAGAACAACGCTATCATGGTGTTTAATAATTTCTACTCTCCCTCAGCTAGTTCTATTTCGAGCACAGCATGTTAAGCTTCTAACTTGCCTTTCTGAATCCCTTGGGAGACATCAGCCCTCATACCTGAGCAAAGGCCTGTGATCTGGTTCAGCATCTGCAACGAGGCAGTCAGCGTCTAGTTGTGATTCCCTGGTCGGAATCTCCCTCTTGCGTGTATTGGGACAAGAAAGTGTTTTTATAACGAACATGTCAGCGTGATCACAAAAAGTCCCTACGCAGGAATGCCAAAGACTAAACTCCTACCACGTCTATCGACAATGTACCAGACTGTATCCTTGACTGAAGCACAGAGTGAACAGGAATGTGTTATGGAGAACTTCAGTGCTGAAGTAGGCTAAACAGTGCGATATGAAATATAAAACAAGACCGTAGAACTGGCTATTTGAAAAATAACAGTATGAAGCCGAATAAAAGCATTTAGAGCAAAGTGCACAGAGGCTCTAAGCTGCGAGCAAAGGAATAAAATACATCCAGGGCAAAATGCACAAAGGCCTGAAGCTAATGCGCAAAGGATACGTAAAACTGACCACACTACAACTCTTGTTGTCTATTTGATGTCAGTCAGAACCTGTCAGTAAAAAACATACCTGTAATTCACTGTTACCAATCTATAATCCTATGTGTGACGCAATGCTATCATAGAGCCTCTGCCCTTTATTTCTGTTTCTAGATCTCATAACTCACTGCTATGATGCAGCAACAGTTTATAACAAAACTTCTAAATATGTGTTAAAAATATGTTTCTAAGTAGTCACCTTTTTATTGGACTTTGTTCAATGTGCAGTTTTGCATCATGAACTATGCACACAATGTGGTTCTGGTAGAGTTCTAAACTGCAGAACTATTGTTTTTGATAAATCACCTGTTTCCCGCTAAAGAGGTTTTGTTAATGTTTATCATCTATGAGCTTAATTTGAGAGCAGATTAATGCGTGTCTGATGTGATGCAGCAGGTTGATATATAAAAATGGAAATCTTTACAAGGCCTGTGGGTTTATTGCTTCACCTTGCCTGTGTGTTTAGTCTGAAGCATGTGGAAGTATTTGTTCATGACAAAACATGTATTATCAAGAAATTGTGCTACTGCTGTAGGCTTGGTCTCTTGGGAGTTCTGCCCAAGTGTCATTGATCTCCAGTTTGAGACCGTATAGATGCAAAGCTATACTTTTCAGGGAATAAGAATGAGCTCTTTAGAGGGCCACTCTGCCAACAGTCGGATTCCTTTTAGGAGCCTCTGACTGACCGACCTCTAAGAGGTTATTTAGCATGTGGGGATCCCCACTTACTGGAGTAATTATTATCTGTCGAGATGGCCTCTCTAGTGAGCTGGAATGACTTGAGTGTTGTTTTTCCTGTACCAATAAGTACTAATTAGCGCTGTATTACAATTTGCATTATTCCTCTCATTTAGGATGCCTACTGGATTGCAATGAACAGTTCCCTGAAATGCAAAACCTTGAGCGATATCTTCCTGCTGTTTAAGAGTTCTGATTTTATCACTCATGACTTCACCCAGCCGTAAGTCATCGAATTTCTAATTAAACTATGTTATGCATTCAGAAAATTAGCACTTCAGCATGTAACTCCAAATATTTGATTTCGTATCTGTTATTTATTTGAACTGATGATTAAGTATTAGTTTAGGGGTGGAGAATGTTGTGAAACCGTTTCTGTTTTTTTTTTTATCTTACTTTAAAGCGTAGTCTCCATTACAATTGAAATGTCGGTTATTTCTGTGATTTTCTCTTTGGTCCATGTGGACAATGGAACTGCCTCGTTTGTGGAGCAGCCTTTTGTGCTACTGATAAAGCAGCACATTGTTCAGAACCTGTCTTTTCCATATTAAGGTATTTTCATATCACCATGCTCTTCAGAGAGTGGGGCGCGTCCCACGTATCTCCTCGGAGGGGTGTCTCGACGTTATGCGCAGTGGGAGAGGGGAAGAGGGAACTGTGTGACCTGCAGAAAATAAATACCATATTACAAGCTCCGTTCAGCAGCCCGTGTCTTATTTGCAGCCCTGGTCTTACTTACAGCCCGTGACTGTCCTCGACACGGTGTGAAATTGTACAAGTGCCTCGTCGCCTCTCCAAGGACTGAAGATGGCAGCATATTAAATGTTTAAGGTCGCTGAAAAAATATCTTCAAAGAATGTGAGTGATGTTAGAATAGCAAGAAAAAGGCACATAATGTGTACTTGCTGCTTTCCTTCGTACAGTAAAATGCAGTGTTCAGACATATATACATAAATACATATTTCTACTAACAAACATTGGCAAAGTCAGTAGGTCTTGCCTGTGCGATTGCGTTTTAGCTATTTTGCACACCAGTGTGGTTGCTATTCAGCATGACTAAAGGTTAGTGACATGGAATAGGTTGGGTTTGGGTAGATAGTGGTAGAGTGGAATTGGGTAGATTGGGGAAAAATGAAGTGGGTTAGAATTGGGTAGATTGTAGTGGGGTAGATTGGGGTAAATTGCAGTAGACTGGAGGTGAGTAGATTATAGTGGAGTACAGTGGGGTAGATTGGAGTTGAGTGGAGCAGGATAGATTGGGGTTGAGTAGGGTAGATTAGAGTGGGGTGGATAGAAGTGGTTGGAGTGCGGTATATTGGAGTGGGGTGGGTGAAGTCTATTAGAGTGGAGTAGACTGGAATGGGGAATAGATTAGGGAAGAGTGGGGCGGTTTGGGGTAAATTGGAGTGCAGTTGGATAGATTGGATTTGAGTGGGGTAGATTGGGTGGATTAGATTAGGGCTCATTAGAATGGTCTGTGGTAGATTCGATTGGGGTAGGGGTGGGATAGATTGGGGTAGGGGTGGAGTGGAGTAGATTGGGCGGGAGTGGGGTAGATTGGAATGGAGTCAGGTAGATTGGGGTATGGTAGTTTGGGGTGGAGTGGGGTCGATTGTAGTGGAGGTGGGTAATTCGGGGTATATTGGCTCATAGTAGAGTGGATTGGGGTAGATTGGAGTGGGCTATATTGGAGTGGAGTGAGGTAGACTGGGGTAGGTACATTTGTCCTTCACAAGGAACAGCACGGGCTACAAACGGGCTGTTTATTGTGCTATATGTACCAGTTTACCTATACCTATTTTTTTTTCTTTCTGGACAACTTAGATCCTGATTTAGAGTTTGGCAGATGGGGTTTCTCTGTCGCAATAGTGACAGATATCCTGTCCGCCATTATATTATATGGACATCGTGACACAGTGGACGGGATATCAGTCACGTTTGTGATGGAGTATCCCATCCGCTAAACTCTAAATCAGGCCCTTAGTCTGTACAATGCAGCTAAGTGATTGCTGTAAACCACTTTTACACCAAGGCATTTATATACCTTCTGTCATATCTCCACGTGTGCTCACTTTTAAATTATGTTCTGTTTATGAAGAAATAAGCATGAAACTGAAGAAAGTGTTGCAACCTTCTACCACTGCATTATTTCCTCCAGTGCGTTGCTCTGGATAACTATAGCCTTTCTTCAATTCATTTCCTTTTCGAAGATCAATTCTGACTGAGGTATTCTTGGAACCTTTTAACTCTTAATTTCTTTGTACCAGTGGCCAACATTGGTCCAAAAATATTTCACAATTCTGTATTTGTTCTGGAAATGTTGTTTAAATTGTATTTGTTCTTAAATTCGGATTGTCATTGATAAATGTAAAGATTGGACATAGCCTCTGCCCGAGGGAAACTTGCGCTGCAACCATCCTTGAGACACCTGTTGACTCCATCAAAGCTCATGTTAATGTTACTCCGAACGAGCACAAGAAAGAAATGGAAGGGCAGAAAATTGGCATTCAGACATGATTTTGGTAATATGCACTTGGCTGTGGCAGGTGTGTAAAATGTGTTTCATATCCTGTCATCGTGGGGAAACTCACTTTTTGCCTAAAATGACATTTAAAGCGAGTTAATACCTGCAACGAAATGAATTACCGGACAGTCAAGAGAGGCACAGTGATAGACAACTCATTTGGTTCCATAGCAGGTGCTACGTTTTGTACGTTTTTTGTATTTCTGTATTCTAAGAATGCTTGAAAGTATATTTCAATAAAATGGCAACAATATATCTGTTTTTTTGTGATACTTGAGCTGCCCCATGGTTAAAAAAAAAAAATCTTCATTTTGACAATTGTAGCTATTCCTATTAGCTTGACACCATAGCTTTACTTGTTATTCCCATCCCTTATTTTTTAATGCTTGAGGCAGTGATATGTGTATATGTAAAAAACGTAACTGCCAGGACCCAAGATAATGCTCAGGATGCTGCTGCAGCTTGCACTACCAACTGGTCCTGCCATCGCTGCCGCATGCCAGTATAAATGTTTACTACTAAGCTTCACTCTCCTGTAAACATGACAGCTTGGATAGTTCTAGGCCTCCAAAAGCTGTAAGAATGGCCTGGACGTGGCAGAGTTAGCTTAAATGTGTATTTAATTGTTTACCTGACGTGCTTCGCTCAAAAAGTAACGGGATTTGCCAACGGTGTCAAGAAGGATGCAGCCCGTTGATCATTGGTGTATGCTATCCTAAGGGTTACGGGGGCCTTGTGGCATGTGTGGAAAGTTTTTATGCTGTTGTTACTCCTGTCTGTGTCCGCAAGACTGACGGCACCCCCTGCCCTCTTGAAAGAGGGTCCAAGGACATGTGCGTATTTCTCCTTACAAGGAGAGTTGATGTCTATCCCCCATTCTGCCAGTTGAGGCGTTTCCTTGAGCACTGTGAGTTGGAGGTGCTGATGGCGAAGGCTCACCAAAGTTGGTTTGCTGTGGGTGCCCCCATGAAAGTTCTGACACCTTTCCCACTCCAGGTCCTCTGAGTGGATATGAGCCAAAGATGGTATGTGTTTGAATAACCATAAAAAGTTGTACCTGTTCAAGATGTCGTATGAGCCTTGGACGCGGTATCTTGTGGTGAGCACTGCCTCATAAACACTAAACTTTGTCTGCTGCAGAAAACACTCCTAGGATTGATCTAGTTTTTTGAGTTGGAACAAGCCCGGTAGGTCACTTGTTAAGATTTTGTTATGGCTAGAGGTCAGTGCTACCGAGTCAATTGGCTGCCTGTTGAATAAAGAGGATGGTGAAGGCTGGCATGGAGGGGTCTGTGCTGGGGGTGCAAAAGGGACGGCTTGTGTGCATTTGGATTTGAAGGTGGGAATTGTTGTTTGGAATGCTGAACTTGATTCATTTACCTGGAGGACCTGGATATAGACAGCCATCTTCATCTTTTTGGTCACTTGTTCATTTGTGGGCTCAGGAGGGAAGCAAGCTTCACAGAGGGTGTGAGTTCTGTCTGCTCCTGCCGGAGGAAGGAGACTTATAGGGCTATGTGATGCCCACAGTAGTTGGGTGTTTATTGGCGCCCAGCTTGGAGGTGAAAATTGGGAATACTCTTGGTGTGATGCGGTTTGTGAGAAGTTGCTGCTGAGCCGCTCTTTTTAATTTCACCTTTTTATGCTGCTTTCTCAGCTTTTTCTGACCCGCCTAGACCATGGTGCCTCTTGGGTTGCAGGGCTAGGTGGTGTCTCATCTTGTGTGATTGCAGTGGGATCTCGAGCTGGAAGTTACCCAAGGGCATTCTTTGCCTTTGAATGTGGTAACGATCTTGCAAAGCATCTTAGGAAGTATTGCCCATTTGCCTATTATAGCTGCACTGAAACAGGGGCACAAGTTGGTGGCCAGTTGCTTTGTATTTTCTCCTCGATGGAGTCGATCTTGAGCTCCATTTTTGTAGACTGTCATATCATTGCTTTGTCTATTATATTTTGTGCTGCTTTTGTAGCTGATGAATGCAGTTCCTCAATACTTTTAGAGGCTTGCGTTCCAAGGCTGGAGGACCCTGTTGCTTCGGCATTCTAAATAACTTTGGAGTGCGTTTGAGTGTTCTCTCTATTTTAGTCTCAATGCTTTGTGAGAAAGAGGCGGTCAATTCCCCCATGTCTGTGAATTCGATGTCCTGGCCAGTCTCCGGCAAGATGGAGTCAAAAGAAATTAGGAGGCAATCAGGCTTTGATCCCTCGTGTGCTATGATGATGAATTTGCACCATAGCTACTTGCTCTCTTCTTGCTTTTTTTCCGAGGCTTCCCCACGCCTGCCAAGTTTTGAGGGTTCGTGACCACTAGTGTAGGGTGCTCCAGTGCTTGAGAGTTAATAGTAGTTAAAAGCCTACCATAAGTTGGTGGTGTCATGCTCCGACCCGCCCCTTATCCCTGGGGATGACCCTGACCTTTGCTTTGCATTAGATGGAGGATTGAGGCAGGCAGGCAGGCCATCCAGTCATGTTCAGGTCAACCACTAATGGAGACGCTTCAGCACCTTTTGAAGGGTCAGTGGTGGAAGTGGCTGCTATAGCCCCAGGGTCAGGAAGAGGTTGAAAGAACTATGTGATGGCTCCCTTAGAAGGAGCCTTAATTAATGGTTTAAAATGTGACTGCACCGGAGTAGTACTCCTTTTATGCCTTGTGGTGTCTGGGGCGAGGTGACTTCCCCTCTGTGGCGGAGTTTAGGCGGGAGGCTGGTTTTCTCTTAGACCCCACGAAGATAGGTGTTACTGGTGGCTTCCTAGTATGAACGTCGAGGAGACTTGAAGTAAAGTCGTTGTTGCCTTCACAGGGGAGCTTAGAGCAGTGCGGGGCTCAATGGACTGCATTGTAAGAGGGGACCTCCACCGGTCGAGCAGTGAAATTAAGAGGCAAGAGTGGAGCTCACCAGCCCCCCGAAAGCGACACCCAGCACTAACAGGGCCACTTCTGTGGGGTGCAGGGGCACACTCTAAGCAGTGGGTGTCAGTGACTCTCAACCACCAGAGGGGAGGGGGTAGAGGTGGGGGAGAGAGGTGGAAGGCTTCGGACTGCGACAGAGACACAGTTTGCCCAACACACACCTCACCTCCATCGGCCCTCCCCGCCTGCTTTTTCCGCTTGCTGCCTCATTCTATTTCTGCAAAGGCAAGGGCGGTGTCTGCAGGTGGCGTCTGAGCAGCAGGCAGCCTCGCTAGTGGCCTCTGATGGTTTGCAGGGGGTCTACCTATGGTTCCCCAGTAGTTGTTCCACATAGAACACCTAGCTCCGGTCACCGTGGCGGCTGCTACTCTACTCTGCCTACTGTGTCCCCCGCCTGTATGGAGGCCCACTCTTGGGCCCTCCCCGATGCTCCTTAAGAAGCTGGCGCCACTGTTGTTGGTTGAATCTCCGGTCTGTGCAGGCAAATGGAACTCAGTTTGCTTATTTGGTCCTAGCGATTCACGACTGAAGGTTTTTAAAATATCTGATTGCCTCCATTTCTGCTTGTATTTGTATCAGCAGAATTAAGGAGCTAGCAACTTTTGTTTTCTGGCATCTACATCTAAGGCCAAGTCCTTCTACAGATGTGTATGACCCAGTGGCTCGTGTAACACAGGCTCTAGGGAAGGTTTGGGAAAATGTGGCGCTTGCATTGAGTAAACATCGTTATTTCCTGTCAATAAGCACTGGCTAGAGGGCTTCCATTTTTATTTCCATTGGCAATAGGAGTTCACAGCAAGTGTAGCTGTAGATAGACTTGCTCTTCATGCTTCTGCTATATTTGAAAAGTCTTTTTACGTCATGTGGTACCCTGTGACTCCTCTGTACCCCTTGACTCCTCCCTTAGTTGGCAATGTACTTGGGCACTGACTCCATTTTTAGATTATCTTTTTATTCAGCATTGGGTTGGGACGCATAACATCTGAGCTTCTGAACTCAAGATGTTACACGTTTGCTGCTTCGGGTTCCCTTAGTAAGATTTCGATTCTGACTGTCGAGAGAAGCACTTCATCAGGATTGGTATTCCATTTTGTTTTCTCTTTCGTTGATGCTTTGGAAACCTTTTGAGAAAATAAGGTCCCCTGTCTATCGGGACTCCCAAGCCACTTTGATGCTTCACTCCCCTGTCTTCTATAGTCTTCTGAGAATGAGTGACACTTTGTGTAATGTATGTCTAATTTGCATCTTTTTCAAGACCCTGAGAGTATACCTTTATTTAGCATTTCACTGCAAGAAAACACTGGCAGAGAAGGGATCAATGCTGGGCGAATATCACCATGCAGCAGCAGTCCACAAATGTCACCCGACATCTTTGGAGACTTGGACCCACTCAGCGATGAGTCGGCAAGTCTACAAGTAGGAAATCCACCCACAAGTCATACTTTCAGTGGTGGGGGTTCCTTCAAATTATATGTTCGCTTTGCACGGAAATGCAAAATGCCAAAGCTTTACCTCCAGGTTTCTACACCCAAAATCCATGGGCAATGTCCTATAGATGAACTGTTCTGGAATATTTGCCTGCACTTTTTCTCCTCTCCCACTCCTTTCGTATGTGGTAAGGAAGTTATAGTAAACGTCTGTTTCTCTCATCCTGGTAGTTCCCAAGAGGATATTATTCTGATGTTTCAGGAGGGATCTAGTATTTCAAAACTTCTGGTTCGCCTGGTAGGTCTGCTCGCTTCCTGCATTTTATTGGTCACCTGCATGGTGACACATGAAAAGTCTTGTGTGGTGCCTCTGTTTGCAGTGGTTCCATCGAGAACGTGATCTGTTGGACACCGTCGAAATCTCTCATAACCCTGTTGTGATTTGTTCTAGTGGTCTTAGAGAGGGATAATGGCCACAGAAATTATGGTTGCTCCACCTTGAGATGTGGAGCACATCTGGTGGATTTGGACATCAGGGTCTTTTGGTAGAGCATGTTCAGTATATCAACCTGCTTGAGCGATGGACAATTTGTCTGGAAAGCCTCCCTGCCCTCCCTCTGTGGATCATGTGTCCAGATCTTGACAAACATAACTGCAGTGTGGTATGTCAACAGGCAGGGGGATATGAGTTCATAATCTCCTGTATTCTGAGGGAGTGCTGAGATTCTGGGCCAAGGCAGAATCACATGGGATCTGGCTGGTTGTCAACCATCTGGCAGATTCTCTTAGCACTATATCAGATAGTCTTAGTTGGCATCATCTTCATTACCTTGAGTACCATTGAATCCCAGAGATTGCTCAAAAATCTTTGCCCTTTGATGCATCCCTCAGGTGGATCTCTTTCCCACTTGTAACAACGGGCACTGTCCACATTTCTGTCCCCTCCAGTTTTCATTCAAAGAAGCCTTTGAGTATGCACTTCTGTTGATAAAGTATTTTCTGCTTGACTTTTCACTTCCTTCTATACCCTTAATTACTTAGTTATTGAAAAAGCAGTGTCAGGTGCAGGCCCCAGTCAATCTCATTGCCTTCATCTGGCCGAGAAGGGTGTGGAATGCAGACCTCCTGCAACTCTCCCTTATGCATCAACTGCTTCTCAAAGCATGTTCCTTTTTATCAGTCCGAGAGGCTGGTTCTGCACCCTAGCGTCCTGAGCAGCCAACTCCATTACTAGAGATTGAGCAGTAGACACCTGATCTCCCTTCATTTTCTGCAGGACTTATCCACTGCATATTGTCTGCTCGTCATCCCTCCACAAGATTGGTCTACTCAGGAAAATGGAACAGATTTATGACGTGGTCTGCAGATCAAAATGTAGACCCATTAAAGATATGTCTGATATGTGGAGTACCGCCAAAGGCTACATTGCTGCCTTCACAACATTTTTCTTCCCAGTCAACCTTTCTTGATCAAGTGCCTGACTGTGCTCAGATTTTTGAAGGAGCTCAAAAAGATTTCTCCCTAGTTCTTTTGTTATGCCCCTATGCAATCTGAATTTTGTCTTGATTTTTTTTTTTTGATGGGGACTCATGTACACTGTATGCATTTTGTGTGCAACGACACAGGCTTTTTTCCTTCACACTTTTTCTTGGACTCAGAAATGAAATGAATAGCCAATTCGCTCAACCTGTGCTGTATTTCTTTGCTTGACTACTCCTTCAGACCCACCAATAGGGAGGAAGTACAGCTGTGGCATCTATTCAAAAGGTGAGTAATCTGCAGGTATCTTTCAGAAGAAAAAGCAAATTTCAGTAACACTTTTTCAGGTGAAAACTCAGCTACCTGAAGATAGTTTACCGATCCTGCTCACCTCCCAGTTGTAGAAGATGGTTATAGATTCATATATTAATAAGGTCCCTACTTAGTTTGATGCACTACACATTTGCATTTAATCTGATGCTGCCATTGTACCTGCCTCTAACCGGCTTGGAAAAACTGGCCAACTACCTAATGTCAGTGCTGGGCTGGCACTATATGGCTTCATTGATGTCACACCTCTGCTGCTTCTGGTGCTGAGATGGCGCTCATGCCACCTACCGGCAGAGGATGGCTGCGACAAAGGTTTTTTAGGATCCAGAGATAAACAAAAGGTGAGGAACCTGCAGGTCGATAGAGTATTCACCTGGAAGATGGTTACTGAAGGCAAGTAACATTTCCTTTGCTCAAATGTGCAAATTGGCCTCATGGAAAATGTGCCTCCTTCATGAGGCAGGTACCTTGTAATGCTCTATGCACAAAGACCATCACTTCAAACCTCATGAAACTTTGTTGTGCACCGGAATGCTCATATTATCTGCAATAAATCAATTACTATGGCAATCTATTGTCACAGTCCTCATAGAGGGATGAAAGGTGCCAGATGGGGGAATTGAACAACTTTGGTGCTGTCATCTTACATACATGACCTATAGCATACACCCAGTAAGAACCGTTGTCAATAAAATGACATTTACATTTACTGAAGCAAAAATACAGTAAAAAAGAAAATCTGTATAATTCATCCCCTTGCGGTAAGGGTTAGAATGGGCTATAGACCCCAAGAGTAGCAGGATGATTATGTGTAAAACATTGGGGGTGAGGAGGGTGTGCTCCTTCTTGAATAGTAGTAAGCTTTGACAAAGCCAATAGGTTTATGTATTCATCAACATATTGACTCATTCTGCATTCATTCACTCACTCACACATCCACTCAACCACAACCATAGACTTGCAAGTGAATAAAGAAGCTTTGTATTTAACTTGTTTAGTGTGTTGAAGACATGATGTTTACTTCCTCTACATTATCCTCCCAGGTTGGTGGACATGAATATCGCATCCTCCCACTAGAGGTCTAGAGCATGCACTTGATCGTTTTCATTTTATGGCCCTCGAGTTGGGCTGCAAGTGTAAGAGCTTCGCTCACTGCCAGGGATATATTTTATTGTTCACTGTGACTTGCGCCCATGTGTGCTGACAATTTGTGAAATTGAGGTCCTTTATGCTCCAGTTGCTTTCAGTGTCATTGATGCTCACCCTCCACCCCGTCAAAGCAGTAATCTGAATGTGAGAGTTACTGTTGGAAAGGGAAGACTCTTTTTTCTCTCCCCTTTCCAGCTGGACCTCTGCCTAGTGGATCCTTGCTCTGGGATGATGGCTGGAGAAGCACTCTCCGGGCAGCGTTTCAATCACTAGGCACCTGGGGTGGCCAGGATGTGGTTGTCGTAGGGTTCTTAACTTGGGGGTAAGACTGCTAAGTTGAGGGTGGCAGCACCACAGAGTCTGGATGACTGAGTTAGTCCCACACAGACTGGAAGCTGTCTGACATCGTCAGCTAGCTAGCAGCACCTCACCCAATCCTGGAAAGCAAAATTGTGGCTCCCTAGAGACATGACACTGACTCCTCAGGGAAGTCGTGGTGGACAGGGCATACACCTGTCTCTCGGTTACACAAGAGTCTCACACAATATAAGACAGACAAAGAGATGCAGGATAGGTTTCAATATATTTATTGAAGCAATTGTGTCTGATTATAAAAAGCATGAGCTGCAACTATTGGGCAGATGAAACATAATACAGTGACCATTGTAACAATTAGGTTAAAATATATAAAAACAGTCTGACCATCATATGATCTAGTGATTCCTACCTACACCCTAATGTCTAAACCTAGGAGCATAGTGGTGTTATCCCTTCTGCCTGTCCGCTTCTATGGAAGGAGCCCTGACACCATACCTGAAAGACAGGCAAGGGTCTTTCTGTTGTCTGCTGGCAGTTCTCCGGGGTGGCTGGAAAGACAAGGCCAGGATCAGCAAAGCTGTTAATAAAGTGGTGTACATCCTCAAACTGCCATGGATGGAATGCCCTCCAACCTCCTGAGGCCTCTGCCATGTTTCCATAGCACAACATGTTGTGTTCTAAGGACAGGCCTAACATGAATATGTGTCTGTGGTTGAGGTTTGACTCTGTAACTCTTGTAGCAACAATACTAGGTAAACTTAGTGTGCGCAGAACATAACAGCCTTGAGCAGGGCACAGAGTGAAATACATGAATAGGACTGATAAATATAAAACATGAATAACTATGCCTTCTCAGAGAGACTTCTGATCAAAATATAAAAACAACCTAGCAAAAAAGCGAGCTGTGGTCAAATATAATAAAATGAATAAACAAAATGTGTATGTGTGTAAAAGGGCACAGGCTGCGAGCCTCGAGCTAAAATAAGAGAGCTCAATCTAGGAGCTAAAAGTAACCCACAACAGGGTTATATGTGGGGGATATGGCCAATGGCTCGCCACCTCGCTGATGACCAGTCTTAAGAGCTCGGTTTTCTAATCCTGTTGGTTTGTGCTTTCTGTCCTGCAATATCCGTTTCTTCGCACTGGGAAGCCCCTTCTGCAGCTGCCAGAAGTCACAATAACATAACATGCTATCTGAAGACCTAAACATCCACTTTAGTATGTCACTGAAACTTGCCATATTGGGAATAAAGGAGGGCATAGTATTACCACATGCGCTGCATTGTTGGTATACTGATGATCCATCAGATATTTTGTTCTGCATAATTTTGTGTTCACAAAAATGTGAATATATTTTCTGGCTGATCTGTAAAATCCAGACTCTGAGCACTTGTCTCATTGACTTTTTTATTTCTATTACTGCATTTGTTTCGAGTAGTCACTTGGTTAAGCAGAGGTAACATTTCTAGAAAAGCTTGAAGACTGGAGTAATGATATGCAGTTAAGTTTATAACGGTATTGAGTGATAATAGCAAAGAATATTTATAAACCAACCTAAGAAGGAGTGGAAATCACTGCCAGTATTTGGTACTCGGACTTTTTTTTTCAATTACTTAAAGTACACATGGATCGAAGCATTTAGAAAAGGAAATGGACACATTTAATTTGTTAATGCTGTCTCTGGCGCTGTAAATTATTCCCCATTAGTAAATTTCAAAATGTTTGTTCTGCTAACTCGATGCATTTTTTCTTTATAGAGGGCATTGATTATTTGCCACTTAAATTGAGCTAAGTAAGTAAAATATTTAGAATAATGCTGACATATTATGAGAATAATTCAAAGTGAATAGCTGGGGGTGTCATTTTCCGAAACTATTGAGAATTCACATTCGGGGTTGAAAACAATGTAAACCATATGACACTCGTGGAGATAGCTTGAGATTGTAATGAGAAGTGCTATCATTGATTTTCCTCTTTAAAATCATTTTAATGAAAACCAGGTAACGTGACCAAAGTGACGTATGAGTAACTAGATGTGAATAAATAGAAAAAACATGAAGTGCTGTAATACTTGAAGTAAACATACCTTTTATAACGAACATATATTTAATTGGGAACAGCACCAAGCTGTTTTTGCTGGCAGGCCTGTCTTCTCCATTTGATTTTTTTTGTGGACACTGTTGGCCTCAGATGGAGGTACGTGTTATGTCTGGCCTAGAGACCACTATTTTTCTGCTGTTCAGCCTCTTATAATAAAAATGAATAATAAACAGAATACCAATATGAATGCACATAGGAGCTTTGGGTTAACCCTCTTTGTACATTGGTCTATTCAGCTGTCATTCAGATTTAGTTTCCGCGCACCACAGCATGCACTACACTTCAGCTACTGGCTCGCTTGCAATGGCAAATGACAGCATTTTGTTTTTTAAGAAGTGCACTTTAGTATCTAGGCTTGTGGCCAGTACTTTACTTTCCCAATGCTTTTTTATTTTATTTATTTTTTACCACTAACACCTTTAGTAACATTACATCCTTGTAATACCACTAACGCCTTTAGATAATCATGGTTTCGTTCACCTGTTGGGGCAGGGCAAATAACTTTGAAGTGATATATTTTTTGTCAGAGATTAGGGCAAGTTGACCAGTTTTCATCCTGCTGATCGCATTTATTACTAAACTAAAGTATTATCATCTTGAAGTCACAAACATTTGGTTACCTGTTCCTAGGATTATCTAAATGTGTTAGTGGTATTACAAGGATGTAATGTTACTTGATAGAGTGCTGGCTGGATCCCAGGGTAGTTTCTAACTTGTTCACACCACAAAGACGTTGGAATGGAAAAGGTGTGGTTTTCTTGGCTATACCCGCTGTCTGTCAAATAAAAACAGCAATTCTTACCAATGCACCTCTGAAACCAGGGCATGCACCAGTCTAAGTTGCTATATCGTTTACTAAGAGCTTTGTACACTATTGCATCTAACTGTGCCTTCTTTTGATCCAGACGGGCATTGGCCCTTATATAAAATGGGTAGATCTTAAACTTCATTGCTTTCAGTAATTATGCAGAACAGCCAATGCCGTGTGTCTGTAATGACATGCACATCTCCACTAGCAAGACTGTGACTTTTGCTCTTTTACATGCAAAGGTAATGGGCCAATTCAAGTTATGATCAAACACAACCCCCAGGCAAGTCTCTCACATGGCCAGCTTCGTAGATCTCCAGTACCAGTTACGACTATTTTCCCAACCTTAACACCGTTGCTTAAGTTTACATTCAAATTTATTATCATGTGTATGTGGAACTAATTATGTTTGTCGCCATTGTAATGCAGTCTGGGTATGGTCAACAAGGCTTTATCTTGCCTACCGTGGTCCTGCCCAATGAGTGTGGGAATGTTCCAGCTTTAGGTGCTGCATACAAGTCAGAAGTGTAAAGGTTAAATGTGTTAAGACAAGACCCTTCTATCTTTGACTAGTGTTAATGTCAGGGTAAGTGCATATTTCAAGCCTTGTGCAAACATGTACCCATGTTCCAGTGTACAGTTTAATCAGAAGACCTGGCAGGGCTTTTGCGTTTTTCATGGAGCCGTTAGTTACACAAATGAAATCCAGTCATCAGTGGGCTTATGGTTGATGAGACAGAGCACAGGTTGGTACTGTTTGCTAGTGAGATCCTCTTCTTCATCTCAGAACCAGAAAACTTAGCATGTGCCCTTCAAGCTGAACTGACTAGATTTGCAGAGGTCTGTTTTCCACATCAACTGTGCTAACTTCTAGGGTGGGTACCACAGTAGCGTGCCCCTAAGAGAGATCCGAACCCTGGGTAATCACAGAGAACTTCAGGTGCTGGTCTGTGAACCCAATAAACTATCTAGGCACGTAGCTACCGCCCAGGTTTCAGAAACTGTACAATGTCTACATCCCTCCCCTTCTCCAGGCACTTACTAAAAATCTGCACTCCTGGGGGAAAGCTGGAAATCTTGTGGATCTATTGTGCATGGCTCAGACTCTGCCTTTACAATGCCCTGCACCCACCTTTACCCACATTCAAGCCAAGATAATAAAATTCAGTTGGAACAGGAAAAAGCCTGGGGTAAAATTCAGTTGGAACAGGAAAAAGCCTGGGGTAGCCAATGCATTTCTGATCTGGCCTACGGAGAGAAAAAGGGGTGGCATAGACCTCTTGGATATGCACTTATATATTCGAGTGGCCTAAACTTGCCCAGACCTCTACTGGAATTATAGACTAGATCGAAAGACATGGATACAGGTAGAACAGGCATACTCTAAAAGCCCTGTTTTAGTTTTTAATGTGGCTATCTCAAAGTCTATATTGAAAGACACAATCCCAACACCAGTCCTCTACATTTCTGTTTGAGTACTGACAATGGGGGGGTGCTATCACTTATTATCCCTATTAAAGCCTATTATGTACAGCCTGACTTCCTACTTCCAGGGTGGGTGATCGCCATGAGGACAGCGAGGTGCTGTCCAGTGAAGAAAGAACTATCAGCTAACCCAACTAAGACATTGAGTATCTAACAGAGACATAAAAGGGCAACTCTACAGTGAGCACACCTTAATTGAATCCCTGTTCATGAACAAGATTGGAGAAATCGGCATCACTTGGTGTTGGAAATTGGGGTATTAGTTGTGTGGCCAGCAAAAGTAATAGTTTCTCAACTGTCCTCAGCGGGAATCAAACACCTTGTTCTAGCACTGGACTCTGAGTAGCAAGGGGGAGCAGTCTAAGGCCTACTCAAAGGGAGGTGGTGTGGTCTAGTAATCACCAATCACTGGCACTCAGTAATAACACCCAATAAATGATTGTCCAGTCAGTACCTTTCCTTTAGAAAAGGAGAAGTAATTTATTAGCACACAGTACTAAATACTATGCAATTATTTACAAATAAACATTGGCAGACGCATAGCTGACATTTTGTAACCACTAGTGACCCCCTAGTGAGTTCAAACAGTCATGGTGTAATAAGGATATTACTTTGGCTTGAATCATGGTCATAATTGTGATGATAAAACATATGCAATCAACATGAAAGCCCAATGAAAACATTTATCAGAATTAGACTTTGTGCATTCTTTCCTATACTTGGCATTAGACTAATGATCAGAACACCCCCTAGAGAGCACCACAATAGAAATAGCATGTTGAAGAGGGAGTAACCATATGAAAAAAACATAATAAAAACATTTCAGTGCAGCCAAACATTAAGCCCCTTGAGAGCATAACCACATTAAATACATTGCAGTGTAATCACATTAAAAATTACTACAACGTAACCATACAATCAGCCCCCAGAGGACACAGTGCATTACACATTTTTAGACCTTCCACACCTTCTAAAATGTTATCATTCTCAAGGTCCCTAGAGGGCAAATTACTCCAAGCTGTAGAGCAAAAGCTCCAGCTATGGGAGAACTTGAAATTGCAGGTAAAACTAAGGCTGGTGATGGTTTTGCCTCCACCCTCCCCTCCAACTTAGGGTGGCAGCCCAGACGATGACTTGGCCAGAAATATCACATCACGCTGAACATTGTGGTGGTGGTCCCAACATCCTTGGACCACAGCAGAAGATGATATGGGTGAAAATGCATTTAAGAAGGAATGCCCCTCAAAGTATTATGGGGTGAGTTTGGCGAGTGCAGTGAATATTTGAACAGTCGCTTTCCTGCTGTGCTGGAGAGAGCTGTGCTGAGGTTTTCCTTCATTTTTGGCTGATTGGTAGGGCCTTGCTCTGTGTTTTCCACATGTAGTGGGATGCCTGGTTCCACTCAGGCCACCCTGGGCCGTCCTCCTGCTGGAGGGCAGCTCAGCTCTGGCTGCTCTCACCAGCCCCCGTGCAGCAGCACAACCGTGTGCTACTGGGAGCTGGCAGCTTTTCTTTATGTCTACCCGCTCTGGGTACACACAACAGATGTGATTGTGGATGCCACACAGGGCCCAGGGAGGGGGTCCTGGGCCTCCATCTGCCTCTTGCGGGGAGAGTGCGATGGCGCTCCCCCGCCAAATTAAGTCCCAGTGAAGTCCGACTGCGCTGTACCGTCAGCTGAACTCAACGGGGGTTGGGGATATGGGGTCCTGGCCCCTTGAATCGTGAGTCCGCCTGGGGGACGGAATCCCCAGGTGCCATAGGAACAGGTAGAGGGGAGCCCCATGCATGCCCTCTCCCCAGAGCCTGGCAGTTCACAGCATCTTTGCACCATCCCCTGAGGTCTGGTCCACCCTTGGGTAGAGTAATCAATCACACAGCGGCAGAGCCCCATGCGCTCCGAGTGAGGAAATTAGGTCAAAGGTCACCAAAGTTTCGAATGTCATAACTTGTGCCCCGTTGGGCCGATTTCGACGATCCTGTGCTCATTCACCTCCATATCGTTGTTATCCTCCAAAAGCTGGTCATCCTGGATCCCTGTGCCAGTTCTTCTTTGTGAATTTTTTGGTGGGTGCAGAAACGTTCAGGGCTTCCCCCAACTGGTCCTCAGTTGGGTATAATGGAGCCAGCCTCACTGGCCAATGGGGAGACCCACTGGTCCTGGGTTCAACTGGACAGAGTACTGGATCCTGGGTGAGGATAGGGGCTTCCTCCTTCCAGTACTCCATGGTAGTCCTAGGATCTAGCAGCGAAGCAGGTAGAAAGTCCACAGGCAAGAACATGTATTTCCCTTGTGCAAGAGTATAAAGAGGAGAGGAAGGTGCCAGAAGACAGACACCCCTAACCAGTCCTGGGGTGCCACATCACCTCTCCACCCCTGCCCCAACCCTCCTGCATAGCGTGCTAGGACAATCCAAAATGGCCTCAAGAAGCCACTTTTCACATCAAGCGCCTGGGGTCTCAGCACCACTCCTCGCTGACATGATGACTCAAAAGATGTACAGTTATCAGTTTTGGAAGTTGCATTTTTGGTTTTCTCACACAGTTTACACTCTGATTCAAGACAGCAGTGGTCTCTGAAGACCAAGGATAATTTAAACTACACTCTAAGGCAGTTCCCTCCCTATGTGTATAATGTAGTGTCACCATAGTTAAAACAGTAAAACACATGGACTTTCCATAATAGTGTACACTACCCTCATGAGGCCTATCCTAGGTGAATACCTATCTCTGCAGAGTCCTCATTGTGGCAAGCTACCTGTGCTGTGTTACCGGGCTGTGCAGACCATAGCCTCCCACTCGCAGCCCCCACACGTGTGCACACAAGTTCACGTGTAAACGGCCAAGTGCCCCTTATCCTTGCTGCGTCGCAGTGTACTTATCTTAAAAGGCGGACACTGGCGGTAAACATTGGCAGTCAGTTTACCATGTAAGACACCGGTAGTGAGGCTCACCCACAGTAAAAAGTCCATAAATGGGTGATCAAAAAAGTAAAAAATCTGGGCGTACTGCCGGGTCAGGACCCAGTGGAACACTTGACACTATAGAAATCTCCAATAGCTCAAAACCAAGTCCAAACAAATACGTTTTCCTGTGAGAAAGAGACCTGGAGTTTGAGATCCCAGAGGGGACATGGTTTACAAAATGTCAAAGAGCAAGTAAGGTGTCTAACTGTATTTAGCACAGGGGAAATGCTCATGGGATTATGGCATGTGGAACCTCCCTCTGATGTTACTTAAAGTGATGTTTGTGGTCTCTGACCTATGTTGGAAGGGCAGTGGAGGGAGAGAGTCATGCTTTTCCATGTGCAGAAGAACATTTTGGTGTGAGGTCCCACATCAAGGCCATGGGGAGGGTGGGTACCCTTACAACCATTGGTTTTATTGCTGGAAGAATAGTTTGTTCCCCACTAATTACACCCTTAGAAAAAGTAATTGCTCACCCACTATTCATGGCACTGCTCCAGTAGCCCAGACATAGAAACAGCAGATTACTCTGCTGATTAACGTGGTGGGCTAAGTAAGGGCAATCTAATCTTCACAGTGGAAGGATCATATTATGCTTCATAAGAGGGGGGGCATGCCCCATCACACAGTCACACAGTCATCAAGGGTACCATATCACCTTTTGTACCTATTTTAGCACCCCATTCTCTTCTTGTATGTGCTGTCATATATAGGGGAAGGCCCCACTTTTCTTATGATGCTTAAAATGACTCCACAATAGGGTAAAAGATGCATACTCAAGATTTAGAGGGAAAGTATACCCTATGGCTGTTTTATAATTTAATTGGAGTGTCCTGGCAAAATAGGAAAAAGACTGGAGACTGACAAATAGAATTAATGAATTTGGGGCAGACATTCTTGTATTTACAAGAGCATAGGACACCAGTTGGCCGATCAAAAAAACTGAAACATGTTGACACTATCATCAGGGTGTGAGGCTGCTAATTTCCACAAACACCCTATGACTGTTTTTAGCCATACCATGGACCGCCATTATTAAAGGGATACCTGGGAACTCCCAAGGTATTTTTACTGCATAGAAGTCTCAGCAGGAAACTATCTAAAGTGCTTCCTGGAACATTGTCAACCTCATTTTGGTTTAAAGGGACCAGGATGAGACCTGATGATGAAGCATGCCACAAATAGACCTGGGGGATGGACTAAAAACAAAAACTATGAAGGGTTTCTTCTGGATTCTCTTTCATGTGTTTAACTTTAATTGACATGTATAAGCCTGGTGATTATAGCACGCCTCGAAGTCTACTTACCCACTTGCTATGGCGAGTCATAATTTATCAGGTCCAGCTATTTTTAGGACCTACTCCACCCTTCTGGCGAGTTGACAAAGAACAGGTTTTCTGTTCAGTCAGAAAGTGAAGGAGGCCTTTAAATGTTATTCTCATTGCCTTTGCTTCTGTTCAGAGACGTAGGTCGAAACTCAGTTTGTCTTACAATTAATTTTCCTTCTGACTGCAGAGTTCCAGGATTTTGTCAGTTTTTTCCTAACACACATTTAAATAGCTAAGTCAGCTGGACAAACATTGCAAAATATATTTCAGTAGTTGTGAAAGGCCAGTGTTTGTACTTCTATGTGATATAAACATTATTTTAATAGGATGAAAACAAATCAGAACACTACTTGGTGATATGCGAAGAATAAATGTTTTCTGAAACCCGATTTTCATAGATTTGTTAATACATAATCTAGTTTATTAGTAAAGCCGCAGGTTAGAGGGAAGGTCTTTGGACATGTCAAGGAAATTTTATATGAATGACAGCGTGCAACCACACCATGCAGTAGTAGTATATTTAGAAAAATGAGTGTTTAAACGTAAATCTAGAAACACTCCTGCCCTGGTAGCTATGCTATTCGTAAACTAAGAGGCAAGTAATGGATCATGTGTCCCCTATATGTGGGCTAGGTTATTTTTGTACATGGAGCAAACGTTTAGTCCATTTAATCGAACAAAGACGTTTTTTTGTACAGCTAAAATGCTGACCTCACGTATTTGAAGGTACACTCACATGTGAGAATGAAGAAAAAGGCGACTGTAAAGTAAAATATTTGCCTAGGGTCATACAATTGGGACCCATTTATGGGTAAAGTCATTACAGTTAGGTCGAATATATTCAAATTACTATACATGCAGGCCTAGTAACAATTGTTTGATTTTTCAAGGCCTGATTATAGGGTATAGAATATCTTTTGTGTGCTGGATACTGAACTTGGGAGATAGTGTCCTATGTCTTTAAAAGTTCTCTGTCCCTTCCCATCTTACTTGACCTTTCTGGTTATAATCAAGTTAAGAATCATGTTTGTAAGGCACATGAAAAGGACTTGGGTAGTGGGCGAGGACTGAGTCAAGCTGCCAGATGTAGTAAGATGCTCCCATTTCAGTGAACTTAGCTTCTGTAAAGAGACCAATACAGCCTATCACCATAAAAACCTAGACTGAGCGCTGGCATATGACCAACTTTAGGCCCCTGGTGAACGTTTCAGCAATGAACTCAGTACGAAACACTACTGCCACTTTGAATAGGTCACAAATGCTTAGAGGCTTAAAACACTCAATCTGTTATGTGCGTGATATATTGTCAGCGATTCTCAATGTAGTGACTGCTTAGTTTGAAAAAAGGAAAAAAATTGAAAATAAGAATTGAGTTGGGGCGCGGCCCAACAGCCCTAATAAAGGATCTGCCCCTGCTTTTATCAACAGATATAATAGGGAACACTCCGTTCTCTGTAGCAGAAGATCCACGCTGTGTGGCTTCTGCATAGGATAATCTCACTTCTATCACTAATTTCCATTTTTATGGATAGAGTGCTCCATTCTCTGTAGAGGAAGATTCACATGATATGTGGCTCCTGCACTTCGAATCACCCTACCAATCACTGCTTTCTGTTTTTACCAATGTCAAAAAATACACGTCTTTGGGTTTGTATCATAATACAGAATCCTTTTTCTTTCATACATCTGTTAATTCCCTTTTGAGTTCCTTTGCTGGACAAAAAACACTCCTGGATTGATTAGTACATCTGCCTGCACCAGTCCAGTAGGACATTCACTCCTTTGTAATTCTGTCAGTCTGCACAACACTTCTAACTCTTTGAAGTCCGATCTTGCTTGTGATTTATTTGCAACACCTCCTTCATTCATTCCTTTTTGTCATATAGCATGTGGTTCATATTTAATCAGGACAAATGAAAGGTGTCATGGGATGACCCTGGGTTTTGTCTGCTTATTAACTGTTCAAGAAACAGAGAATTGTTGTGGTATTATATTCAATCGCAAAACTGTTTGAAAGGTTTCCTTGGCCAAAGGTACACAAAATAAATGTGTTTTAATAAACTAAACTGGCTTGTTCTCATTTTGACACAGAAAAAGGTGTCTTTAACCTCTGCAGTAGAAATATTTACTCTGCAAACAGTCAGTCTGCATCTGAAATTCAGTATCATCTGCCAACAGTTCCTGATATATTTTACTGATTTGTAGGACACTATCTTCCATGCCTCAAATGCAACCGGCATAATCCATGTCTTTAAAATCATGAGATCTAGGCTTTTGACTTAGCATTCTTTTTCAATAATACGTCTTGGGGTATATTTTGTGCCTGCTTTTTTGCTTATCTTTTCTACATGACTCAGTCTCTTTTCTGTATGATTCCTCCACAGTTGTAGAAAGCGACTGAAAGGAAGGTTCTCTATAAAGGATCTGGGATGGAAACAAATTGTTGTGGTCTGTTTGCTTGTAATAGACCTCACATATTAGTGTATCCTTTTGGGTCTTAATTTTTAGGTCCAAGAAAGATTGTTCTCTGCAGCTGAAAACAACCATTGATGGCCTTTTTGATTAAACTAAGAAGTTCTTAGATGCATTCTCTGATTCTAGGAGCCATGGAGAAAAATGCTCCCCTCCCTTTGCACTGTCATTTTGGCGCTTGATTTGAGAGAGGCCCGTTTGCATGGAGTGGCTGCAGCAACACTTCAGGCGAGGACGAGCAGGGCCATAGATAAAGTATACGTAGCTTTGCTGCTTGGAGTGACTCATAAACTTTACCCGCTGCCTGCTAGGGAGGAGCGAAGGCGAGTTGGACCCAAGTGGCCATGCAGTGATGCAGGTTCTTATGATGGCCGCTGGCTGGAGACCGCAAGCCCTATGTTGGAATTTAAGGGCTGCCCCCGTTCTCAAGGCACATGAGAACTCCCATGGTCTGGTGAGGTCTACTGACAGAGGGCGCTTGTACTGGTAGAGGGGCCACAAGCATCCGAAATTCAGGACAGCACATGAGTTGCACGCTAGGACAGAGCAGCAACAACCACTCCCAGATGATCTTGCCATCCATGTGAACTGTGGACAATGGGGCAGGGCTGCAGGGGAGCAATAGGCAACTGACCTCATCCTCCAGCCCTGCTACCTAAAGGTCGAGATGTTTGAACTCCCTATTCTCTTCTGGGGACACAATAGTGATAAGGGATGAGGTCTTGCTTTTGCACATTGAGTGTCAGAGGGTAATTCGATGGGGAAAACCAAGGGCCCAGTGCCCCCACACAAACGTTGATGGACAGATAAACTGCGTTACGGGTCATCCAGGAATGTCATCTTTCTCTGACTCAGCTTGGGATTAGGGCCAAATACTCTTCTGTCCAGCTGCCTGAGCCTGGCCTTGCATCAATCAGCCAGCTGTCATTCCGTGCCAGGAACAGGCCGGAGAGGCCCTGGAAGGAATGTCGGGGAGGAAGGGCTGATACTCAGAGCAGATGTGACACCTAACTCCTGGATGATGCCATTTTGAGCTATCCCAGAAGACTGTGCTGGAAGGAGGGAGAGGGGCAAGGAAGTGATGTGGCACATCTGGATAGCCAGAGGTACAGGGATGCTGGTCACTTCCACCCCTATTTAAAAGGTCTTGCACAGGGGAGGGCTCTCTCTCTTTTGGCTGTGCTTCACTGCAGGACACTGGGACCAAAAACGGGCGTCATGGACAACTGGAAAGAAGAACCCCTGACTCCCCACTGGGGCAGGGACTCTGCCCGTGAATTACTTCAGTCCCAGTAAAGCGCATGCCGGGCTCCCCTTACCCCACAGAGGATCAGTTGGGGGGAAAGACTGGGCTGGCGCAAAGAGAGCATGCTTCCCAGAAGAAAAGGAAGGAACCCAGAGGAAAGGCTGGCGCAGTTGGACTGGCTCCCTACAATCTGGGAACCTTCTAGGCCAGGAGGCCTAACAAAAGTTTTCCTGGTGGCAAGGGCTCGCGACTTGGAGCGTAACTACACCAAGAATGTCAAAAATAGCCCTTGGGGGCCCGAGATATGAGGAGAAGCAGGTCTGTGACCTTTGACCTTTTCCTGAGCGAGCGACAAAGTGCGTAAGGCTCTGCCGCTACTCCAGACTGTGCCCCGGGGTGGGCCAGGGCCTGGGGGCTGCCCCCAAAAGGAAGGGGAGCTGAGGGGAGTGCCATTGCACTCCTCCTGTTTCCAAGGAGGGGGCCCCGTGGAGACTGGGCCGCTCATGAAGAAGAGGGGTGGTGCCACCGCGCACCCTCGCCGCATTGATGAGAAGGGCCCTGGACCCCATCCCGGGGCTCCATGTGGACGAAAACAAGCCAGGGAGTGCTGTTGCTATACCCACAAAGAAAGAGGTGGGCTGTCCCCCCAAAGCAAAGTCTGGGAGCACCATCGCGCTTCCCCTGAAGAAAGGGGCAGGACCGTCACTCCGAAGCAAAGTCGGGAAGTGCCATTGCACTCCCCATGAAAATGCAGGAATAGGGCCCCGGACCCTATCTGCCCCCCCTCCCCCCAAAGATGGCCGCCAGCTGTGGGATGGGCCGGCCCTTGTAGAGGAAGCTGGGGAGCGCCGTTGTGCTCCCAGTGAAGATCGTCCCAGGGCCCCACCCAGAAGCAAAGTCAGGGAGCACAGTCGATGCCACAGTGAAAATGGCCCGAGGGGCCCTGTGAAGATAGGAAGTCAGGAAGCACCGTTGCTCTCCCTGTGAAGGTGAGGAGGGGCCCCAGACCCTATCCTGGGGCCCCAATGGTTCAGAGGAGGAGGGAGAGTGCCGTTGCACTACCCTAGGTGGCCCGCACGGCCGCAGAAGGGCTGGCTCCTCTGGCAGCACCTGGAGGTGCTGCCTGTGCGGGGAGCCAATGGGACCGTCTGGGGGTAGGCTCCCTGCGCCACTCCCAAAAGGGACCACATACCTGGTGTGGGGGTGTCCAGGTGGGACCGGGCATCCCCAGGAGATGCACAACAAATCCAGCAGCATTGTGGGTCTCCCCAGGCAGCGGCAGAGCTGCTCATCTCGTATGCACCCTTCCCCACAATGCCTTGCGGGGCACCAGGATTGGTTTTAACCCCTCGCTATCTTGTGACTCCAGGAAGATGGGGTCACCAGCAATGGAAAGTAAATGGATAGGGAGAGCTGCAGGAGCAGCGCAGCCTCTCCCCAACACAAAGTTTTGAGTCCCCACTGTAGGTTGCGTGGGACGAAAGAAGGATACTCCCCCCCCCCACCCCCCCACACATGGTTTAGAAGCATTTTTGATGCACAATACTGTTGGAACTTTTGTTCTTCATTTGGGGAACTGCACTGTCTAGGGCCGAAGAGCTGTAATTGCAAGTGTTTTTAAAGCAGTGGTGGAAATGGTTGTGTGTTAGGCTAAATGTATTTTGAAAATGTGTGGTCCCAGTATTGGGGCCAGTGGTATGACTTGGGAAAGTCATATGACAAGGCACCGTGTAGGGGTGAAAGATGGTAGTGCCCCTTGTTTGTCAAGAGTAATGTAAGAGTAATCTGAAAGTAATCTTAGGGTAATCATCACAGCCAAATCATTCCAACATGCGTCTGCATGTTCTTGTTCATGCTTATTTGAGTAGTGAGGCTGACAGCCACCACTGATTAAAGTAGATTTGCTTTATTGCAAGATTTAGGTGTTCTCACTCCAAGTTACAGTCAAATATTCCATTGGGATACAACTAACTGTTTTGCCTTGTGGGTTATTTCCCCACTGCGGAGACTAGAATGATTACGCCAAGTCATCTAAAAGTCCATCAACTTGTCTGTATTTGTAAATTGTTGCATAGTATTGAGTATAGTGTGTGTAATAAATGTATTTTTACTTTATCAAAAGCAAAAGCACAGACTGGACAATCATTTATTGGGTGTTATTCTTGTGTGCTCATGAATGACAATTACTAGCCCACACCAGCTCCTTTGGGTAAGCCTTGGACTGCTCTGCAGTGCTACCCTATGAGAGTCAAGTTCTACCATACGGTGTTTGGTTCCCAGTGATAGTCAAGTGCAGACCCATTACTTGTGCAGGCCACACAACTAATGACCTACCTTCCAACAGAGTGGCTGTGGAAACAAAGATAGGTGAGATGAGGCTGATGTTGAGCTCTTCAGATAGGACCTGCACAATGCGGTTAAGAGTGACAGAAGTGGAAGGTGCGCCTTGACTTGAGGATTAGATGTCTGCACTCCCGGCAGAAGTAAAACGACTTATAGGATCCAACAAGGTTTTGGAATAGAGGGCCGAGGACGCAGAGAACAGGTACCAACGGAACAGGCTTCAGAATTTAGCATTACTGTAGATGCTGAAGACATCCTTGCTAGGGAGATTCCTGGAAGAGTGGCTCAAAACATGAATATCTTGCAGGGCGCTCTTGCAGTGGTTTGGAATTGAGCGCACCGGACGCTTGCACCAAAACCTCCCCTGAGGCGCCCCCACAACCACTGATTATTCATAGTTTCAGCTTCCACAACAGAGATACGATTTTAAGGGAGCATATGAAAAGGGGAGCTGCTGTTGCAGTCACACCAGATAAGGCTTTTCCCAGAGTATACCAGACAAGTCCAAGCCCAATGAAAATTCTTTGAAGGGGTGAAATGGAAACAGCACATGATGAACCTATCCCACATCCTCCTATTTCTGTCCAATTTTGGAGTGCTTCATTGAAGTAAATAATTTTCCTTTGAAACCCCCGAGGCAGCATGGGAATGGGCTGTGACAAAAGGGAACTCTGCCATTGCGCTCCCCTGCTGCAACTGCCGCAGATGAACTGCAGCAGTGTCACTGTGAGAGACAGAGGGTGATCCGGCAGGTGCAAACAATACATGCAGAAATTACACCAATGTATAGAGGGTTCCTCAGAATCATCAGATACTGAAACTCGAAGGGTAGGAGCTGGACTAGGGAGCTTGTCAAAGAACACTGAAGCGGGAGGAGTGACAGGAGGATCCCCCATACTGGAGGCTGGGAGCCCCCAGCAGGAGGAACCGTGTGACAAGCAGGAAGACAGGTTCACACACTAGAATGACACAATACACAGAATCAGGACACAATCCAAGACACCTTATTAGCCTCCGTCTTACATGCACATTCCGATGACGAACCCTGATGTAGATCCTGACTTGCTGAGGCTCCTTTCCTGGAGCATTAACAGTATGGCCAGCAAAATTAAGAGAGGCGGTGGTCCAGTATATCTTCCGCCCGGCACTAGTATTGGTGTTGCTACAGGGGAGACATCTCCTAGAAGGGCATTGCAGATGCATACATAGGTGGCCCTATGTGTTAGTGGCCCATGCGGGCGTCACCAAGGGATTTTAGGGCCAGGTGTATCAAAGGGTTTTACCCATTCTGTGTCAATGGGAAAATGCTTTGATACATAGGGCCCCAAGAGAGGTGGCAGTTCTAATGAGAAAAAATTCCCGGTTTTAACTAACATGAAAATGGAAAGATCCAGCAGGATGCTATGTTGGCATCCAAGGCACCTGGGTACCACTAGATTACAGCAAAGAGTATATGAAGTGATAGGCCCAGTACTACTTGAATCGTCAGCGACCGGGCATATCATGGAGGTAGTCTTTAAGAGTGTCCTTGATATGGAGAGGGACAGGCCATACCCCTCCCCCTGCCACCAATGCTGACATGACAAGCCATTGATTTGGCTCAGTTCACTGACGTCAAACGCCTGATAAATTTTTGGAGACTGTTGCCTCTCTAGATAGACAGTATTCCTACTTCTCAGGGCCCATAACTATTTTTCCTGAATGGACCATGTGTTTGTCACAGACGATGAAGCTGTAGAGATACAAGAGGTGGAGTACCTAGTCTGGGGTATATCTAACCACCCTCCATTCAGACTAACCCTTGGACGTGAAGAAATAGGGTGGAGGATTGGTGAGAGCTGGAGTCTTAGTGCCTGGGAGTTGGTGTACACAACAGTGGTGACTGGGGGTTGATGGCGGCATCCAAGTTGTATTTTACAGAAAATGTTGGTATGGTCAAGTTCAGTAACGCTCTGGCCTGGGTATAAAACAGTCCTGAGGGGCAAAATGTATAGCCTAGGGAAAAAAGGCATAGAAGATAGTGAAATTAGAGAAAGACATCCCAGACAAGGCGGCCTGCTTCCTTTCAACCACAGCAGAAGTCGTCATGAGACTCCTAGAACTGAGGAAAGAGGAGTATGGGATGGTGGCCACAGTGACCTCCAGAGCCCATTATATTGAGCAACAAAAAAGACTTAACTAAGTAGGAGATAAGTCGGGCCACCTGCTGGCTTGGCTAAGCCAAAGAGAGGAAGATTCGAGATGGGAGAAATCTGATCAGACGAGAGACAGATCTTCTCAACTAACAGCAGTGTAGTGAAAGAATTCACACAGTACATTTGTATGCTGTACAAGGGATGACAGTCCATAGACATGCAACGGATAGTTGACATTCTCGCTGAACTGTGCTTACCACTGTAAGAGTAGCAGACAGAGCTGCCCTCGAAGGGAATCTTTCTCTGGAGGAGCTCAAAGATGCCCTAGCCATTATGCCCATTTGGAATTCAACGGGGCCTAATGGCTTTCCACCAGAAATATATAAAGGACTTCTGGCAGCTACTAGTCCCCGTATGCTCACCATGCTTGAAAGAGCCTTTGCAGAAGGGACATTGCCCCTGGATCTCTGCCATGCCACCATAGTTGTAATACCAAATCCCGGGAAACCAAAACACATGTGTAGTGTCTATAGGCCTAACTCACTCCTTAATATAAAACTACAAATGATCACTAAAATACTGGCCTGCTGCTTGGTAGACATAATCTCCACAAAGACCAACTGAGTTTCATGCTGGGGAGGGTGACAACACAATCTACAGAGACTGTACAACTGGCTGGACGTGGTAGGCCAAACACAGGAGCCACTAGCCATTTTGTCACTAGACATGGAAAAAGCATTTGAATCCGTGGACTGGGTGTACCTCCACTAAACGTTGCAGGCCTTTGGATTTGGCCCCAATTTCTGTAAATGGTTTGCACTCCTTTACAAAGTGCCTAAATCAGCGGTTAGTCAATGGAGTCCTGTAGCCCCTTTTTTCCTGGCCGCAGCACCATGCTGGGAGTGCCCCTTCTCTTTGCTTTGTCCATAGACTCCTTGGCCTGCTGGGTGAGAGTGAGGACAGCCGTGGCTTGGTTCCCAGAGGCAATGGGTTAACCGAAAACATGTCACTATACATAGACGACATCCTGTTGTACCTTCCGGATCCGCAGATCTCCGTTCCTACAGTCCTTGTGGTGTCCCAAGACTTTGAAAGGTACCACTTGTACGGCCCTTGCGGTGTTCAAAGCCTTTGAAAGATAAACTGGGGAACATCTTTACTATATACTATCGGCCCCTGGGAGTCGCTGAGAGACTCCTACTGTAATTTAAAGGTGCGGAGGTACAGGTTCCGATACATAAGTGTTGAGATAACATTTAATAAAACTCAGTTCCTAAACAGAAACATACAAGTAGCCATCTGGGAATAGCAGGTGGAGGTAGGCTGCTGGAAATGATAGCCTCTGTCAGTGCTGGGTGGGTTCCCATCTTCAAGATGGCCACACTTTCTTAGCTGCTCTATGTTATGCAGAACACCCTATTTCGCATTCATGAGTCCTAGTTTAATAAAATAGACAAAACGATGCAAGGCCTCCTCTGGGATGGATGCTCCCCCTGAATAGCTTTACAATCCCTTACCCGGTCAATGTACAAAGGTAGCATTGTGCTACTTGATGTCAGGGTGTACTGTTAGTGACACAGCTCCAACACATCAACAAATCAGGGTTTGCCCTGAGACTGGACCGGCATCTAGACTGGAGAAGTTAGTTATAGAGGACCACTGGTACCTGCATTTTCTGTACGGCAGAAAGAGTAGGCGACATCTGTTACATCCCACCAACGCCACCCTGGAGGCATGTGACAGGGCCATTAGTATTCTAGGGTTGTACCACCGGGTGACTCGACGCACTCCACGGTGGAAGCATCACATGCTGCCAGAGGTGGGGAGGTTCAAGAGGTGCTGTCAATAGGACCTTATTGTTATCCCCACAGTGAGTGAAGCCTTAGCCAGAGGTTGGGGTTTAGGAAATTGAACTCACTTGAAGTCCTAAAAAGTGAGTACAAATTGGATTCCTCCCAACAATACAAATATTTGCAACTAAGACACACCTTGCAGGCAGAACATTTGGACTGAGCCGCAGTTCCCGAGGCCAGCCCTTTGGAAAGCTGGATCCTCTGTGAAGAAATAAGCACTAAGGTGGTCTCCGATATCTAGCACATTATACCGGATGACAAACCGGACACACTAGGGAATCTTAGGGCAGCCTGGGAGAGAGATTTGGGGTGTATGGAGTATGTGGACTGGGAGGCAGCATTACTGTTCAATCCAAACTGAGTTTAGTTCAACTAAAGATCCTTCACAGAATTAACTATAATAGAAGCCGGTTGTATAAAATGGACAAGGTAGCAGGCTCGTAGTGCTTACGGTGCAGGGTGGGCAGAGGCCCCTTCTTACTTACCTTTTGGAAATGTCCTGGAGTGGCCAAATACTGGACAGCAATTAACAGGAAGTCAGAAAGAGTCCTGGAAGTGACCATTCCAGACAGTCTGCAATACCTCCTCCCGGGGATTCCATGCAACATGGATCTCACGTGGGCACAACTACTGTTTTGTAACCTAGGCTTCATTTTAGCGAAAAGAGACATTGCCATGTGTGAGGGGTAATGAGCAACTGCCAACAAAGCAACAATAGATCGCAGGCATGGACTCGTGTATGGAGGCAGAAACGGTGGTCTACAGTGCGACGGGATGTCACAAAAAGTCTCACAAAATCTGGGACGATTGGAGAGAACACTGTCGTCTTTGTTCAGGGAGGTGTATCATATAATGGTGATGCTCCAAAGACTTGGACAAGACCAGACCTGACCCCCCGGGAAATCTGCGGAGGGGGAAAAGACAGAGTGAGAGGGCACAGAGATGGGAGTAACCCCCAGGCAGGGAGCATGGGAAGATGGATAAACGTAATGCGATTGATCCCAATGTTCTATTATTGCAATTGCCGACTGCTTGTACATGTTTAAAACGGTAATAAAAATAGTTTGAAAATATGTTTGAGAGGAAAAAAGGCACTGCATATGCCTCCATAGTACAGCTCTCAATATTGTTGCATTTCTGCTTTTTCCAAAAGTGAGATAGTGTGTGAATGTCCGAGCTTGTTCCTCATTTTTAAAGGTACAAAACCCAAAACTGCGGCAGTTTCTGAGATATTCCCAAGTTGTTATTGACATTTATCACTGTTCAAAAGCAACTCCAGGTGCCACAGCCCAAAAGGTATTTTGCATGCCAGAACATACTGGAGCGTTTGGTGTTATCCTATCTCCATCTGGGCTCGCGGTCCGATTTTAGTAGCTTCTTTCCATTGGGGTTAAGTAGATGCTGAATAGGCTTTGAGCTGCATTAATAGAAATCTAAGCATTTCTCGAGAAATACTTATTTTCATACATGTATTTCAGATTTTATCTTTACAAAACTTCAAATCAGCATGCCAACCAGAAGTAACATCACGATGTTTTTTCAAAAAGTATCGCAGTCATCGGTTGATTAGTCTCATACTTCATATTTTACATCTGTTGTTATCCAAGACACTGGCAGTCATGTCATCAACCTCAGAAGGATGAAAATCAGAGTAGGCCCACGGGGATTGGAATCTTACACCATTGGGTCAGACACAGGTCCCTGCACTTGATGTATTAGTCCACCTGAGCCACTGTGTTTATGATTAGTGCTAACTCAGAAATGCAGATCTGGTGTTCTCCAAGGGCAGTCGCTAAGACGCAATAGAGAGCATCCCTGCTTATTGTCAGGGGCCAGCTCCCCAATATAACCCTACCCTTGTGGACTGTAGCAGTTGATTTATTATTTAATAATATGTTCCACCTCATCTCTGGCCCATCGTTCATGTCTTTGAGTTTCTTGAAAAGGTCGTCCCATCGTGTGGGTGCAAATTATATTTGTTTTTATTTCGTCTTTCTATTCCATTTTACAATTCAGATGATGCAGCGTGTGCAGTGCATGCACAAAACAGATAAATAATATTGGTTGTTTGGAGAAATCAATAGCAATGTTGGGAGTGAGGGTACGTGTGAGAGCTCTGGATTGTATGCAGAAATGTACTAATAAGGCGAGAGAAACTTTGACAGAAAACCTGAAAGAGTTTTACATTGTAAAGGAGAGCTCTGATGTCATACCACATACGAATACCTGTTTCATCGACTTGCACATAATATCCTAAAAGAAAACAAAAATTAAGATAGTTTATTTTTGTACATTTTATTAACACTTCACTGCAAGTTTTTTAATCACACTTTTAAAACAGAAATTTTATAAGTTTTAGTTCAGCTTCACAATATTCACAGATACTGAGCGATGAAGTGTATTGTGTGAAGTCGCAACACTATGTGTGAGTAATTGTCCTTGCAGAGATGATGTTGATATTTAATTTTACTCTGTTTGTACTTTTTATGATTGTAAAAGTCATAATCTAAAGCTTTTAAACGGATGGCCTTTCAATCGGCGGTTTCGGAGATATTTGAGAAAAAACTTTCGCACTGAAATAAAACAATGTTATTTGCTACATGAAGTGTTTTTACATTTTGACAATCTGTACCGCATTTGTGAATAACCATATATAAACAGTTTTGTGGCATCCTTTTAGTTGTGAATTCAACATAGACAAACAAACCTTACAAAAAATGTTTCAACAGAATTGCCGAACGCTCCACCTAGAATTGTCGTGAAATACTTTTTTTTTTCTTGGGTGGAAATACACTTTTTAAATATTAAGAGCCTTTTTAATCAGTTTTGACGTCAAGTAATATTTACTCGATTCAAGAACGCATGCTGTCATAGACTGCCTCCCCTAAACTATCATTTACTTATTTTGCTGATTGATATGTTCGAGGTTTTCGCTGGCTTTGTATCTTAACTTCTTGAAAATAGAACAGCATAATTGTCAATGAAGCGTCTGTTATAGTTTTGAGGAGCTGCAACTGACCGTTGTGTTGCATGTTGACACTGTGAATTGTTACCTTTTAGGTTCATTCACTGCGCTGACGATTCCCCGGATCCCGTCATAGAATTTGAGGTAAATGTTTACTCAGACCTTTTATGTGCCCCATCAAATATTTGGACACCTGCGAAGGGAATCGTATTTTCATCAATAAATCTCTCTCCTTCTCTCTCCCACACTCTCCTCTCTCTCCCTTCTCTCTTGTTCTGTCTCTCTTCTTCAGTCTTTCTTCTTGTCCCTCTTCTTTCTTCTCTTTTCTCTTTCTTTTCTTCTCTTTCTTCTCTCACTTAATTTCAATCCTCGCTTGTGAGTTTTTGGGGCCAGTGCAAAATGGAAAAAGAGAAATGAGGTTCTTTGTAGACTACAGAGGGCTCAACACGGTCACCAAGACTGATGCTCACGATCTACCCAGGGCAGATGAGCTAATAGATACACTGGCATCTGCCAAGTATCTAAGCACTTTTGATTTGACTGCAGGGTATTGGCAGATCAAATTATCAGAAAATGCTAAACCAAAAACTGCCCTTTGGTTTGAAGAATGCACCTGCCACTTTTCAGAGGTTGGTGAATACAGTCCTCCAAGGTCTGGAAGCTTTCAGTGCAGCATATATAGATGATATTGCTGTCTTTAGCTCCACCTGGGATGACTATCTGGTCCACCTTTGGAAAGTTTTGGAGGCCCTGCAAAAGGCGGGCCTTACTATCAAGGCTTCAAAGTGCCAGATAGGGCAGGGGAAGGCGGTTGATCTTAGACACCTGATAGGTAGAGAACAGATGGAACCACTGCAGGGGAAGATCCAGACTATTTTGGACTGGTCTCCCCCTTCAACACAGACCCAGGTCAGAGCCTTTCTTGGTCTCACTGGGTACTACAGGAGGTTCATTAGGAACTATGGCTCCATTGTTGCCCCTCTTAATGACCTAACCTCAAAGACGATGCCTAAAGAGGTGTTATGGACAGCTAGCTGTCAGAAAGCTATTGAGGAGCTAAAGCGGGCCATGTGCTCTGCACCTGTCTTAAAAAACCCAAACTACTCCAAGAAGTTCATAGTTCAGACTGATGCTTCAGAGGTAGGGGTTGGGGCAATTTTATTGCAACTCAATACAGAGGGCCAGGATCAACCAGTTGCTTTTATCAGCAGAAGGTTGACCCCTAGAGAAAAGAGTTGGTCAGCCATAAAGAGGGACGCCTTGGCTGTTGTCTGGGCCTTGAAGTTGAGACCATACCTCTTTGGGACTTACTTCATTGTTCAGACAGACCACAAACCTCTCTTATGGCAAAACCAAATTAAAGGAGAAAACCCCAAATTGTTGAGGTGGTCCATTTCCCTACAGGGTATGGACTTTACGGAGGACCATAGACCTGGGAGTAACCACTCCAATGCAGATGGATTCTCCAGCTATTTCCAATTAGACATTGAACACTCATCTGGGCACGGTTAGGCTTATTGTCCCTTGTTTTTTTGGGAGGGGGGCTGTGTAGGAAAGTACCCTCCGATTACCACCATTTTCTGCCTGTCAGTGTGCTTGACTGTGTTCACTGGGATCCTGCTAACCAGGACCTCAGTGATTATGCTCTCTCTCCTCTAACTGTTGTTGTTGCATACTGGTAACCCAGTATTTCACCCACAATTGGCATACTGGTGCCCCCTTATAAGTCCATAGTATATGGTACCTAGGTACCCAGGACATTGAGGTTCCAGGAGATCTCTATGGGCGCAGCATAACTTTTGCCACCCATAGGGAGCCCACGCAAAGGCTTCTGCAGGACTGCCATTGTAGCCTATGTGAAAAGGTGCATACACTCTTTCACTACCATTTACACTGCACCAGGTCACTTATAAGTCACCCCTATAGTAGGCCCTCCAGCCCTGAGGGCAGGGTGCAGAAGTGTGTGAGGGGCACCCCTGCACTAGCAGAGGTGCCCCCACAACTTTCAGGACCATTTTCCCAGACTTAGTGAGTGCAGGCATGCCATTTTACACGTGTACTGGACATAGGTCACTACCTATGTCCAGCTCCATTATAGTAACTCTGAACATAGGCATCTTTGGTATCAAACATGTTGGAATCATACCTCAAGGCTTTTGCAAGCATTGGTTGTATTATTCCATGCACTCTGTGGGCTCCTTAGTGGACCCCCAGTATTGAAGTTCCAGCCTTCTGAGGTTTTCTAGGCAGCCCTAACTGCTGCCACCTCTCAGACAGGTTTCTGCCCTCTTGTTGCTTGGGCAGCACAAGCCGAGGAGGGCAGAACAAAGGATTTCCTTTGGAAGAGGGGTGTTACACCCTCTCCCTTTGGAAATATGTGTTACAAACTTGGGAGCGGTAGCCTCCCCAAGCCACTCAAAATGCTTTGAAGGGCACATTTGGTGCCATCCTTGCATAATCCAGTCTACACCGGTTCAGGGACCCCAGTCCCTGCTCTGGTGCGAGAATGGACAAAGGAAAGGGGAGTGACCACTCCCTTGTCCATCACCACCCTAGAGGTGGGAAGCTGAAGTTGAAAGTGTTCTGGATGCAAAAGTTGTTATGTTGGTTTGGACTTGTTTCAAGTCCCGCAGTCATTGCACTGGTGCTGGTACCTATGGTGGCATCAGGTTCTTCACTGTATTTGCCTTGCTGACTGTGAAACAATGCTAGAAAAACTAAAGCTGTTAAACAACTGTGGAATTTGGATAGCCATTTCTCTATGGGTTTATTTTTAGGTTTGTTTGAGTAGGCTGATGAAGAAGGCAATGATTCCTATTTTCGCATATGTCAATGTGTTGAGGATCACACTGATAACTGAAGTGCATAATTTACTGACTTGCATGGCCTCGAATACCAAGAAGACTAGCGGTTTACAGGACGCTAGAAGGGTACATATCTCATTGCAGCTAGACATCTGTGTTTTTTATGGGCACCCTGGTGATTCTTTCCTTCATGCTACACTCCTTGCAGATTATACTATGGCAACCGACAGAGCCTCTTCTGCTCTTCAGCTTGCTTATGATAAAGGCTGTTCTTTTACTGTAGCAGAAAGCTTTTCAGATTTTGTTGGTCATAAGAAGGTAGTTTACATATATTTACCTGCCCTCTTTGGTCAGGCCATTTTTAGCACTCATCTGACGAGGGAGTCTGATATTACAGGCTTTGTTGCAAACTCAAACTTTAACCTGTTCCCACTGGCATTGTCTCAAATATTGGCTTAACTGAAGCAGAATATTTTTTTCTCTTGGAATCTTGCATTCTGCACCATTAAAGCTGCATTGTTTTCTCTTTTGCAACAACCACCCTGTTGAAGATGGTGAAATTGGTTACCCCTCATTTTCTAAAACATGTATGAATTAATTAAATGCTGGGAGCGGCCAGGGGTGTGTAATTTTCTTTTTACTAGTTTGGATACTGCCAATATAGCCTTGATAATGGGTGTCAGAATAGTTCTGCGCTGCTATACCGGGATGCACGCCATGGGCTAAATATGTCTTTAATCAGCCTTGATAAAGAACAGCGTCTTCCTATCAAAGTCTAGAGCGTGTTGAGCAGCAGAGAAATTTCTCTGGCCTTAAGATTGGTCTCCCAGCACCATATATTTTATTGGAAGAATTATTGGAGATTGAAGGGGTCAGGTATTTTTCCTCAGCAGAGGTCCGTCTCACAGCTTCATCTACAGTGGAACATCGGCTCCTTGATGGGTAAGGGTGTTCCGGCAGGTGCCATCTTAGTTCCACGACCATCCAGCATGCCTCCTGCACAAAAAAGAAGGAAGATAAAAGGGAGAATATTTTGGGCTAATGGGATCTGCAGATAGTCAAATTGTTACTCCCTTCTTTATGTTAAGAAGCCTCAACCAGTATCCCTGTTTCCTCATAACCTTGTCAATAGAATACATCTAACTTTGACACTGGAGTCCAGTCAAGAGTGGTATATCAGATACCTTCTGGTTGGCAAACATTTGTCATTGAGTTCCTGAGCCATTACGATTTAATCATTGTTATTTTGGGAGGTCCGATGTGTCCAAGACTGTCCCAGTTGTTGATGGGCCCAGTTACTTCATGCGTTGTAGTCCCAATACTGCTTCATTGTTAGACAAAGGTCTGTTTGAACAAGATGATCTTCAAGACTTTTTGGGAAGTTAGTAAGTTGGATACTTTTCTTATGTCTGTCCTGAATGTTTTTCTGAGTTGGAGACCCAGTATTCTTTAGTTGAATCTGATGTACATAATCAGATTACATTATCTGACATCAGGCCCCAGCCATTGATTTAGTGAGGTGCCTTCTGAAGCACTTGGACCTAGCCACTTTGAATTCTATAAAGTGTTTTGAATTATATTCTCAGGGTCACTGGGAGTCGGGAACAGGAGGAGGGTATAAGTTATTTATTTAGAGTCAAGCAGAGTCTTCCCAGTTACCTTTGCATTATTTGGAGTATGTACATTTCTGTCACTGTCTATATTTTTTTCTTTGGTATTCCAGCTTGGATTATTGTTCAGTCATCCTGTATCTCCCCACACAGTCTGATTGTTTCATGGTATGTGTGATTGCTAGCTCTTGTCTTCTTTCACTTCCTGGGCCAGATCACTTGGATATCTGGTAGCACAACCTCACCTGAGAAAGAGGCCCCTGTAATGGAGTTTGAGTACACAATAGCATCTGTTATGAGGGCTTTCTAGTGTACTTATGGTTCTTCAAGGTGTCTACATGAATTGGTTACACTGATCTGTTATATTGGAACACAACTTGCTGGGAGCAGGACCCTAGTCGCCACCAGGGCCCATGTTCACATTGGTGAACAATACTTTAGTAAGGAACTTTTCGTCATTGAAATCTGTGTTTAAAAGCAGTTTTATTCGCTATAGTTGACACATTAGCTTGAAGTTTTGTTTTTTAGTTTGAACCTTGGCAGTGCATGTGCTGTCTTTTCAAGACATGATGTAATCAGTTCATGGGCTTTCATCCTGCACAGTAGCTTTTTATATGTTAATTGGTGTGTCCTTGAAAAAGGCTTGTTTGCTATTGGTTCATTTATCTTTTTAGTCCAGCCTTGTGCTCATTTGTTTCCTCCCCTAGAGCAGGTCCTAACTACTTGTATTGTTCCACTGTCGTTCTTATCTGTTGTTTTCGAGCACTATTTTGTTGTTGTTTACTTGTCTGGTTCATTACTGGTTGTTTTTGGAACTCCGTCTGACTCATAGCCCAGCACTGCCTTTTTTGTTGTTGTTTTCTTTGGCATCCTGAAATGGCTGTGTTGTTTAGTGGTAGTGTTATGAACTTCGTTTGACTAACAGCCTTACACTGCATTTGTTCCAAAAGGCCATTCCTTTACCATAATGAGACTCAAACCTGGCTCCTCAGCACCAAGGCCGGCAGTTCTGGCTATTACGCCACATCCTCTGTCCTGCCCCTTCTCGTCTATTTTCGGTACTCTTGTTTAGCAGTCGTGGCTTGGGTCACTGTGCTGCCACTCCTCGCAAACCCTAGCGGACAGTGCAGCTTTCTTATGCCACACTTGAAATAACATCTCTAGTGTAACCTTATGGTATAACAAAGCGATGCAGTATCTGGATTTGTAGCAAACCGTATTGTCACACCGAATCAGACGTGTATAAGACTATTTTAATGAACGTTAATCCACTCAGTTTCGCTTTCATTTAGGTACTTTTTTGCATTCGCTTTCTTTGCATTAAGAAATTGTTATGTTGTGTTTACATGGTAACAATATCTCGCAGTGGAAGATGATCGATTTGTTCTTTTAATGTTTTTTTTTTCCGCAGCTTGTCCTCAGAAAATGGTGTGAACTAATTCCAGGTGCAGAATTTAGATGTTTCGTTAAGGAAAATAAGCTAACAGGTAAGGGACTTAAACAACTTGCACAAATGTTTCTGTTTATTGTATTAAAGCAATATTGGTTCACATTTAAAGGACTTTGTATGCCGTTGCTTTTGTACATAATTTGGCTACCTGAATGTTCATTCTTAAAACACTTGCTGGTAAGCACAGTATCGAGATAATTTCGAAACCCTATAAACATAGGTTTTTTTGCTGTTCATTTTAGTTTTACATGTAATCCTCAAAGCCGTATAAAGGTTTTGATCACAGATGTACACACTGATTCAGTCAAAAAGGTGTAGCTAGTAGGAACAGGTTCATTTTGTTTGTTATTGGAAGTGACATTTTCTTGGATTGTAGATCCAAAGGACAATGGCTATCCTGTTTTTAGCCCTTTGTGCAAACTCTTTACTGCAGTGTTGCTTCTCAACACTGCCTCATTATTTGGCAAGTGTTACCCCTTAAGGATCCGTTCGCAGATGCACAGGATTAAGTTATAGGACTCCATTGACTTTGCGTGCAGCAGGGACAAGTACAGGGCGAAGCATCACATTCTACAATGTCTGTTGGTGCGAGTAAGGAGACTGCAGCTTCTTGTTTTATGCCATTTAGATTGCAGTCCATTTGGGCCAGCATGGTGACCATAGTCCCTCCTGGGGCCACATCAGTTGTTCAGAAGGCCATAAGACCTTGGATTTTAGACATTCCTTTTAGAACAGCCTCACTCTGACCAATACATCGGAGGGGCTCTGCTACTTCCAAATCCTAGGTTATGTTCATTCTCTAACTGGTAATGCACTGATCATAATTTACACAAATGTCTTTAGTGATGTTAGGGCACTTCTTCAATACTGGTTGTTCCTGAAGTAGTTAGTTCGCCCCAGACTCCTCTGTCTTTACGGATGTGAATAACCAGAAGTAAAAGGAAAGGGAAGCTATTCATTGTAGCTTTTGAGTACTTGTACTTCATTCGTTGCCAAACTGCGCTAATCCTCTTTTTATATCACAAATCGTCTCAAAGTGGAATGAGGATAAGGATGCATAAAATCATATCAGCGCTCTTAGTGAAAAAGAACACTGATAAAGATAAAGGCAGAGCTGGAACAGAAACAGGGTAGCAGTAGGGTTTTGAAAAAAGTGTTTAACTGGAGTCTGCGTGAGCTGTAGGTGAAAATAGTACATTTGTAATGTAATATAATGGGCTTTTCTAAAGCGCTCTGTTACTCCAAGGAGTGTCCTGGCACTCTGCATTGCGGGTGAGACCTAACAGAGAGGAGTGACACTAATCCTGCTAAGAAAGTTTAGTTTTCAATTTCTTCTGAAACTGGAAAGTGGCTTGAAATGCTCCGTAGCTCAAAGGGAAGTTTGTTCTTAGTGAAGGTCCTAGGACTGAAAAGGACCTGCCACCGTTTCTGGACCACCAAAACCTAGGTTTTTTGGTCAGATGAAGATTGGCTAAGCGCAGGTTCCGAGATGGTACATAAAAGCAAATCTTTCTTTAAGGTAATCAGCGCCCGACTGATGGCGTTTCTTATGTATCAAGAGCAAGGCCTTGAAAAGGATTCTTTTCCTAACAGGCAGCCAATACAGCTCCTTAAGGTAAGGGGAAATATGTGCCCTCAGGGGCAAGCCTAGCATAGTACGGGCTGCTGCATTTAAAATGGATGGATTAGTTTGGCCTCATACTTGTTCCCCCCCCCATCATATTTGAATGAAAGGCATATTGCCCAGGGACATAGCTTAGTCAGTGAGGTTCGGGCTGTGATTCTCAGATTTCCCATCTAAAAAAGCAGTGGGTGGTGGGGTGGCATGAGAAAGGGGTACAGCACCCATGAGAGCTCAGAAACCCGTGGCTGCACTCTATTTATTGGCTTAAAAGTGTCTGATTTAAAAAAAAAAAAAAAAAAAAAAGTTTTGGAACTGTCAAACAAATTACATCACAAATTAGTTTAATATTTTATTGGTGGAAGAACCCAAACCTCTCTGAAGAGGGTCAGACTGTCTTGATGTTTTGGTTGTGGCCAGTGCAATAAGGTACCGGAATTCAAACATTTTCCAAGACTCCCTTCAGCTCACAGTTTAGCTCTACATTATTAAGCATACAAATACCAAGAGGGTTGTGTTCTTCTGACTTGCTGTCCCTTTGCACACACCAACCTCACAAAAAACAGATAGAGAGCCATTGCTATTTACATTTTGTTCCAACACCCCGTGATATATTGACATTGCGGGCACAATCCTCAAAGCAAAACTTAAGACTAAAAATATATGCCTGTCAAGTATCTACTGATGGATACCTAGCATTTACTGATGCTTAATTGTTTATCACAACTATAAATAGTTAAGTAGTGAATAAACCATGTGAGTGGTCTGAGGAATAGTAGGATCAACCAAGATCTGCTTTTAGAGTTTGTGGGTACCCACTAACTTCTGAGCATTTTAAACTCCTGTCTGATACTTCTTCACCTTGGAAATCGTCAGAGATTTGCTCTTGCAACATGCTGGAGGATATCTGAGTGTGCAAAGAGGAAGAGGACTCCCCAGAATTTTGTGGGGTTATGGGGAAGAAGTTTCTCCATGCAGAAAAATGTTTTCCCTGTCAAGGAAAAAAAGGTACAACTGCAAAGCGTCCTTTCCCATTGAGAAAGTGTACTGTTTATACAATCTGCCTTATGGAAACTGTAGAATCCAAAAATGTCACGCAACAAAAATGTCACATGATGTTGCCAGTACATCGCTTGGAAACCTAACGATGAGACAGTTTTCCAAGCCTCCTAATGCCAAAGCTGGTGAATTTTAAAAAGTAGTAAAAGGTCACCCATTCATAGGAATGCTTCTAGGGGTGCAATTAGTAATTTATTTACAAATCAGTTGTTATATATTTTTAAGTTTTTATTCTAAAACAAATTAGCAAGTTAAACTGTCTTGTAGTGAAAGAAAGGGCAAGAAAAACCAACATAGACATAGCAGATGTCCCCGAGACTGAAGTTCCAAGCCAAGCATAAATCAATTGGGAGTGGGCAGCTGTCACACCCCAAACACCGCTCCTCCCCTAAGCTACTCCCATGATCATACCCTTTGAGTGTCTCCCCATGGTATATTTTCCACCCCAATCTCATTCTCGCTATCTGCATTCCTTTTTTCTTTACGCCTGTGGTTCTTAGATGTCTTTTCTGGAACATGATTCTGGTTGCTCGGAGTCAGAATGTGAACATTAAAACCTCCTCTATTCCTGCAGGTAATATTATGTCTGATAGAGGCTTCTAACCGCAAATTCCTCACCATTTGTATACTCCCCAATCATTGGATTGGATTCTTAAACATTTATGCAATACCAGATTTGACGTTCAGGCCTGATATAGGTGCCACTCCCACATGCTGACTTCAGTACCTTTTTTTCAGCACCACCAGACTAGAATCCAGAGCTATCTCTCGTCTCTTTGAGACCGTTTCTAATTCAAAAATCTACAGTGTGCAAGGGAAATGTTGCCACCCAAAGCAACAGTAAGGGTTGCCACAAACAAATGTTTGTGGCAAATCCTCATTAGTCATGCCTGTGGTGCAAGGGGTTGAGCCACAACTCTACGGCCTGCATTGATTTCTCCTAGATTATCCAGAGGGCCTTAAGAGACCATGAGGAGAAACTCTGTCACCAAGCACTGAAAGAGTCCATGACAAGAACGGCCAAAGTCAGAAGCCGCAGGAGTCGTTCATGATGGTCAGTTGCTGTCGTGCTATGAGTCTTTGCATACGTTGAATAAATAACACAAAAAACCCAAACTGGACTCTTCTGCCACTCAAGTACGCCACAAGGGAGCCACCATGCCTCACAACTTCGCTCCCGTAGTCCATCAACATCTGAGTCCATCTTGCAATTTGTCCCGACACAATCAGAGTTCAGGGGCCGTTTGCAACAGTGAGGCAGATTGCAGAGTTCTGCTCTGCTATCTTCTGATTCTTTGGATCAAACTAACTCCTTCTGGTGTGGCTTTGGGCCCCAAGGAGCTGAAAGCCCCCCCCCCCCCCTCCCCACGTCTGGGATACCACTGGCAGTTCACCTCCAGCTTGTGTTCCTGCTCTGGTGCCACCCCATGCCAGTTCCTGGAGCAATGATGCTGGAGGACCAGGTGGTCATTACGCTCTCTAACTAAGAGTCCGTGCCCCTGCGACCCTGATGGAGACTGTAAACAGCTTCCATTGAAGTGCCACTGCTCCCATTTGGCTTGCTGTCCGCACAAGGAAGGACATATATGTTGCATTCCTTATTTAGCACAGATTTGGACAGTTATTATGATGTGGGTGATGAAGTTGTGAAACAAAATACCATGAGGAGAATTGAAATGATGATTTTCAAGAAGCCAGTGGTCTTAATATTTCACCTCAGTCGAGATTCTTCTCATACCCTGGTCCTGCGACTGAGGAGAGCATTTCTCACGCCTTGGTCATGAGTAGGGCAGCTGAAGTTCTGGACCTGTGGCTCACTAGCCTAGAGGTCAAAAGCAATATTCTAAAGGAAATGTTCCAGCAGAGACAGACCTCTCCTGAACTCCTCTTGCCCTTCAATGGGGAACTTACAGATACTGCTTTGGGGCCTCGGACCAAACCATGCCCTGGCCCCAGGTCAGTCACTAACTTGTGTGATAACACTGCCCTGCCTTGGGTGACACTTTGTTTTTCTCTCAGCATCCCTCCCCTGAAAGCTTGGTTTTGTAGGCGCCTACAAGTCTGATAAACCTGAATACCTTTCTGACTAATGCCCATGATAGAGAGTCCAAATGAGTGGAGACCTTTGGGAACAGAGTATTTTCTTCCACTAGCTTGGCCTTCAGATCTGTGAATGCCAGCTGCCTCCTGGGATGCCATTCCTATGCTGTTTGGGATTTGGTTTCTCAGTTTCTCCCAGGTATCCCAGAAGAGTTGTGACCTGTCCTACCCCAAGCCATACAGGACAGTTGTGAACCAGGCAGGTAAAAATTTTGGCTTGGACTTCACTGATTTGATCAGGTGGGCGATTGGCACCAATGTCTCTTTAGTTGCCACGCCTGGCTCTGGTCCACCCGTTTTTCAGGAGGTGTCTAATTGTCACTTTTGGACAGTCCCTTTGGTGGACAAGGCAGGGTTTGACCTGGAGCACGCTCCCTGGGCTTATCTGCTTCACCTGTACAGCCGCATCAGCCCATCCATTCCTTTCGAGGGTTCAGCAGAGATACCCCATAGCGTCAGGCAATTCAGCCCCAGCAAGGTGCCCAACAGATTTGGGGCCACAGAGCCCATGGTCAGGCTCAGCTTATCTCTCAGTCCATTGACTCTCCCACTTCCCCCTGCAGCACCACCTGCCAAACCTCTTTGACATGTCATTAGTGGAGCACAGTTACCTGATTGGAGGCGGAATCTGATGATTCTTGACAGGTTGGCAGACCATCACATTGGCCAAGTGGGTCCTGCAAATTGTTCAGTAGGGGTACACTTTGTCGTTCATTGCCACACCACTGTACTTTGCACCATCCCAGAGCAACTGATGGAGGATCCATCTGTCTTATGGCAGGAAGTGCCAGCCCTTTTGGTCAAAGGGGCTGTTGAGAGAGTGCCTGCACCAGAAGTAGGTCGTCATTGTTATTCCCCTCTACTTTCAGGTGCTAAACCAGAAAGTAGGTCTTTGTTCTATTTTAAACCTGCACACTCTCAAAGCCTTCCTCCAAAAGGTAAAATTCAAGATGCTCATACTAGCCCAGTTCCTGGCTGTCCTCGATCCTGCAGACTGGTTAATGGCATTGGACCTGCAGAGCCGCTATTTCTATATGCCCATCCTGCAGTACTATCGGTGCTAACTGCGGTTTGTGGTGGAACAGGAGCATTTTCAGTACTCCGCTTTGGTGTTTTAGAAAGTAATGGCAGTGGTAGAAGTGCACCTTCGGCGATCTGGCATTTCAGTATTCCCCTACCTCGAGGACTAGCTGTTGCCAGCCACCTCCAGACAACGGCGCATCACCTGTCTTGGGGTTTACTGTCAGTATGCTGAAGTCACACCTGACTTCTCAGATGCTCCCTTTCATTAAGTCCATTCTGGGCATTGTTCAATTTCATGCCTTTTCCTGGAAAGGAGAGTCCTAGACATTCAGGCTATGATGCTGATCTTTTAGCCGCTGTCCTGAATTTCAGTGAGGTCAACTGAGGCTGCTGTGACTAATGACCGCCTGCATTCTGCTGGTCAGGTACGCTAGGTGGCTTATGCAGGCTCTGCAGTGCTTCAGTGGGCCAACATCAAGTGGCCTTCTCTGACCACGTTTAGATCTTGGAGGAGACTGCAAAAAAGTTGCAGTGGTGGTTACTCAATCGCGATTGGGACAGCTGCAGACTAGCTTCGACAGTGGTGACTGATACTTCCCTTTCCGGGTTTAGGTGGCCACCTGTGAGAGGTGGAGATCAGAGGACTCTGGTCTCGGGCAGAGACCATGCTCCATATCAACTGTCTGGAGCCAAGGGCCATCCACTTGACATTGAAAGCCTTCCTTCTATCCATCAAAGGGAAGCGGGTGCTGGTGCTTACTGACAACAGCACCACCATATGGTATTGTCACAAGCAGGACAGTGTAGGGGCCTGAACCCTGTGCCAAGAGGCGCTAGTCCTCTGAAAATGGCTAGACCATCAAGGGATCTTCTTGGTGGTTAAGCACCAGGTTGGATCTTTGAATGCCAAGGCAGACAAGCTCAGCCATTGAGGCCTAGACGGTCTGGTGGCAGTTACACCGAAAGAAGGTACACAATCTCTTCAATGAATGGGGAGAACCTTGGCTCAATCTATTCACAACCGCTGAGAATGTGCAATGTCAACATTTCTGTGTGTTGTTGTTTCCCAGATGCCTCTTGCTAGGAGATGCCTTCTACCTAGAGTGGAACTCAGGACTCCTCTATGCCTTTCTGTCAATGCCACTCTTGTCCGTGTTCTGAAGAAAAGGAAAGCCTGGGCCCAAGTCCTTATGGCCGCAAGTCGGGCACAGCGTATGGTATCCAGAACTCGTGGGCTTGAGCATCTGTCCTCTGATCAGGCTGACCCTCCAGGAAGACCTGCTTTCGCAACAACAGGGGCAGGGTTCTTTTCCCAGGCCTTTGCATTCTCCACATTGATGAATGGATGAGATGCAACAGCTGAACTCCTTCGACCTTCCTTCAGAGGTTGTTGATATCATCTTGGCAATCAGGCACTCCTTGACAAAAATTGTATATACCTGTTGTTAGGACAAATTTGTGGTATGGTGCGGCTCACGCCAGATTGACCCCCTCCAGACCAAGGTATCTGCATTTGGTTGGTTGTTTTTTTTCTCTTGCATGGCAAGGCTTTGGGAACACTTTAGGGATACTTTTTGGGTCTTTTGGCATTTTTGCAGCTGCTGGACCAGCTCTCATTGTTTAAATCACTGGTTGTGATGCGTTTTTCAGAAAGTCTTCAACACTTTTTTCCTCCTCCTCCTTCTAACATGCAGCAGTGTGGGATGTTATCTTGGCCTTCACATATTTGTTGTATACTCCCCTTCAGCTGCTTTACAGTTGTCTTTTGCTGCTTCTTACCCTCAAGACAGTGTTCCTCATCGTCATAACATTGGCGTGGCGAGTTAATGAGTTGCAGGCTGTGTCAATCCACCATATACCATCTTCCTCCCAAACAAACTGGTTCTGCGGACACAAGCTTCCTTCTTCCCTAGAGTTGTGACATTGTTCCACGACTGCCAAACCATAATTGTGCTGGCGTCTGTGCTCCGCCTCAGTCCTCTAAAGAGGAGAATAGACTTACTTGTGTTACACAGTTTCTACTAATATAATAGCACTGCATATTAGGACAGCAGAACTTCAGCATATGGGAGACTAAGTCCCCTTCGGGAAGCAGGTGGATTAGCGCCAGAAGAGCTGGATGCTGGATACTGCATTTATCCCAGGATTATTGTGCCTGGCGTGCCCCTCTGTCCTTCCAGGTCAGTGCATCGTTTATATAATCAAAGCTACACTGCGTTGGAGGCACAGCTCTTATGCAATGAAATGTCTCAGTATTAGAAGCTGTCACACAATGGACAACGCAAACACTAAGATATCGGGCACTGTATACCAAGCCTTGAACAGAATGTACTGATTATATATCCCGAAAAGACTAACTAAAACTAGCAACTCATACTATATATTCCTGGAATAATATGCAAATGTGTAACATGTCACTGCTAAAAACACTGCAGCTAAAACATGTAAAATATGAAATCACAAAGCTAAAAATGGGGAACCAACTTAGGTCCAAGAGTGCCTCACTACACTCTGACCCCAAAAGAGCCCTAAGATTTCACATCGATCTCGCTAAAGAACACAAGGTAGGTAATCAGTTATTTGTGGGGCACACTGGGATGATAAAAGGCAAGACCGTGCAGAAGAAAACTATCTTTCATTGGATCGTACTCTGCATCACAATCTGCTATGCACTGACAAAAAAGCACTCCCTACATGGTCTGTCATTCCACCATGGCCATAAAAGCTGGTACTACTGACTTGGCACATGGAGTTCCTGTCCTAAACAGAGGCATTTTATTCGCTCAGTTATACAGGACTTATTGGTTTGAGCCAATACCTAATAAGTACTGCTCTGGTATCTATTCAAAAGATGAGACTTATGCAGTTAGAAGTCTCTATCAGAAGAACAAGATACTTACCTTCAGTAATGCTCTTTCTGGTAGAGACTCTATCTATCCACACATTCCTCAGCTATCCTTCCCGTCCTGTGAATTGGGCTCTACCCCCTAATAAGATCCCAAGTCTAGGAATCTGTACACTGGTCAAAACCAGTTTGCTTTTGGGGCTCTGCGTCTGGTGGCTCAAACAGCCTTTAAAGAACCTGACATCAGTGCGCAGGTGTGGCGCCTATATGCTGCATATGTCATTTCTGGAGTGAAATAGCATCAGTCTGAAGTGGAACAGCGTCTCCTACCAGTGCGCAGAGGTACTGCTCAAACGTTTCTGGATCCAGTCTGATGCCCAGGGGGTACTGAAAAGGTGACAAATCTGCGGTTAAATTTCTGATTTAGAACTCAGCAAATAAGTTACTCCCCCACAATGGTGATGGATATCCTGCCAGTCAAATTCTAAATTCCATTATGTCCTTTGGGATTTAGATTTTGGTGGACGGGTTATCCGTCCGCCGAGTTGTAAATCAGGGCCAAAATGTCTTAAATCATGATGTTCTATGCAGTAGACTAAAAGATGAACCTGTCTCAGATGAATGAGCCTGCAGTTTCGTCAAGTGCTCTTTTCTATTTAGTAAAGGTGTCCTGGTCTATGATATTGCAAATCATTGCTAATGAAGTACAAGCACGGGTTGCACAGCAAAGAAAACATGTTCCTGAAGAAACACCAGAATAAATTTGCTTAATGGTTAAAGAGGGTATTGGGTTATTCAAACAAACGTCAGCTCTTGTTGATCTGTTATCAGCAGCAAGAACATAACGCCTGGTCTTATGATGAGGCAATATGCTTATCTTCTCATCTATGGTATAATTTCATTCCTCTGTTGTACAACTCTTCTAAAACTGCCATTTTCATCAGTGTACTTATGTACACTCTTAAGACCTACATGGACACTACAGATGAAAACATTTTAAGTTGGCAATCCAAAGACATCAAGTGCCAATTGATTTTCCTTAATTGTAATGCCTTTCTGGTCATAGCCATCAATGCCAGCAGTTGCCTTTCTTGCAGCCCACCTACAGGGAGTCTGCAGCAGTGTAGAGGCAGACTTTCTCAGTATATTAAAGAGTGCGCCTCAGCAGAGGTAATATCATGAATGTTCACCACATCTGGCACCATTTGCTTACAAAGGATTTTCTCTGAAACTTTGATGGAGAGCAGTTGTTGCTCCGTGGAGTTTGCATTTCTGATTGATATGAATTATATTGGACATTTTGGAGCTATATTTTTAAATTTGTGGGCATAGAATTGTTTAGTTTCTGCTTTCACCAGTATCACAAAAAAGTAATATTTAATAATTCCTTTAAAACTCCTATTAATTCATATTATGTATGGAAAGCCTGATAGCGTTTTTATTATATGTCTTTGTTGACGAGCAAAAAAGCATAAATAGTGATGGGCGTCCTTTTTCACGTGAAACCTCGAGTGGCACACAAACAGCAACAATACAAAAACCTTGGAACTTCATTGCTCTGAGATGTGGCTATCACATGTGGATATTCTAAGACACTCATAGTATCTTTAGTGACAACCACCTTAAAAGAGATCTCCAGTGTTTCCTTTCAGCCGATATCCAGCCCAGTCACCAGTGCAAATCAACCAAAACTCACATTCCAATCAAAATCGTACTCTGACGAGCAAAGGCTAAAGCTATCCAAGAACACTCCAAGAACGCCAACCCTAGCAACGCAGTTATATCTTTCTCTCAACAGGGATGGCAGAGTACCCTCACAATTGTCTTGTTCCGTACTGGATAGCTTAGCAGTTGCCCTCCTTGTAGTTTTTCAATTCTTTGTCACTAATTTAGAGATAACTGTCCAGGTGATTCATGTCCAAATGAGTCTACCTCTCTAAGCCCTCGTCTTATGTTGAAAAAAATCTGAGCCACCCTTGCCTTCAGTGTATCTTGTTAATTCAAGTGATATTAACAAATGTACTAGCTCCCAGCCAAAATCAGGTTATCTGTAAAGACTTGATTTGACAAAGCTACAAGAAACTAATCAGCCTGAATCTTACCATTAGTTCTGCACCAGTGAAACAGCCTCTATGCATTAATAGGCAGTTTCTGCCATCATCAGGTGTTTCAGTAATTCACTGATTCTTGTGCCCGATTTTAAAATAACCACAACTGTGGACAAATGTACAGGGCATGAGCCATTTGGGCCTTAAATGGCCTCCTCACTGGGATCACTGCCACCACTTATGCCACTATTGAGATGTGGTTCTTCGAGCTTTCACTCTCCAGTCCACTATGCATTTCAGGACGGGCTGACAATACCATGACACAGGACCATTTCAGCCACAACTAGACAGGCAGAGTGGGGTCGAGGCTTGGATTTAGATTTGGGGCTGGGTAATCCTGTTGGCTTCTCTCAAGACCAAGGACTCCCAAAAAAAGAGGCCATTATATAACACTTAAAGCCTCGTCCTGTGCCCGAAGTGTGAATATTTGGTGGAATTTCGGTTCTTGATTTGCAGATATAGTCTTCTTGCGACCCAAATTTTTAGTTCATCTGAACAGTTAATGATCTTTGAAAAGTATTAATTCAAGAAAGATCTTTTGAATAATGGATCTATATCTTAGAAACTCGCAATTGGCAACAGGTAATATTTTATTTTATTTTATTTATCTGATTGGTTCATATAGTGGCAGGTCACCGCTAGGTGTTGAAGCACCTCATAATTGACAATCCATCAAAACATTTGAATATAGCTTGATTAACTTTCAAATGCAAAAGTGAGAGGATTAGAGGGAATGAGGACTTTGTGGGGGCAGGGGCAGACAGTGATCTCATACATGAACAAGAAGATGCATCTTTTGTGACTTGATTAGTGAATAGAGGTGATGTGTTTGTTTTAGTCCTTGTTCATCACCCTGACCTTTCCGAAGTGGATACTGAAGATATTTGTTTTGGGAACTTTTCTGAATGCCACAATGTCTGGTACTAATGTCAAGTAAGTGGGTAAAGAATCCCAGGTTGGACCAGAGTAGGACTGTTTGATTGCAAAAGAGGATCTGAATTTTAGAGTTTCCAGATAGAGAGAGCTTTTGCTTGCCGACTTTCCTTTGCCTCCTGATATGATTGGTAGATCATCTAGATAAGAGTGTTTGTGTTAAAGGTATTCCTTGTGGGTGTGGCAGCATGTTTTAAACTTTGTCCTAGCCTCGGGAGGAAGCCAAGGCTGGAGAGATGTGGTTGAGTATTTGTTTCTCTGCGATGAAACATGCGTTTGCATGAATTCTTGCTTTTAATGGACATAGGGTAGTTGCTAGTAAGTCTGTCATATTTGAATTGCCTGAATCTGTCCTGGGTATCACCACAGTGCCAATGGAAATTCTGAATTGATAGTGGGCCAGAAGGTCAGTCACGAAATGACAAGTATGAGTGTGAATTACAAATTTCAAAATGATAGGAACCTGTAGCAGGTTTCCAAATATGAGTATTTGGGTATTCTCCTCCATGAACAAAGTACCTAGTTACTATTGATTTGGTCATATCAAGGGTCTATTGGCAATATGCAGAAGTCAAAGAAAGATCAGTGCCAGATCAAATACTAGTGATTAGCAATGCACTAATGCCGAGTCTGCACCTTTTGTCTATTTGCACTCTGGACATTTACAGGTGCAAATTATGTACTGCCTGTAAGGAAATGCCTCCTTGGCATGGTTCCCCCCTAACCTTTTGCCTTTGCTGATGCTAAGTTATAATTTGAAAGTGTGTGCTGGGACCCTGCTAACCAGGCCCCAGCACCAGTGTTCTTTCCCTAAACTGTACCTTTGTCTCCACAATTGGCACAACCCTGGCACACAGATAAGTCTCTAGTAACTGGTACCCCTGGTACCAAGGGCCCTGATGCCAGGGAAGGTTTCTAAGGGCTGCAGCATGTTTTATGCCACCCTGGGGACCCCTCACTCAGCACAGACACACTGCTTGCCAGCGTGTGTGTGCTGGTGGGGAGAAAATGACTAAGTTGACATGGCACTCCCCTCAGAGTGCCATGCCAACCTCACACTGCCTGTGGCATAGGTACGTCACCCCTCTAGCAGGCCTTACAGCCCTAAGGCAGAGTGCACTATACCACAGGTGAGGGCATAGGTGCATGAGCACTATGCCCCTACAGTGTCTAAGCAAAACCTTAGACATTGTAAGTGCAGGGTAGCCATAAGCATATATGGTCTGGGAGTTTGTCAAACACGAACTCCACAGTTCCATGATGGCTACACTGAAAACTGGGAAGTTTGGTATCCAACTTCTCAGCACAATAAATGCACACTGATGCCAGTGTGCAATTTATTGTAACATACACCCAGAGGGCATCTTAGAGATGCCCCCTAAATACCTACCCGACTTCTAGTGTAGGCTGACCAGTTTCTGCCAGCCTGCCACACACCAGACATGTTGCTGGCCACATGGGGAGAGTGCCTTTGTCACCCTGTGGCCAGGAACAAAGCCTGTACTGGGTGGAGGTGCTTCTCACCTCCCCCTGCAGGAAATGTAACACCTGGCGGTGAGCCTCAAAGGCTCACCCCTTTTGTTACAGTGCCCCAAGGCATCCCAGCTAGTGGAGATGCCTGCCCCTCCGACCACTGCCCCCACTTTTGGCAGCAAGGCTGGAGGAGATAATGAGAAAAACAAGGAGTCGTCTCCCACCAGTCAGGACCGCCCCTAAGGTGTCCTGAGCTGAGGTGACCCTTGCCTTGAGAAATCCTCCATCTTGAGTTTGGAGGATTCCCCCAATAGGATGAGGGATGTGCCTCCCTCCCCACAGGGAGGAGGCACAAAGAGGGTGTAGCCACCCTCAAGGACAGTAGCCATTGGCTATTGCCCTCCCAGTCCTAAACCCACTCCTAAATTCAGTATTTAGGGGCTCCCCAGATCCCAGGAAATCAGATTCCTGCAACCTGAAGAAAGAAGGACTGCTGACCTACAAGCCTGCAGAGAAAGAGGAAGATAACAACTGATTTCGCCCCAGCCCTAACGCCCTGTCTCCAACTTTGAAAACCTGCTCCAGCGACGCATCTGACAGGGACCAGCGACCTCTGAAGCCTCAGAGGACTGCCCTGGACTACAGGACCAAGAAACTCCCGTGAACAGCGGCCCTGTTCAAAACCAGCTACTTCTTTGCAATCAAGAAGCAACTTCCAAGGACTTCACGTTTCCCGCCAGGAGCGTGAGACTCTACACTCTGCACCTGACGCCCCCCGCTCGACCTGCAGAAAACCAACACCTCAGGGAGGACTCCCTGGCGACTGCGAGCCTGTGAGTAACCAGAGACGACTCCCCTGAGCCCCCACAGCGACGCCTGCAGAGAGAATCCAGAGGCTCCCCCTGACCGCGACTGCCTATAACAAGGGACCCGACGCCTGGAACCAACACTGCACCCGCAGCCCCCAGGACCTGAAGGAACCGAACTTCGATGCAGGAGTGACCCCCAGGTGACCCTCTGCCTTGTCCAGGTGGTGGCTGTCCCGAGAAGCCCCCCCTGTGCCTGCCTGCACCGCTAGGGTGACCCCCGGGTCCCTCCATTGAAACCTATACAAAACCCGACGCCTGCTTTGCACACTGCACCCTGCCGCCTCTGTGCTGCTGAGGGTATGTTTTGTGTGCCTACTTGTGTCCCCCCCCAGTGCTCTACAAAACCCCCCTGGTCTGCCCCCCTGAGGACACAGACCTTACCTGCTGGCAGACTGGAACCGGAGCAACCCTGTTCTCCATAGGCACCTATGTGTTTTGGGCACCTCTTTGACCTCTGCACCCTACCGGCCCTGAGCTGCTGGTGTGGTAACTTTGGGGTTGCCTTGAACCCCCAACGGTGGGCTGCCTATGCCCCAGGACTGAGACTTGTAAGTGTTTTACTTACCTCCTAATCTAACCTTTACTTACCTCCCCCAGGAACTGTTGATTTTTGCACTGTGTCCACTTTGAAAATAGCTTATTGCCATTTTTACAAAGACTGTACATGATATTGTTTTCATTCAAAGTTCCTAAAGTATCTAAGTGAAGTACCTTATATTTAAAGTATTAACTGTGAATCTTGAACCTGTGGTTCTTAAAATAAACTAAGGAAATATATTTTTCAATATAAAAACCTATTGGCCTGGAATTGTCTTTGAGTGTGTGTTCCTCATTTATTGCCTGTGTGTGTACAACAAATGCTTAACACTACCTTCTGATAAGCCTACTGCTCGACCACACTACCACAAAATAGAGCATTAGAATTATCTCTTTTTGCCACTATCTTACCTCTAAGGGGAACCCTTGAACTCTGTGCACACCATTTCTTTCTTTGAAATAGTATATACAGAGCCAACTTCCTACACTGCCCAAATGCAACTGTATTTTATCTGGTTTCTAAGTACTTAATAATAAATCTATTTTCAGTGCAAAAATTCCTTCTGACTTATAACTCTAGTGATTGCATCTGTAGATAAAATAAGCCTGAGTGAGACCGATGGCCATGATTATTGAATCAAATGTACTTAAAGGTAGGACATCCGTAAATAACTTACTACTAGTCTGGATAAAATCCCAATCTCCCAACATCTCCTAGATCAATCTAAGAAGGTATATTTAAAAGGGTAGGATTTTTACTGTAGTGTATAGATTATAGTGAAAGAGGAGACTGGGTGTTTATGCAAGCAAACTGCGAAGGCATACTCATCTGAGAGAGCGTGCGAGCGAGAGGGAGAGAGAAGTCAAATCCTTATTAAGGCAATAGAGAGGTGGGCTTAGTTTGCCTTTTGCATACACAGCTACTCTTCAGAACGTGAGAAAATTAAGCAAGATGTTGATATACCTTTAGTAGTCGGTTGATTCGCTGTCTTTCTGAAATCAGTATTGTCTGATTTTGTAGTTGTTTTGCCCAGTCCATGGTTCAGTATTATTTTCAATGCAGCAGAAAAACAAATCTTGGTGTTTCCAGCAAAGTTGCATGAAAACAGTAAGGGTGCTGAGAAAACACACATGAAACTACTAGCGAGCTACATTTTGTAATTCTTCAGATGACTTATGATTCTGTCTGGTGGAAGTAGTACTTTCTTCAGTTTGCAGCAGTGCCGCAAGTTGCAATGAACTTTGGCTAAGCATGGGCAAGAGTGACCAAGTAGCAGCATTCGTGTGAGTGGTGAGGTGGCAGAAAAAGAGGGGATTCACCCCAGTAAAAGTGAAAAGTGCAAAGACTGGAATGTAATGCTAGCAGGCAGAGAAGATGGTGGCACGAAATGCAGTGCTGTGAGGGAATTTAACTTAGTGAGAACGCATTGCTCATAAACTACTGAAACATTCCACATCAACATCTGTGAGTTTGTTTTAAAAATGAGCCTGGTGTGATATAATGTATTCAAATATGGTAAGGGTTTGGTAATATGTTCATTTAGAGAGTTTGTTTTTTCCCACCACCTCAATTATAATTAAGGATCCTAGTTTTCAGCTTTTACTAATTTTTACAGACAAATATAGACAGAAAACAATGCATTTCCTGTCTGTATTTTTTAAAGCGGAAAAATACTGAAGATTGTGCTTCTAATGAGTAACTTTCCATGCTAACACACAAAATAGGACAAGGAGGAAGGCGGACACCTCTTAAAATTAGTCAAGGTTCCGGCCCTACCGGGGAAAATACGTTGGTTTCTTTAATCTATTGTGGCTTGCTTCATCTTTGGGCAATTGCTTCTACATCCCCGCGATAACCATGGTCTGGGATGGAACAAACAATGGAGTGGTATAGACAATACACAAACATAAACCTCAGGATCTTACTCATAGAACATATACTAAAACTATCTCATGGGTGCCCTTATTTAATTTATTTGTGGGTTCCCTGGATAGGATTCAAAATATTTGTGCTGCGGTGGTGCCATTGGAGAATTATCACCCATTCACTCCTACCATCTGCTATTGTGTCAACATGTTTTGGCCTTTTAACTATGCCCTTATAGGTTTGATGGCCTTCATCAGGACATTAGATCCCTTACAGAGTTTCATTCGCCCTGTTTCTAAAACTGGAGTGCCAGTGGGAGCGCTTCCCTGAAGTCACACATTCCTCAAGGGACCGGTGCATCGTCTCCTGCCACTCGCGGCTCCGTGTAGACTTTCCATGCTGTTGGTTGTGAATTCCAAGACAACAGATGAGCAGATGGATGGCATAGGGAGTTAAAATAAATAAAAAAAAGGTTAAGACATTTTTAAATACTGGCATATGTTTCAATATATTTGAAGTAAATTGCTAAAATGTACCTGTGGGTGTAGTGTTTTGCTATATTAGGCTGCTGAATTTGCTAAAACACGATAGGCATCAAAGTATGAGTGCATGTTAATCAGTTAAATAAATGTGGAAATGTGCCATTTTTTATTCCACTTTTTCACAAAGTACAAAATAAATATTGATTATTACTAATGAGATGGCCAAAAAATGAATATGGATAATTACAGATGGAAATGTTAAAGAAATGAATACCATGAAACCGGGACCCCTAATTATAATCTGAAAAATTAGGTAGGAATTCGGGCATGCACAATCAAAAAACATGTTCTTCTGGCCGAGATTCCTCACCTTTTGAATATTCCCTAGTCTTCAGGCTGGATCCAGAAACTTTTCAGTAGTACCTGATAACACTGTCAGATTGTACAGTGTGGCTCCGCACTGACGAAGTGCCACTCCGGGAATGCTGTGAAGGGCTCATATACGCGCCACCTCTGCCCGCTAGTATCAGTTCCGTTTTTTCCCTGCCACCAGACGCAGATCTGGAGTTTCTTTCATGTCTCTCAGAGGCAATTCCTCAGAATGTTTCCAGGGTGCAGGGGATGTCTGAGCCCAAACTGAGGTTGCATGGAGGGCAAAAGAATAACAGGCTGGAATGCTGCCCCGAGAGATTGCCAGTGATAAGACTTATTTCAAGAATCCTTCCTTCACCGGTGTGTTTTATGTTACTCAACGCCATCGCCTTGACACAGACTGTCAGTGACCTACAGACTCCTTGTGTTAATATGCCCCACTCCACCTTCTTCCCAGACAAATGTGTTCTGCGTACTGGAGCATCTTTTTTTGCCTAAAGTTGTGACATCCTTCTCAGTTGGTCAAACCACCACCATGCTAGTGTTCTGTGTTACACCTCCCTTCTTTAAGGAGGAGGAGGAGAAACTCCATCATTTAGACCACAAGGGAGCACTGAATCTCTACATAGATCATAACAAAGACCAACGGGTGGACGGTCAGCTCTTAGTGGTGTTCGCTGGTGGGGAAAAAAGGCAAAGCTGTGCAGAAGAGACCCTGCTACGTATTGGCTAAAAAGCAGCCTCTGAGGTAGCACATAAAGTCCCTTTCCTAGACATATGCCAGGCAGCTATGTGGGCATCCCTGCATAGGTTCTCAAAGCACTGTTGTATGGATAGTCAGATGCACTGAGAAGGGCATTTTGCACGCTCGGTCCTACAGAACTTTCTAGTATGAGTCTATTCACAGACCTGCCTCCAATAGGTGCTGATTTATCTATTCAAACGGTAACCAGTCTGCGGCTAGAAGTCTATCTAGTTTAGATAGTCTAGTCTAGACTCTGTCTAGCAATCTGCGGCTAGAATTCTCTATTAGAAGAAGTTATTTACCCTCTGTTTCTGTTGAAAGACTATATAGCCACAGATTACTCACTGATCCTACTTGTTCTGTGATTGAACACTATCAGTTTTTAAGATCCTAAGTCTAGGAATCTACAGAACTAGTTCTCTCTTGGGGCTCTACGTCTAGGGACATGTTTAGCCTTGAAAGTAACTGACTTCAGTGTGCAGGGCTGCTTTCTATCTCAGTCCTGCACGTCATTTTTCAGAGTGTAATGGCTTCATTGCAGAGCCAAACAGCACCACCTGATGGCGTGCTGAGGAACTAAAGAAAAAGCTTCTGAATCCCATCTGCCACCTAGGGAATGTTCAAAAGGTGGGGCATCTGTGACTAGATAGTCTCTATCAGGAAGCTCTTTACCAAAGGAAAGTAACTGGTTTGTCAGTGCCAGCTTACATGTCTGAGTTTAAATGTCTCTTTATAGGCTCTGACAATGTTATTTTTTTTAAATATGTCAAATCATACGTACCGCTCCGATTGAATGGTCATGCTGATAAAATGTAGAAATCAATAGACGGTTCCCATGGCAAATCTACTATTAATCAGGACATGGGTTGTTTGTTCTTTTTTATTTAGATAGAAAGATCCACATTGAAAACGCCTAATGGGTGTTGTGTACAGAATCGATATTAAATAATGAAATGCACTTAGAGAATGTTATCCCCAACTTTAAAAGGAATGGATAATAAGGCAGTTGGCCTACTGGCATTTACTATCTAAAATCTATATGGGATGTTGGGAAAAGGTTGCCAGTATATTCACAAGTACAAAGTGCCTATGTTATGTGGGTACATGTTGCATTTAGGACACTGCTAGAGTGGTGAAGCATCAGATGTTGTGGGGACCTTCAAAGTTCAGAGATCTCTCTCATTTGAAGTCAAGACATCGTTGCTGTTAAATATAAAATAAGTGATAATGTTTTCATACTCAATAGCATTTTGAGAACTCAAAAACACTGCAAAATGAGCTAAGTAGTTAATCAGATTAGGAGTAAATATTTAAAACATACCTATTGGACATTTTGTATTCTTGCCAGGGAAACATTGACAACTGGACTGCAGTTGTCCTAGTAGGTATAATCACGAGTGGGTGGATTCTTTGCATTGCACACAATGTGAAGTAAAACATCTATAAGTAGTTGCTACAAGTTTGATTTGATTTAGTATTTATACAACTCAAAACAGCTACTTCCTCAGAAGTGTCCAGGTGCTCAAGCGATCGATAATCGAAAAGCCTCTGATATGTATAAGGTAGGTAACCATCTAATTTCACAAAAGAAATTGAATGTCTCAACTGATGGGAGGATAGGTCTTTAATTGTTTCCTGAACATTAGCAAATTTGGCTGCAGTGGAATAGATGGAATGAGAGCATTACAAATCCTGGCCATAACTGATAGACGTCTGCCTTCCTGTCTAGCTTTCCAAAACCAGGAGATTGCTGTTATATTTGGATCTTAATTGTCTGGCTGGAGTAGACAGAGAGAAGATGACCTTCATATATATGTGTAGACCATTCACAAAGATAGTTTTGGGACACAAACCAAGTGCTTTAAATATGCAACTTTTGTGTACAGGAAGCCAGTTCAGTTTGTCCAAATGTTTGGAAATGGGAGTGTCTCTCCTTAAGGCTAAAATCAACCAAGCAGCTGCATTCTGCAGAAAATGCAGGTGATTAATCACATACTTAGGAGTTCCTACTAGAGGGACATTACAGTAGTCCATCCGTGAGATAACAAGTGCTTGAATATCTCTCCTGCTGACCGAGTAAAAGGCAGGATTTTCTAAGGACAGAGTAATCTGAATCTGGTAGCACAGATGGTTTTCACATGAACATCAAAGTTCAGAACTTTGTCCAATATCACTCCAAAATTGCGAGTGGGGGACGTCCGCACTGGTAAGGCGCCATGTTTTTCTGGCCAGAAATCTGCTAACCAAGCAGTAGAGGCCAAAACAACCACAATTTACCTCCATTGAGGGTCAAGGAGTCTGATTTCATTTAGAAGACTACTGCCTGTAGACAGTTATTCAGGTTGACAACCACATGAGTGGGATTATCATCAAGTCTGTTGATAAGCTATGTGTCATAAGCCTATGTCAAGAATGTAATCCCAAAGGATTTTATAAATTGTGCCAAAGGTGTTGGGTATAAATAGAACAGGCACAGAGCCTTTGGGTGCTCTTGAGATGATCTGTTTAGGCAGTGACTAAAATTCAAATAGTCCCACCATCTGGGAGCGATCATGCAATAAAGAGGTAAACCACATAAGCACTGTCCCTCCTATACTGCAGATATTTAACCAGTATTGAGTTGGAAATAGTGTCAAACCTCGGTGATATAATAAAACCAGGATGTGTACACTGCAAAATTGAGCAAAAAAAAAAAAAACTCCTTTTCCTCACATTTCGGTGCTGCAAGGTTCTGGAATCTGAGGGGAGCCTCAAACGTCTGTATACCCAACGTTCCTCCACATCCCCCGATAAAAATGGTACCTCACTTGTGTGGGCAGGCCTAGTGCCAGCAAAAGGAAATGCCCAAAACACTATCTGGACACATCAGAATTATCAAATACAAAACTACCTGTTTTTTTTTTTGGGGGGGGGGGGGGTACCTGCGTTGTTGACCCTGGACTCAGCAGCCATCTAGGGAAACCTACCAGACCCAGACATTTCTGAAAACTAGACACCCGAGGGAGTCCATTGAGGTGTGACTTGCGTGGATCCCCCAGTATTTTTTACCCAGAATCCTCAGCAAACCTCAAATTTAGTGAAAAATAATAATTTCCCCCACATTTCTGTGTGGGATCACTGCACCGACACAAATTTCCTACCACCGAACGTTCCCCTCAGTCTCCCTATAAAAATGAAAGATCACTTGTGTTGGTGGGCCCAAGTGCCTGTGACAGGGAACAGCCAAAAACAAGTTGAAATTGAGGGGGCGGCCAAAGCGGGTCCAAAGGGCAGTTTAAAAAAAGAAAAATGTTTTTAGGCTGACAAGTGGGGCAGAATTTTTATCAGTATAGGTGCGACAATGCTGGGTGGTAGGAATTGTGTGGATTCCTGCAGATTCCGGAAGGTTCCATTAAAAAAAAATGTGGGGAAAATGTGTGATTTCAAGCAAAGTTGGAGGTTTGTTGTGCACTGTGGGTAAGAAAATGGTGCGGGGTGCATGTGATGCACACCACCGTGGACTCACCCAGATGTTTAGTTTTCAGATGTGTCTAGGTCTCGTAGACTTTTGTACTTGGCAGCGTCCCAAAGTCCAAGAAGTGCAGCCCTCCCCATTCCAAGTGGGACGATTTTGAGAGTTAGGCAAGCTCTTATGGTCCATACGTAAAACCAAAACCCAGAATAATAAAATGCCCTCTTGCTTGCCGTTGGGATAAGATATTTTAGTGTGCGGGGTGGAGATGAAAGACTGTTACCCCCTTCAGTTGGGGTGGGGGAATAACCATTCCCATACTGGTTGGTAGCCACCACCTCACTATTTTCTATTTTTTAAATTCCCTGGCATCTAGTAGCCTTTCTGCCTCCCCCATAGTGGATTGGGGGTAATTGCCCTGTCTGCCCATGGGTGGGCAGAACAACTTTGTCCCCATTTATTAGTGGTAGGGGTATGGCCATAACCCCGCCCTCTTTTTTTTTTTTTTTTTAAACAATTCTTCTCTGCTGGGCTTTCTGCCCCTCTTGGGGGCAGATGGGCCTTAAAAAAATAGGCCGATCTGCCCCCAAGGGGGGCAGAAATGGCCAACAGTAATGAGCCCCCATGGGGAACGACCCTTACCAATGGGGCTGCTGCCCCAAACAAAACTCTCTCACACACCCCAATCCCTGGTGCCTAAAGTGGTTTGGCCTAAAATAAATTTGCCCCCCAAGGGAACGACTCTTGCCTCAAGGGTCGCTCCCCATCTGTAAAAAATAATAAAACAAAATAAAAAAATCCCTGGTGCCTAGTGGTTTCTGCCCCCCGCCTCCTCTTTTGGGGCAGATCGGCCTAATTAAAATGGCCAGGGGAGGGACCCTTGTGTGAAATTTATGCAGAAAAAAATCCCTGGTGTCTAGATTGCCCTAAGAAAAATAGGCTGATGGCCTAAAATAAAATTGCCTCCAGGGGAGCAACTCTTGCCTAAAGGTTCGCTCCCCATTAGTAAAAACAATACAAAATCTCTCCCCTTTATTGTTTATTGTTTATTTACAGAAAACAAAAATCGCTGGTGTCTAGTGGGCATTTCTGCAGCCCGATCGCTTCACAATCGGGTTGCAGAAATGCTCAGAAAGACATGAAAGGAAAGGCATTTCCCTTCCTTTCATGTCTCTGTCCTGTCCCCCACAAGCAAGCATTTCTCTTCTGATTGCGATGGGGGCGGCCTCTGAGGTCAGCGATGTCATCAGACGTCACTGGGGTGGGGGTCAGGGGTGAAAGGGGAAGCGATTCCCCTTCCATCCCTGCCCTGGTGGAGGTGGAGGGGAGGGCCACAGGTGGAGTCCAAGCACGCCCCTCATACTCCAGTGCCAGGACCTAATAGTTACGTCCTGGGCACAGGAGCACAGTGCTGCCGGACGTAACGATTATGTCCGCACACTCAAGCGGTTATTGTGCCCTCTGCTGCCGGCTTCTGACCTGATTACTGGGACCCCACATTCTAGACTGGAGGCAGGATGGCAGCTGAGGCCTAAAACTTGACTCTCAAAGTAGTATCCTGCTGGCCGGACAGTATGTCCAAAGGCGTGGAGTGGCTGGCTGGAGTACAGAATAGAAACCATTGTAGTGAACCATAAACTATGTAAACCACATCTGACAGCAGTTGAAGAAAATATCCTGCGCCTTCCCCAGCTGCCCACTAGCATAATTACCTGCAGGGTACCACACATAGCACAGGGTTGGGCAGGCACAGTGGACAGAGTTGCAAAACAAACTCCCTGCCTGAGCCATCCATTAGGCGTTGGGTGCCAGATAACAAGGCACCCAGCCAAATGGTGAAGCAGATTAATTCACGGTTACTGACCCAGAGAAGTTCACCCCTCCTGGCCGGGCTGAATCAGTGATGAGCTGATAACTACAGCTGGACAAGCCGGAGTGTGAAGCATGCTGAGGCCCTTATACAAATGCAGTGCATCTTATAATGTTTGTCCTAGTAGCTACAAAACAAAAAAAAGGTGAAAAACCTATGGCCAGGGTCTTAATGGTGAGTTAACCACACCAATACATTACCGGCTCTATTTATTTTAGTCTGACCTAGCGCTACAAAATAATTTGTACTCACTTAAATGACTAACACACCACCACTTTTTCAAAGCCTGCGCTATACATTAAGATCGCCGTTAATATAGTAAAGACAGCGACTGCCCTAGCTTTAACAGGGACTGAAGTGAGTGCACAGTCAGCGACAGAACACCCATTTGTAAACAAAGCAACGTTTAGACTTTGAGTGATACAACGAGGGGAACTATACCTTATAATAGAAGTTTGTTGATAACAGCAACTCAGGGATCATTTTGCCACCTCTGTGCCCGCTTCGAATACAAACTGTGCACCTAAAGAGATCCGCATGCTAGAGCCCCGACTTTAACGTCACTTCTACTTGAAAGATTGGAAGATAGTAATCAGCTGATAATGATTACTGCTGCTGGGCAAGCAGGAGTGCGAAGCGCACTGATTGGCTTTTAAGAATGCACCGCTGCTTATATTGTTGGTCCCAGGAGATGTAAAAAAAAAAAAAAAAAAGCGTGACTAACTCATGGTAGTGCGGTGATGCAGCCACCAGCACTAAAATGCGTTAGTCTAACCCCTTGTGTGTGGTACTTACAGGGCTGAGATTTGCTTTGACAATCCTGGCCAGGACCTCTCAGGAGGGACAGTATTTTGCTTAGCCAACTGTAATATTTTATACGTATCTAATTTTATGACTGTGTGCCTGGTAAAATAGAAGGCCTCAGTTGGTTATTGTGACAAGTGATAGCCTGATTGGTACAGTGGGAAACATTATGCTTGATCGCATAGGACTGATCTGCTTGTTATGAGCCATTGTGACAGAGGCAGTTTATCTAGCTTTCTTATTGTGAAAAGCATTTGCTTAAGACAGTAAAACTTTTAACGGTTGTTGTCACACAGTGCTACAGGCTGTAGGCAGGAGTTTTGTTTCATGCAATCTCACAGAGTACCATAATAGGTGAGTGGACACAAACTCAGGCAACCCCGGTTTTTTTTCACAGTGATGATTTTATTAGGGCCGATTGAGAGGGTTTGCGTACTGTTTTGCAAACGATATCTTTCAACGTATGTATGATTTTATAACTGTATGCGTGATGGTTGCCAGTTTGAGTACCTGAATAGTCCTCTGTTGGTTACGGTGTAAAGCCTACGGTAACAATTAAAGGCCTTATCTGTTCATTTGGAAAAGTCATGCCATATTATAGGTTTGATCATGTTTTTATGAAACTTTGACAAAGCCAGTAGGCCTGACCTACGTATTGTCAAAATATGTTCAAAAGTAATAAACTTTTAAGGATAGATTGTTAAGCAGTTATTTTGTTTTATGGAATCTCACCAATTGCCATAGTAAGCAATGACCTGCTCGATCAAACCTTGAAGATGGAAGATAAGCACCATAATAATGCTTATTAGGCTATCCCAGGAGCAATAGTATTTTGCTTTGCCAGATGTAATTTTGTATATGTTTGTCGTGTTGTGACTGTATGCCTGATGTTTGCCTTGTGGTAAAGCTTACACTGAGTAAAGTAGACATGAGATAATTATGGTGACAGGCCAGTGATAACAGCTATACGCCTGAATTAGCGTGCATAGAAAGGTCATGCCAGTTTAGTATGAAAAATTATGAAAAGACAGTAGGCCTGGCTTTTTTGAGAAAAGCATTTGTTAAAGCCAGAAAGTCTCCAACAGTGAATTGTTATTCCACTATGTTACAGGCTTTACACAGGTATTTTGTTACCACTGGTTAATTTGTAAAAGAAAGAGTGTAGACACCCAAAACTCTGCTCAGAAGCCCACAGCTAATGCAAATAAATGCCTGTGCACCAAATGCCAAGGCTGGTAGTCTTAATTCCACCTCATGCCTCATTATTCCACTACTAGACATTGCCTTTTCACTCTTGCAGGTACCTACTTTCTCCCTTTGTGACTTTTTTCCTTCTTTCTCTCCCTCCTTCTTTCTGATCAGTGTGTTTTCCTTTCTCTTGCTTTTGATAAATATCTCATGTGGAGAAATAAGCACCAGTCTCCAAAAACAAGTGTTGGTGGCCCCGACCAGCTAAAATGCAAGTTTTTTTTTTTACATGTAGCCCCACAGATTACCATTGTAGACTAGAGATTTAGTTTTGGTCAGTCAGTCAGTCAATCCGGATTTGTAGGGTGCACTTATCACCCTTGAGGGTATTCTGGCACTATCAACTGTGTGGCATTTAGTCTGGGGACCTAGTCGAATAGCCAGTTCTTGAATTGTCTTCTGAAGTCCAAGATGGAGGTGGAGGACCTTAGGTGGATAGGCAGGTTGTTCCAGGATTTTGCTGCCAGGTAGGAGAAGGCGTGTCTTCTGTAGTTCTGCTGATGCGGGGTGTTTGGGCGAGGTAGAGGGAAGCTGAGCGGAGGTGTCTGGTGACGTGGTGAAAATTTAGCCAGTGGTTGAAGCAGGCTGGTCTCTGGTTGTGCAGGGCTCTGTATGTGAGGGTTAACAGCTTGAATTAGCATAGTTTGTGTACAGGGAGCCAGTGGAGGTACGTGAGGTGAGGGGATATGTACATGCATCTTGAGAGGTCATGGATGAGCTTAGCTGTTGCGTTCTGCATGATCTGGAGTCTTTTTTTGAGGTGTGTTGTGAGTCTGGCATAGATGGCGTTGCCGTTGTCCAGTCAGCTGGTTATGAGGGCCTTAGTGACGGTGCCCCTGATGTCAGTGGGAAGCCATTTGAAGATCTTGTATAGAAGGCAGAGGGTGCAGAAGCAAGCAGATGATACTGCGCTGACCTGGCTTTTCATGTTTAGTTTGTTGTCAGTGATGACCCCCTAGGTTGTGGGCTGGTTCTGCTGGGCTGAGGGAGGGTCTTAGGGTAGGTGGCCACCAGGAGTAATCCCAGGGAGAGGTGGAGTTTCCGAGTAACAGGACTTTGGATTTGTCGGTGTTGAGTTGTAGGCAGTTGTCTTTCATCCACTCGGAGATGTTGTTCATGCAGAGGTGAAAGTTGGTCTTGGAGTGGTCTTTGAATGGTGAGAGGATGAGCTGTGTCATCCACATAGGAGATAATGCTTAGTCCCTGGTTCCTTATGATGTTTGCCAGGGGGATTATGTAGGTGTGGAAGAGAGTGGGGCTGAGGGAAGAATCCAGGACAACTCCACAGATGATGGGCTTGGGTTCAGAGGTGTGTGGCGGGAGGTGGATTCTCTGTGTTTGTCTGGAGAGGAAAGAGGCAATCCATTTCACAGCTTCTCCTCAGATGCCGATCTGGTGGAGTCTTCTGAGTAGTGTGTGATGGGAGACTGTTGAAGGCTGCTGAGAGGTTGAGGAGGATGAGGCCAGCCAAGTCTCCTTGGTCTAGGAGGATTCTGATATCGTCTCTTGCGGTGATCAGGGTGATTTCAGTGCTGTGATTGGAGTGGAGTCCAGACTGTGTTGCATCCAGCAGGTTGTTGTCTTCTAGGTCTGACGTGAGTTGCTGGTTGATTGCTTTTTCGAGTACTTTTGCCTGGAAAGGGAGTATGGAGAGTGGTCTGTATTTTTTTAGGTCGTTTGGGTCGGAAGAGGGCTTTTTGAAGACAGATTTGACTCCTGTGTGTTTCCAGTCATTAGGGTATGTAGCTGAGTTGATGGATGAGTTGTGTATGTCTGTGAGTTTGTTGGTTATGTTGTTGATGCCGAGGTTGAACATGTGATGTGGACACAGGCCTGGGGGGATCCTGAGTAGTTGGTTTTCATGATGTTGGTGGTATTTTGGGTGGTGAGTTGGTTCCACTTGAAGATGTTATGCTTTGAGGAGGGGTCTGAGTGGTTGAGGGAGGCTGATGGTGTCTGCTGCAGTGGCCTGGGGTGCGAAGTTTCTGTAGATGGTTGACATTTTGTCATGGAAGTAGGTGGCTAGGGGGTCGTCTGGTTTCCTGGGTTGGGTGGATGGTGTTCTCTAGTGCTAATGGGTTGGTGAATTCTTTGACGATATTGAAAAGTTCTTTGCTGCAGTTGGTGCTGTCTTGAATACGGGTGTCCAAGGCCTGTTTTCTAGAATTCTTTCGATATTTGTAGTAATGGTTGAGGGAGTCCTTGTATGCGGTTCGGTTGTTGAAGTGTTTGGAGCTGCCCCACTTCCGCTTGATTTGTTTGCAGATGTGCTTTGTGGTGCTGAGATCTGGAGAGTACCAGTTGCCTTGTTTGGAGGTTTTGTTGGGATAGGTGGTTTTGGTGGGGGCGACGATGTCAGTGCAGTGTGAGATCAAGGTGGTGATGTTTTTGCTGTCCCTGTCGATGTCTATGAGGGTTTTGGGGGTCTGGAGAGTGTTGTCTGAAGGGTTCTAGTTGAGGGCATTGGACCATTAAGTTTTGGTTACCTTGCTCAAGCTTTTAAGTGAGGTGGGTGGGGGTCTGGGTTTTCTGCATGGCATGAGGAGGTAGTTGAAATGGACGATGGACTGGTCAGTCCTGGTGAGTTTGGTGGTGTGACTGTATTTGTCTGTTGCTTGAGGTGAAGATGCGGTCTAGCGTGTGTCCCGCGATGTGAGTAACTATCTGTTAAAGTCTGATGATTCCCATCCTGTCCAGGATGTTGGAAGTGAGGATGTTGTTAGTATTGTCCAGGTGAAAATGTAGGTCCCCAAGGAAGATGTAATGTTTAGTGTTGATGGCTTGGGGGCAATGATTTCGGGAATGGTGTCTCAGGAGGTGGGGCGAGGTTCGGGTGGTCTGTAGGCAAGTGTTCCTTTGATGATAATGGTGGTGATGTCAATGCTGAGCTGAAAGTTGATGTGCTCCATGATCGGCGTGGTTGTGTCGGTCGTGGTTGTGCAGTGGATAGATTCTTTGTGAATTATGGAGATGCCTCCTCCGAGTTTGCTTTTCCGGTCATTGCGGACCCTCCTGTATCCATCAAGTGTGGTTGTGGTGATGTCGGGGTGGAGCGCGCGTTGAGCCAGGTCTCTGTGAGGAAGATGAGGTCAGTTGCGAGGGAGGTGATGGTGTCCCATATCTCGGTTGTGTGTCTGCCTAGGGAGCGGACACTAAGTAGAATGCAGTGGAGCTGGCCTGTGGTCGTGGAGAATGGGGGCGGTTGTTTGGTGGGGTGCATAGGTGAGTTGATAGAACAGGCAAAGCAGCAATGTCAACAGATGAAGGGGCCGGCTGTGGTACTTAGAGAGGTGAGGTAGCAATTCATGTTGGGTGGTTGGGCGTTGAGGGCTGTGAGTTCTGATCTTGAGTAACGGAGGGTGGTGGAGAGCCAGGGTCCCTGGTGCTGGGTGCAGTCAAGGCATGGCCCGGCGCAGATCGGCTTGCTATCGGCACACCAGTTGCCTCCATAAGTAGTCCTGGGAATAGGGACTGGATAGCAGGGAGGCGGGAAGGTGAATGGGCGTGAGCAGGGGAAAAAAAGGAGGGGGCGGCAAAACCAGCAACAACGCAGACAAAACACGAAACGTGAAACAATACAGTTACAAATATTGGGTTCAATTAAGATTAGGATTATGGCAACAAAGTCTGGAAACAAACCAAGCTACGCACACAGAGGAGACAAGGCATGCAGGTCCAGAAGACACCTGGCAGTGGGATGGAATGCAGGATTAGCCTGAACTGAGGCTCAGACAGCAGAGCCTCTACACTATCAGCCAGGCAGGTGGGGAACGGCGATCTTGACCATGGGGTCAAGGGCTACAAAGGCTAGGTGAATCGCTCTAACAAAGCCTGGGAGTAGATTTTCCACCTTGAATATGTTTATTAGGCCCTACTGAGAGGAGATATATACTGTTTTGACAACTGAACTTTTATACATATTGGTAATGTTATAGCTGTATGCATGAAGGTTGTTGGTTTATGTGTATTTCAGTACACCTTTAATGGAAATGTTATGTCAGATCCCTTGGGTGTGATGTCTTTATTGTGAAAGGTTACAGCGAAGCAAGTAGGCTTTGCATGTGTTAGAGGCAATAGACTTTTAAGGGTGGATTGTTATTATACTTTGCTAAAGTCTGTAGGGAGTTATTTTGTTACGCAGAATCTTGCGGCCTATTCTAATAGGCAAGGGTTTTGTGGTTGGTGACCAACCCGAACAAACTATGGAGATAGAAGATTTGCTCTACAGTAATCATAATAGCACCTATCAGTAGGCATTTTATATTGTTTTGGTAACTGTAATTTTGTACTTATTTGTAATTTAATTAAATTATACATGATATGCCTTATGGAAGGCTTATGACCAGCACAGTTAGTCAGAATCTGTTATGGTGACAATTCAATAAAAAAAGATCATAGGCCTGATTGTTTATAATGGAAAGATATGATCAAAGCAGTAGGCCTGACATATTGATTGTGAGAAGCGTATGTTAATGTTCGGCGGCATTTAAGGGTTAGATTATTAGTTTGTATTTATGCCAACAGATAGGTATTTTGTTGCATGGAATTTCACAGACTACTGTAGGAGGCAAGGGTTTTGGTGTTGCTTAACCCCTCTTGAAAACCGTGGGTATACAGGAATTGCGCTGACAGAATCGTTGTTCGATCCTTTTAGGAGTGATAGTCTTTTGCTTTGCAAACTGTAATTTTGTATATTATGTAATGTTATGACTGTGTGCCTGATGGTTGCCCTGTTGGAAGGTTTAAGCTCAAAAAGGAGGCTTGAGTTTGTTGTGGTGACAAGCCAGGGATAACAGCTAAAGGTATGATTGGTTCACTAGGAAAGGATGTTTCAGATGCCATAGGTCTGATCGTTGTTTAATGAAAATTCACGATGAAAGCAGTAGGCCTGAGATATTGATGATGCAAACCATATTTGTCAATAGGATGGATTGTTATTTCTCTGTAGTAAAGCCTGCAGATAGCAATTTTGTTACATGACGTATCACAGACTACCTTTGTAGGGAAGGATTTTGGTGTTGGTAGCCTGCTGTTACAAACCCCAACAGGAGTAGTAATTTTTCTAGAAACACATCTTAGATGTCTGCCTGGATCTTGTAAACTATAAACAAATAGATACATCCATATCTATAAATATATATTTGTATAGCTACATAGAGAATCTTTTCTGCCATTGGCCTGCCTGAGTGCCATTCACTCTCTTCTTCCATCCATGATTGTGTACTTTATGGGGTAAAGTTCAGTCCACATCAGTCACTGGCTGCCTTACCTCGTGGCTGACGTAATTTTCTGATCGCATGTGCACATCCACCTTGAATTGAGTGGACTGACATGCTAGGGCTGGATGGCCAGTCCTCTAGTTTTTAGTTTTCTCCTTTGATAGTTCCCCTTTCGTTTTTTGTTTCTCCTACTTGTATTTTTTTTTATTTTTATAAACGGATACTACAGTTCTCCGGGCAGTGCCAGCAGGTTGCTTACTTGCTGCTCATTTCATCTACAGTGTTCCGTGTTCCATATCCCATGCGGCCACTTCCTCTAAACCAGGAGATTATTAAGAAATGCTGCTGTTCATTGTTTTACCAGGCTAAGATGGCCAACAAGTTGGTTCTAAACATGGCAGCCATGCTTGAACTTTAAACCAACAATATACTATGTGTAATACCTCTGCAAGATGGCCACCCACTGCTATGTGTAGTTTGGTTATCACAAGCATATGTCTGCAGTATTTAGATAGTAAAATGTTTTCTTAATCTGCTTGTAATATTTTATCTTTTGGGTGTTGATGAGTTGGTGTGTATTTTATTAACGTTTTGTTGTGTGAATGCAAGATAGTCAGTTGATGGATGAATGGTTGCATGAATGCAAAGATGAGTGACAAGAGTGCATGTGTGAAAATTTGAGTGCCTAAACCGATTGGTGACACAAAATGCACTTTCATTCATAAGACAAAGAGTTGGCTTGCCAATGCTTGTTATAACTGGAAAATATTCACCCATGTGCAGTTCAGAAGGGATGGTGAAAAATGTCTTAAATTGCACTGGTAATTTCCATGAAAAGTAGCCTTTATTAGCATTTGTCATTTATTTTAACTTCCATGACTTTGTCTTAAGTTCATGTTGTATTGTTTTATTTTTTTTTATTTTTTTATCAATGCGTGAAAAAAATCTACATTAAAAAGAGAATTTGTTGTAGTAAGTGCACAGTGCTAACGACGTGGAAGGACTGATAGAATCAATTGTCTCTCTGGCTGAAGGACTACTTCCAAGTCAGAATTTATTACACTGCTCGTGGGCCTCATTTACTCCAGTTTAAGCCTGACTCTTGAAAAGTCATAGGTTTGCCTCTAAAAATTGTTTTAATAAGTAATAATTGATTTGTAGAAAATGTTAATTACGAATCCCAGAATGCCTTGTAAAATAGATCTCCTAGGGCAAACTAATTTTGCTGGGCTGTTGAAAAGTAATTGCCTAATTAGCTGCTTGTGCTACAGCAGTGGTGTAATGAAAATGGAGAGGGCTTCCCTGCAAAGTACATGGAGGGCCCGCACTCCGGATTCAGTCAGGAGCACTAAGGCCATGGTATTGTGCTGAGGGTCCCACGGTATTCGGGGGGCCCCACTGCATCACGGAGGCTTCCGGTGGAGAGGCGGGGGGGATGTTATACCGCTGTGCTGCAGTAATATTTTTACATCCCATAATCCTTGAAATGTTCGTTTTTATTATTTTATATTTACAGTAGAATAACTATGCTATATGTGTTAAAAATCGTGAATATAGACATACAACGCCAGCTGTTATTGCACATCAGACAACTTTAGTGAGGCAAAATTGTGTTTGCCACTCCAGATTAGCATTGCTGTTGGTCCTCAGTATCTTGGGCAAATCAAGTCTAGCACTATTTCTCCACAAAAGCAATCGAGAGATCAGAAACTACATCTTCAGGTTGTGATTTACTTCCATATGCTTGATCACCTGTCGAGCAGTTGAATACTGCCCCTGCCATCTGATGTAGAATATGCGCTGAACTGATTATTTGAAGATATGTTCAGTTAAGCCTCGTGACGTGGTTGTCTTCCTGGCAGGTATATCGCAGCGAGATTACACACAGTACTATGATCATGTTTGTAAGCAGAAGGAAGAGATCTGCAGGAGTATACAGGATTTCTTCAAGAAACATGTACAGTATAAATTCCTGGATGAGGATTGTAAGTATTACTTGATTTCCTACTCACAAAAAATATGGCTAAAGAATGACTAATAATAGGTTACTCGCACCTGTATGTATTGTATTTATCATGTTTTTATAGAGATTTAGCATAAACTCCACTTAACAATGTTTATTTTTTAGGTTTGCAAGATGTATTGTTACCAGTTCTTTAGAATACAGGAGTATTACTCTGTCACCACATGACATATGCTATGTACCGCATCATTCTGCCTCCTTTAGAGTACTTACATTGAAATCCAGGGTTATCCATCCACTTCTGCTTTGCATTGTTGGTCGAAAGCAATCTTTGTTGTTTGTAGGGCGGCAGGCTTTCCAAAGATGACCTACAGTTTTTCAGTTAGCGTTGAGCTACGGAGATTAACATTTATCTGGCAGTCTTCATCTGCCATCAGTTTCTATTTGCCCTTTTATATTAGAGGAATTGTAAGAATGCAGGACCTCAGAGTAAACTGCCTCTAAGCACTTGACTAACAGTAAAACATTTAGAAGATGGTTATGTTGAGGATGGGTGATGGTGAGACAAAAACAGCTCGTGACTAGACTTTCCAATCAAATTCTGTTGCAGGAGCCATGGCAGCTCTGTGGTCCTATGCCGTTATGTCTGGCTCCACACTTCTTTCAAATCTTGTTAGACCTCTAATCCTCCCTAAGGGACTTATCATTTGATGGATCTAAGCTTTTTGGTAGTAAAGAGGATTCAGCTATGGAGTGGTTCAAAGACAGCAGAGCAACAATGAGGTATCTCGACTTGCAGCCTCTCAGCAAAATTACAGGAAATTTTGCAAATTTTGGGTATTTGCGACAGACTTTAATTTTCGGCATCAACAGGCTTTGCAACTTCAGTAGCAGCTCAAAGCCCTCTCTATAGGCAGTATCAAGGTTGCAGGAAAGTGAGAGCACGTCTGCTTACACCACCTCCTCCCCTACCCATCCTCCCCTACCTCCCCCGAGAAGCAGCTCTAGTTTCACCTTGTTGCTGGAAGGCTCGGTGTCCTCCTCTTCACAATTTGGACCAATTGGACAATTGAACCCCCTTTCCATTAATTTGGACAATGGATTATTCAACTGCATGGTGTCCCTGGACATGCAGCATGCTTATTTTCTTATACTGATCCCACAGTCGCACAGGAGGTACCTGCGATTTGTGGTGGGCTCTGCACACTATCAGTTTGTGGTCCTCCTGTTTGGTTTGACATTGGTATCTCAAGTTCTGGTGGTTGCAGCTCATCTCAGCAAGTCGGGAATCACAGGTTTTCCTGAATGGCTGGCTTCTGAAAGCAGTCTTGCTAGATTTGGTGTTCTGCCACCTGCAGTCATCGGCGTTACTGCCATTTGACCTGGACTGTGCCATCTGTGTGCTCAAGTCTCACCTGGAGCCCTCTCAGCACCCCCAGTTCACAGGCCCAGGAGTGGATATATCACCACTTCAAGCATTTCCCCCTAATCTGAGGATCCCAGGACATTCAAGATAGAATTAAGATGTTTCAGGAGTGTGCTTGAGTTCCAGTCTATTCTGTACCTGCTTGGTCTGCTGGCTTCTTGCATCCTCCTGGTTACACATTCTGGGGTTGATGTGTCCTGAATGGGCTCAAGATTGGCTGAGAAGAGTGTGTTACACAGAGCTTCTTCACCTCTCCCCAAGTCCCTAGGTCCCACACTGGGTTTTCCACCGAGGGTGGAATGTCTCTCAGTTGGAGGGAGCAGTTCTGTACCCTAGTATCCAGAGTCTCCATCTCCATGCCTGGATATTGAGTGGGGATTTCTGGCTTCTTTCATAGATATTATTCGGTCTGTACTCCATCATCAGGTTTGTTGCTTGGTGTGCTGAGAACCACATGGAAACGTTCAACGACATTTGTCCGACATTGTCAGGATCCCTTTATCACTAGCACAACATGGATGTGCAGTGGGGACTGTCAAGGGATTCCTTTGCCTTCTGAACCAGCCATCACTGTTTTAGTTGCCCATTATATTGCTGTTTCTGAAAGATTTGACAAAAGTTTTACTCCATTTGTCATGCATCAGTTGGATCTTAACTTGGTTTTGACTTTTTGATGGGGTTTCCATTTGAGCACCTCCACAGTTGCTAATTGAGTCTACTGACTGTTTTTCGATTTGTAATAACTTAATTGAGAAAGTCACGGAATTTCAAGAGCGGAGTGTCCATCCTCATTTCTATTGGTATTTTTCCTGACAAGTTGTTCCTTCGAAACAGAGCTGTTAGTCCATCACCCTCCCTTCCTGCTACTCCCTTCCACTTCTCACCAAAGACGAGAAGATGCTACACATGCCGGTTCCAAAAGGGGCAGTCTGTTTTTACATTAACCACATTAAGGAATTCAGAACAGATGACCTGCTCTTTGTACTGTATGCAGGCTATAGAAAAGAAAAAATCTTACCTAAGTGGGCCATTCTGTGCATTAGGATTTGCTGTGCACTGGTCAATAAAGATCCACCTGAAGGCATCTGGGCTAATTTCACCAGTGTCAAGTCTTCCACCTTGGCATTGGCTTGGTGTTGCTGTGCTGAAACATGGATGTCCCTTTTACTTTTGCTAAGCATTGCTACTTGGGTTCCGAAGTGTGAAGGGATGGCCATTTTGAGACACTTGTTCTTCAGGACCTCCTCACTATCCCTTTAAGTCCCTCCTCCAAGTGGTGTACTGCTTGGAAATCTGTTATTGTGAGGAATCTGCAGGTCGAAGTATTCGTCAGGAAAAAAATGTTACTTACCTTTGTGAAGTGCCTTTCTTGTGAATACCAGTGCTTAATTTGTGCTTGTTGTTTCCGGTGCAGAGCACCGGCACTTATTTTTCATGGCCGGGGCTTATTCTTCTGGCTCAAGCATTTATACTGCAAGCAAAAGACACATATGGGAAAGACGGAGGAAGGAAAAAACAAAAAAGCGTCACAATGGGAGAAAGTAGAAAGCTGCTAGAGTGAGCGGGGCATGGAGTGGCTTTAAATGGATCGAAGAAGCCTGAGGTGTCTTCAGGATTACGCCACCTCAGTATTCCCTGCTCGCACAATTAATTGCAGCTGCCGCAATTTTAAAAGGAGGGCTTTGGGCACCAGCACGTCTTTATTTACAAATTAAGCACTGGTGAATACTCCATTAATCTTCAGATTGCTCACCGATCCCACCCTCCTTTCGGTCTTCAAAGATGTTCATAGGCTATTTCAAAAAGCCCCAACATTGTTGTTTTGTATATAATATAATGACCGTAATAAGGTTCCACGTATTTGTTTTGCATTTCACCATTATACTACGGATGTTGATCTCATCCTGGAGCCTCATTGGGACTGGAAAAGTTGATTGGAAACTTTTGTCAGACATCTTGGGAGCTCTATATTCCTGCACTGACGTCTCTATAGCATCACTTATGGTGTTGAAATGGAGCAGGTGTCCCCTACTGCCATCGGGATACCTGCGAAAAATTTCCAGATCCAGTCTGTGCTTGGGGAATATTCAAAAGATGAGGCATCTTCAGGTAAATAGAGTATCCACCAGAAAGATTGGAACTAATGAAAAAGTTATACACCTTTGGTAACAGACTGTCCCTATTGGTTTTATATGCCCCATTAACCTTTTAGGAGGTACAAGAAGATCATTGTATCGATAGTTGAAAAAGCAAAGCCACTCATTTATTACTTTTTCTATCCAGGAACTGAGTCCCCCTAGTAAGAATTATAAATGTTGCCCTGCTTCAGTTTCACCCACTGGCATTTTTCCTTTCATAGTACTTTGTTTTGTGATATAAGACTTGTCTCTGACATTGTAGCTATGATTCATGTCATTTACATTCACTTAACATTCATATTCAAACTGTGTAGTCATATATAAAGCACGCATTAATGGGTTATGACTCGGAATGTATATATATATATATATATATATATTCATTTCGTCAGTAAGAGACGAACACTGATTTCATAGTTAAAGCATGAACGTGTATCGATTTTTTTATGAAGTGATGTCATAGCTATACAAAGGTGTTGGCATTCCAGTCTTCAATTACTTGTATGAATGTGGAATAAATGTTGGGGTACAATTATTTGTCAAAACGTTTTCTTTGAAAGATAAGTGAGATTGCTGAGAGCAGTCTCATTATATGTGAAGAGGACACTTGTCTCGGAAAGAATGGGTTATAAACCAATAATATAATGCATGAGGAAAAGGGGTCTCTGGTAAAGTAGATGGTAGAAATCCTCTTGGAAAACAAAAGGTGATGATACAGAGGCTAAAGTATGCTGAAGCAATGTTCGATTAGGTTGTTTTGTTGAGGTTTTGAGAGAGCCTGTGTATGACACACCCACATTGCATGTGCACAGTTGAAGCTCTATGAAGAAGTGAACATGAAAAGGCTGATATAAAAGCATTAGTTAGGCGAGTGTCGGGAAGGTATTTGAAGTCTCAGGTGAATTCAGGTATGAAAGACATTTAGAATGAAGAGGATGAGCGGGTTTCTTCAGACTGTATCCTCAGCGCGAATTGTTAAGAATGGATGGCTGCAAGCACTGTTGAGTGAGGATGGTATTAATGGGCTCAATCGTATATTTTCATTAGTGGTGGTCAGAAAAAAATTATATGTTCAAGATGAAACAATAGTTTATTCTCTGCATATCTGTTTTAAGTACTTTCATCTTATATTTGCCTTGCTGCCAGGTTTCTGCATTAGGTATTGTAGGATGGTTTCATTAGGCAGTTTTTTTAAACTGCTTGGATCTATCATCTATGTTTGTAGTTGTTTGCTAGGGGGTAAACGACAATATGCAGTAAGTTAAGTGTATATATATATATATATATAATAGCGCGTGTGTAACAAGAACTGCTGCATGAGCAAATGAGAGAAAACATTTCCTAGCTATGATGCCCTCTTTTCTGTTGACAAGATCGTAGAACAGAGCTGCTTTTTGTGCCCCTGGTGCAAAGGTTGGAAAATGTTTTGTTATTCTTTTGCACCCAGCTGTGGATGAATGCCAAATTAAAATCACTAAACATGTTCATTGAACTCGTATTACCTAGCCCATCATCTTCTTTCTGAAAAGATGTGTACTTTGATGAAACAGTAAGCAAAGGAAATGTTATTTTACATCTAAGTATGCAGCTGGCAAGGAGCCAGGATATGCATTAACTTCTCCATAAGCTTCAAATGCCGACAGTCTACATTATTTTACCTGATAGTTACACTCAACACATCATCTCCCTTATAATTATAATCCCTAACCCTGTAAAGAAAAAGCTCACGTGTTGCAGTTGGTTACAAACCGTAAACTCACAATTTCTTATGAGGAACACTTTTCCTAGATTATCTGTTTGGAACACACAGCAGGAACAATGAATCCTCAATGTGACATCTAGGATGGACCATCAGTTTATGGGCAGTGGTAATGTGTGTCTACCTGGAATCAGTAGTCAAAACTGGTAGTTTCTTCATTCCAATATTTCCCATTGATCAATCTCACCAATATATTCTCTACTTGCCCAGCTTTTTTTTGGAGTAGAAAAATTAGAATTCCTTCTCCCAGAGGTTCTATGTAGTTTGACTTTGACAATTTCACCCACCTTCACATACAACTTGCAGTTTCCAACCTTTTCATATACGTCTTGAGCAGTCTTTCGCTTACAACTTACATCACGTATGAGTTCTAACAGTAAACTTCTCTTTCCATCCACAACCTGTTCATTTTTGTACCAATAGGCTTTCCTTTCAAAACACAAAAGCTGAAACTTTGGTATTGAAATTGGTAATAGTGTGAGTTGCCCACAAGAAATTCTTCAACGTATGTACCCAATCCACTGACCAAAGACAATTAAATATTTTTTGACTGACCTGTTGCACCACTCTACAAGCTCATTGCTCCTGTGTTGATATAAAGAAGTAGTGATATTCTTGATGCCTAGAACTCAAAGAAATCCTCAGCTTTCTTCTAAACAAATTGAGGACCATTGTCAATGACAATTCCATCTGGCAATCTAAAGAGCAAATGTTCCAAAAATACATTAACTTTAGATGTGGTAATGCTATTAATGAAACCAACTTCTGACCATCGAGACTAATATTAAATAACTACTACTATACAATACTTGACCTCACCCCTCAAGAAGTTCAAGGGACCAATTAGATCAGTCGTACATTTGGACCACACCTTGTCTGGAGCCGGGACAGCACCACAGAACATGGCATGGTGACCTGTGACTTATCATTCACTACATAAGATGTGCACCACCAACTTGTCCAAACCCGGGCACCATAACAGTTCAATAAACCTCCTTTTTAGCTTGAATATACACATTCATGTGCTAGTTCTACCACTTTGGCTCTTGAGAACACTAGTATTACATTTTCTGAGGAAACTCTTAACCACAGATAATTTTGATGCAATATGCCAGAAAATATCAAGATTGGAATTGGAAATCTTCGAGTATTATCACCCACCAGGTCAGACGTATGACAGCCTATATAGACAGTCTCTGTATTTTTTATTTTATTTCAAGGATGTATTTGTTATGATAAAAATATTATTACAAGCTATTTTAGGCATAGCTTTACCAGCTCCCTTAGTTACAAATTGACCAATGGCTTCTGATCAACACGAAAAATACATTCGGACCTCCACAGGTAATGATGAAAATGGTTGATTTCCCCCACCAACAAGCTAGAGCCTCTTATTCATCATCGGAATATAATGGCTCTGCAGCTTGCAAGATATGGCTAAAAAATGCCAACAGTTCATCTTTGCCACCTCCCTTCTGAAATAACCACCACACAATGATAGAATCATGGGTATCAAAAGGGTTAAGTGGCACAGCTCAGCAAAATCTTTTTTTATTTAGCCACATACAAGCATGCAGTCATCATCTCAAATTAATTGTTTGCCTTTCTTCGATAGCTTACACATAGAATGAGTCCTCTCAGCACATTTGTGAATGAGCTGGGCTTAAAATTCTATAAGACCCATAAATTGTTGTAATTGATCCTTTCTGTGGGGCACTGGGGCCTCAGTCTTAGGTTCTCCACCATGGACTGACAGCTTGTGACCCACTTAATCAACAAACGTCATGCTATATTTACATTTTTCTGTTCGTATGGTAACACCTCTTTCCTCAAGTATTGACAAAACCTGTGCAAGCTTCTGGTCGTGGTTTGCCTGCTCCACTGCATATATTAGCAGATCATCTTGAGAGCACATGAATCCCTCACTATTCTTGAATATCATTCCCATCAAGTGCTGAATTTCAGAACATATGGAAGTCAATCCAAAAGGCATGTTTTTTCAATGAAATGCCCCTTCTAGAGTAACGAAAGTAGTAAAATGGCATAACTAGGAGTCTGGGGCAACCTGATAGTATAGTGAAGCCATGTTCAAGATGGAAAAGACCCTTGCCCGCTTAAGTAGTTGTAGCATTTCTGTGATGATGGGCAGGGGATGCCTTTCTACTTAAATTCTAACACCCAGGACTGTGAGATCTACATTCATTCTCAAACACCCATTTCCCTTCCGAGCCAGCACTATGGGAGATAACCATTCTGGACCTTATATAAGATGTCTTAGTCATATAGTTTAGCAGATTTCTTATGCAACTTCGGTCTGGAAACAAGTGGCACCCTTCTGACCCTTGGGCACTATTGGCCTAACATCCGACTTGATTTTAATTTTGTGTATGAAACCCTTCAATTTACTTAATTTTTAGGTAGATGCTCCAGAAAACCATGCTTCACACTTTCTTCCAACAGACTGCTGCAGTACGCACACGTTCAGCATTCCTTGTTTAAAAGAACTTGGTCAGAATTGTTGGGATCTAAAATTATTTCAATGTACCTTTGTTCCAGCCATCTTAATAAACATAGCCATCTTTGGCAACATAACTTTAGCCGGGGAGTTGTTACCTTTGAATGACACAATTGTGGCAGATTCACCTAAGGCTTCTATAAGTTTACCCCCATATGACGCAGGTCTGGCTGTAGATTCTCTCAGTGTGGTAATACTAAATTTTGCCCAGTCATTTATCTGCCCTCATGTTCACCTCAACATCACCCACATTAATTTGACAGTACAGTTGTCTGACTACACTGGTACCCACTTGCATTGCTAACTTTCTTTTGTTCTCATCTTCATCAAGTGTAATTAAATCCACACACAACAAAATAGTTCCACCATTAGGATTGGAAATTTAGATATCTTGTCAGACTCACTAATAGCATTTTTCAGTTTCAAATGCACCTTCTTACTAGACTTATCATTCATTGTGAAATTACCCTATTCCTCCATTTGACACATCTTGACTACTTCCTTAAATGATTACCACCACACTGAGATCATATAACAGCCCTTCATGTAGCAGAAACTGTATTTGTCTTCCTCCTTGATTTGAGAGCATTATTTTTACAGAATGAGCTGTTGAGGTTTTGCTGTGACATGTTGGGTGCAGTACTCTCAATTCCTGCTGCTATTTCTACTGCTTTGTTCAAAGTCAAATTTGCTGTGGTTGAAAGAGGTTGTTTAATTTTTCAATTGTTTGTGTCGTCTACAGTTTGATCCCTTATCATTTCCCCTTCGAAGTTCATGTTTTCACACATCAAATTCATGATTCTCAAAGCATCCATAAAACTTTCTATTGATTCACCAGGAAATTGATGTCCCCTATAGAATTTATGCTTGTCTAGTATTACATTTTTTGTGTGGTTTAAAACCAACGTCCAACGTTTTCATTGCAGATGCATAATCATCCTCAGCATCCCCTTCACCCATCACTGATAGATGAGGGAGGTGCTTGAGGATTTTCCTACCTTTAGCTAAAAAAAAAAGGCTTAGTAGAGCATATATTTCTACCTACATGATAGCTTCCTCCCAATTAGGTCCGAATATTCTTCAAAATCTTTCCTCCTCTGCTCCCAATCATCAGGAAGACCAGCATTTAGTAGTAAAGAAGGTGGGGGAACAATATTATGCTTCTTTGCAGTAAAACGACTTGCAGTTCGGGCTGGACTATTTTGCATATAGATGGGTCCAAACTAAGATGACATGGTGTGCAAAAATAATGATAGATTAATTCAAGCCTTTCATCCACCACTTTTTTTGTGTACTTTAATGTGTCACCCTAAGTGGGTAGGTTTGCCCAGACGTGGGTCCTGTACACACTGTGTCACTAGAACCAAGCGGTACCCAGCTGATGAGCCTATAACTAGGGCAGAACTGTTCCTGGTTTGCTTGTGTTCCGGTTTAGGGAGGATCTGGCTTGGCAGTTTGGACTGGACTGTTCTGATTAGAGCAGGGTCAAGTGGCTGGTTCCAAACTGAGGTGAAATGATGTGCAAAATAATGATGGATTGGGATGCAGCTGGCATAATTACCAGTAGCTGAGATTAATTCAAGCATTCCATCCATCACTTTTTAGTATGATTTTTGATTTCGGAATCAGTGTGTGCATCACTGTTGTGATTCATTCTTAATAAAGTGTGAGCTTTGCTAGCAAGGTTTAAGGGTAAAGGTGTGCACATCACTGATTTCCAACCAGGGTGTCCAAAGAAATTCACCTACTCTGCAATATAAAGTTTTTTTAAAGACGCCTGAAGATCTGGGACACTTTCACTTTTTCATGCAACTTATGATGCATCCATGATCGGCAGATGGTGGTGACGTCATCACGTGGCTTGCGAGTAGTCGCATGGTTGTGAACACTTTGTGTCCCGTCAACAGGATGAATCGCATGCAAGTTTCACATTAATCAGCAAGGCCACCACACAGTGTCCCCATGTAGGATGCATGAAGTTGAAGATGCTGATTTCTGCTTTGCTTCCAGAGGTTGGAACATAAATGTATCCTATGCTGGTCAGCAATGACAACACCACACCCTAATCACGTAGGATGATTGCAGCCCTTGATGGAATTCACTAATGTTTGCCTAGCATTAGCACAAAGTGAAAAAAAATGTACATTTCACAGAACCGTGCTGTTGAAACTGAAGATCTGCAAACCAGCGAGACATCCGTGGAGCCAGAACAACGATAGTGTAGTCTTGGGAACCTTACACCAGAGCAATTCTGTGACAGTTCCGCTTTAGGTCGAGCCTAGGCAGCTTGCAATCGCGGTCTCTCGACATGTTGTAATCTACATCTGTGAGCTTTAACAACACCCATCTCACTTACATCACTTCCACTTGTTCCTTTGCCTGCCTTTCAAAATTCACCTGATTTCGTAGGTAAATGCTTCACGTTTGTCCCGCCTTGAGGATGCTTTCTTTACCGCCTTGCAGACTGACCCTGTTACATGAGTTACTGCACGATTGGCCATATAGCTTAGTGTGGTACACTATTTTTTTCCTTTGTCTTCGTGCTGCTGTGTTGTTTCTTCCTTTTCCTTGTTTTAGGCATGCGCTGTTTCTTTGTGCTGCCTGAGCACTTTACACAAGGACTTGTAGTTTCATACATCACGAAAATGATCAGACGAGTGCTTCACATGACTACATGAAGTTTCATATAGCGCGACCTCGTAATATATATTTTTTCAAACAGCATATTACTCTTGTGTTCCCACCCTCATAAACTGAATGCACAACGTAAAACTTTACTCAAAACCGGTGCTGCACTTCATTTTTCAGTACGGTGCCCAAAAGTCATTGGCGATGTGTTGAAGTAAAGATTGCAGACTGCAGTGCTTTATGTGGCCAAAAGAGGTCCCAAAAGACACGTAGTGGCAGCCTGTGGTATTCCACCCTTTTCCCTGCTTCGTGCACATTAGAACAGTAAATGTTGCAGGGTTTTTTCAGCCAGCATGTTATAAGTGTAAAAGCGTTAATGTAGCCATATTGTTCCTGCTTACATTTCACATGCTTTACTTAGTCTTGCATTCTCTCAGTATTTGCTTTTTCTAGGATGTTGTAACTTATTTTTTTTCACAGCTAGTTTATTACTCTGGTCTCCCTTCCCTAATAATCCATTTCCTATATTGTGGTACTCTAGCTCTGGGCTCTAGCGAATGGCAATAGCTTAATGCACATATCATCCCTCAACTGCATACAAAAAGAAGTTTAAAAAAAATAAACAATGCCATTTTCAAAGCTAATAGCTCTAACTTTCACAAATGTGAGATCTATTGCATTGCAAATGCTTGTTATATATACTAAATAGGTAGCTGCAGGACAGGAAACCCAGTCTGAAAAGTGTAGGCAGCTGGCAGTGAGGCATGTTGTGAGTTCTGAAGACTGCCAGACACTCTCTGCTTGTGAAAATATGCACACTGTCACGACATAATGAATACAAGATATTTAACATTCAAATATGCGACTATCAAACGGAAACAATACATATTCTTACATCATATTTAGACTTAATACTATCCATGCCCTCTCCTTAAGGTGTTAACCATACACAGTAATATTTAAATGACAACAAACTAGAAATGTGACTGTTCTTTAGGCATTTTTTGCAATGGTAAGGGGAAAGAATAGTCATGAAGCTAAAACTTGGAAATCTGAATTTTGCTTCCTTACTATTTGATTTTGTCGCTTTGATTTCTGCTCGATCCATTGATGTACCAACGATAATGTTTTAGTTTGATCGGGCTTTGTGTTAAACACAGTTAAATCGAAGCTAATGTTTTGTTTTTTGTGTGTAACTCGTACCGACCAATTGCACAGTTTTATTAAATAATTTGCTTACATATATGCAAAATACTCCTTGAAAGGCATCCCTCCGTTTGATGTATTAATCGCCAAGTATTGTGAGTTTATTATTCCAGTATATTTTGTTATCTTCTTGTGACGTATTCTTATAATGAACGGAAATGTTCACAATATGTCGTGTATTATTCTACCCCAATAAGAGTATCTGAAACCAAGCATGTCTGTTTTTATTTAGTTGTTTTTGATGTCTACAGAGACAGTTGGGTAAGTCATCAGAATCTTTTTTTTTTTTCTTCTATACTGCACTGAATAGTTTGTGTATTTATTTGTAAATGAACTGAAACTGCTTCATGTGACTTATTTTGTATAAAAAATGATTGAATGCCTTTTATTTTCTTAAATAGTACTAAAATGTTGGCGTGTATTCAAAATCTTAAAAGCAATATAAACGGATGGGCGTCTACTTGATCGGGGAAGTTTGAAAATCATTGGTAATCATTTTATTGAGGTGTAGACACAAAGCCTTGCAGATAGTCAGAAAAATGACTAATGGTAATTGTCATTTGACATGTACTGGATGTTAGCATCAGATTCTGCATAGTTTCACATACCAAAAAAGAAATGTACACTGTGCAAGAGGATTCTAATGTGGTACTTCAAGAATAACATTTGTCATAAGAACTTCAAGAATAACATTTGTCATAAGAACTTCAAGAATAACATTTGTGATAGGAACTTCTCAGTCTCCTTCTGTATTCAATAAATAATTAAATTGCTGGGCCGGATCCATCACTTACCAGGATTCAGCTCACATATGGGCACCTTTAGAAGTCACAGACCTTCAGTCGTGGTACAAAGGGGTCCACCAGTAGGACTGTCAACGAAAATCAGTGCTATGCTTTTTAAACTCTTAGTTTAAATACTCTCTGGTGGCCAGGTCTCACTTTGAACTTTACTGAATTTCTGTTGATGGCTTTGAAGCTCCGTTTTCTTTTTGGAATTTTCCATCTGCAATATCAGAGTCTGGTTGGTTTTGATTTTTTTCCCTTTATTTCTTGGAAAGCTTGTCTGTAGGTTCAGAGATACACTCCTGATTGACTGAGGAGCGTACTGTCACTTTATGGAAGCCAGAAATGTTCTTAAAGTGTGATTATGTACTGGATTGGTGCAGTTATTTACAAATATAACACCAAACTCTGCCATGAATCAGGGAAGCTAGGTTTCTGTGTTAGTTTGAACCATCATTCCTCTAGCCAATTTCAATTTCTCTTCCTTTGATCCTTTTTGTTCTGTGTCTTTCTGTGTAATAGACCCTAAACTCAATGAGCCCCCCTTTGTGGTAGGGACTTTTGTAACAGGCCCATACCTTCTGTGTTTTTTCCCTCATATTCCTCCATCCTTTCGTCTCCTGTTCTATTCCTCCTTTGTTCCAGGTATTTATCTCTAGAAGGCTCATCTTGCCTTCTAGTACTTTGCAAATGGGTCCACTGGCTCCCTCTTGCCCCTTTCCCTCTGGGTTATATCTCCCTGAAAACTGCCTTCCATCCCTTCCCAATGCAAAAGGAATCTGCAAATAGAATATGTTTCTACCAGATGAAGCGTTCTCTAATGTGCTTGTCCCTTCAGGCTTCCCTGCTGTCCACTGCCTCCTTTCCCTCTGTGACACCCTCTAGCTCTGTCTTTACTGGTTCATGCTGTCTTGTGCATGCTTCATCTGCCCTTAAGATAAATAGCTAAAGTTAGCAAAGTCCCAATCCACTGTATGCATTTTTTCAAAGGGTTTCATATTTACTATTGTTTTGTTCACTTAAATTTCTAAACACTTGGTCCCCCTTTTATGAGGATTATGTCTCATGTGTTTCCTGAGACCTAATAACATTTATATGAGACCAGGTCTCAGGGAACCCTAGTGAAGAAGTAGGAAGGAGGTGCATTCAGGAACAATCCTCTAAATTTCCTGTGTGAAAAGGTGCCATGTCTCGTGAGGTGCTCGGACTAGCAGTCACCTAGCAGGGTTTCTGAATGCCGGAACGGACAAACTGAACAGGTGTCATCTGGCGGTCCATGAGTGTAGTCTTAATTCGAAGAGCAGAACATATTTGAGCGGTGGGTGCTTTCTGGCTACATCAGTTCACCCGCATTGAGAATGCGCAGTGTTGTAAGCAAGACTTTTTGATGTTATCTGTTTGTTGTTTCATTGGAGCAGTAAGGCCTTGTGGTGGGCAAAGTGAAAAGTTGTCTGTCCTTTCTGCCTTTGCATGTTTACCTGACCAGCTGTCTTTAAGACATCAGTTAATAAAGGTTCGACTTGCATGTTTCCTCCCAAATCATTTGTTATGCAGAAATAAGTAGTAAACTTGATATTGACCTTTATCGTAAGACACCCTTAAGGCTTAAGATGCCCTTCAGTACTATATACAGCTGTTGTTTAAGGCTCTTCACAGTAAAGGCTGCTTTCATTTTAATTATATTACATTAGGACGCCGTGCAAGTGAACTGCAAGTTCTTTCACCCCCACAACACCGCCTTTCTGGAGAAACTGGTACTGAGGGCTAGGGTCATTTAACTACCACTGAATATTGACTCCGTCAATATTAGCTAGTTAATTACTCTGCCAGCGTTTCATAATGTTGTAGGCCTATTTCCGCTTGGCCAGCAGGCGGAAACTCTTAATGTGGCTCACGGGAAGGGGACTGCACTGGCAGTAACCTGACCACAGGAGTTTGGTGTACAGCCTTTTCCGTCCGCCAAACTCGCAATGACCCCCTAAATCTCTCTTAGGTTGCATGGGGTGGATGTCAATGAATTCATAGGAGTATATCTCTGCAAAGAAGAGTTGGAGTGAATGAGTATAGGTGTGTCATCTTCCCTGGAGTTGGTGAACAGAAACAGAATAGCTTGGATATGCTGTTGGTTGGGCCAGGGTCAAAAGATGGGAACATTAGTAAAGTATCTGGAAGAGTTGTGGAGTAATCCATTGGGTGGATTGTACTCGACTTGTATATAACTATTTTTAGCATTAGTGCCCATGCCCTACTGTTATTAGGTGGCATTTGAACAAGATTTGAACAAGATAAATCAGGTACGAAAATGTGAACTCCTGTACAGCCAAGTCTTCAATGCTTTCCTAAAATGCAGCAGATGGGTAGTCCTGAGTGGAAGACCGTTCCACAGTTTGTTTGCATTTACGAAGAAGGATTCTCCACTTGCCCCTCACCCATCTAACTCACAGAATTTTTATAATAAGGCTTCCTTGGGACAAAGAGAACGGACAGAAACATAGTTGATTAATTTCTACCTCGGATAGGAAGGAATCAATGTCATGCAGAGCTTTAAATATTTGACAGAGGGATTTGAAGGCTTCTTTTTCCACAGGGACCCAATGGAGGATGTTAAGTGCAGCAGAGGAGAAGCATGGTTTTCCAAGGACCATGTTCACCACACCATTTTGAATCTTTTGTAACTTCTTCACAAGCCTCAAAAATAGGCTAAGAAACAGGGAGTTAGAGTAATACGGGTGTTCCAGCTCCGTGAACCACGTGCTGCGGTAGGCTCACCAAATGTGACCTAGCCCTCTCAGACCTGTCGTCTTTGTGAGGGGTTAGTGTTATTTGTAATGATTTATTGGGCTTGGTGTCGCATTTCCGGAGTTGGCCCTTTCCATTTAAACACTTTACTGAGGTGAGAATCCCTTTGTTGGAGTGTATCCTTCATAATAAACCCAGTTACCACTAAACGTTTTTCTTTTTTGGACTTCTCATCCCTTGCCACCAGAGGAAATTGGAAAGAGCTGGAGGAATGAAAATCTTTGACACAATAGCCATGCTGAAATTGCACTATAGTAGAAGGGTGAATGTGTTTGTCTTAACCAAAAATAATTCATAGACCAGAAGTCTTAAAATTTAAATATTTTTTTCATGGTTGCAGGGGAAGATATGGTTAATCGATTTCAACCCCTTTGGTGAAATAACTGATTCACTTCTATTTACTTGGGAAGAACTGACATCGGGCAACGCATTGAGCAGTGTCCATGGTGAGATGGAAGGTAGTGAACAGGTAAGAAAAACCTTTACCATTTGGGGCTCAAAGCCTTTAATCACCAATATAAATGTATTAAAGGTTTACTTCTTAACCATGTAGAGCTATTTAGTTCCAAATACCTAACAGTGACCGCTGTATCTGAAAAAGAGAAGGAGGGCATTTGCATGAAAAACCGGAAAAATTTCAGATTATTAATAATTCCTTGGTCTCCTTAGAAAAACAGGTGATTGATAGAACCAATGCTAGAAGAGCAAAACGGTGCACTTCTTCAGTTTTCCCAAAGTTTATTACGAGAGATAGTTTCAGGTGGAGAGCACTGTTTCTTCAAGCCCAGTTCATTCTTTGTTTAGCACCCGATTAGAGGTTTCTGATAATTGGGTCTTAAGAGAAAGGCAGACTGAGTATCGGTCTCAGTCAAGTCATCTTCAGCTGACCCTCTTTTGGGAAGAGGATAGGCTATACTTTCAGAGTAGGGGGTCACTATCCTTTTCTGTAGTGAGAGCTAATTTTGATCACTGAAAATCATTGTGAGCTACTAAAGGCTAAACAACTTGTGCATTGTTACCAAACATTACCACCTCCAGCTTCGTTCACTTTAAGCATTATGTCCATAGACTAAGGACATGGTCCTTGTCAGATTGATATTTGAAGCTAGCCCGCCTTCCGTTACGTCAGTCTGTTGGGAGTTCTTTCCCTGGTAAGGAGCAAGCCTTGTGCTAGCTTTTCTTCAGTATTCTTGCTATCCCCCTCTTTGCTGTGTTCATAGCTAAAGAGGAATTAAAGGGCTGCCTGGCTATCATTTAGTCTTTTTAGATGTCCTTTTGAGTATCTACGTAAGTCAACCATTTTGTAGCATTTATTAAAATGTATCCAGAATTTATCTCCAACAAACCATTGAATTTAGTGTTCCAGACCATGCACTTGTTTTCTTTGCAATGACTAAATAAGAAGACTGTTATAGTTCTGCAGTCACTTGAACTTGGAAGCAGGATCTGCACGCACCTTGCACCATCCCAGCCCATCCTTACAACCTTTGTTTCTGTTAAGCTGGTAAGGGTCAAACCAGTGGCGGCCGGCAGCTTTGGGAGGAGGGCGGGCGGGGCACACACACAAACACACACACAGACTCATTCTTTCACACCCAGACACGCACGCACGCTCACCCATTAACAACACTCATTCCATTCAAACATGCACGCACGCACCATTCATTTTACAAATTCACACACATTCATTCTTGCACGCACGCACTCACATCCAGTAACAACACTCATTCCATTCAAACATGCACGCACGCACCAAACATTCATTTTACAAGATCAAACACATTCATTCTTTCACACACACACACGCAAGCACATCCATGAACAACACTCATAACACTCAAACATGCACGCGCGCACCAAACATTCAAAGGAAAACATAACACACATACACACACACACACACACACACACACACACTTACCTTCAGCTTCCAGGTCCCAGGAGGGTTGGGACTGCTGCCTTCCCTCATTGGCTGACCTTAGGTCAGCCAATGAGGGAAGGCAGCAGTCCCAGCCTCGTCACAGAGTGGGATGGGGTCAGTGAGACTGCTGACCCCACCTCACTCTGTGACGAAGTGTCACTGATTGACACTCGCCCTGGGCACTTCAGGGCTTAAACCTGAAGCGCCCAGGGAGAGTGTCAATGGGTGACGCTTTCCACGTCACCCAGGGGAGGGCCTGGAGGCACCTTTGCTGGGCCGAGGAGATCACGCCCATAAGGGTTGTGATCTCCTCAGCCCAGCAAAGTTCAGCTCAGGCAGCTAGGAGTCTGCGCAAATCGCGCATGTCTGCTCCTGGCTGCCTGACCTGAACATAAAGAGTGTCTGTCAGGCTGACCTTTGTTCAGCCTGACAGACACTCTTCATGGGGTGGGGGGGCGTGGCCCCTCCGCCCTAAAGGACGGGCCGCCACTGGGTCAAACCCTACCTTTTGCAGGAAGTAGGTGTTCGATGGCATGTGTGGCTGTAGGTACACATGCTATGCGTAAACTCACCATCTAGTGTTGGGTTCGGAGTGGTACAACTTGTTTTTCTTCAAAAAAGCTTTTGGAGTCACGGGATCGAGTGACTCCTCCTCTCAGTAATACTGTGCATGGGCATCGAGTCCTTTGTTAGATTGTTTCTCTCCGCCGTTAGGTTTGGACGTATGTTCCACTCGCTCCAAGTTCTCGACTCGATACAATCCATAACGGTTTTCTCTCTGTCTTTCTATCACCCTCGCTATTGTTCGATCACGTTTTCTCCTCTCTCTCTCTGCCTTCGTTTCCAGCTTAGGCCCGGAATCGACTCTTTGCCCTTCGGGGGGTATACGCGGCCCTCTCAGCCCTATCTCCTCTGTGTGGCATCCAAGTATGCAAACCTGATGGAACGGACTCCATTTTGATTTTGCCCTCCATGTCACTCCAAATTTCCACACACCGACCACCAGCAGGTGTGTAATTTGTGTCTCTCCTCAGACCACAATGAGCAGACGTGTGACGTCCGTCTATCCTTTCGGTCTAAGAAAACACTCGAGACTGAAGAGCTTCTCAGATGGAAATGGCGCCTCGGACTCTAGACGACACACCACACATCTTTGGCGACGAGCATGCACAGGAGGAGGAGGCACAACAAGAACAGTCCTCCTTCGTTGAAGACTCAGACTCGGATGTTCAATCCGACATCTAAAGTCAACCGTTGCAGTCGGCACCGACCGTGAGTAAAAAGATCCCTTCAACCCCAGTAAAGACTACAACTAAAGAGGTTACCGGCCCGCCAATGCCTTCCGGCCGTGGTCAGAGCAGAGAAACTCCTTTAGATGCCTGGCCCTTGGGCTTGGCAACAAAAATCCCAAAGACAAATCTTTGGCATCTACCTCATGTGCCTGTACCTCCACCCCGGCACCCACCCAACCATTGCACAGAGTGCTTCCCTACCAACCATTTCGACACCAATGGAAAACCCTGCTATCCTGTGTTTCAATGCCAAAAGTATCCCACAAAGTAAAATCTTCGGACTTGAAAATTTAAAAAAAGACTTCATTTTATTCCGGACAGTCTTTGATCACCCCTTCACCGGTGAAACCAATTTTGGAAGTTATGGATGCTCAACAGTGCCAACTTCAGATTCAAGAAAGAGCAGAACATATTATAACAACACCCCTCTCCCTTTAAAGAGGAAATTGACTTTTCAAGAGGTGCTTAACTATTCTTTACCTCCAAAAAAGCCTACCAAGGACAAGGCTCCATCTCTCATTGCCTTCTCCTTAATCCTCTCCACCTCCTTCTCCAGATCCTTCTCCTTCAGGGTTTACACCACCTAATTCACCTCATGGGTGGATCATGACTTAGGAGACACATTAGATGAACCACACCCGTGGGATACATAGGAACTGGATACTATTACACCTAATGATCTAGATCTCTACCCAGCTAGACCCTCACCACCAGAGGATTCCACCTCATATCAACAGGTCGTAGCTAGAGCCACTACATTTTATTACATGCACATGTATACTGATCCCATAGAAGAAGACTTTCTATTTGATACTCTGGGTGCAACACATAAGGAAAGTCAGTTTCTTCCAATGCTCCTAGGCATGCTCAGGCACACAGATGAAATAGTTAAAGAACCAGTGAGAGCACGAGTTATCACTCCCAAATAGCCAAAAAATAAAAAGCAGCACGACGGATCCTTTGTTTACCAAGGCTCAGATTCCTCCTGACTTCATTGCTGCCTCAATTGCTCACAAAAGGGCTAACAGACAGTCGACATGAGACACACTCCCTCCTGCGTAGGAAAGTAAAAAGCTAGATGCAGCAGGTAAAAGGGTGGCAGCTCAAGCAGCCAATCACTGGTGTATTGCTAACTCACAGGCGTTACTATCCCGCTATGACAGGGCACGCAAGGATGCCATGGATGACCTTCTACAATATCTCCCTGAGGAACACCGCAAGAGAGGTGCAGAAATTGTAGCTGAAGGGCAAATTATTACCAATCATTCAATTAGATGTGTGCTGGATGTGGCTGATACAGCAGCACGCAGTATTAATACCAGTGTCATGATAAGACGACATGCCTGGCTGAGGTGCTCCGGCGTTAGACCAGAAGTACAGCAGGCAGTGTTAAACACGCCCTTCGATAAAGAGCATTTATTTAGCCCGCAAATTGACACCACACTTGAGAAAGCTCAACAAGGATAATCAAACTGCCAAAGCTATGGGGGCACCCCAAGCCATTGCACACAGAGGTAATTTACGCCGCCCAGAGTTCTCAAGAGACTTTCGGTCATCATTTACTGACTAGTCTTCCACACAAACAAACCCCACCTCCCAAACATACTCCAGAGGTTGTTATAGAGATTCCTTTAAAGGGAATAATAACAAGGGCAGATAAAAACATGTACATCTAAAGGCTTTTCATTCTTCACCAACAGTGACTTCCTCCACCTCCCACCACACTCCACTCCTGTAGAGGGAAGGCTACAACGTTTTTACCCACAATGATCTCAGACTACCACAGATCAATGGATACTTTTGATTATCCAAAATGGTTACTTTTTGGAGCTCACTTTCACTCTACCAATTATACTCTCTCGTACTCACAGACTTTTTCCAACAACATCTCACTCTTCTCAAAGAAGAAGTACACTTTCGTCTCAAAGGGGGTATAGAACCTGTTCCATTAAAACATCCAGGTACAGGAGTTTACTTCCTGAATTTCCTAATGCCTAAAAAAGACGGGTCTCTCTGACCAATCTTAGACCTCAGACCCTTAAACCATTACATCCTGTAAGAACACTTCAATATGGTCACTCTATGGTCATTCCCCTTCTCCAACAGCGCAAGTTTATGACAGTTAGACCTAAATGATGCTTATTTTCCCATTCCCATTCATTGGGCACACTGCAGATACCTCAGAATAGTGGTTGCAGGAAAACATTACCAATTCAAGGTCATTACCAATTCAATACTGCCAGAGTATTCCCAAAATGTCTTGCGGTAGTGGACGCACTCCTCAGAAGACAACACATTCATGTCTTTCCTTACTAAGATGATTGGCTTATCAAAGCCAGCACTTTCTAACAATGTCAACATCACACTCAACTCACAGTACATCTCCTACACACTTTAGGATTCACCATCAGTTACCTCAAATCACATCTTCAACCTCTCCAGATACAGCCCTATCTAGGAGCATTCTCAATGTACAATTAGAGCTTGCATTTCCCAGCTCAGCCTGTGTTCAAGCCTTTCAAACAATGATTGCTTTATTAACAGAGAACCATTTATACACAATAAGGACTGTTATGCACCTACTAGGGAGGAAGGCATTGTGCATTGCCATCATACTTCATGCCAGACTTTATATATGTCCCCTTCAACAGTGCTTCTCTCGTCAGTGGTTTCAAGCACAGGATAATCTGGAAGATCTAGTGCTGTTGGACTGCCAGACTCATTGCTCTTCTGCATTGGTGGAACACCCCAAACCTTATGAAAGGACAGCCCTTTTTAGAACATGTGCCTCAGATCACTCTCACTACAGACACCTCACATACTGGTTGGGGAGCTCATCTCCACAGCCTCACAGTCCAGGCCCTGAGGATCACCACTCCACAGTCCTTACACATCAATCACCTGGAACTTCAAGCAGTCTTCCTAGTAATGAAAAAGTTCCTTCCACACTTGCAACACAAGGTGGTGCTGGTACGTACAGACAGCGATTGCCATGTACAATCTTCAAAAACTGGGGAGACCCAATCACCTCAACTATCCTATCTTGCAGAAACAATATGGAAACAGGCAATTCATCACCACATTCACATAGTGGCACACTATCTTCCAGGGACAGATAATCAATTTGCAGATCTGCTCAGCAGTCCATGAATGGGAACTCCACCCACAAGTCCTTCACCAGTACTTTCTAAAGTGGGGAACTCCTCAAATTAGCCTATTTGCCACACCTCAAAATGCCCAAACTTCTGCCTCCAACTACTTCTGCCTCCAAGTATCCTCGCCCTCAGTCCGAAGGCAATGCTGTATGGATGAGTTGCTTAGGAATATTCCCCCCTCTCCCACTCGTTCCTTTTCCAGTTCTGAAGCTCACACAATCCTTCCTCACCAAGATCCTCGTAGCTCCTACATGGGCACATCAACCGTGGTTTGCAACACTTCTGGATCACTCAGTAGTTCGACATCAGAAGCTCCCCAACAGACCAGACCTAACACAAAATCGAGGACAAACACGACTTCAGACCCCAAATCGCTCAACTTAGTGATATGGTTCCTGAAGTCACAGAATTTGGGTATTTACATCTACCACATGAATGTATGGATATTCTTACAGAAGCACGTAAACCCCAACTAGACAATGTTACGCGGCAAAATTGGAACGTTTTCTTTGCTAATGCCAATCAAAAATTATTGACCCACTTAAACCACAGGTTCAAGAGATTGTCTGTTACTTCATGTGTTTACAAAAAGCTAATCTTGCTTACAACATCCCTTCGTCTTCATTTAGCAGCTATAGCTGCATGTCTTCAAAACAGACAGCATACTTCTTTGTTTAAAGTTCCCGTTATTAAGTCATTTATGGAAGGACTTAAATGAATCATTCCACCAAGGGTTTCTCCAGCCCCTTTCTGGGATCTTAACATTGTTCTCACAAGGCTTATGTGTCCCCCTTTTGAGCCACTACACTCCTGTTCTTTACAATTCCTGTCATGGAAAGTGGACTTTTTCCTGACTATCACTTCCCTTAGATGTGTGAGTGAGCTCCAGGCTTTAACCTTGGAAGAACCTTTCTATCAAATTCACAAGGAAAAACGTGTATTAAGAACTAATCCAAAATTCCTTCCAAAAATAGTTTCACAATTTCATACCAATCAGTCAATAGAATTACCAGTTTTCTTTCCCCAACCAGATTCTGTAGCCAGAAGAGCTTTACACACGCTTGATGATGATAGAAGGGCTCTTCTGTATTACATAGACAGAACCAAAGACTTTAGAAGAACAAAACAACCTTTTATTGCTTTTTCAATGCCCCATAAAGGAGAGCCTGTATCTAAAGCAAGTATAGCTTGATGGCTAGTCAAGTATATTCCTAGTTGCTCTGATAAAGCCAAATAACATTTACCCACAAAACCTAGAGCGCACTCCACTAGGAAGAAAGGTGCATCTCCTATAGCAGATATTTCTAAAGCAGCTACATGGTCTCCACCACATACTTTTGCAAAACATTATTGTGTAGATGTATTTGCTTGTGAACAGGCAAATGTTGGGCAAGCAGTACTTAAAACACTTCAAAACAGTTGCAACTCCTGCACCCTAGCCACTGCTTCATGGTGGGACTGCTTTACAGCCTATTCTTACCATGTGTATCTGCAGCCAAACGTGCCATTGAAAAGGAATTGTTACCAGTAGACATCTGTTCGTGGCATGTAGTGCTGTAGATTCACATGCGCCCCCCCCTCCTCCCTGGACACGTGTGGCCATTGCAATTTATTAACATGTAAATACTGTACATTTGTAGATACATTGCATGGACATCTTTTCTATCCGACCCTCTTTTTACCACTTTACTCTCCCGCCTGCAAAGAAACAATCTAACAAAGGACTTTAGGCCCATACGCAGTATTACTGAGAGGAGGAGTCACTCAATCCCCTGACTCCGAAAGCTTCTTTGAAGAAAAACAAGTTGTACCACTCCGAACCCAACACTAGATGGCCAGCTTATGCATAACATGTGAATCTACAGCACTACATACCATGAACAGATTTCTATTGATAAGTAATATTTTCCTTCTGACTTCAGTTTATTGCAGATTTCATAGCCCTGAGTTTACTTTTTATCACACCTGAAAATGGCTTTTTAAGCATCTATATTTCTTGATCAGTGTTGCATTGTCTGGATATCCTGCTCTTTCCTTTAGTTTCTGGACTTTAATTACCCTGGAATTATGAAAATAATTGATTTCTAGATGAATTCTCCTTTGAAATCCGCTTTGGTTTGAATTACGCCCAAGAGTCATCAATGTGTCCCTTGTATTTTCTAAAATAGGTTTAGTTCTGAACTGGTTTTAGAGATGGGTGTTATTAATGCCTTAAGTTACGTATTGTCACTAACCACTCTTGCAATAGTACTGAATTTTTTGTTCTCCAGGGCTATATTGCTGCCTCTGACATTATTAATATTTTTCCCAGTGATTTTTTATTCCACATATACAAATTTTACACTCAATGGTGATTGTTTAGCAACTGAACACTGATTGCAGCTCTTCTCATTGACTCAAAAGTCAGTGGGTACATATTCAAAGCTTAATGTTTGAATTATTCCACACAGAAATAACATATCGTCCCTCTTTCTTGCTTGACATTTAGTTTCAAAAGTTTTTTTTTTTTTTTTTTGCTGATGATTTACCTTTTCAAAAACATCAGTTCTCCCATGGTAGATACCTTCCAGTTACATGTATATTTTCTATGGTTCTTTCTAACCTGTATGTCCCAGAACTTAAACGGGATTGAATCTTATTTGTTTTTCTAAGTAGGAAACGTTAATTGGGAAGTGCCTTTTGTAATGACACCACGCTTGCTTTAATGAGCTGTCATACCTGTTAATTTAAGTTAATCGTTTTAGTACTTCTCAGTGCTGCCACTGAATGACAATAGATTTAGACATTAGGACCCACAGAGAATTATGAGGTGTAGCTATATTCCTACTTCCGTAGTTGACCAAATAAACAAATCTAAGTATGACTGTCTCAGAGCTTTAAGTAGCCATCCTTTTTAATAGTTTTCTCACATTTTTGTTTTCAACTAGTAAAGGCAAATGCATGTTCTGAATTTGAGTTTGTGTTAAATGATCTGATTGTTAAGCATTCTGCAAAAGGTGAGCATAGAATTGTTTTTGCAATGGAAATATATTTGTTTCACTAAAGGATTGTCCTGCATTCCGTTGCACAACCAGTGAAGTCACAGTACAGCCAAGTCCATACCTGAGTTACCGACTACCCAAGGACTTCGTTGACCTTTCCACTGGAGAGGATGCTCACAAACTCCTTGACTTCCTGAAACTGGTAAGAAAGCCTCTTCACAAAGTTGCATTCATCACTCTTCATTCCTGTTTTATTGAAATGTTCTGATGAATACTTCTACTTGCAGATTCCTCACTTGTTGAATTATGCCAAGTGTCTGATAGGAAGCAGAAGCTTCAAAACTCTTTGAATCCGGTAGGGGATGCTGACTCTGTCCATGCTGGAAATGACGCCTGAGAAAGTCACTGAAGCCATATTGCGCCAAGTCTGATGCAATTCTGTCAGTTCCCTTTTTTCATGCCTTTGACGCAGATGCAGAGCTCGCTGTCCAAGAATGTTTGTGCTTCATCGCTCTAACTTACACACAGAAATACAAAACAAAGTATAGTACTAGATTCCTTCTACAAAGCATTAGGGCTTTAAACTCTGAAGGGATTGCTTGGGACTTATGTCCATTACCCAACGTCAATCTGTTTGCCTATGTTGCATGGGATCAGATCATTACTTGTGAGTTCTGCCTTTGTATGTATTCCTGTGCTGTTAAGGAGAGGGAAGCAGAACATTTTAGGGTGTGGGCTTGTGACGAGAAATGAGGCCTGCCTCGTTACAGAGCCCAGTCATTGTCATCAATTTTGCACTCCTAGAGCACGTGATGGAAACATAACAGATTAACAAAAGAGTATTCTGTTCCTAAAAAAACAGGGAGTGGGAGGGAATTGGAAGAGACTGTCAGTCGAAAGGGAGGCTGATCAACCGGATCAGAGGATCAGATAGATCAGAAGCAACGACCTTCACACACCCAGCTGGATATCATGCTTCGTCATCTGGCTCCTCCTCGTCAGGCCGGGGCTGTAATGCCTGACTGGCTCCTGGGGGGATGGGGGTTGGGAGGGGAATCTTTGCCAGAGATATTCAGTGAGAAAATGCTGTGGTGATGAATGCAGATGAGGGGATAAAATGAGTATGGTGGTGAAGTTTGTGTGTTAAAAATGGGTAGCACTGTGCGATTTAATATGATGATCTCCTTGACATGGTTAAAAACAAGTAGTGGCCATGCTAGGAGACAGTGAACCTCACAAAATGTGGATCAGGGTCAACATGTTTCTTGCGTTGGGTGGTCCAGTCGGATCTTAGACAGTTTGTCAGGACCAAGAATCACACCTGACCTACACCTGATTGGGAAGCAAGCTGTGTGACTGTAAATACACAATCTAATAGTGTTATGTTAACTATAACTGTTGTGGTACAGAATGCCAGGGAAATCTGACTCTACTAGAGTCAGGTTGGAGCCCCTTAGGGTTGGGCAGAGGACCACACTATGCTGCAGGAGAATAAGGTCCGTCTCATGGATTACCCATGACCTACCCACCTCCAGGCTGGCAGTTTTGGTATACAGGCATCCTTCAAGTTAAGCTGCGCTGTACGAGTCTCCATTTGTTCCCCACACAATGGCATGTAGAGACCATCTCTCTACATGCCGCTGCGGTTAGAGCCTGCTTACTCTGACATATTGATAAATGCTACTCAGTCTATTTGGCTTTCTCAGTCATGGCGGGTAACAAATATTGCTGTCAGTGTGGTCTATGGACTTAAGCACTTGGACAGTGTTTTGGTAGCCGGACGATGTTTGCACTGTCTGCCAGCAAAGCTGTAGGTATGACTTAAAGACCTCTGTTTGGTGTAGGCCTATCACAATACTATTCTCCTTCTCTCAAGTGTGCTGACCCCTGATTAAAGGACAGTGCCCATATCAGAAAGTAAATGTCTCCTTGTGAAATTAGGCTTTAATTATTTAGGAGTCACAAAGGATCCTTTGGCATAAAGGCCCAGGGTATGCATTCTGCTTCTCACTGTCAAAAGACCTTAATGTGAGACTAAACTTTAAAAAACATGTTTTAAACAATATATCTCCTTCATTATTTATTTGTGTTATTTAACTTTTAGGCATGTAGATCTTAGCCTTCAGAAGCAGCTGTATGCTTAATCTAGTTAGAGAGTTCTGATGCATGCTGGTTTCATGGCCCATGGGCTCAAGGTACCGCTACCTTGTCTCTTGTATCTTATTTTATCTTGAAGGGCTTGGTAACTAAGCCCCTGACTTCTAAGATGGTGGGTGCAACTTCTCCTTCCGGTTGGTGCCAGCCAGTCACAACACGCTCTTGAGCTTGCGGATTCACCGCCAAGTAAAATACAAATAAATTTTGACTAAATCACAAAAAGCACTCTTGTGGGTGAAGATCAAGCTTTCTACCAAATTTGGTGTAATTCCGTTCAGCCATTTTTGAGATATCGCTGATTAATTTACCAATGGAAAATGTCATGGGAAAAATGTGTTTTGGCCCCCAAGCCTTTTTTCTCATCCCCTGCTTGATGAAACACCTCAAAACTTTACAGCTGATGTGAAGATTTGTCAAACAGCGCCAAAATTATTAGCAAACCAAAAATCTATTTCATGTGGAAACATTGTCCTCACTAAAACCACCCATTGAGGACCTCCATTTTACCAGTCTCCAGCGCTTTCCCTACTGTTGCTCAGGTAGAGTAGGAATAGTAATCTGACCCCTCCACATTCAAACAGTTGTTGCTTAGGTTGGAGTGGTAATAGTAAACATGACCTCTTCAAAGTTCAACACTTTTCATACACTTGCTTTCTTTGGAATGGGAATAGTAAATGTTACCCCTACAAAGGTGATATTTTATGTAAAGTTTACGTTTTTAAAGATGTATTTTTTTATTATGTTTATTTTAATTGTTTTATGTATTTTATTTGAAGTAATATTTTCATGTTTTTTTACTTTCATAGTTTTATTGTGTATATATATGTTCGATGGCATGTGTAGCTGCAGATACACATGCTGTGCACATCCCGCCATCTAGTGTTGGGCTCGGAGTGTTACAAGTTGTTTTTCTTCTAAGAAGTCTTTTCGAGTCACGAGATCGAGGGACTCCTCCCTTTTTCGGCTCCATTGCGCATGGGCGTCAACTCCATCTTAGATTGTTTTCCTTCCGCCATCGGGTTCGGACGTGTTCCTCTTCGCTCCGTGTTTCGGTTCGGAAAGTTAGTTAAATCTCGGAAAATTCGACAGTATTGTTTGCGTTCGGTATCGGGTTAGTTACAACAGATCGACACCGATTTCGGAAGAGCTCTGGTGGCCCTTCGGGGTTTTCGATTCCCCGAAGGGGCCTGGTCGGCCCGACCTCGTGCGTCTTCAAGGCTAATGGAACGGACCCCATTCCGCTTCTGCCCCGAATGCCACAACAAGTATCCTTACACAGATCAGCATCTGGTCTGTAATTTGTGTTTGTCTCCCGAAGACAAAGAGGATACCTGCAAGGCCTGTCGAGCATTTCGGTTGAGGAAAACGCTAAGAGACCGAAGAGCAAGAAGATTACAAATGGCGTCTGCGCCGGCAGGACAACAGCACGTGGAAGAAGAGGAAACCTTCTCCATTGCGGATTCGGACTCAGACGAGGTCAATCCCGAACAGACGCCAAGAACCGTGAGTAAGACGTCGATGAGCAAAACTCACGTAAAAATCACTAAAGCCCAGGGGACGCCACCGCCAACAGGCCATGGCTTAACCCGAAAAAGGGCACGCATGTGTCGAAGTCATCTGACTCCGGTCGAGATACCGGCACAGAACAGACTCTACCCCGAGACACCGGGTCAGAGCACTCTCGACGAGAGAGCGGCACCGAAATGAGTCAGCACCGAGAGATCGGAACACCGAAAGGCAAGAGAGTGTCTTCGGAGCAGAAAAAGACGGTCGGAAAGGTTTCGATACCGAAACATCCGGCCTCGGAGCCGAAACCAAGCTCCTATACCGAGGAACAGGGCCTGTCCTCACAGATGCAAGGACAGATTCGGACAGGAGCTAGAGGCAGGGGAGCCAGATTACACTCAAAGGAGGCTCCACATTCAAAAGGACACAGGGAAAATCAGTACTCTCCCTCCAATCCGAATTAAAAGGAAACTTGCCTTCCAAGAGGAAGACAAGCAACCACAAGCAAAGGTGGCAAGACAAATAACTCCGCCACCATCACCACAACGCTCACCACAACCATCACCGGTAGCCACTCCACCAATGATCCAGTCTCCAACTCATACAGGAATGAGTCAAGATGATCCTGACGCATGGGATTTTTATGATGCACCAGTGTCAGATAACAGTCCGACTGTTATCCAGCGAGACTGTCACCACCTGAGGACAGTACTGCCTACACACAGGTGGTGTCAAGAGCAGCTGTGTTTCACAATGTCACCCTGCACGCAGAACCAATAGAAGATGACTTTTTATTTAATACACTGTCGTCCACACATAGCCAGTACCAGAGTCTCCCTATGTTGCCGGGAATGCTGAAACATTCAAAGCAAGTGTTTCAAGAGCCTGTAAAAGGCAGGGCCATTACTCCAAGGGTGGAGAAGAAGTACAAACCTCCACCAACAGACCCCGTGTACATCACGCAGCAATTAACACCGGACTCAGTGGTAGTAGGGGCAGCTCGCAAAAGTGCGAACTCACACACCTCGGGTGATGCACCACCGCCCGACAAGGAAAGTCGCAAGTTTGACGCAGCGGGGAAAAGGGTCGCAGCACAAGCAGCCAACCAATGGTGCATCTCCAATTCACAGGCCTTGCTGGCTAGATATGATAGGGCTCATTGGGACGAAATGCAACATTTCATAGAACACCTACCCAAAGAGTTCCAAAAGAGGGCCCAACAAGTGGTGGAAGAAGGCCAGAGTATCTCTAACAATCAGATACGGTCAGCAATGGATGCAGCTGACACAGCTGCTAGGACGGTAAATACAGCGGTCACCATATGGAGACACGCATGGCTACGCACCTCAGGATTCAAGCCGGAAATTCAACAAGCTGTGCTGAATATGCCATTTAACGGACAGCAGTTGTTTGGGCCGGAGGTGGACACTGCAATCGAAAAACTTAAAAAGGACACAGATACGGCCAAAGCCATGGGCACACTCTACTCCCCACAGAGCAGAGGCACATTTCGTAAGTCACAGTTTAGAGGGGGGTTTTGAGGACAGAGCACAGAACCCTCAACCTCACAAACAAGACCCACTTACCAGAGTCAATATCAGAGGGGAAGTTTTCGGGGACAGTACAGAGGGGGACAATGCACTAAAACTAGAGGGAAGTTCCAAAGTCCCAAGACACCGCAAAATAAACAGTGACTTCAGCGTCACAAATCCCCAACACATAACACCAGTGGGGGGGAGACTAATAAATTTTTACAAAAACTGGAAGGACATAACAACAGACACGTGGGTCCTAGCCATTATCCAACATGGTTATTGCATAGAATTTCTACAATTCCCTCCAAATGTCCCTCCAAGAACACACAACATGTCCAAACAACACATGGATCTATTACAACTGGAAGTCCAAGCGTTGTTACAGAAAGATGCAATAGAATTGGTACCAATTCATCAGAAAGGAACAGGAGTATACTCCCTGTACTTTCTCATACCCAAAAAAGACAAAACTCTAAGACCTATCCTAGATCTCAGAACATTAAATATTTACATCAAATCAGATCACTTTCACATGGTGACACTACAAGACGTGATCCCATTGCTCAAACAACAAGACTACATGACAACATTAGACCTAAAGGATGCGTATTTCCATATACCTATACATCCTTCCCACAGAAAGTACCTAAGGTTTGTAATCCAAGGGCTACATTACCAGTTCAAAGTGTTGCCATTCGGAATAACAACAGCGCCAAGAGTTTTTACAAAATGCCTGGCCGTAGTGGCAGCCCATATCAGATGGCAGCAAATACATGTGTTCCCGTACCTAGACGATTGGTTAATCAAAACCAATACGCAAGAACGGTGTTCACAACACACAAAGTATGTCATAGAAACCCTTCACAAGCTAGGTTTCTCACTCAACTACAACAAATCACACCTACAGCCGTGTCAAATACAACAGTACTTAGGAGCAACAATCAACACAACAAAAGGGATTGCCACTCCAAGTCCACAAAGGGTACAGGCATTCCAAAACGTAATACAGGCCATGCACCCAAAACAAAAGTACCAGGTAAAATTAGTGATGAAACTACTAGGCATGATGTCCTCATGCATAGCCATTGTCCCAAACGCAAGATTACACATGCAGCCCTTACAACAGTGCTTAGCATCACAATGGTCACAACCACAGGGTCAACTTCAAGATCTAGTGTTGATAGACCGCCAAACATACTCCTCGCTACAATGGTGGAACACTATAAACTTAAACAAAGGGCGGCCTTTTCGGGACCCAGTGCCTCAATACGTGATCACAACGGATGCTTCTATGATAGGGTGGGGAGCACACCTCAACCAACACAGCATCCAGGGACAATGGGACACTCAGCAGAGACAGCTTCATATAAATCACTTAGAACTACTAGCAGTATTTCTAGCGTTGAAAGCATTTCAACCTATAATAACCCACAAACACATTCTTGTCAAAACAGACAACATGACAACGATGTATTATCTGAACAAACAGGGAGGGACACACTCAACACAGTTGTGTCTCTTAGCACAAAAGATATGGCATTGGGCGATTCACAACAACATTCGCCTAATAGTGCAGTTCATACCAGGAATTCAAAACCAGTTAGCCGACGATCTCTCTCGGGATCACCAACAGATCCACGAATGGGAAATTCACCCCCAAATACTAAAGACTTACTTCCAAAGATGGGGAACACCGCAAATAGGCCTATTTGCAACAAAACAAAACGCAAAATGCCAAAACTTTGCATCCAGGTACCCACAGGCTCACTCTCAAGGCAATGCGTTATGGATGAGTTGGTCAGGGATATTTGCATACGCTTTTCCCCCTCTCCCACTCCTTCCGTATCTAGTAAACAAATTGAGTCAAAACAAACTCAAACTCATACTAATAGCACCAACTTGGGCACGACAACCTTGGTACACAACACTCCTAGACCTCTCGGTAGTGCCTCATATCAAACTGCCAAACAGACCAGATCTGTTAACTCAACACAAACACAGATCAGACACCCAAATCCAGCATCGCTGAATCTAGCAATTTGGCTCCTGAAATCTTAGAATTCGGACACCTAGACCTTACACAACAATGTATGGAGGTCATAAAACAAGCTAGGAAACCAACCACAAGACATTGCTACTCAAATAAGTGGAAAAGATTTGTTTATTACTGCCATAATAATCAAATTCAACCATTACACGCATCTGCTAAAAACATCGTAAGCTACCTTCTACACTTACAAAGGTCCAAGTTAGCTTTTTCATCCATTAAAATGCATCTCACCGCAATTTCAGCTTATCTGCAAATTACGCACTCAACTTCATTATTCAGAATCCCAGTCATAAAAGCATTTATGGATGGTCTGAAAAGGATTATCCCACCAGGAACACCACCAGTTCCTTCGTGGAACCTCAACATCGTATTAACACGACTCATGGGTCCACCTTTTGAACCCATGCATTCATGTGAGATACAGTACTTAACATGGAAAGTAGCATTTCTAATAGCTATCACATCTCTCAGAAGAGTAAGTGAAATACAAGCCTTTACTATACAAGAACCCTTTATTCAGATACACAAACATAAAGTTGTTCTGCGAACAAATCCTCAATTCTTACCTTAGGTCATATCACCGTTCCACTTAAATCAAACTGTGGAACTCCCAGTATTCTTTCCAGAACCAGATTCTGTAGCTGAAAGAGCATTACATACATTAGACATCAAAAGGGCACTAAAGTACTACATAGATAGAACAAAACAAATTCGCAAAACAAAACAATTGTTTGTTGCTTTCCAAAAACCTCATACAGGGAATCCAATATCCAAACAAGGCATTGCCAGATGGATAGTTAAATGTATTCAAACCTGTTATATAAAGGCAAAAAGACAACTGCCTATTACACCAAAGGCACACTCAACTAGAAAGAAAGGGGCTACCATGGCCTTTCTAGAGAACATACCAATGACTGAAATCTGTAAGGCAGCCACATGGTCGACGCCTCATACATTTACCAAGCATTACTGCGTGGATGTGTTAACAACACAACAAGCCACAGTAGGACAAGCAGTATTAAGAACATTATTTCAAACAACTTCAACTCCTACAGGCTGAACCATCGCTTTTGGGGAGATAACTGCTTACAGTCTATGCACAGCATGTGTATCTGCAGCTACACATGCCATCAAACGGAAAATGTCACTTACCCAGTGTACATCTGTTCGTGGCATGAGACGCTGCAGATTCACATGCGCCCTCCCACCTCCCCGGGAGCATGTAGCCGTTTTAAGTTGAGAAAAAATTAAACTTGTACATTTGTAAATTTGTAAATATATCACTTTTTTTACCACATTATGTACATACATATTTACTCCATTGCATGGGCACTATTACTATATACACAACTCCTACCTCACCCTCTGCGGGGAAAACAATCTAAGATGGAGTTGACGCCCATGCGCAATGGAGCCGAAAAAGGGAGGAGTCCCTCGATCTCGATATTTAGGCCCGCCTATTTTTATGAGGCCGATCTACCACCAAGGAGGGCAGAAACCACTAAGCACCCGGGATTTTTTGGGGGTTTTTGCGCCAATTTCATGCAACAGAAGCCCATGGGGGGCACATTACTGTTGGCCATAGGCAGATCGGCCTATTTTTGGAAGGCCCATTTGCTCCCAAGGGGGGCAGAAAGCCCAGCAGAGACCAGGGAAGATTTATTTTTTTCAAAATAAGAGGGTGGGGGTTTAGCCATACTCCCACCCCAAATAAATGGGGCCAAAATTGTTCAACACCAGTGGGCAGATGGGGCAGTTACCTCCGGTCCACATCCCTGGGGGGCAGAAAGTCTACTAGATGCCAGGAAATAAATAAAAAAATAAAAATAGTGGGGTAGTGGCTACCAACCAGTATGGGCCTGGTTATGCTCCCACCCCAACTGAGGGGGGTAACAGTCTTTCAGCTCTCCCCCGCACACTAAAACATCTTATCCCACGGCAAGCTAGAGGACATTTGATTTTTGGGGGTTTTGGTTTGACATTTGGGCCATGAGACCTTGGCTAAGTCTCAAAATCGTCCCTCTTGGAATGGTGAGAGCTGCACTTTTTGGACTTTGGGACAGTGCCATGTAGAAAAATCCACAAGACCTAGATACATGTGAAAACTAAACATCTGGTTGATTCCAGGGTGGTGTGCTTCACATGCATCCTGCATCATTTTCTTACCCACAATGCCCTGCAAACCTCCAACTTAGCTGGAAATGACACATTTTTTCCACATTTTTGTGATGGAACCTTCCGAAATCTGCAGGAATCCACAAAATTCCTACCACCCAGCATTGCCTCATCTATACCGATAAAAATTCTGTTGCACTTGTCAGCCTAAAAATGTTTTTTTTTTTTTTCTTTTTTCTTTTTCAAACTGCCCTTTTGGACCCATTTTGGTTCCCCCTCACTTTCTCCATGTTTTTGGCTCTTCCCTGTCACAGGCACTTGGCCCACCTACACAAGTGAGGTATCATTTTTACTGGGAGACTGACTCACAGAAATGTGGGAAAAATGTTTTTTTTTTTTTTTAGCTAAATTTGAGGTTCGCTGAAGATTCTGGATAAGAAAACACTGGTGGATCCACGCAAATCACACCTCCCTGGATTCCCTCGAGTGTCTAGTTTTCAGAAATGTCTGGGTTTGGTAGGTTTCCGTAGATGGCTGCTGAGCCCAGGACCATCAACGCGCCCCCCTTCGCAAAAATGGGTAGTTTTGTATTTGATAATTTTGATTTGTCCAGATAGTGTTTTGAGGCATTTCATTTCGCTGGCACTAGGCCTACCCACACAAGTGAAGTGGGTGGAAGGACATTTGTGGCTCCTCTGAGATTCCAGAACTTTCTGTCACCGAAATGTGAGGAAAAAGTGTTTTTTTTGGCCAAAGTTTGAGGTTTGCAAAGGATTCTGGGTGACAGAACCTGGTGTAAGCCCCACAAGTCACCCCATCTTGGATTCCCCTAGGTGTCTAGTTTAAAAAAAATGCGTGGGTTTGGTAGGTTTCCTAAGTGCCGGCTGAGCTAGAGGCTAAAATCCATAGCTAGGCACTTTGCAAAAAACAGCTCTGTTTTCTTTGGGAAAATGTGATGTGTCCACGTTGTGTTTTGGGGCATTTCCTGTCACGGGCGCTAGGCCTACCCACCCAAGTGAGGTACATTTTTTATCGGGAGACTTGGGGGAACGCTGGGTGGAAGGAAATTTGTGGCTTCTCTGAGATTGCAGAACTTTCTGTCACCGAAATGTGAGGAAAGTGTTTTTTTGGCAAAAGTTTGAGGTTTGCAAAGGGTTCTGGGTAACACCACTGGCTCTAGCCTCAACGCCTGTGCCGAAGTCACAGATGAAATACATGCATCCAGTAGTTCTGTTTTATGCTGCCCCTACTTTCAGACCACAGCAGTGTGCACAGTCCAACCAAGACATATCTTAACAGTATGATGACGATGATAGTGAATGCCAGGAGGACTTATGTAAGGATGGAAACCTAATTGAAGACCTTCAGGGTCCTAGTGGCCTGGATCCCTCACCAGATATTGTTATCCTTCACATACACAGCCATGGTGATCAGGATGGTGGCAGTGATCCTAGATCTCAACCTAACCATGGAAGAGGCCAAAACAGTTGTCCTTACTGCGGTTGTGAACCCAGCTCCAACCAATCGAGAACCTCAATTGATTTTTATTGAGAGCCTTACTGATGTCCTGGTGAGCACCTGGACAAAACCTGGGTCTTGTCAATCCCCCAATTGAATAGGTAAGTGACTAAACAACACGGGCCTGCTCCTGGGGACAGGGATTTCCTTCTTCAGCACCCCAATCTGAGCAGCTTAGTGGTGTGCGCTCTCGAAACCCAAATACCTTCCCTACAGCCCTGGAGAATCCAAAAGAATGGTAACATTTGCAAAACAAATGTTTTCCAGTGCCAGTCTTACCTTTGTCTGCCAACACCTCATGCCCATGGAGCAGGTAATTGCACACTTTGTATGGACATGGTGGTGGGAAACTTTAGAGTGTCATATTTCTGAAGATATGCCATAAAGTACACCGTGCATTCAGGTCTTGACACTACTGACTGCATGAGTATGGCAGTCGGAACCAGTGTTGTGACAGTGCCACACATAGGTGCGATCTACTGGGTTTTCCCCTTACGTCCATTAATCCCTAGCGAACATGCCTGTTGATGGTGCTAGACTGTTTGGAGCAAAGGCTAAATCTGCCTCGGAGAGGTTTAAAGAGCATAAGGCCACTGCTTCCAGCAGAGGCAACAGAAATACATGCCTCAGCAGCATCAGATCTCTGTCCTTTCAAAGGCAGTGCCAGACAGCAGACCAACAGCATCCAGCAACCCAGGGGCAATGCACTACCCAAAACCCCACTCCTCCTGCGGCAACCGTAAAACCACTTTCATTAACCCTTGGTGGCGCATGATCACCCAGTGGGAAGTAGAGGTAACGTTTTGCCTCCCCGGATGGCAGAGCATCACATCAGACCAATGGGTGCTCAAAATTGTTTAACAAGGATACTCCTTATTCTTTCTGTCCTACGCACCCTTCCAAAAAACACATGCCACCCATATCTCAACACCTCTTGGGGGACCGTTTGTCCATAAAATGTGGAAAAATTAAAGCTCTTGTGATCAAGGGTGCAATAGAGAGGTAGCCAGTGTGAGAAATGGTGACTGTTTGTTACTCCATTTACTTTCAGGTGCAAAGAAAAATAAGATGGAAGCCTCCCCCCTATCTTGGTTCTTTGCCCTCTGAACATCTTCCTCTGAAAGGACACATTTAAAATGGTTACACTGGCCCGAGTCCTGTCTGCTTTGGACCTAGGAGACTGGATGGTGGCGCTGGACTTGCAGGACGCATCCCCATCCCACATTCACACAGGCCTTACCTGCAGTTTTAAGTAGGACAGTAGAACTTGCAGGTCTGTGTGCTCTCTTTTGGCCAGTGCACCTCTGGTGTTTACCAAGGTGATGGTGGTGGTTGCAGCTTATCTGCAGAGGTTGGGAATACCAGTCTTATACATTGACTGGTTACTGATGACATTCTCATCTCAAGCAGTTGTAGGCCACTTGCAGATCACAGGTGAACTACTGAAACAAGTAGGGCAGTGTAGGAATGTGCGGTCTATGCTAGGAGGCCCCCTGTCTTTAGAAGTGGCTGAATGCTCAGGGCATCTCCCTGACTAGACAGAACTTGACAGGATATTTAAACACCATGATGGATGAACGCACCAATGTACTCTAGCTGGTCATGAATGGCGGCTGCACTCTGAAGTGGCATGGATTGTCTTGCAGCAGTCGGGGAGAATCCTGGCTCAATCTGTTTGCCAGTAGAGAGTGTGCAGCACCCAGAATTTTGTCTTGTAGTTTTCAAGGCAGTCCTTTCTCGAAGAAGTCTGCCGTCTGCACTGGGTATCAAGACACTTGTATGTGTTTCTGTCTTTCTTTCTCCTGGCCAGGGTACTAAAAAAAAGATCAAGAGAGGTGGAGGCCCAATCATCATAGTGGCTCTGGACTGGGTGAGGAGAGTGCGGTAGCCCAGGCTTCTGGCCATGAGCATTTGTCCTTCGATCTGGCTGCCCCTTCGGGAGGACCTCCTATTTGCAGCAGCAGGGTTGAGGCTTGGATCTGAGCTTGCACAATCTACACCTCCATGCCTGGGGATTGAGTGGAGACAGCTGATTGCTTTCAGTCTTTCTCTTGAAGTGGTTGGTGTCCTATTGGCAGACCGGCATCGTCTACCAAATTGATCTGTGCTGGATGGTGGGAAAAGTTTTTTGGTTGGTGTTCTTCCTGCAACTTACAAAGGCTGAATCTGCAGTTATTAAATATTCTCCTGTTCTGTTTCACTAACCCAGCAAGGCCTTAGGGGTATATCTCGCCCTTTTCAACCTTCTTGCATTTACCTGATTAGCCATCCTTATTGGGTCACTTGTTGTGATAAAGTTTTTGAAAAGGCTGTTTCATATGTTCTCGCCACCTCCATTTCTAATGCAGCAGTAGGACCTTAATTTGGTACTCACCTGTTTGATGTGCCACCGTTTGTATCCCATGCACAGTTGTTCACTTCACCTTCTTTCAAGACAAATTCCTCATCTCTAAAACATCAGCCAGGCAATTGAGTGAACGCCAGGCATTGTCCGTGTTCCCCTCATATGCTTCTTTCTGTGTAGACAAATTAATCCTCTAGGCAAAAGAGGCATTCCTGCCCAAGATAGGCATTTAGCTTCTATGTGGGCAAATCAGACTACTGAAAGGATGACAAACTTTTCATTGGTTTCTCTGGATCTAAGAAAGGCAGAGTGGTTCAGAAGAGGACTGTCTCAAGAAGAATTGTTCTATGCATCGAGATCTGCTATGGGCTAGTCAAAAAGGCTTGCACCCTCATTCCACCAGACTGAAAGCTGCTACCATAGCACTGGCACACGGTATGCCTGTCCTGAACATTTACCAGGCTGAGGTGTGGGCATCTGTACACACGTTCACAGAGCATTACTGCCTGGATATCCAGGTCCAGCAGGGTGGCGACTTCACATGAACAGTCCTGTAGGGTCTCCTGGTTTGAGCCATTCCACAGACCCACCACCAGCGCAGGTGTACTGCTTTGGGATGTATTTACAAGGGGAGGAATATGTAGTTAGAAGTCTCTATCACAAGATCAAGTTACTTACTGTTGGTAATGCTTTTTCTAGTAGAGACTTTGTCTAACTGCAGATTTCTCACCTACCCACCCACCTCCTTGTTCTGTGGAATGGTCTAACATAGTCCTTTTAATAAGATGTCAAGTCTAAAAAAAAAAAAAAAAGAATTGGTAGAGGAGACCAGTCCTATTAACATACTAGAATGTTGTATAACTAAATGTTAATATAATCAATAAACATAATGAAAACTTCTCATAAAAACGACGGTGCAATGGGTACTTGTGCAAAAACATACTTGGTGCTCTTATATACATTATACACATAAGTGATAAACCATGGTCAATATGTGCATCAGAACATCAAGAACAGCACAGCCTGTAAGTGTGAAAGGTCTGTATCACAGAGCGAAGCGTTTTGATATCTGCATGAATACTGAGATCATCATCAGGACGCAGAGTAATAGGGTAGCTCAGGAGGGGATTTAAATAATAAAGAAAATAAACAAGTAAAAAGTGCCATGGGACAAATGACTTGAAACACGAGGCATAATACATTATCAATATCAAATAGTTTAGCCTTTAACTTACAGCAGCACATACACTGGTCACATTGAAAAGATAGAAAGAAAAAGACTAGTGATTAAAATAGGCATAGTACAAAGGGGCCCTTGGGTATACAAGAAAAATGGAAGTGGAGGGTGTTTTTTTATTTTATTTTATTTATTTTTTGTTTAAAGCATGGCTCACCTTGACTGGAAACCAAACAAGCTGGTTATGGGAAGAATTACAAAAGGGAACAACAAAGGCTGGCCAGTATAATAACTAAAGAAGTAAAAGATCAGTCAGTGACAAAGGTAAGTAACTTGTTCTTCAAGGCCAATACGAAGATCTAGTCCAGAAGTCTCCAAACTTTTCTGTAGTTAGAGCTACTTCTGATCAGTGAAAATCATAGTGAGCAACTGAAAGCTAAACAACTTGTGCAATGTTACTGGATATTTCCACACCTCGCTTCATTGACTTTAAGCCTAATGTGCATAGACCAGGGTCTCCAGCTTTTTCTGTAGTGAGAGCTGCTTGTGATCAGTAAAAATCATTGAGAGCTACTGAAGGCTAATATCTCAAGGCTACAGAGAGCAGGGACATATTTTTTCTATTTTGCATGCTAATTTTTTTTTTTTAAACTCTTCCTTCACAGATGAGATGATCACCTACTTCATGAACACGTAACAGAATTTGTAAACTTGTAACCTCTTCTGTATCTTGAGGGACTCGAGCCATTTAACCTGTTTCTCCAATGCAACCCTAAGTCACAGTCCTCTAAATCCACCTATGGTGTGTCTAAATCTAAAATCTGTATATCAAATCTTTGTGATGATTCTTGTTCGAGAGACGTGTTTTTTAAGAATGACTTAAATTGAATATTTTTCTGGAAGCTTGTGTCTAAAATACCGTATGACAGCTGACAGGAATGGCCTCCGAAGGAGGTGGCATATAGCTAGTGAGATGTGTCAATGGTGTGCCATTTAGTTCTGAAACTTGACTGATCTATTTTAAGATTATATCTTGGTGTTTAGAACTCACTTCAGTTGTGATTCGTGCATTGTTCTTTTTTCTTTGCTTGTGCATGATGCTCAAGACCTTTTCACCTTCAAGTTGTTCTTGAAGAGCCATTGTCCTGATACGAAGTCTGTTGGAAATGCTTTACTCATCTTCACAATTAATCTTGATTTCTCTTTTTTTACAAAATTGTCTTGACTGTTGATTATTTCACCCATACAGTTCTTTAGGTCCACCTCTCAAGTGCCTTAGGCATCAACATGCTTCTCATCTTCAGAGAAACTAAACCCTGCACTAATCTGAATTGATTTCAGATATAAATTTTTCATACAGGCTTTAAGTGTTTGACTTGTTAGACTATCCTGTTTTGCAGACATCTTGACTTGCTCATAAGGTTTCTTGTTACAGTCCTTTGCTCCAAAATACTTTTTTTATTCTGACTTCCTCCTGATATAATTGATCACTTCCTGCTACTTTGCTTTCTTGTGAGGCATGTGGCAAAGGAGTCCATGGTGTTACAAACCCACAGTCTATATGTGACTTAATACTTTAATTGATACTTTCATTTTGTTAATACGATCGCCGTAAGTCCCAGTTCAAGTTCTCTTTCCAAATTTTCCATTCTATTTGGATATCCATATCTAGCATGGCTTTTGGGTCCCTACAGGTACTTTTTTTCCGCATTTGGGTTCTGGAATGAGATGTGAACAAAAATCTACGTTTTCCTTTTAAAAGTTCTCTCCTTACTTGAAGCACTTTAATTGAATAGGTCTCTGTCCTGTTTGTAATTTAGTGCATTCAGAGCAGTGCCTGCTTTGCTGTGGGACTTTGCTCCTCACTGATGGCAGTCAGAATACATTCTTCATGCAGGTGCACCAAGATTTTTATATGTTGTGAGACAGTTTTGTAAATAATCTTTTATTTTGTCATCTTCAAGAGTGGCTGATAGACCTGTGATTCTGAGACTTGTACTCTATTATAATTGCCATGTGGAGCAAAAACCCAGTACTCTGATGAAATGCATAGAGGTTTTCCTATGTTTCCATCACCTTTCTCGTTTTATTGCACAATGATTTTTCCTCTGTCTGAGTGGTCGAATTGCTCAATACCTACAGACTCCCTTTCATAGTAACAATTGTTGTCATGTTATGTATGCAGATTTGCTAATAATATCAGAGTGCTCTTTCCACTTGAAACCCTGAGGCCACCATTGTTCCCATTGCCTCTAGGGTTAGTATCATGAATATTGAAGACATAGGTGGTCATTCTGACCCTGGCGGTCTTTGACCGCCAGGGCGGAGGACCGCGGGAGCACCGCCGACAGGCCGGCGGTGCTCCAATGGGGATTCCGACCGCGGCGGTAAAGCCGCGGTCGGACCGGCACCACTGGCGGGGTCCCGCCAGTGTACCGCGGCCCCATTGAATCCTCCGCGGCGGCGCAGCTTGCTGCACCGCCGCGGGGATTCCGACCCCCCCTACCGCCATCCAGATCCCGGCGGTCGGACCGCCGAGATCCGGATGGCGGTAGGGGGGGTCGCGGGGCCCCTGGGGGCCCCTGCAGTGCCCATGCCACTGGCATGGGCATTGCAGGGGCCCCCGTAAGAGGGCCCCTACATGTATTTCACTGTCTGCTGCGCAGACAGTGAAATACGCGACGGGTGCAACTGCACCCGTCGCACAGCTTCCACTCCGCCGGCTCGATTCCGAGCCGGCTTCATCGTGGAAGCCTCTTTCCCGCTGGGCTGGCTGGCGGTCTGAAGGCGACCGCCCGCCAGCCCAGCGGGAAAGTCAGAATTACCGCCGCGGTCTTTCGACCGCGGAACGGTAACCTGACGGCGGGACTTTGGCGGGCGGCCTCCGCCGCCCGCCAAGGTCAGAATGAGGGCCATAGTTGCCTGGTTCCATATTATTGATTTATTATTTTTGCTTTGTTGTATCTATTGGAAGTGTGGGAACCCATCTTAACACACCTTTTTCCAACTATTACCCCCTTTTGACAGATGCCAAAATGTAATCAAACATATATCATTGCACCATCTTAAGGTTTTGCCTGGGATCCCTGTTGGGCTAAACACTTTTTAGGAACAAGTAGAAATTCTAAAAAACTCAGTGGATAGGATCTCTGAGTAGTTCTACTTTTACGTTTACAATCATCCGTGTATTCCATAATAGTGTGCCATAATCGCTGATTGTGGCATGGTCCATACAAGATATTCCGAACTACCATAGCCTGTAGATAGCACTGTTTTTCCCAAGGACTTTACTTCTCCAGGTGTAGAATTCCAAGCTGCTGTTTTAAGTCCCATATGGTGGACAATAGTGTACGATTTTTAGTTTTGTCATCTTTACTCACCTCTCTTTTTTACTTTCTCTTTAGATGGCAATACTCCTGAGAGCTTTTGCAATAATTTCGCCTCTCTAAAGCTATTTCTGATTGAGATATCCGAGGTCACCAATTTCGTATCCACTGATCAAACATTGTGTTAAAACAGTTTATTTTGAACAGTACCATAAGGGGCAGATTAAGGTTGTAAAGCAGATTATAATTTCTAGAATTTACAAGTGTCTGTTACGTTTAACCAGATTGGAGTACTCAAAAAGGCACAATGAGTGGGACAATTGCGCTGCAAATACATAAAAAATAGTCTGGTATTATCTGAATCAATTCATTATATATTTTGACCGCACCACACTGCATGCTTTAGCCAGGCCCATTGGCTTTACCAGTGCTTGACCAAGCCACCAAGGAACAGTCAAAACAAATTTCGGCCCCTCGCAAATTCTATTTCTTTACATCAGCAGGGTAACTGAGACGCCTGAATATGAACCCGTGAGACCTGGAACTCATCCTACTCGGCTACCTCAAATGCCAACTCTAGGCTAATTGAAGTAATGATGGTTACTATCTTAAACAAATGATAAACTATGTCACTAGATTGTGAATCAATTTCACCGGTTTATGCATGCTTGTTTGCTGGATGATGTAGTCTCTGGGCATTATGTTTAACAAATCCTTTAACAGTGAATCTTTCTTTGTCAGAAAAGAAATCAGCAAGAAGATGACTCAGACGATTCATGAGTAACTGATGCTGCATTGAAAGGATTGCTGCAGAAGAGGTTTCTGTAGGATCTTCCTGAACTACTGGCCAGAAGCAGAAGTGGAGCAAAACAATCACTTATTTGTTCACCAAAAAATCCAAAGTCTAGATTCTCCTGAAGCATGTATTTTCAGAAAAGTGTTTTAAAAAGCGGCACTGGCAAATTGGCATCCTGCATTGGCCGAATCATTCTAGGTATGGATGGTTACGTGGCTGGGGGATCTGACTAAAACTCATTCAAGATTGTTAGAGATGGTGTATCCCGTCACATATTTTATTAAATGGCAAGCATAAATTAGATTCTCATTCTTCATGGTTTGGGACAATGATTTTAAAACGCCTGCATACATTATACAAGGATGGTCGCTGGAAACGTTTTCCTGCGCTTTTGGATGCTAAAAGACAATTTTTTGATTACGAAAACTAAGCTACAGTGACATCTGATTCCAACCTCAAAACAGCATTTCTTTTTACTTGACCTAAAAATCGCTTTACACTTGTAATGTTGTGCATTGAAATAAATGCCTAATGCGTACAGTGTGGTAGTTATTAAAACGTGACGTGAAGATGTGGTGTAGTTTTGAAACAAACAGTTATATGGCTTGTGTGAACACTTCGAAAGACTAAAGTTAGACACTCGATAGACACCCTGCGATTATAGGCCGCGTTTGGCATGGAGTGAAACACAGATTTTCAAAGTAAAACTGGTACCAGTCATTTCTTTACAAATGCGCTTCACAAGTTAAAATGGATCTGTTTTTGTCTATTCATAGTCAGGTCTTTTTTCAGTAAGAATAAACCAAAGGTTATTACTTGTGGATAAGGTGGAACACTACATGGAAGATCCTAAGATAACCCAAAGCCACAGAACAAAACAGCCTACCATGTCCATCTGTTGGTCTACACATGAAAAAACTCAGCTTATCCTCAATGGTACTCAAAGATGAAATCAGCTGTGTGTGTGTGGTCGGGGTTGTAGGGCCAGCAGAAAGCTTGTAGTCCAATTATGCATTGGTTATGTTTTTTCATTACTTATGATATCCGTCTTTTGTCAGGAAACATTCCCACTTTATCCCCGTCAGTCTGTCCTTCTAGGGATGCTGCCATAGCTCAAACAGTCCCATCATAGTGTCAACATTTCCCTTCAAAATTCCTTGTAAATTTTCATCCATAAGTATCGTAGGAATGGTGGGGTGGTACTAACCACCAAGGTGAGCGGAGTGCCAGTGGTGACTCACTACTTATGTGAGACCGCATTGCACACTGGCGGGTGGCCCATTACATTTACCAGCCACTGCTGCATTGGACCCAGCTCAACGCCCCAGTGCCATACAGGGCTGGATCTCCCTGCATGGGATGACCTTGAGGCACTGATGGCTGTACTGTGACACCATGGGGGAGAGGACAAAGAGGCAGTGATTGGTGGTGTTGGAAAGTGTTTTTAGAAATAAATGAAGGGATCTCCAGAATACAGCTTCTTCAAGTTGAAGCCTTTATTACCATCTCCACTGCTCCATCTTCTCACAGGCAATGCCTCACTTCAGCATTCTAACACAAGCTCCACAACTCCTGGAATGTACTAATCACATTAGGGTAAAATGGGAGTAGGACCACACTAAGATAATAAATAACATCACTAAAAGAAGATAAATATAAATAACAAGTTATATTAATTATAATACACTACTATTAATTATATTATAACACATCTTCCCACCCAAATAATTAATAAAGTTTTCATTAAATGAAGAGTAACCTTTGTTGTGATCAAAAAGGAAAATAGCATAGTATCTAGAATTGGTCTTCCAACAGATTTCCAATTTTACTTCTAAGTATTACATACCCAGTTCAAAGTCCTCATGTCAAACTGGAGCACAGATTTGTCTATTACTTGTTCTTTTAAAACAGACTCCTTCATTTCTTTGCATGGATGTCTTCTCCTCCATATCAGTTTCCACCGACGTCTCCTCCATTGGGGCAGAAAGAGGAATGTGCTTGACCAGTCGATCCATACTCCAGCAATTGCCATTGTCCAAGATAACTACACTATATTTGACCTTAGCAATGCATGTTGGTCCCCAATAATTCGTACTCGTTCCTGCCTTCCCCACTTGTTTTTTTTTATGAATACCCAATCCCCCACTTTGCACTGTTGACATTTTGTGCCACATTTTAAGTCATAATATTGTCTATCTATTTTGATGTGAGGCGATTTTATCTTTTTCAAGTGGTAAATGACACATTCTGTCCCCCCCACCACCTAACTAAGGGGGAAAGCTTTTGGTGCCGGATTTCTTGCCTTTTAGAGCAAGGAAAGGTGACATTTTAGTTATGGAGTTACAAGTGGTGTGGTACACCCATAGTATGTCTCTGATCACATTTTCAACGTTTATATGATTAATACTGGCTAGTTGAATGCATTCCTTGACCATGCGGTTAACTCTTTCAACTAGACCATTAGCCCATGGGCAATACAAGGCATGGTAAGGGGAGTAATTTTGAGGTGAGAGAGAAAACCTGCCATGGCTGAAGACGTTAATTGAACACTGTTGTTAGTAACTAAAGTGTCAGGTACACCCTCCGTTGCAAAAATGTATTTCAGAAAAATTATGAGAGATTCAGTTGTAATTTGATTAACCATTTTTATGGTAATCCTATGTCAATGGTAGTTAACTGACACAAAAGCAAAGTGTTTAATCACTCCAGACATAATAATAGTTCCAATAATGTCAAGACCTAACTTTTCCCAGGGTTAATCCGGAATGGACACACGAGAAATAGGGAATTTGCGGGCTACGTTAGATTTGTCACTCTTTGCGCAAATCATGCAATCCTTGACCTTAACTTCAATCATAGAATCCATATTAGGGAACCAGTACTGTTTCCGAACACGTGATTTGGTCATGCTTCTACCGAGATGACCCTCGTGGGCAAGCTCAATGATTTTGTTTCTTAAGATAACAGGAGGTATGGTCTTGTCATTCCTGATCAGGAAATTGTCATTTTCATTGATTTTGAATCTTATCTCCCAGAAGCTTTTAGTGGGATCTTCAACTTAATTTTTGGAGCTAGGCCAACCACAATTAACATACCTTTTCAGTATGGATAAAGTTTCATCTTGTGGATTAGCAGAATCCCATTCCTCCTTAGTGATAGAATATGTACTCAAGATCATAATGGGATACTCCAGAGTTTCGTAATCTTCCTTTATATCTAAAGGAGCTCTAGATGAAAAGTCAGCAACAGTGTTATCATTATCCGGGACATATTCTACCTTAAAACAAAAACTCTCCAGGCCCAGGATCCATCCGGAGATCCTTGGAGTGCTATTGTAAGATCCTTTCGTAGAAAACATGTATACCAGTGGTTTGTGGTCTGTATGAATATCAAATTGTATGCCCCATAGAAAAAACTTGAAATGCTTAAACGCCCCAAAACAAGCTAATGCTTCTCTTTCTACCACTGAGTAATTGGATTCTGATTTACGAAGGGCTCTAGAAGCAAAAGCCACAATTATTTCCTTGCTCTCTATGATTTGATATAGGGTGCCACCTAAACCCTTACTGCTAGCATCTCTAGTAAGGATAGTTTTTCTTTTGTGATCAAAGTTTCAGAGATACAGTGCTGATAATATGGCTTGTTTTACATTTAGAAAAGAAGTTTGATGGGCTTCTGACCATTTATATGGAGTGTGACATTTAAGTAAGTCTCTTAAATTATGTGTGAGATCAGAAAAAATCTTGACATATTTTGCCATGAACTCAGCTAGACCCAAAAATGACTTGAGTTCATCTTTGTTCATGGGTTCATTCGCTTTTCTGACTGCACCAAGCAAACAAAATTTTGGTTTGAACCCATCTTTAGAAATGGTGTGCCTTAAATATTCTACTGTACTCACTCCAGTTTGACATTTTTCTTTTTTTAACATGAGTCCAGCTGCTTTAGGTTTGTTTAAGACAGTTAAAATTAATTTCATGTTCTTCTGCAGTGGCACCATAAATTAGGATATCATCTTGGAAGCAGAGAGTTTTGGGAGTTCCACTTAAGATGCGTTGCATGATTTTTTTTAAAACCGCCGCAGCAGATGCCAACCTGAGGGGGATTCTGTTAAACATGAATGACCCTAAGGGGGTGGTGAATGCAGTTAGCCATTTAGATTCAGGATGTAGTTCAATCTGGTCGTGGGCATTAGACAAATCAAGGACAGAGAAACAAGTAGCTTCCCCCATTGTGCTCAGCATTTCATGAATTCTAGGAAGAGGATGCCTATCGATCCATATGTTACTATTGAAATCTCGTAAGTCAACGCAAACTCTAGCCAATCTGAGCTCTCAATGGGCTGTATAATTACCGTAGATTCTAGTCTGATTGGCTCTTTTCCTAGAGCTTCTTTCATTAAATGTGGTAGGAGTCTAGTTTTGTGTACCACAGGTCTAGAACTTGGTTTCAGTTTAATTCTATACTGGAAGTCCTTCAATAATCCTACATTTTCATTGAAGACCTCTGGAAGTTCTTGAAAAATGTGTTCTCCAGAACTGGATTGATTGATGGCCAAAACGTGCTCAGGGTTGGTGGGGTCCAATTTGATTCCAGGCTCTCTTTGGTGTTGCCAACCTAACAAATTAGACCCTTCCTCAACTACATAAATTTTTCCTACAGTGGTACGGTTTTTAAATTTTATAAGAGATTTAAACATCCCTTTGAGAGATATGGGGTTTTTATTATATCCCTTGGGTTTGATGTCAGGATCTAATAACTGTATAGACCCCGAATCCTCAATTTTTCTAAAATCTGATACATTTACGAGGGTAAAAGGGGAACAGGAGTCAGCAAATATTTTGACAGGATAATCATCAATGTATATTGTACACTCCGGGTATTGAGAGGAAGAAGTCTTTCCATTTTTTACTTGTAAAACAATCCTCTTGACCTCATGAGGGTTCGCTTCTATTTTTTTTACAGTCAAATGTTTTGTCAGTTCTGGACAAATCCCTGCAAACCTTTGCAAAATGACCCTTTCTACTGCATTTTCTACATGTGGCGGTTCTGGCTTGGCAGGAGTTCGAGTTAGCAAGATGATTACTGCTTTCGCAATGATAACATTTTAAACTTACATTGGAATTGCCACTTCTTTGGCATGACTTAGTCAATATTCTTTATTTTGAACACACTGTCCTCTGTCTTAATTACTTTCTTTTCAGAAACTTGTTTGAATGAGGGTGGGTATCTGATTTCCTGTAAACAAAGAGCAGTATGTTCAATAGATTTTACAATCTCAACAGCCTCTTGTAAACCTGGTGTTTTTTGTAATAACTTTTCTTGTATTTTTGTGTTATTAGTACATCTTACTAATTGATTGCAGATGAGAAAATCATTAAGATCCCCAAAGTTACACAAGGTGCTCAAACCTCTTAATGCAGCTAAGTAGTTGGTTACTCTCTCTTGTTTACCCTGTGTGTGACACGTTCTGAAATTATATTAATTCTATCACCAAATTGCTTTTCCATTTTACGTGACAGAATATTCATTGTGATTACCTTCAGGAAGGTCTGGTTCTGGTAAAGATACATACATTTTCCTGCCAGAAGTCCCTAAGTTGTGTAGTAAACTGTGTTGTTTCCTAACATGACTAAATGTATTCCCACCTATAGCTATAAGGTAGGACTCAAAATATTTCACCCAATCTTTCCATGGAATATTCGGTTCCCCTATTTCATTCAAAAATGGAATAAGTTGAGACATCCCAGCAGCAGCCATAACAAATGAAAATTCAATAATACTTTTTAGTGCAATGGAAAAAACAAAAACATAGCGAAATTATGTTAATTGGAAACAATTTGAGCAACCACTCATTAGAGAATTACTACACATAAAACTGACAAGAGGATGCCAAAGAACAAACAGTTAATCTCTGAAAATTAGATGGTGGGCATCATAAATTAGGACAAATATAAAAAGTAGATTAGTGAAATGTGCAGAACACCATCAACATGAGCTAGTAAAACGTGCACATGAAAGATCAGAGTAGATTGCCTTGTAAAAACAAAACAAAAACAAAAAACAGAGGGAGCTAATTACTTTAAAAAAACTAGAAGAGACTAGAACCAGCAGTGCAAGTACTAATGAGCTAATTTCTGTTGACAGCAGCAAGGAAACAGGATCCTGAAAAGATGTGTCCAAGAAAGCAACGATAAAGTCAGCGAAAGAAAATTGCTGTCTGATCGGCAACCGATATGCCCGTTAGCATCTAACACAAGCTCCACAACTCCTGGAATGTACTAATCACATTAGGATAAAAGGGGAGTAGGAACATACTAAGATAATAAATAACACTTCACTAAAAGATTAATATAAATAACAAGTTATATTAATCATAGTACACTAATAATATTAATTATATTACAACAGAAAGCCCTACTGCCTCGCAAGCACAAGCACTGTGTTAGAGTTGTCCCTGTTGATGGACGGCTGTTGGGGCCCTTCCCCTTCTGGTGGGCCCCATTGGCGGCTGTAACCTAAGCACTTGCCGCTACATTGGGCCAATGTCAAACAGACATTGGCGTTCTGGCTCGGTAGGCGCTGTGCTGGCCTTAAAGAGGAGTGTTTTTTCAGGAGTACTTGCCCCCAGGGATTGCCGGACTGTGGAGGCACCTCCTCCAGTCTACTCATTGTTACACTGCCTGGATACGTACTGTGTGGGGCCTGTAAATGCCTGTTGCTGATTAATAGCAGGTGAGTGCTCTGCACTCATCCGGCACCTCGGGTGTTTCTCCTCTTTGCTGGACCTGCTGCCCCAGTCTCTTCCAGCTGCCTGCTCTATAGGTGTTACAGGCTGTTGACCCTCTCCTTTCTGTTTTTCCTACCCACAGTTTTCCTGGATCTTTTTTGGGGCAGTATGGGGTGCACACAGTGCCACAAAATGCATGATGAGGGGAGTGCCCACCCTCATACTGCCTCACCCTTGCTGATAAACTGGATCAATATTGGCTGCCATAGGGCCTACCAGCGACGCCCTTGAGATCAGAGTTGATGCCTTAGCAGTGGACATGGGTCTACTGCGAAATGACCAATGAAAAATCGCTGATGTGGTCCACCACGTCAAAACGGAAGTCAGAGAACTGGGTCCTGTCACTAAAGCAAATACCAGGGACTTGGGCTCCCCTTTGAAGAGAGTCAAGGTTTTAGAGGTCCCAATTAAGGTTCAGGAGGACTGGGCCCAGCACAACAATACCCGAGCAGTGGGGCTGCTGGAACGGATTCAAGGTTTGTCAGTGGCACTTTCCTTGATGATTGGTTGCTGTAGGTGGTGGCCCCTGAGGGACTGTCTAAATATTATGTCCTTGGGAGACTCCATAAACTTGGAACCAACTATATATTATTGTTGCCAGCTAAACTGTGGGGGACCCTAGATAGGAAGTCCTTCTTTACTACACCGGATGAGGTATGGCAGTAGCTCGATGATTATGATGTGGGAGGCCCCTCTTCACCTGATGACTTCTCCCTTAGTTCTCCGTAAACCTAGGAGGTCCCACCTGTGCAGCGGAGGAGGCCCACTGGACACACAGCATCAACCATGTGAGAGCCACGGAAAGGAGATCCCTGCAGCAGCTGCAATCGCCCACACTGCGAAGGGTCCTAAAGAGGACTCTGGCTCTGACACAGATGTCTCATCCAACGCTGGATGCAGCACAGACTCAGACATCAGTGTGATTGTGCCCAAAGTCACATCAGGCACTGCAGATGAGAATATATGATGTTTCTACTGGAGGCCACTGGCACAATGGCCTTACATTGACTGCCACCCGGTGGCAATAGCTGCTTCGAACAGAACTGTGACATACTGTTTGTGGGCCAGAAGAGAGGGTCGCTCTTGCTTACCTTGTTCCCTTTTCTTTTACTCTATTTCCTCCACTTTCTCCCACCCTTGGCACTATGTGGGATTAGTCATGCCATTTCTCCCTTGAAGGTGCCTGGTATGGTTACAGATGGAACAGTATGGACAATATGCAATGCGTACTCTTCCTGGGTGTGGTCATTTGGGGTTTGATTTATAGGTTTGTATGGTTTTGGCACTCTGCTGGAGAACATTAAGGAAACTGGGACTAGGGGGAATTGTGAGGCAGGGTAGAGGAATTTCATTTTCAGGGTGTTTAGTCGAGTCCAAAGTCTACTACTGGATCTATACTTGTCCTGGAACCTGAGATTCCCCAATCGCAGGATACAACCCTATATAAAACACAGGGTTTAGGTTGTATTCCTACAGGAAACGTACCTGACCCAAGCTGCGCGGCTTAAGTAACAAAAGAGATGGGACTGTTGCATATACCAAACGTCCTACTCTGCCTTTTCAAGAGGCTTCATTATTGGGATTTTACCTGGGGTACCCTTCCTCCCACACACGGTCAGCATTGACTGGACGGTAGATTCATAGCACTTAGGGGAAAATTGGAGAATACAGATGTTGCCTTAATTAATATATATGCCCCAAACACCGACCAACAGTTCTTTTTCTCACTCCACTTGCCCCTCACCTTACCACACTTCTACATTATCTGCTGGTAATAGTGGGATGTCTTTAACTGAAAGTAGACACACACATGGACAGGTTGTGTCCTACACTATCTGCTGGCCTAACACATGCCACAGCCAGATTTCTGCAGGGTTGGATGCAGGAGTGAGGACTGATGGGCACCTGGCAATAGAGGAATTCACTCCTCTGCGACTGTTTGTTTCACTTGGGTCTGTCTGATCTGTATTTCCGTCTTGATATACAGCTTTGCAACTAACTCCCTTGTGGTAAAGCGGTTCACTTGGAGTATTTGGCCAAGACACACTCAGACCACAACCCCCTTTTATTGGCTCCAAGTTTGAATGCCCAGATCTGGAGGCTGAACACAGCTGCTTTGAAGGACCAGGCTTTCCGGGAGTCTCTAACAACCACTATCTGCAACTATATTGCAGAGAATGAGGGTACTTTCTCCTCCTTTCAGGTAGTATAAAAGACACTGAAGGTAGGAGTTCCCAGCCATTGTATTTCTGCCTCCTCCAGTACCTGGTCAGACATATACACCGTGAGGTAGCACAGCGGGAACAAGCACTAGATAACTTGCACAAAAAGAAACCTCAAGACCTGGAGGCATGCAGACAGGCCAGGGTGCAAAGGGAACAGTTGCTGGGGGTGCTAAAGCGCTTAAGGGGATATGACTATTGATAACCTATCAACAGGATGCGTAAGGAACAAGAAAAGTGGGATGCTTAATCGGATGGTTGGCCGACCCCCAGAGACAACACACACATATACAGTTGTTGTAGGACTGCACAGGGCAGAAAGTGTACACGCAGACTGACAATACATTTTTTGTGACTATTAAGCAGATCTATATGCTGCTAGACTTAGGGCTATTCAACGAGACCATAAAAAACATATGAGAACACTGTTCCGTGATAAATACTCCTCAATACCAAGTAGGGGAGGAGGAACAGTCACCTGAGGTTTTAGCTTGTTAGGAACAAAAGCCCTCAACCACCTTTAGGTGGCATGTTTCATCATTGGGCCTGCTGCTTGTCAGGCTGGTGCTGCAATGCATGTTGGGCCTGCAAGGGGGCTCTTTACCGAAGCTCTTTTTGATGAGTGCCACAGAAAACTGGAAGTGCAGAATATATCCCAATGTGTAGTGTAGTGAAAGACTGGTAAAGGTGTGAGTTAAAATTGACTATAGGTACTAGACTCTGAATTTTACTGTGGAGGTTGGTACCTAATTCAAGATTAAAACAGAATGGGGAAGTCACTGGAGATAATGCTCCTACCTTTTTCAAATGTGGGTCAGCGTATTGAATTTGCAACAATACTGAACAATCTGAAGAATGGTCGAGATTTTTCATGCCTCAGTAGTCCAAAAGGATCAAGTGGTGTTTCATCTGTACCAAAATAAAAGGAGAAATCTAGTCCTCACTAAAAGAGAGTAAGAGTGCTGTCATAATGAAGTGTTCCTACAGACTAATGTAACTTAGACTAGTGTGTGTATCCCTTTGTCAGGTGACCTGGAAAGCTAAACATTAAATAGTAAAACAATATTGAGTTACAATGGACTAACCGGGTGTTGTCGACATGCACACACTTTCTGAACTATAACTGAGCAGTAGTCTTAGCCTCCCAGAGTCAGGAAAGGGCCCCCTAGGAAATCGTGTACAGTACAACTCCTGCAAATCTGGCAATTCGGTATCAGCATAGACTTTATGGAAAGGTTATCTTAAAGGAATGAATAGAGCCAAAACATCCATGTAGAATGAGTAGGGACCCCAGTTGGAGCTATAGAAGGGGATACATGCACCAAAAATACATGAAGAACATGCGCCCGTCCAAGACTGCGGTAACAGCGGGGAATGCCCGGCCATATCAATAATGATATCACGTTATTATCAGGGACTGTATAGGAAAAGGTGCTCCCTGCTGGGAACACTTCACAAGATGCACATAAACATGTGTGAATTTAGCTACTGCATAGTTAAGAAGAGAGGCCGAACCTATCTTTTCTCGAAGGTCCCCTTAAAGAATGGAAAATCCACCACCTCGGGCTGCTGCTAATATGTAAATAAAACTGTCTGCCAAGGCCGCTCATACCAATAATCAAGTTCTCATTGTTATCAAGCACCATACAGGAAAATGCTCCCGCCTGGGGATACTACATGCAAGGTGATACTGTACAGAAATGTGTGAGCCTCGCTACTGCACAGTTAAAAAGAAAGACTTGAGTGTAACCCATCTCGGTGACCCACATAGGAAATGAAAAACGCTCCTGCCCAGCGCTGCTGCTAATGTGCACATGCAACGGTCCCAAAAGGCCGCATATCAACTAGAAGTTACGAAAATCCACTTACTTGCTAGTGTGGTGGCTGCGTTCCAGAGACCTACCCATCGGCCACAACTCCGAAAGTAACAGGGGCTGGGAGACAGCATCCTAAAAGGGATTGGCTATGACTCGAAAAGACGCTCTCATTGGTTAAAAGATGACACAGGAGGCTGTTGGCAGAAAATATACTTAAAGGGACTTGCCGGTCCTCAGATCTATAGTTAACTGGACTGGCTGTGTGATCGTGTAAGAAGCTGATGTTGTCACTAATGTTAGAAAGAGACATGCCAATCCTCATATTAGCTCTGAGGCAAAGGGCTGCGTATATTTTTAAAAGTTATAAAACCAATGGAACAACAGTATCCTCATTGAATGGAAGATAATGGGATTGGAAAGTGTATATGCTCTCATTGTTTGGAAGGTGACACAGGAGGCTGACGTCAGCGAATGTACTTAAAGGAACATTCCGGTTCTCAGATCTGTGGTTAGCTGAACAGGTTCTGTAATTATGTAAAAAACTGATGTCAATAATGTTAGCAAATGACATGTTGATCCTCATATTTGTTGGTAAGACTACTATGTATATCATTGTTATTATTATTATTTTATTTTTTTAACACCAGTGGCCCAAAGGTGTCGTCACTGGAAGAGAATGTGATTGAAAAATGTATACGTGGTGAAGAAAATAGAAAAATATATGGACATTCAAATACATATATGCACCCTGCAAGGGAAACCGAGAATATTAGAAAGAGGGCCCTTGTTCTAGGTTGGAAAGATATATGTTAAAGCAACTCCCGGAGGGGGAGGGAGGGCACAGGAGTTGGTGAATCCTAAACTTCTGCCTGCAGTGTATCTTTTACAACCGCCAGGGTGGCATCTTGTGATATGTTGGTGTATAAAGCATCTAGGCCAAGACTGATCAAAAAATCAGTAGAACCTTTATCATTAGCTTAGTGTATGAGGTTCAAGATGTCTTTTGTATCTTTCAATAAGGTGGGGGTCCATTGCACCAGAATTTGTAGGAAGTGATCACAAAACCTGGACAAGGGTTCCAAAAGGGACCCAATGTCAGATAGGATCGGTTATCCAGGCAGAGGGTTTTTCCTTTTGTGGATTTTGGGAAGGCATTAGAAATAAAGAATCCATGGTTGTTGGTTGTACAGGAAAGGCCTCTGTCTGTGTAATCCAGCCAGACAGTGCATCCTCTTCAATCATGGTCCGAATCCGTTGTTGGAGTTGGGGAGTGGGATCTCGTTGTATGGGAGTGTAGTAGTAGGTATCTCACAAAAGTTTCAGGCATTCCTGTCAATATTCCCTAGTATCAAGAATGACTATGGCTCCTCTTTTATCCACTGGTTTAATAGTGGTTTCCACACTATTCGCCATGGTGTCTAAGGCCTTTCACTGTGTTCCTCCAGCCCAGTCACTTACTTTTGCCACCCAGCCCCAGTCTGGGCAATACTACCTGGCGCACACTGTCGTTGGGGGACAGGTGAAGAGAGGGCTGGTAGTTTGCCACTCAGAGGGCACAAAAGGAACAATCGATGAAGAGTGGAATGTAGCAGGGAAGTCTGTTGGCAGTGGAGGCACCCCGTCAGGTACATGTTGATCAGAGTTGCACCCATGCAATCCGGGTACATCGTCTGATGCACAATGATCCAAGTCACATCAGACAATACTGGCTTCACACACAACGATAAGTTGCAAAGTCTGTGCCTCCCTGGAAATGGGGCACAATGCCCAGTGCACGGTGATACGAGTTGCACTAGGCAGCTCCTATCACACACCACAAAGAGTTTTTAATCTTGTACCTCCCTGGAAATGAGACACAACGCTTGGTGTGCCTTGATACCGGTCGCACCAGACAGTTCTGATCACTTACAATGAAGAGTTACCAAACTTGTGCCTCCTGAGAAGTGAGGCACTACTACTGGTGCACGTTGCTACGAGTTGTACCAGATAGTTCCAATCAAACACAATCAAAAAGATGCAAATTCAGCACCTCCCTGGAAATTAGGCACATCACACGTTGCGCTTTGATATGGGTGGCACCAGACCGTTCCGGTACCACACACAGGCACAAGTTCAGTAGTGCCCATGAGGTAGAATGAGGCAGTACTACCCTTAGCCCCCCAACTCCCTCCACTCTGTCAGTTGGAACCCAGCAGGCGATGTGGCCACTTATGAGGGCACCAATCTCCAGGTGTCACAAGCAGACAGTGTGGCTCCCCGTGGGAGGTCTTTGATGTCCCTGAGATCTCCACAAAAGAACAGGGGGCAAGCCAACAGGGCTCTTGGAGAGCACACTTCAGGTTGCCACACAGCAGTAGGCAGTCTCTCCAGGCCAGCTGCCACGATTTGGGATGGGTGCACGGTGCCTTCCAAGGGCAGTAATCCTCCTCGTGCACAACAGGTTTCGCTGGCAGTGTGACTGCGCAGATCAGGTTCTCCGGTCCCTGCAAGTTTATTTCTACCCTCCTGCAGTACGGCACTAGTAGTTTTACTGAAGTGTGCCTTTGAGTTTAAGAGTCGCTCAAAGGTTCTCCCTTTAAACCACAGATGTCTCCCCTAAATTTCCGTCCTCTCAGCCATGGAGCAGTGGAATGCAGATCTTACTCTTTAGTGGGGGCCATGATCTGGCTCCCAAAGGCCAAGTGTCACAACTTCTCTCTCCAATCTATCCAGCCAGGCCCTCAAATGGCAGAGGTCTGTCAGACCAGTTGCATGCCCAGTGTTTATAGCTGTCGCTGGGAAATGCACATGTGCTCCCCCAACCTCCTGTGTTGATTGGAGCCAGGTACGAAGGCACATAATGAACTTTAGAGCAGATAAATGCCCACATTCCAGAAGTGGCATTTTTCTGCTATTAATGACAAAACCACCCTTATCATAGGAAGGGGTTTGTCACTTCAAATCCAACGTTAAGGAACATCGTGAGGATTCAATCATTCCCCCATGTTAGCCTATTGGGAGAGCCACCCACAGAGTGAATATTTTTCACTACATTTAGAAACACCCTTGGTGCAAGTGCCCCCTACACTGGCCTGCAATGGAAGGCTGCACACATGTTTAAAACACCATTGTGCAAGCGCACACACTGGCCTGCAATGGCAGGCTCAGCACACATTGGTTAGCCCCACTTCCTGACATATGTAGGAGGGGCCCAGGCACTTTCACACTGCACTTACAGTGGGAAAGTGCCCAGGACCATATGGCCACTAAAAGAGAATCAGCAAAACCTATGGAAAGAGCTGATCTCCTAGTTAGGGAAAACCCACGTGGGGGTTCTTCTCTACTGTGAAATGGAACACCCATGGGTACCTGCCCTGCCTTCCGCCTACCACCTGCTCTGCCCTTCAGGGGGTGCTCTAGGGGTAGTCTAAGGCCCACTCAGGGTTGGCCAAAGAGTAAGAAATGCCACCCCAAATGTCAGTGCAACTGCGCCTCCCTATGCCTGCAATGGCAGGCTGGTAAGTGGTTGACAGGCTATTCTAGAGGGTGGCACACTCTGTGCAGTGCCCCACTAGCAGTCCGGGCTGTACCTGCCTGAGTATGTGGTGTACCTTTTTACAGGGCATTCCTGGGTATAACACCTCAACTAATCACGTAAGTGCCCCTTCCTGGCATGTGTAGGAAGGACACATACACTTCCCACTGCAATACAGTGGGAAAGTGCCCAGAGGTCGAAGGCCACGCAAAAAGAGTCAGCAAAAAACTTGGAGAAAAAAGCAAGATTTCATGGAAATCCCCTAAGAAGGGTCATCTCCAACAGTGCCCTTGAAAAAAAATCCATCAGCTGAGTCTCTTTACTGTTAACCAATAATAGGGGGACTGGGAGGTTCTAACGGTCCAGTGTACACTCTTTACCAAAATTAAGCAACCAAAAACATATGAGTAC